>NC_090936.1:235554657-236830157 GCF_040938575.1 Ambystoma mexicanum | reverse complement strand
CAGCATGAGCAGCCAAAGGGGAGCCAGACATCACATGCAACACAGGAAGTGCACCACACATGTACACACACCACCACACTTGCATGCATGTCTACACCTCTGCCAAGTGTCGCACTGTTCAGACGGGCATCCATGTCACATCTGGCAATCAGGCTTCCACATACCGCTGTCACATGCATCCATGTTGCATCACTGTTGCACCCTTGACAAATACACACACATGCACATGTACACAGTGCTCATACATGCAGCCGAAAACAACATACATGCCTGACATCACGGACATGTCTACTTACATACACATTCATCCAAACATGTGTGCACGCACAACTGCATTTGCCATGCAAGCCCACACACACAAGCACCATCCATGTCTCACACATTACAGCCCTCGCATGTGTCAGCCCCACGGCCCTGTACACCCCCACCCATACTCGACCCCATACAAACAGATGTGCAACCGGCACAATACCGAATAATCACCACACGCACTGCTCACAATCAGGATGCATGTACACTCACCGCTCGACTCCAGACGGGTCTGCTTCTCTAGGACCTGGACGTGGAGCGCTGGGAATATGCGTTCCAGGACCCCCATCTGTTCTTCCGACAAGTGGCCCCGGCGCCCCTTGGCATCCGCTGCCTTCAAGAGGCGCCGGGCCTTGTTCAGGGTCCTGGACCTGAAGTCCTCCCAGCGCTTCCTGACATGTTGTAAGTCCCGGACTGCCACCCCCTCCGCGTTGATGGCAGTCACGATGTCAGTCCAGGTCCGAGTCCGTCCTTCCTTGTCGGCGCGGGAACTTCCGAAGAGGGCATCATACTGCCCCAGGACTTGCTCCACCAGGACACCAACTTCGGTGGCACTGAAGCTGGTGCCCCTCTGCCTCTCTGGCCGGGGGTTGTCAGTGGTCACAGATGGTGTTTGCCCCGACATGACAACCCCAGAGGCAGGAGTGGGTGGGCAACTGGGTCCTGGGGCTGGGCTGTGGAGCGATGGAATTCCAGTCGGGAGTCTTCGGTTCCAGCAGGGGTGGTCACAGCAACAGCACCCCTGGCTGATGTGCAGGCAGCAAATGGCAGTGCACGTGGGCAGCAGGCAGTCAGGCAGCAGCAGATGGCAGGTGGGAGAGTGCTCGGGGCTCTGGGGGGCAGTAGTTCGGCCTTCTGGGCAGGAGCGTGGTCTTCCGTGTGCTTACGCGTGGCCAGCTTGGTACGGAGTGATTTGGCACGTGAAAATCCTGCACGTCTGCGTGAAAACCGAGGAAAGGCCCTTAGCGCGTAAGCGCGTCAGCACGCATACGCGAATCTATTGGACCAAAGGCCCTCAGCGCGTAAGCGCGTCTGTGACGTGACCCGCACGGGTGTTTCCCACACAGCACGTGATGACAGAGCACACGTGGAAAGACTGCACGTCAGAGTGTCATCGCGTGTAATTGGACAGCACGTCAGAGTCTCATCGCGTGTAATTGGACAGCACGGCAGAGTCTCTTCGCGTGTAATTGGACAGCACGTCAGGGTGTCATCGCGTGTAATTGGACAAAAGTGCGCGTACACGCGATTGGCCTATGTACGTGTATATCAGGTGTGCGCGGACACTTACACACGCAAGTACGTCAGCGCACCTGTATCCCGGTGTGCGCGGGAATTTCCACACGCTATTGGACTGGGTACTGGAGTTCAGAGGTGCGCGGTCCCCTACAACACGCACAACGCATTAATTTGCGCGCTAACAAAATAACAAGCTCAGACCCAGGATGAACATACCGTTCCTAGCAGCAGTGGGCATGGCCTACCAAAGGAGGAGGAGGAGGATAGTCAGGGCCAGAATATTCACTCCCAGAACCAGCCTTTTCGGGATGCCTGATGACCAGGTGCATGGGAGGTACAGGTTTCCACCACACATCATACTGGACCTGGTGAGTGAGTGGGAGGATGACCTCACATCACCCACCCTGTGCTCCCAAGCACTCAGCCCCCTGGAGAAGGTCCTCAATGTACTGCACTTCTTAGCCACTGGATCATTTCAGCGGACAAGTGCCATTGTGGGTGGTGTATCACAGGCCACCCAGTCACACTGCCTACACCAGGTCTTGAACATCATCACTGCACGCCCATCAGTCCGCAGGCACATATACCTGCCCAGAACCCCTGCAGAAAGGCATGCTGCCGCCCTGGATTTTTATACTGTGGCACGATTCCCCAAAGTGCTAGGTGCCATCGACTGCACCCATGTGGCTCTATGTCCCCCCAGGGCATCTGAGCACATCTATAGGAACCGCAAGCACTGGCATTCCATCAACGTGCAGGTAGTATGTAATGCCAAGGGAATCATCCCCTCATTATATGCCAACTATCCCGGGTCCACCCATGACAGCTTCATTTACCGAATGTCCACCCTAAGCCGGGACCTAGAAGCTGGGCGGCATGGCGATACATGGCTGCTTGGTGAGTATGAATGCCACTGCACATGCATGCATGTCAGATACTGAGCAAGGTCACAACCCCACCAATGATACCAATCACCACCTCCACAGGGGACAGTGCCTACCCTCTCAGCCCCCACATGATGACGCCAATTCGGAACCCCACCACGCCACCCCAGGTAAGATATAACGCAGCCCACATTACAACCCGGGGCATAGTGGAGCGCACATTCGGAGTGCTGAAGTCACGCTTTCGCTCCCTTGACCGTTCTGGCGGCAGCTGTTGTACGCTCCCCCAGTAGTGTGCAGGATCATAGTGGCAGCATGTGTCCTGCACAACGTTGCAACACGCCGGGGCCTGGCCGTGGACATGGTGGTGCCCCCCCATCCCCAACCACATACACAGCCGCTGCGCATGGGAGGGGAAAGGGCACGGGGGGAGGCAGCCCGTACACAGCTAGTGGCTAATTACTTCACATAGAAATCACACCCCTGTGGAGTGCACACTGCCCTGGCACATTCCATCTGACAATCAATGATGACTCAACCTGACACTGATCCTGAATGTCTGGAGAATGAACCGTGAAAACCATATCAGCCTGAGATTGTTCACCTGGAAGTGTCACAATGTGTGCATCCCTACCCACACAGACACCACCAATGCAGTTTTGTGAAGTTACACATTCAAGCAGCTAAAATGAATACCCACTTGCAAAATGCAACAAGAGGACAGTGCCATGTCAGCCAACCCAACCCCAGCACCGCCACACGACACACCGTGCCATGTCATGCTATTTGCAGGTAAACAAAGTAATCCCCACAACATGACACTAGTGTCACAATGTACAGTGTCCCTATTAGAAACTTGCAACACCTGAAATGCTCACAGTAATGCCGGACCAACAACAAACTTGAGCACGTACTACCATTAACATGACATCACTAATGTTAAATATTAGTAGTCTCACCACCTGGAAATGCCTGCACTCCCACCACTACCAACTGTGCAGTGTTGGCGCCATGTAGAGTTGTAGGTGCACTGCTGCCAACATGGACCACATCTCCAGACTAGAGGTCCTTGTGTAGACATGAGGAAGGGACCTGCAAATTGGGAGGTAGACACAGAAGATGAGTTACACATCAATGCAACATGCAGTGTACAACACAACAGCAATATGCACTAGGAATGTATACACAGTATTGACTACAGACTGCCCACACAGCTCATGGGAGTCCAACGTCACTGTGTAATTCACTGTCACTTGGGCACACCCTTTGCAAGCCCATGGAAACGGGAAGCAGGAGGGGTGTGTGTGACTCAAACCCAAGCATCTGAACCAAATACATTACAAGCCTGCATGTGCCCAGCCACAATGCAGCATATGCCCACAGGAATCACGGAAGCCAACAAATCGTCCCAAAAAAATTGGGAATAAAATAAATAAAAATAAAAAAATAAATAAAAAAAAATAAAAAAAATGGCCATTGAAGGGCCCGGGGGGGTTGGGGAGGCCACCCAGGAGGTCCGAGGACAGGATGCACACCAGAACCCACCTGCGTGGATCCTGGGAAAAAAACACCTCCATGGGCTCATGGCCCACACGGCTACCCTATTGTGGGAGTATCACTGCTGTCGCTATTATCACCCTGTGCAGCTGCATCCGGAGGTGGTTGCACTATGGGAGGCAGCCCACGCAAGGCCCTAGTCTGCTCCTCCATGGCTGCAAGCATGCGGGTGTTGTAGGTCTGGTTCTGGAGGATGAGTGTCCGGAGGTCCCCATGCAACAACTCACGGGATGCCCGGACCTCCGCCCTCGTTGCCTGTATCTCAGCTGAGAGCGTACGGGTGAGACGCTCCAGCTGCTGTTCTGTCCTTTGGTGTGTTGAAGCCTCAAGCTCAACAAGAGTCGTCCTGAGGTGAAGGAGCTCCTGCCTCAGGGCTTCCCTGTGGCCCTGGGACTCAATGGAGATGGCCTCCTGCAGAGTCGCCACTGCCGCCCGCCTGTCCCTGTTGGACCCCAACATGTCCTCCCTGTGTGACTGGCAGATGGAGTCGGTTGCCTGCTCTAGTCGCTCCATCAGCCTTTCAGGGGGGACAATGGAAGTGGCCACCCTATCCATGGCCTGAGCCATCATCTCGGATGATGCTGCCTGTTGGGTTGCCATACCGTAAATGGATTGCTCCCATGCGGTATTGCCAGGTGGCGTACGGCCACCACGTCGGCGGGCACCACACCTGTCTGGGGCAAGGCGAACTGTGCCTTGCTGTGCCGGCACTGCCTGAGGCTGCAGGACTGCATTCCCCCTCTGATCTGCTGGCCCAGGAACAGGATCAGATGTCGCGGAGTGTGACCCTGCATCCGTAACCACCAAAGGCGTAGCTGCCAACACTGACATCCCCATTGAGGGTTCTGACCCTGGTGCAGGTGGGTGGGACAGAACAGAATCCCTCCCTGGAACACTCACCTGCGACGGCACGTAGGTCTCATCCGAATCAACACCTGAGTACAGCTCGGGGGAGGTGCAGCCAGAGACACCCCTTGAGAGCACGACCTGCAGCACTTGTGGGTTCTCACCCACCACCACACCACGTCCCTCACTGGTGGTTGGTCGGCCCTCAGACCCCTCCTGGGTCTGCACCATCTCCACAACCCCAGCAGTATCAGGTGCGTCTTCCCCTGCAAAGACATAAAAACAAAGAAATGGAAACAGGCATTAGCACCATGGCACACAATGAGGGCTGAGAAGCAAGAGAACCAGTACTTGTTTGACACATGTCCCACATGACTAAAACCCTCCCATGCATGCACCCTCACTGCGTATGAAGGGCAGCCAAATGGCACACACTGATGACACCAAGATGGAAGATGAACACATTTTCTGCATGCTGCCTGGCAGTGGCATCACACATTGGCCTGTGATTGCCAGGTGAAACACACATGCCATCAAACAGATGGCATGTACCATTGCTATTGAGTGAAGATGGAGAGGAGGGCAGCACCTATTCATTCAGTCCAGTTCCCGCATGTAATAGCTTTTCTAATTCAAACAGGTCAGATTCTTCACCTGGAGCTGCCAGTCCGAAATGGTGCAATTGCACAGGGACATGTTTGAACAAATGATATCCAGGTAACAAAGTCACTCCACTCTACCATAGCCATGTCAGACATGTGACTAGAGGACTGCGACATGCCTAGTAAAAGTGGTGGAATGCAAACAATCTGACTAAATGAACAGTGAAAAAATAAGCAACAATGTTGTGGCAAGGTGACACTTCAAAGGCAACTGGCGTGCAGTTGGGCTAGATGTCTACTGTTGGCAGAAGGGATACTGCTATGGCCAAATGCAGCTGCGCAGGATGTATTGCATGAAGCACATGGCTGACCCATACGACTCAGGCGCACACACTCTCACCTGGCACACAAACAGAAGCCCTCACACACACCATGCACATGGATGACACACACATGCATGTGCACTCACCGGACAATGCCTCGTAATCAGCCAAATCTCCCACGCCTTGGATCTGTTCCTCCGTGACGTAGGTCCCAGCGACTGACTCGTGTGGAGTGAGTTCCATGTCTACTACTGGAGACCCACCTCCAGTCACTAGAGTTGCGGCATGACTTGAGGCCAGCTTACTCTTTGCCCTGCGCTTTAGGTCATTCCAGCGCTTATAGCAATCATTGGCTGTGCGCCTCACAATTCCAAGGGCACTTACGATGTCCGCAACGGTCTGCCAGTGTGCCTGGCGTTGTGCAGGTGTGGTCTTGGATCCTGCAACAATGACCATCTCGTTGTCATGTGCGGACACATACTCGACAAGTGCATTCAGTTCGTCATCCGTGAAGCTGGGCATCCTGGACGAGCCGGACTGTGTAGCCGTGTCTGGGGCATCAGCCTGTGCCAGACGAGCACTCTTCCTCTTCCGCTTGGAAGGTGGTGGTGATCCTGAGTGTTCTGCGCCGCTCTGGACACTAGGGGCAGGAGCGCTGGTGGACTCTGTATCAGGAGTGTGGGATTGCACACTCAGCATGGGAGTTGGTGCAGGCATTGGCTCTAGTGTGATGGTGTCAGGGGGAATGTCAGCAGCATGGACTAGGACCGACACTGTCCGGGCTGGGTTTGTGAGGGCTGGGGTGGATGGAGCCGCAGCTGCCCCTGCAGCCTCTCCGCCCTGCCTACTTGGTGCAGCAGATGACCTTGCTGCCCCAGATGCACGTGGCATGGTGACATCAACGTGCACCAGCGCACGTGTCATAGGCCTGCTGACCTCGAAGTCAGCCATGGAGTCAGCCAGGTCTGGTGCCACAATGGGCTGGTCCAACAAGGGCTGAGCATGGATGGTGTCAGCCACATCAGCCTCAACGGGAGGGGGGGGGATTATGGGTGCCCTTGACTGGTCCTCCACACATGGGGGGACAGGCTCACCCTGCAAGTAATGACCACGTCCCCTACCGGATCCACCACGGCCACCACTTGTGGCTCTTCCACCTTTGCCACCCTTACGGAATCCTCGCCTCCCAGCCATGGCACTGATGTTAGTGTGCGTATGGGAGTGGCTGTAAAATATTGCCCTGGGCAATTGGGGGTCAAAGGGGTTGGGTACCAGATGGTAATTGTACCCTAGTGCTCTTGCAAGGCTGATTGTAACCCCTGGGGAAAGATGACGGGTCACGCTACGCACAGGAGCCCCAAAAAAGGGAGATGACGTGCACGCAACCCCTCCTGGACCACGTGTGCAGAAAGAAAAACCTGCACTACGCTGTGGCACCCAGTAACACAAGAATGAACGTATGCGTGTCACACACAGCCTAGAATTACCTCTGAAGGGGTAGGCTACACACTGGGCAAGCACAGATGTTAGATACGTGCGTGACTCACCGTCTGCCAGTTAAAAGAGCGTGAAAAAGGAGCGCGTTTGGTTGGCAACACCCCCGTCAAAAGAAGATTTGTACGCTGTCTGAGGAGACAGGACAACAGTAGAAGGGAACACTGTTTGAGGGAACAGGCCCAGGTAAACCAGTAAAAGAGAAAAAAGAGAAAAAGCTGTCAGAGGTAACAGGGAATACGAACTTGAAACGCCGTGAAGTAAATCGCGTGTGAAATGACAAGAAGTACAGAATTCACCCACTCGCTCTCCACGAAAAGCACGTACAAGGAAATGGTGTTCTACGCGTACCTTTTATACAGGCCCACACGTCCAGCGTCACTTACGCGGCGTGTACGCGCTAGGGCCATTTCCACCAATTACACGCTTTGTCACTTATGCGTGTAGGGCCATTTCCACCAATTACACGCTTTGTCACTTATGCGTGTAGGGCCATTTCCACCGATTACACGCTTTGTCACTTCTGCGTGTAGGGCCATTTCCACCAATCACACGCGATGACACTCTGACGTGCAGTCTTTCCACGTGTGCTCTGTCATCACGTGCTGTGTGGGAAACACCCGTGCGGGTCACGTCACAGACGCGCTTACGCGCTGAGGGCCTTTGGTCCAATAGAATCGCGTATGCGTGCTGACGTGCTTACGCGCTAAGGGCCTTTCCTCGGTTTTCACGCTGACGTGCAGGATTTTCACGTGCCAAATCACTCCGTACCAAGCTGGCCACGCGTAAGCACACGGAAGACCACGCTCCTGCCCAGAAGGCCGAACTACTGCCCGCAGAGCCCCGAGCACGCTCCCACCTGCCATCTGCTGCTGCCTGACTGCCTGCTGCCCACGTGCACTGCCATTTGCTGCCTGCACATCAGCCAGGGGTGCTGTTGCTGTGACCACCCCTGCTGGAACCGAAGACTCCCGACTGGAATTCCATCGCTCCACAGCCCAGCCCCAGGACCCAGTTGCCCACCCACTCCTGCCTCTGGGGTTGTCATGTCGGGGCAAACACCATCTGTGACCACTGACAACCCCCGGCCAGAGAGGCAGAGGGGCACCAGCTTCAGTGCCACCGAAGTTGGTGTCCTGGTGGAGCAAGTCCTGGGGCAGTATGATGCCCTCTTCGGAAGTTCCCGCGCCGACAAGGAAGGACGGACTCGGATCTGGACTGACATCGTGACTGCCATCAACGCGGAGGGGGTGGCAGTCCGGGACTTACAACATGTCAGGAAGCGCTGGGAGGACTTCAGGTCCAGGACCCTGAACAAGGCCCGGCGCCTCTTGAAGGCAGCGGATGCCAAGGGGCGCCGGGGCCACTTGTCGGAAGAACAGATGGGGGTCCTGGAACGCATATCCCCAGCGCTCCACGTCCAGGTCCTAGAGAAGCAGACCCGTCTGGAGTCGAGCGGTGAGTGTACATGCATCCTGATTGTGAGCAGTGCGTGTGGTGATTATTCGGTATTGTGCAGGTTGCACATCTGTTTGTATGGGGTCGAGTATGGGTGGGGGTGTACAGGGCCGTGGGGCTGACACATGCGAGGGCTGTAATGTGTGAGACATGGATGGTGCTTGTGTGTGTGGGCTTGCAAGGCAAATGCAGTTGTGCGTGCACACATGTTTGGATGAATGTGTATGTAAGTAGACATGTCCGTGATGTCAGGCATGTATGTTGTTTTCGGCTGCATGTATGAGCACTGTGTACATGTGCATGTGTGTGTATTTGACAAGGGTGCAACAGTGATGCAACATGGATGCATGTGACAGCGGTATGTGGAAGCCTGATTGGCAGATGTGACATGGATGCCCGTCTGAACAGTGCGACACTTGGCAGAGGTGTAGACATGCATGCAAGTGTGGTGGTGTGTGTACATGTGTGGTGCACTTCCTGTGTTGCATGTGATGTCTGGCTCCCCTTTGGCTGCTCATGCTGTTGTATGTGTATGGATGGTGGTGGCAGTTGCGATATGGCTGTGGTATGGCTCATGTGTGAGAGTTGCAATGACATGTGTGTTGGGGATTGTGATGACATGTCTGAGGTTTGCCAATGCCACTCATGTGCAACTGTCATGCGTGTATGTGTCCATTGTACAGTGCTCTGATGCCTGTGTTTTGTTTCTCCCTGTCTGCAGCGTCAACTGATGAAGAGGGCGGAGAAGGTGCTGTGGAGCACAGCGGCGGGGATCCGACCGCCAGCCGGAGACGCAAGGCCCGGCTCCCCTCCCGTGTTGTCATCTCGTCGGGGAGTGAGGAGTCCGGTGCCACGTCCCAGGCCGCAGCTGCCGGGGGGAGGTCCAAGAGGCGGAGGTTGCAGTTGGACTCCTCGGCAGCAGAAGGGGCAGCTGGGACCCGCAGGGCCCAACAGGGGAAGATGGCACGGAGTCATCCAGGTTGGTGGGGGGTTTGGTGGAGGAGGGGGCCGTGCAAGCACCAGAGACGGGGTCTGGAGGTGGGGATCCCACTGGTGCTAGTGGTGCAGTGCAGGACCAGGGACAGGAGGCAGCACAGGCGGCCGCGGAGGTGCCTGTGTGCAATCCTGTCCCCGATCCTGTCCCTGCATCATCTTGCACCAGCAGGGATGCCTACGTCCAGACCCGTTTTCAGGCAGGGGATGAGCTGATGTCAACTGGCCTTCCTCTGCCTGCGGACGTGGCCATCCAGGTCCGGGTTGAGCCTGTCCTGGCTGGTGTGGCGTTGCGTCAACGGGCCATGCGAGGTGACCTGCAGTCTTTTCATGGAGAGACTGCACGTCATCTCGAATGGCTCGTTGACCACGTCAGCCTGCTGGGACAGGTCACCCAGGCCGGATTCCGCTGTCTGATGGGGCTTGCTTCGACCCCCTCCTCAACTGGACCCCCTACGCGCCAGTCGTCCTCTGTGCCATCTTCCCACCCATCAGTCACCTGGGTGCCCTGTGGAGCTGCCTCTGACGGTGCGGCCAGGCTGGTGGAGGAGGCATCCCTGCCACAGTCGGGAGTCGGAGGTCCAGCAGGGGTGGCCACATCAACAACTGCACCCCAGCCGGCGGAGGATGTGCAGGCAGCAGGAGGCAGTGCACGGGCAGAGGCAGAGCAGCAGCAGCAGCAACATGGTGGGAGACATGAAGGCTTGGGGCTTTCGACATCGGAGGGGCAGGCATCGGCCGGAGGGCAGGGAGACCCAGGACAGAGAGTGTCTTCCGTGTGGCAGCGGTTGGGCCACGCCATAGGTGCGGAGCGGCGGCGGGCGGAAGAGGCGCGGCTCACAATGGTCAGGGCGGAGAACTCCATGCGGAGGGCCCTGAGGCGGGCCGAGTGCCTCGAGGCAATCCGCAGGGGGTTGGAGGAGGACACGGCGTCGTCCCTGCGGACCCTCGGGGCCATGGAACTGGACCGCCTCCGGGACATCGAACAGGAGTTCGATGATGCCCTGGCCCGGGACACCACGGAGTGAGCCGCTGGACTTGCCCGCCGCCTTTGTATATAGTTCTTTAGTTTAAGGTTTCCTTTCTTTCTTATTATGATTTGGAGTCGACGGACACTGCTCCACTTTTTGTATATAGTTGATTTTTAGGTAGGTTTTTTAGTAGGTTTCCTTTGTTCAGTTGGGCTCATGGACCCTTGGTAGTTTTGTACATAGTTCTTTATTGCATGGAGATTTTTTTACATTTGACTTTGGACAAAATTTTTTTGGATTCGGATTTCCAGTTTTGTGTTTTTATACGGACATGCAGCTTTTTTTTTCTCATTCACATTGTAGTTTGTTTTCTTTCTTTAGCATTCTTTATTTTTTTCAATACAATTTTGTTTCCATACTTCACTGTGTGGTATCATCTCATTGGTTTCATGCATGTCATGTTGTGTGTTTTCCCATTCAATTGCAACCATTGTGTGTGACGGACATGGGTTCATTAGCTTCATGAACAATGGGGGTGTAACATGTGATTTCCATTTCCATGTGGGTGAATGGGTTACTTGGTAGGGCTTTTTGGCTGGGGAGGCTGACCATTACGCACATGATTGGGGATTGTGAGGACCGGTGGAGGCTGCCCCTGCACTGCTGGGGGGTGGGGGTGGTGGGAGACATGAGTGGGGGCCTGGTGGGGGCTGCCCATGGTGGCAGGGGGGTGGGGGTGGTGGGAGACATGGGTGGGGGCCTGGTGGAGGCTGCCCCTGCACTGCTGGGGGGTGGGGGTGGTGGGAGACATGAGTGGGGGCCTGCTGGAGGCTGCTCCTGCACTGCTGGGGGGTGGGGGTGGTGGGAGACATGAGTGGGGGCCTGGTGGAGGCTGCCCCTGCACTGCTGGGGGGTGGGAGTGGTGGGAGACATGAGTGGGGGCCTGGTGGAGGGTGGCCATGGTGGCAGGGGGGTGGGGGTGGTGGGAGACATGGGTGGGGGCCTGGTGGAGGCTGCCCCTGGTGGGTGGGGGGTGGGGGTGGTGGGAGACATGGGTGGGGGCCTGGTGGAGGCTGCCCCTGGTGGCTGGGGGGTGGGGGTGGTGGGAGACATGGGTGGGGGCCTGGTGGAGGCTGCCCCTAGTGGCTGGGGGGTGGGGGTGGTGGGAGACATGAGTGGGTGCCTGGTGGAGGGTGACCCTGGATGCTGGGGGGTGGGGGTGCAGGGGGACATGAGTGGGGGCCTGGTGGAGGGTGGCCATGGTGGCAGTGGGGTGGGGGCGGTGGGAGACATGGGTGGGGGCCTGGTGGGGGCTGCCCCTGGTGGCTGGGGGGTGGGGGGGTTGGTCGACATGAGTTGGGGCCTGGTGGAGGCTGCCCCTGCACTGCTGGGGGGGTGGGAGACATGAGTGGGGGCCTGGTGGAGGCTGCCCCTGCACTGCTGGGGGGTGGGGGTGGTGGGAGACATGAGTGGGGGCCTGGTGGGGGCTGCCCATGGTGGCAGGGGGGTGGGGGTGGTGGGAGACATGGGTGGGGGCCTGGTGGAGGCTGCCCCTGCACTGCTGGGGGTGGGGGTGGTGGGAGACATGAGTGGGGGCCTGGTGGAGGCTGCCCCTGCACTGCTGGGGGTGGGGGTGGTGGGAGACATGAGTGGGGGCCTGGTGGAGGCTGCCCCTGCACTGCTGGGGGGTGGGGGTGGTGGGAGACATGAGTGGGGGCCAGTGGAGGCTGCCCCTGCACTGCTGGGGGGTGGGGGTGGTGGGAGACATGAGTGGGGGCCTGGTGGAGGGTGGCCATGGTGGCAGGGGGTGGGGGCAGTGGGAGACATGGGTGGGGGCCTGGTGGAGGCTGCACCTGGTGGCTGGGGGGTGGGGGTGGTGGGAGACATGAGTGGGGGCCTGGTGGAGGCTGCCCCTGGTGACTAGGGGGTGGGGGTGGTGGGAGACATGGGTGGGGGCCTGGTGGAGGCTGCCCCTGGTGGCTGGGGGGGGGGTGGTGGGAGACATGAGTGGGGGCCTGGTGGAGGGTGACCCTGGATGCTGGGGGGTGGGGGTGCAGGGGGACATGAGTGGGGGCCTGGTGGAGGGTGGCCATGGCTGCAGGGGGGTGGTGGGAGACATGGGTGGGGGCCTGGTGGGGGCTGCCCCTGGTGGCTGGGGGGTGGGGGTGGTGGGAGACATGAGTGGGGGCCTGGTGGAGGATGCCCATGGTGGCAGGGGGGTGGGGGTGGTGGGAGACATGAGTTGGGGCCTGGTGGAGGCTGCCCCTGGTGGCTGGGGGGTGGGGGTGGTGGGAGACATGGGTGGGGGCCTGGTGGAGGATGCCCCTGCACTGCTGGGGGGTGGGGGTGGTGGGAGACATGAGTGGGGGCCTGGTGGAGGGTGGCCATGGTGGCAGGGGGGTGGGGGTGGTGGGAGACATGGGTGGGGGCCTGGTGGGGGCTGCCCCTGGTGGCTGGGGGTGGGGGTGGTGGGAGACATGAGTGGGGGCCTGGTGGAGGCTGCCCCTGGTGGCTGGGGGGTGGGGGTGGTGGGAGACATGAGTGGGGGCCTGGTGGAGGATGCCCATGGTGGCAGGGGGGTGGGGGTGGTGGGAGACATGAGTGGGGGCCTGGTGGAGGCTGCCCCTGGTGGCTGGGGGTGGGGGTGGTGGGAGACATGGGTGGGGGCCTGGTGGAGGATGCCCCTGCACTGCTGGTGGGTGGGGGTGCAGGGGGACATGAGTGGGGGCCTGGTGGAGGGTGGCCATGGTGGCAGGGGGGTGGGGGTGGTGGGAGACATGGGTGGGGGCCTGGTGGGGGCTGCCCCTGGTGGCTGGGGGTGGGGGTGGTGGGAGACATGAGTGGGGGCCTGGTGGAGGCTGCCCCTGCACTGCTGGGGGGTGGGGGTGGTGGGAGACATGGGTGTGGGCCTGGTGGAGGCTGCCCCTGGTGGCTGGGGGGTGGGGGTGGTGGGAGACATGAGTGGGGGCCTGGTGGAGGGTGACTCTGGATGCTGGGGGGTGGGGGTGCAGGGGGACATGAGTGGGGGCCTGGTGGAGGGTGGCCATGGTGGCAAGGGGGTGGGGGTGGTGGGAGACATGGGTGGGGGCCTGGTGGGGGCTGCCCCTGGTGGCTGGGGGGTGGGGGTAGTGGGAGACATGAGTGGGGGCCTCGTGGAGGCTGCCCCTGCACTGCTGGGGGGTGGGGGTGGTGGGAGACATGAGTGGGGGCCTGCTGGAGGCTGCCCCTGGTGGCTGGGGGGTGGGGGTGGTCGGAGGCCTGAGTGGGGGCCTGGTGGAGGATGCCCATGGTGGCAGGGGGGTGGGGGTGGTGGGAGACATGAGTGGGGGCCTGGTGGAGGGTGGCCATGGTGGCAGGGGGGTGGGGGTGGTGGGAGACATGGGTGGGGGCCTGGTGGAGGCTGCCCCTGGTGGGTGGGGGGTGGGGGTGGTGGGAGACATGGGTGGGGGCCTGGTGGAGGCTGCCCCTGGTGGCTGGGGGGTGGGGGTGGTGGGAGACATGGGTGGGGGCCTGGTGGAGGTTGCCCCTAGTGGCTGGGGGGTGGGGGTGGTGGGAGACATGAGTGGGTGCCTGGTGGAGGGTGACCCTGGATGCTGGGGGTGGGGGTGCAGGGGGACATGAGTGGGGGCCTGGTGGAGGGTGGCCATGGTGGCAGTGGGGTGGGGGCGGTGGGAGACATGGGTGGGGGCCTGGTGGGGGCTGCCCCTGGTGGCTGGGGGGTGGGGGGGTTGGTCGACATGAGTTGGGGCCTGGTGGAGGCTGCCCCTGCACTGCTGGGGGGGTGGGAGACATGAGTGGGGGCCTGGTGGAGGCTGCCCCTGCACTGCTGGGGGGTGGGGGTGGTGGGAGACATGAGTGGGGGCCTGGTGGGGGCTGCCCATGGTGGCAGGGGGGTGGGGGTGGTGGGAGACATGGGTGGGGGCCTGGTGGAGGCTGCCCCTGCACTGCTGGGGGTGGGGGTGGTGGGAGACATGAGTGGGGGCCTGGTGGAGGCTGCCCCTGCACTGCTGGGGGTGGGGGTGGTGGGAGACATGAGTGGGGGCCTGGTGGAGGCTGCCCCTGCACTGCTGGGGGGTGGGGGTGGTGGGAGACATGAGTGGGGGCCAGTGGAGGCTGCCCCTGCACTGCTGGGGGGTGGGGGTGGTGGGAGACATGAGTGGGGGCCTGGTGGAGGGTGGCCATGGTGGCAGGGGGTGGGGGCAGTGGGAGACATGGGTGGGGGCCTGGTGGAGGCTGCACCTGGTGGCTGGGGGGTGGGGGTGGTGGGAGACATGAGTGGGGGCCTGGTGGAGGCTGCCCCTGGTGACTAGGGGGTGGGGGTGGTGGGAGACATGGGTGGGGGCCTGGTGGAGGCTGCCCCTGGTGGCTGGGGGGGGTGGTGGGAGACATGAGTGGGGGCCTGGTGGAGGGTGACCCTGGATGCTGGGGGGTGGGGGTGCAGGGGGACATGAGTGGGGGCCTGGTGGAGGGTGGCCATGGCTGCAGGGGGGTGGTGGGAGACATGGGTGGGGGCCTGGTGGGGGCTGCCCCTGGTGGCTGGGGGGTGGGGGTGGTGGGAGACATGAGTGGGGGCCTGGTGGAGGATGCCCATGGTGGCAGGGGTGTGGGGGTGGTGGGAGACATGAGTTGGGGCCTGGTGGAGGCTGCCCCTGGTGGCTGGGGGGTGGGGGTGGTGGGAGACATGGGTGGGGGCCTGGTGGAGGATGCCCCTGCACTGCTGGGGGGTGGGGGTGGTGGGAGACATGAGTGGGGGCCTGGTGGAGGGTGGCCATGGTGGCAGGGGGGTGGGGGTGGTGGGAGACATGGGTGGGGGCCTGGTGGGGGCTGCCCCTGGTGGCTGGGGGTGGGGGTGGTGGGAGACATGAGTGGGGGCCTGGTGGAGGCTGCCCCTGGTGGCTGGGGGGTGGGGGTGGTGGGAGACATGAGTGGGGGCCTGGTGGAGGATGCCCATGGTGGCAGGGGGGTGGGGGTGGTGGGAGACATGAGTGGGGGCCTGGTGGAGGCTGCCCCTGGTGGCTGGGGGGTGGGGGTGGTGGGAGACATGGGTGGGGGCCTGGTGGAGGATGCCCCTGCACTGCTGGTGGGTGGGGGTGCAGGGGGACATGAGTGGGGGCCTGGTGGAGGGTGGCCATGGTGGCAGGGGGGTGGGGGTGGTGGGAGACATGGGTGGGGGCCTGGTGGGGGCTGCCCCTGGTGGCTGGGGGTGGGGGTGGTGGGAGACATGAGTGGGGGCCTGGTGGAGGCTGCCCCTGCACTGCTGGGGGGTGGGGGTGGTGGGAGACATGGGTGTGGGCCTGGTGGAGGCTGCCCCTGGTGGCTGGGGGGTGGGGGTGGTGGGAGACATGAGTGGGGGCCTGGTGGAGGGTGACCCTGGATGCTGGGGGGTGGGGGTGCAGGGGGACATGAGTGGGGGCCTGGTGGAGGGTGGCCATGGTGGCAGGGGGGTGGGGGTGGTGGGAGACATGGGTGGGGGCCTGGTGGGGGCTGCCCCTGGTGGCTGGGGGGTGGGGGTAGTGGGAGACATGAGTGGGGGCCTCGTGGAGGCTGCCCCTGCACTGCTGGGGGGTGGGGGTGGTGGGAGACATGAGTGGGGGCCTGCTGGAGGCTGCCCCTGGTGGCTGGGGGGTGGGGGTGGTCGGAGGCATGAGTGGGGGCCTGGTGGAGGATGCCCATGGTGGCAGGGGGGTGGGGGTGGTGGGAGACATGAGTGGGGGCCTGGTGGAGGCTGCCCCTGGTGGCTGGGGGGTGGGGGTGGTGGGAGACATGGGTGGGGGCCTGGTGGAGGATGCCCCTGCACTGCTGGGGGGTGGGGGTGGTGGGAGACATGAGTGGGGGCCTGCAGGAGGCTTCCCCTGGTGGCTGGGGGGTGGGGGTGGTGGGAGACATGGGTGGGGGCCTGGTGGAGGATGCCCCTGCACTGCTGGGGGGTGGGGGTGGTGGGAGACATGAGTGGGGGCCTGCTGGAGGCTGCCCCTGGTGGCTGGGGGGTGGGGGTGGTGGGAGACATGGGTGGGGGCCTGGTGGGGGCTGCCCATGGTGGCAGGGGGGTGGGGGTGGTGGGAGACATGATTGGGGGCCTGGTGGAGGCTGCCCCTGCACTGCTGGAGGGTGGGGGTGGTGGGAGACATGAGTGGGGGCCTGCTGGAGGCTGCCCCTGCACTGCTGGGGGGTGGGGGTGGTGGGAGACATGAGTGGGGGCCTGCTGGAGGCTGCCCCTGCACTGCTGGGGGGTGGGGGTGGTGGGAGACATGAGTGGGGGCCTGGTGGAGGCTGCCCCTGCACTGCTGGGGGTGGGGGTGGTGGGAGACATGAGTGGGGGCCTGCTGGAGGCTGCCCCTGCACTGCTGGGCAGTGGGGGTGGTGGGAGACATGAGTGGGGGCCTGGTGGAGGCTGCCCCTGCACTGCTGGGGGGTGGGGGTGGTGGGAGACATGAGTGGGGGCCTGCTGGAGGCTGCCCCTGGTGGCTGGGGGGTGGGGGTGGTGGGAGACATGGGTGGGGGCCTGGTGGAGGATGCCCCTGCACTGCTGGGGGGTGGGGGCGGTGGGAGACATGAGTGGGGGCCTGCTGGAGGCTGCCCCTGGTGGCTGGGGGGTGGGGGTGGTGGGAGACATGAGTGGGGGCCTGGTGGGGGCTGCCCATGGTGGCAGGGGGGGTGGGGGTGGTGGGAGACATGAGTGGGGGCCTGGTGGAGGGTGACCCTGGATGCTGGGGGGTGGGGTGCAGGGGGACATGAGTGGGGGCCTGGTGGAGGCTGCCCCTGCACTACTGGGGGGTTGGGGTGGTGGGAGACATGGGTGGGGGCCTGGTGGAGGCTGCCCCTGGTGGCTGGGGGGTGGGGGTGGTGGGAGACATGAGTGGGTGCCTGGTGGAGGGTGACCCTGGATGCTGGGGGGTGGGGGTGCAGGGGGACATGAGTGGGGGCCTGGTGGAGGGTGGCCATGGTGGCAGGGGGGTGGGGGTGGTGGGAGACATGAGTGGGGGCCTGGTGGAGGGTGACCCTGGATGCTGGGGGGTGGGGGTGCAGGGGGACATGAGTGGGGGCCTGGTGGAGGCTGCCCCTGCACTGCTGGGGGGTGGGGGTGGTGGGAGACATGAGTGGGGGCCTGCTGGAGGCTGCCCCTGGTGGCTGGGGGGTGGGGGTGGTGGGAGACATGAGTGGGGGCCTGCTGGAGGCTGCCCCTGGTGGCTGGGGGGTGGGGGTGGTGGGAGACATGAGTGGGGGCCTGGTTGAAGATGCCCGTGGTGGCAGGGGGGTGGGGGTGGTGGGAGACATGAGTGGGGGCCTGGTGGAGGCTGCCCCTGGTGGCTGGGGGGTGGGGGTGGTGGGAGACATGGGTGGGGGCCTGGTGGAGGATGCCCCTGCACTGCTGGGGGGTGGGGGTGGTGGGAGACATGAGTGGGGGCCTGGTGGAGGCTGCCCCTGGTGGCTGGGGGGTGGGGGTGGTGGGAGACATGGGTGGGGGCCTGCTGGCAGGTGCCCCACAGTGCTGGGGGGTGGGGGTGGTGGGAGACATGCATTGTTGATCAGTAGTGCAAGGTGACATGTGGGTTGGCTGGGGGGCATGCCCATGGTGGATGGGCTGCCTGTGGGACATGAGCAGGGGTGCAGGGTAGTCCCCCGTGGTGTGGGCTGCCTGCAGGTGCCGTGGAGGTTGTGGAGCGTACACCTGGGAGGACCCACACGGCCAATTCACGTGTAGTACTCCCCAGAACCCCTGAAATACACATTCCCTGCTGGTATCGCGTGTGCAACTTCCCGCGCACCCCTGAAATACACGTACCCTGCTCGCACTGGGACAATCGCGTGTGGAACTTCCCGCGCACCCCTGAAATACACGTACCCTGCTCGCACTGGGACTATCGCGTGTGGAACTTCCCGCGCACCCCTGAAATACACGTACCCTGCTCGCACTGGGCCAATCGCGTGTGGAACTTCCCGCGCACCCCTGAAATACACGTACCCTGATGAAATCGCGTGTGGAACTTCCCGCGCACCCATGTAATACACGTACCCTGCTCGCACTGGCCCATACGCGTGTGTAACTTCCCGCGCACCCCTGAAATACACGTACCCTGATGGAATCGCGTGTGGAACTTCCCGCGCACCCATGTAATACACGTACCCTGCTCGCACTGGCCCATTCGCGTGTGGAACTTCCCGCGCACCCCTGAAATGCACGTACCCTGCAGAAATCGCGTGTGGAACTTGCCGCGCACCCCTGAAATACACGTACCCTGCTGAAATTGCATGTGGAACTTCCCGCGCACCCCTGAAATTCACGTACCCTGCTTGCACTGGGCCAGTCGCGTGTGGAACTTCCCGCGCACCCCTGCAATACTCGTTCCCCGCTTGGCGTTTGCTGTTTGCCAGCCCGGTGAACTGGTCCAGGGTTAGCGCAGCCCTTTGCGATGATTTAGCGATTTTGATGGCTTTTCCTTGCGCGAGGGCGTTCTTGGGGGCGTTACTGGCGCTGCTGCAGTGTCGCTGCAATTCTCTGTGCCACGGCTGGTTTGGAAGCCTGAAATCCATGAATACGCTGTGCGTGGAAATCGGTTTTAGCGCACGTGCCTGGCGCAGTCAATCGCACGCGGACACTCTGCGCCAGCCGCTTGCGACACTTTTCTGCGAAATTCTATGAATTACCCTGTAAACGTGTTGCAGGAGCAGAGTCTTCCATGACTTTGCACATCATCATTATCAACACTGATAGTGGCAGAGAGATATGCATGTGATATGGTTTTTTCATGCATAAAAGAAATGCACATTTTTATAAAAACCTTCTAGGTGGCAATTTGGAACACATTTTCCCAAAAAAAACAGACAATCAAAAAGGAGACCATATGTGTCTCAAAAGAGTAAGTTTAAAAATTTTTGGGAATTACGCAATATGGTGCATTCACCTATATGTTAGATAGAGTAAGAGAATTGCGGTCTGCTTAGCAAAAATTGGCCCAGGAGAAGTTAACTTTTGATCCCAATGGGCAGAAAGGGATCTGTAAATCAAATAGGCTCATGGTTAGTTGTGTCTATTTTTTCACTATTTTTTCGCTTGTTAATTTGGTGTTTATCTAAAGCACTAAGTGTCACGGCAACTAAATGCACTCACCTATATTTAATGCTGAAATTGTTTTTATTTATAAAAAGTTGACCATGATGCTCATTGGCGAATGGTGCTATATCCAAGATACAGTGCATTTCGGGATTCGCGTTGGCCGTTACTGCTGCTAGATTGCAATTGTAGCAAAAATTGAACAAACTGTAAATTTACATAACAAAATGTACTTGCGGGCTTAATTCGAGAGGCCAGATAGACTTCATTACCTTTTATGGCTAACGAGGAGAGTCCACTTAGTAGCAGCTGTATTGCAGAGGAAACGGTATGTTTGTTAAACGATGCTTGTGGTCAGAGTTGCATTCAATAAAGGCTCGACCTGCAGATGAGTGGGTGGCGACAAAATAAATGTTGCCCAACAATTGAAAATTGAAACATTAGAAATCGCACTTAGAGGGGACAAAGATATAGCAGATATAAAAACTCTTCTTGAAAAAATAGAAATTGAGCAAAAGATTGAGCAAATTCAAAAAAACAATCTTGGATAAAAAAATATGGAAATTAAAAAAGGATGTTGAGACATACAAAGAAACGAAAACATATCCATACTTAATTGATTCATATTATGACGATCAAAACAAACTTGCTCAAAACCAACTGAAACACAATGGATTCCCAAGGAAACGTTTTGTTACTTTTTCCAATACCAGCAATAGCAGCTCAAATAGTGACCCTGATCTGACTAATAACAACGTTGCCAACCGAGGCAGGATGGCCCAAAATTCACAACAGTTTTTTCAAGGGTGGGGAAAAGGCAGGTGCAACCGACCACCGGGCCCCCAACGGATGCACATCCGCAATTGGCAAGGCCCCCCACAGAATTGGTAAATGCAATCCTGATTTTCAATCTAACCAACTATATCCTCTCACAAGAGGAAATCGATGTCCTTAGCAAAGGCCTCACCTTTGTTCCCACGAAAAAAGCAGATTCTTTTCAAACAGCTATAGGATTACAAAAGTTTTTCAGGTTAATACGTCTAAAATACTTCTTTAGGAACTCACAACCTACGGTCGACCAAGATAACATCACGGGACTAAAACCACCATCCACATTTATTCCAACTAACAGTATGGTTAGCCCAGCGATTTTGGCTTTTGAAAATAAGATCACTCATGAGAGTGAATTTCTGCTAAAAAATAAAAATTATCATCACGACAATCTCTCCAATAAAGAACACTCTGCACTATTGACACTTCAAAACAATGACACTTTGGTCATAAAACCTGCTGATAAGGGAGGTGGCATTGTTCTTTTTGGATAAGGAAGCATATAACACAGGAGTAAAAAAACATCTTGACGACACCACATTCTATCGCCAAATTGACATTGATCCAACACCTAGACTCACAGAAGAAATCACCAGCCTTATGTATCATGCACACCTGGAAGGCTGGATTAGTCTAGATGAACAACATTTTTTGATCGCAAAAAATCCGATCATCCCAGCATTTTACTTATTACCCAAGATACACAAAAATGCCACTTGCCCCCGTGGCAGACCAATTGTTTCAGCTTTGAATTCCATTCTCGAGCCTCTATCCATTTATGTTGACTGGTTTCTTCGTCCTTTTATCAAAGAAATGAAATCTTTTGTTAAAGACACTACCAACATGATTCAAATAATAGACAATCTATCAACTTCAAACACGGACATCTTGGTCACTCTTGACGTCACCTCGTTATATACGAGTATACCTCAACTTGATTGCATCCAAGTTATTGAACTTTATCTTAACAAAAGAAATTCAACCCTGAACTCTGTACCTACACCTTTCCTCTTAGAATGTGCAAGAATTGCGGTAATGGAAAATGTCTTTCTCTATAGTGGATTCTTTTGCAACAAAAAACACGGCACTAGTATGGGGACGACTTTCGCCCCAGATTTGGCCAATGTATTTATGGCCAATCTAGAAGAACATTCAATTTACCATTCCGAGAACCCATACAAAGACAACATCATCTGTTGGTATAGGTACATCGATGATGTATTCATGTTTTGGAGAGGGCTTAAGAGTGACCTAAATTTTTGTTTACTCAATGGCTTAATAGTCAAAATCCACACATTCAATTTACAGGGACAGACAACCCCAACTCAGTTCCTTTTCTAGATTTAGTCATTAGAAAATCCCTGAATGGAAATTTAGAAACTTCGCTATACAGAAAAGACACAGATAAAAACAGTTTGTTAAGGTTTGATAGCTTTCATCCTGCAAGCTTGAAGTAAAACCTACCGATAGGGCAATTTCTCAGAATCAAAAGGAATTGTACCACCACTTCTGATTTTGAACACCACGGTAAGATTTTAAAAACTCGTCTCTCAAACCATGGCATCCCCCTAGAACCATCCAACGGGCATATAGAAGAGCAAAGCATACCAATAGACAGAGCTGTCTAGTACCAACCAGCAGAAGCACGTTAGACAAAATTACTTGTGTGCCCACTTTTTCACCTATCAGTCATTCCTTGAGGAAAACAATAATAAAAAATGGGCATATCATAAAAATGCCTGATTTTGATCCTTCCACACCTCGCTTCGCGTTTAAGAGACAAACAAATCTCAGAGACAAACTCATACACACCTACCCTACCATACGGAGGCCGGAAAACTCTCAAACTACACTGTGGTCTTTACCACCTGTAATAGGCCACTTCAAATGTGGCCTATGTTCTGTTTGCTCTTTAACGAAAAATTTCAAAACCCTAGAATGATATGAAACCAAATGGACCCTTTCAAGTTTCACCAACTGTAACACCTTGTGGGTCCAATAAAACAGAGAATATGCGAACCTCGTTCGTGTATTAAAAACAAGATCGACAACAAACCAATGGTGGCACACTTCACCCAGTTGAAACATTCCCATAATGATTTATTTTGGATTATCATTCAAACGATTCCAGCACCCCCCAGAGGAGGTAACAGAGATCTGCTCCTCACAAAACAGGAACAGAAATGGATTTTTAATCTGGATACAATAAAACGGGGTTTAAACACACAGTGGAGTGGTCCCTCTTTTTCTAGAGTACTTTCTTGCTCCTACGGTTCCCTGTCTATCACTTTAAATTGTGAAACACCATTAAAACATCTTGTGTTCAAACATTACCCCACGTCTGCCACCCACAACCATTTCTTTATATTGGCGCAATCTATATAATTGGTATCATGGCTAGCAACGCATTTATTGCAACATCTTCATTTATTAAAACTTTCAGACACAACAATTTATATATATAAATATGGGAGGCAGAACCGCTCCTTTTAAACACCTGCAGGCTTTAAGCACGTTTAGTGGCCTTGGGGGCCACTGCGTGCTGTACTCTTTCACCAGTTTACACCCACAAACAAGTTAGCTTTCTTGAGGTTTCGGGTCGAAATTTCAGAGAGAGAAAAACCACGGAAAGATCACCATGGCCAAATATGCTGCTCATGTCCTTCTAGTGGACTCCACTCCGCTCCGTTCCGTGCTTCGCATTCAGAAGTACGAGAGAAGACTTGCCTCTCTCTTCGCAACGTCACACGCAACGTTGTGTATAAAAAGATCTGTCAGCCTCTCGCATTCACCTGACGACAACAGCTGACGCGCCCGATACGTCCGTTGGTCCGGAATTCGCGGAACACCACGCCCCTTTCTTGATGCCGCCTTGTAGTCTACGTCGACCGGAGACACTGTTTTCACGATCCTTTACAGGCAACACCAAGGTAAGAACCGGGTGATTTTTCTAGTTCTGAACGGCACTTAAAAACAGCAGTTTACAACATTTATTTTGTCGCCACCCACTCATCTGCAGGTTGAGCCTTTATTGAATGCAACTCTGACCACAAGCATCATTTAACAAACGTACCGTTTCCTCTGCAATATAGCTGCGACTAAGTGGACTCTCCTCGTTAGCCATAAAAGGTAATGAAGTCTATCTGGCCTCTCGCATTAAGCCCGCGAGTACATTTTGTTCTGTAAATTTACAGTTTGTTCAATTTTTACTACAATTCCAATCTAGCAGCAGTAACGGCCAACGCGAATCCCAAGACGCACTGTATCTTGGATATAGCACCATTCGCCAATGAGAATCATGGTCAACTTTTTATAAATAACAACCATTTCAGCATTAAATATAGGTGAGTGCATTTAGTTGCTGTGACACTTAGTGCTTTAGATAAACAACAAATTAACAATTGAAAAAATAGTGAAAAAATAGACACAACTAACCATGAGCCTATTTGATTTACAGATCCCTTTCTGCCCATTGGGATCAAAAGTTAACTTCTCCTGGGCCAATTTTTGCTAAGCAGACCGCAATTCTCTTACTCTATCTAACATATAGGTGAATGCACCATATTGCGTAATTCCCAAAATTTTTTAAACTTACTCTTTTGAGACACATATGGTCTCCTTTTTGATTGTCTGTTTTTTTTGGGAAAATGTGTTCCAAATTGCCACCTGGAAGGTTTTTATAAAAATGTGCATTTCTTTTATGCATGAAAAAACCATATCACATGCATATCTCTCTGCCACTATCAGTGTTGATAATGATGATGTGCATTGTCATGGAAGACTCTGCTCCTGCAACATGTTTAATGTATGTTTTATATGTATTATGTCAACCACTTCATATTTATTTATGTGCCTATGTTTGTTTACTTCACAGTGGGGTTTTTTGTCAAATAAGTACGACTATCAAGAAGTACTCAACACCACCAAAGTTGTTCTATTGCCCTATTGTCCCGTGTCCTGAAGAAGGCTACACCTGCATCAACAGACAATTGTTTTGTGCATTGCCTGATATTTTAGGATGCTTTTAGCCGAAACATATGTCGACTCTCACAAATAGAAACCTAAGACATCTGATAGGTTTTTTCCTCTTGATAGAGCCGATTCAATTAAACAGGGCTCTACCTCTAAATACTTGTTGTTGCACTTTTAGGGCCTATACAGTGCTACTCTTCATGTATTAACCCCGCCAAACTTTCAGCTGTGAAAATAATATATCAATTGCTGTAATTAATTTTACATGTATTGCGAACAATGTTTTTTCCATCTGCTTTTTTCCCATTTTTACCTTCCTGTTTTCGATTAACTTGATTGATGAAGTACACATGTTATGATTTATATCAATCCAACTGTTTAGGGATCACATTTCTTATGCAGGGAATCCACCTCACCATGTTTTGTACACATCATTGCTTATAATACAATCTGTATTTGCATGTCATGATGATTTGTGTTAATATTATATATTGTGCTATATTTCCAGGCTGATATGCAACAGCTGGTTAAGTATGCCAATGACCCCACCAGATTTAGAGGTATAATTGTTCCAAAGCGAGAGCTCTACAAACTTTTGGAGGGGGCTGAAGCTGCTTGTGATGGTGCAAGCTTCCTTTTGAATGGCGAGCTTCTCTTTTCCCAGAATGAGTTTGCTTCTGCTAAAGGAGTAACAACAGCCAGAGCTGGGAGTGATGTCCTTGATGTAGAAAAGGTTGCTTTGCATGTTAGGTCATTGAAAAGTCTCATTCTTTTTCCGAAGCTAATGCTTAATCATCACTTTGACGTATTAGTTGTATTGGTTTTGAAAACCGTACTAGAAGATTGTGTACTATTTCCCCATTTCCACTTATGCATTCTATTTCTAACTGTGTGATATAAATCAATATTGCTCCACTAAAGACCATAAATCTTCTGCAGCCACCGAAAACCATTATTCATTTTCAGTTCAAATCTATCTTTTAAGCCTGTTTCATCCTTTGTGTACAAATGCATTTAAATGTAATGGCGCATTTGTAAGTTGACATTTTAACTTTTAGTTAATCTGGTATGTATTCTGCAATAAGGAATTTAACAGTGCCTATTCGGGTGTCAATTTATATTCATATATCCTTTTTTTTTTTTTTAGAATTTTTGAGATCTGTATGCAAGGCTAACAGCTGGCCTACTATGGACTGCCGAGTGATAAGGAGGAAGCTTGCCAACAAAGTTTGCAATGCCAGAAGAGGCCTAAAAATGACTGCACCTTTCGAAAATGCAGGATCAATGATTGTTTGTATTTTTGTAAACCTATTTATTCTTATGGAATACAGCTATGCCGTTAAACTGAATTTGTTGAATAAAAAAAGTTGTACACTTTCTGAGCCTATGTTTGATTGAAGATATCTTATAGCCAGAGCAATACACTATTAAAATATCAACAATTTATAGCTGCAGAATTTTACTATCATAATATGAACTAGGTCATTGTTAGCTGCTCTTATTGATATTGGGTGAAGTGACTGGCGGCAGTCTGTCATGCGGGTAGACCTTTAACAGATTCTGTTTAGGTAGCTGGAAGTGTGTATTTTAGTGTAGTGCTTTGGAACTGTGGGAGTTTTATTGGGTGTGAGGCCATGTTGTCTAGAGGTGAGAATTGAAATGAGGGAGTTGGTTTGTGACATGGGGGTTGTAGTTGTGTGCACTAATTCAGCGAACTTGGTTAACGGGTGCTCCAGCAAAGATGAAAAGTGATAGCTGCAAGATTTTCTTTTTCCAGTAAACTATTCAGAAGTCTAACTAGAGTCATTGTAAAGTAATGCCACCAATGTTACTCAAAAGGGATACATCCTGTGGTAATCCAACCCCTTTTCCTAAATCTTTTGGAACCAACTTGAAATCATTTAAACTCATCCTGGAGTGGTCTACAATAATCATTTACAATTTTAAACCCATCCTAATGTTATCATGAAGTCATCCTGGAGTTGTCATTGAGTCATCCTAGAGTAATCCAACTCATCCTGAAGTTCTCGTGGAGTCATCCTGGAGTTGTCGTGGAGCCATCCTGGAGTTGTCGTGGAGTCATCCTAGAGTAATCCGTAGTCATCCTGGAGTAATCCCAACTCATCCTGAAGTTGTCATGGAGTCATCCTAGAGTCATCCAAAGTCATCCGGGACTAATCCCCACTCATCCTGAAGTTGTCACGGAATCATCCTTCAGTAATCCAAGATCATCACTGGAAGTAATCCAAACTCATCCTGGAGTAGTTTCTGTGATAACTTTAGAGTCATCATCTCATTAAATATTTTGGCCTGTGTGAATACTTCGGATGATCTTCCTGAACTATCCATGGATGACTCTAGAATGATTCCTGGATGATCTTCCTTTTTGACAGGGGCAGTGCATGCTACCGGAGCGCCTCCCATCGGAGGCATGTGAACTCAGATGCATTACATACATGACAACCTTCCCGATTTAGGCGGGAAACACATGGTTTTTCCGCATAATATTGCTATTTTTCATTTACTCTCGCCTGAAGTAAATATAACCCCAAAGCATTGCTATGGGAACATTAAGTTCTCACGATTTCTCTGATGAAATCTCCCTCCCTCGGGTACTTCAGAAAGTTGGCATGTATGGCATAACGCCCAACGTGATGAAAGACACAGGCTGAGGGAAATGGGCCGTCTCTCTGCATCAATCAGATGAAACAATAACACGGCTTTTAGTCATGTCTACACAACCATATCAGGTGTGCTTTGCCTGTTCTATCTTCCCAGACACAGCTCTCCATTATCCCTTTTGTAGAAAAATCTGAGCTGGTTGTATTGCACTGTGCTTACATAATATGAAATATTGCCAACATGCAGTGTGTGCCTGCGGGAAAAAAGTCACTTTCCTCTAAAAAGCAAAACATTGTGTTTGCACGTCACCTCGTAGAGGAGGATATGTTTTTTGTGACACCATAAGAGCATTAAAATTGAATATTGGAGTGCCTCAGGAAAAAAAAAATCTTTAAAAAATACATACATTTTACTTTTGTTCTTCTCATGGTGCTTCTTCTTCTTACTGATAGAATTTTATCCATCAGCAGTGATTTTTGGATACCGAGGCTTGAGCCTCATTACTCCATCTTCTCGGGTTGACTATGTAGTCGTGGGTTCATATTCTTCTTGGTCTGTGTTGTCTTGTCACAGTAGGGCTGGTTTCTCAGGGTCTTTGCAGTGATGGGCCGTGGGTACCGGTCAAAGGGGTTTGCAGTGGTGGCAGTGAGTCTTCTGATCAGAGGGTTCGGTTTCGGTTCGGGTTCTGATCCAGTCCTTGGCAGAAGTTCTGACTCAGCTTCGCTAGATGTTCGTCCAACATCTCGATGTCCAGGTCCCTGTGAATGTCTGCTATCCTTGTGAAGATTGGAGCTCCAGACGATATCCGCAGGTCCTGGTTCTGGACTAACTTAAGACTCTTCCGGTGTCGCTCATGGCAGGTCATCCATGCTGTGGAGGCATACGTCAGGGTTGGTCTGATGATCGCTTTGTAGATGTTGATCTTTGTCCGAGGGGGTTCTTTACATGTTAATTGTAGAATGCTTTATATAAGTAGCACTGGGGCACATACACACTTACTTTGGAAAGACAAGGTCGCATTTATTCAAAACCAACTGTGACATAAAGAAGTCAATCAAGCTCAGCACATCAGGATCAATACGTCAAGAAAAAGTCATAATGTACTACTGCAAATGATAAGCAGCATATAAACAGTATATTGTAGAATGAAAACTAGTGAAGTGGGGACCCTCCTACCTGCCATGCCCTACCGGGAGCCATACCAGGAGGCCAGAAACCCCTCCAATTTTTGTGTATGCCTTATGATCCTGTTCTCCCGCCCCCTGTCCCTGGGGTCTGAACCAGCAAGGAACTTCATTGAATGGTTCTGCATACCGGGGCAATCAGTAGGGGTAAATTCCAACAGTAGAGAAATCATATTTGTGTGCACCCAAATGCCATATTGCCTCAACCCTACCGGTCGGTGCACCCTCGTTATCTTTCCATGCCTACTGACGAAAGCCAACAATCCATCCACAAACACCCTTGTCCCGTGCTCAGATAAGCAGACACCTTCCACATGAAACATGTCCTGGACTTTGAACAGACTGTGGGCCACCACAGAGACATGGCCATGGCTGGATGTCAACCGGCAAACTCCCAGTTCAGTTTAGATGCCGAAACATTCATCAGCTGGGCCCAAAGGCCTTTCCCCAAAGGCCTTTCCCGCATGACTGTCTTGGGATATTCTGACTGTCCAGGGACCACTGCACCTGGAAAAAAAAATTAAATTCATGAGAATTGAGAGGTGAGGCTTTCCCACAGGTCCTTACACCATATTCTTGCCAAATCGTTTTCACATATGTGAAGGATAACAAGATCTAGCCGTGGCAAGTTCCTCACACCACTGATTTCCACCAGAGCATCCCTCAGCTGCCCGACTTACAGGTGACCTATCCCAATCCAAAAGAAAGAGAAGTCACTTGCATCGCTGCCAATAAGTCTTGTTCATGGGTGAGACAAAATGCCCCCTTCACGAAGGAATGGGCAACGATCCACACCACTCCTCGCTCTGCCATGATCTGCACAAGAGAATTAACCATTTACGAAACAAGCAAAACCATTTGGAATACCCACACCCCTGCTCCCCACATCACACTTTCTACAGCAAGTGAGGTCTCACATAGCATTTGAATGCAGTCTCTTTATAGCTCCTCCGTCGTCCTGCTCGACATGCTAATCTACTGGGAAAATTGCTTGGTGCTTGGCCTGACCTAACAAAACTCTCACACCGTACCTTTCCTGGTCTGTCTTGGATCTGCAGACCCAGAGTTGCAAAATTGTTTCCCCTACTATTGCAACATCCTCCCTTGCAAGTGTAGGTTGGTGTCACCCTTATTACACTGCACCAGCTCCCCTATACAGAAAGCTCCACCACAAAAGCCATCACATACACTGCCCTGATTATTAGGAATGTGTGATCGTTGAAAACCCCTTTTAAAGGCAGAGACAATGGGGACCCTTGTCACAGCATGTAAGTGCTTACAGTCATCCACTTTATACTGCGGTCCCTCTCCCAACCAACTGGTACCTTCTATACATCAAAGTCAGAAGTAGCCCTACGCCTCATCCCTGACATACCAGTGAAAAACCCTGTTGCAGCCACATGCCTTCTTGCCAATGTCATGGACCCACATTGAACGTGCAGGTGCTCTAAATAATAGAACTATGTGCCACAAGAAAACAGAAGCGAACAGCAGTTCTCCCCACAAAAAGTGCAAAATCCCTTGAAATCCCCAGCATAGATTGTCTTAGTATTGTCCCCAAAGACCTATCGACACGTGGGAGCGCTGGGCACCAAGCCTCCACCAAGTCTCCAGGAACCCGGTCATCTGATCTTCTGCCTCCAGGTGCCACCTTCTAGCTTCCTGAATCTTGAAACAAGAGGAAGAATCCGCAGCTTGATTTTCCACCCGGTGCACACACCTCACCCAGAACATCACATTCGTACGTAACCACAGAAGTTCCAAATCCTTCAGAAAGCGCCCCCTGATTGTACCTGGACTGCACACTTGACATATTGTGAGACCAGAATGCCACCCTCTTCCCTTCAAGCTCATGCTTCTATATTGTCAAAGCCACCTCTACATTGGGAAACAGTTTGAAAAAGGTTATGTTGAGCACTACACCATTTTGCCTCAAAACAAGGACCCATTGAAATCTGCAGGAAAGTTGGCCCAAATCGGCAAGTCCTCTTGGATCTCAATGAACTATTGGGTACATTGGTGTTTTGCTCTTAACTGCTCCATCGGCCCTGCATTGGACCGTGAAAATGGACTACCCATAGGGACGATTTGAAGCACAAAGTTCTGCTGACCCAACAATACCTGCAATTGCTTCAGCGTTTGCTTCTTTGCCCACACACAGTGGTCTATAGACCCCTGAAAGGACTGCCCCTTGTCCAATGGTAATCGACGAACCTCTTCCCGTGAATCCAATTCTATACCCAAGAAAGTCAGTCTTGTTGTTGGGCCCTTAGTTTTGTCCTGACCTAAATGCACTCCCAGAATATCTGTCACCTGCAGGAAAGCCAGAAACATTCGGGCACATTCTCCTGACGCAGGAGAACCTGAGAACAAGAAATCATCCAAGTAGTGTAACTACTGCTGCAATCCTGAAATCCGTTTGGTCACCCTTTAGAGAAATATTCTAAACTTCTAGAAGTAAGCTCAAGACCCAGCACTACTCATTGGCATGGTTTTTACGAAGTAAAACTGATCCTTAAACTGAAAGCCTAGCAACCGTTAGTCTTCCATGCATATTGGCAGCAGATGAAAGGCTCATTCTCTGTCAGCCTTTGCCATCAATGCTCCCACGCCCAAAATCCACAGGCAGACCAGATCCTGTCAAAGGATGCATGATGCATCACACATGACTCCTCCTTGGTTGCATCATTCACTGATGTCCCTTTCGGGAAAGACAAATTGTGAATGAGCCGAAAATTGCCCCGTTGCTTTTTACACAGGACCAGGAACACACCAGCCACCCTTCCAAGAGACACCTCCTTTGATATCTTCCTCTTAAAAACTTCTGTATTCCTCAGCGTAGATGTTCGATTCTGCGGGACACTGTGGCAGTGACAAAAACTGCGGGATGTGGAAGCCCTCAAACTCCCAGAACAAAACTGCTTGTTCTCCCTGAGGTACAGATTCAACCACCTGCTCAATGTGTCCATCTTAAACTGGTGTGGGCAAAGACAACGCCCCAGATCCTACCCCAATTCTCCCCCTGAGTCCTCTGCAACCTCTTTACCAGTGCTACTACTGTTCTGTGTCTTTTGCTTTTTATGGCACTGCAGCTCTGGTTGTCAACCGAGTCTTCAGAAGGAGCTGACATGCCGAAACCGATGCTGAACCAGTGCAAGACTTCTTATTATATGCTCAGCAGGCCGCCATTTTGTCTCCACCAAGGATATTGCTCTGAAAGGTCTGCCATGAACTTACCTACCCATGTCCTGCCGACCACACATAGATTGCTTGATGGCAAGGCAGTCCCAAGAAAGATCAACTGCCTTTTTACCCCAGCCTACTTCTGTGCTCCCCGCTTTTGCCTGCCTACATTTCTCATAATATGCTATGCATGCCCCATGAAAGTAATCACAGTATGCCAACAATATCAAGTGCTGATAATACCCAGTTTCTCAACCAGGGAACACAAGTAAACTGAATAAACAAGTGACCAATTCGCAATCATCTTTTTAATGGGGTATTTCTTTTCATTACCCTCTGCCCCTTCTTTTCTTATTTATGTATTTATTTTTAGATTTATATAGCGCACAAACAGCACAAGGGCTTTCCCATCGTTCTGTGAGTCCTCGGACAGACTACTTTTTGACAACAAAAACAAGTCAACAAACCTTTCCTTCTGAATCTTGTTCATCATTTCAGGTGACACATACCCATTAACAGCACACCCTTCACAGGGGCTACAAAGGCTAATGTTACCCCTCAGCCCTTTCTTGCTCACGGTAGACCCACCTTCTGGCCCTTCCTTTGCTGACATCTTGGTACCAGTTACTGATGTCCCTATATTAGCCAGAGCCAGTTTTGCTGCCCTGTCCTGCCTTGGCCCTTCTTTGTTGCCAATCACCACTGTGGCTGTCCCTTGTCCTCCGGCATCACTAATGGTGTTGCTGATCATGACCCATATGCTGCCTGTTGCCCTGATCCAGCTGTTGGAGTAGCATTCTGCCCTCGGCATAGCCCCACCTGCCACTCTTGGTTCCACTGGTCCCCAGACATCTGTTGCCCCAAGGGATCAAGGATGTTATGGCCACATCTATTGGCCAAATGCACACATACCACCTAAGCTGGTCATCCCCATTCCCACTTGTGATACCCACCCTCCATTGGGTACAATCGGTCTACTACTAGACACTCTGATTGCCCCTGGCCCATTGTATGAATTACCACAGATCCGGGCAATCGATCTTTCCTGCGGTCTTGTAGGGGCTACTCATGGCTGTCCCAAACTCCCTGCTGTAATTGAGTCATAGGCTCCCTCTCCCTTTCCACCTGTGAAGCTTGACCCGGAACCCCACCTGCTCCTACTCTTTTGCTCACTTGGCCCTCTGTCCCCTTATTTAAACACCTACTGGTTGCCCTCCTCTTTTTTGCTAAGGCAGGAAAGGCTGCCTTGGGATCAACCCCCTTCATTCTGGGCCTGGTGTCTGGCGCCGTGTGCACACACACCAGCTCTGTAGTCCCTCCCCTTGGCAGACCCATGCAGGGGCCACCAACTGTGCCAGCACCTCAACCATACCCCTGACCAAAACCAGTGCAAGCAATGCAAACAGTAATCTTCTGAAGTCAGCTGACTCTCTTTTGACTAGAATCCACCCATCCTTGTTTTGCAACAATCTCCTTCAGTTGCACAAGAAAAGAAATCCAACCCAATTACCCGTAACACTGCAGAGCCTGCCGATGTGTATCGCCGACCGTTAAAACAACCAATTTAGTGCTCAAATTTAAGAGGGCTACTATCCTTCCCACCCCCAATCCGCCACCACCAGTATCCCCACTCAACATGGCCTCGGACAACCTATCTACCACGCAACAGTTTCGCCCACCAATCTCCACCACCAGCACCTTACCTGAAACCTGGTACCTATGCCTGAGGACCTGCATACATCAAATAGCAGACAACTGGGCCCAGGATGAACTCAGGGGGGCTAGGCAGGGACGCTGGCAGCACCAGATACGGATTAGGAGCAGCAAGGGTGACAAAGGCAGTGCCCACGTGCCAAAATGCTTTGCATTGGTTTAAAGCCTCAGGTGGACAATGGCGGCTGCAGTGGGCAGTGCAGGTCAGCGGAGACACATAGCGGGGATGATGAGGCCTGCATGCTCCTGCAGCAACTTTTATCCTGACCTTCCTGCCATGCCCCCTCCACACAGAGCCCCAAACGCCAGTGAGGCTGTGCTTGCCCCGACCCTGCTAAAGCATGCAATTTGCTGAACGTTGTGTGAAGGCTCAGTGCTGATATATGGAGTAGGAGGTGAAGACTGCAATCCCTCAGCCAGCGTGACCCAGCATATTTCAGGGCCTTGCCATTATCACTGTTCTTCGGACCCCTGTTTTATGTCAAATTATTTTATGGAATGATGTCAATTGGGTATAATAAAGAGCATCTTTGGCAATGCTCCTGGCCTCATTGCACTGTAGTGGGCTGCTTAGTGGGGCAAAGGGAGAAGAGCAAGTTTGCCATGGTTGAAGTGTTTGTGCAAACATATAGGAAGGAGAACCTGTAATCTGGAGCTGGTTGACATCTTGATAGAAGTGTGTGGTGATGTGTGTGCTGGAGAGTGATATTTCATGGTGATTCCACTTGTTTTATGGCAGTGGGTTCCCACAGGCATCTTCTTGAGCTGTATGAGCATAATGGTTGGATGGCGATTAGTGTGATGATCAGAGTTTGCTGCAAAGGACAGAAGAGGGCTTCGGGTATGAGTGGACACCTGCTATTCTTCAAGGGCAGAGTAGTGTGAGGTGAATAGATGGATGCTAGTAATGAAGGGACCCTGCAGGGTGACAGTGTAGAGGAAAGCCTGTGTTGGTTAGGAAACAAGCCTGAAGGTTAATCTTAGGTCAATTGCCATATCGAAGCCACATAGAGGAGGCAGGCATTTTGATTTCATTTACGCTTCTCTATTCTTTTGCTGCCCCTTACCCCTTGGGGATACCCTGGGGGCAGAGAGAGAAGTTGCAGGCCTCCACCAGCCTCAAGTATGTGCTGTGCACTGTGGGACATCTTGGGTCCTTACTCACCAAGAAAAAATAAATCTGAACAAAAATAGAGTGTGTTGCACATTTGTCTCATGAACACAATTTGGGCCCAATTCGTAAATGTTGTAGTTGGTACTCTTGTGATGTGCGATCCCCAGAAAGAAGTACAATCAATTGTCCAATATAATTTTGATTTGTTTATTTTGCGTCTTACCAGTTTCTTCATGTATTTGATTCATACATTTAGATTTAGCACTGTCCTTATTTCATACAATCAGTGTATATTTTCATGTATTGGATTCATATACATATATACAACTCCTTGTTGTCACTAGTTGAATAATCTCCCACTTTCAGTGTATATTTATTCGGTATATATGTTTCTTGTATTAGATTCATATACATATATACAGTTCCACATGTCCATATGCCCCAGAGGTCTGCCCCAGCAAATGCAAGCTGCAAGACCCCAAGGGTTAAGCTAATATGTCCTCTGTTTATAAGTATTAGTCCAGCAAACTGACAAAGAGTGGGCAGGATATCAGTCTGCTGACAGGAGTAACAAAGTATGGAAACTCTTTGCTTAATGAATGTATCATGCCCCACATGCCCACAGAATAAGAACAGATCTCAGACAGCACAAGCACAGGCCACAGGAGTCTGCCTCCCTCTCCATGGTGCACAGAATCTCCTGGTGTTGTGAGCCTCAGGGGCGGTCACATTGCATCTGTTGCCATTTCAGCTTTCTCTGAAAAGGGTGCAGGAAGGATTCATGTAGAGGAGTGAGGGAGGAAGGTGGCAACAATTTCGTAGGAGTTCAATTGTATTCTAAAATATCTTGGCAAAGCTTGATGAATTGCTTACAACTGAAGTGGGAAATTCATTACATGTGTGAAAGAAGGAAGGGTGTCAGTATGAAGATTTCAGAGCGGGCTGAGGAAGGGTGGAAGGCTCCAGAAATCCATCATGGGTCAGGAAAGGGGACACACTTTACATGTCAGGGAGGTCCTAACAATGTTGATATGTTCTTCAAACACAGTTAAAAACACTCCAGAGCAGATTTGGAATTAATCAAGAAAGACCCCAATCAGGTTGGCTTAGGATCCGATCCGGTCACGACGACACCCGGGCCTACCTTACAGTTGTTATTTTATGCAGCAAGCATAGCTGGAAACACTTTGAAGCATGGACAGAATCACTCACTTGAGGCACACCCCACAACATCAGGATGGTACACAAGTACAGGACATGCCCCAGCATAGATGGTGAGGGCTGCACAGATTGATTTTAAGCAGCAAATGCAGTATAAACACTTACAAATATAGCATTGACCATCGTTCCAAGGGCTGGGACGGGTGGTAGCAGCCTGGGGCCCGAGTGAAAGGCCAGAGCGAAGCGTTCATAGCATTCTGATTGGCTGGCTTCCTCGCCAAGGGTGCTAATATGGAATATTTTATTTTTGCCAACACCCATTTCCCAACGGGCCACGTTTCCCCGAAAAGGCAGACTATTGGAAACTGCTCATACCCCGAATCTTATTGGAAACTGCTCATACCCCGAATCGTGCATGAGGTGTGTTCCCGGAAGAGACAAAAGCTGTGGCCCACTAAGGTAAGGAGCAGGGTGAGGGTTAAGGACAGAGGGAGGGTCAGTTGAGGGGTAAAAACGGGAGTGAAGAGGAAGGCCAATATTTGTGGTGGCCAGGGTAGATAGGGATGGACAGGGGGAGAGCTGGGGTTGCCGGAATGTCCCCCACATGAGACAGTTGGCTAGGAAAGGAGGGTAGGGTGCATCTGGTGGTCGCAGGGTTGTTCACTGCATTAAAGAAGGGATTGTGGGAGCAACAGATCCATATGAAGTGTTCCCCTTGAGCGCCAAGGCCGGGTCGGGGAAATTGGCCTTCAGTGAAAACAGCCTGCAAAGAAATGTCATAGAACTAAAACTACAGATGAACTACATTGGGGCATACCTACCCCTTGCAAGAGCTTTGTGCCACTGCAAAATCGTGCCTGATCAAAACAGGAAATTGATTGAAAAAAACACAGATTTGCACTGGCATAATTACTTCCACACACCCAAAAATAGATTACACCAGTCAACATATCTGTAATACAGGCCCGGAAAAAGTAGGTGTTCCATTTCTAATCAAGCCAGCAGAAAACAATCTTACAAAAGGAACATTCTTACAACAGTTACAACTTTCCTAACTACGAACCATGTATTGTTTTATAAAACTGGGATAATCTACTGTGTTCAATAACTTACCACATGTTTTGGCCAAACCTGCAATTGTGGAGCTAAACATAGGTTTTGTAATCACTGCATTTTCTGAGCCATCCTGAATTGTGTACTGGTGCACTTCATTCCACAATGAGGCTAAGCAGAATTGCCCCAAATCATTCCCTTGATTTATACCACATAATTCTTACGGCGGGTTGCGGCCAGACCTGTAAAAATCTATGGCGCCTGACTTCCCGGTGCCACTGGGCTATTCCAAGTTTCGTTAATCCCCATTCCCATAGAGTCCCATAGAACTGGGAGTGGGGACATGGAAGCACCGGCACTGTTGTTAATGGTGCTGGTGCGTCTGTGACGGCTTTGCCTGCTGTGACCGATGTGCCCAGCAGGGTCAGACCTGTTGGGCACAGTGGCTCCGGCAGGTAAACCCATAGTTTGCCAGTCCGGAAACAAAGGTGCCGGTGAACGTACCAGCACCCTTATTTCCTGACCGGCAAACTTGTAATGAAGCCCAGTCTCTCCATTGGGATAGGGTCTCAATCAAGATTGGTCTTAACATTGTGGACATCCCCCATAACAACGACCCCAAGGGTTCTTCTGGGCCAGAATGCAATATGCATCAACACCATCCACAGTCACCTCATGGGGCGACAATGTCTCCTGGAGCAGGAGGATGTCCGCCCGCCCCATGAAATCTGGTAACTCCAGGGAAGCCGACATTGAGTACCATTACGTTGGTTAATGCAAGAGCTAAGAGTACAATGTTTAGAAGTGCTTTCAATGCACTATACTAATGCAAAACGATTGCTTCGATATTAACAGCAGCTTATTTCCAAATCACTGAACGGAGATTACGAAATTGCCACATGAATGCACTCCTTAATTGTGCATGCATGTATGTTATGTTATTAGCAGCATTGGGAAAGCTGTTTCTACCTTTTCCAATAATGCAAGACAGTTGAACTTGGAATTTATGAACTGTAAATACAATTAGATTACAATGTAGTGTAACACGTTTTTCCTTGGAGCTCATATACAATAATGTATGCTAGATTTGTAGTCTTCCCACTGATAGAACACCAGCGTTCACTTTAACATAGTTTTTACAGGATCATGGCTAAATGTGTTCTTTTTAATGTATGTTGTCATTATCTGTCCTGTTTCTCATGCAGACTTTTTTCAATTGGCCTTATTCCTTGCTCTTAGCTCCTCATCTCATCACCCGCCCCCTGAAAATTCCTGAAATGATTTTTGCATCATTCTGAGACTTAAAAACTCCCTAAATGCCCTCTGCATCATTCTGAACCTGAAAACTTCCTGAATGCCCTCTGCACCATTCTGACACCTGAAAACTCCCTGAATGACGTCTGCATCATTCTGACACTTGAAAACTCCCAGAATGCTCTCTGCATCATTCTGAAACCTGAAAACTCTCTGAATGACGCCTGCATCATTCTGACACCTGAAAACTCCCTGAATGACGTCTGCATCATTCTGACACTTGAAAACTCCCTGAATGACGCCTGCATCATTCTGAAACCTGAAAACTCTCTGAATGACGCCTGCATCATTATGACACCTGAAAACTTCCTGAATGTCCTCTGCATCATTCTGACACCTGAAAACTCCCTGAATGCCCCTGAATCATTCTGACACTTGAAAACTCCCTGAATGACGTCTGCATCATTCTGAAACCTGAATACATTCTGACACAGAGGTTTTGAGTTGGCTCAACACCTGGTGAGATGTGCAGCATGTGTGTGGATTCGAATGTTGTTTGATTGTGCCCCTCACTGACCTTCTCACCATTCTATTTAACGGTGTGCCTTATATTCCAGGTGTCTCACTGTTATTATGTCCACTTGGATTTTCTCTGATTTGTGCCTCTGTAGTTTTACTCTATTGTTTCCTATTATAAATTTGTACTGGTGTGGTTTTTCTCGGGGGTTTCCCACTGTAATGCCTCCCCACTGTGATTCCTCCCACTGGTGCATAATTGCAATTAGTGCCCTAATGTTACTTGAGCAACGGACCCCTGGATATCGCTCCTTGACCTCCTAACATGATGAGTTCTCCCGAGGCACTCCACAAGGATTCTGCCCACTCTAGAATCCCCTCTCTAGAATCCCTGCTCAGTACTCTCCCTAGCAACTACTCTCAGCCATTGGCTACTTAGTACTGACCGCTGCATGCTCCCTAGGTCTTCCACTCCTCCTTGTTTTTCCCATGCTCTTGGAGTAACAGTCGATGAAAACTGTCCATAGCTAGAGATACCAACGCATGCCAGGATGCCCTGGAAGATCTCCTTCCAAAGTACCTTACCCGAGTGGCACAAGTACTGAGACATCTTCGGAAATACATATTCACAGAGATGTTGCCATGCCCCCACCAGATGAAACTTGACAGTCGGGTCCTACACTAACCTCACTGAGCTAACATTCTCAACCACGATGCTCAAACACACTATACACGTACTGGACCAAGCCTCTCACACACTGCAATTGAATAATCTTCTCACCAGGCAAAACAGAGTGCTGCACCTCTACAGTCATCCTACATACCACAGTCCCGGCCAGTGCATCTTATCACCACTGGTACATGCAGCTCCCCTCTGGGCACACATGACTTTAGGCTCTCGAAAGAGAACACCTAGAAAAAGATCAACTCTCAGAGCTTAGGGTAGGTACGTCCAGTTTGCATGACTCAACACAACAGCAACACTATCTTTCATTTCCCTTTATTTTTCTAACATAAAACACACCCCTCTTTCAGATCTGCCAGAGTGCTTGAGGAGCATAGCAAATGCAGCAGTGTGTGGTATAAATCCCAGTAACACAACATAACATGGGGTTGCTCTTCAACCAGGACTGGTGTGTTGGCATACGACATCCGCTAAGCCTGGATGCGTCGACCAGTACTTTCAATGGGAAAAGTGAAAGTGAGGTTCTCTAAAACGTCATGACTGGGTGGTGCTACTTAACCTCTATACTAATAGCAAACACAGCCAGCCATAAATACATTATTTTTGGCCAAATCATAAAAATTAATCAATGAAAAAGTGTCATCTGTAATTCACTAAAGCAAGAAAGAGGCCCTGAATGGAGAGTGTACAGAAGCAGAGGCAGCTTTAGATGCCAAGGGAGGAGGGGGAGGGGCGGATAATATGGTGCAAGCAGGAGGCTGGGGGGCACAATTGGCACTAGGGGGGAAGAAGGCGGTAGCCACCCCCTCTGCCCCCACCCTGGCTCTGCCACTGATAGTGTATGTTCATTGATGTCATATTGGTCGTCGTCCCTTAGCTTCACCTTGATTCCAGAGGTCTCGGGCACTAGCTGGTTGTGACCTCCCCTAGAATGATCAGGAGAACTCCTTTCTAATTCTAGTCACAGGTCCAAGACAGCTGGGCATTTCTCCTTTTGCCAAGAAGCGATTCCCAGCATTTAGCAGTGGCCTCGATATGAACCAATATTCAGATCATTTTCGCCATTTGCGGCAGGAACATGGGCCTCATTCCAAGGTTGGTGCTAGTCATGGCGCTATTAGCGCCATGACTAGCACCAATACCGGTACCGCCACCGACGTGGTGGTATGGGGACTTACCGGTCCATTCTGCCCTTTTCGGGACCGGTAAGTCCCCATTTGAAATGCCATTCCCCATTCCCATTTGAGCCCCCATAGGGCTCAATGGGAATGGGGAGGGTGCTAATAACGGTACCGTAAATTACGGTACCGTTATTAGCTCTGAAGTTCCTTTGCGGATCCCGTCCATAATGCCTGGTAAAAGCAGGCGTTAAGGACGGGGCCGCAAAGGGACCTCGTAGTACGGCGCAAAGCTGCCCGGTATCCCTTTACGCCCTACTCGGAACGAGGCCCAAAGCCTGGAAAATTCCGCCATCTTCTCTAGAGGTGATGTGTTTCAGGTTCAGAACATGATTAGAGTAGGGTGAAAATATCTTTCATCAGCTCACTCCCTCTATGCTTACTGAATTGACGAGACACTTTATTAAATGCAGCTGTAAAGGCTGTTTTTCAGGAAGTAATTTTGTGAAGAAAATTGGATTTCTCTGTATTACATATCTCCAAATCTCTGACAGTATGAAGCAAAAGAAAATGTGTAAATACTGAAGCATCACCGACTCAACCTTTTATCAGTTTAGTGCGCAGAAATGTACTCTTCTCTTCGATATTCGAATTATAATAAGACTATTGATTTGCAGGCAAGTGTGTGGGTAGTGTGGTCTCAGATGGATCGAGGTTGCAGTCATCACACAGTGAATCTATACAACGAGCAGCACGGGGTTAAGGAAACATTTTCTGCATAAAGGATTCCACGAAGTTGCCTATTCAAATACATAAACTAGTCGGCAGTGTGGGGATGTATATTTCTTCAATTTCCACACACTGATAGATAGATGTACTATTGATGCGTGCACGTGCTTGCCACATGTTTATAGATCAGCAACAAATAAATAAATAAAATCCATCCCCTAAAAACGTTGTCCTTTACTGTGCTAGGAGGTGTAGAATTTGCATACTGTTTTTTTTTTCTCCAAAATTGGGGCGTGAGTCAAAGATCCCTGAGAGCATATATATTCAGGACTGAATGTTCTTCCATTGCTTTGGAGAAAATGTGTCTTTGGCACACCACTGTCAACAAAAAGCGTGTTTTTTGTTTACGGGGGACCGTTCTCAAATCGGGAAGACTTACGATACACTGTTTAGGCGTGGAGATCAGAAGAGAATTGCCTAGCATTTCGGTGCTGGACTGCCCCAGGGCAGGACAAAGACTGATATGTTTAGGATATTTCTTCTCTGTGAAAGATAGTGAGCTAAAGACTCTGGGTAAGTCTCTCATAACCAGGACTAATGTCTGGCAGAGGGACTCCCAGGACACCCCTTGTTAATTTGCATATTTAAAGTAACTTTGGGTCTCACCCTAAGTTACTAGGGGAATCCAGACGTGGACCCCTTGCTCACTATTCTTAGAGAGGCACAGATCAACCTTACTGATGAGGTCCAACCAGACCGAAACACGTGTCTGGGGTTTCTGTTGGTACTCTTGTTCAAAGGAGAATTGCCTAGCATTTTGGTGCTGAACTGCCCCAGGGCAGGACAAAGACTGATATGTTTAGGATATTTCTTCTCTGTGAAAGATAGTGAGCTAAAGACTCTGGGTAAGTCTCTTGTAACCAGGACTAATGTCTGGCAGAGGGACTCCCAGGACCCCCCTTGTTAATTTGCATATTTAAAGTAACTTTGGGTCTCACCCTAAGTTACTAGGGGAATCCAGACGTGGACCCCTTGCTCACTATTCTTAGAGAGGCACAGATCCACCCTACTGATGAGGTCCTACCAGACTGAAACACGTGTCTGGGGTTTCTGTTGGTACTCTTGTTTAGAGGAGAATTGCCTAGTGCTGGACTGGAGGACAAAGACTGATATGTTTAGGATATTTCTTCTCTGTGAAAGATAGTGAGCTAAAGACTCTGGGTAAGTCTCTCGTAACCAGGACTAATGTCTGGCAGAGGGACTCCCAGGACCCCCCTTGTTAATTTACAGTATCCATTTGGCCTCCAAATGTTATTTCCTCAGCCTTTGAACCAAATAGTGCAACTGTAACTTCCTTCTTAGAGGGTTTGCCCATCAGCCTCGCCAAGGTCTGTCGCTCACCCTGATGTTCCTTCTTCTGTGTCACTATGAGCCGCAGATGTTCTCACCTCCTGCTTCTCCTGGGGGTCGCCATTTCTTCCTGCACTCCAGCTCCTATTGCATCCTTATGAGTTTCACTTGATATGATCCTCCCCCTTCTGCCACCACTTTGCTGTTACCAACTCCTTTCTTTTTCTCAGAATACTTCCCTCCCCCTCCTCCTCTCTTACTCTTTCTCTTGTTACTACCTCCTCGGTCCACTCTAGACCTTTGGTTTCAACACCTTGTTTCTCTCAGCTTCCACAACCACTTGCTTTTACCCTTCACCATCTGACATTACCACCTCCTCCTTCTGTTTTTCAACACTGAACACTTCCTTCTGTCCCCCTTACCTTCTGATGTTACTACCTCTACATGTCCCTCTTAGTTACTAGTACCTCTAGCTGTTCTCCACAGCTGCCACTTATGAACTCTCCTCAGTCTTATCAGCCTCTGCAGTTTCAAATTTCTCGTGTGCCTAACCGTCTCAAAACACAAGCCTTTTCCTAAATGACACACTGCCTGTCTGGAGCAGGGTGCTTTTATAACAGAACAGAATCCCCATCCACTTGTGTAGGTCGACTAGTGAGGCTTTACACCTTGGGTTGGTAATTTGCTGAGAGCTGCGATTAGTTATCATCCATGTTTACACTTGAAGGAACCTTGTACTGAAGATATTGGACTGAAACCATATTTGGACTATCCACCATCTTGGATTTTAATCTATCCCTTTTTGAGCCTTCTTGTTGCTACCTGTTCTGTGCTCAGATCTTCAGTGTTTCCAGCATATAATCTCAAACTTGAAAAAACACTCTGTATGCCTTTGGGGTATTTCGCTTTATTGCGCATATTGTGTATTAGTGAAATTGTATGGCTCAGGGATAGTTTCTTGTATTTGTGTTTGTATTTGAATTGTATAGCGCAAACCAGGGCCGGAGGCTACCGGGCAAATATCTTGAGACTGTGGTTCCATAACAATATAACAATACAGAGCACATATAAATAGAACATATAGATTGAACATTAGGATAAAATCACATTGCAGATTCGAGAACTGATTCATCCGTACACATGCTTATCAAGGTGTCAATTGGTCATCAGAGGAGACTAGCCAAAGTTTGGCTTTGTGTTGAAAGAATTCAGGGAAGGCAAATTTCTGATAGGGAGAGGCACAGAGTTCCACAGTTTGGCTGCCAGAACTGGGAAGCTGGCGCCGCCGGCTGTTTGGAGCTTTAATCTAAGGATCAGTAGGCTTTGGCTAGAAGCAGACCTTAGTGAGTGAGGTGGGATATAGTGGGTAAACAGGGAGGATAGATTGCTTGGGGCCTGGTTGTTCATGCATTTTTAGGTCAGGGCAAGGGATTTTAGTGAAATCCTTTGGGACACTGACAGCCAGTGAAGGTTCTTCCTAGTTTCAGACATGTGGGCTGATCTAGGGATGTTGAGGGCTGCTCTGATGGCGTTATTTTGTGTAATCTGGAGTTTGTCAAGGTTACATTGGTTGGTGCCTTGGTACAGTGCATTACAGTAGTCGAGTTTGGACATGACCAACATCCTAGCAAGGGTAGTGCAGTTTTGAGAGGAGAGAAAAGGGCGACGTGCTGTGATCAGCTTGCAAGTGTAGGCAGAGGCGGCTGCTACTGCATTCGTTTGTCTGTGAAGGGAAAGAGTGGAGTCATGGTAAATTCTGAGGGTTTTACTATCTTTGGAGACTTTTATGGAATTTCCATCGATGTTGGAGGAGCTGAACATAGGGTTCAACTGGTTGAGTCTCTGCTGTGTCCCTAGGTTGAGGAGCTCTGTCTTGTCGTCATTAAGACAGAGCTCATGTTTTGCCATCCTGGTGTGAATGACATGGTATATGTCATTCAAAGATTTCGAGTCTACAGTGTAATCACCCGTGATGGGGATGAGTATCTGGGTGTCATCGGCATAATTAGTGTAGGTGACACCCAGATAATCATGCACATCAAACAGGGCTTTAGTGAAAACATTGTAGAGGGTGGGGGATATGCACGATCCTTGAGGAACCCTGCAAAGGACTGGCGCAGGGTCAGCAGAGGAGGTGGGGAGAATACCCTCATATGTCTATTGTCCAAAAATGATTTAATCCAGTTAGTGGCATTATCAGAGAAGTGGGCTGCAATCTTTAGGTGATGACAGAGGATTTGGTGGTTAACCAAGTCGAAGGCAGCGGATAAATCTAGTAGTAGTAGCAGGGCTAGTTTACCTTTGTCTTTGAGATCCTCAATTTGGGTTTTGAGGTCTAAGAGGGCTGTGCCGTGCTTAGGTCTGAAGCCGGATTGTCTAGTGCCTAGAAGGTTGTTGGTTTCCAGGTAGCTCTGTATCTCTAGATACGCTGCTCGGTCTAAGATTTTCAGGAGAAATGGGACCGTCGTGATGGGCCTATAGTTGGTTGGGGCCTCAGGATCCAGTGTTGTTTTTTTTAGAAGAGGGATGACCCACGCATCCTTCAAGTTGTTAGGGACCACTGAAATGAAGAGTTGATAAAGGTTGTAATGAAAGGTGCAAGGTCGTGGGCCGATTCCTTAATGATAGGAGCTGGACAGGCATCTCCTTGGCAGTTAGAGGGTTTTAAGTTGCAGATGATTTTTTCAACCTCAAGGGTGGTGAGCAGCATGAAGCTAAAAGGTAAGGCATAGTCTAGTGTGGTAGTTTTAGGTGGCATGGTTTTGCTTAAGAGGGGCGTGTGGAGAGAGTTTTGTTGATCATTAATTTTGCGTTGCAGGGTGGTTATTTTGTTGAGAAGCGCATTTTGTATATTGTTGCACCAAGTACTATCTTTGGTACATGAGTCGGGGGTAGGTAATGGGGATTCTAGTTCTTTGAGAATTTTGAAGAGTTCTGCTTGGGATATGCGTAGATTGTACGTCTCTTTCTTGGCTTGAAGGATGGCTTCCTTATTGTTAAGTGAGGTGATCAGGAGGGAGGCTTTATTGGTCGCGCTGGGGTGACTTTTCCAAAGTGCTTCGGCCTTATGCTTTTCTTTGCGTAGATCGTAAAGCTTCGGGGTGAACCAAGAGTTCAAGTGGGACTGTTGTTTGGCTTTGCGAATTATTAGCGGAGCTATGGTCTCGATGGCTTTGAGCAGAGTGCTGTTGAAAGTGTCTACTAAGATGGTGGGGTCCTTATGTAACGAGGCACAGGTGTTAAGAATAGGGAGGATGAGAGGAAGCAGTTTCTCCCTGACAATGTCCTTTTTATTTCTAGTGGGTATAGCCAGGGCTATGGTAGGTGTGGGCTGTGGGTTGGTGGCTGGCATGAGGAAGGTAATGACGTGATGGTCAGACCAAGCGCAGGCAGAGTTGGAACTGACAGTGGTATTGCAGTTAAAGTCTGCTATCCAATCTAGTGTTCTGCCCTTGTTGTGGGTAGGATCACAAATGTGCTGCTGGAAACCTAGGTTGGTGAGGGTAGTGGCAACTTCGGTGGCCATGTGGTCCTTGGGATCGGAAAGGCCCAGATTGAGGTCACCTAATAGCAGTACCTGGGAATTAGGCTTTGTGTTGGCAGAAAGGGTGGATGTAACATCATCAGTGAAAGAACCAAGTGGACCTGGAGGTCTGTATATAAGGTGGAGTGTTGCTGTGTTAGTAGGTGAGAGGGATAGCTTCACTGATAGGGATTCAGCAGAGCTGAATTGGGCAGTGATCTTGTCACTGTATATGAATGCGACTCCTCCTCCTTTAGACAAGTTGGATTGTCGATCATTTCTAATAATGGCGTAACCCTTAGGTAAGGGTAGTGCGAGGAGTGGGCCAGAGGCATCATGTAACCAGGTTTCAGTAATGGCTAAGAAGTCAAGGTTTTGAGCAGTGATTAGGTCTGCGATGTCAAGGGCATGTGCCGTGAGGGATCTGGCATTGATAAGGGCTCCCTTGAGCATTGAGGTAGGTGTGGTGGAGGACGGTGTGTTCGGGGGCGTGGGTTGGATGGGCTGTGGGAGGGCGGTGTGGTTGCGCTTAGTGCACGGTGGTCGGGGTAATCTAGATATAAGTCTAGTGTTCCTGTATTGTACAGTGCAAGGAAGATTAGGAGAAGGTTTGGTGGCAAAGTTTTTAAGCCACAGGGCTGGGGCGTTAAGGTAGGGATTCGAGGGAAGGCCAGAGCAGTGGAGCATGGTGGAAGGCAAGGTGTACATGTAGTATGGCCTGGGGGTACTGGCGGGGGTGTGTGTAGCATGAAGGATAAGGATCCTAGCACGGCTATGTGAGTAAAGTAGAGGCTAGCAAAGGGCAGTGACCACATGTCGTGACCTGATCAGTGTGGTAAGGTGCCGCAGGGAAGGTTTACAGTTGAGGAGGCAGTGACTGAGTGACTAAGACACAGTTGGACTCAGTGGGATGGCGGTGATATCTAGATTCGAAATATTATTTGTGGACTACAAGTCCGCAAATCAAAAGGCAATTGGGCACAATGCAGTTATAGTAGCATCTAGTTTCGAAATATTGCATTTGGCCTGCAGATCAGCAAATCAAAAGTCAGTCGGGCACAGTGCAATTATAGTAGCATCTAGATTCGAATTATTGCATTTGGGCTATGTTATGATGTTGATTACTGCTGCATGGAAAGCCATGCAGTGGAATGTTTACCTGTTCAGGTTCTGATGATGTCACAGCCCCTGTGTGTGTGTTTATATTATTGCCAAGGTTCTAGGTTTGTCAGTTGAAGCCTCTTGTGGGAGAAGAGGAGGCTTCTGTGTTGTGGGGGCCTTTACATCCTGTTATCTAAATAAATACTTACGGTGAAGACTTACCTGTGTCCAGAGCGTCTCCGTAACAATGGCGACGAGGATGGGATAACAGGAGGCCCCCAGCAACAAATCTCCCTGCACGTTGCTCCGCTGCCCAAGAGGCGTAGAGGCGACCGCCGAAGCTAGGCCACTCCGCCTCCAGCTGTTTTGTCCCTGCTCTGGGCCGCTCCGCCTTCCCCAGGGTTGCAGCGGCCCCGGACCAAGAAAGTGGATATTCTCGTGTCCAGTGAGTCCTGCCTCCAAGTAAGTGCCGCGCTGCCCGCATGCACTGACGAGCGACGAGTTGGTTGCCCCACTTTGCTTGTCATTGGCGCCTTTGACTTTGTTATCGTGCCCCTCGCTGCCACCACCCTTATCCAGGCGGGATCGCCGCGACCGGACTTAAGCTTCCCAAGGGAAGAAAAAAAAAAGGGGGGGAGGCGCGCGTGGCCCAGTGCCGGTGCTTGGCATCGCCGAGGAACGGGTGAAGGCGAAGCATACCAAGAAGGTAAGGTGGGCAGTCTCAGTCTTGACCCGCCTCTACCCAGAGGAGACCATCCCCTCCAGTCCGTGGAAGCACGCAGTTGGAAAACTAGTGAGAGGCCGAGGCGGCGGCGCAGAGCACTACCGTGAGTTCGGTAGGAGGCGCGCAGGCGGAACACATTACCGCGCAGACAGTAGAAGGCGCGCAGGATTGGAAAGCAGCGTGGAGGCCGGGGCGGCGGCGCAGAGCACTACCGTAGGTTCAGTAGGAGGCGCGCAGGCGGAACACATTACCGCGCAGACAGCATTCGAAGGTGCGCCATCCAGGATAAGTAAGGATCTTGTCATCGCATTGTGTGTGGAATTAGCTGCAACAAAAAGGGGAAATTTTAAGCTTGCAGGATTCCATCTAAAGACAGCTAGCACAGCATTGGAAGGCACGTGAAATCCTGGGAGCATTAGAATTCAACTACAGTTTTAGGAAGTCACTGACCAGCAAATCACACTTTTGACATTATGGCAGCTTTACCAGGTATCGCAGGACCGCCAATTTTTATGCCAGTGCCGGGACCTGCAAAAATCTTGTGGGCTCAATGGCGCAAGGGCTTCTTACTCTATATGAAAGCAGCTGGTGGGTCTTCTTACTCCAGCGAAAGGAAACTGGCGCTGTTGCTGCGTTTCTTGGGATATGAGGGCCAGAGAATATATGAAACGCTTCCACAACCTCAAGGAGATGGTGGTGGTGATGACATGAACGATTTCGATTTGGCTTTGATGAAGTTGGATAAGCACTTTAATCCCAAGACCAGCACGATACTGGAGCGATACAATTTCCTCATGCGTGTGCAGGCATATGGAGAATCTGTGGAGGAATATGTGACGGCGTTGAGACACCTTGCCTTGTCCTGCAAATTCCAAGATGGATTTGACGAACACATTTGTGATCAATTCATGACACATTGCAGGGCCAACAAAATCCGAGAGGAGCTGTGGCTAAGAGATGAGCCAAATCTGGATGACGTATTGGACATTGCGAGGAGGGTAGAACACTCATTAGCGTGTGTTGCCAAATTATCCAGAAACGAAGTAGGAGAGCCAAAGGAGAGCAAAACTGAAGTTTTAAATGTGACAGACGGAAAGGGGAAGAAAAAGTCCAGGAATCGGCAGTCAAGTCGGGGGACTGTGGAAGAGAAAAGAAGCCAAGATCTACCGCAGAAGGCGGAGAAGAAAGATGAGAGACTATGTTTCCGATGTGCGAGCAATGCACACTTTGCATCCTCGGTTGTGTGCCCGGGACGCAGAGCTACATGTGCTAAGTGTAGGAGGAAAGGGCATTAAGCAAACTGTTGCAAAAATTTTCAATTTGGACAAAATGCTCAAAAGAAGGTCCTATATGTGAACGAAGAAGATGATGGAAGGTCGTCTGAGGAGGAAGTGACACTTCAAATGCAGAATGTTGTTCTTAACACCGTTAATGTTGTCATGGAGGATGAAAGTGTGGATGACTGTGAGCGTCCATATGCTTTGGTGAAAGTGAATGGCCATCAGGTATCCATGATGGCAGATTCTGAGTCCAAGGTCACTTTAGTGTCAAGAAGTGTGTTTGAGAAGGACATGCAAGGGAAAGTGTCCGGCCTATCTAAATCTGATATAAATCCAGGTGGTTACAATCAGGACAAAATTGACTTTTTGGGGTATGTGTGGAGTAAGTTTGAGTTCAAGGGCCGGAAATGTGACGGCAAGGTATACATAACAAAAAAGGGACAATCCTTCTTGGGATGGAGGGAGCAGAAAAATCTCGCCATCAGGCTGGACCCAAACAAAGAGGAGCAGGTTTATCAGGTATCAAGATCATGTGTAGGGTCGTGTAAGTATGTGGTAGAGCACAGTGGAGTGTTTAATGGAAGCATGGGAAAAGTGAAAGGTTTTATTCACCAAATCATTTTGAAAAGAAATAGCACACCTGTAGCTGCTAGGCTCAGGCCAGTACCTTTGTCCTTGAGGGAAGGGGTCAAGAAGGAGTTGATGAAATTGTTGCAGTCGGGTGTGATTGAAAAGCCAGGTGGAGTTGAATGGGTATCCCCGGTAGTAGTTGTTAAAAAGAGTTCAGGAGATCTAAGGCTGTGCATAGACATGCGTGAGCTCAATAAATGTATCATGGTTGATAGGCACCCATTGCCCAACATGTGTGAGATGTTGACCAGGGTCGGGCGAGGGAAGTTTTTCTCAAAATTGGATATGGCGTCAGCTTATCGCCAGATTGAGTTGGAGGAGGGATGTAGGAAGCTGACTGCTTTCATCACTCACAAAGGATGTTTTTCAATTTAGAAGGATGCCTTTTGGTTTGGCATCGGCCTTGTCGGAATTTCAAAAGGTAATGGACCGTTTACTCAGATGTGTGAAGGGGGTGTTTTATTTCCAGGATGATGTGTTGGTCTGTGAAGAAACACTTGAAGAACACGACAACAGATTGTTCGAAGTTCTGAGAATTTTTGAAGAAAGGGGGATCACATTAAGGCAGGAAAAGTGTAAATTTGCTGTTTCAAAGGTAGATTACTTAGGCCACGAAGTTTCTCATGAAGGGGTAAAACCTAAAGAGAGCATTGTAAATTTGATAAAAGTAATTGAAAAGCCAACCAATAAAAGTGAACTACGTTCATTTTTAGGCATGACGGAATTCTATCAAAAATTTGTGATGAATTATGCATCCAAAGTTTTGGAAATGAGGAAGATTCTAAAAAAGGGGGTTGAATTCATATGGAACAAAAAGTGCAACATGGAATTTACAAAGATCAAACAAGAGATTGATATGGCCCGCCCATTGGGTTGTTTTGACACAAGGAAATTTTCTATTATTACTGTAGATGCGAGCGAAGGGGGGCTAGTTGCAGTACTTTCGCAGAGACAGGACGATGGTTCAGAGGAGGTGATAGCACATGCGTCACGTGCCTTGAAGGGTGCAGAGTTGAGATATTCCGTTCTTGAGAAGGAAGCCTTGGCTTGTTTTTGGGCTGTTGAGCGGTTTAGAAATTTTGTGTGGGGTATGGAATTTATTTTGCGTACTGATCACAAGCCCTTAAAAGTTATCTTCGAGAGTAAGGGTTTGGATAAGGTTTCGCGCAGAGTAGCTGGATGAGTTACCAGGATGCAGGCGCACACATTTTTCATGGAGGTTATACCTGGGAAGGAGAACATGCTAGCTGACAATCTTTCAAGAGTAAGGGTTGCAAGCAGGAAGGATTAGATGAGGAGATGGAAATGGAAATGGTGTTTGTTAACACAGAGGGAATTGTATCTAGAGAAGAGTGGCTAGTGGAGATTGCAAGTGATTCGATAATTAATAAGGTGATCACATATGTATCGATGTCTGTTTGGCCCAACAAATCTGAATTGGTCGAGGGTGAGAGGCCCTATTGGGAAGTTAAGGAAGAGCTATCTGTCGTTGATGGCGTGTTGTTCAGGTGGGAGAGAGCAGTTGCTCCGGCAGATATTCAAAAAAGAATTATCGATTTGGCTCATAGTGGCCACATTGGTATTACCAAGACCAAAGGAGTATTAAGATCAGATTATTGGTGGCCGGGATTCGACAAGGAAGTTGAGAGTCATCTTGCACTGTGCCATTTGTGTATCAAGAGTGGGAAGGGAGAGGAGGCTAGGAAGCAGCCCCTTATTGATGTAGGAGTTCCATCAAAAATCTGGTGTGATATAGCAATGGATAATTTGGGTCCTGTTGACCTAGGGTATGGCCGAGGAAGGTATGTGGTGCTGGTGGTTGATTTGTTCTCCAGGTGGGTAGATTTCAAAGTGGTGCGTGAAATATCGGGAGAGAACATGGTGAAGGTGTTGCAAGAAATCTTTGCGAGCGAAGGTTTACCTGAGAGTTTTCGTACTGACAATGGAACGCAATTTACTGGAGGGCTATTTCCTGCATACTTAAAAAGGTGTGGAGTAAGTCATAGGAGGGCATCTCTTTATCATCCTGAGACCAATGGAGTAGTGGAAAGACTAAATAGGTGTGTGATGGAAAGCATACGCATGGGAGAGCAGTGTGGTTTCAATAAATTAGTGACGATTCAAAACAGAATGTGGGCATTGCGCATGGCACTCCATGCAACTACTGGACTGTTGCCATTCGAACTTATGAGAGGCCGAAAGCCTTTCTCGATGGCGTGTCCTCCATGGTTAGGGAGGAGCAGGGAGTCGGATGTAGTTATTGATGAAGTGAGAAATACACTCAAGAAAAAGAAGAGTGAGTGGGTCATGCGAGAAAATAAGAGAAGAGGAAGGAAGGAATTGCATGTGGAGCGAGGTGACTGGATAAGAATAAAGAAGGGTGTGGTGAAGAGAAAAGGCGATTCGTTATACTCAGATCCAGTTAGAGTGGTTGCTGTTATGAAGGGAGCGGTACGTGTGGAAGGAGGTCAGGTCTGGAACAAGAGTAGGGTGGCTACTGTGAAGAGAGGTCAAGTGTGAGGTCAACAGTTCGCATGAATGAAACTTTGGAAAAAAAGGGAGATGTGTTATGATGTTGATTACTGCTGCATGGAAAGCCATGCAGTGGAATGTTTACCTGTTCAGGTTCTGATGATGTCACAGCCCCTTTGTGTGTGTTTATATTATTGTCGAGGTTCTAGGTTTGTCAGTTGAAGCCTCTTGTGGGAGAAGAGGAGGCTTCTGTGTTGTGGGGGCCTTTACATCCTGTTATCTAAATAAATACTTACGGTGAAGACTTACCTGTGTCCAGAGCGTCTTCGTAACAGGCTACAAATCAGCAAATCAAAGGCAGTCGGGCACAGTGCAATTATAGTAGCATGTAGGTTCGAATTATTGCATTTGGGCTACAAATCCGCAAATCAAAGGCAGTCGGGCACAGTGCAGTTATAGTAGCATCAGGATTCGTAATATTGCAAATTAGGCTACGAGTCAGCGATTCTTAAAAGCGGTCGAACATGCTGAGGGAGAATTTAAGTAAAGCACAGACTTCTTGACTTGATTTGGTGTCGTAGTTAATCAAAATGTGATAGTATCACCCTAAGGGCGTGAGGTGACACGGATAGATGGGATGCCCAAGAAGTACAAGAGAAGTGTGCAGTCGTGATAGGCCAGGCAAAGGTGTTGCAGAGTGGTGGTATACTGGGGGAGAGGTTAGTTACAACAGATCAGGTAAGTTTCAGGGGGATGCTGAGCATTCGTGGCCTCTACGCTGCAGTATAGTTGTATTCCCAGAATGATACCTTAGGAGGCGGGTGTTGGAGGACCAGGGCGTCTGGCAGACGGCAGGGTCAGCAGAAAACAGGCTGAGAACAGGCACTGGCCTTGTTCCCGAGGGCCTTGGTGCGAGAGGGCCGGCTTCGCCTGCCCGCGCCCAATGGCAGGGGTTGTAGTCACAGTGGCCAATCAGGCAGGCCAAGACTACTTCTGGGTGCCTGGTAAGGCACAAGTTGAATCCGGCATAGAAGCGGCGGCCATCTTTGAAGGGGTGCCTCGTGTCGGTACTTCGAGTACCTCAATACTGATGTGGGGCACAAGACGTGCTCTTTCAGGTGCGGGGCCGGTACGTGCTTTAAAAACACACCAAGTCCTTGGTGGGGCTTCTAGGGGCAATTAGGTGCAATTAGCGCCTAATTTTGAAAAATCAACGATGGATGGCAAGAGGTAGCACGATGTGGCGGCACTTACCAGAATTCAGCAGCTGTTCCGGGATGCTTTCATGAGCAGGCCCGCTGTTCCTGCAGTGTCGGGGCATCGAGGGTGGAGCTCCTGCTCATCGGAAGAAATTCTGCATCTACTGGAAATTCTGCATCTTCTTGCTGGGGAACAATGAAACTGAAGCAGTGTTTCCCTTACTTAGCTGTCAGTGATCAGGAGTCACAAACTCAGAACATTTATCTACAGTTCTGGGTAGTTGACTCTGGGCCCTGCAAACACTCATGGCCATTGATAAACACAGGGAAACCCTATTCCTTAAAGGGACATCTTCCTTTTTTGCTGTTATAAGTGTGTGTCTGCACAGGTAGAGCTTCATACTCTTCAGTTGGGCGAAGGGCATTCTAATGTTATCCTCTCGGGTCTAACAAAGTGTTTCGGTAGGGGTAGAGGTGAAAGGACTCAGCAGAACTGTGATTGTTCCCTACCATGTGACCAGGCTTTCATCCCAAAAGAAGCCCTTGTGCCAGCATCCACTCTTTTTTGGTGACACCCTGTCACCTGAGTCACCACTTTGTCAGTCCCCAGAACCGTGCAGAGGACTTAATCACAACACATATATACTCTAGTCACTTAATCTGGTTACAATCTGCCAACCCTAACGATTGATGTCATAACATATGGGGAAATTAATTATTAGACACAGCTACCAGTAATATCTCTGATTTACTATTGATTGAATGTAGTATAATTGTTACCCTGATGCATTGTCAATCTTCATTGTAGAGCTTGGACCTGATGGTGTGCCTGCTTACATATTAAAATGCAATGTGTATGAGAACATTTAATCAAAACAAAAGAGATGACGGCTGGAAGGTTTAGAATTAATCCGAATCTTTGGCATTGCTCAGGGCAATGCTCCAGACCATTGTTCTTCGCCTGTCAAGCAACAGGTTGTGCAAGCTACTCCTCACTGATGAGGCCCAAAAATGCTGAAACATGTTTGGGGATGTTTGTGGTCTCATGCAGAAGGGATGTGACCTAACAGTTTGGGATAGACTTCCCCTTTTGGGGAGGGACCAAGACTTATTTTCATATAGTTTTTCACCTTTTTTAATGGGTTGGCGGGTGAAAAACAATGGTCTCAAGGGTTGCCCAGAGCAATGCCAGAGGTTAAGATTAATTCTAAATCTTCCAGCCATCACCTCTTTTGTTTTGCTGTAGTGACACAGAGTGGGGCGGGTATGCCCAGACGTGTGTCATGTGACTGCTCAGCCTAGAGACCCAAACTACTGCTCACTGATGAGGCCCAACAAGGCTGAAACATGTTTGGGAATGCTTGTCGTCTCATGCAGAAAGGATGAGACCTAGCAGTTCAGGCTGTACTGCCCCTTTTGGGGTGGGACCAAGCCTGATTTCCATATGGTTTTCCTTTTTTGTAATGGTTTGGCAGCCGAAGAGAGGTGGTCTGGAGGGTTACCCAGAGCAATGCCAGAGGTAAAGATACATTCTAAACCTTAAAGCCATCACATTTTGTTTTGCTGTAGTCCCCGCAAAGGGAACATATATTCCCAGACATGGATCCCACGCCTGCTGGGCCTAGAGACCCAAGCTACTCCTCACTGATGAGGCCCAACAAGGCTGAAACATATTTAGGGATGTTTGTGGTCTCGTGCAGAAGGGATGTGACCTAGCACTTTGGGCTGGACTGACCCTTTTGGGGGGGGGGGGCCAGGTTTGATTTGCATATGGTTTTTCACCTTTTGTAATGGCTTGCAGGTGAAGAACAATGGTCTGGAGGGTTAACCAGAGCTATGCCAGAGGTTAAGATTAATTCTAAACCTTCCCGCCATCACCTATATTTGTCTTGTTGCTGTAGTCACCCTGAGTGGGACGGGTGGTTTGCAGGGCTGGCCGGGGCTTGCGCCTGCCTGACTCCTGACCTGAGCTCCCTCGGCTCAGGGCAGGGCCAGGGGGCCTGTGTGGCTATGAAACAACAGGATGAGGCAACCAATCAGGCGCGCAATGCATGTGTCCCGTCATGCGCTTTGATGGGCTGGGTCATGGGTGCGGCCACCACACCCTAGCACATGCTAGCTGAGAGCAGATTTGGACTCGGAGGAAGGAAGTGGTGACAGCGATGGAGGGACTGCCGGAATACTGTGAGCAGGCCTTAGCTCAGGGACAGGGCAAAAGCATGCACAAGAACAGGTCGGGACTGCCTGCCTTGCTATCTGTGCGTAGCTGGCCTAGCCTAGGACTGTCTGTCTGGCTGGAGTGGAGTCTGGAGACATAATTTGTGCACGTGGGCTGGCCTGGCAGCATGCTGAACATAGAGTGAAGAAAGTAAATAAATAGAACCCTAAAATTGAAGAGGCCGTGGTGGATGGGATATCCTACGTGTTTTGACCGTGCCTGCAGTTACAAGATCTGGGTTTGTGGTAGGAAGATGGGATAGTTTTTTGGGGTTTTTTTGTATTAAAATGGTATGTTTGGTAATCCAAACTTTTCATTATATTTGTCTTTCGAGGAATCGTTAAGATAATTGCTAAAGAAAGATTTACTTCTTATTTTTTTTTCGTGATCTTTTCGGTCTCGATCCAAAATTTAATGGCCGTTAGAATTAGATGTTTGTCATTGCCTTTTAGCAGATGGTTCCAGCGTTCTTTTGTAGTAATCTGTTTTTTTGATATTCTAAAGAAATCCTTGAATAGATTTCTTTTTTCTTGTAGGGCTGGACAAATCATGATGATATGGAACAATGTCTCTTTGGTTCGATTGCTCTGGCAGAAGCAACAGTCTGAGGATTTGATTTCAGTCTGTTGGGTGATACTCAGATAGTCTTGGGTTGGTAAGATGTTCAATCGGAACCTTAAGAAGAGATCTCGGGAATGTCGATCTGGAAAACAGGTCAAGTATGGTGGAAGTTCATGAAGGGCTCTTATGTCTATTTCGCATACTTGATGGCGTTTATATTTAGTCTGATCTTCGAGAGTTTTTATCCAGTCTCTCCTTTGTAGTGTTAGCTTTGCGTGTTGTGGCCTGTTCATTAACGTTTCTTCGGTGATGCCTTCAGCTTGCATTTGAGTCTTGACCTTGTTGGTCCATTGTTGGAGAATCGTTGCGTTTGTAGGTTTTTTTTTTGCTTTTCAATATTTCTATGGCTGGGATATTTTCGTGGCTTATTATTTTCCTGTAGAGGTCCATCTGTTTCCATGATATTATGGATTGTAATGATTCCAACGCCAGTTTAAAACGGATCCTTGTCATGGGGAAGTTTTTTGGTAGCGCTAGTGTTTTCCTCCAGAATATTGCTTCGTAGAGGTGCCATTTCAGCCCTTAGTTGTTTAGCAGGGTTTCGCCAGCGTAGGTCAATATGGGAACAACTTTTTGTTTGTAGAAGATGATTGTTGATTTAAAGGAATATGTCCCAAATTTGCAGTGATAGAATCGACCTAGTCTGGCTAGGGGTCTGGCTTTGTCTTCGATGTGCATTTTCCACTGTTGTTCAGTGGATGACGCATTAACCATTACCCCTAGATATTTGATGGATTTTGTTGTTTCAATTTCTTTGCTTTCAAGATAGAACTTTGGGATTTTTCGGTTCTTCTTTGTTTTTTGGGTTGTCAAGTTGATTACTTTGGTTTTGTTTATGTTGATCTGAAGTTCATTGGCTGTCATGTAGGTTGCTACTTTGTCCAGAGTTTTTTGTAGACCCGATGGGGTTTTGTCCATGACTGTGATGTCATCACCGTATATTAATGATAGAACTGATTCATTATTTAGTTTCGGAGGATTTTAGAGTGGATCTTTGATTGAGTTGACAAAGTCGTAGGTGTATAGATTGTAGAGGCAGGCGGCCAAGGGACATCCTTGCTTGAGACCGTTGGAGGTATTGATCGGTTGTGTGACTTTACCCTGTTTTGTTAGCCTGACTCGGACTGAGGTATTAGTGTATAGTTGCTTGATTGGGTGAAGAATTGCTGGTGGACAGCCCCATGTTGTCAGTTTGGTCCATAGTTTGGTTCTGGTTACTGAATCGAATGCCGTTTTTAGGTCAATGAAAACCACATAAACCTGTTGATTTCTTAATGCCGCCTCGTATTTGAGGAGGCTCAGTATTATCAAGTTGACGTTGGATCCGATTTTGCCTACGAATCCTGTTTGCCTTTTTTCAACTTTCCTGTTGTTTGTTGCCCAATCAGTGAGTTTTTTCAGTAGAAAGTTCACAAAAATTTTTCCTAACGGGTCGAGTAAATCTATGGGTCTGTAGTTATGTGGGTTCTTTCTGTAACCAGTTTTGTAGATAGGAATCAAGATGGCTAGTGTCCAGCTATGTGGGATTCATTGGATTTTTTCAATGATAAGGAGCAGGTGGGAGAGGAGGCTAGCCCAATTTTCCAGTGCAGCCTTCAGGATTGCATTTGATAATCCATCTGGACCTGGCTCTCTTGATGGATTTAGAGTTCTAATGGTTTGAATGATGTCCTCTGTTTCCCATTTCAGATTCCATTTTGGGCAGGTGGATTCTTGTTGGATAGCCTCTGCATGTCCACTGTTGTTATATAAGGTGTTGAAATGTGCAGTCTACGCTTCTGGATCAACTTCTTGGATCATGTTTGTTGTTCTGTTGTTTCCGTTTAGAAGTGACCATAATTGCCTCGTATTTTTCCCTTTGATTGCCGCTAGAATAGCTTCAGCGTCAGCTTGTTGCAATGATCCTTTGACTGATTTAAGCGAGTTAGAATAAATCTGTTTTTCTTTTTTATGGCGATATTTGCTGCTGTTGTATTCAGTTTTTTCAGTTGACGTATTTTTTTCCGAAGCATTTTATTCTTTTCTTTAATTTCCATATTGAATGCATGTTTATGTTTAACAATGGGATTGGTACTTTGGAAGGATTGGTAGTCTCTGAGTACCCATTCATAGTTGAGTTTTACACGGTCAGGCATTGATGATCTTTCAAATTTGGATACTAAGTCGATCGTTTGATGCTGTTTTATTCTTAGTTTTGTTAGTCCATTGTTTATTTCAAGTTCTGGGAGGTCCAGGATCAAGTTCTCGATTTGTTCCGTTTGCCATGTTATTGAGATTTGACAGTGATCGCTGTTAGATTGTGTGGAGTTTTCAGTGGTAATTAAGTTGTTCTTTATTCCTTCAGAGATGTAAAAATAGTCAATAATCGATTTGGAGTTACCACTGGACCATGTTGGGGGCATTTGACCTTGTGTGGTTAACAGTTGTTCTGTTAGGGTTAAATTGCGGATCTCAATCTCTTCGGTACAATTTTTTTGCTTTTGGAGATATTTTCTGGGTGTCTAGATGAATTCCTTCAGAGTTGTAGAGGTGTATGTTTAAAACGCCGGCAACTACAAACTCAGTTTGCGCGAAAGAGTTTGCTATTTTATCGTACTCGTCATAGATGGAATCTATGAATTTATTATCAGTCATTGACATTGCGTTCCAATAGATGTTCAAGATTGTTAAGTATGTTTTATTCGGAGGTTGCTCTGGTTTGGATGACGGGATCAAAATACAGATGACAATGTATTGGGCCCATGGATGGATATTTTTCTTTTTGACAATTGACCAGTTGGGGTCTATCTTAGTCAAGATTACCATGCCAGATGATGGTCTGCCTTGTTGTGCTTTGATTGCCGGATTCATGAAAGTGGAAAACCCATCGCAGACCACTTGTGTGGATAGCCAAGTCTCTTGGAGGCATATTGTAGCTGTTTCTTTTTGTTTTATAGGACCCTCTGAGAGGAGATGTTTGAACCCTCTCGTATTCCATGAAGATAATGTTGTTTCTGTTGTTGAATTTCGGTTTGAGGTTGGTTGTTATAAAAAGGTTTTCCTTTGTATACTTTGGAAAGTGTTTCTGGGTGATGGATTTTTGGTCGGGTATTCATAGGTGATCGTCTCCCTTGGTACTTCCGGGATGCTGGTTATCTGGTGTGAATTTGTTTGCCTGGATTGGTTGTCATTTCTTGTTAGGTATGGTTCTTCGGTTGTTCGTGGTCTACTTAAAGATTCTTGTTGGTCATATTTGCGATGATTCGGGGCAACTTGAGGCCTGAGGTTGGTATCCAATTTTTTTTCTTTGAGAGCCATAAATCTTGTTACTTGGATTGGTTCGATGATGAAGCCCCATTTGGCAAGTTGTTTTTTGGCAGACATAACTAGTTGGATTGTTTGGTTGTGATAAAAATCAATGTGGACTGTTTCCATCTTTTTCTTATTCGGAAAATGTATGATGTTGATGTCTTGTGTAGTGACCTTCGACAATGTCGGGATAGCGTTCAGTAGGCGAAGGATGTTTACTCTGTTCAAGATTAGTTTTTCATCCGCTCTTAGATTTACAGCAGTTAGCGAGAGTCTGAATATGCTTGGTTCCTGACGCGGATCTGTAAATGTTGGTCTAATTAGAGATGTATTCATGTCAATCAGTTTATTTCCCGTGGTATCAGAAGGGACGTCAGGTTCCATTGAAAACCAGGATTCTTCAGTAGATATTGATGAATACACAAGTGACATGTTTGTTGTTGATTCGTCGCTGTTCGTGTAGATTGAGGTTGAAGAGATATCACAGTATTCATCTATTATGATCATTGAGTCTTCTTGTTAGTCATGTTCTCTGTTGATAGTTTGAAGTGAAGACGTAATCAACGTTGTATTTTGTGTGTCTACTGCTGTTGGTGTTTTAGGCTCACGGTCGTGGTCGATGGCATCCAGTAATGCGTCTAATGGTTTTTGTTCTTCGATTGAGATCAATTCTCCTTGCGGTTGGGGTGTCCGTTTTTTGTTATTATTTGTATTAGTCTTTGTCGTTTCTTTGATCAATGGATTAGTGTTCGTTTCATTTTGTTGTTGATGGGATTCTTTGTTGTTGAGGGGTGGGGTTTCGACTTGTGCTCTTGGTTGAGTTGCAGTTTTCGCAGAAAGGCTCGTGATCCTGTTTGACGTTTTTTTTTGGTTGTTTCTTTTGTAGTTGTTGCTTTACCTGGCTGATTGCATTTGGTTAGGTCAAAAATGTCAAACGGGGTGCATACTGGAGGTTCTGCACTGGCGATATGGAGATGAGTTGGTAGGTTGTGCATTTGAAATTCATATTGGGTTGTTTGGTCTTTTTTAGATTCGCCTTTTGGTGAGGAATGTTCTGTATGAAGGTGCCTTGTACCTTGATCTTGGAGCCTGAACGGTTGGACGTGTCCTTTGGCTTTGTCATCCATTATTTTGGTGGCAAATGTTGTCAGTGTTTCTATGAAAGTTTGCTTGTCTAGTCGATCAGTTCTTGCTATTTCGGCTAGACGATTCTGCCATGTTCTTGTAGATTCTGCTTTGTGATTAAATCGGTCTTGTATTGAGGTTATGAAGCAGTCTATGTTTGTTTGTTTTGTTAGGATCATTGCAAGTAGAGTGGCTTGGTCTTTGGTGGCATCAACTGTTGCTTCTTGGATCTTTAAGAAGGGGAGCATCGCTACTGATAGGACAGCCACTAGCGTATTTTGGAGATCCAGCATGGTCGTTGGAATTCTTTTACTGGATTCTGGAGTATTGGGTGTTTTTTCAGCATTTTGTGGAGGGTAATTTGACTCTTGTTGGTTTAGTGCAGCCGTCATTGCATTCAATTGGTTCTCTTCCTTGAATGTTTTAGGGACGAACAAGTTAGCTTTGGTGGGAAGTGGTGTCAATGTACTAGATATCACATTTGTGTTTCCCTTGTGTTTGTCTGTTAAGGCTTTCGTTTTCTTCTGTTCTTGGAAGTCCATGATGGCATCTATTTCTGTAATGTCGATTGAAGGTCGAGACGCCCGGTTTGAAGGTTTGGAGAAGTTGTCTTGGGGGGAGTCTATGAGGCGGTAAATTGACTGCCACTGTTGCTTTGCTATGAGTGCTCTTTGTCGCAGTGTTAGGTTCAGCGTTGGATCTTTCGATTTTTTGGTTACAGGAGTATGGAACTGGAGATCAGATTGGAGTGCAGGTGGGAAGGCTCTTTTTCCACAAACTAGTGGGGATGATTTGGAAGTCGTTTCTGGTGTTTGATTGTTAATAGTTTTCTGACTTTTGTCGTTCTTCAGTGTTTTCGCAGCAGTTGAGGGTTTTTGGTGCTTCAGTTCTTCATTGGAAGAGCATGGTGAATTGTTTGGTAGCTTGGTGGTAGGCGTAAGTGGCGGTTCTTGGTTCGTAGGACTGAGAGATACTGGTTTCTCTTTGTTGTTGTTGAGGATTTGAGGCGGACTAAGGGTGAGAGGCTTTGTTTTACTTGTGGTGTTGCTGGATTCTTTAGGTGCAGTGGGTTGTGAGTTCAGTGTTGAAGTATGTTTTGAAAAGTTAGGAACAGTTTCTTCTAATTTCTCTTGGAGGCGTGTTCTAAGTTTGGTGTTCTCCATATCTGTTTTTTTCCTTTTGAATGTGTAGGGACGTAGAGGGTGCAGGCTCTCACTTAGTTACTGCGTATACAGGGTAAACAGCGGGAAACAGCAGACAACGACGCCCTTGTCACCGCGATGGGCTTAACGCCGCAAGGGCGGCTGGGTGTTTCTTTTAAGCCCGTTTCCTAGGGGCAGTGCTTCAGTCCGCTCACGTGACTCAGATCACGTGACCTCACAACGAAAAAGAGAAAAATTCAGCAAACACCGCGCTCGCTTGAAACTGTTGTGCAGGAGGCACAGGCTTACGCGAATCGGAGCGGGATGTATTCAGGTAGGTGGAAAGTCAAGTTCTTCAGTTTGCAGCTCACAACTGGTGCCTTGATTAACACAGCGGGAAACAGCAGACAACGACCCCCTTGTCACCGCGACGGGCTTAGATGGGATAGTGCAATGTTGCATCATTTCAGGTGGAAGGGCATGAGGTTTATTCTATGTTGAGCGCTAGATTCTAACATCATTTTCAAAAACCAGTGACTTGCATGCTGTGTGGCAACCTCGCCAAATGTCAACTGAAACTGGTGTCCTGACTCATTACTTTGCTGGGAAAAAGAGTATAAACTCTGCACACCATTCAATGTGATAATGGATTCCATTCCATGCTAATTGCAGGAGAGATTTCAAATGAAAAGGCGTGAGTTCAGTTGTTCGTGCAAGCTCGCACATTCATATTTACTCAGGTTTGTAAAAATGTTCTGATAGTGCCGGCCATGGCCGACGTTAAAGCGTAGAGTAATGCGCTAATTATTATAAACTCACAGTAGGGAGAATGGCTTTGGCCTGGAAAGACAGAAAGAGCCAATGGGCCTCATTCCGAGTTTTGAGGTAAGTATGGGTTTTTACAGGCATCGCGGAAAGACCGAGTCCGGTCTGGTATGACGCCGCAATTTACAGGCCATTGCGACTTTGCGGGCACGAGCTTTCCGCCATGCCGGTAAATCCCCTAGCGGCATACCGCTAAAGGGCCCGTAAAACCCCTTAGCGGCATGAAGCGAGACGGTCATTACAACACCGCCACCGAAGCTTCGCTGTCCGTTATTAGCGGTGACCGTAATTTACGGTATCCTTAAATTACGGTCACCGCTACTTAACGGATATGGAAATTACGTCATCGCACAGGAACGGGAAGGAGCGCGGCGGCCATCTTTAAAAACACAATCCATTGCCATCCTCTTAATACAGTACCTGGAGGTATATTTTGACCCTTAAAAAAGCCATCACTGACCACTATCATGCCGAAAGCACTGAAGAAAGGTGCCGCCCGCATCAGGAAGGAGCGTTTCACGCAGGACGAGCTCCAGGTCCTGGTGGACACCCTGCACGCAAATGCTGAGATAGTATTCAGCAGTGACATGCGTAGGCCCACCATTGCCAGGAAGAAGGAGATCTGGGACTTGGTTGCACAGAGGGTGAGCGCCGTAGGGAACACCCCCCGTACGAGGAGGGACTGCAGGAAACGGTGGGATGACCTCCGTCTCACGGTGCGGGCCATCCTATCGGCCAACTGAACACAGGCCCTGGAGACAGGAGGAGGCCCAGCTTCTCCCATCAAGATGATGCCCTGGGAGCAAATGTGTGCGGGCACTGAAGCCATAGAGGGGGTCGGCGAGATGGAGTGCGGTGCCCCGTCATCCGCAGATGGAGGTGAGTGTCATGAGTGAAGATAGTAAATGCATTCCCAATGTAAGGCACCGCCAAGGGCTGGGCAAGCAGTCACATCACGTATGGGAACCCCCCCCCCCCATCAAATCATGCCGTCACAAGTGAGACCCAGGCTGATGCCAGGTGCAAGGCTCCAACCCATATTGGCCATAGCACACAAAGAGGCAGTCAATGTGAGTCAGCACAGTACTCCACCAACATGAGTGACCCAGACACCTGCATGCATTTACCATCCAAGCCCAGATCACTGTCCCACTCCCCACCCAAATGACAACAAAACGATGCAATCCCATTGTTATACCATAGGCTTGAAGAAATGCTGACCCCCAAATCATAGCTCATGCCATCTCTCTCTTCCCCCCCACAGGCAGCGGCCATGAAAGTGAGGGCCAGGAAGCCACGCAGCCCTGTACCTCCAGGGGCACAGCCAGGGGACAGCGTAAACCTGCAGGAAGGAAGAAGGCACAGGCAACACCACCTGCACCAGCAACCCCCATGGAGGCTGCACAACCCACACCCACACCCCTACCCATGCCTGCACTGCCGACGGAGACATGCCCCACGGTGCACTCAGACGAGTCCAGTGTGGCAGGGGAGAATGTTGCCATGTGCCTCCTCGTGGAGCCAGATAGCCCAACATCAGTTCCCGTATCCGACGTGGAGGAGCCCCATGACATTGTACACAGCCCAGACACCCCATCCTACAGTCAAGTTGCACACAGCGACTCCGGGGAGAGTGACACCCCAGGCCTCACAGGCCAAGGAGCACCACCTGCCAGTCCTGAATCCACCTCCCCAGCAGAAAGCCCCGAAAGGGCTCCAGGCTCAACACCACGGCTGCCGAGCACATCTGCCACACCGGCCATGGATGGATTGCACTCCCAGCGCCTCACGGGCCTGATTGAGGACTTTATCTGGGACAACCGTGAATCCAGGTCGGAGTGCCACAATGACCTGCAGGCCCTGGGCGAAGTCATCACTGCCAACACAAACCGGCTCTGTGAGGTGCTGGGCTGGATCGCTGATGCCCTGGAGGCAGCACCCCCTAGACCACAGCCCCAGTGGGAGTACCCACCCTCAGAGTGCTCCTCCACGCAGACCAGCCCTGTCCGTCGGTCAATGCGCACACTCCGCCGCCAGAACATGGATACCCCTGGCTCTGGAAGTACACAATGACCATACTGCCACACACATGTGGCCTATGTTGCACTGATGGGACTATTGTGGGGTTGTTGTGAGGGGAGGGGGAGGGGGGTGAGGGTGTGTGTGGGAGTTGGGGGGGAGAGGGAGGGGGGTGAGGGTGTGTGTGGGAGTTGGGGGGGAGGGGGAGGGGTGTGAGGGTGTGTGTGGGAGTTGGGGGGGAGGGGGAGGTGGGTGAGGGTGGTGGTTTTGTTGTACACGTTCCTACGAACATGTTGAATACACTGGTTGTTCATTCCCAAAAAACAAAGTGGACATTGCTCATTTTGCTTGTGTCTTTTAATGTCGCACATTGCATGGTGTACATGTATCCCCACACCCAGTGCCCAATGTCCTCTCACCCTCACACCCTCAGCTGACTTGTGAGTCAGAAATATTGTCCAATCAATGATTGCCGCACTGAACGTCCCTCCTGTGCATCGGCACCGTGCTGCTGTCCTGCCATTCCTTCCTCCTCCCCCTCATAATCATTTGGTGGTAGCAGTTCCACGTCAGGGGGCAGTGGCACGTTCCGACGGATGCACATGTTGTGTAGCATTACACATGCCATGGTGATCTTGGACACCTTCTCGTGGCTGTAGATGAGTGCCCCACCAGACCGGCTGAGGCAATGAAATCGTGCCTTCAACAGGCCGAAGGTCTGCTCTATCAACACCCGTGTACGGGTATGGGATCTATTGTAGTCCTCCTCATGCCTGTTCTGTGGGTTGCGGACCGGGGTCATGAGCCACGGCTTTAGAGGGTAGCCAGCATCACCTGCATGGAAGTGGAAAGGAGGTAATTGTGTGTGCATTCATGGTGGAGAATTGTACTAGTCTTACATGGCCGCAGATGACTACTGGGATGAGTATGCACCCCCCCCCCCCCCTTTCCCACCCAGGTGGAGTATGCATCCCCCCCTTTCCCACCCAGGTGGAGTATGCATCCCCCCCTTTCCCACCCAGGTGGAGTATGCATCCCCCCCTTTTCCCACCCAGGTGGAGTATGCATCCCCCCTTTCCCACCCAGGTGGAGTATGCATCCCCCCTTTCCCACCCAGGTGGAGTATGCACCCCCCCCCCCCTTTTCCCACCCAGGTGGAGTATGCATCCCCCCCCCTTTCCCACCCAGGTGGAGTATGCATCCCCCCCTTTTCCCACCCAGGTGGAGTATGCAGGCGACCTACTCACAGCCCCAATGCACTGCCATGGCCCATTCAGGTTACTCACCAAGCAGCCAGGCACGTCGTCCGGCATGTCGCTCCATGTAGCGTGGTAGTGTTGAGTTCCGCAGGACCAAAGAGTCATGAGTTGATCCGGGGTATCGGGCATTGCAATGTGTGATGGATTTACTTGCATTACACACCATCTGGACGTTGATGGAGTGGTATTGCTTGCGGTTGCGATACGGCACCTCCATGGCATGCGGGACCACTAATTCCACGTGGGTGCAGTCGATGGCACCTATGCAATTTGGCATGCCTGCCAGTGCATGGAAGGCAGCTTTGGTGTCATATATCTCCTGGGGAGTACGGGGTAGGGATATGTATTCCCTTGTGTGGGTGAGGAGGGCATCCAGCACTTGTTTGAGAATCCGTGAAAATATGGGCTGTGAAATACCTTGCATGTGCCCCACTGTATGCTGGTAGCTGCCTGTGGCAAGGAAGTGGAGCACAGACACTACCTTCAGTAGAGGGGGGATGGCAGTGCGGATTTCTATGCGGCTCACTGTATCATCATGTATCATGTCCACTATGCTGGTAATGGTGTCCCAGTCAAGCCGGTACAGGGTGTGGATCTGCTCTGGTGTGAGGTTCAAGGGGGTGGCTCTGATGCGGGGGATTGGGGGCTGCCGGCATGGTAATGGTGGCTGCACCAGTAGGGCATGCTGGGCCTGTCTCACCCTCCTTCTCCTCCTGTGTATCCTCTGTGGTGGGGTTGTGGTTGTTGTACTTGCTGTTGTTGTAGTTGCTGCCTTGCAAGCAGGGCCTCCAGCTCCAGGAATGCTGCTACTATTGGTATCATCTTGGTGTGGGAGGGGGTGTGGTGTGTGGGTGTGCTCCTTTTGTGCTGTGCCAGACTCCATTGCCTCCACCTGTGCTGATTGAGTGCACCTGTTCCTCTTGGAAACACTGCTCAGGGTCCTTAACACCTTCTCGGCGATGCCAGTATTTACTCCATGGCGGTAAGGTACTTTGCGGTCTTGTGGAGGCCGTTTTTTCCATGTCCGCTTTACTTGGGATCAGCTCCGGTTTACGCCATGCCGCTAATTACGGCATGGCGTATCGGGCGCGCGCCACTAAACCGCTATTTACGGCATTGTACTTTAGGACGCCGTAAATAACGGTCTGGTAGGTCAGAATGGGCCGTAACGGGAAACGATGCCGGTAGTCCTTTACCGGCATCATTTTTCCCTTACCACCCAACTCGGAATGACCCCCAATGTATTTGAAATGTCGTTTCACTTCTACTACACCTGAAAGCGAATACCCTGCTTTCCACAATTCCCACAATTCCCAAAGTTTGCTCGTTTGTAGCAAGCTTACACAATCAATCTCAGGTTTAAAATTAAGTGCATATGTAAAGATTTTTCCTGTAAACGGTTGCTCTTGGAGTTTTGTTACAAGAGGTGTTCACCTCTTCAGAGCCAGCATGTCTTTGTTTTGAAAATGTTTGTTTGAGTTTTGAAATGATTTCCTCAAGACTATGTCTCTGCTGGCTGCTGCTTTCAAGTTATGCTTTTTAAATATGGCATTTCAAGATGGCCCTAAAGTAACATGAATGCATTGGGTTCCACTATGGATGTGTGTCCCCTTATATTTGGAGGCACAATGCATGTAGTAGTATTTTGTGTGAGTGGTGTTTGTGTACGACTGTTAGTCGAGAAGTGTTCGGCACGGCACTGCAGTCAGTCACGTGCAATGGCATACAGTTTGAAAAGCTTCTGTTGGTCTGGTGGCAGGAAGCTCCTGGACTCGAGCACCAAATCTTCGCACTACATTCTCGCTAGCGCCTAGAGGCCATGCTAGGTTGCCAGTTGGAGCTTTGGGAGAAACCACTCTCCAACCTTTACGGAGATTGTAATGATGTGAAATAAATGCCACTTAAAGCAAGCAAGCCCGCTTCCTCTCCGCACTGGAGGTTTTGGAGTTGTGAAGTGGATTGGCAGAGTCTGTGGTGCTGAAGAAACTGTCAGTTCCCCTCTCCAAAGAAACATCATATGAAAGCAAAAGACACCTTCAAAAGCAGCCATTGCTTTCGCCATTCGCCGGGTGGGAAGGGGGATGTTCACGCCCTGATGAGCTCTCAGAGCCTTTAACAAATGAACATTCATCAAACGTGAAGCCCCGAGCGAAGCCGCCCAAGACACGAAAAGTTAATCATCACATGATGGGAAGTTCAGGTGCTTACATGCGTACATACTGCTTTAAAATGCCCAATAACGCACATTCAAAAATGACAAACCCAGCAACTTAAACATACGCCCTTGTATTTCATATGCAAGTAACAATGATAATCGTGAACTATGACATTTTACATCTGCATATTAAGAGTGAGAGAGAGAAAGAAAGGGAGACAGGGGAGTGTGCGTGTGTGTGTGTGTGATTCTTCCATACATCCAGCCACCCTGTATGAATGCCCTCTGATTCACCAAATCCACTAAGAGACTTTCTGAAAGTAGGAGGGAGGAGGGAAGGTACCCCCACCCTGACCAGCCTTCTGGCTATGTTGATATGTACCTTCCTCTTCACTGGTATGGGGGCAGGCAGCCTAGCACTTGGATTTCCTGACAGATGCACACATCATTTACCAGGCAAATCGCAGCCCCATGCTCTGCCGGGGGGCCCCTCTTGCCCAAAGCGTCTTTTGGGTAGGATTTACAGGGCGTGAGGAAGGAAAAGAATAGGTAGGAATGGAAAGAGAGATGAAAATGAGTGAGGGTAGAAGGGTGGGGGAAAAGGTTGAGAGGAAAGATGGTAGGGAGAAAGGAAGGAAAACATGTGAAAGGAAGAAAAGGAGGAGAGGAAAGATGCTCAGGAAAGAAAGGGGAGAGGATGGAAGGGGAACCAAGAAAAAAGGAAGGAAGGAACAAAGGAAAAAAGAAAGAAGAACATCAATGAATCAATGCAACTCCAGTAAGATAGACCATCAGGTTGAGCCCTCGCTGAATGCGCAAAAAACGGGGGGGCAGGGTGCGAGTTGACAGGGAGATGCCCTTACTCTATGTACTTTGTAACACAAACTATTAGGGCAAAAAACCAACTGTAGTGTAATTCGGTTACAGCCAAAAATATCTGATTTCCAAAAACACAGGCGAAAACAACAACCTGTTTTTTGGATAAAACTACTGTGGTTGAAGGCAGAAGTATTTTTCAAGAGAACAAAGAACTGCTGTGACAAACAACAGCAGTGACAAGGCTGTGGAGGAAGACAGCAATGGATATGGTGAAGTTCTTGATGTCCCTTCCTCCTATCCACGTCTATCCCTGTGGTGCACTGGTATACCGCCTACAAAACAGGGGACAGGATAAGAAGATAAACTACTTACTTCTATTTATTGTAAAACATTCAGCCTTGTTCCAAGCATGCCCATCAACCACTCTCTTCCACTATGTGTATGTATTGGAAGAGACAAATAGCCAGACAATAGATCAGTGCTTTAGTGGTTTGGTGTACAAACATCCACTGGGTTGTACATAACTTTAATGACTGTGGGATTGTGTGTAAACCATGTGCACCGACGTTTAAAAAGAAAGACACATAAACACAAAATACAAACACTCCAAGTTTGTGTCACAGACCAACATAAAGACAATACACACTCCACTTAGTGTTTTTCAGGATCTTAATATTACAGCATCAAGTGGGGTGAAGTAAAAAAATTGCTCACATAAAGAGCGTTAGATTGCTGTCTATATAGGGTAGCAATTACTGTCTACCGGTTTCAGTGGCATCTTGTGTATTATGGCCACTTTCCTCAGGACAGTCTTATGGTGTTCAACAACAAAGTAGGTCTAGTCAGTACCTACCAAGTGTCAAAATATGAAAAGAAGGCGGGTTTGTACTTTACCACCTCCTTTATGTGTCTTGGGGCTGGGACAGACGGGTGAACCTGTGTGTGAAAAACAAAATGCACACAAGTCACCATTTGGCTGTTAACTGCCAGTCTATGGCTTATGAAAAAACAGTTCTGTTAATGCTATTCATATTCTAAAAACAAAACGCAAAACGTGGTATGATTATCACCTCTATCACAATTATGGATATGATGTCATACATATCTACCTAGGATCCACTCGTTTTATGTCTATCACAAAACTTTTTTCTACTAGTTTCGACATAGATTTTTCATTTTTCGTTGTATAGTTCTCATGATAATACACGGTGACCAAATTCCTACAATACATGTTATGTCATTTTGACCAGAGAAATCCAACTAACCTGAGTATGGAGAGTTGGTTGTCCTTATTGTACCATAAGTATCCCAGGTGGGTGGGTAGTGAACCCTGGTCCGAGTGGGAGATGCAGAGTGAGGGGGAGGGGGCAGAACAAAACAGGCTTCCGTCACCTTTTGTTAATGCCAAAGTGTCTACACATAAAGCGTGTCAGTGTTCTCACAACACGGGGTGGTACGGTTAATCCAACTAGTTACCAGATCATGTTGTGCATGCCACACGCTGTGTGTTTTTATCACGATGCAAATTTGAATGCGACAAGCGATCTAACAGGCTTACCTTGCTGCTTCGAATGCGGTGGCTACGTCCTAGTTCCCCAGTGCCGGTATGATAGTTTCACAGTGCCGGTGTGGAAAGCCGTTGTGTGATGAATCACAAGTCATGTGAAGTCTACTCCAGGCATCACATATTATTGGAAAATGTGTGGACACGTGACCCGGAAGTCAGGCACCTATCCTCCTAGTACAGAGGTTTCGGAATAGCAAAATTTCTATTTACTGCTCAAGTGTTGTCATAAAAAGGGCATTTAGTGGTTAAATGAAAATAGACACGTAATTTAAAGGTGATTTTGGTGATTTCCCATTTTGTTCATGGATACACAATCACGTGACCCGGAAGTCAGGCAACTGTCGTCATACTTCGAGTGTTTCGAGTGTTTCATAGTAGTGAAGTTTTTATTTAATGCTCGAGTATTGTATCAAAAAGGCATCAGCAATTTTGATTCAGGTGAGCTTGGCAGACATAATTTTGCATATTTCATATTTGTGAAGTAGATGTACCAATCAGCTTCTATTGCACACCTCAAAAACACCTGGGTTATAGGCTAACCTCAACACATTCACAGTAGCTCAATTGATCATAGCTAAAGTTTGCCATGGGATGTTCTCATTGAGCCCAATTTGGTCTGTTTTTAGCCGGAAATCCCATTTCTGCTCTCTTTTCAAAAGCAAGTTGGCCATAGCTCCACCTCTTCTCGAGCAAGTCACTTTTTCTATTTTTGTCCATGTAATTTCATTGGCCTTATGTTTGTGTAGTTTGAAATTCTCAACCAGCGGGGCATTTTCACATTGGGTTCTTATACACGACAGATTTTCTTGTATACACTTTTTTACAGGTCTGGTGGTCATACCTATGTACTTTTTATTACATGGGCAGTTGATCATGTAAATTACGTTCAAAGTATTGCAGTTTGTCAGAGACTGTTGTCGCCATGGTGTTCTTAATCCAAGATCCAGCGTTTGAGTTCTTTTTGTTAGAGAACATACATTGCATTGCACACATGTGGTGTGCCCAGATGCCGGTGTTGACTTCCAAAGAGTATTTTGTGTGGTGGCTTCCTGAAGTGGCATATAAGAGTGTATGAGAGTATCTCTCAGGTTTTTTCTCCTTTTAATGGCAAACCGTGGTATGGGGATAGTCACTGGACCCATATTCAAAAGGGGCCAAAGTGTCACAATTTCTCTCTTTATTTGGTTCATCTTGTTGGAATAGCTGAACACTGCCTTGATAGTTTTCTCACCTATCGGACGTTCTTTCTGCTGTAACGTGATAGCTCTTGGGATATTCCTGGCCCTTTTTCTGGCCATTGTGATAGTTGAATGCCTTTGTGTACTTTAGGTAGTGTGTAGAACACTGGTAGTTTAGGGAACCTGGGAGTGAGAAATGCCGCCTCTTTGGCAATTATATATTCCTCACAGGCTGCGTCTTCCACAATGTTGGCAATGGTCTGCCAAAGAGAGTGGGTGGGATCCCCTGTTAGTACTTTGTAATGGTTCCGGTTGTCCAGGAGTGTTGTTACCATCAGGTCATAGTCACCTGAATTCATGATAACTATGGCCCCTCCTTTGTCGGCTTGTTTGATGATCACCGCCGAGTTTTTTCTCAGGCCTTGAAGTGCCTCTCGTTCGGGTGTGGACAAGTTTTGAAAGCTGGGTTTCTCTTCTCTTTCTAGTTCTTCTAGTTTCTTAAAGATGGCTTTCTCAAATACAATTGATTCTGCAGACACATTCGGTGGATAAAAGGTTGATTTTGGATGTAATCCTGTGGTGTCATGTTCTCTTCTGACATCTATTTTTGGCTCTAATTGTCCGAAGTGTTGTCATAGTCTAATGTTCCTCATTAGTCTGGCTACTTCAATTCTTGTCTGAAAAGAATCATGTCGGGTTGTTGGAACAAAGCTTAGTCCCTTTTGTAGGACCCTGGTTTCTGCATCGGAAAGGTTGTGATCAGACAGGTTCATGACTAATAGTTTTGTTGTTGTTGTAGGTCCCTGCCTCTGCTCCTTCTTACTCAGGGTGATCCCTGTATTTGTCCCCTGCCGCGTCTGCCTCCTCTTTGGCTGCGGTATAAAAAAGAGGCCTTCCTGTTGGCATTGTGTCCTCTCTGGTTGGTGTTAGCAAACTGGACTCTCCTGTCCCTCGAATGGTCACGGGACCTTGAATTTTTACGTTCTTGTTCCCCTGAGGTTCCTGGTCTGCATTCCTCATCCGAGCTTCCACTTGAAAAACTCCATTGAGCCGGTGTGTTCCATTTTTTGTAGTTGTTACATCTCGGTTGCCACCCCCGCCTGTTTGTATTAGTCAGTTGTTGTACCGTCCCTGTTTGGGGTTCCTCGTAGTAGCTGTCGGTAATGTATGGATACGTTTTTTCATGTGTGAAGGCTGTTATGTCTTTTTTAAGTTTGTTAATTTTTTAATTTAAATTCAAATCTTTGAATTCTTTGATCAAGGAATTCAAATCATCTAGCTATTTCTTAAAATTATCCAGAACTTCCGTTGATTTTAGTTGGTCAATTTTAAGTACAATTTCAGTCATTAATTTTATCGAGACGGTTTTGGCCGTATTGATTATAAGTATAAGCCAATCTCTTGTGCACTTATTTGCGATAAAACTCCAGTCTTTTGGAAACTGTATCTGGTCTAGGAAAATTCTGGGTTCTATCCGGATAATTAATCCGTCTGGTGCAGCTTGCGCGCGTAAGTATTCCGTCATAATTAGTCCATGAAGTTCTGTTCTGATACATTTTTTCTTCAGCCCTTCAAGTTCGTTCCATACATCGCCGTTCGTGATCACTGGTGGTGCTGTTATGTCTCCTATGACTGATGGCGCTGCTAAGATGGTCTCAACTAGGTCTTCCACGAATGTCAGGTAATTTGATTCGGTCATCATGTTTATGCTGACATCAGCCATTTGGCTGATTTGTTTGTGATAATTGGAGGTAGGTCAACCACCAATGTTGTGTAAACGTTGTGTAAAGACTGGATGTTTTTAATATAATCCAGAGATTTTTGTAGAAGAATAAATTCTAAGTCCCATTCACTGTGACATCTAGAACTTCACCATATCCTTTGCTGTCTTCCTCCACAGCCTTGTCACTGCTGTTGTCGTTTGTCACAGCGGTTCTTCGTTCTCTTGAAAAATACTTATGCCCTCAACCACAGTAGTTTTATCCAAAAAACAGGTTGTTGTTTTCTCCTGTGTTTTTGGAAATCAGATATTTTTGGCTGTAACCGAATTAACCTACAGTTGGTTTTTTGAGCCCTCACTGATACTGCTGCGATCTATGTGCGATCTGCTGGTCGGAAGTTCAAATCCTGGCAAGGCCAACTCAGCCTTTCATTAATCTGAGGTTGATAAAGGAGTACCAACTTTGGTTCGGAATAATTGTATGTAAATATGTTCTATGTGCCAGTGTACATAGAACATATTTACATACAATTATTCGCTTCCATGTGATAATGTCTGCGCAAAAAAGTCCCCATGTAAGAATGGCAGTTTTTTTGCAGTGACTTTATCATATGGAACCCGCTCCCATTTACCCCATATTTTGTCCCGATAAATAATGTTGCATATGCCGTTTCCCGGTGACTATATGTATGGCAACATTATTTATAATCAAATGCCAGGGCCATTGCTACTGCCTGGAGTGCATGGGTGGGTCGTGTTATCACTGGTTTTCTCATGTGTATACATGACACATTACATGCAACAAACACCATTAACCCTCCATAAGCAGCATTTTCTGCAAGGTCATGAATTGCATTGATTCACAGTTGAGGTCCACTTTGTTTGGGGTGCCCAGGCCTACTTCTTGTCCCAGTCTGACCCTGATCACAGACTCTACGCAAGCCAAAATAATGCATAACATGATGCTTCATGGGTGGTGTTAGCTGGGTATTTAAACTCAAGCACACAGAACGAAAAGAGAGTTCTTGGGACAATAGAGGAACATAAGATCTTGTGTGACAGGAGAGTATCCTATTTGGATTTCAACTGGATGTTGCAGTTGTGAATTATCCTTAAAATTGCTTTTCTGAACATTGGACTGAATGAAGAGAACTTTCACAAGGCAGGACCAGCGTACCTGAAAAATATTTTGGGAGCAGATGCACTGAATTAAAGGAAGAGCTTCTCTGGTGGAAGTGTCTGAGGCGGGTAAGTGGCCTTATCTTTCCTGGACCTTAGAAAGACAAACACAAAGTACCAAGTCACAGATTTTTTAGACATTTTGTCTGAGAATCAATTAAACCCCATATAACATTCCAAAGTAGTTTGGAAATCTTTTTAAAGTTATAGAACTGAAGGAGGGAATAAAGTGCAAGATGTATGTGCTTTGTGATGTATAACTTAAATTGAAACCATAAGTAGCATTTTCCCCTGCAAATTTGGATCTGTGTTGACCTTGCACATCTCAAACTGAAATGTGGAATGATAAGTCTTTTTATTGGTGTCTGCCATTATCAATAAAATAATTGAAATATATTTCTTATAAAATACATCGAACATGAGTATTGTGAAAGTGAACCGTATTCCTGAAAAATAATCAGTGGGTTAGGCTCTTATGTACCAGCATTCCAAAAGAAAAATAATTCCTGAGAAATCAAATTATTTGCTATCAAATCAATATTACAGCACATGTCAAATAGTATCAATGCCTGAGCTATGAACCAATAGTTTGCACAGATGGTGTCTAACAATATCGAACAGTCAAAGCATTGGTAAACTCTATTAGACCAACACTTTTCTTTGATGCCTCTATGTGTTTGAGGTTTTCTGAGAAAATTAAGTATATTGTTTTTTTCAGACTTTATTCTGAGAATGTATTCATCTTTTAATATCAAGGCAGAGGTAGGAAAAAGACACATATAATTCCCCACTTTAGACTAATTCACAAATGTTAAATCAAACAGTGTCAATGTGAAATATTTGAATCCATTGTCTAGGATGGTCATTCATATTTGTTTTTCTATGTATGGATGTTTGTGGGAATAGGAATAAAAACATTATTTAAACAACAGCAGGCAGGTGGCAATTACCTTTCTATAGACAAGCTGCCGGTAATCATTTGAAGTATTGTGGGTGATGACCTCAAAATTATAAGTTAGGGGACAACTTTAGTTCTTTGAATTTTTGTTTTAAATAGAACACAATATTTAGATTAAAACAGCCTCTTTTGTTTCATAATGTAGGGGTGGACTGTTGAAATGTGGCTACTAGACTTGGGATATTGCACCGTTAATATCTAACCAAAGGTAAAGGTTGATATTCAATGGACAATTCCATAACAGTGGTCTCAGATATGGTACCCCCATATTCTTTACTGATATTAATTTTTCTTCATAGTGACAGTAAAGCAAAAATGAAGTACGGGATGATGTGATCCTAATCGCCAGAATTCCCTTAGCATTACAAAATTTGGTAACAGTCTGTACACACTATATGTTCATATTTGATGTTATGGATAATGCAAAGAACATTTATGTGATGGCCATAAACTATGTGAAAAACCAAAGGGCTTTTCCCTATCTACTCCCTGGGGATCCTCTTTTCAGGTGGCCAGTGGACGGCCATTTTTTGATCTAGACCCTAGGGGTGGACAAGTGAGGGAGGATCACCTGGGTGAAGAGTCCTCAGGGATTGGGGAGGAGCCCAAATGGGAGACATGGTATCCCCCTTTTCCCAACACCCCCCTAACTGACATTTCCTCTGCCTTCATGGGTTACTATGAATCCTATAGCGTTACCCCCTCCCCAATTCCAACATGTACCAAGATAAAAAGGAGGCTTACGAGAACAGGAACAAAGGAATTAAACATATTGCCCTGTTATTTACCACAAAATGACTATCTCCCTTTTTCTGACAGTAAATTACCCATATTACTCACATTCTCAAGGGAACACTACAATTCCGATAATTCCCTTTCACCACTGAGTCACTCATGTACTGAGACGAAGAAGAGACAACCAAGAGATATACACATTACCCCCATAGACAACATGGGAGAAATAAGGGCAACCAACTTTAGAGAACAGCAATGTCCCACTAATAGGCTCAGGCACAGTCAGACATGGATAGGCAACTACTCACACCTGACTCTAATTGACTTTCCCACCATATATAAAAGGTGGAGCCAGAAGACACACTCTGAACGAGCTAGGGATGATGGAAGGACCGTGAAGGCCAGGAGGAGAAAACAGCATCTGGGAGAACCCTGGAGAGCCTGGAGGAGGACAGACTGCCAAGACACTGAGCCAGTAGGCCAAAGGAAGGCTGCAGTGTGGCGAGGGAGCTGTTTTTCCAAGAAGCCTAAACCGGGGACAGTTGGAGTTTGCTGCCAGTGTCCACGCTAGTGCTCATTCCCTGGGTGAGCTACTGAAGCCCAGGTGTCTGAGGTGCAGGCTGTGAGACCTTGACCTCAGCAATGTCCCATTAAAGAACTTTATGCTCCTGAGATCAGCAAAATGCTGCCGCAGGGAGATAGAAAAGGGGGAGCAAAATGGGAATAATGCATTGTGTGACTTGGAGTTTGAAATTTGGGAAAACTGAAAATTAGAGACTTTTTTCTGAGAAGCTGAGCGAGGCTGGGTACGAGAAGGAACCGCTCTTCTGAGGCTGATGCAAACCAGGCTATTAAAGGTGGAAGGCCAACAGGCTGATAGACAGTTGGGAGGATCAAGAGAAAGCCAGGCAAAATGTCCATGCTTTCGGGAGGCTGTGAGCATTCGAAGAGCAAAATCTTCAAGTTGAAAGCAGCCTGTGAACCTCCCGGATGAACGGCAGAGTTGGGGAGGAGCAGAAGATGCGTTGGTAAGGGCCTTTAGCTGCAAGAAAGAGATGAAAGAAATCCAATTAACATAATCAGTGAGTTATCGAGGGAAACAAACGTCTGGTTGATGTTAAAGGGAAAATGACTGTAATTTGAAAGTTGAAGGTTGCTCATGTGCCGATAAAACGTGGATAAAGAGAACAATTGTGGAAAGACAAGGATACAATGTAGCAGAGTGGTCATGCGAGATGAAGTCGCACATTCGAAAGTCTCTGTGAATTACAATGAATTTTTGAAAGATATTACAAGCGGATATCAAAGGAAGCCGCGAAAATGAAAGAAAGGTGAATAAGAGAAAGGTGACATTTGTGAAGCATGAAATATGCCAAGAGGGCAAAAGCGAAATATAAGAACTTTGGGAAAAGGCCAACAAGGCAAGTGAACGTGAATGAGAACTACAAGTACCAAGAGGCACTGGTGCTGCAAGAGACAATTTTGAATTGAAGGATTGCTGAAAGAGCTGTCGAAGTGGTCATGCAGAGGTCTATGTAAATTCCTTGCAGTCTCGAAAGTCTTCGACAGTGAAAAGATTTATGGGATAAAACGCAGGGAAGGGAACCTCTACGAAGGAGAGACACGCTTGAGCACAGCAGAGGGAAACATGTGCAAAACAGTGAGAAATGTTGTGATAAATTGAAACAAGAAAGGCTTGAGACCGGCAGAGGGAAGCCTGTGCAGAACTGTAAAAAATGTACATTAGATGAACTGAGTATTGATGGCAAGGCGGGTGAAGCCTAAAGAATTGATTGAACTAACAGAAATTGAAAGCATAAGAGTGAACTGTTGAATTGTACCAATAAGCAAAAGTGTGCAAGACTAACAGAACTTTGCCGTCCACCCATCCTTTGGTTTTTGAGAGACTCTCTAGACCCCACGGGGTTGAACTTGGGGAAGGGAGTTGGTGCTAAAGCCATTCTAACATTTCCATTTTAGACACTATTTTCATTTTGTATTCCTTAATACATTTTGTTATTCTAAGAAGGAGGGCAAGTTTAGGTTTTCTTAGTATAGGCCTTTTTATTTTGACCAGACTGACTTCGACATATTTGTTATTGTTAAATGATGAAGATGACTATAGTTATGGCCATTTAGGAATTCTACCGTCCCAATCAAAAGTGTAAATAATGTTTTATTTAAAACGTGCATTCATTGTGTCTGTGTCTATTGCTCGATACCATGCCTTCCCCACAACTATATCAAAAATAAATTGCAAAGGGCCCTAATTCAATAGCTTGAAGAGGGAATAATGGAAGATTTTTGATTTTTTAGTTTGTGGTTTACCCAAAATAAACTAAGATGGGTCACATGAACATGCAACAGGCTAATAGTGGCATATTTAGATTTCAAATATGTCACATTAATCTTTGGGGCAGATGACATATGTACACATTAAAAACAGTTTGGATTGCTGGATATGGTGCAGGAATGTGGGAGAACACTTATTCAATACAACTCCAAACAAACTGAAACATGTTTCTGTGCCTTCTATTGGATGCCTGCACCTGTAATGAACATCTAGAGTAGGGAATGCCATATTTGTGCATTATGTTATTCTGACAACCTCTAGATTTGTGAGCTTCTGTTTGAAAGAACACGAATGCTCTGCTAACTCAATCCATTATTAAGACTGTGTTGTATTGCGAGACATCTGGAAAAAGTCAGATATGCCCATTCGAATTGCATCCTTTAGGACAACCATTATGCAAACTTTCCTAGAGGACAATGTGAATTTAGGGAAAGGTCCGAGCTGGATAATATTATGGTAAAAGCATACCAACCAATTGTTCCTGCAAATGACTAAACAGTCCACAATACAAGACACCAGAGGATTCTGACCCAGTTTTGGTTAGGGTTGCTACCTTTGGCAATTTTACTTGGCATCTGGGTAAAGAGAAAGTTAATGCCCGAAGGTTCTATTAAAGGTCAGGATAGCTGGAAACAACCGCCCACTTATGCTTGTTATCTCCTCCATAAACAAAGAAAAGGCAACACAACCTATCTTCAAGGCAAATCTTTTTTAGCAGCACAGTCCAGTTATGCTGTTCTGAGTAATTCTGACCAATGCTAATAAAGCATTATAGACTGGGGGCGGCGGAGATTAAGTTAGGAAAGGGGCATTTTCCCACATAATAACGACCCCTCCTGAGTTTCATAAGGCTATTACCACACAGCGGTAACAGCAATAAAGGTTTTTCAGTTGATGAATTAAGACATGCTAGTTTAATAGTGAGTAAAGTACAACAACATGTTCTTAGGTTGTGCTTTTAACCTAAACATTTTAATTGTAAACTTGGATGAACAAGTCCGTTTTATTATGAGTTTGCATGAGGTGCAATGTTAAAATATACTTTTTTGCTTTACAAAATTGGAAGCATTTTCTTGTTTTCACTTTAGTGCTTTCAATTATTAATCTATCACATTGAAAGTGCAATGAAACAGAGATTCCCCAAGAGGAGATGAAAGTGTGTTACTAAAAGAAGTATTGCTGGAAAGTAGCATAGCTCTTTCTTGAATGTGGAGAAATGGTTTATGTTGTTTCCGTTCCTGTTTCTAAAGTGAGGGTGCCTGGAGTGCACTCATACCTTTAGTTACCGACTGGGTACCAAACATTTCGATTAGCTTAGAGGACGCAAATAATGATTTACATGTACTTTGATCCTGATAAATTGTGTTTAATCCTATGAATTTTCATGCACTGGGATGTTTGCCCAGTGCTTTCTATGCGGGAACCAAGCAATCATGAAAAAATTGGGAACAATTAATTCACCTTGCTGACACTGGTACCATGTGTTAATATCCCTGCAAAAAGATTGCGATACAAAACATTTGCCATATTTGTGAAGTGATAATGAGCCATGAACCCTGCGGGGGACACCCCTGCATTATATTTAAATGTGCGGGGGACAACCCCGGCAACCCCAGCTCCCACAAATCATCCCCCCCAAAAATATCGCCTATGGCAAGACAAACGACAATATGTACGGCAATATTTTTGGTGGGTATAATATGTAGGGATACCCTGACACCTCCCTGTATTCACTCACATGGTTACTTTTGGGGTCCAAGGATGTCAATTTACACGAAGTGCTGCAATGTTCTTGTTCAATGTCTGTTATAATTGACATGAGCTCACACAGGAATAAGGAAAGCATAATAGGCCCAGTTGCATCATATGTGGTTTTGCTGCGACATAGTTTTGAAGAATGTTACGTTTTGTTTTAACTCTTTGAGAAATGTTGGGGATCGTACATTTGTAATAACATATCTTGATTGAAAGACTGATTGATTGCCTTCCAAGTGTGTCCCTAAAAATGATAACCTGTGAAAATACCTCTGTGTGAAAGCACATTCCAGCAAAAACACCTTCCGATTAAGATAAACCTCTTCAGAAATTCCTTTGGATGAAACTTCTTTATTCACCCCGTAAAAGGAGCACACAAAACTGCATAAAAATAAGCACCATTTTTGCAGTTTCAATTAAAGACGTCGGACGGATAAAAAGGACAGCATTGGGCATCAGACAGGCAGTGGTCTAGACATTTAATTTATTTATTTATTGGATATTTGTAAGGCGCCTATACAACAAATAGTCGTTCAAGGCCCCACAAGACAAAAAAGGAGGGGGACAAGGGAGAAAGATAACAATAACGGTCCTACTAGGCCTTGTGACATTTGGATTGTGGAAGTGCAGTAACAAGAAGTGCGGTCTGCGCAAAATGTGAAGTGCTAGTGTGGGAATGGAAGTGCAGGGTAAGGAGGTGAGAGTGCAAGTGAAAGGGGGGGCAGGAGGGGAAGAGGGCTACAGGGCTAGGCAGGTGCTAAGGGGAGGGCAGGAGTGCAAGTTCTAGGGATTGCCTGTGGCACAGAGGTTTGGGGGTCCACATGCTAAGTGCAAGGAGGGGGGTGGACTGAGCGGGCAGGGCCTGGTGCCCCCTAGAACTCAGAAGAAACCAGGCAGCCAGCCATGGCATACAGGGGAGTTAGCAGGGAAGGGGGAGAGGGAAGGAAGAAGAAAACAAGTAGGGTCTTGAGGAGCTTGCAGAACTTAAGGAGACCTGGCTCAAGCCTGAGAGGGGAAGGAAGACCATTCCAGAGGGAGGATGCTGCGGTGGAAATAGATCTTGCCCCACTCTTTGCTTAGCAAAGCGTCTGATATGCAGAGAGTTGGAGCTAGAAGACCGAAAGGCTCTAGCAGAGAGATATTTCCGGGGAGACAGTTGGATGTAGCGGGGTTCCATGCCCCAGAAAGCCTTGTGGCTGATGCACGGGTCTTTAACTTGGTCCTAGCAGCAACCGGGAGCCAGTGGAGAGATTTGAGGGCTGGAGAGATGCGGTCCCAGACCTTGAGCCAAGAATAAGTCTTGCAGTCCTACTTTGGATTAGATGAAGGGGGCGAAAGGAGAATAACGGAAGATTGAGGAATAGGTTGGTGCAGTAGTCCATCCTAGACAGGACCCGAGCTCTAGAGACATTGAGTTTCTGGGGGAAAGTGAGAAAAGGGAGAATGTCTCTGAGGAGGTGCAGCTGATAGTGGGCCTTCTTGTTAAGGTCAGCGATGTGAGGAGAGTAGGAGAGAGAGGAGTCAAAGATGACACCAAGTTTTTTACACCCTAAGAGGGTGAAGGGAGGGTCCCAACTAGGACGGCCAAATGTAAGGAAGGAGCTGGGGTCCCAATGAGAAGGATCTCAGTCTTACTGGCATTAAGGCAGAGATCATTGGCAATACACCATGCACTCAAACCATCAGGGATGAGAGAGGAGGAAGAGGAGGCAATAAAGGAAAGCTTGAAGGAGAGCTGCATGTCATCTGTATATCATTGGAAGTGAGGAGAGAAGGCGGAGATCGGGTGGGCCAGAGGGGCAAGGTAGATGTTGAAGAGCCACGGCAAGATGATAGCACCTTGAGGGACGCGGCAGGTGGAGAGTGTGATAGCAGAGAGAAAGGGGCCCAGTTGAACCTGGGAAGGTCAGTCGGAGAAGAATGAGGTCAACCAGTCCAGTTCCAGGCCTGAGATGCCAAGGGTGTCACAAAGACAATTTGAAAGGGTGGCAGGATTGACCATATTGAAGGCAGAGGAAAGGTCCAGAAGAATAAGAACGGATGGAGAGTTGGAATTGACATTTGAGAGAAAGTCTTCATGGGTATTCAGTAGAGCAGTTTCTGTGCCTCTGGCAACTCTGAAGCCAGATTGGTGGTCGTGGAGACAACCAACAAATTCAGTGTGTTGGATCAGTTGGGAGATAGCCAGCTTCTCCAGGAGTTTGCCCTCCAGGAGTTTGCCCAGGAAGGGGGTAATGGAGAAAGGGCGGTAGTTATCCAGGCAGGAGGGGTCGGAAGAGGGCTTTTTGAGGAGAGGATCAAGGGAGTCCGTGAGGGCTAGCCGGAAGAAGCCAGTGGCAATGGAGTGATTACAGAAATTGGCCAAGGCTGGCGCAAGGGAGGCACTGTTGTCCTTGATCGTTCTGGAGGAGCAGGGCAGCACCTGTTTGGAGGAGATTTTCACAGAGAGGACTTGTCTAGAGACCTCATCCGGGTCTATGGGCAAGAAAGAGGGAAGCCGGATGGAAGGAGGGTGGGGGTAAGGTTGTTTTGAGAGCTGCAGAGGTAGGAGGGAGGGAGTAGAGGAGAGTGAGGACAGGATGCCCTGAGTTTTGGTTAAGAAGTGGGAGGCTCGTGAAATACAGATGGTAAGGGATGGCCGGGAGAAGTGGAGACTGCAGTAGGATTGGTGAGGTCCTTGCAGATTTCAAACAGTGTGCCTGTGTTTTTAGAGGCCCCAGAGATGTGGGCTTGGAAATGAGCCCTCCTCTTCGATCGAATGGAGAGTTTGTATTATCTTTGGAGCAGGCAGCTAGCCAGCCTCTTGAAGAATCTACCTGATACCCGCCACTTTGTCTCAGCAACTCTGCACTTGCATTTCAGAGAGGCTAAATTGGAGTCATACCAGGTGTTGCACTTGGAGGCAGGCTTCATGCAGATTCTTATGACAGCGTCAAGGATGTCCAGGGTGTTGGTGATAGAGAGGTGAAGATTAGCAAGGGCAGAGTCAGTGTGAGAATCCATGGCAGGAGTCAGAGGGGGGATGAAAGTGACGGCAAAAGCAGCAACTGACACTCACTTCATCGGTCGAATGATGGAGAAGGAGGCTAGCAGTGCAGGCAGAGGCTTAGCCGAGGGTGTTAAGAGATCCAGGTGAGAGGACACGAGAGCCTGGTCTGACCATTAGAGAGGTGTCATGAGAGGGTTGGCAATGGGGATGTCTACTGAGATTATAGCATTCAAAGTATGTCCGGCTGAGTTCGTTGGACCGGAGGGATGGATGGTGGGGGTAAGAAAGTCACATAGGCTGTGCAGGAGTCCAGTGGCTGAATCAGGAGAGTCCAGGTGAATATTGAAATCTCTGAAGAGGTGGAGGCAAGAAGAGAAGAGGTGAGGTCAGCCCACTCCGAGAGCAAGAGGGAGAATGGACCAGTGATCTTGTAAAAGGTGGCGAGAGTCAACGAGAGGGTTGGAGAGACACCATACCTGCAGATGAGGCATTCAAATGAAGAGTAGGTCTGAGTGGGAATGATAGAAGCAGGAACCCATTCAGGGAAAACCAAGGCCACTCCACCTCCAGACCGGTTAAGTGTGGGCTTAGAGAGGATCTTGTACGCCTCATGGAGGAGTGTGACAAAAACAGTAACAGAAGTGGCAATGTACCTCGTCTCAGTGAGAGCGAGAATGTTGAGGTCAATGTTTTCAAGGAGACAGATATCAGAGGAGTGTTTAACAGCAGAGTGAGAGTAGAGGGTTGCTAGGTGAAGCTGGTTGCCACCTTTTAAGGTCTTCTGAGGATGGGTGGTGCATGGATGTGGCATGCCTGTCATTGGTGGAGAAATAGCAAGAGGGTGGCAGATGGAGGAGTGTCAGGAGAAGGGATGACGTTGATGAGAGATTGAAGACGCATATCAAGAAGGAGGAGGTTGGGCTGAGAGCCCTGGGCCATGACATTGCCATTCCGATAGACATTAATGATGCAGCTAGAGGATGAGAAGCATGCCAAGAGTACTTCCCATCTGGTGCCACCATTAATGGTGACAAAGAGGAAGGGGACAGGACAGAGACCATGTGGAGAGTCCACAGATCCGTATAGGGAAAGACAAAGAGGATGTTATGACAGTCTTCCTGGAAGAAGAAATTACATTGGTGTCAGTGATGGGCAGGCCTGGGTTGGAGACCAGGAGAACTTATTTGAACTTTTTCCTTCTAGGCTTCGAAGGATTGGTGCTAGAGTAGCAGTTAGAGTAAATAGGAGAGACGGAGAGACCCATGGAACGAGAGGGTAGGGAGATGGAATAGGGGGAGTGGAAGAGACAGAGAAACTGCAATGCACGGCGAGACTGCACAATGCATGACAAACTTATCAGGTGGCCTGACAGTTGCAGAATCTTCTGTGCCAAGTGTGCTGTTTGCATGTCCTCTGAGTGGGGTCACCCTGACATCTCCTCAGCCTGTTCCCTTCCTTTCTTCTGATAGATCATTCAAAGCAGTGTCACCTGCAGGGAGGCTCACTCAAGAAACCAGTTTTACTCCCATGGATGATACATAGGATCCCTGCAGAGTATGTCACCACACAATTGTTGCTAGAGGTGTCAACGAGGGCTGCACAAATCCTGCAATATAATCTTTGGGATTGAGTCCATGAGGCACATTGAAGAAAGTCATCATTACAAACATTTTAACAGAGAAAAGAAAAAAACATGCATAGAAGATGAAATAAATACTAAAGAAGGGTAGAAATGAAAAGCAGAAATAACTACAAAAGTCCCCTTTTAAATGAATATATGGATGAAACAATGCATTTAATACAAAATCAACCACGCTCAAAAAGGGCTAAATTAGCAAAAGCATTTTTGAGAAAGTTGTTATTAAAAAATGTGTTTGTATAATACTCTAAAACACTCATTTAATTTATTTCAGAATGATGTTTCCCTATTTATACATATATTGCATTGGATTATATTTAAAAGCAAATGGAGTTGGCAATTGGTCCCATTAAAACAAAAACCTACTAGGATATGTAGGTCCATACTAATGTTACTGAAGTTAAAATACCAACAGGCCGAATCATGGAATAATTAGCGTGGCGCAAGTGGCCAAAAAAGTGCGATTCGCAGTGGAATAGCGAAAATCGCAGTGCAAGTGCGAAAATCGCACGAAAAGCAGCGCACATCGATTCATGGAAGTCCGTGCGAGAGAAAACCATCGGATGTGCTCTAAAAAAGTGCGCGGCGCACGTTGGCACACAGGCCATCTAACGGCGTGCGCCAGGTCACAGCGAAAATCGCACAGGCCACAGCGAAAATCGCACAAGCGCGGCACACACAACAAAAGTAGGCGGAACACGGGGCGTAACACTCAGAATGGGGAACAACTTGCCAAAATGTGGGCGTCACGGGCAAGTACAGGGCGCAAGTGTGCGGAACGCCCACACGCTCGCCTACAACACGTATTCATGGAATCGAATGGGCAAAAAAGCGCACGGTCAAACCAGCGCACAGGCACAAACACGACCGCCACAAGAAAGTAGGCGGTAGCGTCTCTGCGCCTGTAATAAATGTGCGCAAAAAGGTGCGCCAACAAATAGCACCTATATACAGCTATGATGAATGTCCTATACTGTGGCCCTCCAGGACAAATGACGTGCAAAGGGGTACCCAGAAACACGGACACCCGCTGACTGAAAAATAACATGTGCGTGTATTCCGGGGTGTGCAGGAAGTTTCACACGCGATTTGGCAGGGTACGTGGAATTCAGGGGTGTGCGGGAAGTTCCACACGCGATTTGGCCGGGTACGTGCGTGGGAATTTCCACATGCGATTTGGCTGGGTACGTGGATCTCAGGGGTGCGCGGGAAGTCTCACACGCGATTTGGCAGGGTACGTGGATTTCAGGGGTGCGCGGGAAGTTCCACACGCGATTTGGCCGGGTACGTGCGTGGGAATTTCTACACGCGACTTGGCTGGGTATGTGGATCTCAGGGGTGCGCGGGAAGTTTCAAACACGATTTGGCAGGGTACGTGGATTTCAGGGGTGCGCGGGAAGTCCCACACGCGATTTGGCCGGGTACGTGCGCGGGATTTTCCACACGTGATTTGGCTGGGTACGTGTATTTCAGGGGTACGCGGGAAATTCTACACGCGATTTGGCTGTGTGCTCCCAGGTATTCCCTGCAGGCAGCCAACACCACAGGGGACTACCCTACACACCTGCTCATGTCACCCAGCACCCCCCAGCACTTTGGGGCACCCTTCACCAGGCCCCCACTCATGTCCCCTATCACCCCCACCCCCCAGCAGTGCAGGGGCAGCCTCCACCAGGCCCCCACTCATGTCTACCACCACCCCCACCCCCTAGCAGTGCAGGGGCAGCACCACCAGGCCCCCATTCATGTCTCCCACCACCCCACCCCCCAGCAGTGCAGGGCACCCTCCACCAGGCCCCCACTCATGTCCAACTCATGTCCCCCTGCACCCCCACCCCCCAGCATCCAGGGGCACCCTCCACCGGCCCCCACTCATGTCCAACTCATGTCTCCCATCACCCCCACCCCCCAGCATCCAGGGGCACCCTCCACCAGGCCCCCACTCATGTCTCCCATCACCCCCACCCCCCAGCATCCAGGGGCACCCTCCACCAGGCCCCCACTCATGCCCAACTCATGTCTCCCATCACCCCCACCCCCAGCATCCAGGGGCACCCTCCACCAGGCCCCCACTCATGTCTCCAATCACCCCCACCCCCCAGCATCCAGGGGCACCCTCCACCAGGCCCCCACTCATGTCCCCCTGCACCCCCACCCCCCAGCATCCAGGGGCACCCTCCACCAGGCCCCCACTCATGGCCCCCTGCACCCACACCCCCCAGCATCCAGTGGCACCCTCCACCAGGCCCCCACTCATGTCCAACTCATGTCTCCCATCACCCCCAGCCCCAGCATCCAGGGGCACCCTCCACCAGGCCCCACTCATGTCTCCCATCACCCCCATCCCCCAGCATCCAGGGGCACCCTCCACCAGGCCCCCACTCATGTGCCCCTGTACCCTCACCCCCCAGCATCCAGGGGCACCCTCCACCAGGCCCCCACTCATGTCCAACTCATGTCTCCCATCACCCCCACCCCTCAGCACTGTGGGGCACCCTCCACCAGGCCCCCACTCATGTCCCCTATCACCCCCACCCCCCAGCAGTGCAGGGTCAGCCTTCACCAGGCCCCCACTCATGTCCAACTCATGTCTCCCATCACCCCACCCCCCAGCATCCAGGGGCACCCTCCACCAGGCCCCAACTCATGTCCCCCTGCACCTCAACCCCCCAGCATCCAGGGGCACCCTCCACCAGGCCCCCACTCAGGTCTCCCACCACCCCCACCCCCCCGCAGTGCAGGGCACCCTCCACCAGGCCTCCACACATGCCCCCCTGCACCCCCACCCCCCCCAGCAGTGCAGGGTCAGCCTCCACCAGGCCCCCACTCATGTCCAACTCATGTCTCCCATCACCCCACCCCCCAGCATCCAGGGGCACCCTCCACCAGGCCCCCACTCATGTCCCCTATCACCCCCACCCCCCAGCATCCAGGGGCACCCTCCACCAGGCCCCCACTCAGGTCCCCCTGCACCCCCACCCCCCAGCATCCAGGGGCATCCTCCACCAGGCCCCGACTCATGGCCCCCTGCACCCCCACCCCCCAGCATCCAGGGGCACCCTCCACCAGGCCCCCACTCATGTCCAACTCATGTATCCCATAACCCCCACCCCCCAGCATCCAGGGGCACCCTCCACCAGGCCCCCACTCATGTCCAACTCATGTCTCCCATCACCCCCACCCCCCAGCATCCAGGGGCACCCTCCACCAGGCCCCCACTCATGTCTCCCATCACCCCCACACCCCAGCATCCAGGGGCACCCTCCACCAGGCCCCCACTCATGTCCCCCTGCACCCCCACCCCCCAGCATCCAGGGGCACCCTCCACCAGGCCCCCATTCATGTCCAACTCATGTCTCCCATCACCCCCACCCCCAGCACTGTGGGGCACCCTCCACCAGGCCCCCACTCATGTGCCCTATCGCCCCCACCCCCCAGCAGTGCAGGGGCAGCCTCCACCAGGCCCCCACTCATGTCTACCACCACCCCCACCCCTAGCAGTGCAGGGGCAGCACCACCAGGCCCCCACTCATGTCCCCTATCACCCCGACCCCACAGCAGTGCAGGGGCAGCCTCCACCAGGCCCCCACTCATGTCTCCCACCACCCCCACCCCCCAGCCACCGGGGGCAGCCTCCACCAGGCCCCCACTCATGTCCCCTATCACCCCCACCCCCCAGCAGTGCAGGGGCAGCCTCCACCAGGCCCCCACTCATGTCCAACTCATGTCTCCCATCACCCCCACCCCACAGCATCCAGGGGCACCCTCCACCAGGCCCCCACTCATGTCCCCCTGCACCCCCACCCCCCAGTATCCAGGGGCACCCTCCACCAGGCCCCCACTCATGTCTCCCAACACCCCCACCCCCCAGCAGTGCAGGGCGCCCTCCACCAGGCCCCCACACATGTCCCCCTGCACCCCCACCCCCCAGCATCCAGGGGCACCCTCCACCAGGCCCCCACTCATGTTCCCTATCACCCCCACCCCCCAGCATCCAGGGGCACCCTCCACCAGGCCCCCACTCATGTCCAACTCATGTCTCCCATCACCCCCACCCCTTAGCATCCAGGGGCACCCTCCACAGGCCCCCACTCATGTCTCCCATCACCCCCACCCCCCAGCATCCAGGGGCACCCTCCACCAGGCCCCCACTCATGTCCCCCTGCACCCCCACCCCCCAGCATCCAGGGGCACCCTCCACCAGGCCCCCACTCATGTCCAACTCATGTCTCCCATCACCCCCACCCCCCAGCATTGCAGGGCACCCTCCACCAGGCCCCCACTCATGTCTCCCATCACCCCCACCCCCCAGCAGTGCAGGGCACCCTCCACCAGGCCCCCACTCACGTCCAACTCATGTCCCCCTGCACCCCCACCCCCCAGCATCCAGGGGCACCCTCCAACAGGCCCCCACTCATGTCGAACTCATGTCTCCCATCACCCCCACCCCCAGCATCCAGGGGCACCCTCCACCAGGCCCCCACTCATGTCTCCCATCACTCCCACCCCCCAGCATCCAGGGGCACCCTCCATCAGGCCCCCACTCATGTCCACTCATGTCTCCCATCACCCCCACCGCCCAGCATCCAGGGGCACCCTCCACCAGGCCCCCACTCATGTCCCCCTGCACCCCCACCCCCCAGCATCCAGGGGCACCCTCCACCAGGCCCCCACTCATGGCCCCCTGCACCCCCACCCCCAGCATCCAGGGGCACCCTCCACCAGGCCCCCACTCATGTCCAACTCATGTGTCCCATCACCCCCACCCCCCAGCATCCAGGGGCACCCTCCACCAGGCCCCCACTCATGTCTCCCATCACCCCCACCCCCCAGCATCCAGGGGCACCCTCCACCAGGCCCCCACTCATGTCCCCCTGCACCCCCACCCCCCAGCATCCAGGGGCACCCTCCACCAGGCCCTCACTCAGGTCCAACTCATGTCTCCCATCACCCCCACCCCCCAGCACTGTGGGGCACCCTCCACCAGGCCCCCACTCATGTCCCCTATCACCCCCACCCCCCAGCAGTGCAGGGGCAGCCTCCACCAGGCCCCCAGTCACGTCCAACTCATGTCTCCCATCACCCCCACCCCCCAGCATCCAGGGGCACCCTCCACCAGATCCCCACTCATGTCCCCCTGCACCCCCATCCCCCAGCATCCAGGGGCACCCTCCACCAGGCCCCCACTCATGTCTCCCACCACCCCCACCCCCCGGCAGTGCAGGGCACCCTCCACCAGGCCCCCACACATGTCCCCCTGCACCACCACCCCCCAGCATCCAGGGGCACCCTCCGCCAGGCCCCCACTCATGTCCCCTATCAACCCCACCCCCCAGCATCCAGGGGCACCCTCCACCAGGCCCCCACTCATGTCCAACTCATGTCTCCCATCACCCCACCCCCCAGCATCCAGGGGCACCCTCCACCAGGCCCCACTCATGGCCCCCTGCACCCCCATCCCCCAGCATCCAGGGGCACCCTCCATCAGGCCCCCACTCATGTCTCCCATCACCCCCACCCCCCAGCATTGCAGGGCACCCTCCACCAGGCCCCCACTCATGTCTCCCATCACCCCCAACCCCAGCAGTGCAGGGCACCCTCCACCAGGCCCCCACTCATATCCAACTCATGTCCCCCTGCACCCCCACCCCCCAGCATCCAGGGGCACCCTCCTCCAGGCCCCCACTCATGTCCAACTCATGTCTCCCATCACCCCTACCCCCCAGCACTGTGGGGCACCCTCCACCAGGCCCCCACTCATGTCCAACTCATGTCCCCCTGCATCGCCACCCTCCTTGCATCCAGGCGCACCCTCCACTAGGCCCCCATTAATGTCCAACTCATGTCTCCCATCACCCCCACCCCCCAGCACTGTGGGGCACCCACCACCAGTCCCCCACTCATGTCCCCTATCACCCCCGCCCCCCAGCAGTGCAGGGGCAGCCTCCACCAGGCCCCCACTCATGTCCAACTCATGTCTCCCATCACCCCCACCCCCCAGCATCCAGGGTCACCCTCCACCAGGCCCCCACTCATGTCCCCCTGCACCCCCACCCCCCAGCATCCAGGGGCACCCTCCAAAAGGCCCCCACTCACGTCTCCCACCACCCACACCCCCCAGCATCCAGGGGCACCCTCCACCAGGCCCCCACTCATGGCCCCCTGCACCCCCATCCCCCAGCATCCAGGGGCACCCTCCATCAGGCCCCCACTCATGTCTCCCATCACCCCCACCCCCCAGCATTGCAGGGCACCCTCCACCAGGCCCCCACTCATGTCTCCCATCACCCCCAACCCCAGCAGTGCAGGGCACCCTCCACCAGGCCCCCACTCATGTCCAACTCATGTCCCGCTGCACCCCCACCCCCCAGCATCCAGGGGCACCCTCCACCAGGCCCCCACTCATGTCCAACTCATGTCTCCCATCACCCCCATCCCCCAGCACTGTGGGGCACCCTCCACCAGGCCCCCACTCATGTCCAACTCATGTCCCCCTGCATCCCCACCCCCCAGCATCCAGGGGCACCCTCCACCAGGCCCCCACTCATGTCCAACATCACCCCCACCCCCCAGCACTGTGGGGCACCCTCCACCAGTCCCCCACTCATGTCCCCTATCACCCCCACCCCCCAGCAGTGCAGGGGCAGCCTCCACCAGGCCCCCACTCATGTCCAACTCATGTCTCCCATCACCCCCACCCCCCAGCATCCAGGGGCACCCTCCACCAGGCCCCCACTCATGTCCCCCTGCACCCCCACCCCCCAGCATCCAGGGGCACCCTCCAAAAGGCCCCCACTCATGTCTCCCACCACCCCCACCCCACAGCAGTGCAGGGCACCCTCCACCAGGCCCCCACACATGTCTCCCATCACCCCCACCCCCAGCATCCAGGGGCACCCTCCACCAGTCCCCCACTCATGTCCCCCTGCACCGCCACCCCCCAGAATCCAGGGGCACTCTCCACCAGGCCCCCACTCATGTCCAACTCATGTCTCCCATCACCCCTAGCCCCCAGCATTGCAGGGCACCCTCCACCAGGCCCCCACTCATGTCTCCCATCACCCCCACCCCCCAGCAGTGCAGGGCACCCTCCACCAGGCCCCCACTCATGTCCAACTCATGTCCCCCTGCACCCCCACCCCCCAGCATCCAGGGGCACCCTCCACCAGGCCCCCACTCATGTCCAACTCATGTCTCCCATCACCCCCACCCTCCAGCATCCAGGGGCACCCTCCACCAGGCCCCCACTCATGTCTCCCATCACCCCCACCCCCCAGCACTGTGGGGCAGCCTCCACCAGGCCCCCACTCATGTCCAACTCATGTCTCCCATCACCCCCACCCCCCAGCATCCAGGGGCACCCTCCACCAGGCCCCCACTCATGTCCCCCTGCTCCCCCACCCCCCAGCATCCAGGGGCACCCTCCACCAGGCCCCCACTCATGTCTCCCACCACCCCCACCCCCCAGCAGTGCAGGGCACCCTCCACCAGGCCCCCACACATTTCCCCATGCACCCCCACCCCCCAGCAGTGCAGGGCACCCTCCACCAGGCCCCCACACATTTCCCCATGCACCCCCACCCCCCAGCATCCAGGGGCACCCTCCACCAGGCCCCCACTCATGACCCCTATCACCCCCACCCCCCAGCATCCAGGGGCACCCTCAACTAGGCCCCCACTCATGGCCCCCTGCACCCCCACCCCCCAGCATCCAGGGGCACCCTCCACCAGGCCCCCACTCATGTCTCCCATCACCCCCACCCCCCAGCATTGCAGGGTACCCTCCACCAGGCCCCCACTCATGTCTCCCATCACCCCCACCCCCCAGCAGTGCAGGGCACCCTCCACCAGGCCCCCACTCATGTCCAACTCATGTCCCCCTGCGCCTCCACCCCCCAGCATCAAGGGGCACCCTCCACCAGGCTCCCACTCATGTCCAACTCATGTCTCCCATCACCCCACCCCCCAGCACTGTGGGGCACCCTCCACCAGGCCCCCACTCATGGCCCCCTGCAGCCCCACCCCCAGCATCCAGGGACACCCTCCACCAGGCCCCCACTCATGTCTCCCATCACCCCCACCCCCCAGCATTGCAGGGCACCCTCCACCAGGCCCCCACTCATATCTCCCATCACCCCCACCCCCCAGCATTCAGGGCACCCTCCACCAGGCCCCCACTCATGTCCCCCTGCACCCAGGTCCTCACAATCCCCAATCATGTGCGTTATGGTCAGCCTCCACAGCCAAAAGGCCCTACCATGTAACCCATTCACCCACATGGAAATGGAAATTACATGTTACACCCCCAATGTTCATAAAGCAAATGAACCCATGTCCGTCACACACAATGGTTGCAATTGAATGGGAAAACACCCAACATGACATGCATGAAACCAATGAGATGATACCACACAGTGAAGTATGAAAACAAAATTGTATTAAAAAAATTGAATGCAAATGAAATGAAACAAACTACAATGGCAATGAAAAAAAGATAAGCTGCATGTCCGTCAAAAAAAATTAAAACTACAAATCCAAATTCAAAAAAATGTTGTCCAAAGTCACATTAAAAATAAAATCAATCCGAGAGAGGAAAATAATTGCAAAGATCATTGCTCCATGGTGAATAAATAAAAACAACAAAAATAAAACAATCCAATGAAGAACTATGTACAAAACATCCAAGGGTCCATGATCCCAACTGAACAAAGGAAACCTACAAAAAACCCTAACTAAAATGCAACTATATACAAAAAGTGGAGCAGTGTCTGTCGACTCCAAATCATAAGAAGAAACAAAGGAAACCTAAAACTAAAGAACTATATACAAAGGCGGCGGGCAAGTCCAGCGGCTCACTCCGTGGTGGTCCGGGCCAGGGCATCATCAAACTCCTCTTCGATGTCCCGGAGGCGGTCCTGTTCCATGGCCCCGAGGGTCCGCAGGGATGACGCCATCTGCTCCTCCAACCCCCTGGGGATTGCCTCGAGGCACTCGGCCCGCCTCAGGGCCCTCCGCATGGAGTTCTCCGCCCTGACCATCGTGATCCGCGCCTCTTCCGCCCGCCGCCGCTCCGCACCTATCTGCTGGCCCAACCGCAGCCACACGGAAGACACTTCCCGTCCTGGGTCCTCCTGCCCTCCGGCCGATGCCTGCCCCTCCGATGTTGATGGCCCCGAGCCATGATGCCTCCCACGTTGACTCGGCTGCTGCCTCCGACGCAACTGCCTCTGCCAGCACGACGGCATCCAGGCTGATGGAATCCACCGACGCCGTCGTGCACGTGCCCTGCCTGATGATGCCGGCACATTCTCCAACTGCTGGGGTACAGTTGCTGTGGTGTCCACCCCTGCTGGACCTCCGACTCCCGACTGTGGCAGGGATGGGATCCCCACCCAGCTGGCTGCATTGGTCAGGGCAGGTCCACAGGGGGCGCTGGTGGCATCTGGGCCGCGAGACGGCAAGGAGAACGACCAGCGTATAGCCTCCACAGAGGAGGAGAGGGCCGCCAGATTGGCCGACACATGCAGGAAACCCCCGAACATGGAAGATCCCAATTGGGCCACGTCGGCACGGTGCGCTTCGTGATGACGTGCGTGCTCCTCCCGGGAAGCACGCACGTCATCACGAATTGCACCCGCGCGCATCGCGACCCCAATCAGGACCTTCTCCATACGGCCACGGGTCCCCTCGTCCACAGTTCGAGGGGAGTCAGGTGACATGGACATCCCCTCTACCTGCGGACGGGCCTGGGACTGGGCATCCCTGCTGGTGCATGGTGGTGCACTCACAGGGTCAGGGACAGCGACATGCACAGGCCCCTCCACGGTGACCTGTGCTGCCTCCTGCCCCTGGACTTCACCACTTGCACTAGCAGGGATGCCCCCACCAGGCCCCATGTGTGCCTCAGTGGCGGCCTCCTCCTCCTCTGTGGAAACCACCAACCTGGATGGCTCCTCACCGTCTTCCGCCGTAGCAGGCCCCTGTGGGGGCTCACCCACCCCTTCCGCTGCAGCCATGGGGGCATCCCCGCCGCCTTGCTCCACAGCGCCGTCTCCGCCCTCTTCTTCACTAGCCGCTGCGTAGAGGGAGACATAGAACACAAGCATCAGGGTACTGTACAATGGTCCCCTAGACAGGAAGCAATAGCAGATGAGTACCACTGTCAAAGTACACTTCCATCATGTCCCTCCACAACACATGGGTCAGTCCAGGAAAAACACACACAGTAACAGGCATGGTGCATGCCATGGACATTTCCATACATGTCCAAAGGACTCTTGAAACATACAATGATATGGAACTCACATGCATCATGGGTCATGCCTATCACATGCACACACTTCACCTCAGTCACATCCATCTGGCCTCATACACCCCAAACACAGCGGATACAAGGATAACTAGGCTGCATCAGTGAATCTGTGCATTGTCACACACATGTGTCATGCATCCATGGCATTCACAAGTCACAGACACGCAGGTCAGGCACACAGACATGGCTACCATATATGTACCTGGCATCAGCACCCATCCCACACCCCCACCCATGTCCAGGAACAGAGACTGGCATGCTCTCATGTGTAAAATCTGCATAGGGCTCCCCATGACGCATTTAAACACATGCAACGACCATGTGGTTCACACATCACTGGTCGCACATGCATTACCATGATGTCCCTGCACACATACATGCGTACATGGCCTATGTCACACATACAGGCAAGTATCAGACAACCAGCACACCGCAACATGCCCTGTCTCACACAGCAATGCTTGACCACTTACCGCTCAACTCCAGACGGGTCTCCCTCTCAAGGATCTGGGAGTGGAGCACTGGGCGTACGCGTTCCAGGACCCTCATCTGGATGGAACTCATGCAGACCCGGCCCCCCTCCACGAGGCGCCGGGCCTTCACGAGGGTCCTGGACCTCAAGTCCTCCCAGCGCTTCTTGATCTTCTGGACATCGCGGGTTGCCACCCCCTCCGCGTTGATGGCAACCACACAGTCGGCCCAGATCCTCTTCCGTCCTTTCTTGCTGGCGCGGGACGATCCAAAGAGGGCATCATACTGCCCCAGGACATGCTCCACCAGGACACCAACTTCGGTGGCAGTGAAGCTGGTGCCCCTCTGCCCTGTGGCCTGGGGTTGCCACTGGTGCCAGATGTCGAAGTGCCCGACATGGCAACCCCAGAGGCAGGAGTGGGTGGGCAACTGGGTCCTGGGGCTGGGCTGTGGAGCGATGTTATCCCAGTCGGGAGTCTTCTGTTCCAGCAGGGGTGGACACAGCAACTGGACCCCTGCAGATGGCTGATGCGCAGGCACCAAATGGCAGGGCACGGTGGCAGCAGGCAGGCAGGCAGGCAGCAGCAGATGGCACGTGGGAGGCTGCTCGGGGCACTGGGGGGCAGTAATTCGGCCTTCTGGGCAGGAGCGTGGTCTTCCGTGTGTTTTCGCGTGGCCAGCTTGATACGGAGTGATTTGGCACGTGAAAATCCTGCACGTCAGTGTGAAATTCGAGGAAAGGCCCTTAGCGCGTAAGTGCGTCAGCACGCATACGCGATTCTATTGGACCATAGGTCCTCAGCGCGTATGCGCGTCTGTGACGTGACCCGCACGGGTGTTTCCCTCATAGCACGTGATGACGGAGCACACGTGGAAAGACTGCACGTCAGAGTGTCATCGCGTGTAATAGGACAAAAGTGCGCGTACACGCGATTGGCCTATGTATGTGTATTTCAGGGGTGCGCGGGCACTTACACACGCGAGTACATCAGCGCACGTGTATTCCGGGGTGCGCGGGAATTTCCACACGCTATTGGCCTGGGTACTGGATTTCAGGGGTGCGCGGGAAGTTTCACACGCTCGCCTACAACACGCGCAAAGAAACACGTACGCCAGTAGGAAGCAGGCATACGTCGACCCACGACACATAAATTTGCGCGCAAAAAACTAACAAGCTCAGACGCCAGGATGAATATACCGTTCCTAGCAGCAGTGGCCGTGGGCTACCAAAGGAGGAGGAGGAATAGGATAGTCAGGGCCAGAATTTTCACACCCAGAACCAGCCTTTTCGGGATGCCTGATGACCAGGTGTATGGGAGGTACAGGTTTCCACCACACATAATACTGGACCCGGTGAGTGAGTGGGAGGATGACCTCACATCACCCACCCTGTGCTCCCAAGCACTCAGCCCCCTGGAGAAGGTCCTCAATGTACTGCACTTCTTAGCCACTGGATCATTTCAGCGGACAAGTGCCATAGTGGGTGGGGTGTCACATGCCACGCAGTCACGCTGCCTACACCAGGTCTTGAACATCATCACTGCACTCCCATCAGTCCGCAGGCACATATACCTGCCCAGAACACCTACAGAAAGGCATGCTGCCACCCTGGATTTTTACGGTGTGGCACGATTCCCCAAAGTGCTAGGTGCCATTGACTGCACCCATGTGGCTCTACGTCCCCCCAGGGCATCTGAGCACATCTATAGGAACCGCAAGCACTGGCATTCCATCAACGTGCAGGTAGTATGTAATGCCAAGGGAATCATCACCTCAGTATATGCCAACTATCCCGAGTCCACCCACGACAGCTTCATTTACTGAATGTCCACCCTAAGCCGGGACCTAGAAGCTGGGCGGCATGGCGATACATGGCTGCTTGGTGAGTATGAATGCCACTGCAAATGCATGCATGTCAGATACTGAGCAAGGTCACAACCCCACCAATGATACCCATCACCACCTCCCCAAGGGACAGTGCCTACCCTCTCAGCCCCCACATGATGACGCCAATTCGGAACCCCACCACGCCACCCGAGGTAAGATATAACACAGCCCACATTGCAACCCGGGGCATAGTGGAGCGCACATTCGGAGTACTTAAGTCACGCTTTCGCTCCCTTGACCGTTCTGGCGGGCAGCTGTTATACGCTCCCCCAGTAGTGTGCAGGATCATAGTGGCAGCATGTGTCCTGCACAACGTTGCAACACGCCGGGGCCTGGCCGTGGACATGGTGGTGCCCCCACATCCCCAACCACATGCACGCCCGATGCGCATGGGAGGGGAAAGGGCACGGGGGAGGCAGCCAGTACACAGCTAGTGGCTAATTACTTCACATAGAAATCACACCCCTGTGGAGTGCACACTGCCCTGGCACATACCATCTGACAATCAATGATAACTCAACCTAACACTGATCCTGAATGTCTGGAGAATCAACCGTCAAAACCATATCAGCCTGAGATTGTTCACCTGGAAGTGTTACAATGTGTGCATCCCTTCCTACACAGACACCACCAATGCAGTTTCGTGAAAAAACACATTCATGCAGCCAAAATGAATACCCACTTGCAAAATGCAACACGAGGACAGTGCCATGTCACCCAACCCATCCTCAGCACCGCCACACGACACACCATGCCATGTCATGCTATGTGCGGATAAACAAAGTAATCCCCACAACATGACACAAGTATCACAAAGTACAGTGTCCCTAATTGAAACTCGCAACACCTGAAATGCTCACAGTAATGCAGGACCAACAACACACTTGAGCAGGTATTTAGCAATAACACTTATCAGCTACTGACCCTCAAAACTACCATTAACATGACATTACGAATGTAAGGAATTAGTAGTCTCACCACCTGGAAATGCCTGCACTCCCACCACTTCCAACTGTACAGTGTTGCCGCCATGTAGAGTTGTAGGTGCACTGCTGCCAACATGGACTCCATCTCCAAAGTAGAGGGCCTTGTGTAGACATGAGGAAAGGACCTGCAAATTAGGAGGTAGACATGGATGATGAGTTACACATCAATGCAACATGCAGTGTACAACACAACAGCAATATGCACTAGGAATGTATACACAGTATTGACTAGACTACCCACACATGTAGTGGGAGTCCAATGTCACCATGTACGTCAATGTCACTTGGGCACACCCTTTGCAAGCCCATGGAAACGGGAAGCAGGAGGGGTGTGTGTGTGACAAAAACCCAAGCATCTGAACCAAATACATGACAAGCCTGCATGTGCCCAGCCACAATGCAGCGTATGCCCACGGGAGCCACACAAGGCAACACACTGTCCCAAAAAAATAAATAAATAAATAAAATCAAAAATGGCCATTAATGGGCCCGGGGGGGTTGGGGAGGCTCCCCAGGAGGTCCGAGGACAGGGTGCACACCAAAACCCACCTGTGTGGATCTTACAAAAAAAAAACACCTCCATGGGCTTATGGCCCACACGGCTACCCTATTTTGGGACTATCACTGCTGTCGCTATTCTCACCCTGTGCAGCTGCATCCGGAGGTGGTGGCACTTTGGGAGGTAGCCCACGCAAGGCCCTAGTCTGTTCCTCCATGGCTGCAAGCATGCGGGTGTGGTAGGTCTCGTTCGGGAGGATCCGCCCTAGTTGCCTGCATCTCAGCTGAGAGCGTACGGGTGAGACGCTCCAGCTGCTGTTCTGTCCTTCGGTTTGTTGAAGCCTCAAGCTCAACAAGAGTCATCCTGAGGTGAAGGAGTTCCAGCCTCAGGACTTCCCTGTGGCCCTGGGACTCTATGGAGATGGCTTCCTGCAGAGTCGCCAGTGCCGCCCGCTGTCCCTGTTGGATGCCAACATGTCCTCCCTGTGTGACTGGCAGATGGAGTCGGTTGCCTGCTGTAGTCGCTCCATCAGCCTTTCGGGGGGAGACAATGGAAGTGGCCACCCTATCCATGGCCTGAGCCATCATCTCTGATGATGCTGCCTGTTGGGTTACCATACTGTAAATGGATTGCTCCCATGCGGTATTGCCAGGTGGGGTACGGCCACCACGTCGGCGGGCACCACACCTGTCTGGGGCAAGGCCAACTGCACCTTGCTGTGCCGGCACTGCCTGAGGCTGCAGGACTGCATTCCCCCTCTGATCTGCTGGCCCAGGAACAGGATCAGATGTCGCAGAGTGTGACCCTGCATCCGTAACCACCAAAGGCGTAGCTGCCAACACTGATATACCCATTGAGGGTTCTGACCCTGGTGAAGGTGGGTCGGACAGAACAGAATCCCTCCAAGGAACACTCACCTGCGACGGCACGTAGGTCTCATCATCCGAATCAACACCTGAGTACAGCTCGGGGGAGGTGCAGCCAGAGACACCCCTTGAGAGCACGACCTGCAACAGTTGTGGGTTCTCACCCACCACCACACCACGTCCCTCACTGGTGGTCGGTCGGCCCTCAGACCCCTCCTGGGTCTGCACCATCTCCAAAACCCCAGCAGTATCAGGTGCGTCTTCCCTTGCAAAGACATAAAAGCAAACAAATGGAAACAGGCATTAGCACCATGGCACACAATGAGGGCTGAGAAGCAACAGAAGCAGTACTTGATTGACACATGTCCCACATGACTGAAACCCTCCCATGCATGCACCCTCACTGCGTATGAAGGGTAGGCAAATGGCACTCACTGATGACACCAAGATGGAAGATGAACACATTTTCTGCATGCTGCCTAGCAGTGGCATCACACATTGGTCTGTGATTGCCAGGTGAAATACACATGCCATCACACAGATGGCATGTACCATTGCTATTGAATGAAGATGGAGAGGAGGGCAGCACTTATTCATTCAGTCCAGTTCCCTCATGTAATAGCTTTTCTAATTCAAACATGTCTGATTTTTCACCTGGAGCTGCCAGTCCAAAATGGTCCGATTGCACAGGGACATGTCTAAACAAATGATATCCAGGTAAAAGTGGTGAAATGCAAACAATCTGCCTGAATGAACAGAGAAAAATAAGCAACAATGTTGTGGCAAGGTGACACTTCAAGGGCAACTGGCGTGCTGTTGGGCTAGATGTCTACTGTTGGCAGAAGGGATACTGCTATGGCCAAATGCTGCTGCGCAGAATGTATTGCATGAAGCACATGGGTGACCCAAACGACTCAGGCGAACACACCCTCACCTGGCACACAAACAGAAGCCCTCACACACACACCATGCACATGGATGACACACACATGCATGTGCACTCACCGGACAATGCCTCATAATCAGGCAGATCTCCCACGCCTTGGATCTGTTCCTCCATGACGTAGGTCCCAGCGACTGACTCATGTGGAGTGAGTTCCATGTCTTCTACTGGAGACCCACCTCCAGTCACTAGAGTTGCGGCATGACTTGAGGCCAGCTTATTCTTTGCCCTGCGCTTTAGGTCATTCCAGCGCTTATAGCAATCATTGGCTGTGCGCCTCACAATTCCAAGGGCACTTACGATGTCCGCAACGGTCTGCCAGTGTGCCTGGCGTTGTGCAGGTGTGGTCTTGGATCCTGCAACAATGACCATTTCGTTATCATGTGCGGACACATACTCGACAAGTGCATTCAGTTCGGCATCCGTGAAGCTGGGCTTCCTCGATGGGCCGGACTGTGTAGCCGTGTCTGGGGCATCAGCCTGTGCCAGACGAGCACTCTTCCTCTTCCGCTTGGAAGGTGGTGGTGATCCTGAGTGTCCTACGCCGCTCTGGACACTAGGGGCAGGAGCCCTTGTGGACTCTGTATCAGGAGTGTGGGATTGCACACTCAGCATGGGAGTTGGTGCAGGCATTGGCTCAAGTGTAATGGTGTCAGGGGGAATGTCAGCAGGATGGACTAGGACCGACACTGTCCTGGCTGGGTGTGTGAGAGCTGGGGTGGATGGAGCCACAGCTGCCCCTGCAGCCTCTCCACCCTGCCTACTTGGGGCAGCAGATGACCTTGCTGCCCCTGATCCACGTGGCCTGATGACATCAACGTGCACCAGCACACGTGTCATAGGCCTGCTGACCTGGAAGTCAGCCATGGAGTCAGCCAGGTCTGGTGCCACAATGGGCTGGTCCAACAAGGGCAGAGCATGGATGGTGTCAGCCACATCAGCCTCAACCAGGGGGGGTGGGGGGGATTATGGGTGCCCTTGACTGGTCCTCCACACATGGGGGGACAGGGTCACCCTGCAAGTAACGACCACGCCCCCTACCGGATCCACCACGGCTACCACTTGTGGCTCGTCCACCTTTGCCACCCTTACGGATTCCTCGCCTCCCAACCATGGCAGAGATGTTAATGTGCATGTGGGAGTGGCTGTAAACTATTGTCCTGGGCAATTGGGGGTCAAAGGGGTTGTGTATCAGATGGTAATTGTACCCTAGTGCTCTAGCAAGGCTGAATGTGACCCCTGGGGAAAGATGACGGGACACGCAACGCACAGAAAGCCCAAAAAAGGGAGATGACGTGCACGCAACCCCTCCTAGACCACGTGTGCGGAAAAAAAACATGCACTACGCTGTGGCACCCAGTAACACAAGAATGAACGTATGCGTGTCACATGCAGCCTAGAATGACCTCTGAAGGGGTAAGCTACACACGGGGCAAGCACAGATGTTAGATACGTGCGTGACTCACCGTCTGCCAGGAAAAAGAGCTTGAAAAAGAAGCGCGTGTGCGCGTTGGCAACACCCCCGCCAAAAGAAGAATTGTACGCTCTCTGAGGAGACAGGACAACAGTAGAAGGGAACGCTGTTTGAGGGAACAGGCCCAGGAAAACCAGAAAAAGAGAAAAAAGAGAAAAAGCTGTCAGAGGTAACAGGGAGTACGAAATTGAAACACCGTGAAGTAAATCGCGTGTGAAACGACAAGAAGTACAGATTTCACCCACTCGCTCTCCACGAAAAGCATGTACAAGGAAATGGTGTTCTACACGTACCTTTTATGCAGGCCCACACGTCCAGCTTCACTTCCGCGTGTACGCGCTACGGCCATTTCCACCAATTACACGCTTTGTCAATTCCGCGTGTACGCGCTAGGGCCATTTCCACCAATTACACGCTTTGTCACTTCCGCGTGTACGCGCTAAGGCCATTTCCACCAATTACACGCTTTGACACTCGAACGTGTCTTTCATTTTTTTAACACGCAACATTTCAAACGTTTGCCATATTCAACGTGCACGTGACTTCATAGACGCGCATACGCTGGTGGCCTTTGGGCCAATGAATGTACAGACGTGTGCTGACGCGCTTACGCGCTAAGGACCTTTCCTCGAATTACAAGCAGACGTGCTGGATTTTCACGTGCAAAATCACTCTGTATCAAGCTGGCCACGCGTTCACACATGGAAGACCACGCTCCTGCCCAGAAGGCCGAATTACTGCCCCCCAGAGCCCTGAGCACGCTCCCACCTGCCATCTGCTGCTGCCTGACTGCCTGCTGCCCACGTGCCCTGACATTTGCTGGCTGCACATCAGCCAGGGGTGCTGTTGCTGTGACCACCCCTGCTGGAACCGAAGACTCCCGACTGCTTTTCCATCGCCCCACAGCCCAGCCCCAGGACCCAGTTGCCCACCCACTCCTGCCTCTGGGGTTGCCATGTCGGGCACTGCAACATCTGGCACCAGTGGCAACCCCCGGCCAAGGGGGCAGAGGGGCACCAGCTTCACTGCCACCGAAGTTGGTGTCCTGGTCGGGCATGTCCTGGGGCAGTATGATGCCCTCTTCGGAAGGTTGCGCGCCGACAAGGAAGGACGACTCGGATCTGGATGGACATCGTGACTGCCATCAACGCGGAGGAGGTGGCAGTCCGCGACTACGAATGTGTCAGGAAGCGCTGGGAGGACTTCAGGTCCAGGACCTTCAACAAGGCCTGGCGCCTCCTGAAGGCAGCGGATGCTAAGGGGCGCCGGGGCCACTTGTCGGAAGATCAGATGAGGGTCCTGGAACGCATATCCCCAGCGCTCCACATCCAGGTCCTTGAGAGGCAGACCCGTCTGGAGTCGAGCGGTAAGTGTACATGCATACTGATTGTAAGCTGTGCGTGTGGTGTGCCAGGAGTGTGCAGGTTGAACATATATTTTTATGTGGGCAAGTAGGGGGGGTGTACAGGGCCGTGAGGGTGACACATGCGAGGGGTCTCATGTGTGACACATGGATGGTGCTTGTGTGTGTGTGGGCTTGCATGGCACAGGATGTGGAGGAATGATTGTCAGGTGTGACATGGATGTCGATCGGAACACTGCGATAGTTGGCGGAGGTGTACACATGCATGCAAGTTTGGTGGTGTGTGTGCATGTGTAGTGGACTCCATAGGTTGCATGTGATGTGTGGATGACCTTTGGCTGCTCATGCTGTTGTATGTGAATGGATGGTGCTGGCTGTTGCAATATGGCTGTGGTATGGCTCATGTGTGCAAGTTGAAATGACATGTGTGTTGGGGATTGTGATGCCATGTCTGAGGTTTACCAATGCCACTCATGTATGACTGTCATGTGTGTATGAGTCCATTGTACAGTGCCCTGATGCCTGTGTTTTCTTTCTCCTTGTCTGCAGCGTCAACTGATGAAGAGGGCAGAGAAGGTGCTGTGGAGCACAGCGGCAGGGGTCGCACCACCAGCCGGAGACGCAAGGCCCGGATCCCCTCCCAGGTTCTGATCTCGTCGGGGAGTGAGGAGTCCAGTGCCGTGTCCCAGGCCGCAGCTGCCGAGGGGAGGTCCAAGAGGCGAAGGTTGGAGTTGGACTCCTCGGCAGCAGAAGGGGCAGCTGGGAACCCTGAGGGCCCAATGGAGGAAGATGGCACGGAGTCATCCAGGTTGGTGGGGGGTTTGGAGGAGGAGGAGGCTGTGCAAGCGACAGAGGCGGGGTCTGGAGGTGGGGATTCCACTGGTGCTAGTGGTGCAGTGCAGGATCAGGGACAGGAGGCAGCACATGCCGCCGCGGAGGTGCCTGTGTGCAATCCTGTCCCTGCTCCTGTCACTGCATCATCTTGCACCAGCAGGGATGCCTACCTCCAGACCCGTTCTCAGGGAGTGGATTGGCTTACAACACCTGGCCTTCCTCTCCCTGCGGATGTGGCTATCCTGCACCAGGTTGAGCCTGTCCAGGGTGGGGTGGCGTTGCGTCAATGGGCCATGCGAGCTGACCTGCAGTCTTTTTATGATGAGTCTGCACGTCTTCTCGCATGGCTCGTTGACCGCGTTGACCCACTGGGACAGCTCACCAGTGCTGGATTCCTTCGTTTCCTGGACCTTGTTCCGACCCCCTCCTCCACGGAACCCCCCATGCCCCAGTCGTCCTCCATGCCATCTTCCCACCCATGTGTCACCTGGGTGCCCTGTGGAGCTGCCTCCGACCGTGCGGCCAGGCTGGTGGCCAACAGATCCCTGCCACAGTCGGGAGTCGGACGTCCAGCAGGGTTGGCCACATCAACGACTGCACCCCAGTTGGAGGAGGATGTGCAGGCACCATCGGACAGGGCACATGGACAGCAGCAGCTGCAGCAGCAGGAGGCTGTAGGTGGGAGCCACGATAGCTCGGGGCCTTCAACATCGGAGGGGCAGGCATCGGCCGGAGGGCAGGAGGACCCTGGACGGGAAGTGTCTTCCGTGTGGCAGCGGTTGGGCCATGTCATAGATGCGGAGCGGCGGCGGGCGGAAGAGGCGCGGCTCACGATGGTCAGGGCGGAGAACTCCATGCGGAGGGCCCTGAGGCGTGCCGAGTGCCTCGAGGCAATCCGCAGGGAGTTGGAGGTGAACATGTCGGCGTCCCTGCGGACCCTCGGGCCCATGGAACAGGACCGCCTCCGGGACATAGACGAGGAGTTCGATGATGCCCTGGCCCGGAACACCACTAAGTGAGCCGCTGGACTTGCCCGCCTCCATTGTATATAGCTATTTAGTGATAGGTTTCCTTTATAGTTTATTTTTATTTGGAGCCGACGGACACTGCTCCACCTTTTGTATAAAGTTCCATTTTAGATAGGTTTTTTGGTAGGTTTCATTTCTTCTGTTGGGATGATGGACCCTGAATACTTTGTACATAGTTGGACTTTGGATTTGGATATTTTTTTTACTATGAATATTTTTTTCCATGGAGCAATGGTTTTCTATTTCTTTTTTCCCTTCATTTCCTTTTTATGGACTTGAACTTTGGAAGAAATTTTTTTGGATTATCATTTATTGATTTTATTTTTGAAAAGGGACAGCCAGCTTAATTTTGTTATTTTTTTACTTGTGTATTTTGTTTAATTTTGATTGCCATTACTGTTGTTTTTAATACATTATTTGGATTTTTTCATTCTTCAATGTGTGGTTTCATCTCATTGTTTTCATGCATGTCATGATATGGGTTTTCAGGTTCACTTGCAACCATTGTGTGTGTGTGAGACACATGTGTTGATTTACATTGTTTCCATTGGAGTAGTATCATGGGCGCATGTAATACTTGGTTGTGTCTTTGGGCTGTGGTGGCTGGCCATGAGGCCCATGCTTGAGGATTGTCAGGGCCTGTGGGCAGGGGGACATAAGTGGGGGCCTGGTCGAGGCTGCCCCTGCACTGCTGGGGTGTGGGGGTGGGTGGGAGAAATGAGTGGGGGCCTGGTGGGGGCTGCCCATGGTGGCTGGGGGGTGGGGGTGGGTGGGAGACATGAGTGGGGGCCTGGTGGAGGCTGCCCATGGTGGCTGGGGGTGGGGGTGGTGGGAGACATGGGTGGGGGCCTGGTGGAGGGTGCCCCACACTGCTGGGGGGGTGGGGGTGGTGGGAGACATGAGTGGGGGCCTGGTGGAGGCTGCCCCTGCACTGCTGGGGGGTGGGGGTGGTGGTAGACATGGGTGGGAGCCTGGTGGGGGCTGCCCATGGTGGCTGGGGGGTGGGGGTGGTGGGAGACATGGGTGGGGGCCTGGTGGAGGGTGCCCCACACTGCTGGGGGGGTGGGGGTGGTGGGAGACATGAGTGGGGGCCTGGTGGAGGCTGCCCCTGCACTGCTGGGGGGTGGGGGTGGTGGTAGACATGGATGGGAGCCTGGTGGGGGCTGCCCATGGTGGCTGGGGGGTGGGGGTGGGTGGGAGACATGTGTGGGGGCCTGGTGGGGGCTGCCCATGGTGGCTGGGGGGTGGGGGTGGTGGAAGACATGGGTGGGAGACTGGTGGGGGCTGCCCATGGTGGCTGGGGGGGTGGGTTGTATGACATGGGTGGGAGCCTGGTGGGGGCTGCCCATGGTGGCTGGGGGGTGGGTGGGAGACATGGGTGGGAGCCTGGTGGGGGCTGCCCATGGTGGCTGGGGGGGTGGGTGGGAGACATGTTCGGGAGCCTGGTGGGGGCTGCCCATGGTGGCTGGGGGGGTGGGTGGGAGACATGGGTGGGAGCCTGGTGGGGGCTGCCCATGGTGGCTGGGGGGGTGGGTGGGAGACATGGGTGGGAGCCTGGTGGGGGCTGCCCATGGTGGCTGAGGGGGTGGGTGGGAGACATGGGTGGGAGCCTGGTGGGGGCTGCCCATGGTGGCTGGGGGGTGGGGGTGGGTGGGAGACATGAGTGGGGGCCTGGTGGAGGCTGCCCCTGCACTGCTGGGGGGTGGGGGTGGTGGTAGACATGGGTGGGAGCCTGGTGGGGGCTGCCCAAGGTGGCTGGGGGGTGGGGGTGGGTGGGAGACATGAGTGGGGTCTGGTGGGAGCTGCCCATGGTGGCTGGGGGGTGGGGGTAGTGGTAGATATGAGTGGGAGCCTGGTGGGGGCTGCCCATGGTGGCTGGGGGGTGGGGGTGGGTGGAAGACATGAGTGGGGGCCTGGTGGAGGCTGCTCCTGCATTACTGGGGGGTGGGGTGGGTGGGAGACATTAGTGGGGGCCTGGTGTGGGCTGCCCATGGTGGCTGGGGGGTGGGGGTGGTGGGAGACATGGGTGGGGGCCTGGTGGAGGGTGCCCCACACTGCTGGGGAGTGGGGGTGGTGGGAGACATGAGTGGGGGCCTGGTGGGGGCTGCCCATGGTGGCTGGGGGGTGGGGGTGGTGGTAGACATGGGTGTGAGCCTGGTGGGGGCGGCCCATGGTGGCTGGGGGGGGTGAGTGGGAGACATGGGTGGGAGCCTGGTGGGGGCTGCCCATGGTGGCTGGGGGGTGGGGTGGGTGGTAGACATGAGTGGGGGCCTAGTGGAGGCTGCCCCTGCACTGCTGGGGGGTGGGGGTGGTGGTAGACATGGGTCGGAGCCTGGTGGGGGCTGCCCATGGTGGCTGGGGGTGGGGGTGGGTGGGAGACATGAGTGGGGGCCTGGTGGGGGCTGCCCATGGTGGCTGGGGGGTGGGGGTGGGGGTGGTGGTAGACATGGGTGGGAGCCTGGTGGAGGGTGCCCCTGGATGCTGGGGGGTGGGTGTGCAGGGGGACATGAGTGGGGGCCTGTTGGAGGCTGCCCCTGCACTGCTGGGGGGTGGCGGTGGGTGGGAGACATGAGTGGGGGCTTGGTGGGGGCTGCCCATGGTGGCTGGGGGGTGGGGTGGGTGGTAGACATGAGTGGGGGCCTAGTGGAGGCTGCCCCTGCACTGCTGGGGGGTGGGGGTGGTGGTAGACATGGGTCGGAGCCTGGTGGGGGCTGCCCATGGTGGCTGGGGGTGGGGGTGGGTGGGAGACATGAGTGGGGGCCTGGTGGAGGCTGCCCATGGTGGCTGGGGGTGGGGGTGGTGGGAGACATGGGTGGGGGCCTGGTGGAGGGTGCCCCACACTGCTGGGGCTGTGGGGGTGGTGGGAGACATGAGTGGGGCCTGGTGGAGGCTGCCCCTGCACTGCTGGGGGGTGGGGGTGGTGGTAGACATGGGTGGGAGCCTGATGGGGGCTGCCCATGGTGGCTGGGGGGTGGGGGTGGGTGGGAGACATGAGTGGGGGCCTGGTGGAGGCTGCCCATGGTGGCCGGGGGGTGGGGGTGGTGGGAGACATGGGTGGGGGCCTGGTGGAGGGTGCCCCACACTGCTGGGGGGGTGGGGGTGGTGGGAGACATGAGTGGGGGCCTGGTGGAGGCTGTGCATGGTGGCCTGGGGGTGGGGGTGGGTGGGAGACATGAGTGGGGGCCTGTTGGAGGCTGCCCATGGTGGCTGGGGGGTGGGGGTGGTGGGAGACATGGGTGGGGGCCTGGTGGAGGGTGCCCCACACTGCTGGGGGGTGGGGGTGGTGGGAGACATGAGTGGGGGCCTGGTGGAGGCTGCCCCTGCACTGCTGGGGGGTGGGGGTGGTGGTAGACATCGGTGGGAGCCTGGTGGGGGCTGCCCATGGTGGCTGGGGGGTGGGGGTGGGTGGGAGACATGAGTGGGGGCCTGGTGGGGGCTGCCCATGGTGGCGGGGGGTGGGGGTGGTGGTAGACATGGGTGGGAGCCTGGTGGGGGCTGCCCATGGTGGCTGGGGGGTGGGGGTGCTTGGGAGACATGAGTGGGGGCCTGATGGAGGCTGCCCCTGCACTGCTGGGGGGTGGGGGTGGGTGGGAGCCTGGTGGGGGCTGCCCATGGTGGCTGGGGGCTGGGGGTGGGTGGGGGACATGAGTGGGGGCCTGGTGGAGGCTGCCCATGGTGGCTGGAGGGTGGGGGTGGGTGGGAGACATGAGTGGGGGCCTGGTGGAGGCAGCCCATGGTGGCTGGGGGGTGGGGGTGGTGGGAGACATGGGTGGGGGCCTGGTGGAGGGTGTCCCACACTGCTGGGGGGTGGGGGTGGTGGGAGACATGAGTGGGGGCCTGGTGGGGGCTGCCCATGGTGGCTGGGGGGTGGGGGTGGTGGTAGACATGGGTGGGAGCCTGGTGGGGGCTGCCCATGGTGGCTGGGGGGTGGGGTGGGTGGGAGACATGAGTGGGGGCCTGGTGGGGGCTGCCCATGGTGGCTGGGGGGTGGGGTGGTGGTAGACATGGGTGGGAGCCTGGTGGAGGGTGTCCCTGGATGCTGGGGGGTGGGGGTGCAGGGGGACATGAGTGGGGGCCTGGTGGAGGCTGCCCCTGCACTGCTGGGGGGTGGGGGTGGGAATCATGAGTGGGGGCCTGGTGGAGACTGCCCATGGTGGCTGGGGGGTGGGGGTGGTGGGAGACATGGGTGGGGGCCTGGTGGAGGGTGCCCCACACTGCTGGGGGGGTGGGGGTGGTGGAAGACATGAGTGGGGGCCTGGCGGAGGCTGCCCATGGTGGCTGGGGGGTGGGGGTGGTGGGAGACATGGGTGGGGGCCTGGTGGAGGGTACCCCACACTGCTGGGGCCTGGTGGAGGGTGCACCACACTGCGGGGGGGTGGGGGTGGTGGGAGACATGGGTGGGGGCCTGGTGGGGGCTGCCCATGGTGGCGGGGGGCTGGGGGGGTGGTAGACATGGGTTGGAGCCTGGTGGGGGCTGCCCATGGTGGCTGGGGGGGTGAGTGGGAGACATGAGTGGGGGCCTGGTGGGGGCTGCCCATGGTGGCTGGGGTGTGGGGGGGGTGGTAGACATGGGTGGGAGCCTGGTGGGGGCTGCCCATGGTGGCTGGGGGGGGTGGGTGGTAGACATGAGTGGGGCCCTGGTGGGGGCTGCCCATGGTGGCTGGGGGGTGGGGGTGGTGGGAGACATGAGTGGGGGCCTGGTGGAGGCTGCCCCACAGTGCTGGGGGTGGGGGTGGTGGTAGACATGGGTGGGAGCCTGGTGGGGGCTGCCCATGGTGGCTGGGGGGTGGGGGTGATAGGGGACATGAGTGGGGGCCTGGTGGAGGGTGCCCCACACTGTTGCGGGGGGTGAGGGGTGGGAGACATGAGCAGGTGTGCAGGGTAGTCCCCTGTTTTGTGGGCTGCCTGCAGGGGCCGTGGAGTGTGTACAGGGAACACCTGTGAGGACCCACCCAGCCTAATCGCGTGTGTAACTTCCCGCGCACCCCTGTAATACACGTACCCAGCCAAATCGCGTGTGATAATTCCTGGCCACCCCTGTAATACACGTACCCAGCCAAATCGCGTGTGATTATTCCCGCGCACCCCTGTAATGCACGTACCCAGCCAAATCGCGTGACAATTCCTGCGTACCCCTGTAATGCACGTACCCTGGCTAATCGCGTGTAAAACTTCACGCGTACCCCTGTCATACACGTACCCAGCCAAATCGCATGTGATAATTCCCGCGTACCCCTGTAATACACGTACCCTGGCTAATTGCGTGTAAAACTTCACGCGTACCCCTGTCATACACGTACCCAGCCAAATTGCGTGTGATAATTCCCGCGTACCCCTGTAATACACGTACCCTGGCTAATCGCGTGTAAAACTTCACGCGTACCCCTGTCATACACGTACCCTGGCTAATCACATGTAAAACTTCCCGCGTACCCCTGATATGAACGTTACCCGCTTTGCGTTCCTTGTTTGGCAGCCCTGTAAACTGGTCCAGGGTTAGCACAGCCCTTTGCGATGATTTAGCGATTTTGATGGCTTTTCCTTGCGCGAGGGCGTTCTTGGGGGCGTTACTGGTGCTGCTGCAGGGTTGCTGCGATACTCTGCGCCACGGCTGGTTTGGGAGCCTAAAATCCATGAATACGCTGTGCGCGGAAATCGGTTTTGGCGCACACGCCTGGCGCAGACAATCGCACTGGGACACTCTGCGCCAGCCGCTTGCGACACTTTTCTGCGAAATTCTATGAATTACCCTGCAAGTCTCAAGATGTAGAGTACTCTTATTTGAATTTCAACAGGATAGTGGGGTTGAAAATCTGGCCATATGGCAATGCTGCGTCCAAAATATGGGCACCAGTTCTGTTTTCTTAAGGCTGGTATACTCTCTTGGTATAAAAGCTCCAGAACAGGAATTGCAAGGAGAACCTTTTAAAAGGGACAGTTAAATGAACCGTTATACAAAGAAGCCTGTTCTGATATCAACTCTTGTGTGTATAGAAAAAACAAAAAACCGAAAAGAAAATCTCCTGGAAAAATAGCAATTCAAAGATGTATTGCATTATTATTATTTTCTTTTAAACAAGCATGCAGCTAATTGACAGATGTTCTGGTGTTCTGCGAAGCACATATACTAATCAATTGACAATAGAAAGGATAAAGAATTTAAGCACAACAAAAAAAGAAAAAAACAATGTTAAATAGATGGTACATACTCAGTAAACTAAAATTGGCTAATAAAGACATGAATACACAGTTTTTTAGCAAATATAATTATGGAATACAAGGAACGATGGAGGCATATTGAGCCAAATATAGCTTAGATGGAGGTCAGGTTTTAAGTGGCTCTCCAGAATGGCATTCCTCATTCATGGGAGATTTACTATCGTAGGTGAACTATTTGACTTTTACCAGGTCACATAAGCAGAAAAAGGTTTACATCTAAGCACCGTCCATTAATTGTAGGATTGAGGTTGAATGCATTTGTTCATTCAATCTATTAGACTCTATAGCCACTGAGCTATTCTACCCATGCCAAAGTAAAAATTACTACCCCTTCCTTATGAACATTTACTAGGGAGAGAGGTACAACTTCCACAAGCAGGATCTTTCAGTATCTGCTTGTATACCAGAGATTCTGTTTTAAAAACCAAATTTATTGATCCACTTTTTTTTCTTCATTTTATACAAAAGAATGTTAAAAAACATAGGTATATCACAAGAAAAACAAAATACACAGCAGTAACTGTTTGTTAATGAGTATGCACACTGCTACCGAAAAGTTGGTATATTCTGCACTAGTGGAAGAAGACAACAGCCAATCAGAATATTCATAGACTGAATTGCTTTCATATAAATATGTGCAAATGTACCAGAACGGTACCACTCATTCAGATTATTTACTGACCCTAGCTTGGGTGCCTTTAATTCTTTAGACTTGTAATGGCAAGGCCATTGCTTATAACCAAAGCCTATTGGGAATGCCCCAATAGTAATTGTTGATTTTCGCAGTCTGAAAATCAAAAAGAGGACAAATATATCATTTGTTATGTTAGTGGTGTAAATTCTAGATAGACTTTTAGTTCAGATGTTCGATTTTTTTCTGTGTGCGCTCTATTCACGGTGCGCCTACCCAATGATTTATATTTTTGATGTGCAAGCAAATATATCTAACCGCTTAATCCATCTGGTAAAATCAATCACCTGTTGTTTATTGTAGGCAATTCAGCAGTAATTTTGTCAGATAGCAATTCCTCAAGGCCACAGTGCACGGTTTGCAGACATGCGGTGGCCCATGTGCAAAAGAGCCGATTTTTCCTCAAAATGGTGGCACCCATTATTTTTGTAACACAATATACGGGGGCATGCACCATAGAACCCTGTAACTGACTGTCCCCGAGCCTGTCTGCAAAACCTTTTTTCTCTAAGCAACATATGCAACGTAACCAGAGTCGATAACCTTTCACTCCAGAACGTGAAATCAATGATTGAATCCACAGTAATGTATGTAAATCTGCCTAAGAGTCATGTCATGGACATCAATAGGTGCATAGTGTTTAATGCATAAATAGTCCCCATTCAGTGGTCCTGCTGAGACCCTTTCTCACAGAATCCAGTTTATGGATCAATTTGTGTTCTGTTTTCTAGAGAGTTAAGTCACAGTCTCCCCCCCCTTAGATGTTCGTTGAGCATATGAATAGAAAACCAAAATAATTCACTTGGTTTGTGGTTTTGTTCCACGAAGTTGGCGACCATTGGTTTATCTGCCACATGGTTTTTGAGACAGGACTTATGCTTGCATATTCTCTGGCTCATTTCGCTTTTCGTCTTACCTATATAGATAGATCAGTCCGCAAGGACATCTGATAACATATATGGCCCATTGTGTTGTATAATTGGTAAACGTCTTGAAGCGCCAATTAAGGCCGCACAGGCGCAATTATTATGACTTTTGTAAGAGGGCAGACTGAACAGTGGCCACATCTAAAGTGACAAATGACTGGTAGAAGGGACCAGAAAATGGTTTGGGTGGAAGTTGTCTGGGTTTGATGTACGTAGGTATGGACGAGCGTTTGTTTTAGGTTGCTCTGTCTTTTGAAGGCAAATCTGTGTGTTTCTGGAATAAAATCTGCAGTCTTCACTGTATCCTAGCTTAGTAGGATGGTGTGCCTGAGTGCATTACTGATGGGACTAAAAGTAGTCACACATGTTATTTTTCCTGCAATGGTTCTATCCTGTTTAGTGAGACATCTGCCTCTGTTGATGTTACATGCATGTTTCTTTGCGTCCCAGAACACTTTCTGAGGGTCTTTCAGTTTCATAGTCAGTTTTTTACTGTGGCTATCATAGTCTATCAATGTCATACAGTTTCTATGCATTCGTAGAAACTGTCCGAACGGAAGGTTGTCTTTTAGACTAAGTGGGTGGAAGCTGCCATAGTGGAAGTGTTTTTGTCTGTTGGATTTCTGTCGAGTGTGGTCTCACAACTTCCCTTGTCTGATTTTAAAATGTTCAAGTCTAGGAATGCTATTGATTTTTTAACATAAGACATGGTGAACTTGATGGATTCATCTTGCATGGACAGCCATCCAAGTAATTGTTAGTTGTGCCTCAGTTCCTTTCTAGTTCATAAAGACATCATGGATATATTGATGCCAGCTGGTGATGTTGTCTAACAATTGTTTGTGATCACTATAGATGGAATTAGACTCAAAGTGGTCAATATAGAGATTTGCAATATCTGAGGCAAAAGTTGCCCTCATGCTTGCACCGTGCCTTTGTTTATAGAATTGATCTTCAGAAAGAAAATTGTTCTCAGTGAGAGCAATTCTTATGCATTCAAGGATAAAAGTAGTTGGGACCTTATTAAGCGTGTTGGCACTCTCATAACTTCTATGCTGACCATCTGTGGAATGCTTGTATAAAGCGCCTCCAGGTCGAGGGTCACCAGAAAGTCTTCCTGATCTATGTTGGTCTTACAGAGGAAATGTATCATCTCGGTCGTGTCGCATAAAAATGATTACATTTGTTGCATGAACGGTCTCAAAAGAAGTCTGCGTAAACTGACAGTGGCTCAAGTATTTAACCTATTGCTGAGACAATTGGTCATCTAGGAGGTGGTATTTTGCTGTTTTATGCATTTTAGAAAAAATTGAAAAAACTCTGTCTCCCTGAGTTGTGCACTCTGTTTCTCTTTCTTTTGTCTCTCTTTCAACTACACGCACCCTCTCTTTCTATGTCTTTCTGTGTGCTTTGTGTGCTCGGTGCCGTCCGTCTGTTTTGTCTCCCTAGTCTTGTGTCTCTTTTTATTCTCTGTGACTTGGTGTGCTCTGTCCATTCTTTTTCTGTGTTCTATGACTCTCTGTGCTTACTCTTTCTCTGTGTTCTGTCTCTATGTGCACTCTTTCAATGTATGCTTCATCTGTCATAGCACTCTCTGGGGCTTTTACGCCATTCATGTACGTTATGACTCATATTCAATCATTGCATGCCAGAGAGGAAGGGTGGAACACAACTTGCATTTGCACTGCCTCCCTTCCTTTCCAGCATACAAATACTCCAGCATCTCCGCCTGAATGTATTTTCGTGCCGGCACAACTTCTGGAGATCTCTATGGGGTCTGCATGGTTTATGCACCTGGATAAAGCATGCGTACCGGATAGGGATCCATGGTACATAATTCCTGCTGCAGTGTATACAATTACAATTAAACCCTCCCCAACATATGAGCATGCCAGGGAGGGTTTAATTGTATTTGCTCATCCGAGCCTCTCTTGACGTCCCACCGACTCAGGTTTTCCGTGTACGGCTGTTCCCGAGCAGGACGGCTCTCTTCAGAATGAGAACATGAGAGCTGTTGTGGTTTTTTCATTCTCATAAGACCATCGTGCCTATGAATCAGTAATGGACGGACACCGTCCATCAAAAAAACTACCCTATTCTGCAGTTAATATGACTCTGCAGGATTGGATAACCGCCATAATCTGGCTGACGGCAATGCAGCTCAGTTTCCTCGGAACATCGCACATTGATGCAGCAGCGATCTCTGTTATTTATTTCAGGAATCCCCAGGTGTAGTTTTTCTTCCCTTTGAAGAGTGTTATTGCTTATCTCCTGATGAAGACGTAACAAAATTAAGGTTATATACGTCGAAACCGCTTGAGAAACCAAAGATGAGGTCAAGTTTGGATATTGATGTGACCCATCCCAACCTATGACCACTTGTGCAATTTGTTATGGTCTCTTATATATTGTTGTATACGTCTGTTCTTTTTAACAAAGACAATAAGTAACTGATTGAAGTTTTATCTGATATTTGTCACTGTTATGTCTGTACGAATGGTTATTGGATGCATGTGTATGAATGAGATGAATTGTATCTAAAATTATATGTTCTTAAATCTTTCTCCTGCAATGTAAAATTGTGATTGATCAGGTCTAATAAAATTCCTTGATTCCTTTTTTCCAAATTGTTTCCTCTGGATCCTTTTTTCCGAGATTAGTGTTAATTGTATTTGTGAACACTGCTTACCATGCACAGTGCAAACCTATGTCTATCTGCCTCCGAAATGACGATGAACTCAGATATGAGCCCCTCTCTGTCAGCTGTTTGAGCAGTCTGCACTCTCTCTCTTTTGCACTCTCCCCCTACACCTATCACTACCCCAAAGGGGATGTTTCCTAGTGGAGATGTGCTTTGCAGCAACTTTGGAAATGCACAACGTGGCTGGCTTGCGCCTGATCAGCCCCTACTGTACAAGCATCGTTCATTTTTCACACTGTTTTGTCATCTAATGGGATATTTAAATGCTTGCGTTATGTAGAACATACTGTATGCGGTTGAATACTTATTTACTCCTGGCATTCATTTTATGTTGCCCAAGACGAAAATATCCTGTGAGAGCCCAACTCATATGTATTTGCTGGTATTCAAAATACCGCATAGTTTAACAAGTTTAACACTGCTTTGTCCTCTTTTATAGACCCATAGGAACACTTTGGGTAGTTGGGTACGGACATTATTTTTGTTTGACTTCTTTGCAATTAGGGGTTCTGCTCTTGGAACAATAAAACTATTAAAAAAATGAACACCATCACTGTATGGAACATTTAATATTTTCTGCTCTTTCTGGCCCATTTTTCTAGGGCGGCTTTTACACGCCTTTGTGCTAGTTAACCTGTCGCGCTTGATGTCATGTTGCAGTCCATTTCACTAAGTGCCCGCTATTACCCATTGTTATTAATTCAAAGGGCAGTGGCATTTAATAACACAGTCCCTTCATTGGTATTGTGCTGTGATGCATGCTGTTCTGTTTAAAATCTGAGAGCTTGTTTGAACACCATTAGTTTAGAAACTTTGAATTCAATACACAATTTTTCATCAAAGTCCAGCTCTGTGGAAAACCTTTATAAGTCATAAAACCAATTCATGCATTATGATGGACACCGTCCTGGCACCGAAAGACAATATACCCCTAAACATGTATTTGTATATGTGCCCATACAAATGTGTTATCAGAGTCCAGTGCATTAAATATGTTTCTATTTGTGAACATTTCAATGTAAAATAGTTCATGTGGAATGCTTTTTCTCAACTATTGAGCAGCATTCCTTCAGACACGTTCTACTTGTCATACATAGAAATAACATATGGAGTGACAAACAAAACATCTTTTCATGCAATATTTGATCCTTGCGGGAGCTTTTCATTATTTACTCACAGGTGGCTTAGTGGTGTCTATTAATTGATGGCTGCATTGAGTTACAGTTAACATTGGCTTACTTGAGAATTTCTCAGCACATGAACAAATGTTAAATTATTATAGAGTGGTTTTTCTTTTAAAACACATTTTTGCGTTTTGACTTTTGATAACGCCAGACCTATGAATTTTAAATGAACATAAAAAATAGGGTGATTCTTTAATGTAGGGACACTCGATTGTCTAATGCACTTTTTTTTTTAATCTTATAGTATATTCCCCAGTATGATTCTAGAAACGTCTATTTAGAATCCACAATGATGACTGTGATTATTGATGGCTGGACCTTGTGAAGGATTTTGCAATTCATCTAGTCCTAAAGCTTCACTCGACACATAACATGTCCACGACTGCACATTGCAAAAGACATTTCTAAGAGCCATGAAAAAACCTCTAGGGCAGAGGTATTTAGGTCGTGGCCATCAAGCTAGGTCACATCTGCAGTGTTCAAACATTCCAAAGTTGTGTTTTCTCACACACATAACCAACCACGTAATGTAATTAATATGGGTAAAGAAACTTTGAAAAAGTCCTTTATACCCTTAATGTAGGCAATACTTCCAGGTTATGCTTTTGAGATAGTCATGACATTTTGTATGCATCATTTCATTATTGTGATAACCCATGCTTGTCAAATTGTTCAAACTGCAATGTTTCAGAGATCTACTACCCATCCTCAGGTGTGTTGTTGCATGTAACTAAATGTGTAAACAATGCAAAGCAACATTTTGGACTCTGGGTAGTTTTAAACAGGGCCAGCACTTTCCTTTACTAGCAATGAAGGAAGAAAGGATTCAGAATGTATTTTACTTCAATGCTTATGGCTGTTGCCGACTTCAGACTTTGGATCAACCAGGCATACCTTAGGCAAGGTCACTTCCAGGATCAATACGGTACTCCAACCCCCAATCTGTGATCCAGGCAATTTGGGAGTCCTGGAACACTGAATAGTTAATTATTGGAATGACCAACAGTTAACTGTTCAGTTCCCCAGGTTGTGCCATGCTGGCCCACACTGTGCTCATTCTTGTGTCACTATACTCCCCATCCCATGTGCACTCCTCTGCTGCATGTTCTCACACCGATGCCTTTTTTATTTCCCGTTGTTCCTTAAAGGCTCTGAAAGTTGCTGTGCACTCTGCTTTGAGCCTTGTGCCCCAGTATTCCTTTAGCCCCCTGTGATTCCCTATGATTGCACTACCTATTCATTTCACGCCACCTAACTGCTCTTTAACCTCAATGCTATGTACACTCCCACAGCACATCAACACTACTTGCACCTCACTCATATTGGCACAAATTCTGATCTTTGTGCTTGACATGCTCCTTGGACATCCCCTGTTCCTTGCTCTGTGCCTCTTACAGCACCCCATCACCTGATAATCCCAGTGCTCACTGAGAGATCCTTGCCCTTCCAGTGTTCCATATGCCCGGATGCTCCTTGCTCTGGTATTGGTCCTTACCTGTGGTCTCTTTGCCTCTCCCTCCTGTTGCCTTTCTGACCCACTCCTTATACCCCATGTTTGCCTTGCAGTCCTATGATCCTTGGGCTGCCATTGACCAATGGGGCACGCTAGGTCAACTTGTAACCTCAATTCCAATTGAACTCATTTGCATGTGGTGAACAGCTGTACTCCTCCTCTGTCCCCTCTTTAGCCTACTCCATGCTGTATATCTTTTCTGTTTTTACCTCTGTAAAGCGCTCCGTTAGGCATCTCTACTGTTGTATACCGCTGTAAAGCGGTTCCTTATGTATCTGTATTGCTGTATGCCTCTGTAAAGCGCTCTGTTGCTACTTGAAGCTAGGTCCATGCTCAATATATACATAGGGGCGTGGCTTAGCGCCATATGAAATGACAGCTTAGGCTCCGCGCTGCACTCCGGTGGAGATTTATTACCTTTTTTTTCTCCTTCCGAACTCGCTATTTGGCCTTATCTGAAGTGGAGACCTAATGAATCCCAAGGGTGTAGAAGAACTTTGGCTTGAGTCGCTGCGACCGTTTTTCACCAAGTAAGACCTCCATAGACAGGCCTTAAGCAGCGTCATCCCATTAGGGGCGTGGTTCCTTTCAGCTGTGCGGCCACGGCGATGTCGGCTGCCTGCAAAGCTGAAGGTATCGTTCTTTCCTTCATAACACTGGTACATCTTATAAATTCACCATAGTTAACAGGAATTTTTTACTTTTTCAAAGCATATACAGTATCCTCAAGGCACATATACTGTATTTTCAGAATATACCATTTCCTGACAGAATGTTACACTAAATCTCCCTGAATATTGCTTTGGGGGCTGTCTTCTCCCCAGCCCCCCTACAGCTGGCCAACTCATTGTGCTCCCCTAACCACTTGAGATTGTGGTAAACACTGTGATTTAATACTAATACAGATGTGGTTTGCTCAAGATGAATTAGAATATTTGCCTAACTGGGTACATCTGGAGAGAGCCATGTTTTCCCCAATTTCCCTGGCAGACTTTTACCTTATTAAAGGTAAAAACAAATTTACCAAATACTCCTGCATTCGCCAATCTGCCTTTTATCTCAAAATATATATGTTCCCATCCTTAACTAAACCGTCCTTGTTTACATCCCCTCTCATCTGGCTTAATCCCCTAATAAGAATTAAAGGTAAATCTGTTCTTCGAAAGCCATGGCTCTCTAGAAATATTACATTTTGTAATCAATTTTTTTAGCAAAATGTTCCCTTTTCCTTTAATGACTTTGCGATCAAGTATTATATGCTCGTCTCTTTCCTGAAACAATATTTGGACATTATTGCCGCTCTTTTTGAAAATATGAAGTACTAGTACATAATTCCAATATTCCTGATGGGCAAAGGTTATTATATATGCTTAACTCCACCATTACGGCTTCTACCTATTATAAAATATTGATGTCATCGTCTCACACTCCAATGGTTGTTCTCCTTCACAATGACTGGAAGAATGATTGCACACTACCGGATTTTCAATTATGCTGGCCCCCACAGTGGAAATGCATCTCTAAGACTACCTTTCAGCCAGTCTAACCCAAACTCTTTTCTTCTTCCACCATAGAGCCTTCATCACCCCTGTTTCCCTCTTCAAATGTGGTATATCACCTGATGACTTTTGTTGGAGCTGCTTACACGTCCAAGGTTCTTTTAAGCATATGTACGTGGAATGTCAACATGTTAAACCTTTTTGAAACTCTGTATGGCACACTATCAAATCAATTTTTAATTTTCAACAATACTTTTGGTTTGACTTCCTTATTTTTGGAAGTTCCCTTTCAAAATCTACTTCAGCGAACAAATATGCTCATTTTCTCTTTGATTTATGTTTAATGGTGGCAATCCAAACTATTACTATTAATTGGAAAAACTTAAATCGCCTTCAGTATACTTTTTGGTGGAACAATGTCTGTAATATTCATAGATTAGAAAATTGTACAGCATCCTCCCCTGATCTTTTATGCAAACATCAATTGAAATAGCAACCCTTTCTTGACTTCTTATCCAATATTGTCCCCATTAATGTTAAATTAGCATAGTTTTCCATGATTCCATGTATCCCCTCATTCCCTCCCTTTCTTCTGCCCGTTTGTGTGCCGTGTTATGTCTTGTCAGTTTTTCATTTTGTATGTCGTGTTTTGTCACCCATCCCTCATATTTTAAAATGTTTTGAAGCACATTGTATCCAAGTTTTTATTCATACCTGGCCTCAATACATTGTCAATTATCTGTTCACAAATTATTCTGTTTGTTTTCTGGATCCTGTATACATTTATCATATATTCTATTAATTGCCATGTATGTTTGTTTCCCACATTAAAAACTTTGAAAACAAAAAAAGAATAATAATGACAATAATAATAATAATAATAATAATAATAATAATAACTATAGTAATTAAAATATAGAAGTGCAAACAATACAGTTTAGTTAACATAAGGATCATGTTTTTGGTTTATGCATTTATCAGCTGATATAACATAACAATGTTTGTCATCCATTAAAGGACATTTGCTCGTGCAATACATTTAACACTCATCTCTGTGCTTATGCATTAACATAAAAAAATATCAATGTGTTTTCAAGTTTCTAATGCAGTTCTACAGTTTATATTTAGGGGAGTACACCAAGCATGTAAATTCTCTGTGACTAACGCATCCTGAAATTCTAGATAAGGCTTATTGCTATTAAAATGCCTGATAATGAGGCAAAACGTTCAAAATAATGTGGGTAAAAAAAGAACTTAATATCACCAGTCCCATTTGCTTTCAGATAGTGAATAGTGAAACATAAGTTAAATATATGCCATGTTTCTCTAAACAAGTTTTTCAATTGTCAGTTCTGTAAAATCTAGCATGTCACATCACTTGCTGTTAACAGCTATTCTCTGGGGTGGATTAGGTTGAATATGAAAAGATCGATATTTTAACCTAAGTGTGAAAGAATCCCATACTTCTTCCATATGATCTAGTCTTCAAGGATGGGCCACTTTGTTCTTCCTGCTATTTAACCTTTGCATAGTGCCTTCTCTCATTTTTAGTTTTGGCTATTAGGTGGCGGTGAAAGCGCTACATATAAACCCAAAACTATTGTCCTTAAAATAAGAGTTTAACATAAGAGCTTGAAATAGGGGCTTTGAATGTAGGTTTGTAATGAGTGTTTACATACTGCCTCACATGCTCCATTTGTGGACCAGATGAACTGGAGCGCATACACATCTGTCTCTGGGTAATGCAAAAACAAATCTGTCTTGAATTCGGGAACATTTCCTTCAATGTGCCATATGTCTTCTTCATTGCAAACTGCAGTGAAATTCCAGTGACATACCCCAACAAGTTCCCTCCAAAATGAGCAATGATAATGTCTAGATGTTTCAGTGTGACCATATTTACACAAAATGGGAGCAAGTCCACCCATGTCATGCCACACACTCCCTACCATTGTAAATGAACATCATCAAATGCAAGATTTTCAGCCACTCCACAGTGCTCAGCATACACCTTCAACCAATGGATCCATGAATTCCCCAAAATCCATACACTCTGCCTCCTAAAACACAGAGCCATAGCCATCTGCAGTCCTCTCAGCAAACAAAGTTTCTGCCAGACTCTCTCCTTGTATAGCACTCCCAGGAGACCTGATTGGCTAACCCCCCTGGGCTGAAAAGTCCCATGTCCACCCAGGGCTGAACAGTCCCATGTCCATGCCTGGCATACTCAAAAGACCCAGATGTGGCACGTGCTGTCCGCGGACTACCACAGTTTCTGTGTATAGATCATCCAATTGAAGGGGGTGAGGAGGGAAATTGAACACAATGTAAATTATTTAATCTTTAGTAGTAGTGACACTGAAAATAACCTTTTTTCAGTTTTGATTTTTTGTTTGGAGGGCTTTTCAGTTTTCTTCCCTACAACTACTCACATGCACTGTACATCATTTTCACATGAACTTTCTGAGTGCATTTTGAATGTTTTGAGAAAGATTGTATTACCAAAAACAGTGAAAGTCATACCATCACTGAAATAATTATCTCCACAATCTGGCACAATGTTTTCATTTGGAAAGGATGTCATCCCTGCACCATTCAAAAATGAAGATACCCCTTTGTTCACAAGATGCCTTCTTGCTCCTTGTTGGGGACAAACCACATTGGTACATCTCCATACTGCCCTAAGAGGTATGGTTGAAAAGATTATCTTTCCACGTGGAAATAGTTCCATTAGTGCTTTCAGCATAAGTTTCAATGCAATCTGCAAAGATATTGCACTGATGTAGCCCAAAGTATGTCCTCCCCAATGTACCACAATGAAACCTGTACATTGGAAATGAGACATGTTTTTGCAATATGCAAATAAACACTCCAAGTTTTGGCCAGGCACACCATATCATGAAACCTCCACTCCTTCCAATTCAATAATACCATAAATGCCACACATTTCTGTGTACCTCTTCAGATTCAGCATCCGTTGATCTCCCACCATCCACACAGTAAGCCTTCTCATCTCAACAACCAAAGCCATCTTCCCTACACAGAGCAATGAAAAATACTGCTACCCTCGCTTCCTATAAATCACAACCAGAGCACCTCATTGACTAATCCCCACAGTCCCCTTTGCTTGCCAGTCATCCTTAAAGACCGGCATGTGGCACCCCCTGTCCGCGAACTACTGCGCTGTCCACAGACACTGTAACACAGAGCAGCCCTTTTCCCCTTTCCACTTTAATCTTTGTAGCACTCCCTCATTTGCTACTTTCAAGCAGTCACACACCCATCCACCAATCACATCCAAATACTCTACTTCTAACTCTGTCATCTTAGTGCAAAACTTCAGATTCACTGTTGAACTCTCAGAGTACATGTCTCCTGTTACTCACAAGAACCTGCATCAGAAAGTACTATAAAAATCTCCAAGACTTCTATTCGCAGATTCAACCACATCTGCATCTATAAGGCCAAAGTACAGGTATACTTATATTTGTACAATTATATTTCTAACTCATTTACAAATGCATATAAACATGATTCTGGCCGCTTACCCTGCATTAACCTACTCAGTAATCATGCTCTCTTTTTCCCCATCTCCTGACATCACGTAGCAGTTACTTATAAAGCTGGCTGGTTACAAAGTGTTCTTTTAATGAATATTTTCATCACAGTTTAAAAATACATATTTGCAATTCCAGCACCACTGTCTGAGTATTTTTTGTGAAAGAAAAGAAAATCACATGTAAAACATTTCTACTGCATGTTGAAATTATAGATCCTGTGTGGAAGTTCAATATATTGACAGTACATGCATACTGCCCATTATGACCCATTATGACCTACCAAGTGTAATTTTTTCCTTTCATTCTGTCACTTTTAATACCACTTCTCCAACTAACAAATGTACACTAGAACTCTCACAATCCAAACTGAAAATTAACACTGCAAGTATTTTGCTAAGGCATGACATCTACATGGAATGAAAAATGGGAAAATGCAATGCGTTTAAAAATATTAATTTCAGCAAAATTACAAGTACAACTAATAAATGCATGTGTACATTTACAACAGTACTGTGTGTAATTTCTAAAAAATAAATGAAAGAAAATGGAAACAATGTGTTCAACATTTTGAAATAACACTCAGTATGTGCAATTGAATTAACTTTGGCACACATGCATACTTGCTAACATTCCCCTTTCTAATCTGTATGTGCTTATTGGCTCCTACATTTTTCTCTGCCATCTGGGACTTGTAATGCACCTTTCCTAATGGAAAAAAGTGCAACCACAACTCCCACAATACAAACAAAAGCACAATCACTTAATAAGCAACTACACATTGAAATGCATCACATTGGCAAGTATGCATGCAATGAGAACATAGTAAACTTTTACACAAGTGCCACCTAAAAGTGTTGTAGAAATGTTTTCCATCTCCACTTCTTTTTTTAATCAGAAATTCACACACAGTGCTGCTATAAATTCTCAAAACATTTTTTCAACTTTGATGTACAGCCTCCCAAAAAGGACAACTTTTAAAACACTCAGCATTTTCCATTTTCCATTCTACAAAAATGTCACAATTTCTTGGTAAAGCCCTGTTATGCATACTTATCATGGGACCAACAGCCCCATTACTAACAAAGCCAGTGCTCCTGTGTGCCCATTCCCGTACAGTCCTAGAGTTTCTGACACCAGATGTTCCAGGCCAACGGGACTTGTAATGGCCTGATGACACTGGGAAGCAAGGTGCCAAACAATGATTAGGAATCTGGTGGCAAACCATCTGCAGCACCACCAGGATTACCAACACACCCATAATGAGGGCCAATTTTATTAAGTCTTCTTTCCAACAACTCCTCCTACATTCATAAATAATGTCTTCCTATACTCAAATTACTACACCAAGACCATATATGCAAATCAAAAGGGGGCGGGGGGTGGGAGTCTCTTTACCAGCCCAAACACAGCCCTTTGAACTGTCTTTGGGTGGATGGCCCCTGGGAGAGTCTCCACCAAGTCTTTAGCTCACTGTCCCTTTCACAGAGAAGACATATCCCTTATTAATATTAATATTTCTGAAAGGGACAGTGAGCTAAAGACTTGGTAGAGTCTCTCCCAGGGGTTATTCACCCAAGAACAGGTAATTGGGCTGTGTTTGTGCTGGTAGAGAGATTCCCAGACCCCTGTTTGTTTTGCATAAATTAAATTTGGGTCTCAACCTAAGTTACCAGTGCAATCCACACATGGACCCCTTGCTCACTGTTCTTAGAGAGGCACAGCTTCACCTCACTGATGATGCCCAACAAGGCTGAAACACGTGTATGGGGTTGCTGTTGATGCTCTTGTTCAGAGGAGAATTGCCTAGCATTTCGGTGCTGGACTGCTCCTGGGCAGGACAAAGACTGATATGCGAGGACATTTCTTCTCTGTGAAAGGGACAGTGAGCTAAAGACTTGGTAGAGTCTCTCCCAGGTGTTATTCCCCCAAGAACAGGTCATTGGGCTGTGTTCATGCTGGTAGAGAGATTCCCAGACCCCCCTGTGTTTTGCATAAATTAACTTTGGGTCTCACCCTAAGTTACCTTGGCAATCCAGACGTGGACCCCTTGCTCACTGTTCTGAGAGAGGCACAGCTTCACCTCACTGATGATGCCCAACACGGCTGACACACTTGTATGGGGTTGCTGTTGATACTCTTTTGTTACAATTTGCTCCCTTATTTCCCATTCCCACCACTTGGGGGCATGATTTGGGGTTTATTCCCTACTGGACTTTCCTTCTGAACCTTATGCTACCATGCTGTGATGAAGTGGGAGCGTTAAATCCTTACTTTCCAAGCTACTTCCCTTCCGGATCCATTCCAGGTTTTTGGCAGCCAGCATGCTGCTTTAATCAAATGACTATGCTTCCCAGAATGCCTGGCCCACTGCATCATCTCCACCCTTGCACGACAAGGTTGGGTGGAGGATAGGCAACACCTGTGGCTGCAGGTGCAGCAAGCAGCACACCTGAGGCGTGTGTTAAGCAGCTTTAAAAGCCTCAGTTTGCTTCAGTCCAGCGCTTGTCATTGATGCAGTGTTCCTGTTTGTGACTGCTCCCATGTTCCTTGTTCCTTGTATTTGTATTTGTATTTATTTTATTTATAGAGCGCACCAGACCCAAAGGCAACCGGGCGCGTATTTTAGTTACAACATGATAGGGCATTCAAGACAGTACAGTTACAATTACAATAACATTATAAACATATATACACAATGCAGAAGTGGGTAAGGTCGGACAGGCCTATGTACAAGAGATGGCTAACGTATGGGCTATGGAAGGCGTGTAGGTGAAGGGTCTTGGGCGGTAAGCCAGGTTTTAGCCAAGTTTTTAAATCTGGGGAAAGATGGTTCAGATCTTAGCAGGTTAGGAAGCGAGTTCCAGAGTTTCGCCACCATGACAGGGAAGCTGGCTCCACCAGATCTTTGAAGGTTGAAGCGAGGTATAGCGAGGCAGTTAGTCTGAGCAGTTCTACGAGGTCTGTTAGTGTTGAAAGGGGGTGAATCTGTTGGCTAAGTAGAGGGGAGCTTGGTTGGAAAGGCATTTGTGAGTGAGAGCAAGTGTTTTCAGAGTAATTCGTTGAGGGACGGAAAGCCAACGCAAATTACGTCTGGTGTCCGAGATGTGTTGGTTCCTGGGAATGTTGAGAGCGGCTCTAATAGCATTGTTTTGGACAACTTGTAACTTGTTTAAGTTACAGCTGTTGGTGCCCAGGTAAAGGGCATTACAATAGTCAATTTTTGACAACACAAGAGTTCTAGCAAGTGTGACACAATTGGCTGGTGAAAGGAAAGTGCGGCTGGCTGTAATAAGCTTGCAAGTGTATGCCCCTGCGGAAGCAACTGCATTTGTTTGTCTGGCCAAGGATAAAGTAGAGTCAAGGTAAATCCCTAACGTTTTAGTATCCTTAGATGCATTGATAGTATTACCGTCAATGATGAAGGAGTTAAAATCCGGGGTCAGTTTGGAAAGTTTTTGAGGAGATCCAAGGATGAGGAGCTCTGTCTTCTCCGTGTTGCGCCATCCAGGCTTGGATGACTAAATAGATAGCATTTACAGAAAGAGAGTCAGTGTCGTAATCTCCTGAAATTGGGATGAGTATCTGGGTGTCGTCCGCATAATTGGTATATGTGACACCCAGATAGTCCAAAATATCAAATAAAGATTTTGTGAACACGTTGTACAACGTGGGAGAAACACAAGAACCTTGTGGTACCCCACAGGTGATGGGTGCCGGGGATGCTGCTGCTAGTGGAGAGAAGACACACATCGATCTGTTATCCAGGAATTAACTAATCCAAGCTGTGGCTTTATCAGAAAAGTGTGCAGCTAGTTTAAGGTGCCGACACAGAATTTGATGATTGATGAGATCAAAAGCCGCAGAGAGATCGAGAAGAAGAAGTAGAGCAAGTTTACGCTTGTCTCTTAAATCTTCGATCTGTGTTTTGAGGTCGATAAGAACAGTTTATTGCAAAGTAACGCTTGTTTGTTCAGGACTTGAAGGATGAGAGGGAGGAGTTTGTCGCGGATTATGTCACGCTTATTTCGTGTGAGGATGGCGGGGGCACGACGTCTGGAGTGGAGCTGACGGTTGTGGCAGGGATGTTGAATGTGATTAAATGGTGGTCGGTCCAGACACAGGTTGGTTGGCTACCACATTAATTCTGCAATTGAGGTCAGCTATCCAATCGAGGATTCTACCTTTGGAATGTGTGGGGGTGTTGATGTGCTGGGTAAAGCCTGCGTTGGTGAGCAGATTGTCAATCGTTAAGGCAGCTGTGTCGTTAGAGTCAGTAAATCCCAGGTTAAAGTCACCTAGTGCAATAATTTGGGAGTTAGTTTTAGTGTTGTCTATCAGGATTTTGGAGAGGTCATCAGCGAAGGAGGATAGTGGCCCTGGTGGCCTGTAGAGTAGATGGAATGAGATGGTGTAGTTGGGGGTGAGGGCGAGTTTGGCTGTTAGGGCTTCCATGGATGAAAATTGATGAGCTATAGAGAGGCGGAAGTTGAGGGAGTTTTGGTGGATGATGGCAATGCTTTCACGCTTGGATTGGCTAGTATTACGGTCATGTCTAATGATATTGTAGCCTGTTGGAATGGCTAGCGAGAGTAGAGGACCAGAGGGTGCATGCAGCCAGGATTCTGTGACGGCCAGAAAATCCAGGTCGTGAGAGAGGATGAAGTCCGCCACCTCTGGAGCGTGGGCTGTGAGAGATCTGGCATTAATTAGTGCCCCTTTAATGGTGTCCATAACAGGATTAAAGGGTTGGGTTGTCGGTGTGTGTGGAGAGGAAGCAGTACTGATGACAGGTAGTGTAAGTTTGTTTTGAAGGAGGGAGGTCAAATGGTGGTAGTGGGCGTGAGTGTGTCTGGTGCCAAGTCTAGTATTTCTCATAGTGTGTGAGCATGGTCGTATAGGAGTGGGTTTAGATGCAAAATGTTGGAGCCATAAGGCTGGGTTGTTAAGTTAGGGATTTGTGTTGTGGGTGGACATAGGTCTGGTTGTAGTGTTATGGTAACGTGAATGAGGTGACTGAGTCAGTATATGTGTACTTGTGAGCACTATGAGGGTAATAAAGTAGAGTGTAATGGCCAAGGCTATGGTGGATAACATTTGGAGAGGAAACTTGACTGAGTGAAAGACTGTTGGGAGCTGGAACATGGTACCGAAATCCACCAGGGTTTGCGGGCAGTTGTAATCATCCTAACAAACCAGAATGTTCCTGGTTCTTAGCTTTGTGCCTAGTTCCTAGTTTCTATTTCTTGTTCCTTATCCCTGTATTTCAAATTTAATGTGCTTAATTGATTTCTGATCCTAGATTCCCTTTCTTTCTTCCTCTGTTTGCAGGCAGCATTTGTCAGTGCTTTCCTTTTTGGTGCAGCCCAGTTTGCCTATGTTCTATATTTCTTTGACTTTTACCTTTGCTGCTGTAAACCTTGATGCTTTAGTCTTTCCTCTTTATAGATTTAGCTTCCTGCCTTTTCCTTGGATGGGTGGACTTCTGCATTCATTTTCCCATTGATTATTAGGTGTGGTGTGCTGTTGTAGCTAGCTCCTGTGTGAATACCTATGTTTTCCTCACTATTCTGGAATCACTATTCCTACTTGCCCCTTGTCTTGAGTCTTATGTATTTAGTTATCCTCCCATTGCTGTTATGGCCTTTCTGGGTCCCTGTTTGATATACAGGTTTTGTGGCTTGCTGACATTCAAGTGTTATTTCTCGTGAGTACTGTTTTTAAGTTACCTTATTGAACTCCATCAAGATTGTTAGCTCACGGATCCTGTCGTTGCTTGCCCTGTACGTGGGCTTAGCGCTGTCAGTACCTGTAACAGCAATTGATGGTAAGGAGCTTGCCGACTTTCCTTGTAACCATAAGGAGCTTCTAAGTGCTTACCCCACATCCCTTTTTTTATATTTGTATTGTTGTCACACTCTATTTGCACTCCTGGGTTTTAGTATACATTTCTCTTGGTTCCTGTGTGCATGGTGTTTGACTCAAAGCTATTCACAGTGTGATCTTGTGCACAATTCCTTTACCATATTCACTGCCTTTGTACTCACCTGACACCTGACATCTTGTCAGAGGAGAATTGCCTAGCATTTCAGTGCTGGACTGCCCCTGGGAAGGACAAAAACTGATATGCGGTGAAATTTCTTCTCCGTGAAAGGGACAGTGAGCTAAAGACTTGGTAGAGTCTCTCCCAGGGGTTATTCACCCAAGAACAGGTCAGTGGGCTGTTTTCGTGCTGATAGAGAGATTCCCATACCCCTATTTGTTTTCCACAACCATTTATAGCCACTAATTTTCTTCTTTCCCAATTACAGTGACCAACAATCACCAGGAAGACAACAATCTGAAGGAAAGTACTTGTCACATCCTACAAAGTAACTGCATTACTGCAGTAGTATTCTTTCTGTTACTCCAACAGTATAGTTTAGCAGCATAGTTGCCTACAAAATTCTTTTCAAAACAACAACAATTATTTGGCTGTTGTTCATTACACCCAACTTGTACACTCTTTCTATGGCCACCAAAAGACCATTATTATAACACCCACTATAATCCTGAAAACATCATAATGTCCTCACTTATTCATTGACACTACCACTGTCTTACGCACTAACCCAACTTTTTCATACATCTACACACACAGCTACTCTTACAACCTTCCCAACCACAAGAATCAACCTGTTACACAATCAGACAGCCCACTCTTTATGTCTGCCTTCATATTCTCACAGTCATTCACAATACACACATTCCACAACTTCCAACTTACCCTTTCCTTTTCTTTCCAACAGACAAAACAGAATGTCTACTAAAAACCAACTTTGTAGAAAAGAAAGAAAGAATAGAGCCAATAAAAATAAAAGCATTCCAGATACTCACCCACTTCTAGCAGGATTTATTGCAAACTATAAAAAAAACTGTTAATACAATCAGTCAACAAAGGTAAACCAGCAACCACTAAAAAACCTAGGGTCCCTAAACAAAACAACAAAAACAAAAAAGTATAAAGAAGAAGAAAACTGCTAATGACCCTACCACTATATCTAACAATGTTAACATAGCCATAGTGAAGGATTCCAAAAAAGTAATTTTACAAAAAATGTTCCACTGCAGAGTTCTTCAGAATCTTATGAAGACAGCTAGGAGGTCAAGCTCTACCATTAAAAATTACAGCAGAAGACAAATTCTAGAAGCTCTAATTAACAGCACAATTCTGCCGAAAAGAAAATGGTTTATATTAATTTTAAACAGAATGAAACCACTAAGAAAATTAATCAGTAAATTACAAAAGTGCTTATAAAAATGTGCAATGTCAACATAGATACCTTTTCAAACTTCTGTGCAGGTGAATGGATTCACACAAGCAACACAAGCAGCACAACCATATTTCAATGAAGAAGCTTATAAACAAGAACAGAAAAATTCAACTGCTAGACATAGCAATGGCAGAGTGTATGAAATGGTAGAAAACATCACTATGGTACAAAAAACCCTTATCGAAAACACATCCCCTACATACTTTAAATCAACTGCTCCTTCCAATCAACCGATCCTTCCAATCCAGAAATGGGCATGCAGCTCAATATGTAACGTACGCCAAACATCCTTCAGATTTTTACAACAATTTCTCTATCACTATGTGAAAGTGAAAGACAAAATTAGAATAAAAACTGTACAAACCATGGGCTTCTGCTCAGTGCACAAATACACTGGACTGCGAGGACATCCATTAGCCTGCATTTCAGGAACTGCTTGCAAAAGCAGCTTCTACCACATCAAAATGTTAGGAACGCACCATTCCACTATACAGAATCTTCTGCAGAGACTGTACTATGCCAAAACTCTTGCTTCACAACTGCAACATTTTAATAACATTCTCCTACATGGAGCAGCCAAAGAACTCCTTCAACAAAAAGTGAAGATGACTTAGAAAATTCAGTAACTTTAGAGAACATTAGCGAAAACCTACAAACACCAATCTACTAACAAACACATACAAAGAAGAAATAGCAAATTTTAAAAGCACATCTGCTAAAGTACTAAACCAGGTATGTGTGTGTTGTTGCAGAACTTTTATAAAAAGAGCACAAACATTGTAGATATGACTTACAAAATAGAGGAAAATGAGGAATCCCAATGCTTCCAATAGGGCTTATATTTTATAACAGAAAATAAATACAAAATAAGTGACCTGTCAATACTTTGCACATACTGCAATACAAAGCGTGATGATAACCAAATGCCATCACGGGCTGTCACTAATAACTTGGATATATTTGCACTTCCAACATCTCTCCAACAGCTTAATTTGTATGAGAGCATTATAATCCAAACAGTACACCCATTTCAAGCAATAATATGCCTTCAATCTAAAAACAGCCAAATTACCTCCTTCTGGACTATTAAAAGGCATTTGTGAGAAAGTAGTATATTTGCCATTAGATCTTAATGAAAATGTAGAAACTCTAGGAGGAGTGCAATGGCCAATAGATCAATTTTGGATTATCTTACTTAATGGTGTACCAACAAAGATATAAACATTGAACAAAACTTAAGAGAAACCACCCAAATCATTCAGGATTCATCACCAACTGGCCAATTTGAACTTGTAGATTCTGTTACTGCAGCCAATGTTTTGGACCAGTATACAATTCACACACTACACTCCAAAGACACCATAGACGATGCATTAGAAACATATCAAATGCGTCAAGCCAAAGGCTATCCAATCAGCATGTGGGAGAAAAGTGTAGAAGCACGTTCCTTTCCTCTACTCTTTCCAACAGGAAACGTAGGAAGATATGATGACACTTCCAACCAAATAACAGCCTCAGAATATCTCTCTTTACAAATGTATTCTGAAGACCTCAGATTCAGACAAAATGTAGAATACATATTCCACCTCCTGTTCGAAAGTGAACTAGCAACTCTATGTTACGGAGTTGCACACACATTAAAAACAGGCTCTCATTTTTTAAACATGTTTGCAATCCAACTGCTTAAAAAGATAAAAGACAAAGATGAAGTTTTGCAGGCAAGTATCACAAATCTCTTGGCAAACATAAGTGGTACAAAAGAATACTGTTTCTGATGTCACGCTGACGTACGTTGTGTGCTAAGGAACTTCGGCCCACCCACATGGTTTGTTACTTTAAGTTTTGCAGAATTTGCATGGGATGACTTGCATGACTTCTTAAGAATAGCAAACCAAAATAAAGAAGGAATAGACATAACAACAGCAGAAGAACTCTGTTCTCTTGAGCCTGTAAATGTATCAAGATACTTTCACCACCGCTTTATTGCCATGCTGAACTTCATCTGTAATAAAAGTATTCCTCCCCTCAGAGAACTTCTTTTGGAGAACACAATATCAATCCAGAGGGGCACCACACAACTACATGATTTTGTGGATAAAAGATTCTCCTGAATTTGGTCATGACAGTGATGCCACTGTTTTGCAGTTCATTCACAAATACATATCCTGCAACATCCCTTCAGCAAACACACATACTGAGCTATGTACACAAATGGTACGCTTCCAAAAACATAAGTTTGGCAGATACTGCCGACACAGATATAAAAACAAAGGTAAATACTACAACAAATACTGCTCTGGTTTCCGTAGACCAGATTCAGCAAAAGGACAATTAAACAGCTTGATGTCTTCTGTTAGACACAGTGTGAAAGGCAAATCGGCTAAAACACATACAGCATTTAAAGAAAAGACACTTCAAAGTACATCAATGACTACACTGCATCATTGCCCTATTGTGGAATGCAAACAAATATATACAATATATTTCAGACAACTCCACTGCTGTTGCAAGATATGTCACAGCCTATCTCACCAAAGCTGAGAAAACAGAGCTGAAAGACCTCTGGGATGACATATCATTTGACAAAACACTGTCACAAAAATTGTACAGCTTTGGCATAAAAATGCTATCCCATGGAGAATGTGGATGCTATGAAGCTGCAGACCATTTAACAGGCACGGCTTATATGGCAAATCTGAACACATAATCTGGCTAAGCATTGGTTCAGCTGCATCCAGAAAAGAGAGCTGAAATCCTACCAAGACATAGAAACAATAGCCAGAAATGATCCCAACAGCCAGGAAATTTAAAAAAAAACAATGCATTAGATACATACTACCCACACAGAAGTACTGCTTTGGGGAACATGTGCCTGTACCACATAGCCCAACACTTCTCCTACAAAAACAATGTGAACTATGGAAAATATGCGGTCTCAGCTTGTTAAGGAAGCCCCGTCAAACTTACCGAACCCAGCCTAATTAAATCATATAAAATAATAATTTAAAACTCATCAACAGAGAGAACTTTCTACATTAGTCTATTGCAACTTTTTAAACCATGGATAAAAGAAGAGGATTTATTAGGTAACCATGACTCATTTGAAGCTGCATTCAATGCAAATGAAAGCAGTATAACAATTTCAAACAATACAAAAACATGTTGGACAATGAACGCCAATAAGAGGAAGAAGTTCAGGCACAACTAGATGAAGACACTCCTGAGGCCAGTCAACCTTCTCTTACATGAAGCCAAGAATCACTTGGGGAGCCACTCATTCTAAATGAAGCATAAATAGCCATGACTGAAGTAGAAAATACCATGTATCAATATGACCAATCAGAAGAAAATGTTTCAGTGCTGAAATGAATGTACTTAGCATTTACCTAGAAGTGACTGAAGACATTGAACATGGTTAGAAGCATGAAAGTGAAACTTGTAGCTGTAATACTTATAAACCTCTGCTCCTCTATGTAAGTGGTGAAGCTGGTTCTGGAAAAGCATTCTTAATTAAAATCATTAGCAAATTTCTCCAAAGTTAACAAACAACAACCCTACAGATGTTGTAACATGCCACAGAGGTTTAGTTGCCTAAAACATGGTGTTACTTTACACCGACTACTGCTCCTTCCAGTAGAAATCTAAAACAAATTACAGTACTGCAAACTATCAGCAGGAGCTGCTACTGAAGTATGCAGAATTCTGAAACAAATGAAAATGTTCCTAATTAATTGGGAAAGCATGGTTTAAAACCTAATGGTGGCTTTAATTCACCTCAGATTGCAAGAAGACCTTAAAACGGACTATGACAAACTCTTTGGAGGAAAACACATTATTGGTTTTGGAGATCTCCTACAATTAATACCAGTGAAGGGTGAACCTATTTTTAAAACCTACAGTCCTGCAACACACTTGACAGCATAGGAAATGTAAATATTTGGCAATATTTCCAGTACAGAAAACTAACTCAAAACATTGTTTCAGTCGGCAGACCTCACCTATGCTAACATTTAAAAAAGCATTAGAACTGATCTTATTTCTACAGATGCACAATCCATCTTAAATAGTAGCTATATGGGCCTAACACATCTGCTCCTGATGTCATGGAACAATTAGCACAGAAAAAATGTAAAATGCCAACCCTAGCAAGCTGTACTCAATTCAATGAAACAATGTTAAAAGAAAGAAATACAACCAATAGTGCATATTAGCTCCACAGACAGACTGGAAGTGCATGGCATGACACTGCCTATGTGTCAACAAGCAACAGCATGACTAAATAGCTTGGAAAAATATATCTCAAACACAGCTGGTTTGGAGAAAATGTTTATGTTGTGTTTTAACTGCACAGTAATTCTGAAACGTAACCTTGACGTGGAGCAAGCTTTTGTCAATGGAGCAATTGGTACAGTTGTTGGCTTCTAGACGTATCCACATGACAACAACATTCAGCTTGTGAACATCCACTTTGACAAACTTTCAGAAGTTAAAAGAATAGGATGCTCAACAGCACAATTCCTTCTTTTCAAAGACATGCATGTACGCAGAGAACAATTCTCTCTCTGTCTCTTGCATATGCAGTCACTCTTCATAAATCACAAGGTCTAACACTAGATCAGGCATTGTTTGACATTAGCAGCACAGTCTCTAACGAAGGTGTGAGTTATGTAGAACTTTCATGTCTATGTACACTCGAAGGACTATTTCTAGTCATTGTTGATGCAAACAAAGTCAAGGCTGACATTCCTTGCATCCTAGAGTACAGCAGACTATGTGCACTCTACACACCCCATCTAAATATGTACTATGTTCATCAAAAAGGTACAGTTTTAAAAAGATAATGTTTGCAAACAGAACCTAGAAGAGATCTCCCAACAGCACCACCAACGAAACAAAAAACAACTGCTACTCCATCAAGCATTACAACCACAAAACTGTTGAGTGCAAACCCAACTGCACATCCATCAGCAGATATAAAGAGAAATATTTCTTCAAAAAAAAACAAGTGGAGCTCCAGCAAATGACAGGTAGACAGAACTCTCTGGTCCATTTAAATTTCCAACACAACTGGTGTAAATTGCTATGCAAATGTAGCAATCAATCTTCTGTTCCAATTGTCACCAATTGTTCAACACATTTACTTAAACGGCTCAGACCAATTGTGTTGGCAAATGCCTGTCCTTCATAGAAATGCCACAAATAATCCTGACACACTTACAGTGTCTCATGAATAAGGCAAGAATTGGACTACTGTGCAGGAATGGTAACATTCACCATAAACACACCAGAAGACCCAAAGGAATTTCTAATGTACTTACTGCAAGTACTGGAAACCAATAAAATACCTATAAATGAAAACTTCCAGATTTCACATGAGGAAACATACATTCACTCTTTGCAACCATGTTTCACAAGTGCACACCCCTAATGAACAATTTATGTATGTAGCTATACCAAATTGTGAATCCATTCCATTTCATCAGCTGGTGCAAAATGCAAATCATGCCATATAATGCACTTTGTGCAATTCAGACAATCGTTCCACCTTGCACATAAACTCACATAGCCAACACAGATGGTACCAAAAATAACTGCAAGCTTACTGGTTTCACACATGGGCAAGTATCTCTTGGCAAGGCAACCTTCACAAAAGTAGGCATAATATACCAAACTGGTGCCACAATCACTGCAGGCCACTATATGGCATACATTAAAAAAATATGTGGTTGGTTTGAATGCAACAAAACTTCAGTTACTGTAAAATAGAGATTACCATCAAATCTAACAAATGCCAACTTAATATTCCTTAAACCTAAATGTAGTCCCTGACCTGTGAAACTATCAATAGTTAGTGTACTTTATACATTCCCTTAAGTACTGCACACTTCAAACAAACATACTGTGAAAGTTAAACTCACATAAATGTAGTATGTTTTTTTTAATGCTGTATTGTTTTTCTTTCCCAATGACCCAATGATTATGCAAAACAGAAACAAGAACAATGCAGAACACACAGTAATGTTGTTTCAAACATAGTACTTACAATGTACTGTTTATGAGAGTCTGCAACGTTTAGTCAATGACTTGTAGAACTATCAACAGTTAGACTACGCCAACTTGTATCTAACTGCATCCATAGTACTGCAATGCTACTTTTGATTGAGAAAAATAGTTAGAATACACCAACAAATATCGAACTGCTTAAAAAAATACCTTTCAGAACTACAAAACTATGAACAGTTAGAATACACCAACTGGTATCTAAGTACTACAAAAATATCCTGCAGGGAGGAGGGGACCACAGCACACATTTGGTGGGAATGCTCCAAAATCAGGCCATTTTGGAAGGAAGTTCTCAGGGCACAGGCTCAGGCATTTGGGGAAAGAGAGGGGGGGATCCCAGACTTGTCCTGCTAGGAAGAATGGGAACAAGGACAGAAGGGGGAATTGGGTGTAGAGAAAAGGCCAAGGTGATACTGATATTGGTGGCGATGACTCTCATAGCACAAAAATGGAAGGGCCAAGCGGTCCCAACGGAACAGGAATGATTAAGGAAAGTTTGGGAACTGATAGCCCTAGAATGGGCCACATATTCAACAGCCAATAACCTGTGGAGATTTATGGCGGAGTCGGGAGAGGTTTTGACCTTTCTAAAGGGAGATTTCAGAGAACAATGCTGCCCTCAAAGACTGAAATTGTTGGATCTGAACTAAGAGCACTTCAGGGAAGCCCTGATAAAAGGAAAGGGATTATGAGCTGCCGGAGAGGGGGGAATGAATGGGGGCACGGGGTGGGTTTTTTGGAAGGGAGTATGTTTATTCTGTTGTAAAACCAATAAAAAGATGTTTAAAATAAACAAAAACAAAAAAAACTAATATCCTTCATTACACTTCATTGCAAAAACACCATCACAAAACGTCCTACTGTAACACTGCTTGTAACAGCTAATACACTTATTTCTGCACTTTACACTTTCCCTTAAGTACTGCACACTTCAAACAAACATTGGGCCTCATTACAACCCAGGCGGTAAATTCCCTACTTTACCACCATGGTGTAAACTTAGTTTACACCATGGTGGATGGCGGATTTACTGCCCCATTCCAAGGTGAGTGGGGCGGTAAATCCCCATTCCCCATTTACCCTTCCCCATTCCCATTTTTGCCCCATAGGGCATAATGGGAGTGGGGAAGGCGCTAATTACGGTGCCGTAATTAGCACCAGGGTGGGTTAGCGCCTTGCATTTTAACGCCTGCTAAAAGCAGGCGTTAAAATGGTAATCAAGCATTAAGGGTTAACGGCGCCGACGGCGCCGTTAAACCCTAACGCCTGGGTTGTAATGAGGCCCATTATGCGAAAGTTAAAGTCATGTTGTATGTTTACTGGAATTGAATGTCGCAAATGTATGTGCTTAACCTGTGTGCAATGTTAAATAAAGTTGTAAAAAATAAATAAAAAAAGTCACATAACTGTAGTCTTTTTTAAAAAATCCTGTATGGATTTTATTTTCCCAATGACCCAATGATTATGCAAACAGAAACAGCAACTGTACAGAACTTGTATGGAATGAGACATTGTGCACTATCCTGCTTAACATATTATACTCTGCCTTTCTACCTGTGAGCACAGCATGTCGGATGCACCATTATAAACGGTGCCGGCGCATCCAACCTCCCCATTCCCATTCAGCCCTATGGGGCTGAATGGGAATGGGGAGCATCTTTTTTCTGGCGCCCGCAAATGGGCAATTAGCCTGTCTGGCAGGGCCGTAATGACCCGGTAATTGCCCAATCGCGGGTGCCGGAAATAAAATGACAGGCACGGGTACTACCGATGTCATAATGAGGCTGTTTTATTCACAGAGAAAGAAGTAAATATTTCACCTTCATTACCATGTACAACAAACTCAACCTGTACACCCAATAGCGCAGCAATTCTAAGTACTATTTGCACTTCAATTGTATTATGTCACCATGTTACAAATACTGTATACTGCCTGTACAATATTTGTAATTACTATAGACATATAATTATAATGGTTGTATCCAGTGGCCAGATTACATTTCTGTACACATATTATAATAGTTGTGGCCAATGGCCAGACAGCCATGCACTCAAGAATCTAGCCACTGGCCACAATCACCACAGCATAATATGGCCATGCAACCAAGAATCACGCCACTGGCCACAACCATCACACCACAACTCGCCCTGAACTTCCCAATTCAAATGACGCCTGCAGACATCAAAATGGACCGCAAACCCTATTTTTCACCTATGAATATATCCCATATCATCTAGATTCCACTCCCCTACCCTGACCAAGCCCTCTTTCAGTCACAAAATAACCCCAAATGTGTGTCTCAAGCTGTCCGGCCAAGACTCTGCCCGTGGTCCACCGTGGTGTCGGCGGACTACTGCGTCACCCATACAGTCTTCTTCTACCTAAACAAAGAGACCATATCATCTTTTTTTCACTTCCCCACCCTTCCCAGCCCCTCTTTCCAACACCAAATGACCCAAAATGTGTTTTTCAGAATTTTTCCCCACCAATCCATCCATGGTCAGGTGTGGCTCTCTGCGGATCCAACATGGCGGACGTTTTGGAAAATATGATGCACCTCACGCTTTTCTCCATCCACTCAGTGGGAGCGTTCAATGTCTGCTGACCTCACTTTGTCCACTGGGCCAATTGGAGCCCCGTCCGCGGACCGAATGCAGATATCACTATCTTTTTTTTACCTACTCCTGTCCCATTTTAAAGAAAACTACTGGACGGGTTTTCACCAAATTTGCAAAGGCACACTTTCGAGACCAAGCCACTGCTCCTGCTGCAATTTTGGGGGAAATATGTCCAGCGGTTTTGGCTGTAGACGTGAGCAAATAATGGTTCAATTGTGTCTATAAAAAAATACATTTTTGGAACCCTCTATAACTTTGCCTCCCCTTGACAAAACCTCACTGAATTTCCAAGAACCAATATGATGGGGCCATATACTGTTTTTGCAAAGTTTGGTAAGGATTGATCTGGGGGGCAAAGTTGTAAGCTTCCCAAAACGTGCTCGAACTATGGGTTGAGAAACTTAACCACAAATACAGGGCCGCTACCGCAGGCCCTGTAATGCTAGCGTTCCCGGCATAGCATATGCCGTTCTAGCATATTTAAAGGTCAATATCGGTTGGTGATTTCTAGAGTCACTTCTGTCCTCTTTCTTAAATATCGGAAAATACCACTGATCACTTCCAGGAAGGGGGGCATAGGTCCATGTGACTTATTAATGGTCGGCTAAATGTATAGGTAACTGTCTGCTTTTGAATTTGAAAGGCCTGTATGGATCAGATGGAATGAGGGGTATGTGCAGTATAAGAATAGTATCTAAGTTCCATCGATTACATCGGCCTCTATGATGTGTCTTTATAGACACGTAATTGTCAACCTTGTACCATTGCAGAGTCCCTGTGATGGCATAAGATTGCATAGTAGCATACTTATAGCAGATGCTTTCAGTTTTAGCGTGTGAGGAGGCATTCATCCTACAGCCTTTTGCAATTCAGAGACTGAAACATTGATCCGGTAATTAACTGTTCATTGACACTGGTACCGCTGTGCCCTGTGTGAAGAGAAGTGAGGGCAGAAAGAAGTAACTTGAAATTATGCCAAATGTTTGCTATAGTGGAAGGTGAAGGTGACTGTATTGAACTGTGCTCATTCTGTTTGTTAAAATGATTGCTGTTGTTGAAGTGAAAGGGCACATGGAGATGCACTTGGCCATTTGGACAACACAGGGCAACCTAACACTGATAAATTACATCAGCTGAGTACAGAAACATACCTAAGCATTTTATATATATATATATATAGATATTCACTGAAAACACTTTAGTTAAGTGACAGGTAAAGTGGTCAGATTTAACACACCAAACCCTTGAAATTCAGTAGATGTGGTAGGTGATGATCACCTTAACTAAAGTTATTTCAATGAATTTCAAAGGTTTTGTTACACCATAGTTTATTCAAAGTCATTAGCCATGAGCTTTGACTGTGGCCACTGTACATATTCCATCTATTGGTAACAGCCGACACGTGTTTCGACCCTTGGTCATACTCAAGGCAATTGTTTCACTTGCAATATAATCCCCAATTATTCACTCTAGAGTGCTCTGAAATCTCTGTCCCGCTCGTGTGTTTCCAATCATAAGTATCAAGTCTGTGTTGCCCCTTCGACAAACGGTGTAGAACAGCATGTATTGTTTGGAAACATCTGAATGGATTCTTCTCCACCCACAAGGTTATGGCCAGGTTTTGAGGATTTATCGAAGGGGCAACACAGACTTCATACATAGCCCGCTTCACAACATGGAAAAGGCTGCTAGATCAACATAAGATTGGAAACACACAAGCAGGACTGAGATTTCAGAGCACTCTAGCGTGAATCTTTCGGGATTATATTGCAAGTGAAACAATTGCCTTGAGGACGACCAAGGGTCAAAACACAGGTCGGCCGTTGCCAAGCACAAGAATAAATAACACTTTTACACTGTACTTGTAAATCGTGTAAAGACTTCTTATAAATGCTATCTACTATTATGGTGTAACACAAGCTGACTGCACAATTTTTGCTAATAAATAATCTGTTTAACATACTATATGAAGCGCAGTGTTCTACCCATTCTACCACCCTGCAATTCCTGGATAATCGTGTACTCTGATTTGATAATTGGGGCATGCACCATAGCCGAAACCCTAGATTTGAATGGGAAAAAATATTTTTCTTGCGGATACAGCCTGAAGTGCTCTACTAAATTACAACACAGCTGTGCCGTCAGCATCAGTAAGGACCTGACAGCATGCTTTTGCAAATCTGGTTTGTGTTTTATTTTTCCAAAGTGTCGAAATGTATGCACACAAAAAATGGTATAAGTTTGGTGCATGGACAATGGGCCTTGCCCTCGGCAAGGACAAATGCCTACTCTTATTTGTTTATTGGGGCGTGCAGCATGGTCAAAGCTGTAGGTTTAAATGGTAAAACAAATTCTGGCTTTGGTTGTAGCCCAGAGTCTCGGACGGGTTTGCAGAAAACTTGCGCAAGGAGAATCAGCAAGGACCTGAAAGGATGCCTTTGCAAATAAGTCCTGTGTTTTACTTTTTTGAGAGTGTAGAAATGTAAGTACAAAAAAAGTGATATAACTTTTCTGCTGTGATTTGCCTTTGGGGGCATACGGCATGGCCGAAGTCCATGTTGCATGGATTGTGGAGATTGGCCATGGAAGCCATGAGCACTGTGAGCAATTAATCCAAAAGGGCGTCTGGTTAATGCCTTGCTCTACCCAGGTAAGTAGACTGAACTTCAGAATGTAGAGTGTCTCTTCTCGAGTTGGGTTTGTATGTCCTTGCTCATTTGTGTGTGATATAAATCATGAGCTCTGGCTATTGGTTACATTATGAGGTTATAGTGGATCCTGAACTAGGATGCTGGGTAGGTGCAGTGGATATCGGGGGTGGTATGGTGGGGCTGGGGACATGGTTAAGCCTCACGCTCTCGACAATTGAACAATCACTTGCATCCCCAGCTTGCGCTGCTGATAACGATACACATAGGTATGCATTGCAAAAAATATGTTTGTTAAAGTAGATTAATAGTTGTTTATTTTAAAAGAGGAATTATTAATAACTTATATATAGTGATGTAACATTATGAAATATTCCACTTATAAAAACCAATTCAATTGATAGAAAAAACGTTGTTAAAGGGACATTACGGTTAAGATCTACCCCTCCTTTGGGACTCCGGTGCTCCAGCAGTGGCCTCCCACCTTAGCATCCTTTGGCACTTTCCTCCTGGGATCCCATGAGTACTTGTCCATCCGTACTGCCCCTTTTTTATGGAGCTCTCTCTCTGCACAATGCATATGTGCATTTATAGGAGCACTATGTATAATATTTTGGTATAAGTATGGGAAATGAATATGCAAAAGATTGGTAGGATATTGTTAAGTGGCAGTTGGTGGGTGGAAGTTTAATTAGTTGATAGGCTATATATAGAGTTTCTTTAAAGTGATTAGTGGATATATGGGTGAATGATTTAAAGTAGGCAATGATTGAGAGTTACAAACATAACAGTAAAAAAAAGTAGAAGGGATGTCTTGTGTGATGGTGTGTGTTAAGATGTATTTTTTAACACTGACCAGGTGGGAAGAAGATTAGGAGGCCACCCTAGTTAAGTGGAACAGGGGAACCTTTTGGATAAGCCAGATCAATCACTGTAGCTTGGCAGGCGGTCCACACTTAGCGCCTCATCACGAGTTGGGCGGTAAACCGGCAGTATTACTGCCGGGTTACCACTTGCGCTAATTGCATTACCACCAACCAGTTCAGCGCTATTAGCGCTGGATCAAGGGTTGGGCAGTAACTGCAATTCCCCATTCCCCCGTGGGGCTAATTGCGCTAGAAAATGGGAATTTTTCCAGCGCCTTTACCTCCTGCTTGGAGCAGGCATTTCAGGAGTTTGTTTCACGTGAGAAGAGTTTTCGACTAGTGAATAGGATAGAGTGTTCTTATGCATCACAAACTTGTGACAAAACTGCTTCTAACCCTGTAAGGGAGGCATCATCTTAGAACACAAACTCCTTTGAGAAATCTACTACCTTTAGGATTGGGTTCTGGCATAGGGTTTGTTTTTAGCTGTTGTAACATACATCGTCCTCGTCAGTCCAATGAATTTTCTGGGGTTCGGTGTTCTTTAATTTGTCTGTCAACCGGTTTGTCTATCAACCTCTCTGTTCCATCTGAGAAGTTAGGATGAACCTACGGTAATACATGATTAACCCTAAAAATGCTCTGAGGTCTCTCTTGGTCTTAGGCATAGGGCGTATCTAAAACAGCTTTCACTTTTTCTTGTTGAGGATGGACACTGCCATTCCCTACAATGAAGCTGAGGTATTTCCCATCTGATTGTGCCAGCTTATATTTGGATGGATTGGTAGCCAAGCCAGCTTCTCTGAGGGCTCTCATAATGGTCTTCCCAAGTCTTTCTATAAATGTCTATGTTGTCAATATAAACCCACCGAAATTGGAGGGGGGCTGTAATATCCTGTCCATAAGCCATTGGAAAGTGGCAGGATCCCCGTGTAAGCCAAAGGGTAGGGCTTTGAAATGGAATAGTGTCAGGGGTGTCGAGAAAGCGGTCTCTTCTTTATCAGGTCCATGTATTGGGACCTGCCAGGACCCCTTGGTTAAATCTAGGGTTGATGGGAAGGTGGCATTTCAAAGTTTATCAATGAATTAATCGATGGGTGATATAGGATAGGCATTGAAGTCAGAGATGATGTTGACCTGTTGGAAGTCTATGCAAAACCTCCAGGAATTATCAGGTTGTGTGACCAACACAATAAGGATGAACATGGGCTTGAAGAGGGTTCCAGAAATATTGCCCGTAGCATTTTGTTCACTTCCTCAACCACTATCTGTCTCTGGGCTTCTGACAGTCTATATGGTTTCAAATGTATCACTTTTCCCTTTGGGGTTCTGATATAATGATAGGTGCCATGCACTCTCCCTGGTTTCTTGCAGAATACATTGGGGAATGTTATACCTAAATCTTTTAAGTACTCTTGTTGTTGACTAGAGAGATTTTGGGAAATTAATTTGAAATTGTCTATTTCTTCTGGTGCTAAACAAGAATGTATTAAGGCAGTGGTGGTGGAAGGATATTCTTTTCAATCTTTTAAGAGATTCACGTGGTAGAGGTGGGTCTTTTGTTTCCTGTCAGGGTCAGCTATTTTATAGGTACAAGTCTGTGTCTGTTCTAGCACTTCATATGACCCATGGCACTTTGAGACACCTTTATTTGTAGATGTAGGTAAGAGGACTAATACATTTTGTCCTACTGAAATGATCTTAGGTTAACCTTCTTGTCGTATGTGGACTTTTGTTGTGTTGGGCTTTTCCATGTGAATATAGACTAGATTTTGAACAAGTTTCATATGCTCTCTCAATCGGGTAGCTGTTTGTGAGAGGGGAACAGGTGCCTCTTCTCTTTCTTCCCAGGACTCCCGGAGCATGTCTAGGACATCTCTTGGTTCTCTACCATTAAGTAGTTCAAAAGGAGAGAATTTGGTAGACGCCTGAGGGGTCTTTCTTACTGCAAATATGGCCCAGGGAATCATATGATCCCAGTCTTTCCCATCCTTGTCTACCAACATTTTTAGGATCATCTTGTCTTGTTGACTATTTCCACCAATCCGTCCATTTGGGGGTGGTGAACTGAAGTTCTTAAGGTGAAAATATGGAGCAATTCCTTGACCTTACCCATGAGTTTGATCATAAAATTGGATCACTGATCTGTTAGAATTTGGAAAAATATGGCAATAGATGTTTTAACATGTTTGGGGTTGTGTTGTTCCGCATGGGTATCGGGTAGCGTAATCAATGATTATGAGGACATATTTGTTACCCAGTCTAGAGATTTCCAACGGTCCAATGATATCCATCCTAATTCGGGAGAAAGGGATTTCTATTAATGGTAAAGGGTTCAGAGGGGCAGGCATGGGAATATGTGTGCTGGTTTTCTCACATTTTTCACATGTCTGAATGAAGTTCTTTATATCAGCATGGATACCTGGCCAGTAAAACCTCCCACTGATGTGCGCCTTGATCTTGGACTGTCATAAGTGTCCCCGTGTCAAATTAAAATGTGCAATATCTAACACAATCTTCCGCTGGTTTTTGGGGATTACTAATTGAGTTTTACTTAGGCCTTCTGTTGAGGTTTCTTTTCTGCACAGTAGTCATTGCTTAAGGATAAAAAAAGGACTTCCCTTCTCCTTCAGGAATCACCTGCAAGAAAGCCTCTGCGAGTGCTGGATCATTTCGCTGGGCAAAGGCTAGATCGGGAAGGATGGTAGGTTCTTTTTCCCTCTTTGCCTCATTGGTATGTGGTTCATCAGCTTTGTAGAGAAGGAGCCAAGAACCCCCACCAAAAGCTCTGCCCCCATTCTGCCTATATGAGGGGAGCCAGAATGTGAGACACGTGCAGTACCAGTGAGAATGGCTGTACTGCAAAGAATCATGGAAGTAAGGTATCCATATATGCATTCACTAAAATATTATGGCCATTTGAACAAAATCCCGGAGGAAGTGTGAAAATGAGCAAACAAGAAAACTGGTGACGTTATGCAAAGCACCCAGAAAAGAGGCAAGAATGCTGAAGAACATAGACAGTCTATGGGATCTAAGGAGGAGGTGTTAAAGATGAGCAACATTTCGGGCTTGAGATGAAGATGCTCATGCTACACAAATGATGAAGAAAATGCAAAGTAATTTTACAATTGTGCAGATGAAGTAATGCAAGCAGACAAAGTATTCTTAAGGCTGGCTACGTAGTGAATAGATTGCAGCCATGCGCCAATGTATACACACAGGAATGTTTGGAATATGGATGTTCCACAACACACTTTAGCAGAGTCTGGACCCGGTGAATAGAAAGGCTTTTTCAGTGTGGCGCAGTTGGAATACAGCTAATGGTGGAGGAGAACTCAAGAAAGTCTTGGCTGGCCCAGCACCAAGAAGTCAAGGCCACCGTGAGCCTGGATGTTCATTCAGTAGCTACAAAACGTGTGAAAAGAACAATCCCCTTTCTGAGGTGGGGTGGAAGAGTACTGAAGACATCGAGGGTTCAGCATTTAATAGTATTTTAGTACAGCACAAAGCTCTGAAACGTGGTGTTAAGTCACATGGTCAGATGAACATAGACATTGGGTCGAGCTACATCAAAACCAAGAGACAAATTATGCCTATAATCCCTTTTATTCTCAGGCACAGAGAACATTTACAAGGCCAAGTGCTTATTTGACTGGCAGACTGTAAGAGTAATGATGGATGCTAAACTCATTGGGTGAGAAGCTATGGTCAAAACCAGCCCACGAGCACCTGGGGTACCAGCCTGCGTGCTGGTAGCATGTGTAGAATATTACAGAGTGGTACAAGGGTTCCAACCAATTATAGAGGGCAACGTAATAGAGAGCCCTATAGTTTGTGTAACCAATAGGACGTTGTGTATTTGATGACGTTCATAGTGACTTGTACTAGAGGAGGGCTTAGTTGCCCACCTGATGTTAGAGGCTCAATCACTATCCCTGTCAGTATGGAATGGATACTTAGATGTTCCCTCTAAGCCTATCCCTTTCCCTAGTAGGTCTTTGTAGTTTGCGACGTAGGTTGACGTCAGTGATGATGAGTTTTTACTATATAAACTGTATTTTTTATGAAACTCGCTGAGTGAGAAAAATCAAGCGCATGTCCGTTGATGTTTGTTGTACTCCCTGTTTTAGACAATTGCAAATAAAACAGACTAACTTTGCCAACTTCATGAGTCAGTATGGTTATTGATGTTTAAGTACATTCCGCATCCCCATCTATCTCAAAGTATTGCTACCTCGTCTTAAAGGGTCCTTAGGTACACAGGTTCACCTCTCTCAGTTTCTTCTGGTATAGTCTCTATAAAACAGGGAAACAGAGCCCTTTCAAGAATTCCCTGTGCCATTGTTGTCCCCACAATGTATTTCACCATGGTTCTGTAGGAGAACCTTTATGTCTCCCCGGAAGTCGGGATCTATGACAACCGCTAGGATGTCCAGACTGAACTTCCAGGCCAGGCCAGATTTTTGAGCAAATCTTATATAACACATGGGTGGGGGTATTAGAACCAAGTATGTGGGAATCATACCTCTTTTCCCTGGAGGGATAGACGTTTCTTTGCTGCTACAGATATCAACGCCTATGGACTCTTTCATGGTGTTAGAGGGATATGAGGCTCTATGACTAAGGTTCTGGAATTTTAGGTTTCCCAATTTGTCTCAATTGAGTTGCATCCCACTCCTGACACCACATATAAGGAAGATATGGCATCCACAGTAAGACATACACTAGTGACCAAAGTTCAAGGGTGTTTATTGAACTTCAATTTGGTTTAAAAAATGCTTATCTAATCCTAAATTTAAATATGGGAGTAAGCTACTACCATCAAATAATAATTATGCAGTCCTAGTCGAGTCTGTCAAAATAAAAAGGCCTATACTAATAAACCTATTCCCAATCCTTACCTCTAAATACAAATATTTTGGGAAACAATGTTATGCAAAAGAAAAATGTTCAAGAAATTAACCTATGCTCCTCTTACCCACATTTTCAGCAAGGGACACAGTGACACACTCGAGCTTAGCACAGTCTCTGGCTTTTCAACCACTAGGGTGCAGTTCAACACCTCAACATCATGTCCCTCTTTTCCATTCAAAGTCTCTTATTTCAGAGGGCCTGATGAAACACGACAAAAATTAGAGTTTCTTTCTTCTTAGAATTTCACAAATTCCCAGGTCATTTTCTCTTCAACCTGGGTCCCCCTTCGCTGGGCTCAGACCTGCTTTAATGCAAAGATTTCAATTGATCTCCCTCTGCCAGGCTCAGACCAACTTCATCTACGTTGCCATAAACTTTCTTTACTGTATCAACATCAAAGACTTTCGATTGTGTGCAGTATTTTGCTTGACCCGTCACAGGACCACTCAATTCACAACTCTTTACCACTCTTTTACTTTTGCCACCTCTCAGCTGGATACCTTACAGAGACCTTCGATTGAGCACACACGCAGTCCTGGACCACTCTGTCAAAGGTATCATATCTTGGTTTCAAAGTAATTACTCATCAGCAGTGCAACTTTACTTGCATTGGTTATCACACGCATGTCAAACAATGTTCGTTTCAGTGTTCGCCATACAATGTTTCCTCTTGCAATCTTGGCTTCAACACAGACCGGTCTTGTATCCGTCTCCCCAACTCACCGGCTGTGTTGATTTCACTGACAATGCTTTGTTCTTGGAGCTAAGGACATTACTACAGCATCTGGCGATTCTTTCTGCCTTGATTATTGACGCGTGAGTGCCCCGGGTATCTCCGACACACAATGCCGGATTCTTCAGCCTGGATTCCTGGTCTTACAATTTCTATTCTTGAAGTTTCAGGAAAGTAACGTTTCATCATCGAAAAGGTCAAGGGAACTTCCTTGTCACATGACAGATTAACATTATTTCTCTACAGTGGACCACCTGAGCTCTCTGTCCGTAAGCTGGCGACTAATTAATCCAATTTGGTCTTCCTTGGCTTTTTCATCTACCTGTGATAATACAGCACCTATCCCAGTGTCAGAGGCATCTGTCTGCACAATAAAAATATGCTTGTAGTCAGAGGCCCTGAGAACAGGGGCCTGGCACAGGGTGTCTTGTAAATCATTGAAGACCTTCTCACACTCCTCAGACCAAGAGACCTTCTTGGAATTCTTCGGACTAGTGAGAGCAGTCAGAGGGGTAGCTATTGCACCATAGTCTGCCATGAAATTTTGGCAATACCCAGTAAGACCTAAAAAGGCTTTCACCAGAGTTTGTGTAGTGGGGGTAGGCTAGTCTTGTGCTGCTTGTCCTTTACTGGGTAGAGGCTGAATCCTCCCTCCACCTACTTTATGTCCAAGGTAGGCAACTGATCTTTGTCCAATCTGGCACTGTCTGGCGTTTGTGGTCAAGTGGGCCTTCTGAAGAGCCTTTGACACTATTCCCACGTGTTTCACATGTTTTTCCCAGGTGGCACTAAAAACTGCTATGCCATCCAGATATGCTAAGCATAATTATTCCAACCCATTTAGTACATGATACACAAGCCTTTGATAAGTGGCATGTGCATTCTTTAATCCAAAGGGCATTACTATGAACTGGTAAAGCTTCTCTGGGGTTGCAAATGCTGTCTTCTCCTAGGGCTATTTGCCAATATACTACCATGAGGTCAAATGTGCTGGGGTACTTGGAGGCACCCAAGGTATCCACCAGCTCATTAGTTCTAGGCAGGGGGTGAGCATCTGTCCTGGTGACAGCATTCAGTACACTGTAGATGACACAGAACCTCAGTTCAGGTGTACCTGCCTTTGGTACCAGAAACACAGGGCTGGACCATTGTCTACTGGAAGGCTCGATCACCCCAAGATCCAGCATCTTGTTGACCTCAATTTTGATGTAGGATCTCACCTTGTCTGACATCCTATATCCCCTACATTTGGTAGGTACACTATCTCCAGTGGCAATGTCGTGTTTGCAACAAGGTGTCAAACCTGGGTTAGTGAAAACAAGGGGGAACACTGCCTCAGCAAAGTTCTTACTTCCTCTTATTGACTATGAGTCAGGTGAGGGGCCACTTTGACACCCTCAATGGAGCCATCTGAAGGGCTACTTTGGAATAGGTCAGGTAGTGGTTCTGATTCCTCCTCTTCAATGTTCAATGTTAAATGTTAAAGGTATTTATATTGCGCACCGTCACCAATGGAGTTGGTCCCCAGGCGCTCTGGTGGATCTGTAAAATAAGAGGGGACAGGGATGGATTAGTCGGGAGAAGAGGGAGAAGGATAGAGAGAGAGATGGTGTGCTGTTGACGGCTACAGCTCGGTGTACACTGTGCGCTGTGCTTTGGTGTTAGTATTGGACTGGGGCGAGACTACGTGTGCTGTTGGTGTTGTTTATGTGCTGTTAGTTTGTTGTTGATGTGTTGTGGTGAAGTGCGTGCAGTTTGCTGGGCGAAAACAGGTTGTGTGCATTTTCAGGTGAGGCAGGTATGCAGAGATTTGAAGGTAGGGTTAGTGGGGTGAGAATCCTGGTTGTGGCACATCTTGTCGGGTTTAAATTATATTACTACTGGTGGGATTAGTTGCTACTATCCTTTCTTGATCCTCTGACTCTAGAGGGTTTTAGCAGAGCACACTCCCTCTGTCAGATGCCAAAGGTAGTGCAGCTACTTCAACCCTAGGGATGAAAGCCTTAAGATGTGTTTATGTGGAACACTTTGGGAGCTTGACACAGCCTCCCAAGGTCCACTAAATACTTTACCTCACCCAGCTGCTCCACAAATGTATAAGGGCCTGGCCATTTATCCTGTAGGGCTCTTGGCCTTATAGGGTTCTTAAGCAGGACTTCTTGGCCTGGGGTAAAGTCAGTGAAGCCTTCTGGTCATACCAATGTTTTACCTGTGATGAATATGTAGGAGCTGTGAGATAAAGGGGTTCATGCATATGTAGGAGTAGTGGGATTATGTAGAGATAGGGCAACAGAAACATCATAAATGGCCAGCGCATGCAGCAGATGGAAATGCACACATCATTCCAGTGAGCACATGTTAAAGCTTGTTCATTTCAGAGAAATGTTCCACTTGACTGAGTTTGCACCAAATGTAATAACTAATGTATATTAACCTACTAACTTAACCTCCTATTTAACAAACTGCATTCCTATCCTTAACATGAAGTGCAAAATTGGTTCAGATGAAATGAAATGGAAATTATTTTGAAATGCTCTTCTGCAATGAGTTATGAGCTGGCTGTGTGGCTGAGGCTGAAATATGCCCTGTTAAATGGCCATTGTGTTTTCGCAGGAAGCAAAAGGGAGAGATGATGCATTTATAGTTTAGCAGGCGTTTGGAAAAATACTGAGCAGAATGTAATAGAGAGCCCTATAGTTTGTGTAACCAATAATGGATGGATTGAATGGATGGGATGACATGATCTAGTCAAAGGATTCGGTTTGAGTGGCGGTAGGAGGATTTAAAAGTAGCAGAGAGAGAGGGTGTTTGGTCAGATGTTCAGAAACATGCAGTGCAGAGGTTCAGAAACTTCCTGGCAGACAGGTGGGCTGACTTGCAAGGAGACATGCAGGGATCCTGGGCTGGGCTGAGCTGGTGCTGGGAGATTGTGACCTTTTTTCAGTGACGAGTCAAGAGAGAAGGGGTTTTCCCCAATCATCAGCGTAGGAACTGCACCAATTTCTAGGTGGATATGGGTTTTTAAGTGAGGAGTTCTGAATTAATACATGGCAGATAGCCAGTCAGGGTTAGCAAACTTTGCAGGTAATTGTTAATGTTTAAAACAAGCTCTTTTCAATTGTTCATGAAAAAGAAAGTGTGTGGTTGCTGTGACTTTTTTATCTTTATCTATCTCAAACTGTGTTCCTGCCAATTCTCCACATTCAAGGACATTTGTAGGATAACATGTAGGGATCTTTTGGTGGGTTTAACTTTGTAGTGTAAAACATATGTTTCTATGTTTTCTTTTGTACACTTGGCTTATGCCGCATGAGATATTTCGTCCGAATAACTCTAAATATCATTACATATAAAAATCAGAAAACTAATATACTGAGTTGGATTTTGATTGCACAAATGCTCTCAATGGAACAGAAGTTGGGAATTCACAGGGACTAGCCCCATTTTACTATAGTTAGTAATTCATTTTACCACAGGTGGTAAAATCTGAAGTGAACTTTTGGTTTTCATAATAAGTGAGTTTAGAAGTGAGTGATGTATGTGTATCTAATGACTTATTTATAATACAAGATCTTTTGTGATTTGGCTACTAGAGCATATTGCTCAGCCTGGTAGATAGGTTGCTGAGAAAGAAAGGGATACCGTCATAAATATATACATGTAATAAGTCTGGTAACTATTCTTTGGGAGGGACCTGGGAAAAAGGACTGGTGTTAGGATATATTCTGAGGGGAGCATTACCACTATAAATAGTAAAGCTACCAATGCTTCACTATAATAAAATATACCACAATTTACAAAAATTAAACACCCTAAGATTAGGTGTAACTCCTCCAGAAAATATATCTAACATGCCAGAGCTTGACCAGCCTTCAACTTATCACTGGCCTGAGTCATCAGGAGGACCATTCTCTTTCTTAACCCCAGCACATGATCCTCTACATCTTGCCCCTTTCCTTTGCTGTCCTGGAAAGGTAAAGATCATCTCATACCTGCAGTATTTGGTTCATATGCAAACATTTTTCACTTTTGTGAAAGTATTCAAAACGAAAATGACAAATGATAGTGTGTATTTTAAAAAGTTCATTGCAGCATGCCAGATGCTTTTAGTGGCCTTTTGAATATTTTCGTGCACTGCCTTGATGGCCACACCAGAATGTTGCAGTGAAGCCATCCTCCTCACTGTGCCTGTGTAACGCTCACCTGACTCCCACAGAGGCGCAGACCAGGACTGGAATGAAGTTGCTTCTTCCGGTGAGGCGCTGGACTCAGAGTATGGCAGGGCCGGTTCTTCTGTATGTGAAAAGGGAGGGGCGTTAATGACCTGCGGGGCAATGTGCAGCTTCCCACTCCCTTCACCTCCTGAACGAACCCCCTTTCTGTAATTCCCCTAGAATCTCACCTTTGGTTTTGTGATGGCGAGCTCTCCTTCCTGCTTCTGGTGCAGGGGCGCGTTGAAACCCAGTTAATTCACTGGATTCACTCTCATACATCCATGTTGATTCTGCTAATGTCCGAGAATAAGAAGTATCTATTGTCTTTCTTTCAGGTGCAGAACGTGGATCCCGAGAAGAGCGATGAAAACGATGAAGAATGCTCAGGTTAGTGTTCAAAGAATGTTTTTCCTCTGAGTGCAATATTAAACGCTAATGCAGGTGTCTTTTTCCCCATAGGGGCCGGGGTCAGAATGCCGAACGAGCATAGACCCGAAACGAGAGGTAAGTTCCGGTAAGTCTTTAATGAGAGTCTTTATTATGTCTTTTCATTCTCTCATTAATTCCGCTGCCTTTCTTTTCCCCTTAGGGGCCGGGGTCTGCAGGTGCCTGTATGCGGCAGAGACCCGAAATGAAGTATGACCCAAACAGGTAAGTCTAAATGGAAGCTCTGGCTTTCCTTATGCTCTTCTCACTCTCACCTTTGTTTTTCTGTCTTTTTCCCCAGGTGCCAGGTTGATGCAGCGAATCCGGACGAGCGCCGCTGGCAATGGAGGCTGGCAGCAAGGTGAGTGAAATGTGGCGCGGCAGAGACGGGTGAGTTGACCTTTTAAAATGAAAGTCTTTCCTTTTCAGGATCGCCGACGGGACGACTCTTGTACGAGGTTGAAACAGGTAAGGGCTCTTCTTTTGTCCAATTCTTTCTCCTTCTCCACATGCAGGTGTTTCTGGATGCAGGCGGGCGTGGCAGAAGTCAAAAAGCAGGAGCAGGCACGGTGAGCGTCCAGCTGCTAGATGCAGAACAACGCGAAGCGTGAGTTACTGATCGGGCGTGGTTTAAATAGCCTTTCAAGAAGTCCCAGGTATGTATCCTTCCACTCAGGTATGTATTCTTCCTCAGGCCACACCCGTGTGGTTAAGTAGTTCAAGAGACAAAATAGTCCCATCCAGGCCTCAAGGGGGCCTGGATGTTGCAGCAAGGTCTGCATCAGGTAAGTGTACACCCAAGCACTTAAACACAAGTCATCGATTATGAGCCTGGCGCCTAAGGCGCCAGGACTGGGGTCCAATATGATTCAGTCCAAAGGGCCCCGACTTGGGCCCGCTGAGACCTTCCTGGGGGAAATGATGCCTGCCTCTGGGGTGGCTGGGCCCGGCCTGGTTCCTTAGAGATAGGCATCATGACAGTACCCCCCCTCAAGGCCCCTCCCAAGGTTGTTTCCTCCGGGGTTTTGGTTTATTCAGGAATCTTCGGTGGAACCTTTGTATTAATCGTGGTGCGTGAACATAGTTACTGGGTTCCCAAGATCTTTCCTGAGGTCCATATCCTTTCCAATCAACAAGATAGAAGAGTTTCGACCTAACTATCTTGGAATCTAAAATGTCTTTCACTTCGAATTCTAATTCCCCATCAATTTGGACAGGCTCTGGAGGCTCAGACAGTCTGGTTCCAGGTTGTACTGGTTTTAGAAGTGATGTGTGAAAAACGGGATGAATCCGCATGTTGGATGGTAAATCGAGTTTAAACGCCACTGGGTTGATTATAGCTTTGATGGTGTAAGGTCCAATGAATCTGGGGTTGAAAGTTCGAGGTCCTTTGAGAGGTAAATGTCTAGTTGCTAGCCACACCTGGTCTCCTATTTGGTAAGGAGGTGTTTTACTACGATGTAAGTCTACATTTTCTTTGTATTTCTTCTTGGCTTGCTGTAAATGAGAAGTAGCCTCTTTGAAGGCTCGGGTAATTGTGGTATGCAGATGATTTACTGCTGGCATTTCCAGGGTAGGAGGAGGGTCCAGGTCTGAGGTTCGAGGGTGATGTCCATACAATGTGTAAAAAGGGGTTTGTCCGGTTCCAGAATGCACAGAGTTATTGTAGGCATATTCTGCGATCCAAAGAATGTCTTTCCAGTTGAACTCAGATTGGTGTAACATACACCAAAGATACTGTTCGAGAGTCTGATTTGTTCTCTCGGTTTGTCCGTCGGTCTGGGGGTGGTGGCTGGTAGATAAAAGCACACCGATTTGTGCCAGTTGGCAACATTTCCTCCAAAAATGGGAAATAAATTGGCTTCCTCGATCCGAGACTAGTATGGAAGGGAAACCATGTATGCAAACTATATTCTCCAGAAATTCCTTGGCCAAGATAGAAGCTGAAGGCAATCCTTTTAAGGGAATGAAGTGGGCCATTTTGGAGAACAGATCCATGATTACTAGGATAGTGTTGCAACCACAACAAGGAGGCAGATCCGTAATGAAGTCCATTGACAAGGTGTGCCATGGTGCTGGTGGAATATCCAGGGGTTGAAGTAGGCCGGCTGGTCTTTGCTTTTGACCCTTGTTTTGGGCGCAAATTCCGCAAGACATCACAAAAGACTTTATGTCTTTTCTCCAAGAAGGCCACCAGAAATGGCGTTAGATTTTTTCTTCCGTTTTAGCGATACCAGGATGTCCTTCCATTAATGATTCATGATAATGGGCAATAACCTGTTCTTGCAATTCTTTACTTGGCAGAAATAACCGTTCCTGGAAGTAGGGTAAATTATCCTTAATGGTGTAATGAGGACCTTTTTGACTCCATTCCTGTAAGGCTGAGGAGTCTACAAGTTGTTTTACTTGAGTTTGGATGTCCTCAATAGTTTGCAATGAAGTCAAGCCTAAGATTCTTTGTTCAGGTATAATTGGCACAGGTTCTAAACTCGAATTGGGTTCTTCCATGCCAATCCGGGATAAGCGGTCCGCTTTACCATTCTTGCAGCCAGGGCGATAGGTAATTACAAAATCAAATTCTGCAAAGAATAGAGCCCATCGGAGTTGTCGTGAAGATTGAGCTTTGGCCGTCTTTAAATACTGCAAATTTCTGTGGTCCGTAATCACGGTGATGGTGTGTCTTGCACCGAGAAGGTAATGACGCCAAGCCTTGAAAGCAGATTTAATAGCCAGTAACTCTTTGTCGGTAATTGCGTAATTAATTTCAGGAGCAGAGAATTTCCTGGACCAAAAGGCTACGGGGTGTAGTTGGTTAGTTTCCGGATCTCTTTGTGACAGGACCGCCCCCATGGCTAAACTGGATGCGTCAGTTTCGACTATATACAGGAGATCAGGATGCGGGTGTTTCAATACAGGTGCGGAGGTGAATTTGGTCTTCAGGTCTTGAAAGGCTTGTTCGGCCTCATGGGTCCATTCGAAACGTTTGTTCTTACGTAAGAGTGCTGTAATGGGCTGAACTATTCGGGAAAACTCTGGGATGAATCTTTGATAGAAATTGGCCAAGCCAAGCATACTCTGAACCCCCTTCACTGAACTAGGAGATGGCCATTTAAGGATGGCGTCCACCTTTCGTGAATCCATTCGGATTCCCTTGGGAGTCAGGATGAATCCGAGGAATTCGACTTCTGTGGTGTGAAAGACACATTTTTCTAGCTTGGCAAATAGTTTGTGCTGGCGCAATTTCTCAAGAACTGCTCGAACATGTTTTCGGTGATCAGACTCAGAAGAAGAGTACACCAGGATGTCGTTGATGTATACGATGACACAGACATCAATAAGTTCTCGAAGAACATCATTCATGAAGTATTGGAAAGCGGCAGGCACGTTGCACAAACCAAAGGGCATTACCTGATATTCGAAAAGCCCATATTTGGTGCGGAAAGCCGTCTTCCACTCATCACCTTCTTTTATTCGCACAAGGTGATAAGCTCCTCGGAGATCAAGCTTAGTGTATACACGAGCATCTTTTACTTGATCAAGAAGTTCTGGGATCAGAGGCAAAGGATAACGGTTCTTAATCGTTATCTGATTAAGGGCGCGGTAGTCAATACAAGTCCTAAGGTCACCTTCTTTTTTAGGGACGAAGAATAAAGCGGAAGAGACAGGGAACTTTGACGGGCGAATAAAACCATTGGCAAGGTACTGATCCAAATACTGACGCAAATGCTGGTTTTCAGGTTCAGTGAGAGCATAGATCCTGCTACACGGCGGTTGAGCACCGGGAACTAAATCGATCTGGCAATCGTAAGAACGATGGGGAGGTAACGTGTTAGTCTGTTCTTTCTGAAATACATCCTGGAATTCAAGGTATTCTGCCGGTAGTTGAACAGTGGTGGAGGTTAATGTGGCTAAACTTAAAGCTGGATTTCTTGGATAACAAGTTGGTCCGCAATCTGGAAAGGTGATTCTCTTTGCTCGCCAGTCTATTTGAGGATTGTGTGTTTCTAACCAAGGAATTCCGAGGATAACTTGGAATTGTGGAGCCTTGATTATGTCAAACACTATCGCTTCCCGATGTCCATCTTGAGTCACTAGTGTCACTTCAGTGGTGGAATGCGTTACCGGCCCAGAGGCTATTTCGGTACCATCAACCGTAGTAATGACTTCCTGGTTAACTTTTGGATGGAGAGGGAGGTTAATCCTAGAGGCCAATTCGCGATCCACGTAGTTCCCAATAGCCCCGCTGTCGATGTATGCCTTGATGGCATGTAACCGTTGGGGCTTTTTAGGGTCCGCGAGCACCATTGGCAAGACAAAATGCGAGGTCAAAGAGTTTGTTTTCAAGCTCGGCAAGCGGACCTCTACGCTTGTCGGGCTAGGTCGTTTCCCGAATCAGGTTCCATTACACCAACCACCTTTTTAGGTGGTTTTACTGGACAATCACGAAGAAAGTGACCGGAAGCCCTGCAATAGAGGCATAGTTGCTTTTGCCGCCTTCTCTCACGTTCCTTCTGAGTTAACAGCCACTTCACTCCATCGATTTGCATAGGTTCAGAAACTTCGGTATTCCTAGGGTTAACGTGGGTCCTGATCGGTACTCGGGTTTCATACTTGAACCGATCAGCTTTTCTATTCTGAAGTCTGTGATCCAGTTGTACAACTAAATCTATGTATTCTGCGCAGGCTTGGGGTGGATTCACCACTTGGGCCAGAACGTCTTTTAGCTCTCCGCGCAGACCCCGGTGAAATAAAGTGATTCTTTTATTTTCAGGCCATCCGGTTTCCACCACCAGTCTGTTAAAGGAGGCTATATAAGACAAGAGGTCTTGGTTACCTTGTCGTAAAGATAGCAGTTCATTGTTAAGGGCCTGTTTCTGAGAGTGTCGAGCGAACAATCTTTCCATGTTGGCCTGAAACCCCTGAAAGTCCTGGAGAATGGGATCATTCTGATTCACCAAAGGAACAGACCAATCGGCAGCACAGCCACTTAGATACGATAACACAAAGGCCACTTTGGTCTGATCATCGGGAAAGGCCCCAGGTCTGCATAAAAAGTGCAAGCGGCATTGGTTCATGAAAATGGCATATTTCTTAGGGTCCCCCGCAAAGCGTTCAGGCGGTGCCAAAGGCATGGAACCAGGTAGATTGATCTGTACTGGATTACTCAAACCCAAAAAAGTGGAAGGCCCCCCGGAACCAGGTAAAGGAATTTGTCCGGCCTGGGTCTGTAACAATCGTTTGGCCAGGTCACCAGTTCGTTCCTTGGAGAGAAACAGTTCCCTTTTGAGGGTGTTAGTCTCCTGGCGGGCTGAGTGTACCTCTGCCCTTAATTCCCCCAAAAGCTGGGCCAGCTGGTCAGTCTCAGAAGTTTCCATAGGGCCCGGGTGGGAAATTATTGGTAGGCTTCGCGTTCTGTAACGCTCACCTGACTCCCACAGAGGCGCAGACCAGGACTGGAATGAAGTTGCTTCTTCCGGTGAGGCGCTGGACTCAGAGTATGGCAGGGCCGGTTCTTCTGTATGTGAAAAGGGAGGGGTGTTAATGACCTGCGGGGCAATGTGCAGGTTCCTACTCCCTTCACCTCCTGATCGAACCCCCTTTCTGTAATTCCCCTAGAATCTCACCTTTGGTTTTGTGATGGCGAACTCTCCTTCCTGCTTCTGGTGCAGGGGCGCGTTGAAACCCAGTTAATTCACTGGATTCACTCTCATACATCCTTGTTGGTTCTGCTAATGTCCGAGAATAAGAAGTATCTATTGTCTTTCTTTCAGGTGCAGAACGTGGATCCCGAGAAGAGCGATGAAAACGATGAAGAATGCTCAGGTTAGTGTTCAAAGAATGTTTTTCCTCTGAGTGCAATATTAAACGCTAATGCAGGTGTCTTTTTCCCCATAGGGGCCGGGGTCAGAATACCGAACGAGCATAGACCTGAAACGAGAGGTAAGTTCCGGTAAGTCTTTAATGAGAGTCTTTATTATGTCTTTTCATTCTCTCATTAATTCCGCTGCCTTTCTTTTCCCCTTAGGGGCCGGGGTCTGCAGGTGCCTGTATGCGGCAGAGACCCGAAATGAAGTATGACCCAAACAGGTAAGTCTAAATGGAAGCTCTGGCTTTCCTTATGCTCTTCTCACTCTCACCTTTGTTTTTCTGTCTTTTTCCCCAGGTGCCGGGTTGATGCAGCGAATCCGGACGAGCGCCACTGGCAATGGAGGCTGGCAGCAAGGTGAGTGAAATGCAGCACGGCAGCGACGGGTGAGTTGACCTTTTAAAATGAAAGTTTTTACTTTTCAGGATCGCCGACGGGACGACTCTTGTACGAGGTTGAAACAGGTAAGGGCTCTTCTTTTGTCCAATACTTTCTCCTTCTCCACATGCAGGTGTTTCTGGATGCAGGCGGGCGTGGCAGAAGTCAAGAAGCAGGATCAGGCACGGTGAGCGTCCAGCTGCTAGATGCAGAACAACGCGAAGCGTGAGTTACTGATCGGGCGTGGTTTAAATAGCCTTTCAAGAAGTTCCAGGTATGTATCCTTCCACTCAGGTATGTATTCTTCCTCAGGCCACACCCGTGTGGTTAAGTAGTTCTAGAGACCAAATAGTCCCATCCAGGCCTCAAGGGGGCCTGGATGTTGCAGCAAGGTCTGCATCAGGTAAGTGTACACCCAAGCACTTAAACAAAAGTCCTCGATTATGAGCCTGGCGCCTAATGCGCCAGGACTGGGGTCCAATATGAGCCTGGCGCCTAAGGCGCCAGGATTCAGTCCAAAGGGCCCCGACTTGGGCCCGTTGAGACCTTCCTGGGGGAAATGATGCCTGCCTCTGGGGTTGCTGGGCACGGCCTGGTTCCTTAGAGGTAGGCATCATGACAGCCTGCTCCCCTCCAATAGGCTGCCTCAAGCTTATTTTATCCAATCCGCAGCGCTGGGAGGTGTACATTTATGATTGGTTATTTTTGATTGGTTATTTATAATGCGCTTAATACCCAGAGGTTTCTAAGCGCGGACCCAGGGGTTGAACCTGTGTTGCTCCGTGTCGTCTTGCTTCCAAGGCAACTACGTTGCCCCTGAGCTATCCTCCAGAGACCATTTTCAGGAGCCAGCCACAACATCAAAGGCCTGCGTCTAGGCCCTGGAGGAATTCCCTCCCTCTGTTTCACTGCAGCACCAAAGCCAATCCTCCTGTTGCCTGCACCCCCCACTGCCTCCTCAACACTGAGCATTTTGCATGAAGGTAAGCCCTAACCTGGGCTCATAAATCGCCTGGCACTTGCCCCAGACCTTTGTTGTCCTGGAAAGGTAAAAATCATCTGACAATGGCAGCATTTGGCTCATATACAAAAAATGGTCGCTTTTGTGCAATTATTGCTGCACCAAGTCGGAGGTAGATATCTTTCTTCGGCGTGAGCCTCCCTCTGGAACGACCTTCCTGCCCCTCTCAGACATGAGCTGGAACGCCTTAAGTTCCAGAAACTTCTCAAGACTTTCCTTTTCTCCTCCTCCTCTCTCCCCTTCCCTTGGTAATGTCCCCCTGCCACTGTGACTGGTGCCTGGTCCCTTATGTGCCTTACAGGGGCCACTCCCTCCTTCATCTATCTTCCCCAGCATCCTTAAACAGCACTTGCCCTTGGGCACCATTCCCTGACTAGCCTGAACCTGGTCCACCCCACCCTTGCACTAGCTGACCCTTAGCCCTGTGACCACCGGGACACCGGGACATCCCCCGGTAGGCCTCTCGCCTGGAGGGCCCCTTTGAAGCGGATTGCAGAAGGATACACACGCACAAGCACATCGTGTGATTTCCCATCTGCATGGGTGGTTTGCTTTGAATTGGCTGCCTACAATGCCGGCTGCCACCACCGACCGAGCAGGCGCTGCATATTCTTTTTTTCTTCCCAGCAGGGCTGGGCCTGCGCCTGTTCATGAGGGCCTCCTACTGTGCTCGGCAGCGGATGATTGGAACCGCGCGTGCCAGTGTACACATTGGCAGCGCAGCGGCAGGTCGACAGGGCCTGCAGCCGGCCCAGGCTGCGTGAGGCCTTGGGATCGATCATGTCGATTGTCGGATCAACTAAGGTAAGCAAGACGCTGAATGATATATGCATATCACTTCATGAAGGAACATTTGATTCGCATCATGACATTGGATACACCCACCACCCCACATGTTTATCAAATATGTCTTTCGATCATTATGACCATGAAATACGAACAAATGTGACTGTTCCTCATGCTGGTTTAATTCCACGGAACCCTGGGCCTGGTCACGGTGTACCGTTCAAACCTTCATTGTGGTCCCGTGGGAACTGTTGCAACATGTACAACACGCACCAAAGCACCGAGGCTGCAGATATTCCTTGTTCAAAGTAGGAGCACAGTTTCCATGACAAGGAGTACACAACCCTGGCGCACCTGCCTGGTTTGACCGCCCTTGTGCTTTAAATGTACCCTTGCCCTGGTATTTGAATGTAATAAGGCCATCAGAATTTCTAAGAGAAGATGATGAATCTTCATAGGGACAGTTTAAACCATAACGTTTCTCTGCTCATTGTCCAATGCAGAGGGATGTGTTTTTTTTAACAGTCTGTAGCTTGCGTGTCTTCTGACTGTGAATTTGAGGGTGGATTTTGTTGTGGGTAGGCGTGGGCGGGAGTGGAGCAGGAGCCGGGGAGAGGCGGCACGGCGGTTTCTCGAAGGTTGACTGGCAAGCAGAGCACGAGAGAACGCGGGCCTGTGTAAATGAATACAGCCTGCGTTCTCTCACTCCCGATTGGCTGTCAGTATGTCCCAGCATGCTACGCCTCCAGTTTGTCCTAGAAGGTTGTGTTTTCAAAAGCCACCTATAGGGAATGGCACTTGTGTTTTGGAGGTACTGTATTTCGTGCTTTAAAGACTCTCTTTGTGTAAAATAAAGTACAAGGTATTTATCAGAGGGTGCACATTACAAGTTAAATCCTCTCCGATAATTTTAATGGCTTTTAAATGAAAGCAGTGCCCTCTTGCCTTTGTGTTTTAATCGTTTCTATTCGGGTCTAAGGTTTAGTCAACACACACACTGCTAAATCCAGTCCTTTACATTTCGGTGTATATTGTATGAATAAACATGTCGCATCAAGTGATGTAGTGTGTCTAAATATGCAATAGGTTTGGAGAAGCCATGCTTCCTTAAGGCTTTGATCTGGATGTTCTTGGTTAATTAGCAGCATACAGTAACAGCAAAGTGTTTTTGTAATTGCCCGATTCACACACGAATGCCCACACATGGGCTTGCTAATTTGAGCACTCAGCTGACAATTCACACAATTGCTCAGGTTTACCAGGATGGCATTAACTAAACTTTATGAAATCGCTTTACCTAACATCGTACGTCAAAGAGAACGTAGAGCATCCAAGGGGCAGCGTCGAGATCACGCGAACTAGAACCAATGGCTTCCTGCACTACACCTGCCACAAATATAGCCGCCAGTCATCATGTATCTTTACAATTGCGTGACTGTACGAGGCAGCTGTGGCAAACAGCAGAAGCACAATGTCAATGTGGTTATATGGGTTAGATCGAGGCCTGAAGGAGACCAGACTTCCCAAAAAAGAATTGAATGCAAGATAGCTTTGTATAGCGCACTTGTGCCATTGTGGAGGCCTCATGGTGCATGCTTCTGAAATAAAGGGGGTAGTGGAGGCAAGGTTAAGAGTGATAGAAGAATAGGCAGTATTGAAAGCTGAGTGGTGGATGCAGGCCGGAGGTTTGAGTCCTATGTGGTAGTATGATGATTCAGTGTACTTTCTAAGATAATGTAATGTAATTTGTCATTTGTATAGCGCCTTTATCCCAATGGGATGGCCTTAAAGCGCTGTAGGTGTACACCCCTGGCGGACCGAAGTCCAGGGTATGGGAACATTGTGAGAGCAATCTTGAATGCTTGTGTGCATTTGACCAAAGTAAGTTGGTTGGGATGCCCATGGCTAAGCCCCAGTTAGCCCAGTATGCGTGATCGACATACCCATGTCGAGCAGGCATGTGGATGGGTGCTGTGAGTTAGACAGAAGAGTGTGTGAGTGAAATAGACTGCTTCAAGGGTGGACTGGCCTATAGAGAACTCTGGAGATTTCCCGGTAGGCCTCTGCACCCTGGGCCTCTTGTGTGCGGTATTTTCAAATTGTCCCATAGGAAAAGGGTAGGGCTTGCTGAAAATGTGTAATATGGGGCCACTTTGAACATTATTTCCAGGGCCTCTTTTGGTTCCCAGTCCACCCCTGGCCCTGTCTCCCCTGGCGATTTGCAGTGATCTGACCGCGGCTTAATTTACCACGGCTGGAACTTTCGCATGAGAAAGGTGCAAACTACCAAATGTTTGCACCTTTCTCATGCGTACACACATACATACTCACGCCCACACACACAACACACCCATAACACACCCCGACCCACACCCTCAGCACACCTACACCCCTAACATAAACAAACCCCACTTACCTTCATCTTCAGGCTGGGTTCCTGCAGCACCAGTTCCCTTTCACTTCCGTGATTGGGAACCAGCGCCACAGGGTCCTTTTCCTTTCTTTTTTTTTTTTAACGGAAGGCTGCAGGGGTGTCCCCCGCAGCCCCTGCTCACTATAACATAAAGTGTAGTGAGCGGGGCGATGCGGGGGACAACCATGCAGCCCCACTTTTCTAAAAACATTTTTAAACAGAAGGCTGCGCAGGTGTCCCCCGCAACCTCCACTCAATATACCATGAAGTATAGTGGCCAGGGCGATGCGGGGGACACCCCCGCAGCCCCGTTTTTTTTTTTTACAATGCTACCACCAAAGGTTCGAACTTTTGGTGTTCAAAACTTTGGTGGTAGCATTTTTAGAACTTTTGATCATTGCAACCATTTTTTGGTGGTAAAATCGTCCTATACCCCCCTGGCACTTGCCTTACTGCACCCACCCAGCATTTGCCAAGCCCCGGGGCTCCAGCCTTCCTGCACTTCTCCCCTCCCCCTCCTTTATTCCCAGCTCTCCCTCCCTGACCTGCCCCTTCCACTTATTGTCACTGCACTTGCATGGTCCGAATGTAGTAAAGCCTAGGAGGACCATATATTGTTGATGTTTTCTTCTCTGCCCACCCAGATACCCCCTTGTCTTGTGGTGCCTAGAAAAACTTGTGTGTAGGCGCCTTAAAAATGGCCAATACATAAATAAATATGCATGCTCCCACAGAGTGAAGATTAACTGTTCATTTTTGGGAGTAGAGCTATTAGGTCTGCTAAACAAACAGTTTTAAAATATCGAGCCGCAAAATCCTCAAATCTGATCAGCCCAGTGTGAACCATTTTCCCTCACAACACAAAATTGATTTTGCTATTTGGCAACCTCTTTTCAAAGGAAGTTTGGAACTCTACGCACACCCATTCTCCTCTGCTCATTCACGAATTTAAGGGTGTAAAAAAGAAATCTCCAAGTACTAAGTAACTTTCCGAGTGAGGGCTGCTCTGTACATCTACTTAAGGAGATGTAACTCATTACAAGGACCGAAAGGAAGATAGTATGTAACATCCATCCAAGGCACATTATATTTTGAAAAATCAACATTACCATTTTCCTAAATGTATGTTTATTTGAACCTAGCTAGAACCTCATTACCCATTTACATTCTGAAAAATTAGCACATCATTGCCAGTTTCCTGAAAATGTACCACACACATCATTACCAGTTTACTTTTTGTCCAGTTATATTAATACTTAATTTCGATTAGCATTTTAGTGCTATTCTACATTATGTTTGATTGTATTTATATCATGCCCAACGAACCTTTTCTTGGGGCTGGCAAGATAATAATGGGGAGATGAAGCACACAAAGATGGAAGAAGAAAGGAAAAGAAAGGAACACGGACTGGTATGATATGATATGGCATTTATAACGCGCCTATACACAAGTGTTTCAAGGCGCGGCGAGGCAAGGGAGGAGGAACAGAGGGAAGACAAAGACAATGAACATACTAGGTCAGGTGACATTGTGATCGCACAAGTGCAGGGGAGGGGGAAAGGGAAAGTGCTTGGGATAAGGGGCAGGGGGCAGTGCAGTACATATGATCAACAGTAAAGAATAAATAAAATAAATAAAAACGATATGTAAACGTGCGGCCAGCTAGTGGCAAGCTCAGGTGTAAGTGTAGTCATCAAGTGACAACAGCTGGGGGACTGTAGAGAAACAGAAACAGCCCCCAATTACAGGGGTTGCCCGGGAGTCAGTGCACCTGTGCAGCTGGCAGGGGGGGGGCCTGGGTTCGAGATCAGAAGGTAGCCAGGTGACCGAGACAAGCCAAGCAACAAGAGGTTACAAGATAAGACCCAGTTTGCATATAAAGAGTGGCCCACAGTGGCAGACAATACAGTGAAGATGATTCCCTGCCAGGCTGTGCCTGCCACTCTCTAGGTAGGACACTGGCTATGGTGAGTTGAACTTCCAGGCTTCAGCCCGCAAGCATTTAATCCTAGTTTGCAAAGTACAGGGTTACCCATAGTTTGCTCATGGCATATTATGCCCTGGAATATCATGACACATTATAATATGTTATCATCTGTCATGATATGATATGCCACGATATCTAATGTGATATGCAATGATTTTCCATGCCATAGTACTTCATAAAACGTTATGCCATGATATGTCACATGTCAAATTATATGTAAGGTCATGATATGCAGTGCCATTTGTCATGATACATCAAGTCATGATGCGCCATGTCATAAGTCATGATATACCATCTTATGATATGTTATGTTAGATTATAGTGCATTTGTATAGTGCTTTATGTACCATTGGTATGATCTCAAAGCGCTGTTGGTTGAACGCCCTCGAGGACCGCGGTTCATATCAGTTGAAAGAGTAGTGTAGCATATAGTGCTTAGGTGCATTTGGTATGTGAGCAGCCAGAGTGGTTTTCGCGGGTTGGCTGCATTCTAATGCTAAGTGTGGTGCAGTGGATGTGAGAGATCAGTGTAATGGGCGCAGCAAGGGGGGTGGTTTCCGAGTGTGCATTCTTGCTGTCATGAGGCATGTGTGGAAGAATATTTGTGCAGCTAGGCTGATTTTTTCGTGGGGTATAGCTGTGCTCTACCAGGCTGTTGAGATGTTTTATAAGCGATGTAGGTATGTGATAAACTAGGCCGAATTGATAGGGGGGTGTAGCTGCGTTCTATTGTTTGTTGATGCAAAGAGGAGAGTGAGTATAATGGTATGAATGACTGTGGTTATCGGTGGGTGCCTCCTGGCCGGTGAGGGCATGATCATTTATTTTGGATGGTCAGTCCTTTTCGAGACGCTCTGTGGTTGGACTAGAAGGGCCCATTTTCAGGGACCTTGCATGGACTTTGAGTTGGGTTGTTGAATGCTTCTTAGGATATTCTGCAGTGATGTTTTGTTTCAGGTTAGTGGTGATTTTCACAGGAAATTGGCCGTAAGGGGATGGGTATTTGGCCATGGGTGGTCCTTTTTGAGACGCGTTGTTATTGTATTTGGAGGGCCCATTTTCAGGGGCACTCTAGGGATTTTGGGTTGGGTTGTTGGGTGCTTATTGGGATATTCGCCTACAATGTTTTGTTCTCACAGGGCAATGCCCAGAAGGGGATGGGTATATGGCCATAGGCGGACCTTTTCAAGGATTTGGGAAACGCCATGTTTTTACCACTTTACAGAAGGGCCATGTAGACATGGTTGTGCCAAATATGAGGGTGTAGCGAATTCCATAGAGTTGGTGCAAGGGTAGACTAGGCTGACCCTCCAAGTCTGGCAGAATTGGAGGCTGGGATCATGAGTAGGAAGGCCGTGCTTGACCTTAGGTTCGTGGTGGGCAGCAGCGCATAGTCTTCTCTTGGAGGTATGATGGGCCGCCCTTGTGCACTGCTTGGTGGGTGATGCACAGGATTTTGAAGGTAGCTCTTCGTCCAATAGGTAGCTGGTGGAGGGTGCAGAGAGCAGACAAGATGTGGTCCCTTCATCCCAGTGCAAGTAGGAGTTTAGTGGCTGCGTATGGGACTCTTTGGAGTTTGTCAATATGGTATGCTGGAGAACCAGATACATGGATTTTGCATAGTCTAATCTGGACATGACAATTGACATAATAGAAGTCAATCTGTTGGGGAAGGAGAGATAAGGGGAGATGCGTCTTAGAAGTCTGAGGTGGCAGTGACAGGATTGGGATACATTGTTGATCTGGTGGGACAGGGTTAGGTCTGAGTCCAATATGAAGCCACGGTTTTTGACTGTGTTGGAGGTGGCGGGGGGTATGCTGAGGGAGCTAGGCCATGGGAGTGGTTGCAGGAGTAGAGCTGTGTTGCCAAATACCATGATCTCAGTTTTTCTTGGGTTGAGAAGGAGGTGGTTTCTAGACATCCATAGGTCTATATCATTGAGGCAAGCTGCTAGGTCAGGGGAGTGATCAGAGCTTGTCTTGGGAATGTTCAGGATGATTTGGGTGTCATCAGCATAAATGTAGCAGGTGATGTTGTGAGAGTGAATGATCGCTGGTAACGGGCTCATGTAGAGGTTGAAAAGAAGCAAAGAGAAGCAAGCGTCCTGGGGTACTCCGGGGTTCACTAGTCGAGCTGAAGAGGTAAAAGGGAGAGGATAGTGATTTGTTTCCTGTTTTTAAGGAATGAAGCAATCCAGTTGAGTGGCAAGTCTTGGAATCCAAGTGAGTGGAGCCGGTCTAGGAGGATTGAGTGGTTTATGGTGTCAAAGGCAGCTGTGAGATCAAGGCTAACCTGAGCAGCACAGCCTTCAGAGTCTGTCGTGACCTTGAAGTTGTCCCAGATTGAGATCACTGTGGTTTCAGTTCCATGGCGAGACTGGAAGCCAGCCTGTGTGGGGTCTAATAAGTTGTTGGATTCAGCAGAAAGGTTGAGTTGAGAGTAGGCAGAGCCGTCAATGAGGTTTGCCAGGAATCTGGTGTTGGAGATGGGCCTGTAATTGGATGGTTGGAGGGGTTGAGACCTGCCTTATTGAGAAGGGGTTGGATGTGCGCTACTTTGAAGGGGTCTGGGAAGGAGCCAGACGTGAAGGAGTGATTGAGTATGGTTCTAGCCTGTTCTCCAGTGCAGGTGGAGGAGAAGATTTCTTTGAGGAAGGAGGCAAGGCAAGGGGGATCTGGAGGGTCTACTGCTGGACAGTAGTTTATGGAATTAATCACTCGGGATCGGCTTGAAGGCGTTGAAGGTCGGTGCTGGACAGAACTGTAGGTGTAGTGGTGGTAGGAGAGAGGTTGTGTTCGAAGAAGGACAATCTGGGAGTTTCTAGCAGGAAGTTCCAGGTAACCGGGCTATGGGTGGTTGGTCAGGCAGGGATGCCAAGTCATATTATGTCAAGCCATCCTACACTACATTTTATGACATTATAACACATGTCATGCCTTGTTCTGTCATAATATGCATGTAATATGTTACGCCATGCCAGGCCAGATCCTGTCATGATATCTTTTGTGGTGATATTAATGTGCCATGCCAAGATGTGCCATGACAAGTCATAGTATACCAAATCATGGTATGTGATGAGATGATAAAAAATTGAAGGAAAAGGTGGGCACTACCTTGTAGTATATGTTAATCCACTAATCTGTAAAGAGTAGTAAAAATTCCAAAGGTTTTAGCCTGGGGCTACCAGTTATAAAGAGGTCCCATGGCATAAGGACCGAATATACAACAGGAAAGAAAATAGAGTTGATCCACTCTATAAAAACTGGTGCTCTCAGTTGGCCCTGAGCGGGGCTGCACTGTTAAATACACAAGTTTTAAAAAAAAATACAACAAAATGAATCTCATATATCTTTGTGACAATATTTTGGTTTTCCAAAGAAATGTTTAATCACATCTCTTTATATTTCTTTTGTCGAATATTCATGTTTCATATTCAATGAGGTCAGGCCAATAATGGCTAGGGTATCATGTTCGGTTTAAAAAAACCTTCATCAGGGCGGTACATAATATGTTGTAATAATCCCAACAATTCTGTTCATACAATATCAAGTAAATAGCCACAATATGATTTAGAACAATGCATAATGCATAATTTGAGAAAATACACATACCATTTCAAAAGTGCACCAAGGTGTCCCAACATGTTTAGAAAAAAAGAAAACAAGTGTCAGTAACCTTAACTCAATTAGTTTAGCCATGTGTATAAGATCGTAAAGAATGAATGTACCTTATGATTTACATAATTCCTCAACTCACGTGGAGAACGATAAAGCTGTAGAATGTGCTCCTGTTGATGCCACAAAGAAAACTAATCAGTGGCGGTCAAAACTTGCACCAATATCAAAGGGACTGAATGAACAGAGCTTACCTTGCTATTCCAAGAACGCCGTATCTAAACGCTGTCGAGTTCGCACGGGCGCGAGCGCGAATGACAGCAAGAGATTTTATACATTGCCATGGTGACCTCAAGGCGTCGCGCCGTAGCACATACGCCTTGGGTCCCACCTTCAGGAAGACACGGGAGGTGGGACTATCACCATGGCAGCAAGTAAACATTCAAATTGAAACTAAAGCGGGGAAAACTCCAGCCGAGCCTGCACAGGCTACGCAATGGAGCTCTATCATTAAAGGCTACCCACAAACGTGGTGTACGTGGTTCTCTAAAAATAACAAAAATGATAGGTAAATCATTGACGTAAGAGAAGGCCAGTGTCCAAACGACGCCCTCCATTTCTGCACCCACCCGGACTACCTTGTGTTCAAACCAAGACAAAACGTCACAGAAGAGTGATATTCCAAACAAATAGTTTTGCAAGTGGCGCAAAGTAAGAGGCAAAAGGTGTAAGGTATGAAAATTACATCCATACCTACACTCATGTAACTATCCAGTACAATTCTCATGGCAAGCTATGGTGATCACTATCAGCAATGTAGACAGTAATGTAAACTTCCAAGTAAGCGGCCAATCAAGGCGTACTTGAGGTCAATCTCACAAGTAAAATGTGTCAAAGCGCAACATTTCTGGAGTTCAAAGTTCTCTAGTACAATCATTCACTGAAACAGATCTATCAGCATAATACAACAGCTTATGGTGATAGGTACATCAGTGACTAATGATATTTTCTAGATCATTATCATAACATTCATATCTTATCCAAAAAGGTGCCGAAGTCAAGTTATTCAAAACAAAAGAAACTGAAGATACTGGAATCCCACATAGTCTATAAGTAAGTCGCAATTTCTATCTGTAATCAAAAATAACACATATAGTTTATTTCTTCATTTATACCCTTGGGGGTAAGCAAGTTCAAATGATCAATCCAATAGGTTTCCCGTTGATCGAGTTTCTTTTTTAAGTCTTCATGTTTATTCAGTCTTTGAACCACTTCAAGAATCACAAATTTGATTTGTGCCAAATTGTGATGTTTCTCTTGCCAGTGTCTGGCTACTGCCGAGTTGGCTGTGCGGTTTCTTATGCATGAACGATGCTCGTTCCACCGAAGCTTGGCAGTATGTTGTGTCTGTCCAACATAGAAGAGCCCACAGGGGCATTTGATCCCATAGATGATGTTTTGTGTGTCACATGTGGCATAATCTTTCAGTTTGATTTTGCTTCCAGAGTATGGATGATTCACTGTAGGTCCTTTCATGATGTAATTGCAATTACTGCAGTTCAAGCACAGGAATGTGCCAGTGCGATCTGTTGACTTCTTTTTTCGTGGTGGTTTAGTGTTCACTAACTTGTCTTTCAGATTTTGGCTGCGTTTATATGCAAAAGTGGGGAGTTCCTTAAATAGATGTTCTATTCTTTGGTCACAAGTAATAGTATTCCAATTCCTTTTAATTATAGTTTTGATCCAGCTGCTCTGTCTGGAGTACTTGGATACAAAGACCAAAGGAGGTGTCTTAGCTGTTTTGGTTTTAGATTTTAGCAATTCTCCTCTGTCTTCTGTGGCTGTCCGAGCAGTAGCTGCATCTATCTCTTCCTTGGAGTAACATCTCTTCAAAAATTTCTCAACCATCTATTTTACTGCTTCTTGATAGTCTGATGGGTCGCTGACTATTCTTTTGACCCTAAGCATTTGACTATAAGGGAGATTCTTGATCAAGCTGGGTTGATGGAAACTCAGTCTTTGTAGAAGGTTATTTCGATCTGTGCTCTTCCTGAAAATGGTGGTGCGATACTCATGGTTTGTGATCTTTATTTCAACATCCAGAAAGTGTATAACTTTATCAGAATGTTCATGGGTGAACTGTATCCTGGGATCTATACTATTGAGATAGTTGAAAAATGCAAAAAGTTCAAGTTCCGTACTTATCCAGATGCCAAAGATGTAATCTATGTATCTGATCCATAATCCCAGGTTCTTGTGCCATTGAGGGTTCTTTAATACATAATCTGTTTCAAAAGTATGCATTAATGAGTTAGCGTATGACGGCGCCAAGTGGCTCCCAGGGCTGTATCTGCACCTTGAAAGGAAATATGAGTTTTTGTACTGAAAATAAGAGTTGTTACCAATAAACTCAAGAAGTGCCATTATAAATTATTTTTGTGATGGAATTGTATCTTCTTGCAAGAGTAGCCATTCAACTGCCTCTCGGCCATGGTTATGTGGGATGGAGGTATACAAACTCTTGACATCTTTGGTGAAAACAATGTTATTGCGATTGAATGGTATAGCCTTTAGTTGTTGTAAAAAATGGGTGGAATCTTTAATATATGTGCTGGTCTTTTGGATGATGGGTTGTAAAAAGTAATCAATGTATTTCCCCAGTGGTTCAAGAATGCTGTCTATACCGGCCACAATCGATCTTCCTGGTGGCTTAAGTGGATTTTTATGTACTTTTGGTATGATATAAAAATGTGGAATTTGTGGATGGGATTTGGACAAGAACTTCTTAGCATTATGGTTGATCCATTCCAGTTCTTCTGCTCTTGTTAGTAGTTTTTCAAGGTTATTTCTTATCTCCTCCGTGGGGTCAGTCTCCAGTCGGGCATAGGTGTTGGTGTCGTTAAGCTGCCTTACACATTCTTGGTCATAATCTTGACTATTCAGTAGCACAAGACTGCCCCCTTTATCCGCAGATCTTATTGTTATAGATTTGTCTCCATATAGATCTATGATTAGTCTAAATCCATGTGGTTTAATATTGCTGTTTTTGGAGTGACCAAACTTGATCTTTTCAAGATCTCTGGTGACTTGCTTCTGAAAAGTCTCTATGGATGGTACATTGATAGGTGGAATGAAGTTACTCTTGCCCCTGAATTCTTTGAGATCAAGTGGATCGTCATCTGCTTGGTAATTTTCTTCCAATTCACTAAAGAACACTTTGAGCTTCATCTTGCAAATTAATTTGTACAATTCAATCTTGGATTCAATGAGGGTACTGTCATGAGTTGGAACAAAACTGAGTCCTTTCTGTAGAGTTTGAGTCTCTTTTGATGTGAGTACCTTGAGGACAAATTTATCACTATGTTTTCTTTTTTTTGAAATCTTGTGTTTGGTTTTCCCTTTCGCTTTTCTTTTCCCCCTTCTTGTTCTCTTCTTCCTCTGTCTAAAAAAGGAACCCTGTTACTGTCTGATGTTTCTGTTGTACCTGTTGCCCCTGAGGTACTTGGAGTCATTTCTTCTTCTTGATTTTTGGTTTCCTTTTCGGTGTTTGTCCCTGAACTTGATGTTTCACGTGCAAGTTTTGACCGCCACTAGGGTCATGTTTTGACATTCCTAGTAAACTCCCAGTTTGACATTGCTAGTAATCTGGACATTTGCTTTTCCATCCGCACCACAACGTGGAGAAACAAAAATGATTTCTTAATATGTGTCAAGTCGCTATCAAGCAGATGGATTGTTTAATAAATAGATCCCAAACGTTCATGAGCATTTTACTTCCAGAAGCATTTTATTCATGTTCTAAACATTGAGTACACTGCTCCAAACAGGTTTCCTGAATGTTTGTTTATTCGCATTAATTAAACGTTTCTTAAAATGTAAAAATCATGCAATTGAATTATGTATTTGAAATGAGGTGGCAATTGCTTCTGGCCAACTGTCCAAGATTCCATGAGATTAAATCTCTTGCATTTAATCCAAGCTTCTACTACCAGGTTTAGGTTGTCCGGTGGTTTGGCAAAAGAAACAGATACAAGCTGCTGGTGTATTTGTGGTGAAAGTATGGCGAAGAAGCATCCGTGAGGATGCTCGGGAGGATAGCTAAGGGACAACGTGCTCGCCTTGGAAGCAAGATGACACAGAGCACCACAGGTCTGATCCTCGGGTCCACGCTTAGAAACCTCTGGGTATTAAGCACTTTATAAATAACCCATCATATCGTATCACATCATTTTCACGTGCCTCCGTTTCTTTCATCGACTGGCGCATGAGATTGGGCAAACTTTAGTGGAAGACATCATGCTGGACGGGGTCACCACTGCTTCCTTGTGTCACTTCCCATTGATCTAGTTGCAAGGGTAAACATGGTGGTGTTTGAGGAAGCCAACTGGCTACCGTTCCATTGGAACCTCAGTCCTTCTATAAGCTACTAAAAGCTAGTAAATGAAATGATGTGATTGGTGCACACCAGGTTCTCCTCTTCTGATATATTCCTAATGTTCCTCACACAGCTCTATTCTAACTGGAACCATGTCATGAAGACCTGACTAATGTAATTCAACAACAGGCTTATCCAATGTGGAGTGTGGAAGGGTCTTGGAGAGGTATCTGGTAATATTGTGCCCATAAATATGGTGGCCATACATATTATCGCCAGAAAAAGGTTGTGGTGACATTATATATGGTGACCATATATATGGGGTCAATGTGTACGGGGGATGCCGGCTTGTCCCCAGCTCCACTTGGAAAAAAAAGAAGGTTTTGGGGGTTGCGGGGTGTCTGCTGCATGCTCCATGTGAGAAAAATTCCCTGCAAAAAACTGCAATTTTTGGGTGACTTTTTTTGACAGGCAACATTTTTGCAGGGACATTATCACATGGAATCCTTGGAGAGTGTTACATGTGCAGTTTTATTGTGTAGTGAATAACCGAATATTTATATTAAACTGCCATTATAAATAGCCAGCAAAAGAAGTTTAAGAAGCACATGACTCTTAAAGTAGAAGAATAAATATATAGATAACTGAACCCCTCACATTTTCCATATTTTTCTTGCAGCAAGCAGTTGCCTATCTGTGACAGATGGGTCACACAACAATTGTCATGTAAATAGTAGGGGGGTAGATTGATTGGACTAAGCACTGGTTTCAAACATTCATACTCTCTAGTCTTCCTCATAAGAAGTAGTTTACTGCAAAAGCATAGAAACCAAATGGATTCCTGTGGATGTTATGTTTCAAGAGGCATTGGGAAAGGAAAGTGTTTCCATACAAGGTAAGGGTTAGATATGTATTACAATCCTTAAGACATCCTTGTGATGAAATAAGGTCTGCCCTGCATGAGTACAAGGGTACGTAGTGGCTAAAAACGCCTAATCCACCCTCAAACTGCTACAAAACAAGAGTGATCCAAATCATAAAGGTAAAACAGGCACAGTTAAGAAATATACCTCCTTCGCTTTTTGTAGAAATGTGGACCAAGGGATGGCTGTACTCTGAAGAGGTGGTGTGAATGTGACTCATTGGCAACCCATACAGCAAAAGTACAATAGTACAAAATAAAGGGAATTTCCAATCAAGGTTCTATAAAAATAGACATACTGGAAATAAACTCAGCATCTGTAAAAATAACTAATTAGAAAAACACTACACAATTCCCACCCCTGAGACAAGAACGCAGAATTTGTATAGGTAGAAAGATGTAGCACTCTAGATCGTGAATCAGAGGTTTGAGGCAAGTAAAACCCACAATGTTTGTTGAAGGATATGTTTGTGTGCAAAAAGGGATTAAAGGTGACCTAAGCAGTCTCTAGGACCCAAAGGTGGCTAGACGTCAGCAATACCTTCTGTGATTCTTGATGGTTTGATGGCATCAATTCAGGCTTCATGGTGCTGTTCTTTTGGTTCAGAGAGGTTTGGGTGCAGCGGTAACGTTCTAGCCGGCGAATGGTGTCGTTTAGGGGTTGAACAGGAACTTACTGCATTTCAAAGGTGATGCTTGAGGAATGGCCGATTGGGGGGCCACCGGGGTCAGTTCAACAGTTGGTTCTACTGCAAAGGTACAGGTGACTGGATGTACAGTTCTTACTGGATCAGGTCAATGAAGCTTTCGAAGGGCTGTGGAATTTGAGGGGTAGCAGGATCGATTCAAGGCTTGAGACTGGATGTGCAGTCCAGTTCAAGCATTTTCATGCAGCATTCAAAGGTCGAGGCTCGATGATCCACCAGAGGTGGTTCGACGGGTGATGAAGATCGGCAGTGAAGTTTCCAGCAGGTCCGGCGTTAGTTTGAAGGCAGCAAATGCAATAAAGAGCTTGTAGTTCAAGCCAAGGCAATGACACGCTCAGCTAGTGCTGTGAAGCAGCGAACAGGTTCCAACGTGCAGTGCAGCTGTTCAGGTACAACTTTCACATTGTTCTAAATGGGAAGTGGATTTTGAGCAGCGGTCGAACAGGAGCTTGTGCAGTTTGAAGGCAATGTTCGGAGAAGAGCGGATTGTTTGGGCCACCAGTGTCGGTTTCATGGTGAAGAGGCTGGTGACTGGATACACAGTTTCAGTCAATTGGCTGCAGTGTGGCATACAAAGGTTACAGTTTGAAGCATTCCCTAGGGTCTGATGGACTGTCGATGAAGATAATCAATGAAGATGCTGGCAGTTCGAAGGAGGTGGGTGCAATGATGAGCTCCAAGTTTGAGCCAGAGCATCAAACCACTTAGCTAGCACAGTGCAGGAAAAACAGGTTTGAATGTGTAGTTCAGCGGTTTGGCTAGTGGGTCTGTGCCAATGGCATCTCCTAAGGGTCCTGATGGTTCAATGCAGTCGAATGTGCTTGGTTCCAATTGGTTCGGTGGTGAAAACACAGGGATACTGGATACCTTGTCTCTTGGTTGCTGTGAGTCCAACTCCAGGGACTCAAAGATACATTTGAGTCCTTGTTCTCTTGCTCCCACACACAGGGGAGGCTGGACCACAACTTTTGGTGCCTCTCAATACAATGAGGTCCTGGGTACCATTGTGGCTGGAAGAGAAACAGATCTTGTCTCAACAGTGGTTCACCCTCACTGGACCCTGGGGCTGGTTAGAGACAGAGCTCGCCTCTGCCTTGGACACTCAAGGTTCCACCTCACTGATGGAGAACATTTTGGGAAGATGAAATTCCCCAAAAGAGGTCCAATGATTTCTTCCTCTGGTTTTTGTTCATGAGTGAATCAAAGAAGGAATGGAAAACCCCTTATTGTAAAGGCAAAAGCCCACAGGTGATTGTGGTAAATCTAGCCTGCTTTACAGGTCCATCCCTGTTCACAGAATAAGTGTACTTTGACTTCTGACATCACACCCAAAGTACTTATGCTAAAGGAAGTGGAGGGGACAGGAAGTAAAGATAGCGGCAGAGAGAAACATGATCATGGAACCTTTTTCGAGCTGTAAAAAGCTCCCTCTACATACAGTAACCCTGCACCTTTCCTTCTCATTAGGATCAAAGCCACTTTTGGTGTGGAGACTGGCCATGGCTGCAAGCCATGGATAATGGCCATTGGTCACATAATGAGGGTATAGTGTACAAAGAACTAGGATGTAGGGTAGCTGCAGTGGATAGCAGTGGTGGTTTGGTTGGGCTGGGGTCATAGTGACGTCTCATGCCTTAGGCGATTCGGACATGACTTACATCTCCAGCATCTGTTGCTGATAACGATACACAGCAGTATGCATTGCATAACATATGTTTGTTAAAGGAGGTTTATATGCCAACATTCAAACAACGGGTGATAGAATCTGCACCACTTTTCATCCATTCATATCCATGCATCTGTATTTCTCACTGTAATCATCTCTATGTGTGGAATATGTTTTTTTTTAATTAGTTTGTGTGTGTTTAATCCACACATGAAGGTGGGTAGAGAATAGCTAGTTAGCTAACAGCATTACATACGTATGAGGTGTTGGAAAGCCGGTGATTGAGTAATGTTGCAATAGGTAGCAGAGTCCAAAATGTGAAATGATTGAACCGACGGAGAGAATTTCAGAAGCGGTTGTATTGGGGTTAAGGTGGAAAAGCTTTTTTTCATGGATGTGTATATGAATTCTGTTTTTTGAGACGTGTGTAGATGTCTTGGATATGTACAGAAATGATACGATTAGGTTTTGGTGTGATGTTGTTGCTTGACTTTACATTTAAGAAAGATTGGCACTTGTTTGTAAAAAGTCTTTCGACAGTAAATGTACTCACCAGCCAGCCCTATGTGAACCCTGTGGGCAGACAGATCTGCTCCCAACCACACTGTTGCAGAACGGCCTTCCTTCTGTGCATCCATATGACACAATACATACACTCCCATGCAGGGCTGTAAGTGGTCCGGAGCCAGGGGGGCCAAGCCCTGTCAGTCTCCAGTAAGGGCTCCCATGCTTACCCAGACTAGCCATTAAGAGACCTCGGTCAGCTGTGTAGCTGAAGCACTGAACAGTTACATAGAGCCTGAGGGAGGATATACGACTCCTGCCAATCCACGGAAGCTGAATGGAGTACAACCCTCCCACTGTGGTTGAGACGGATGCCTGATTTGGAAATAACAGGACACACCAAGCCAGCGACTGGGGTGAAGAGGGTTAGGGAGAAGTTATGGATGGGAAGTGGGAATTTAGGGAAACCGGAGAAGTGGTTAGGGTTCTTGAATGGATAGGTAGGGGTATGTTAGGGGAAAAGTACAGCATACACTTCATCGTACAAACTATGCAATTGCCTGCACCTAACCCTAATGATTCTGCCTGACTTACTCCCTGGACTCTCCTAATGATTATCCTAAACAATTAACATATCATGGAACATGTTACACAGAACACATAATACTGGCATGAAGGACAAGTTTAAAAAATGCAGATTGAAATGACTACATGAATTGCTGAGGAAACAGCCACAAACCAGAAACTTATGAGTAACAGGAAAACATATGATAGACAGTTCCACAGAGATAGTGCCTTGGAGTAGAAATGCTAAGAGGTGTACCCTAAATTCCCTGTTTCAAGCTGCTGCGCAGGTAGCAAACATGCTGCTTAACACATTCATGACCCAATGTCAATGCTGACCATTCAGTGAACTCCTGTTTACTCCACAGGAGCTATGGTGCATCATGAAGAGAAAACTCAAAATGAAATTCCAGAAAACATGCTCCACTGTACTTATCTTAGGCTCGGGGCACTTCCCATACTCCCCGAGCAGTTGCTAGTGAGCCTTGAAATAGCAATGCAGTAGCCAGCTTAACCCACGTTCCCTGTATGCAGTGACGGACATTCCCCCACGCTGACCGCGTGTGTAGCTGAAGTCCTGGATAATGCTCACCACCACCGCCCGTTGCAGGATCGTGCCTCAGAACACTCTGCCCTGCCCGTACCTCATCAATCAGAATTACCAGCGCCTGGCACGGGCAGAGCTGGCTTACTTATCTGTAGCAATGCGTGAGGGACTTGTGGCAAAGCAATGTTTCTTATACAATTCTACACTCTTTCACCATAATTGCTTGTTAAGACCCTCTATATATTACTGGCTATATGACAATGGGACACCCGACCACTTTCCCCGGATTTCAGCAAAAGTCAAAATGTGCTTGTGAGTTTGTGGGTTTATGGCAAATGTTTGTTCCTTATACATTTCCACACTGTTTCACCAGCCTGGACCACATTTTGCACAGTTTCCTGTTAAGACCCTCAGACATTACTGGCTACATGACAGTTGTACACCCCTCCCCTTTCCCGGGATTTCAGCAACAGTCAACATTTGTTTGTGGGTTTGTGGGATTGTAGCTTGGCAAAGCATTGTTCCTTATATATGTTCACACCGTTTCACCAATCTGCACCAAATTGTGCATAGTTACCTGTTAGGACACTCTGGACATTATTAGCTACATGGCATTTAGACACCCCACCACATTTCCTGGATTTCAGCACAAGTCAAAATGTGTTTGTGAATTTGTGGCTTGGTAAAGGGTTGTTCATTATACCATTCCAAACTGTTTCAACAATCTGCACCAAATTTTGCAGTTACCTATTAGGACACTGTGGACATTACTGGTTACATGACAATTGTACACCTCATCCCGTTCCTCGTCAACCTCACCCCGTCATCACAAGTCAACATTTGTTTGTGGGTTTGTGGCTTGGCAAATCATTATTCTTATACAATTCAACACCGTTTCACCTATCTCCACCAAACCTTACATAGTTACCTGTTAGGACACTCCGGACATTACTAGCTATATGCCATTTGGACACTCCACCCTTTTCTCCTGGATTTTAGCACCTTCACACATGAGACGGCTGCCTGGAATCGGCGAAACATCAATGTGGTTGAAGAAGGACTGGTCCCGACACGAGGAACAAAACTCAAACTCCAGGGCCTAGGTTGCGCAGGTTCGAAGATATTTGCACCACAATTCACTGGAATGAACTGCACCACGCCAGGCTGAGGCGAGAAGTGGGGAGAGAGCATAGAAGGTACCAGTATGCAGCAGCACACCACCTCTCGCCTCCCCCCAACTTCTTCTCCGGCGTATGCTAGCAAGCCACACTCGCCCATCCTATGTGCAGTTTACTTCAGTGTACAAAGCACATCAAGAGATAAGCAAATCAGCACAGAGACCTACAGGATCAGTGTTATTATGTCTGTCTATTGAATGCGTTCAGAGAACAGGTACTTCTGCTAGAGTATATATATATATAGCGTAGACCAAGCTAGGACTCAAATAAGCGCTAACATGTAATTGAAGGAAACACATGTGATACAGAGGAATGTTACAGTCTGTGCCAAGGGATGTTCTGTCTGTGGAAATGGGTTGTGATGTGTAAATTCAAGGACACTTCGAAGCGCATAGGTATTGTTTGGAATCGGCCTGAGAACTCAAGATTTTACACTTCAAACAGTAGACATGTCTTCAAACCATTCATGCATCAAGTCATCAATATCCAAATCCACTATCAAGAAATTATTATATATAATTTTTGGGGGCAAAAGTTAACTTTGTGCTGTATAATGGTAACATGCGCAGCGAGGGACAACAGCATACTTCTTGTTACCCATAGACACTTGCCCTTTGGTAAAGGAAGCTGTGGTCGAACCTGGGAGTAGCCCATTGCCCTATCTACCGGTCTAATCAATGAATCGCTATGCTCAAGTGGCAATGCCATTAAGAGATGCTGATGACTGGCATTATAGAAAATCATGAGGGTGAACAAATAATCTGTAGGCAGTGTTCCAATTTCATTCATGTGTCCCCTATTAAGTCCTTTATATTGCTTAATGTGGGACCTGGCGGGGGGGTTATCAAGTTGCAAACTACTAGCCAGGCTTATCATCCACTTCACCCTTAATATAAACGCCAAGTCTTCTCCTGAGGACAACACAACTTTTCTTAAAGGACAGAGGGAATTTTCACTCGCCAATTGTTAATGATGGGTGCAATTTGGTCAAAAGAAACATGTACAGTGTTTCCAAACTACATCCTAGGCCTTCTTCCTTGACCAGCTGATGCTTTACTCCCTCTTTCATGAACCTATCAAATAGCATTAGGAAGGTGGTCAATTCATCTACTGGTTGCTGCCTGTGTCCGGGTTATCCTGCCTGTAGGGAAGAATATATGAAAATAAATATGCGTGCTGGCGTATCCGCTATGGTGGTGTAAATCACGTGTTCTGGATCCTGTACCCAAAAATAGAAAATCCCCTTTATTAGGTCCCCAAAACTGGCATGCTTTTAATGACCCGACTCCATTCCTTAGCAAATATCCCTTGTTATAGTCAAGCGGAGAATACTATGTTCTGTTCCCAGATACTGTTTGTCAGCTGTGCATCTGGACACTTTGAAATGTGAGCTTTTTCTTTTTTTGATGTTTTTCTTTTAGATTTTTTTTTTTATTAAGACTACTAAATAAATTCATGTAATCCTACTTATTCCATGCCAGCTGCCATCCTTCCTCCAAGCCTGACATCACTGACCCTGACAGGGCACATAGATAGAGCCCCTTGGGAGTGGCGAACAGCCTGCAGAAACTGTAGCCTGAAGAGGACCCAAACCTGTTCCAACATTTGTTGCCTTCAGCCCTGCAGGTGCCATTGTAAACCTTGCCCATGGACCTGCCTGGCTGCAACCTCATTTTATTCCACCCAGCAGGTTTGCCATTGCTCTCCACAAATCAAAGTACTCGGCTGGCAAATTCTATTGGAGAAATCTGTAATACTTTAAAGGGTTCCTGTAGAGTTTTCACTTGTTAGAACAATTCTTTGTAATTGAATATCTTAAATCCTCTGATCATATACTCATTGTTAATACAGGTAACACATACCCTATAGTAGTCATTATGACACAATCGTTCAAGCCACCCACCTTTACTCAACTTTGTGCTCTACCACTCTCATCACATGTTGTGGGAGAAAAAGAGGGTTTGGAGGTGCACAGAAGGGCTACCTATTGCTTGAAAGGGTTAACTGAGGGGCTCAGAGCGCCTGCTTTTGACAATACTGCAAGGGCGGAAATGCGCTTTCACCATGCATGGTTGCGAGCTAATAGGAATGGCGAACCCCTGTGCTCGCTAGGTTCTCTTGTGTTTTTAATTTTTCTTGGAGTCTGTTTACAGGGTCTGAAGGGGACAAGCTTGCAAATTCCCATATCTAGAGAAAGGACAAATGGGACAAACCCTGTGTGTGTCGGCGCTGGATCCGTGTATAAATTCACATATGGTTGGTTCCAAAAAATCATGTTTCCAGACTTTCACCATGGTGTGTGCACTGAGAAGTCCTTTCCTTCAAAACACACTGCATGCTTATGTACTTCACGACCGATGGCATGTGCCTGAATGAAGAGCGGCCCGTATCATATGATATGATATGATATTCTATTCATATCACGCTCATACACAAGTACACAATTGTTTCATACTCCATTTCAAACGTCCCACAGGTACTATTGAGTCTGAACCCCTCCATTTATTTTTTATTTTCCTTTTAAATTCGCCAGCCAATGCATGATACGTCCAGCAACACTTTTGTATTCCAAGGGCAAATTGTCTTATCTTTGAGGTAAATGTCTAAATGCACATCGGCCTCTGGACTGTTTTGCATGCAACGTTTACAACTCATGGCAGGTAACAAGAGGCAGCAGGAGTCTGTTCCATGCAGCAACTTATGCTCTCCATTGCCCAGAAATGTCATTTAGCATTGAATGAGCTAGGACTGCTCCACTCTTAACTACCACAAGGCATATTTCACCTCTTGCCTTATAACCCAAAGGTGACTCTAAACCTACGGTGTCCTCGGTGGAGCTGCAAATTATTATGTGGACTACTGTAGCATGATGGCTGATGGCAACTCACATCTGCACTGATGTTGTGTCATGCACCACAACTCACTAGTGAGTGTGGCATCGCTGCCTTCAGAGTGTGTGGATGAAAGTTGTTTCGAGATGCGACAATTGAGGTAGTTTCCCAACAAGAGGCCATGCACTGTGGCAATGCATGGTGTGCATGGTTGGGCTTGCATGGCCCACCAATTGAAGAAGATCATGCAGGGAACACCCTGAACCTTAATCCCATCCACAACAAAAATCAGTTCTGGGTACTAACCCTGCACCTGGATCAAAAGGAGCGCTAGGACATTATTTGAGTAATCAGCTATCTCATCATGCACACGTGGCAATTGACGTGTTAACTTAAAACGCTGTGGCCCATTATATTGCAGTGAAAATATATAGAAGCATTTCAGTGTTGCTCCATAATTAGCAAATAGTCTTACAGATCATGACATAATGTATTAATTGTTTTATTTCCTGTTATGGGGGACTACACATGCAGTACTACCTGGAGTCTATTAGCGGTTGTGAGGAACCAGGAATAAGACTCGGACACAGAGGACTCAGAGTTGTTGGTGTACACGTTTATTAACACAAAAGGGTTTGGAAAATGCCTCACTATCCCTAATATAGAGGTATTTCCCTACCTCAACCAAAACTGAGGGTCTGTCGTGTGTCGTCAAGATTTCCAAGGAAAACATGTCCTCTGTCTGAAATCCTATCCTAGGCCTCTCATTCTAAGAATTCACTCTAAGATGTGAAGGTTATGTCTCTGGCCTTGAAAGTGTGCAAATGTTCAAGTTCAACAAAAGGTACAACTCCAGCAAAAGTAGATAGTAGTCACAGTTCTGGGGAATGACTCCCTTACGCAGGTTTTTTGGCAGCAAAACTAAAGTTTCAAACGGAATAAGCAATTTCTCAGCAGCCTGAAAGGAGGACTCCCTCCTCTTGGTGTCACAAGTCTCTCCCCTTCTCACCTGTTTCTGTTGTGTACTTGCGACCTTCTGGGATTTCTTCTTCTTTACGGTCCGGGATTTGTATAGACCCGAACGCCGATCTTCGCGTCCAGCGTGAGAGTAGCGGTTCAGTTTCCGGGAGCGTTCCAAAAGCCCAGGGTAATTCCAGGAAGTAATTAAGGTACGCTCGGAGGCACAGAGGACCGTGAATCGAGCGCAGAAGGTTTTCCAGGAGATTGGGGAGGAAAGGGAACAGGAGGGAATTCAAGGGACTGGGAACAAGGAATCAAGCGAGAGCCCCGATCGAACTCTGGCTAAGCACGTCCGACTACAGGTAGCGGTAGCGTTGAGATGCTCAGAGCCGCGGGGGCATGTCTCTTTTGTAGGATGAGCAGCGTGGAATGCATAGACTGATCCGGAGCATTCTGTTCCGGGCGGCCATGTTGGAAGGATAACTGCATGCAATCCCCTGCGAGTCAGGGACCAGGAGGTCCAGAAAGGACGTAGACAACGGTTCATGACAGTATGCCTCCTCTGGAAACCAGCTCCTCCGGGTTTGCCCGGATGGATCAGATGAAATCGTCGAACCAATCTGGGAGCATTCATGTTTGACACGGGTTCCCAGGTACGCTCACTGGAAGGGTACCCTTTCCACTCAACCAGATATTGTAGTTGACCACGTCGATATCTTGAGTCACAAATCCTGGAAACCTCGTATTCCAGTTGATCATTTACAATAACAGGGGTAGATCTAGAAGCTGTTCGGGATGACTAAATGTATGGTTTTAACAGAGAAGTGTGAAAGACTGGATGGATTCTTTTCCAAGATTCAGGTAACCGAAGTCGAAAGGCCACTGGGTTGATGATTTCTTGTATGGAAAAGGCACCGTAGTATCTGGGAGCCAGTTTATTGGGGTGCAGGTGTCGAGGAAGGAGCTTCGAGGATAACCAAACCTTATCTCCTACTGAATAGGAAGGTCCAGGTCTTCTTTTAGAGTCAGCATAACGTTTGACATCTTCTCGGGCCCGTTCTAGGTATTCCTTAACCTCCTTATGTACTGTGATGAGGTTTTCAATGCAGGAATCTACTGCAGGTACTGGAGTAGGATGTGGGAGTACGGAGGGTAGAACAGATGGATGGAATCCTTGGCTATAGAAGAAGGGACTGGTCTTGATAGCTGAATGATCTGAATTGTTATAGGCAAATTCAGCCAAAGGTATTAGGAGTGACCAATCGTCCTGAACGTTGGTGGCAAAACATCGTAGATATTGTTCGAGAGTCTGGTTCACACGCTCCGTGGCTCCATTGGTTTGTGGATGGTAGCCAGAGGATAAGGCACGTTGGATTCCCAGAATACGACATACTTGCTTCCAAAACTGAGATATCTACTGAGGTCCTCGGTCTGAAATTATCTTGGAAGGCAACCCATGAAGTCGGAATATGTGTTCCAGGAAAATTCCGGCGAGGTCTGATGAGGAAAGTAGTTTGGATAAGGGTGTAAAATGAGCCAAATGAGTAAACAAATCAATAGTGACCATGATTGTTGTGTAGCCTCTAGAGGGTGGTAATTCCACGATAAAATCAGTGGCAATGACTTCCCAGGGTCTTGTTGTTATGGCTGGTTGCAGTAGGAGTCCGGCTGGCTTATTATCGTGTTTGTTCTGATTGCAAACCGTACATGTTTGGACATGGATCCTAATATCATCCTTCATCTTGGGCCACCAAAACTGTCTTTGTACTAGATGGAGAGTGTGAGTTATCCCACGATGTCCCGAATGTAAGGTATCATGACATAGAGGTGTGATCCTTTGTCTCAGTCCAGGAGTGGGAATGACTAAGCGATTATCTTTGAATAGATACCCGTCCTTAGCTGTGAGATTCCATCTGTTATTTCTCTTGTGCTCCTTCCAGAGGTCCGAATGTCGAGTTTGGCCTTGGATATTCTCCAGGAGGGTGAGTGCTTGGGCAACAAAGATCGTGTGAGGAAACATCTTTGGAAAGGTCCGATCCTCAGAGTTTTCATAGTCAGGACGTCTGGAAAGGGCATCGGCAATTATGTTTTGTGATCCAGGGACATGATGGATGTGGAACTGGTACTGGGCAAATAAGAAGGCCCAACGGCCCTGACGACTGTTTCTACACTCCAAAGATTGTAGAACTTGAAGATTTCGATGGTCCGTACAGACCTGGACTGGATGGCTAGCTCCCAGGAGTAGATGTCGCCATTCTGTGAAGGCTTGGCGGATGGCTAGCATTTCCTTTTCCAAGACGGAATAATGAGTCTCACTGGACGTCAGGGTTCTTGAAAGGTAAGCAATGGGGTGCTCCAATTTGTCCTCAAATTCCTGTTTTAGTACTGCTCCCATGGCGTAATTGGATGCATCCGTCTCCACTAGGAATGGCCGTTTAATATCGGGTTGAGCCAGGATGGGGGCTTGAGTAAACTCTGTCTTTAATTGTTGGAATGCCTTGTCTTGATCTGTAGACCAGAGAAATTAAGCAGCTTTCTTCAAGAGAGCAATGATCAGTTGAACAATTCCAGAGAAGGACGGTATGAACTTTCGGTAAAAATTGGCAAGTCCCAGGAACGATTGAATCTGTTTCACGGATGTGGGAGACGGCCAAGATAGTCTGGCCTTTACCTTTGATGGATCCATTCCAATTCCTTCTGGACTAAGGAAAAATCCTAGGTAATGAACAGAAGTGACGTGAAACAGGCATTTCTCGGGTTTAGCTAGGAGTTTGTGTTCACGTAATCGTAGTTAGACTGCCTTAACATGCTCTTCATGCCTTAGAAGGTCCTTGGAGTAGATCAAGATGTCATCCAGGTAGACGATAACGAAGAGGAACAGCATGTCCGAGAACACCCTATCCATGAAACGTTGAAAAACTGCTGGGGCATTAGCAAGTCCAAAGGGCATGACCAGATATTCAAAATGGCCGAAGGGAGTTCTAAAGGCTCTTTTCCATTCGTCACCTTCCTTTATACGGATGAGATGGTAAGCACCCCTTAGGTCTAAATTTGTGAAGATTACTGCACCTCTGAATGCTTCCAGCATATCCGAGATGAGAAGTAGAGGATAACGGTCCTTGTGAGTGCACTGATTTAGACCACTGTAGTCTAGACATGGTCTGAGTGCTTTGGTATCTTTCTTTGGAAGGAAGAACAATGAAGCACCCGCTGGAGATTTGGACGGGCGTATAGTGCCATTTTCCAGGTTAGTATCCAGGTATTCTTGGAGAGCCTTGTTTTCAGGTTCAGATAATATAAACATTCTGCCGAAAGGAATCACAGCTGTGGGTTCGGTATCGATGGCACAATCCTCTGGCCTGTGAGGAGGGAGTGCTTGGACTATCGCGGTCGAAAAAACATCAGAAAAGGCTTGGTAGGCCCTGGGAATCTGGATGATGTTAGAAACGGTGACTGGACTTTGTTGGTTCTCTTGAAAGTCTCTAAAAGGCTTTGGTAAGGCATCCAGGGATAGGCAGTGAGCCATACAATATTCAGATCTAAGAAACAGTGAGCCGGCTGCCCAGTTGATGTAAGGATTGTGCCTCTGCAGCCAGGGCATTCCAAGAACCATCGGATAATGGGCTGATTTAATGAGGTCAAATTTGATTCTCTCTTGATGGTGATTAATAGAAAGTAGAATCTCTTTAGTCTGAAGGGTAATGGGTCCTGAGGAAAGAGGACTTCCATCAATTGCCTCTACTGGTTGCATTGTAACTCGGCTTTCATGTGGAATGTTATGAGCAGTGACCCAATCTGATCTAGAAATACGCCCATAGCTCTGCAGTCAACTAATGCCAGGATGGGGTAGGATTCTGTCTTGGAAGGCGATAGTAGGGCCTGAAGAACCACAAGGTTATTTTGTCCAGGAGAGTTCAAGGATGGAATTGATGTGGATCAAACATCTTTCTCCCGACACTGGGCTCCATCTAGGATGGGGAGCTGGCATTTCCCGAATGCCGTGGAGGAGCAATGGGACATTCTCTCACAAGATGTTTATCGGAGGTGCAATACATGCATAGACCAGTATGGATTCGTTGCATCCTTTCCTGAGGGGTAATGGGTCCATGAAAGGCTCCTAGTTGCATAGGTTCTGGGTCCGGGGTAGAAGGAACAGTAGACTCTGCTCTAGGGGCATGTTCCATGATGGTCTTTTGGATACTTTCCTTAAACTTCCTCTTCTCTGGTCTTCTTTCTTGGATTCGGAAATCTATCTGTAAGGATAGATCCATAAGAGCATGGAAGGAGCTTGGGGGGGGGCACCCTAGCGAGCTCATCTTTTATTTCTTCGTTCAGCCCCCTTCGGAAGAGTGTAAAACTAGCTTCTGGAGACCAGTCTGCTTCTTTCACAAGTTGTTTAAAACGAGTAACATAGGTGAGCATATCCTGGGACCCTTGTTGAAACTCGAGTAGTCTCTCTTGAGCACTATACACCTGCTCTGGGAGATCAAACATTTCCTTAAGGGCTCTCACAAAGCCATCATAGTCATCCAGGAGAGCGTCGCTTGTATTGACTAGGGGGGTTGCCCAAGTCAATGCATTTCCAGTGAGGTGTGAGATCATAAAACCCACCTTTGCTCTAGGAGTGGAGAAGTAGTAGGGCTTGAAAGTGAAGTGAACTGAACACGAATCAAGGAAGGCGCGGAGAGTCTTGGAAGAACCGTCATACTTGTCCACTATTCCACCCAATATTACATTTTCTTTGGTTGCGGAATCACATGATAGAACTAGCTGCTTTAATGCCGCATTCTCTGCCTTGAAGTTCTGTACCTCCGTTGTTAAATCCTGCATGCCTCGCATGAGGTCTTGAACGGCGGCTTCCATCTCTGAATCCATATCGTTTTTATGGCGTCTCAATCTGTCACAAGTCTCTCCCCTTCTCACCTGTTTCTGTTGTGTACTTGCAACCTTCTGGGATTTCTTCTTCTTTACGGTCCGGGATTTGTATAGACCCGAACGCCGATCTTCGGCGTCCAGCGTTAGAGTAGCGGTTCAGTTTCCGGGAGCGTTCCAAAAGTCCAGGGTAATTCCAAAAAGTAATTAAGGTACGCTCGGAGGCACAGAGGACCGTGAATCGAGCACAGAAGGTTTTCCAGGAGATTGGGGAGGAAAGGGAACAGGAGGGAATTCAAGGGACTGAGAACAAGGAATCAAGCAAGAGCCCCGATCGAACTCCGGCTAAGCACGTCCGACTACAGGTAGCGGTAGCGTTGAGACGCGCAGAGCCACGGGGGCGTGTCTCTTTTGTAGGATGAGCAGCGTGGAACGCGTAGACTGATCCGGAGCATTCTGTTCCGGGTGGCCATGTTGGAAGGATAACTGCATGCAATCCCCTGCGAGTCAGGGACCAGGAGGTCCAGAAAGGACGTAGACGACGGTTCATGACAGTATGCCTCCTCTGGAAACCAGCTCCTCCGGGTTTGCCCGGATGGATCAGATGAAATCGTCGAACCAATCTGGGAGCATTCATGTTTGACACGGGTTCCCAGGTACGCTCACTGGAAGGGTACCCTTTCCACTCAACCAGATATTGTAGTTGACCACGTCGATATCTTGAGTCACAAATCCTGGAAACCTCGTATTCCAGTTGATCATTTACAATAACAGGGGTAGATCTAGAAGCTGTTCGGGATGACTGAATGTATGGTTTTAACAGAGAAGTGTGAAAGACTGGATGGATTCTTTTCCAAGATTCAGGTAACCGAAGTCGAAAGGCCACTGGGTTGATAATTTCTTGTATGGAAAAGGCACCGTAGTATCTGGGAGCCAGTTTATTGGGGTGCAGGTGTCGAGGAAGGAGCTTCGAAGATAACCAAACCTTATCTCCTACTGAATAGGAAGGTCCAGGTCTTCTTTTAGAGTCAGCATAACGTTTGACATCTTCTCTGGCCCGTTCTAGGTATTCCTTAACCTCCTTTTGTACTGTGATGAGGTTTTCAATCCAGGAATCTACTGCAGGTACTGGAGTAGGATGTGGGAGTACGGAGGGTAGAACAGATGGATCTGATCCTTGGCTATAGAAGAAGGGACTGGTCTTGATAGCTGAATGATCTGAATTGTTATAGGCAAATTCAGCCAAAAGTATTAGGAGTGACCAATCGTCCTGAACTTTGGTGGCGAAACATCGTAGATATTGTTCGAGAGTCTGGTTCACACGCTCCGTGGCTCTATTGGTTTGTGGATGGTAGCCAGAGGATAAGGCACGTTGGATTCCCAGAATACGACATACTTGCTTCCAAAACTGAGATATGTACTGAGGTCCTCGGTCTGAAATTATCTTGGAAGGCAACCCATGAAGTCGGAATATGTGTTCCAGGAAAATTCCGGCAAGGTCTGATGAGGAAAGTAGTTTGGATAAGGGTGTAAAATGAGCCAAATGAGTAAACAAATCAATAGTGACCATGATTGTTGTGTAGCCTCTAGAGGGTGGTAATTCCACGATAAAATCAGTGTCAATGACTTCCCAGGGTCTTGTTGTTATGGCTGGTTGCAGTAGGAGTCCGGCTGGCTTATTATCGTGTTTGTTCTGATTGCAAACCGTGCATGTTTGGACATGGATCCTAATATCATCCTTCATCTTGGGCCACCAAAACTGTCTTTGTACTAGATGGAGAGTGTTAGTTATCCCACGATGTCCCGAATGTAAGGTATCATGACATAGACTTGTGATCCTTTGTCTCAGTCCAGGAGTGGGAATGACTAAGCGATTATCTTTGAATAGATACCCGTCCTTAGCTGTGAGATTCCATCTGTTATTTCTCTTGTGCTCCTTCCAGAGGTCCGAATGTCGAGTTTGGCCTTGGATATTCTCCAGGAGGGTGAGTGCTTGGGCAACAAAGATCGTGTGAGGAAACATCTTTGGAAAGGTCCGATCCTCAGAGTTTTCATAGTCAGGACGTCTGGAAAGGGCATCGGCAATTATGTTTTGTGATCCAGGGACATGATGGATGTGGAACTGGTACTGGGCAAATAAGAAGGCCCAACGGCCCTGACGACTGTTCCTACACTCCAAAGATTGTAGAACTTGAAGATTTCGATGGTCCGTACAGACCTGGACTGGATGGCTAGCTCCCAGGAGTAGATGTCGCCATTCTGTGAAGGCTTGGCGGATGGCTAGCAGTTCCTTTTCCAAGACGGAATAATGAGTCTCACTGGACGTCAGGGTTCTTGAAAGCTAAGCAATGGGGTGCTCCAATTTGTCCTCAAATTCCTGTTTTAGTACTGCTCCCATGGCATAATTGGATGCATCCGTCTCCACTAGGAATGGCCGGTTAATATCGGGTTGAGCCAGGATGGGGGCTTGAGTAAACTCTGTCTTTAATCGTTGGAATGCCTTGTCTTGATCTGTAGACCAGAGAAATTAAGCAGCTTTCTTCAAGAGAGCAATGATCAGTTGAACAATTCCAGATAAGGACGGTATGAACTTTCGGTAAAAATTGGCAAGTCCCAGGAACGATTGAATCTGTTTCACGGATGTGGGAGACGGCCAAGATAGTCTGGCCTTTACCTTTGAACGATCCATTCCAATTCCTTCTGGACTAAGGAAAAATCCTAGGTAATGAACAGAAGTGACGTGAAACAGGCATTTCTCGGGTTTAGCTAGGAGTTTGTGTTCACGTAATCGTAGTAAGACTGCCTTAACATGCTCTTCATGCCTTAGAAGGTCCTTGAAGTAGATCAAGATGTCATCCAGGTAGACGATAACGAAGAGGAACAGCATGTCCGAGAACACCCTATCCATGAAACGTTGAAAAACTGCTGGGGCATTAGCAAGTCCAAAGGGCATGACCAGATATTCAAAATGGCCGAAGGGAGTTCTAAAGGCTGTTTTCCATTCGTCACCTTCCTTTATACGAATGAGATGGTAAGCACCCCTTAGGTCTAATTTTGTGAAGATTACTGCACCTCTGAATGCTTCCAGGATATCCGAGATGAGGAGTAGAGGATAATGAGGAGTAGAGGATAACGGTCCTTGTGAGTGCACTGATTTAGACCACGGTAGTCCAGACATGGTCTGAGTGCTTTGGTATCTTTCTTTGGAACGAAGAACAATGAAGCACCCGCTGGAGATTTGGACGGGCGTATAGTGCCATTTTCCAGGTTAGTATCCAGGTATTCTCGGAGAGCCTTGTTTTCAGGTTCAGATAATATAAACATTCTGCCGAAAGGAATCACAGCTGTGGGTTCGGTATCGATGGCACAATCCTCTGGCCTGTGAGGAGGGAGTGCTTGGACTATCGCGGTCGAAAAAACATCAGAAAAGGCTTGGTAGGCCCTGGGAATCTGGATGATGTTAGAAACGGTGACTGGACTTTGTTGGTTCTCTTGAAAGTCTCTAAAAGGCTTTGGTAAGGCATCCAGGGATAGGCAGTGAGTCATACAATATTCAGATCCAAGAAACAGTGAGCCGGCTGCCAGTTGATGTAAGGATTGTGCCTCTGCAGCCAGGGCATTCCAAGAACCATCGGATAATGGGCTGATTTAATGAGGTCAAATTTGATTCTCTCTTGATGGTGATTAATAGAAAGTAGAATCTCTTTAGTCTGAAGGGTAATGGGTCCTGAGGAAAGAGGACTTCCATCAATTGCCTCTACTGGTTGCATTGTAACTCGGCTTTCATGTGGAATGTTATGAGCAGTGACCCAATCTTGATCTAGAAATACGCCCATAGCTCTGCAGTCAACTAATGCCAGGATGGGGTAGGATTCTGTCTTGGAAGGCGATAGTAGGGCCTGAAGAACCACAAGGTTATTTTGTCCAGGAGAGTTCAAGGATGGAATTGATGTGGATCAAACATCTTTCTCCCGACACTGGGCTCCATCTAGGATGGGGAGCTGGCATTTCCCGAATGCCGTGGAGGAGCAATGGGACATTCTCTCACAAGATGTTTATCGGAGGCGCAATACATGCATAGACCAGTATGGATTCGTTGCATCCTTTCCTGAGGGGTAATGGGTCCATGAAAGGCTCCTAGTTGCATAGGTTCTGGGTCCGGGGTAGAAGGAACAGTAGACTCTGCTCTAGGGGCATGTTCCATGATGGTCTTTTGGATACTTTCCTTAAACTTCCTCTTCTCTGGTCTTCTTTCTTGGATTCGGAAATCTATCTGTAAGGATAGATCCATAAGAGCCTGAAAGGAGCTTGGGGGGGCCACCCTAGCAAGCTCATCTTTTATTTCTTCGTTCAGCCCCCTTCGGAAGAGTGTAAAACTAGCTTCTGGAGACCAGTCTGCTTCTTTCACAAGTTGTTTAAAACGAGTAACATAGGTGAGCATATCCTGGGACCCTTGTTGAAACTCGAGTAGTCTCTCTTGAGCACTATACACCTGCTCTGGGGGATCAAACATTTCCTTAAGGGCTCTCACAAAGCCATCATAGTCATCCAGGAGAGCGTCGCTTGTATTGACTAGGGGGGTTGCCCAAGTCAATGCATTTCCAGTGAGGTGTGAGATCATAAAACCCACCTTTGCTCTAGGAGTGGAGAAGTAGTAGGGCTTGAAAGTGAAGTGAACTGAACACGAATCAAGGAAGGCGCGGAGAGTCTTGGAAGAACCGTCATACTTGTCCACTATTCCACCCAATATTACATTTTCTTTGGTTGCGGAATCACATGATAGAACTAGCTGCTTTAATGCGGCGTTCTCTGCCTTGAAGTTCTGTACCTCCGTTGTTAATTCCTGCATGCCTCGCATGAGGTCTTGAACGGCGGCTTCCATCTCTGAATCTATATCGTTTTTATGGTGTCTCAATCTGTCACAAGTCTCTCCCCTTCTCACCTGTTTCTGTTGTGTACTTGCAACCTTCTGGGATTTCTTCTTCTTTACGGTCCGGGATTTGTATAGACCCGAACGCCGATCTTCGGCGTCCAGCGTGAGAGTAGCGGTTCAGTTTCCGGGAGCGTTCCAAATGTCCAGGGTAATTCCAAAAAGTAATTAAGGTACGCTCGGAGGCACAGAGGACCGTGAATCGAGCACAGAAGGTTTTCCAGGAGATTGGGGAGGAAAGGGAACAGGAGGGAATTCAAGGGACTGAGAACAAGGAATCAAGCAAGAGCCCCGATCGAACTCCGGCTAAGCACGTCCGACTACAGGTAGCGGTAGCGTTGAGACGCGGGGGCGTGTCTCTTTTGTAGGATGAGCAGCGTGGAACGCATAGACTGATCCGGAGCATTCTGTTCCGGGCGGCCATGTTGGAAGGATAACTGCATGCAATCCCCTGCGAGTCAGGGACCAGGGGGTCCAGAAAGGACGTCGACGACGGTTCATGACACTTGGCATTAGAGTTCCCTCCAGGGGAAATGGCTTCAATCCACAGGCTTCTTATCAGATTTAGTATTATTCAAATCCTAAGGTCTTCCTTGGGATTCCCTTTCCAACGCAACGCAGCTTGGGTGCAGGTGCCAGACTTGCAAAACATCTGGTATACTCCCCTGACAGGTTCTTTCCATATAGTTCTTTCACACAACTTGCTGCCATTTAAAATAAGTTGGGTGCGGGTCCCAGACTTGTAAGGCACCTTGGATGCTCTCCTTCTGGGTTTATGTGTGCAGTTCCTTAAGGGTGCAAATCCCAGTTTCACAGTTTGCATGGTAAACTCTCTTGCCAGAACTTTGTTCTCAGTTTCTCTTCCTCAGACAGTGCCAGGGGATATGGGTCTTCTCCAAGCTTCTTCTTGTCAAAGTACTGTGACTATGAAGATGGCACCGGTTCCAATGAGGATTACTCTCTCCCCAAATTTCGGCAATCAATTCACTCTTTCATTGTCTCTATGCCTAAATTTTAGTGTCTCCTTCTTCCCTCTGGGTTGACAGACAACATATGTATTCTTTCATTCCATTTGTTCTTGTTTGAATACTCGGCTCGCTATTTGCTGGACTCGAGCAGCTTTCTCCAGTCAACGGTACATAAAGTTCTCACTCCCAGCATTGGAACAAAGCCCATCCTGCTTTCCAGTTTCCGCCGCAACTTCCTTCTTCCTCGCCTGGCGATTCCATGGTTGACCAGCAACGCTTCCTCTGCAGCTAAGGCTCTTGGTCCCCTCTACTTCTTGGTCTACCCGACCGGCCAGGAGTGCTTGGGTCGGTTGCCTATCTTGCTGCCTCCACTTGCCTGCCTTTGGGGGTTCCCTCCTAGATAGGGACACAGTCTGCTCTGCGCTGCTACCTGCATTCCCCGTAGTCTTCCAAGATGACTTTTGGAAGAGGAAGCTCTCTCCATTTTCCTACAGCGGCCGATTTCAACTCCCCCCTCCAGGCTGGGAGATGTCTTGGACTAATCATATTCTTCACAACACTTGGCTGCACATTGTGGTTCACGTTCACCCTCATGGCAGTCCTCTTCTTTGTCTCAGTACATGTTATTTTACTAGGTGTCATCGGTCTTTGCAGGATATTGTAGGGAGTTTTCACAATATGCCATCAATATGCCATCAAGGCATGAGGAATGGAGAAATGGTGGGGGTATCCCTAAAAGGAAAGAGGGGATGCCAAGCCTCATCTGATTATGCCTGTTCATCCTTCTGAAGGAAGCCTTCCCTCATGTGGTCTTCCCTTGCCTAGCCACCACCAAGGTCAGGATCAAATAGTGGCTGCCGTCCCCTGGCCACATCAGATTCACCACACTGTGTTTTTATGTACTTACCTGAACAATGAAAGGTCTCAGTTGGTGCATATCACTGTGATAACCAGCCAGGCTTGCGTCTGAAAGAAAGCCATGCTCTGCAAAACGCACCAATTGCAATGAACTCTTATGACAACGTGCCTTTTGTAAATGATTCTGCTTGGCCCTGTTCACACCTTAGAGACAAATGCCTATTTGTCAGTTATATAAGGGAAATTAAGGTATAGCAATTCATGCTGTATGGGCTTTTTTTGTGTAACGCAATTGATGACCTATTCAGTACTGCGAGTATTTGCACCCTTAATTGCAGATTCCCTTATAACACTGGCACTCGGTAGAACCGGCGAACTACTAGGTTTTTGATGTGTGAAATACATTTCTTTTTAATTCAACCAATCCTTTGCAAATGGTCCATAAAATGCTGAAAACTGTCATCATGTTACGTTTCAAACGTGGATCGACTGCGGGATAAGAACCCCAATCCCCAGGCTCAAAGGCACAGCACTTGAACCGTGTGCCATAGTTCTGTCATTGTGCCCGTCAGAATTGAACCTCTGTTGTTTGTGCATCACCCTCTAAAATCGACATCTTTCTTAAAATGGAGCCTTGCAAGCCCATATGGGGGCCTCAGTGTTAACACCAGCCAGGGAATTCTTCCAGATTGCCACAACCTGAAGATTGTTATCCTGCGAGCTGTTTGCCACACAGGGCAACAAACTAGTTCATGTTTGCACAGGCAATGGGACGTACCTTACTGACAGCTGTGGTATGCAGAATGCTATTGGGTCGCAGTGCCCAATTATCTCACTTAAACGGTATTTGTAAACCGCATCAACTCGGCTCAAAGGTTTTTTCTTTTTTTTTAATGCATTTAATTCTTTGCTAAACATACCAAATTCCTTCACTCCAAGGTTTAACAAGGGGTTACAACCTAAAATGAGCCGCTTAAATTCTGGTTCCCAACCAGCCTCTCGCACCCTTCCACCTATACCACCAGTTGGGGCGGATACCCCTGCATACAGCAGGGACACAAAAGAGGAGGAAGTGCCTGAATGGGCCGTGATAGCGGTAGAGGAGGTTCCTAATTGTGAGATGTGGTGTGGTGAAGTGTGTTTGATCCTTCGTGCAAACCCCTCTAGCAACATGGCAGGAACATGATATCCCCTTCCTACTTAGGGTATCATAACTCATTGGATTCCCAAACATATATGGTCTATTGTAATAACGACCCAGTCCAACGGTTTTGTATGGTCAATAGGACTCTGTTTAATCCATTTTGCAAACAGACTGGAACAAGTAAAAATAAAGGAGTAATGCAGAGCACTGAAGCTACGAACTTTGTGGAGCGCTCTAGTGGTTGGTCAAAGCCAAAAGATGCTGAGACATTTAAAATCCCAGCAACACAAGGAGGAGGAGACTGCTCTTCTTAGCTGTGGCTTGGAGTTCAGTGAGTGGTGTGGGCACTGTGGTGCCACTGGTGAGATCAGCAGTTGGAGAGAAGTCAGTGTGTAAGCCTGTGACGTGTCCCTGAGAGCTCTGAGGCCATGGCAGAAGGCAAGCAGACCAAGGGAGGCCAAGCAGATGTTCAAAGCTGGCGAGGTGAGCCTGGGAGGGACGCAGACACCGAGACGCTTCGGGTGGAACCCTAAGCCACGAGAGCCATTGAGCGACCTGCATAAGAGCAGGAAAGGCATAACCGGTGAGCCCTTTGAACAAGGGTTGGGACATCGGGAGAGTGCATCAGAGTCTGAAGGGGAACCAGGGGAAGCAAGATACCCCTTAGCCCCCCTGCAAGCTGCATAAGTCCCAGTGATGAGAAAAGTGGGAAACAAGGCAAGAACATTTGCGTGAAGGTAAAAAGAGAAGAACCATATCCCTTTTTTGGTGAACATTATAAAAATCCCTGGCAGGAGAGTATACAAGTCAGTGTAGTAACAAGTCTGGAGACCTGCACCCAAAAGGCAAACTGAATACCAGCAGTGTGATTGTGAGTCAGAGACCTGCACCCAGAAATAGCAAGTCTGGAGACCCGCTCCCAAAAGACAAACTGAATTGTGTGCAAGCCTTGGCAGGAGAGTGTACCAGGCAGTGTGATTGCGAGTCACAGACATGCACCCAAAAGATAAAGTGAATTGTGTGAATGCCCTGGCAAGAGAGAATACCAGACAGTGTGATTGGGAGTCAGAGACCCGCACCCAAAAGATAAAGTGAATTGTCTGGAAGCCCTGGCAGGGAGAGAAAACCAGGCAACATGCTGTGATTTTTGAACCTGCATCGAATTGCAATATAACATTAAGAGAGATAAGAAGAACATCTGTAGAGTGTGTGAAATGTAGGGGAAGGTAGCCATACCCCGGATAACATAAATTGCATTGACAGGGAAGAAGAAGTGTGACGGTGATGAACTTACGTGAAATCTAGGGGAAGGGAACCATCCTCCCTGAATTGGAAACAACATATAGTAGAAGCCAAGAAAGTCTTGGTAGTAAAGTATACTAGGTGATTTGGTTGCAAGACTAAGATGCAGGTGCAAGTCTATAAGAAAGTAAGAAAGTCGACAAGTAGTTGAAGGTGTGGAAATTAGGAGAAAAGGGAATCATACCCCCTGAACTGAGAAATAACATATTACAGAAATTAAAGTAAGGGAGGAACCATACCCCTTTCACTATTACATTTATGAACTATGAAGTGGTTGAAGATCTCACCAGCCACATCTACTGAGAATTGGGAGAATAAACTGAGGCGTATCTGAGAAACTCAGGGGTAGGGAACCTCCCCCCACCCCCGCCACGTGAGGATTATGGAACTTGGTGGAACTTTGATTAGTTAGTTATTTCTGCACCCATGTTGGAACTTTATGTTGAAACATTGGAGAAAGCTATAGATGATCAGCTGCACTTACATTTGAGTTTAGCTGTAAAGGTCTGGTTTGGATTTTGGACACAGGACAAAGAACTATTTTCTTTTTGGACATTCTGACACTGACATCCTTTAGTTCCATTGAGATAGGAAACCCCTCATAGAGATAGGGTGAAATAGGTCTTTCTCCAACCCTTCTTTATTCTCTAATAAAAGTCTATACCAACCACCAGAACAATCCCTGTGTCCGAGTCTTACTCCTGATTCATTCCAATACCCTCAAGCCCCTCTGTCTCCCCCAGATTTTCCCTCTGCGATCTGGAAATTTCATATATCTATTGTATGGAAATACTTAAAAGTAATACAGTGGGACAGGGCTTCGGCCCAACGAATGAGCATGCATTGCAATATCTCCCAATTGTCCATGTTCTGTGCATACGATTGCATGTTTTATATTGTACATGTGATTTGCATGCATAGTATTTCAAAACCCTAAACTGTACATAGTTGCCCTTAGGGTTAACCGACCCACTTATACTTACCAGCGCTCCGCCTTAGCTCTGTGCTGTATATAATACAGCTGAGTCTCACAAACACAAGCTTTCACATACTCACTGATAGAGCAATCCACACTGCACTGAATATTTTCCATACTATGGTTACACTAGTCATCTCTGCTAATAATTTGATATACACCTGTTATTTTATTTCTACAGTATAATGCATTGTAATTCTCTGTTTATTTACATGTATGTTCAGACTATGGTCTGCTGGAGGGTCTCTCATCACAGAGTGATTCAAAGCAATGCCACTTGCAGAACGGTGCTGTACACATATCCAGTGACATAACATTCCATAAGAAACTCTGCTATGGGATTTCAGAGTTTAGCAGAGACTTTCTGTGATATCAGACTGGTAACATAGAACGCCACTTTGTTGGTGATGGTGGGCACTTGCTCTGAGTAGATGCACTTTATTTAGTCGGTTTGGTCTCCTACAGTGTTTTGAAAAATGTCTGGAGTACCACTTTTAAGAGATCTACATCTAAGGCTTTAGGGACCGATTCATGGAAAAGTGCGCAGAAATCCTGCAATGCCCGTGCGCTGAGAACATCATGCGCGAGCCTGCATGCAGACGTTTTTCTGCGCGCTCCACATATTCATGGAATTGTTCACGCAAAGTAACCGTGTATGCAAGTCTCAGCCAGTACATCCCAGACACGCCTCCACGCAAATCTAAAACAGCCAGAAAAGGCCACCTTTGTGTGCCGCCTGGGTGCGCATACATGCACACTCAAAATAGTGCATGGGGTCCTCTGCAGGCAAGCCTGCATCTCAGGGACCCTACGCGGGGTTCACGTGACTATTACTGGCACTCTGACAACATGCTTACAATTTCTCGTAACTCAGGTAAAACTTGGAAAATCTGCGTGCAAACACCCATAAACCTATCCTACACTCCGCTACACTGCACACAAGCACCTCTAAGTTAGATTGGATCCCCGGCTCCATGCACGCACCCCTAAATCAGACACCCTATCTTACCTTTGCGCGTTGACTCATATGCACAAGTGTCTGTACACCTGCCATCGGGTGGCAGATAGTATGAGGGCTTTGCGTGGCCATTTCTCTGCAGGGCGGTTGCACGGTCAGATCCCTGAATACATATTATTCTGCGCAATAGTGGGCATGTGATGGACTGCCTGCGGCCCATCACTCACAATGCCCACTTTTTTGCATGCTCTTCCGCATTTTCTGTGTTCCACCCCCTTCCTCTCCCTCTGTGCAAGCCACGCCCATGCTCTGCGTGGTGTCTCGCGCAAGTTACTTGACCGCTCACTGGTGCGTGCTGGGCTGCTGCAAAATCCATGCAAGTCCAAGGAAATTCCTGTGCATTCGATTCCATGAATAGATTAACAGGATTATGCACGCAGTTTGGCGCGCAAGTTCCCTATTTTCTGCGCAAATCATTCCAAGAATCGGGCCCTTAATCTCTCACTATGGCTGTGTGAATCAATGGTTTGCAATACATCCAAATAGTATTGACAATATGCAGCCAGAGGTTGTGTTCTAATAAGGCAACAGGGGGATGGCCTCTAGAAACACCATTTTTCAGAGAGCTTTGCTGTGATCAGTCACCAACGTAGTTCCCGGCATTGAATAGCACATGCCACTCTAAGTATCAATGTGCTTCTCTAGAAACTGGGGTACTTTACAAATGTAAGCACGTTTTGAATGCTGCCATTTAAAATAAGTTTTCACTTTTAAAATGCCCCTTATTTCAATGCAAGAAGCTACTGTATGGACATAGTAGAGCTGCCTGAGGTAAGCTTTGTTAAGGGTGAATAGTATGCTAAACATGTTCTCACACACTGCAGATGTGCAGCATTTTAATGCAGCAGTGTGAGTTGTTGGTTCATACTGCCGCATGAGGAAAACAAGTCTACTCTTTAGACCATGGCACCATAATAAGTTGTCACTCAAATGTAGTGGAGGATACCAATAAAGTTGTTCCACATCTGAAAGGGTGGCTGGGGTGTGGGATAAATGGGGCTCAAGTCGAGGGTACACGCGGGTGGACGGAGTCCACCCACGCTGTTCAGACGGTGGACCCAGTCCCCCATGGGTATTTTATAGATTGTGTGTAAAATGAGTACATTTGACTGTCTTCTTTGAATTTATGACGACCTGGGGATTCAAACCACAGTTACCAGGATCGCAGGCCAGGAAATTCACCATTGCACCATATAACCTGACAAAAAATATGATACAACTAAAATTGAAATGACATATTTTGGTACTGGCTGTTCCAGGGCAAACATTGGTATTGATTCTTGGAGATTAAAACCATACACACCTTTTTAACATTTTCAAACACCATTATAAGAAAATATTCTCTCTTCCTTTTTGGTGGGTGTTGATTTTGTGAAAGGCAAATGCTATTCATTCTGTGCAATTTGTATGGTTATGGAAAGCCAATTGAATGACATTTGCATATGTCACCTTGATACAGGTGGGATATGCTAATTTCTGGCAACGTCACACCCCACTGCATATGTTAAAGAGTCCCCCCACAATTGTTTTTAGGACTTGAACCCTGATACTGACACTAAACTTTGGTAGAGGTTGTCAACAAATCTGTCAAAAAAGCTGTTGTAGCTGGGAAGTAAGGTGTGTGTGTGAGGCTGTCACAAAGCTGTGTTTCATGTTCATATGAAGTATGTGATTAGGTTATGCATTGATGTGCTTTCTTTGTAATAATGGATTTGAATTTACATTTTATGTGCGTGTGACAGACTCACTACAGCTCCTGCACCGCTCTAGGACATCTATGGTACAGCTACAACACACAATTTGAAATGGAATGGCTGCACAGACAAATAATAATAATTTAGCATTTATATAGCGCTATTACCCAGAGTGTGTGGTGCCCATTTATCGACCTCGGAAGGATGAAAGGCTGAGTTTGGCCCTGCCGGGAATCGAACCTGCGTCAGCAGGCTCTGCACAGATGTCAAAGCGAGCGGACCCGGCAAGATAAAAACAACATAAGTAAAATGGCGTGACTATGCAATCGTCATCACATCTAAATTGAGACATGGTGTGTTGGCCACACACGCCCTCGCTTCTTTTCTGTCTTTGTTGGAAGCCAACATCCAAACACTACATCAGTCCTTAAGTGGGAGAGAGCAAAACAAAACATATTTTTGCACATTGTCCAAGCAAGCTGTCTCAAGTCAGAAAGGGTTTACATTTTTCGTGTCCTCAAACATTGCTTAAACACATTGTAAGTGGTACAGCATGCCAGGCACGCAGCTCAGTGGGCTGTGAACGTGTTTCTCCTTGGGTTGGCATGATTGAGGTAGAAGTTTAGTCAAAATAATTCCCAGTACTTCACATGGTTCACTGCCATCTCAATGATGCCTTTTACATTTTGTTCCTTGGTTTGTTGTTATGCCATCCGTGCCAAAGTGCATTTGACAAAGGCATTGCCAGAGAAAGGATGTTTGAGTTAATTCACTCATAACATATTATGGTTAGGAACCGCTATTGGCACAATAGGTTTTGTAATCATGCCAAATTATACACAAAAAGGGAAGTGCACAAACTGTGAGAGAATATATTACACAAGATGTTGTCACTTCATTATTATGGGATTTCTACTTTAAAATATTTGTGAACCAAAGTTTTATTATAATTACCTAGCACTGTCTGTACCTCACACCTTTTTTAGTTTCAGGACTGGGAATGCACAAACTGTAACCCTTTTTGATGCAAATAGTGGCTACATTTGTGCGCAATTTGAATCTCCAGTTCACATTTCACTCTCTCCCCAACTCAGACAGAAAGCTATGTGAGGCATTCCAACACACTGTGAATGCATTGTGGGCAATGGCCGTGTGCAGCCATTTTCTTGCTGTGTTTCCCATCCTTCTTTACTGTTATAGTAAATGTCTTGTACAGTGTGATCACATTAAGAGCATATATTCCATTATTTACTTTCTTTCCAGTGGTCCAAGCTAAAAGAACCTCATCTCTAACCAGAGGAATTATGTGTTCTTAAAAATGAGTGAACGTCAATTCACATCACTTACTATTTTAAACTGCGTCCGAATGGAAAGGTGATGTCTCTTGAAAGGAAGAGCATTTTATTGAGTGTTATGTGTATTCGCTACAAATGTAAGACATAAAGCTTTCTTCTTCACATTCAGTAACTTCCTTGCATATTTCCCTCCACCTTACACAGAAGCCATGTTCTAATCTGCGCAATTTATGCTCAATGCATTCATATGTATGTCTGAATGAACATGTTTCATAGAACCTCAAATCACCAAAATGTCAGGGCACTGGACCATGTCTACAAAAGGTTGGACATATTTGGGGTTTGTGTTCAGTCTTAGTCTCCTTTCATAAATACATGAAGCTGTTGCTGAAGGCAGTCTTAGGAAAATTAGAGAAGTGTCAATAAACTTGAGTGCAGTTATAATAGTTGAGCAAGGAAATGGGTGGGTAGAGGGTGTGAGTGACTGAAATTAGCAAATGACACAGGTGACGCAAGGAGTACCGCCAGCTTGGATGATGGTGATGACGTGTTCACTTGTATATCTCAGACTCAAGTAGTGAGGATAAACCCAGGTCATTTCCGGACCACAAGCCATTGCATTTGTGCCAATTGTGTTCTTTAGTCCTTCTATTATCACAATACAAACTACCACTTGTGAAAGATTCTCAGGTTCTCCAACAAAGTGCTGCCACCCCTTCAATGTATTATTATTTTTTGTTGTTATTGTTCATTTATAACATGCTTAATATCAGCAAGTGGTTTCTAAGCCCGGGATCAGGATTCAAACCTGTGTCGCGCCACATCATCTTATTTCCATGACAAACGCGTTGCCCCTGACCTATCCTTCCTCCCTCAGGTTCTTTGAGAGCATGCTGCCAACCCCTGTATTTTTCAGACTCACAGCACAGTACCCCCCCCCCCAGCACTGTGGGCTTTCCCACAGAGCACAGCCACCCCTTAATGTTCACAGGCTCTCCCATGGACCCACCCACAAAGCGCGGCCAATCTCATGTGTGACAAGTGTCTCTGAGAGGCCAGTGACTGCCCATGGCTGCTTCATTGCATCCCCCAATTCACAGCCACCTACATGTGAAAAGGTTAATGAGGGAGCATATTCCCTTTCGTGGCAGCCTTCTTCACCATGAGTCCTATCGCAGCAGGTTCTGAGACATCAATGAGCAATGCAAGAAGTCAAGGCCTTCATTCCTCATCAGCAGATCCGCAGATTCTACCCCAATGCTGGCACTGGCATGGCATGCTGCCTCCAACAGTTGGTTAGGGTGAGCCGGGCAACACAGACCTATTGTTGAATGGAGTCACCAGTGCCACTGATCCTAACTGGGAAGGCGTGGTAGATGCTGTGATTACCTGCTCCATTTGAACTACATGTCTGACTATGTGCTATACTCTGGCTCTGGGAAATGCTACCACCCTCATCTTCAGTTCTGGCAGCCAGGTCACAAGTGGTACCAGTAGAGGAGGGGACACATTTGCCCTGTATATTTCTTTGCGACACTGGCAAATGTGATTCTGCATGCCATTGTTCCCAGGGTGCTGCCTCTTATTCTCTCCCACAACCTTCCCTTCTTGCCACATCTGTTCATCTTGTGGACACTATTTCACTCATCACTCTTTACAGTTTTTCCTAGTGTATTTTTGAAGTACTGCCATGCCTAGGATCACGAGGGTTGTGTGAAGGGGAAAGGCCTTTGCTTCCTGGGTTGGTTTCCTGTGCCTGAATTTCCCCCTATCCAACGAGCAGGCACAGGGTATGGCTCATCCACCACGATACCCTACCCTTGTCATCTCTCTCCTTTACCTCCTTGCCTTCAGGTATGATGGTGCTGCCCTTGAGTCTCCCCCACGAAATGATGCTCGCCCGGAATGCGCTCTACCTCTTTTGCAGCCTCGCCCCGCAGGGTGAAGATCAGCTCCTTTACAATGGCTCCCACCCAAACAGTACATTTCTCTGTGAACTCCTAGAGCTACCGACTCCTGCAACAGAAGGATAACGCCCATGTACTCATCATGTACATTTGAGCATGCCCTCCTTTTTCACCACATAGCCTGCCTCTCCAGCCTTTGTGTGGGTGTCCTCCACCACGGGCCCTTCTCCATCTGCCTCCATGTGGTCCTCCACCACATACCTGCCTTCTCTTTCTCCAAGGTGAAGCCACCTCTAATTACTTCTGCTTGTTCCACTCCTCTTTCTTCCCCTGACTGCACTCACAATGCACCAGCCTCCCCTGCCGACTACCAAGCCCACAGATGCTGTGCGCCTGTACCCATGAGCCGGTGCCAACAAACAGCAAAATGTTTCCACCCTCAACATCAATCCTTGGGAATCCTCCTCCTACTTTTGGGAGAAGCTCTGCGCCTCCTCCTTCTCCCAGATTCTTTTCTTCCTAGTGCTGAGAGACATCCAGTCTCCTCCTTAACACCGCCTGCTACAAAGAGAAACCGAAAACTAGTGGTGAACACCATATCGGAGGACCAAAACCACCCAGCGAACCAATGCAACACCCAAGGCACTGCGGCCAAGCTACCGAACAGAAGTGAAAACAACACTACAGCATTACCTATTAATTACACATGGACACAAAAAGAATGACCAACAACACAGTAAACACATGGGGCGATGACAAAGACAACACGTGGAAACTGAGAAAAGGTAAAGACCTTTTTGGTGGGAAATAAAAGGCAAATGCAACATCAGTAGGAAATAACTAAACACTAATTAAACACTAAATAAACAAGGAGGTACCAACACATTAAACAGAGAACACAACAACTCTCAGAATCACACCAAACTACACGGAACAAAATAATGAAGAACTACAGTTGGTTAAATTTCTGCCAGTATCTGCCAATTCCGAGCCTGGCCTCTATCACACCTTCTCTCACAGCCTTGCAAACACCACAATTTAACAGGAAGTAGGCTAGGACTTTTACAGAGTCTTGGTCTTCCTTTAGGTGATTCAAGAACTTTGACTGGCTAAACAAACTTTATGTATCAGTTGGACCCAATAACTTGCACCCAAAAAATGATGAACCCTATTCTAGAAGGACATTTGAATGTGCCCACTAATGATGCACACGTGGAGATGCTTTTAGTGTCACTTTTAGTGCCTTTTGACATATCAGGTGGTATTTCTGTGCATTTTAAAGTGCATCCTATATTTACAAGTGAGACGGACTTTAGTGTTCATCTTGTTGGGAAATTGGAAAAGTTCGAACTTCGTGCGCATACCACTGACTGAATTTCTGTCACTTTTGGAAATTGCTGCAAATATTACAATGTTAATGGTAAATGGGATGAGGGCCATCTCAAGCACTTTTGGGGCCCTGGATGTCAACATCTTTAGGCCCCCCTCCATCAAACCAAACAATTACGTGATCCAAAATATCTGGTCATGCCCCCCACCCCCTCGGCGCATTCACAACCCATATGTTAATATCCTGCCTCGCAGCATTTAAAATAAGCATGTTTACTACTTTTAAGTCCCCTTACCCTCTTCATTCTTGTATTAATCAGAATGAAAAACAAGTAGCATTTGAAGGCCAACATTACTAGTCTACAAAGAGCTTACTTCTGTTGTAGTATAGATACAGAATACTTTTTATCAATAGCATCCAGGAAGGTATGCAACCTGTAGTTTTAATGCTGGGCCGCATGTAAAATGTACATGTAATCCACAATAGACAGAAAACTCACATTAGCTGCCTCACAGAATGCAAAAGGGCTCAAGCATGAATAGCTGGAAGGAAGGAGAAAGCTACACAGGTCCTAGCATGGATATTGGATGCAGATTAGAAGCTTCCAGGAAGGTGTCAGTATCAAGACAGACTGAGATTAGAGGGACATGGTTTTCTAATTGTGTTGCCATTAGAGATCAAAGCAACAAGTAATTGCCTGTGGTGTGCAATTTAGCAATGCTCACTATTATAGTGGAAGCAACACCATAGCCAGTGAAACCATGAGTGGGGCTTTTTTGAAGATCATACCCTGAGAAGGAAATCACTCTAAAAGGCTGACAATTCTGAAAGGTTTTGGGGCTTGCAATTTTGCGGTGTTAGGCAATACAAGATTAAATGAAATGCCCAGGATAACACATTGGTTAAGGGGTGAAGCTGGGATTTGTGCCAACTCTGCCAACTCTGCAATTTTGGCATTTGAACACTTATTTTTCCAGTATTTAACATGAACTAAAATCATCGCATTTTATACAACTAACTTGGAAAGTACACACATCACATAACCAAACATGACAATTTTTTAAAACAAAATATTATAGAATGGTGTTGCGCACAATGGGAATGATTCTAGCTTCATTTTCTCCATCATCAAAGGAAGTTTATAAGTACCAGCATACCAATCGATGTGATTTAACAGATTTAATCTGTGTTTGTCTTTCTTTTGTACTTTAAAGCTTTAAATACTACCAACACACTGGCTTGCGAAATCGTAATTTATAAATGTGCAGAAAAACCTTTTTTGTGTCAAAGAGCAGTCCTTAAAATATGCTTGCAACATCTTGTCCGCTCTCTTCTGTGTACCACCCCTTCCACTCAAATGGCGTACATAAGAAGAAAGATCAAGTGGTGGGCTAAACAATGCTACCAATATGCGAGAAGGCAAACCTCACAGAAGACAGCACAGTAATGCAAACGATATTAGATGATTTGACCAGGATCACTAAATTGTCTGCTGGCAAAGCCAGCATACAGCCATGAACGCTTTGGTTCCACAGTCTTGAATTTGGATACTTATTTACCTCTGGGACTAACAGTGTATGCTCATTGTTGGAGGTGATTGCCTAGATTTTACAACATCCCATCTGAACCAATTTCTAGAGCTTCACCGTATGGATGACAAGTTCGTTTTTGTAGCAACCCCTATCTGGTGCAGGTACATTGCTGATAATAGCACCTGTTGTGCTGCAAAACCAAGTACATATGCAGGCCGGTTTATAAACTTCAGGCATAGGAAAGGCTCACCCAGCCTTGCAGGAATGTGCTATTCTAATCTTTGGAAATGAACTCATATCTCTGCGATGAGTGCTTAACACACTGAGCTAACTTCTGAACCATTGGGGCATTCAATTTATCAATATGCATTTCAACTTTGGCTATTGCACATGCTCGACATAATTCCCACAGGAAGGAAAGAATGCTACATAGTTGTGTCATAAGGAACACGCACACTATGTACACCAAAGTCAACACATAAAGCATTACATGATGAATTGATCAGAGCAGAATGTACTTGTCAAAACAGACATGCAATAGGTTTAGAGCCTAAAAGCACGCCATAAATAAATCCTGACATATGCTATTTAAGTCTGGGGTATAATGGAATCTTACTTCTGTTTTCGGTGTTTTCGCGAATCATGGCAAAGGCCCATCAGCAGTTAGGGAACAGGTTTAGCAAGGTGGTCAATGGGGTGGCTGTGGTCAGTTTGCAGATGGCTAAAGTGCTGGAGGGCGAAGGGAAGATATGATTTCTGGTAAACAGGAGTGCTCATTGTTGTAAGGGATAAGTATTTGTGAAACCCACAGGCTTGTTTGAACAGATGGCTTCACCCACAACACTTACGGAGATCAGTAGTAATACATTTCAGGAGAGAAGTTGTTTTGTCAGAGAGTAGGCAGAACTCGTGTCAATAGGAACGGTCAATAGTCATAAAAATTGGACACCGGTCAGGTTTGGGCAATGCGGTTAGCAAACACAAATAGGTCAAAGGGAATCTACGTGTCTTTCTCTCATCTTCATGTGCAGGTCCATGTGGATCATTCATAGGAATTCTGTTATTTCGTAACTAAGAGGTAAGGCTGCCACCAAATATGGAGAGGTTTTTGGGAAGGGGTGTGTTGAAAATGTAAACCTTGTCATTATAATGTTATGGGAATTGTAATATAATGCCGGTGTCCAATGAAGTCTGCGGGTTTTAGATTTCTCTGTACACGGCCACCAATCATGTTTGGGAGGGATGCCTTTGTAACAGTATATGGGGGAGTGTATTAACTGTTGCATAATATGTGTTATTTGTGTGGTTCAGGCAGACCAGGGGTAGTGTGACTGTTAGATGTCATCCTAGCCCTCTATCGGCCGTTGTACAATAAACTTGCTTTATGGACAAAAGGCGCACTTACTAATTTTAGAGGTGGGCCTAATTTGGGTAAAGGGGCGGAGCTAAAGGTCCATGTCTACAATCTCAAAATAAAGAAATTCCCTTGGTCCTGTATGGAACAGGTGGATTGGGGTGCATTATTCAGGTGCAGGATTCCTCATCCAGCAATGCATCTCTCTTGAAGCAGAACAGCAGCAGTTTGAGCCATTGGCATCCCATTGCATTTCTATATTTTATACAGCAATAAATATTCTTTTTTTTTTTTTACAAATTTCAGGTTGACAATCGCTGACTGACATGCACTCCTAGCAGTCTTGTGGGTGTGGGATCCAGTAATAGATTGGTATTGTGAGTGGGTTCTCAAAACTAATAGATGCAAACACGCTGTTCAATGCATCTCTTGCACTGTAAAATGGGCCTGCTGAAATGCACAGATCTCCTTTGAAAGCTAGGAGACCTGTGCATTTTTTAAACTACAGCAAGTAAAGCAAAGGCATCCTCTGAGCATTTTTTAATGTGCAGTAAGTTTTGAAAATCTGTCCCTTTGTCTAGTAAAGGACATATGTCTAACACTGCCACACATATGTCCCCTCTGCAATCAGTCCTTGCTATTCATAATACTACAAAGATAAGCAACATATCAGCACCCAGACATTCTTTGGCACAGTTGTTTGGCAATCTACCAGTGCTACTTATTGAGCAAGTGAAAAAGAAACATGCCCCCTTTTCATCATCACAAGCAGCTGTAATTTACGGGCATCGAGATTAAGGATTGTGTGGCCAGTATACTGACATTAGACCTTCTGATGCTGTGGTTTGTTGTTAAAGGACATTTTTTCCACTCCTGCTGTACGGAGAGAGAGTTGGACTTAATATCAGCGGTGCCGAAGAGGTCTTGCAATGCTGCACTGGGTGGAGAAATACCGAACACATCTCAGTCATCACAACATTCTCTTGGGGGACGGTTAGGTATGGAAAGTAGGGTTTGGTGTGGAAGTCATTGAGGTATTCTGCTCACCTGTGCAAGAGGACATTCATCCTTGTCCAGCAGGTAACTCACCCTCTGAATAATGAAGTCTTTCCATTGCTGCCATATAATCAGTGGCCTGAATGCCCCTTGTCAATTCACTTGATATCAACACAGTTGCTTTTACTAAAATATTGTTCAACATATACTGTAACTAAACATTTAAGGGCCTCATTACGAGTTGGGCGGTATTTCAGCGGTAAATCTGCTGCAATACAGCCCAACAGAATTACTGTTACCGCCACTTGGTCCGGTGAATTAATGCCACATTGCAAGTGGCGATGGTGGAGTGAATCCCAATTTTTTCAGAGTCCATTGGACTCCATGAAGCTTTTTCGGCGTAATTACCCGTGGCGAAATTACTGACGCTGTAATTCTCGTATTATGGCGGTGCAGCAAAAGTGGCAGTAATTCTGTTAATTTGTCAATTTGTTCCCGCACTGTCATGCTTGTCATGAGCCCCACTTCTACTAGACTGAGCTGACCTTGTATATGGTAGACGCATATCATGCTGCAGTTCGGTGGCTAACTCATTTGCTCTGCCATTTATTTCACTGATAGTGCTTCTTTTAGCCAATTTGCTGACTGAGGTCGCTGGCTACCTAGTACATCAGACAATTCTGGAAGTAGTTTTCAGAATACAGGCAGTTCAACAGCATTAACATCTGTAGCCACTGGAAACTAGCCATCAGTTCCATGCCTATTTATAGAACCTTCCCTGATAATTAAAGCCAGGTGTTCTTTCAGACAAACACAGCCTGCCACGTTGAAAAATGCCTATCTTTCTGCTTGTAATTAAAATGTGAGTAGCAAGAGCTCTCTAAATGTTGAGCATTGTCTTCAAACCTTGACTCCCTCTCTTGTAGAAATGTCTTTATGTTTTTTTCACATTAAATTCATTATATCTTCCAAATCTTGACTTGCTTAACCACTCAAAAGGACTCTCACCTACATTGCTCTGACCAATCTTCCCCTTTAGTAAAGGTCCTTATTGAAGTGTGTTTATGTATATTCACTGTACTTCTAGTGAATTAATTACTTGGGGCCTCATTACGAATTTGGTGGTGCAGTGAATTATGGCAGTAATTCCACTGTGAGGAACCAGGAATGACAGTCGGACACAGAGGACTCAGAGTTATTGGTGTACACTTTTATTAAACACAAAATGGGTTGGAAAATGCCTCACTATCCCTAATATAGAGGTATTTCCTAACATCAACCAAAACTAAGGGTCTGTCGGGTGTCAAGATGTCCAAGGCAAAAATGTCCTCTGTCTGAAAATCCTGTCCAAGCCCTCTCATTCTAAGAATTCACTCTAAGATGTGAAGGATATGTCTCTTCCCTTGAAAGTGTGCAAATGTTCAAGTTCAACAAAAGGTATAACTCCCAAAAAAATTCCAATTAAATAATATTCACAGTTTCAGGGAATTAATCCCATCACTTTCTTTGCAGAAAAAGAAAAGATTCCAAAGGGATGAGCAAGTTCTCAGCAGCCCAAAAGTATGAATCCTTCCTCTTGGCATCGCAGTTCACTGCAGGGCAAATGGCTCCCTTCCCCAGGCTTTTTATGTGATTTAGTACTTTTCAAATCCTAAGGGCATGGGTCTTTCTTGGGATTCTCCTTCCAACACAACACAACTTGGGTGCAGGTCCCACACTCACAAAACACCTGGTATACTCTCCTGCCAGGTTTGTTTGTACATTTCCTTATCACTGCGAATTCCAGATTCATTGCAGTCCGCCCGGTATATTCTCCTGCAAGGACTTTCGGTTTTCAGTCTCTATTTCTCAGACAGGGCGAGGAGGTTTGGGTCGTACCCAAGCTACTTCATGGCAAAATACTGTGACTATGAAGATGACACTGATTCTAAAGAGTTTTATTCTCTCCCCCACTTTCGGAAATCAATTTTCCCTTTCAGGGTTTCTTTGCCTCAATTTCGGTGTCCCCATTCTTCTCTCTGGGTTTACCAACAGCATATGGATTCTTTCATTACATTTGTTCTTGTTCAGGTACTCGCTTCGGTATCTGAAGGACTTGAGCAGCTTTCCCCAGCCAGAGACAAGGAACATTCTTGTTCCCTGCTTCCGAACGAAGCCTGTCGTGGCTTTCAGTTCCTGCTACGACTTCCTTCTACCTCGCCTGGGGATTACATGGTCGACCGGCAATTCTTGCAGCTGATCTGGAACTCGTCTGTTTGCTTCTCTCCTCACCGGCAATGCTCAGTGGCTAGAGATCTTGGTCCCTTCTGCATCGTGGTCTGTCAGACTTACCATGAGTGCTTGGGTCAGCTCCCTCTCTCACCACCTCCACTTGCCTGCCTTCGGGGTTCTCTCCCGGACAGGGACACCACCTGCTCTGCGCTGCCACCTGCATTCTGTTCAGTCTTCCAAGTTAACTCTTGGACAAGGAAGATCTCTCCATTTTCCCTAGAGCAGCTGATTTACACTCCAGCCTCCAGGTTGGAAGATGTCTTGGGCCAATCATGTTCTTCATAACACTAGATTGCGCATTATGGTTCACGCTCTCCCTCATGGCAGTCCTCTTCTTCGTCTCAGTAGATGTTACTTTACTATGTGTAGAATGTTTACATGTTCTGCCAGAAGCTTATGCAGAATATTGTAGGGACTTATCACAATATACCATGTAGGCATAGGGAATGTAGGGGGTGTCCCGAAAAGGAAAGGGGATACCATATCTCACCCAAGGACACCTGTCCATCTCCCTGAGGGCCGCCTGCCCTCATGTGATCCTCCCTCGCATAGCCACCACAGGGTCAGTATCAGGTAACGGCTGGCTTCCCCTGGCCACATGAGGAGAGGCCACCTCCGGGAAAGAACTGATGGCATCATTAGAGTCATCACACCACATAAACTGTAAATAAGTCCTTCACTTTTCCTCCCAAAATTGGAAATAAGTCTGCCAGAAGCCCACTGAGTCTCTGGTATCCAGAAACAGGCATCAGAACCACCTTACCACCACTTGCAATATAGTGTTGAATACTCGAGACTGAATGGTGGTACCTTTAAACCTGTTTGGCCGTACATCCGCAGACCAATCATGGAATTACACATAATCAGAATCCTGGGTCCATATCAATATTATTTTTACTACCTTTTTCATGTAACAGCTGGAAATATGATATACCTTGGACACAACTTACCTTCAAGTGCACTTGAAAGTTTGGGAATTTCACAGAACTGTGAACAGCATTATAAATTGGGGGATATGGAATTTGCTGAATTAATTAGTATAAGACTGCTTTCTACTCTAACAGTTTGTGAGCCTCTATTCCCTTGTAAACAATGTCCTATGTGCTCATTCGAAGCAATTGTAACTGTTTGATTATGCCATGTGTTCTGCTGTTGCTGAAGACAGGTAACAGGAAAGTCATCCAACACTCCTGATATCCTCTGATATAAAATCACTAATCTCATGTAATTGTTCATATTGCATGTGATGTAATATCTATTAGCACCCCATTAGTGATATGATATGATATGGCATTCATAACGCGCCAATACACAAGTGTTTCAAGTGTATATTAGCCAATCAGAAAGGCCAATCAGAAGGGTCGAAATGAGACGTTTTAGACTGAATTCTTAGACCCACTGAGAGGGTCCTGTATTGTTTGCCATCACTCGCCTTGCCGAGTCCCCACTGCTCACCTCGGGAATCGTTTCTCTCTTTTTCCAGTTGTAGTGTCTTAATACCCAGCTGGATCATGAGTTCCTGCTACTCTGCCACAGAAATAGAAAGGGGCACCATCTCTTCACATGTAGAGCCCCTTTCCATGTCGTGTGGTAGCCATTTTGATACGGCTTTGCTGTCTGTGAGCATTTGGTGGTGCTTTTAGCATTCTGGCAGGAGTGATGAGGTACTAATCGGCTTGTAAACGACGCTGATGGGCTATACTGAGTGCAGGCTCTAAGGCTATAATGCCATACGCTGTGTAATGGGAAGATTTTAGATTTTTGCATGCTCTACCCACCATGCCTCAAGTGTTTGTTCATGCTTCGGTAGACTCTTTACACACCATTCTAATTAAAGTCATTTCAAAGAACATGTATAGAAAAGCAAAATACTTGAAACTAAAGCATTACAGATGTGTGCACATTCGTGCGTGAACATTGTGTGATAGTTTTTTTGCCAAGCATGTTTTTCCAACCATGGCAAAAAAAAGTAACTGAACTGGTGAACTCTATTGGGGAATACTGTTCATAGACTGGTGCGTACACACGAGTTAGCGCAAACTGATTCCCATCAATCATTATTTGTTGTAAGATCTCCTTTTGAAGCCAATAATTTGTAAAAGAGAAACAGTGGTGTGATAGTATTGTGGTACTTTAAGGGAAGTCTTGGGCTGCAGGATAGTGGCCAGGTTTTTCTAAAAGGGCTCATGCTGAAAGCCGTATGAATGCCTCGTTGCCTGCTGATGGGCCTTGCTTGTACACACACCCATTGAAGAGCCAGTCAAAAACGTTGAAATTCTCTGCCCGCAAAATGACCTCTACCAGGAAGCCAATGGGCATCTTACAAGTTCAGCGACGCAGGAAAGAAGTTGTGGTAATTCCGTTATCAACTCTTTTTTGACAGTAATGATATGATATGATCGTTTTTTTCATAACTCGCTTAATACCAGAGGTTTCTAAGCACGGACCCGGGGATTGAACCTGTGTTGCTCCATGTTGTCTTGCTTCCAAGACGAGCATGTTGCCCCTGAGCTATCCTCCCGAGCCTGGAATTATAGCCATTTTTTACAATAAAGTATATATTTGGAAGTAAAGTGGAGGATTTACCTCAAGCAGCTAGCTGCGGTAAATCTGCCAACAATCCCCATGGAATCCCATGGGCTCCAAAGATCATAAATGACACTGCCATTCCACTTGTAATCCCCTGGTAAACCCATAGGATTAAGTGGCAGTAACGGCAATCAAGTGTGTTGGTAATTCTCAGATTTATCACCAAATTACCACCAAACTTGCTGTGAGGCCAAATGACATTGGCTACTGAAAAGCTTCAGGCTCAAGGACATCCAGGCTCTCCCCACAGGCACCTTGATTACCTTTAGCAACACATATATCTGACATCTTAAACCCCCACTGCCCATCTCAAATGTTCTCTCTGACCCCTGCCACCTACACCCAGGCCTCAAGGAAAATACTACCCACACACCACAGCCAAATGAGATGCCCCCCTAACAGAGCACCCCCTCTCCATCAAGCCACGCAGACAACTTTGAGCCCTCACACACGCACATGAGCGCTGGGACAAATTGCAAGAAGCAAACCCCACAGCTATGATTCCCCTCATAGGCATATCCTTGTTCTGGATGAGAAATTTCTGTTAGAATATTATCTTGTGTTTATTGGAATTTTGTATTTCTTAAAGAGGACATGTGTCATGAAAAGAAACAATTGCTGAACTCCTGGCTGAAACTGAAACTGCACTGGTCACCTGACCACCCTCCGATCCCAGGCCCATGTCCCTTCCTCTGGCAGTTGCACCCCTGCACTGCCTCCCTGGCAACCCCCTCACTTGGGGACCGTATTCTGTATCCCTACAGTCCCCTACCAGCACTTGACACCTGATGTCTGCACTTACCCTTGCACTTGCCACCAGCTGGCCGCACTTTTAATTATTCCTTATTTATCCTATTTAATGTATTTATTTATTTATTTTTTACTGTTGATCCCATGTACTGCACTGCACCCTCCCCCGCACTTGCACAATCTCAATTCACCTGGCCTAGTAAGATCACTGTCTTTGTCTTCCCTCTGTTCCCCATCCCTTGCCTCCTCGCACCTTGAAACATTTGTGTAGAGGTGCGTTTTAAATGCCATATCATATCATATCATATCATATCATTAAACACTGGACTTAGGGTGTGCAGTCTTCTAGTCAAGTGCCTTACAAAACAATTGGCAAGTATAACATAGTTAGCACATTACCTGGTGCTGACGGTAATTAGATCATCTACAAGTACAGAGTGGACATCTGATCTGTAGGGATTTTTCTGTATCCCAATTCTGTCTATATCTTTGGAACCACAGCTGCATGTTGCAGACTTAATGTCCATCAAGGAATCCACCAGCTTATGAGGCATATCTTATGCCTTCTGCAATCATTAATGAAAAACAGCATACACTTCACAATAACCCACACACTCTTCTAATATGTATAGTTATTCTTTATGTTTCCCAAAATAAACCTGTAAATATTACCAACAACTGCAAGTTTATAGTTGTGACTGATTTCATGTCCTAGGAAAATCCTGTTCAGAATTAAGCAGAAAAATAAAAAGGCAAAAGAGAAAAACCTTTCAACACATCTCTGTGGATGAACAAATGATAAAACAAAATGTTTTTTTCTCAACCTCAAAACATTTCTTAGAGTGTAGAACCATGATAAAACGTAGCGGGAGAAGCAGCTAGAGAAATCAAATGAACTTAAAATGTTGCATGATCTCGGAAACGGGGAGACAATGAGAGAGAGGCACATGCGTTTGATGCAACTCTTAGGAAGATACAAAAAACACAAAGCTCACAGTACATGTGTGCAGTGTAAAGCAATTTCTGTACTTGAAGGATTATGTTTATCTTTTCTTTTAGCTTAAAATAATCATAATTTTGGGGAAAAATCAGATATCCATAGAGGCTACCAGCTGTCAGAGACCTGGGATTGTTGGAGGTGATACAAAATTCAATGTCAGAAAATTACCCTTTAAAAAAAATACCGTGCATAAGGTTTATATAAAACCTTACACATTTCATATTAAACATCATCTTTACAATAAATAATTATAAATGTTCACAATCATGCAATTTCAAATTTTCGTGCACTTATAAAAAAATAATAACACCCTCAAATATTATCTAAAACCTATGAAAGAACCAATTCCTTGAGCTTCTTATTCCAAATTCATCACTAAGGCAGAAGAGCTTCCATCATCATTTTAGTCAATTTCGTAAAGTGCAAACATTGATTAAGTGCATTGCATACTGAAAATGAATAAGCATCATACACTCGCTTCCACAAGAGTTCTAATGGTTGCTGTCCCAGATCAACTAAAGAAAGAAACACAATGACACAAGCGGAGCACATCTAACTCTCTACATTCCATCAGTGTTTTATGACCCTTTTGTAGACCTCAACTGTCTGCGGCCTTGGAACCAGGCAAAAGGGCTTTCTTTCCATGAAATGCCTGTGGACTGGCCTCGCCCACCCACCTTCCAAGGAGCAGCACTATCATCAAGTCAAATCCTGCGAAAAGACCCTGCTTCTCCTATGATCACCTTTTAAAACGACCCCTTTGGGTGCTGCCTTTCCTGTGCCTTTTCTATACCAGGACCGAGCCCCTTTGGTCCCTAGCTCCATACTGCCTCATTTTACCTACCCTTGTGATAGCATTTGTTCTTTGCCACTCATCCAAATTTGCTTTGACGAACGATTGGAACAACAAGAAACCCCAGCCAGCGTTTTCCTGCCTTTCAAGATGGAGGAAGTGAATGTTACCTTTTCTTTGACCTCCTTAGCCACTAAAACACTCCATTGTGCCTTTGGATCTGTGACAAAGTTCGACGCAGCTATTCTGCTATGTTAAAATGCCTCTTTCAGTTTTGTTTTCGTTTTTTTTTCTGTCCCATAGATTTAATCTGTCAAGTGCACAGCCTGTGTTAGGATGTTATATTAGAATTGCACCTGAAGCTTTGTGACATCCTTATTTGACACAGAGCCACTACTTCCCTGAATGTGAATATCAGTTCTATAGGCAATTAGCATCCAGGGTGGGGGAACCAACCAAGCAGATTGCGCAGAACGCTGGCTGAAACTGCTAATGTCCACCTGCGTTCTGAACAGCCTGCTCCCAATAGGTCACCATGGAAATTGAAAAGGGCATCAGCAAGAAGCCCCACCTTCCATCTGCATGGCGGCCATCTTAGGACAGTTCATTCAAATTAAATACACCTCTCTCAGCACCCCCGATTACCGGATTGGCAACCCGGGGTGTTAATAGCGTGAACACCCTCTGCGGCATACTTCGCTTCGGCCTTTAACTCAGGCCCTGGACCAATAAAACCCCATCCGGCCAGCTGGAGCGGGTGTTCAGTAACTACTCCCCTTCTTAGGGCACCAGGTTGGAAATAAGAGTTTTGCTTCAGTGATAGGTGAGGAGTGGGTGGGTATGGTGGACTTTGAGTCGTCTTAATCTGGTGGCACTGGCTGTGATGAAGGGTTGGAGTTTAATGTCACCCTCAAAGTGCACCCCAAAGTTACATGCCTTGCAGGAAGGTGTCAGAATGTCAGGGGAAAAGAACTAGGGGAGGCGAGGAAGGACATTAGAGCATGGAAGATAGATGACTTTAATTTTGAGATGAGTCGAGCAGAAGACAGTGAAGAACCATCCAGTCATGGATGGTGGAGAGGCAGATAGAAAAATCCTCAGGGAGTGGTCATGGGTTAAGCTGCAGACAGAAAAGATGATGTGGGTATCATCAGCAAAGAAATGTTAAGAGAACCCAAAGGAACGAATGCATTTGCCACACAGCAAGGTTTAAACCGAACGGCCATGACAAATACTGAGAGAAACCTATGGGAAAGAAGTCAAATCAGAGGGGCCCTTTATCAGAAAATACAGAAGGAACGATCAGAGTGGCAAGAGTCAATCCATGTGAGAGCAGTGCCCTAGATTCTAAGGTCATAGATGGTTTGCAGGTTAGAAGGATGGTTGATCCAGTGGATAGTTCCAGGAGAATGAGGATGTAGGAGAGCTTGGAATGGTGTCAGAGGAGAGCAAGTCAGAGATGAGGGTCAATGTCATGCAATGGAGAGAAGGATATCACTCCAAACTTTTTATAGAACTCTCATGTACAGTAAGCTCCTACTAGCAGACTTCATTCTGCTGCTACTCCAGAAAACCATCAGCACATGGAAGCCTTGTAAATAGTAGATGCACTGCCTTTAAATGTTCACATAACATAAAACCTGTAGCACGTAAGAAACAACTTCTATTGTTATTAGCACCAGGGTGGCGGGAGCAGCCAACCAGTTTCCTTGGATTGCAGGATGAAACTGCTAATCTCAGCCCATGTTCCATAGAACATGAAGTCTGCTTGCCCCGTCATGCACAGCCATCTTCCCCCCACCCTCCCTAATGTTTTATTTTTCCCATTCCTCTTTATGGAGCCCCGCCTTCCAGATCCATGGTGGCCATCTTGTGCCAGTATTTTCATTCCAGGAATGTGATGCCGTGCATTGAATGAAAATGCATTTTTAAAACCCGGGGTGCTAATATCCTTAAAACCATATCCCATGGGCCGAAGTGGGTGTTATGAACCCTCATACCCTTGTTAAATGCCCTCACATCCCTCAGGCATTTAACTCAGACCCAGGCCGTTAACAGCCAATCTAGTTCAAATCATCTTCTTCACTCACATGACTTTCAATGTTAACAAAGACAATTTAACTAATGAAACAAGTGTTCATCTATCAGAGGGAAGAAGGTGTGTTTGTTGCATGAAATCTGTTTTTTGTATAAGAATTTTAAAGAGCCACTGGGAATGTTTTCTGTGAATCACAACTTTGGCTATATTAATGCATTCATTATGGCTGAGAATGCTTGTGGTGGCGTATGTAATTTCCCATTAGTGTTTTTGAAAAATGCTTCAATTTTCCTGTTCCATTTTCTGCTAACGTACAATTAAATATACCATCTTCTTCAAATAGATCAGATACGTGATGGAACATCTGAAATAAAAGGCATTCACGATCAATCAAAAGCAAATGTATTTCTCAGCATTTCTAGTATCCCCTCAACAAAAGTTCATCATTGAATTAGCATTTTCATGAATATGTAAGTGGGGACATAAAGAGACTTCACAGACACAAGGCCTCCAAACAACACCTTCATCATTGCAGTCTGAGGTTCATGTGCTATGGCTGCATCCCTGGTTGATGTTGATTTGTGATCTACTGTCACATTGGATGACTTTCCCAAAGATAATGTAATCATATTGTGAATAATTAAAACATCTATTATGAAATATATATGCTGATATTTTCTAATTTGATGGAAGGATTGTTTTAAGTTAAATATAATGTATGCTGCGCAAGAATCAAACAGTTTGGCATAGGGAAAAGACTAGTTAATTAAAAACTTCTTCGTGTAGTTATTTTGTTAGACATCCGAAAAGGATATCATTTGATGCCCGTGTAGCATCCAGGAAAAGGATTAACCGCAAAAGTAGAGCAATATGAAAACAACCAAAAAATTAATGTTTCTGCAGCCCAAAGGAAAAAGCTGCCAATATTTTACAATCTAAATCAATGCTAACTGCAGGATTCAAACTGGGGCTCCATCATAAAAGACAACATGAGTAAAGAACATGTACACCAAGCCTGCATCCCTCTGTGTACCTTGCTCACAATCATGTCCAGTCCATAAAGGAGTATATCTGTGGTGAAAAATGTACTAAGGGCATGATTATAAGTTTGGTGGTAGTGATGAAACATTTGGTAATTAGCATTACCGGGTGTTTCACCGCTCAGCCAAACTCTGAGTTTCGATTTTGGAACTCTTAATTGCACCTACTTTTGTGTGGAGGTAATTGCCTCTAAACAAAAGCAGTACCACTTGTGGTAATTACCACATGCAGGAATTACCACATGCAAGAATTACCCAAAATTCTGAATAATAGGTAGGTCTATATGACTTGGACTCATTTTGACCAACCATAATTATCACATGCGTCAGCAGTAAAAGATGTTGACAGTATTACCAGAGGTCATGCCACCAAATTCATAAGCAGTCCCTAACTAGACAGATCCTTCTTTGAAGCATATTACACAGCTACCTGAAACTAAATGTATTTATTGAATTGCTGAAAACCCTTTACCTAACAAGAACCTAAGTTTTCCTACCAAAAGAAAGTAACGGCTGTATGATCATAACTGAGCAGATTCAGTTAAGATATTGATCCAAAACCCCAAATCCCTGGAAATGTCCTATTTTAAGAACTGTAACACTACCAGCCGTGCTCTGCTCAATGCCTCCCCCATGCCATCACATATGACATTGCCAATGGAGCTGAACTATCTCATTCAGCTCAGCATGGCATTAATGTGTAGCATTACTTGTATCAACAACGCTAAATGACTAACCACGTCTTTGATCTAAAGAATGTATTATCATTGGAATTTGTGGAGGTTGTTACAGAAATCTGTTTATCTTTGTTTCCACAAGAACAATTTGGATTTCGTTATTTGTGTTAACAAAACCTCCTGATGAAGCACGGTCAAAGTGGCGAAACACGGGTTGAAGTGATGGATCACGTATCTATTGGAAATTGAACAGAGGTTACCAATTACGTTTACGTCGAAGGATATCAATCAAGTTTACTAATGACATATTGGAATAATGGATATCAGTCACTCTTGATCTCTTGGATGATGACTTTCTAATGATCAGGATAAAAACGCTTTGATCTTAATCTAGGCGCAATTGTTAACCGATGTTGCTTCATAATTTATGGTCTCAAGGTATTGAGAAAACACAAACCTTTCCTGGGATGACATGCGACAGGTTATAAAATCTACAACACAGTATTATGACCGACCGGATAACAAATGTCTGCATCATTTTAGTTTTCTAGACCTTGCAAATGGCATGATCATGATATTACTGTTGACATTGACTTAGGTATTATCAGTGGCATCACCAATGTCATTATCTGCGACATCACAGATGATTTCAGGTGCACACACAGTTTCATTTTCATAGGTGTCAGCAATTATATCACACATAAACATACATGTGTAAAGTAGAAGTTAAGGAGAGGAGTTGCTTCTGTATGCAGGCACCTTGGATGCACATTCCAGCAGGGTATGAACATATATTGAGTATATTTCTCCTGCCAGTGCTGGTGTCAGGGTGTATTCTGGACATTGCTAGCTTTGATGAGCAATATCAAGAGCCATTTGGAAAAATGGTGGCCTTTGAATACACCTCATGGGTGTCGGTCTTTGTGTATATCCTTCACATTTGTATGTCTTTGTCACACGCGTCCTTGCTACTCAAGTACTTCATATTCCAAGGCCCCGCATCCACGCCAATCCTACTCATGTGCGTTGCACCAACCTGCCTAATATGACATCATTAGAGGCACTCTTTCCACTCATGACCTGTGCGAAAACTCGAGATGGCCCTGTCGGGTAGAGAATGTGATGGCCCCTTCCATAATACCAAATGGGTCTCGCTGTTGTTGTGGTTGAAAATGGGCATTCCATTTTCTTCTATGGGGTGTGCTCACATACTAAAAAAAGAATCAGTTTTCACTTTGCATTTGGTTGTTTTATTGAGCCATTTACATTTGAATTTAGTAGTACTAATAGTTGTACCCATGCTTTGCACGGTAATTCCTACTAAAAAATTATAGACAAACCTATATTCATATTGTATACTTTTTAAATTGTCTACACCATGCAACCTATTCACATGCCAAAAGTCAGGTTTATAGCATGTTGCGAAGTAGGCTGAACATTTTTCGAAAATACACACACATATTCAAGCATTGCAGACCGATAAAAAGAAGCTTTAAAAAAAATACAAACATTTATATTTTATACTTTTTACATAGTCTAGACTATGGAACCGACCCACATGCCAAATTTTAGGTTTGTAGCATGTTGGGAAGTAAGCCGTTCATTTTGAACGGCACACACACACATATCCACTTTATTTAATTTGGGTGAGTGTGGTTTTACCACAATGGTTATTGTATGTAATACTCATCAATGGGGTAGATAGTCAAAGCAGACTTTTCTTTTGACTTTGTTTTATAATTACAACGCATTTATAGATTTAGAAAAGTGTGAAATCAACAGTAATGTCTTGGTATGTACTATCACAATTATTGGATATTTAAGTGAAGTGATAATTATCATTGACCTTTGACCTTTATAACAATCATTCTAAACGTTTTTTTGTATTTGCCTTGTAACTGTGAATCAATATAGACAAATGTGGTGTCATCTCAAATCCATGGTACATTCTTTCATATAAAAGGTACAGGTAGGTAATAAAGTTCTTCTTCAAATCTAATTTGTGTTCATCGAAAAACACTAACACAGGATCTTTATTTTGAGCACTAAAGCTCCCCTGGCCAGTGGTCAAATCACCTCTCTTGTGTGATTTGGAGCGTGTCACTGTGCACTGCATGAAATTTAGAGTTACGTAATTTTGTAAAATGCATGCAAACCTATGCAAACTATATGATTGCAATGGTTGAGAGCATTGAAAGCTATATCGTAAAACTTTGTTTTATGTGTGGGTTTACAAATGCACAAACCATGTAGTTCTGCAAGTCCATTTGGACTTTAAGTTCTATCATTTTGTAAATATTACCTTCACCTGGTTTAGAAAACAGAAGGACTTTGCAAACTTACACATATTGTGTTAACACCAACTACACATAAAGTTTGCAAATGGTTTGCAACACTTTTGTTAACCTTGCTATTATGGTTTACAAAATCATAGCAAACTTTAAAAAACAATATATTCATTTTAATGTACGAATATGCAAAGCATAGTAAATGTAAAGTTTGATTAAGGTTTACATTCTTGTAAACACTTTGCAAACAAAATGTACACTCATCCACATGTTGTGTAAACACCAAATATTTATCAGGTTTACAAATGGGATGCAACATTGCTGTAAACTGTTGTAAATGTATGGTTTTGCAATGGTTTACACATTCTGCACAATGTGTATGCCATTGTTTTTATGTAGTGCTGTTTATCACCAAGGAATTGTTCTGTGGGGAACTCTTAAGCCATTACTGCACCACGTTTGGCCAGCTGATCGGTCTTTTCATTCCCTTCCACATCTTTATCACATACTTTAAACTGTTCTCTGTTTCCATTGTCCAGTAGATATGCATGTCATTCTCCACAAGAAGATTGCCAATAGCTTGAATTTGTGTTCCCTACTTAAGGAGTATTTTGTTACATGCCATCATTCCTCTCATTTCCCACCCCTGGAGGTATTCTACAGTGCTATTTCTGGCATAATCTGAGTTAGTAACAACAACTAAATCCTGTCATTTATATTATACATTTATATGCCACCTCTGTTGAGATTGCTCCTGAGAAATCACAAACACACTTTGCAAATGCTCATTCTAAGGTCAAAGGTATAATGTCATACCCCCTGCACCCTACTTGATGCTTAGAAGGCAAAGTATCCAACATGACCATTCCAGTAAAACCTCTCTTATATAAATGTGCTAAATGGTAGCAAAGCAAAAACGAAAAACACTTTTGGGTGGGAGAGTCTATGGTCAAAGGTCAAACCCACAGACCTTACCTGACATTGAAATTAAAAAGAACAAATCAGGTCTTTCGAGGAGATATATCACTTGTCAAAATCAATATCACGGTTGTACAACAATACACAAAAAACACCTTTCAGTCGATTATTGTGAGGTCAAAGGACAAATGTCATAACCTCTCAACATGTTAGAATAAAGGATTATGGAGAGCATATCATTAACAGAAGACACTGCATTTAGGAAAAACTGATCTAGGGTTACAAACATATAACCGTAAAAACATTCCATGTAGTGCATTTTAAGGTCAAAGCCCAAATGCAAAGACCATGTGACCCATTGGCTCCCATACAGAGATAACTTGTCTGAAAATTGTCTGATGACTAAGCATATAGAGCAGAGCCAACCATTTGTTACACTTTTTTAAATTCTAGTTGTGCAATTGAGAATTTTGCAGGGAAAGCAGCGAGATCCACAAATATTATTAAATATTATTATTTAATAATATTTGTGGATTGGAAAAAAAGTCTGCATGTGACACTCATGGGATGCACTTATGAGGGGCAGGAGAAGGAAAATAACAATTTCCTCCCGAATATTGTGCAAGAAGAAGTGCGTGCCCAAGTAATTGAATTACATGTGACCAACAAGGACCTCCTAATATTATCAAGCCCCACTGCCCCAAGAGACACAGGAGGTAACCCCGACCACCAACATGGAAAGGGGGAATAGGCACAACCTGGTAGAAAGGGAAATGGAGATAGAAGTTACAGTCCACACCTCATATCGATTCCAAGTTCTGGAGATCGAGCAACCCACGAAAAGGGAAGATCAACATCGGCCGTGGTGTTACTGATGAAAACCATAAAAGTGTCCACAGTAAGGTACAGGGCATGATGACCTGACCGAGTATCGAACAGACTTAGGAACATAAACAGAGGGAATCCTTCCCTTTAACCCATTGGATATGGGGGAGCCTGCGGCCATGTTGTACATAGGTGTTTATAATTCGAAAAATTCAGCAAGGAACAGTTTAAATTGCTTGCAGCCGACATAGCATTTATCAAAGAAAGTCTGACAATAATCCTTGCCCCAATAGGGCCCCTGCAAAGTAGGAATACCACAATTGACCAATCTCTTAAAATTACATTGCTCAATAGTCCACAGCCTTACCACTGTTAAATATAATAAGGGAGAGAATAGTAACCATAGGGGGATGTTAGGGGACCAGGGGGAATGGGCAAGTGAGCTCTGCTTCCCGAATGGCCCCTTGAGCGTGGCTAGTGGCACCCCACGAGGGTCGAGGGAGGTGACGGGAGGGACCATGGGCCCACGTTGGGCTAATCACTGTTTCATAATCAGAAATGGCCAACAAGTACACACCCCTGGATTTCAGAACCCAACACCATTTCACTGGGGCCCAAGTTAGGGGGGGAGTACTGCTATAACCAGGGTGGGAGATGACTTATGTATCCACCAAAGCCAAATGGCACAAGGTGCCAACAGATATGCCCATCAATTACCCTACACAATGTGGGGAAAACAACAGCTGGGTCCTACGAAACACAACATGATCTGATAAATAAGGTGACCCATTAATTTAGATCAACAAGAAGCTGCTGAACTGTCATAAGAAGTGACATAACAAAGTGCATAAGACCGAGCTCCCCTAATAATGGCGATGACAAGATTGCGGGTTTAAAAAAAAAACGAATGGCTGGTGAATGGTCTATTATCCATAGAGGCTAGAACATATCTACTGATGGGCTCAAGAAAATCAATTAGGCCTTCGGTTGATAGCCTGATGGACGGCTGTCAGATCACCAACCATACGTTCATTGCTTGTCCCCTCCCACCAATGAATTCCACAAAGACGAGGAGGACGAATATAATCACAGTGGGGCCAGTATGGATCTCGAAGCGATAGTGTGACACAAAGCAGTCCCCGCACAAATGGACCAGACTAGTGAGGGAGAAATTAGTTTGATCTCCTGAAACATAACCGGTCTTAGGAAACATCTGGTAGACACCGACTGGTGTGACTTTGTCCGGGCACATGATATTATCTGTTTTCAGGAAACCTGGGATATGGAGTTGACCAAATTCCAGGGTTATGAGGTCTTTCGGGTGCTGGCTATAAAGGGACCGAAAGTCAGGCCCTCTGCCCTGGTCTTGCCCTCGGGATTACCACAGCCCTTGATTATCAAATTATCAATATAGAATCTGGTTCTTGTGATGTACAGTACATGGTACTGAGCTCTCTGAGCATTCCACCAATACCCATCTTTAATGTGTACAACCGAGCCACCGATAAGGACCCTGCTAAAGCTATCAAATTAGCAGTGGACCTATTGGAGTCAAGATTGTGCCCAGACAAATAAGACCAGTAGATAATACTAGTAGTCGATTTAAACCTCCAAAAACCCTCCCAGATCTTAAGGGGGCTTGGGATGACTTGGATGAGGCCGGGGATATACCGCCCCTTAACCCCCACCAACACCGGTTAGAGCTTATCCGATTGGTCTCAGTCATGCCACCATGCTTTTATGCTTAGAGCATGCAATGTCCGCTTTAAAAAAGATCAGCTTCCAAAAATAAACTTTGATGGTCCTAACAGTACCTCCCAAATTGATTACATATTTTTATCAATGAAATTATGGGGCAAAACAAAAGACTTGAAGTCTTGAGTACATACGGGAGCAACCATACGCCGCTGTCCCTGAAACTATTCAATATGGGAGGCCACAGGAAAGATCACTATAGTGCCCTAAGCCAGATTATTTACATACAGGGCCAATCAAAACAGCATATAAATGGACAGATCTCGACCTGCACTCTCTGAAACCACATATTTATGATGCCATCGTGCCCCAACTAGAAGGTTGACCTATGATATACATATTTATAAAACATCACAATTTCTAATCCTAAATCAGTGGTCTTCAAACTTTTTTGGGCTGGGCCCCCCTGAGCAAAATCTGGACAAGCCGGGCCCCCCCAAAAGTGCCAGATGAGCTTTTGTGCGCTGTCACCGCACCCTACTCCCATTACAGAACCTGGGCTCTCCCCACCCTGCTCCCACCACTATCCCAGAGCACCCGCCCATCCTGCTCCCACTACAGTCCCATAACATACACACATCCATACACATATTTAAGTAAAACATAAATCACCATAAACGTACCTTCTGCAGGGGCCTGCATATGGTTGCTAAAATGCCCCGCTGCAGGTTGCTCTGCCTGTGGTGTGCGAGGAGGCGCAGTAGCACCCCCTCGCACATACATACATACATACATACATACAGTGTCCCAGCCAGCATTTCCAATGAGCTATGCAAGGCTGGCAAAGCAAAACGCCCCCACCATTCCATGCCTCAGTGAGCATGTGCGGCTGGGGAACTGAACTATCAAAGGCAAACAGTGTTTCCCTATGACAGTTCAGCCAGCCCAGGAGCACTCCCTCAGCTGGAAAAAGCAGCGGAGGGAGTGCTCAGTGTTTCACTGGGCTGGCTCCTCGGCTGTTCCATAATGGGGAGGGAGCCAGTGGGTGGATGCCCCCTTACCCATTATGGATGAGCCGCCAGGCTTGGACAGGCCTATAGGGCAATAGTGCGATGACCATACCAAAAATGCAGAATGCTAGTGTAGGCCAGTCAAAATGTGCCACTTTTCTGGCCAATGTGGGCCAGTTTGAAGAGTTACTTCACTATGCAGCTAGTAGTTTTGATCATTGTTGCTGAATAAATATTATTTAAATATCACAATTTGTTTGCATTTGAACAAAAAACACCCCCTTGGGTACTAAATCTACCTCATCTGTTTTATAGTTTGAGAACACATCACACAACTCACACATGGGTAATTACCCTTCACTTCTGGTAATCCCCACATTTTAGAAAGTGTGGGTACAATACATCTTTGCCTCTTAAGGTTATTTTGCACTATGTTATCTCTTCTGCCATTGCTACTTAATAAGCAAATACTGCTTCTGTTTTGCATGTTTAGATTTGCCAGTTCTTAATACAGTTCTTGATCTTGCACAACAGATTAGTGTAAGTACTAACAGAGACAATCGTATTAGGTTCCATGTGTTAAAATCGCGGCAAAAATGGCTGTGGAAACAAAATATTGTGGCAAAAAGGCCATTGTTTTGCTGCCGCAATCCATGTAAAGGATGTGGGGGACACCGCCACAACCCCCAGACCCATTATACCAGTTATGTGGGGCGGGGGACACCCTGGAAACGCCCGCTCCCCTTAAATGGTGTAATGGGGTATATCTTTAACGAGTCAAACCACAGCAATTTTGTCGCAATTTTTTGTACAGGCGACATTTTTGCCGTGATTTTATCACTGCATACCTCGTATTACTGTCATTAACATCTTCTCTACTCCTGTTATGTGGTTCTTGTAATGTCTGTCTAATACAAGTCCATGCTCTTTTGACTGTACTTCCTAGACTATACTTTTGATATCCTCTATCTCATAATTTGCTAATTAATTGGTTGACTACTTTGTCGTACGTAGACTAGTAGCAACTATTTCTTTTTAGTATCTAGAGTTGTCAAAAGGGAAGATTATCTGTACACTGTTATTGGTGATGCAGAGTATTCCTTTGCGTCTTTATGGTCAAAGATTTTACTTTCAGAACTCCTTCCTGGGCAAATATAGTTAAGCCAAAAAAATCAATGTGATGATCTTTAATATTAGAATTAAATTACAGATGACTTTCTTGAATGTTTTACTTCTGTATGGATTCTTCTGTTCTCATTGTTGTACCTTTCCAAACAATTATGATGCCAACTGTCAATCATTTCCATTTTACAATATTACTTCTGTAAGGATGGTTTCATTATATACAATTTTTCCATCAAACGTTCTTTTTGAAACTATTATTTTATTGAAGGTCATCAAGTACAGTGAGTTACATTGCATCTTTTTCACATACAAATTGGCTACAACTCTAGAAACTATAGCACCCATCCCTGTCGCTTGTATCTATTTATAAAGTGAGCATGACATTGTAAATACTTTTCTTTTAAAACTTATTTCTGTACACCTGTATACAAATTCCTTAGATAGGTCTTCCATTCCCATCTCTGTATCCAATGTAGCTCTTACTACTACTAATGTGGATAGTTAAGTAATCTCAGTATAAAAGGATAGTATATCGAAACCAAATAGCAAATGATTAGTTCAATACATTCTTTATTGTATAATACATTGAGCAAGCGAGTTGTATTCTTCACATATAACATCATGAAGATATAAGTCTTCTTGAAATATATATGTGTATTGCTGAGGTGGTTCCAGCAGTGATGCTACTCCTGAAACTAATGGATGATAGAGAGGTCTATCCAGCTGTTTATTTATTTTTGGAACCCTATAGAATAAGTGTATTCTCAGATAATACTGTATTAAATAATCAATTCCTTGACTTGATGTCTAGACAATATTTTTAGAGGTTATAACATTTGAATGTATTACCTCTTGCAATTTTGACGTAGGATTTACATCTATTGGGCTACAGGAGGATGAATTAGCCAATTGTCTTAAAAAAATCTTCCAAACCATCTTGCCAATTCAAAATCACTATGGCTCCACCCTTATCAGGTTTATGAATGACTAGGGATTTATTACTAATCAAATCCCTCAATGCTTCTGCCTTACTGATATTTCTAAAGGCTCTGACTGGTTGGCATTCTAGAAGTTCTGCCTGTATTACCTTATTCTGAAAGACACATTCTTCGGCTGCACGAAAATCCAATTGCTTATATTATCCTGTGAAATTAATCAGGTGCTATACATTCTTGATTTTCAAAGTATTGATGCAGAAGAATTGTAAGCATCAGAGCTTCACATTCTATCAGCAATAGGAATGGATCATGTTCTTTCATTAATGTGAACCATGTAAGGAAAAAGCAAGTGCACTAATTTCAACAATGTCACTAGTCTCAAGTGATGCTCACATTGTAAAACATGCTATCTGTGTATGTGATTTAGTATGCTAGTACCGATGTGTAACATTGAGGTGAACAAAAGGGACGTTGATTTGGGGGCTTCAAGCTTTAACATATTAACAATGCAGCATGTGCATGGCTTGAAAGTATTAGATTCAGAAAAAGCAGGAAATAGAAAAAGAGAAATTAAAGGGCAATTTTCCCCATGTGGCAAAATGAGAGGGCCTTGAAAATAAATGTGCATTGTTTGTGCAGAGCAAGCACAGGAAGAAAGGATGGCATGCAACATTGTCTTGCCAAGTGAGGGTAGCGATGGGTGCATCTTGCCAAAATTCAGAGGGGGTGAGGTGGTGCTACAAGACTCTGCAATATTCCTGAAGGGTCTGCCACATGTTTAGTCAAAAGGAGCTGTGGAAAGGAATTGACATCTGCAGATAGGTGGGTAGAATGTGCAGTTTCCATAGGATTGATAGGCCCTGGGCTAGGTTTTGAGAAAGGCATTATAAGGGACTGCAAGTTGGGAGGCTCACCGTTTTGCTTATTGCTCATTCCATGATGGGTTGTTGGCTGTTGCTGATTCCACAAGGCTTGTGGGCCGGTGCATTTTGCATGGGGCGCTTTTCATCCAGGTTTTCTGCATAAGTCTGTGGCCTGGGGTTTGACAGAGCCTGCTCTGTCCATCGCATTGCTGAGATTTATAAAAGAACAGGGTTTAGCTACAACAGGCTCTGATTATGAAAAAGAAAAATTGGGGCTGTGTTTTTCAATTTTTGAGAGGCTTTCCTCGTGTATGAGAGCCAAGCTGTAACTGTGTTGTCGGAGCCTAAGGCATGTTGACAAGCCTGGGTGCGCTTTGAAGGTTGCTGTGAAAGGGACCGTTATATGTGAGCCGAATCACAGACAGGACAGTGGGAGCTGGGATCCCAAGCCAGAAGGTCGGGCTGCTATCAACTTGTGCTGAGAAAGATGCTGAGACTGCAGGTAGGCCAGTAGAGCTGTAGTCAAAAAGGGTCTCAAGTAAAGTTGCAAGTGAGTATTAAGAGGGTTGAACAAGATTTGGAATTTCTTGCAAGGAGTGATTTTGGCCAGGTCAGACTGACCTAAATGGGAATTCCCTTATTCTTCATGGTACTCGATGACCAAAGGAGGTGGCTGGATCTAAATGGATTATGGGAATAATTCTGCCATTCAAGGAAATCCATTATCTCTAAACTCAGACTAACCTGATTCTTAGCTAGTGGGGTAGATATTAGGTGTGCTGGTTCCTAAAGTGCAACTGCTTTCATAACCAACTGAAGTCCATGCCAAGGTGTGTCCCAATTTCATCGAGAAAACAATGGGATTGCAAGAAATGTTTGTTGACACCTCTTTGTGACCACACTTTTACTACAGGTTCCTTCGCTATGCCGCAGAAGGCCTTATACTGCAAAAGGCACGCCAAATTGTCACACTCTATATTTAAAATTGACCAGGCCACACAATAACAGACTGCTGCACAAACATATATTTTCACATGAATTTCCACTTGTGATAATTCATAATCTGTCTACCAGGGCAGTGGATGTGGATGACCCTTCTACAATTTTCCAATCTCATTGTAATCACCTTTTATAGTACCTTCATTTCACTAATGCTATATGAAGTATCTCTAAACCTGAACACCTTGTGCTACATAAGCTGTACAGGTTTTCACGTTGTTCTCTCGTATACTTGTTTTATGATCCTCTTTAACATATTAATAACTTTTCTCATGTACAACATTTTAAATCCTTTTTGGTTATAATACATTCTATCGCTGTGAAAAATCCAGGTGCCTTTAAAATGCTTCTAATAGAATTAAAGTAATGTAGTCTTTTTCTGATTTGTCCAATTTATCCTAAATTGGTATAGTAACCTCAACAAAGGTAGCAGGCGCCCCTCTCTCGGAAGAACAAGGCATGATAACCTGTTCAGTGGTTGTTAACCACATTGAGAGTTCGCAGCCATCTGCTTTTTGCTCACTGTACCTTTCACAGATGGGAAATATCCATTTGCATATCAGTCTTTGTCCAGCCCACATGGGCAGTCCAGCACCGAAATGCTATGGCAATTCCTCTCTGGACAAGAGTACCACCAGCAACCCCATACACGTGTTTCAGCCTTGTTGGGCATCATCAGTGAGGTGAAGCTGAGCCTCTCTAAGCAAAGTGAGCAGGGAGTCCACGTCTGGTTGCCCCCAGGTAACCTAGGGGGACCAACCCCAAGTTCCTTCAACAAATTCAACAAAGGTACCATCTGTGAAAGGTACAGTGAGCAAAAAGCGTGTGCTGCAAACTCTCATCTCAGAACAGGTTATCATGCCATGTTCTTTCTGGAGAGGAGCGCTTGCTACCTTTTTTGAAATGTTTGCAAGGAACTTGGGGTTGGTCACCCTGAGTTACCTGGGGGCAACCAGACGTGGACTCCCTGCTCACTGTGCTCAGAGAGACAAAGCTTCACCTCACTGATGAGGCCCAACAAGGCGGAAACACGTGTATGGGATTGCTTTTGGTACTCTTGTTCAGAGAGGAATTGCCATAGCATTTCGGTGCTGGACTGCCCATGTGGGCGGGACAAAGACTAATATGCAAATGGATATTTCCCATCTGTGAAAGGTACAGTGAGCAAAAAGCATGTGCTGCAAACTCTCATCTCAGAACAGCTTATAATCCACGTTCTTTCTGGAGAGGAGCGCCTGCTACCTTTTTTGAAATGGTCTAGTAACTTCCTTCACTGTATCTATGATGCGCATTACCCTGTCCCTAAAATACCTTTTTACTATATAGTTCCACTTTGGTTGGAATGGTTTATTATCTAAAAATAGTCTGGTTTCATCACTCACCAGCATTCCTTGTGGTAATGTCTTACTTCTCACATATTCAAGCATTTTGTTCCATGCTATTCAGTCCGTATCACCCTCTTTTCTAATTAGATAATCTTACCCCAAATTGTGGAATGCATGGCCTCTTTCTCATCTGTTGGTATAGAAGTAGTGGATAAGAATTCTAATACATATTGATCCATGAAAGCCAAACATATATCTTCTTCCATGATGTCACAATCTCACCTTTCTCTCATAGTAATTACTATCGCTACTTTCTAAAGGAATATGCCCTGTGACACTGAACCCACCATATACAACCAATAACTCAAATTAGGGATCCCAGATTCAGTCCCACAACAGTTGCTAGTCTGCTAACCTGTATACAAAAATGGGTGCTCTGTGCCTATATTATTCGGTCTGTTGCAATTACTTTAGCCGTGTATGCATTTTCTTTATAGCTATTTGTTTTCTTGTTTAATACTCATTAAACAAATTATTTATTTGTAATTATTTTTCATACATGTAATACAAGTAAATTGTACAATCCCACACCAATACCATACCGTACCAATAGTTAACACAAAACCATAATTTAATAAAGTATATAAAATTCATAAACAATGTGTATAATAATTAGAAAAATAGAAGAAACCTTTTACTTCCTGTGTGCTTTTAGCAGAGAGAAAAAGCACTCTCACTTCATAAACTTGTCCAGACTTTCATTGCAAGAGTAGTCTGGTGGATTACATTCCCCATCATCCCCTGGGCAGTAATTGTTAATCTTTCAGGTGCTTCTGGGCAAGCTGGTTTTCGCTGGTCCGTGCCGGACATGCCATTTGCTGCCCTGTGCTTTCCTTTTCTCAAACGTTGGCTCCTGGTAAGTCTCTTTCTGCCTTAGTGGCTTGCTAGTGTCTGAACTTTTCTAACCATGGGTCGCCACGTCGAACTTGATTTGCTTCTCGCTGCCGAAAGACAGAGGCGCGAGAGGATTGTTGAAAAGTATATTTGCAATTTGTGTTGTGCTGACACGCCAGCGCACCAAGTTCCGCTAAGCACTATAACGTACCCAAGATTAAATGAGGGCAATTTACCTAACCTGCTTTTCTCTGCCCCCGTGACCGGTTCTAATTGCTCAGCTGACCTGGGCAAGTTGGAACCTTTGCTTACTGCAGATAGGGAGCCCGTACCAATTTTTCTCAAAGATTCTCAAACAAACAATTTGTGCGATACTCCAATTTTACGGGCTCCAGTTGATCAGCCCCCGGATTGTCTTGTATCTTTGACCTCTCTGGTTAGTACTTCTTATAACACTAATATGATTAAGATAGGGAGTGTTACCTCCTCCCTAAAACTCTCTGACATTACATTGTCACTCTTGAACACCCTCTCCCTAAGCAAATAGGCTATTAACATATATGACTACATTCAGGATTAAGACCTGGATGTGATGTGTTTTACAGAAACTTGGCTTAAGGACTCAAATGGTCCCAGAATAAGTCTGGCTACCCCTCCAGGCTTTAGCTTTTTCAGTAAAAAACGTGCACATGAAACTGGAGGGGGGGGGGACATTTTAGCAAATACCAACCAGCACTTCTTTGAATCTACAATGTAGAACACGCGTGTGGCACCAGGGACCAGCCCGTATACTTGGTATCACGTAACAAAGGATTCATCCGATAGAAACAGGACCGTTTTTGGAGACCACTGAATGAGTTAAGGAGTTAAAGGTACAAGAAGAAACCCCAAGGAGATACACTTATTGGAAGACTGACTATTAAGAAAAAAAAAACGCAATGAACGGGACTCAATGAATAAGAATGTGTCATTGGCCTTGAAAACGACCTAGTGTCGAAATGCGTGCCAGCTGAGACATGATAATAAACTTCAAACAGAAGGATCATTTGAGGATTTAATTGTTAATGACCTCATTGGGGTGTATACAGAACTTGACAAATCAGATATATAATATTAGTCAAAATCTGCAGGCTCAGGGTGACCCGACAGCATCACCAATTACTGTACATTTGATTATGATCTATCGACTACTTGATAATATGCCTGATTTTAATGATGACTTAGCCCCCGAGATAAATCCAACTGCTGTACCATCCTACTCAGAGAGTTTAATCGGTGGTTGAGAGACCCTGTAGATAAGGAATCGCTAGACCTGGAAAAACTCTTGATAAGCTCGGATTTCATAATTCACAACACTGAGCCGACCCACTCAGGCAGACATATTCTAGATTGGATTGCCTCTAGAAACGTCTCCATGAAGATTGCAGACACTAGGGCTTGTACCTGGTCTGACTCTTCTTTCGTGGAGTGCATAATATTTTTTTCTGAGTAAACATCTCAGAGTACTCAATCTACCTAAAACTATTGTAAGCAGAAATCTGAAAATTACCCCAAATGACCTGGAACTATGTCTTAAAATAATTATGGATACTACTTTGGATAGAGACCCTCCCCAAACACTGGTAACTGTATATAGCACCCACATAAACTGCCTCCTAGACAGAGTTGTCCCTCTAAAATCTAAGACAGTCAGAAATAAGTCATGCCAACAGTCTTCGTTTGCATCAGTCCTGGCCACTTTAAAAAATGAAAAAAAGGCAGGCTGAATGTTGTTGGGTTCAAAATCAAACTGCTGAGAATACGGCAATTTGCAAAACCCTACAAAACGCTTACACAAGCGAAATCTATGAGGCTAAAAGGAATTTTTATAACAACGAAATTGAGTTGGCTGGAAATAACGTCAAGAAACTCTTTGAGATGAACAGAAATCTCAGGAAACCTGTGCCAAATCCAGTAATTTACTCCATCCAACGAAGACTGTAGAAGGGTACAACTTGCCTTTGCTAACAAAATCACAACTGTTCATAACAGAATATCTAATTCTTTGATCACTGACTCTCAAAAGGAAACTCAGGCAGTGGGATATATAGAAGTCTCAGGTTTTTTCTTTAAATCAATATCTGAGACAGAGATACATACCTTCCTCAACTCCACGCGTACCTCCTGCTTCATCTGTGAGATTCTTCCCACTAAACGTATTCTGTGCTACCCTGGAGTCTATTCCATTTTCTTCACTCATTTTGTTATGGACTCTTTCACCCATAGTTCTTTCCCTGACCCCAAGCACTTTGTGGTTATTCCGCTGCCAAACAAATCTGGTTTGAATCCAGGAGATCCTAACATTTTGCGCCCCATTAAAAACACCCTCTTTCTATTCGAAGTGGTGGACAAGATAGCAACTATCCAGCTCCAACAACATCTTCAAGCTTTGGGTAATCTACATCGTAAACAATCTGGTTTCCGAGCCAACCACAGAACAGAAACTGCCTTACTAGATATCCAGACACACATGCTTGAGGTTTTGGAAAAAAGTGGGCTTGGGCTGCTGATACTCTTAACCCTGCCAGCGGCCTTCGACCTGCTTGACCACAAACATCTAATTGATACCTAATCCACCATTGGTGAGTGTTCTGGAAAAGCTAGAACGTGAATTGGCTTCCTGTCCGTGTGATTGGAAGTCACGGGTATGCTCGGGCGATGACTCTTCTGACATTGAACCTATACATTGTGGTGGTCCACAGGGAGCTTGTTTGTCTCCCTCATGTTCAATATTTACATAAAGCCCCTTTGCAACCTCTTAACCATCCAGGGACTCAATTTTATGAACTATGCCGACGCCACTCAACTTCTGATGGAGTTGAGTGGAGATTACAAGGCTGATTCAATCATGGTTTGGTAAAAAGATGGATGTCCAGTAACTGTATGTGGCTGAATAGTGCAAAGACGGAGCTGATGACATTTGGATCTACACAAGCCAGAGCTAAATTGGTTCACAGTATACCCACATGTACATTGAGGGAAACTGTATAAACACTATCGGCATGGTTAAGACTTTAGGAGTATATTTTGAAGCTTCCCTTGGCTCTGACGCACATGTCCCGTAACAATCATCACACTGTGGTCTGAGCCATTGTTAAGCCTTGCCTGGACTATTGCAGTGTCCTCTTGATTGGGGCAAATAAAAACGCTATAAACCGACTCCAAATTCCTCAAAAAGAAGCAGTGCATGTGACATTCCAAGGAGGGGGCATTTCTCCCTGGCTAGGAAGAACCTTCACTGGCTGAACGTGTCAGCTAGAATCTGTTTTACGGCCCGTTTCTTGACTCATAAATGCATCAACGATGATGCACCTGCCTACCTCAAGGAACGAATGAAGCTAAATGCCCCTTTGAGATCCCTCCGCTCAAATAACTGTGGATTCTTGATCATTCCCAGATGTAAAAGAGCTAGAGGATCGGGGCGCTCTTTCACCATCCTCACTGCTCAAGCCTGAAACAAGCTACCAATGCTTGGAACCAATATACCTGGTGTTTTGGAAATGCCTAAAAACCTTTTTATTTGGTTAATTTCTCCTAGTAGTGGTGGGGGAGAGAAATAGTCTGAAGGCTGGCAAGATTATTAGGTTGAACCAAGAGATCTGTGTAGGGTTAGTAGGACAGTTGCTACCTTGAAGCAGACAGAAAGGATTTAGAGTCAGGGGTACAAATTGAAGAGGGAAGAGAGGAAGCAGAAGGGGAGACAATCAAGCTTCTTTACTGTCTAAAGGAAAACAGATACCATTGGGTGCAGGCGGGTCCAGCAACCCTACAGATTGGTTCCACTTCCTAGATAAGATAAACAGGAGCATAGTGAGGGGAAATCAGAAACAGATGTTAGGAGCAGTGGGGAATCAGGGGAAGGGAATGAAGGGATAGGAGGATGGTGAGGGTGTAACAGAATTTTTCAAATTGGATGAGAGGTTTTCCTCAAAATAATCAATATAAAGGGAAGAATGGATAATGTGAGGATGAAGAGAAACAAGTGTAGCTTGTTGTGTGGATGAGCATTTCTGGGGTGTAGACCGAAGAGCAGCAATTGGATTGGTGAAGTAGGTTGATTTGGCAGCGTAAAGTCCCACCACAGGATGGTATTCAGACCAGACTTGAGAGTGAGTGTTTAAAAATACTCCTCTCTCCATTCAGTTTCATGTCTTCTCAGAGAGATACCCATTTGTATTTAGATATTTCTACAAGTGTTGCTAGCACACTCAGGACTACACAACTCAGCATTCCAAGCGTGCTGTTGTGGTGACGGCATGCTTATCTTTTTGCATTTTCTGAGCATCAGGCTTCTAAATTCTAATCAAGTTCATTCATTGGATTTCTACCATCTGAATAAATGATCGCAGTGTCCTAGTGTTAGGGCTGGATTTATATACTCTGGCCGGATGGACAGATGTATAGGAGGCCAACCTAGTTTAGTGACAAGGACAACTCTGGGACCTGTAGCCAAACCATTTCAAGGTAGCTAGACAAGTGGTCAAGGATAAGTCTCAGGGCGGGTGAGCCTGGTAAGGGACCCTCAATGAGTACATACAGTGAAAAGTCAAGGGACACACATAGACAAACAGTTATAAAAACACGTATTTATTTATGGCTGTAAAACACTATAAAAATGACTACTAACATGTAAGCTTATCACACACACTAAATAAATGATGCATATATACAATCACTGGAGTAGGACAATATACATGACAAACCCCTGCAACTAAAGGGAAATATTAGTATGCAGCACTGCAGGTCCACAGAGATAAAACACTCACTTTAAGAGTCCATCCCTAAGATATATGAGGTCTTGTGCCTAAAAGTTCACCAAAGTTCCACAAAGATTTATGAGACAGGAACACGTTAGTGAAGGGCTTCTGGGGTCTAATGAAGAGTTCCAAGCGGTAGAGGACAAGTTGATCAAGTGAATAAAGGTGTCCCCCACTTTTGGAATGCTTGCAGCCAAACTGTTAGAAAACTCATCTAAAAAAAAATACCAAACTTTTAAAAGGGAGATATGGGGTTCAGGTAAGTAATGTTACAACTTATCCCTGTATTCCGATACTTCTTAGGACTTGGCAGGTCTTCATAAGATAGTCCAAGGTTGGTTTTACCACCATCAGCTCCGGCCCTCGATGGCCAGGGGTTGCAGGTTCGAACACTTCTCCAGTCGGTGATACATGCTGTTGCAGGATCTTCAAGATGGAGAATGCAGAAGAACTCAATGCAGGCCCTCTCTCAGCACAAGACTGGATGCAGGAGCGCTGTTTTGGGTGACGCCCACCAATGCACGGCCAAGCAGAGGGACACAACTGTTGTGGTCTGACTTTGCCTCCTATCTCAGGCCCCCTTTCAAATATAACCACAAGACTTGGAAGAGATGACTCTTGTAGCACAAGCTGTGGATCCCCAAAGTTCCGAACCTCAACAGCAACGTCTGCAGCACAGTAGTCCAAACTCTAAGCTAGACAGCCACTGGGCAATCCTGGGGAACTTCTGAGGGCTCTTCTTCACAGGATTCTGAGCTTCCTTCAAGGGTTATTGGTCCCACCACCAAAGGGTCCACGCTCCATCGCAGGACTTCTGGAGATCACTAGCCAGACAGGGCACTCCAAGGACAGAGGCAGAATTTGGTCACCAGGCCTTCTTCCAATGGGTCTCCAGTCTCCTCACTCATTTGGCAGCTGGATAAGATACTTGGCTCTTTCAGGTTTCCTCTGGACTGTCTCTGGAATGGGTGCTGGGGTCCGATTTTCATCAACAATGCAGGTAAGAGCTGCAACTCCCACTAGCCAATCTAAGAGATGGCCCACACACACACACCAGCAGTGATCCACATCAAGACCACTGGTTGCACAGCTCATGCATACCATTCTGACACACCAAAACTAGTTTGTGGATTGGGACCAGAAAGTCCCAACCCACTTCCTCGCAGAAAACACACATGGTCCTGCAGTAGCCCACAAAATGCCTCAGATTTCCTGGACACTGGAAGTCCATATGTGGATTTTCCTGTCTTCACAAGTCAGGAAGAAGGGTTGGTGACAAGATGGCCACGGGACAAAAGAGAAACCTTGTGGCAGGGCCATGTTTAAATAATAGCCACAGTAGGTAGCCAAACATGGTAAATGTGGTAAGGCTACACCAAAAAACATAATAGCAAAAAATAACTGCTGCCACCAGTTTATGCCTAAAGTAACCAACAATCTTGTTTAGGGCAAAACAAAAGGTGAACCCTATGGTACTGCATTGTATGATGCATTGTACAATTATATAAACCTACCAAAGGTGGCAACTAAGTAACACGAATAAGGGAAACAATGTTTCCCAGTAGTGACAGGCTGATGGACATGTCAGTTTGCCCATGACAAATGAGCAAAAGCTAGTGCAGGGATGCTGAAAGCCTCACAGCACTGTAGAACGTTCAGACAAGATAAAAAAAACTAAAAGCAACAAGTTTGTGGGTTCATACAAATGGAGCAAAAGGTGCTGTAAAAGAGACATCTTTCCTAGCACTGGCCCCCTCCCTGCCAGAGTAGCGACCAGGGGAACTAATCTAACCCTGGATGGGTACTCTGTCCGAGTAGGTTATCCCAGTTGAACAGCCCATCAAAATTGCTAAATGTGGGATATAGCCTCAGCCCAATAGTGAAGTTCATGACCTGTAGACTCATAACCACCTGAACCACTTTGGATTCTCACCCTTAATATTCACCAACCACTTCAAAGGCTTAGTCTAAGCATATACAGTGAAGTGAGTGTCATAGAGGTAGGACTTCAGCTTCTTAAGACACCCTAGGTTATTCCTTACCTTTGCCATTAAGCTGTGGTAGTTTTCCTACTAACCCAGTGTTGTAGGCATCTGCAATCACTATGCAAGTTCTCTTCCAATTAGGTGCCCTGTGATTAGAGGCCTTACCTAGGGATCCTTTCAGGCCAATGATGGCCTTTTCACACTCCAGGGTCCATAAGAATTATTTAGGTCCCCCTGAAGTACTGAGAACAGTTAGAGAGGCAACTATATGTCTATAGTCTGACAATTTACTCATGTGTTTCCCAGTGAGGCTCAGGAAAGTACTCACTTGGGTTTTGGTAGTGGGGGTTGCCCAATTCTGTACATTATGTACTCACTGAGAAGGGGTTGAATCTTGCCTCCACTTACATCAGTGCTATAGAAAGTCAATGGCTTCTGTTCAGTCTGACACTTGGTTGTTTTTCTGAACAAGTTGGCCTAATGAAGATGTTGAAACACAGTTGAAGATGTTGAAACACAGTCTTTTGAGTTATTGCAAGTTCCTTATGAGTGGGGTCAGAATCTGCCATATCGTCCAGATATGTATTGCAGAGATCCTCTCTCCCATTCAGAACAGGTCTACTCCCATTTGGCAGGTGAGAGTTGCAGCTATCAATTCACAGTCAATACACTGGAGTAATGCTCTAAAAAGGCTGAAACTGCTCTAGCCTCCTTAGCTTAAACTGACATGGGTATGTTGCCTTACCCTGCATTTTTCAGTACAGAACTTGACCACCACGTTGTCACCTCTTGGAGGGGGGTGTGCACCTGTTCTGTGAGCAGCACAAAGAGTTCTAGTGTCCATACAGACTCCCAAACTGGAGCTACCCGTAGATTGTTCCAGATTCTCAGAACATGAACCATGACAGCTAGAGGGCTCAAGCACCCCTTGTTCCAACACAGGGTTGATCTCACACCATTTGTTAGAACTTCTTGTGTGTGGGTCTGGACCACTACACCACTCAAACTTAGTGGGTCCGCCAATACCCATAAAACAGTCTGGCTCACAACAATCTGTTACAGTGGGTCTCAATGGAAACAAGGAGGAAGATTGCCACAGCACTCTGCTGGTGTGGGGACAGTTCCACAAACTTTAGGTCATCCTCACTGAAGCCATTAGAGGGGCTGCTCTGGCACAGGATAGGGTGACACTCAGATTTTTCTGGCCCCTTTTCTGTAGCCATAAGCAAGGCTCCAATTCTATCCCAACCTTTCTAGGTACACCAAGGCCTTCTGAATAGTTTTCCTTGCTAAGTTGGGAAACTTGGCAAGGCCGAGACCACTCACATGTGTTCAGGGATTTAGGAAACAAGTTTGACAGAAGAAGGTCACACTACCTTCTGTGGGGCTCAATAAGGGCTCCAGTCAAATTTAGAAGAGATCTAACAAGTCTCCCCCTCAGACCGTGTTCCTGGGGATGACATCTGAGTGGCACATGCCAGGTCACTGCACTGTCCTTCCAATGCGTCTGGCCATTACAGAGTACAGCAGAAGAGGAGCTACCTCTAATACTGACACTCAATAAGGTATCAATGGCTGACGTGCCAGTCATTTTCTGTGGGTTGGCACAAAGACATATGGTGTTGTGATCAGCAACCACCAATTGTAACTTATTACCTGAGGTCTCCAGAGTGAAACAGCTAAGAAAATGTGGCCTTGTTTCTGGTAAAAATGAGTCCATGCCTAAAAGTGAATCCTGGAGTGGCTGAATACTTGTCTCACTCCTGTCAGACTGATAACAGGGAGTGAAACCCCTACAGTGTTTTTCTTCTGGGACTCCCATCATGGGCCAGCAAGAATGTATGTTAGACCACTCTGGTGGTATACTGACATTCATATGAACCACCGGGGAATGTCACATACCAACTGTAGGAGGAAGGGCCACACATCCTGAGATTTCCTCTGATGGGCTCTGTGGACTTACTTTCAGTAACCCACCTTCCTGTTGTATCCTTTGATTCTCTGGAGGGGAAACATCCTGTGAGAAATTCAACCATCCGCACATTGTGTGTGCCCTCGCCCTGGGCTTTTTAAAAAATGTTTAATTTTATGGAATGATGATAGACTAACCGCAGGAAAATATGTGGGCCTAATACACACACATTTTCCTATGCTCACACCACAACAAAGCATAGACCTGTGTACTCTGGGCTGGACAACACCTACAGCCACTGTCCTCCCCGTCATATTTAGTTGGAATGTGACAGCAAAGGAATGCAAGAGGACATCTCCAGGAAGTTGGATGACCAAGCTTCCACTTGTCATGGTCAGCCTGATTAAATGACAATGGGTCCATGGATCTGCCCTGCTCTTTTGTTAGGCACTGCAGCTGCTAACAGTGATTATCATACCAACAGGTGGTATTTCAAACAGGCCCACACTGGGCCTGGCTACAGAGGATAACAACAGAGGCAGGAAACCTAACAACCTTTAATGTGCAACTATGTCACCCTGAAGCCTCTCAGTATCGAACGCAGTGAAATGTCAGGAATGTTGTTTACAGTAGAACACTCCTCTAGGGGGACCGCATTTATGAGGTACGACAACGTGGCTTGTAGGAGCCAGGAGTCTAGTCTTGCGGCATCTTCAAGGGAGACCAGCCGCTTTAATCAGGAGCCACAAAGAGATCCATTAACCAGAGCGACTCTTTGATCAACAACAGACAGAAAGATGGTTGGGACATAGTATCACAAGGGAGTGTGACCAGAGCTCTTTCAGTTGAAAGAACGATTCAGCCATTTTAGTTCTGGGGAACACCTTGTTCCAGTGTTCACCCCTTTACATTTCCTGTTGCAAAGCACTCTGGTTGTGATCTCATGCATACAGGAGATTGTAGATAGGGACCCAAGGATTGGTTCACTAAGGCAAGCTTAGGCTACACCAATCACTGTGGGCCACTTGGCTTTAATGAGGGCTGAGCCCCTCTTTTGACATATCACTTGAATACTTCACAAGAAGTCAGTAAGAAAATCAGAACCCTGGCTGAATGTACAGTCTGCCTTTCATCTTCTGCCAGTGAAGGAAGGCCAGGATATCCAAAGAGGGAAGCAAGACCCCTCCCCTAAACGTCTCCCAAGGAACAGAGGGATATGCAGAATGCAGATGATTCGCCAGCTGCTCCAGAACCAGTACCCAGCCAGCACACAGCATGCCACATTAGGCTCTGCAGCAAGCTCCCTGGACAGGTAGTGCCACAATGTCTCTGTACCTACAACCAAGGACAAGGCAGCTGCCTGAAACACACCCAACAGCTGTGGACCACCACCTTAAAGGATGACATGAGCCCACAGAAAAAGCTGGCAGAAGTGCCTCGATGAGCATCTACCAACGTCTACCTTAAAGGACATTTTTGAGCCAGTCGTGTTCCTCGATCTGCAACCGAAGGCAACGCTGTCCGCTGTCAAACCGCTGTCGCTTAAAGACATCTGGAACATCTCGACCAGTGCTTCAGAACCACTGATCAGCACTGATGACTTCTGACCCTGAGCTTCCGTGTAGGCCAGCCTGCAGCCATTTGTCCAGCTTCACTCACCAAATCGTCTTGTCCCCTGATACGCGCAACGGACTCCCATCTCAAACTCTATCACAGAAGCCTGAAAAGCACCCTGAAGCTGACTTGACCCTGTCGAGCACCAAGAACACCTACAGCACAAGGTACATTGTGGTTCCGCCGACCGAGTCCTTCCCAGAAGGCCCTTAATGATATATTAAGACTCACTGTTCCCTTTGTGCTGAACTCTAGTAAACTTAAACTGCTGTGGCTATTAACCATACCGACTACCCTCTTGTCAATATCCAGAGTGTGTCCCTTTTCCTTCTTTGAAACTGTGTGTCCTTTGCATTCCCTTATAAGGTGGGTTATATTTCGTAGTGTTGTTAGACTGTTGTGAGGTAAATAAAGTAGATATTTTTGATACAACCTTGACTGGACAGTTTCTTTAATCATTGGGTAATAATTATATTTTCACTGTGTTGCAACTAACCAACAATCCATGACCTTTCAGAGATAAGCCTGCCATTCCTTCCACGTAACCAAAATTGGACAGGGAGGTTTATAATTTGCTTGTTATTCTAATCTATTAAAATCCCTTCTGATGTATTATAGGTGTGGGTCTAATTTATGGTTTAGAAACAGATATTCACCCCTGGACCACTAGTACTCCAGAAGTTGATTTGTCACACCTCCCACTGGTGACAGGCATTTCTCCACAGGCCTTTAAGTGATTGTTTCCTTCTTTGTTTGCCTACACTAATCTCTAGCCTAGGGATCTCCTCTACCAGCAAGCTGGGTAGTACTGGAGTTCCATAGGATGCATGATCTTCTGGTGGTCCTTCCAAGCCGGTCAGTTAGCACAACGAGAAGAGCGCTCGCTTTGACATCAGTGCAGAGTCTGCCGATGCAGGTTTGAATCCAGGCATGGCAAAACTCAGCCTTTCATCCTTCCGAGGTTGATAAATGAGTACCACACACAGTGGATAATATTAAGCAGTGCTCAGATGCCTGAGGGTTTGCCTGAGGGTTTTTAGTGCTATATAAATGCAAAATTATTGTTATTATTTGGATTAGGTAAACTACCAACTACCTCAACAGGTAGGACACGTGGAATAATCGCCTCCCCTCTCCTTCTATTTCTGACTCCTTGGCCTTTGTGTTTCCCCTTTGGCCTAGGCTTTCCCTTAGGCTTGGCTAAGACAGCCTGATTCTGAGACCTTGTGCTTGAAGGACCAGAGAAGTGTCAATTGGGACACAAGTCTTGATGAGTGATCTCACCAAGAACTCTTCTAGGAACAGTTCTCCTAACATTGACCATTTGACCACTGACCATTGACCTGACCATTTCACTACTCACAGCTCTAATGACATAAAGACAGGTGCTACAGGAGCATAGAGAGAGGGCCTACCAGCCATCTTAGTATCTCCCACGGGAACTCTGGCAAGAACCTGTGAGTTTACCATGGAGTAAGCTACATAATTATGACTGGGCCCAGTGTTTCTAACAGTAGAGGCTGTTACACCTGCTACCGGAACATTTTTCACCTGTGGGGAAGGAATCCAAATGGAAGGACACCCCTGCAAACTCATCTTCCTCATCCTGAGGAAAGGCCAGACTTGCAGAGTGGACCCCAATGGTCTTACCCTAACATGTGGGGTGCCCCTTCCTGTGGTCACTGGCTCCACTAGTGAAACAAGTCCCACAGGGTCTTGACACGTAGGGAGGATTACAGAAACCACTCTCATGTTTGGGAGGATTTGTTCCACTTCCCTGACCTGACTCTTGTAACTTTGGTTATATGTGAACGTTTTGCAAACAATTACAGAGTGGTAAATGTCATCACAGAAAAAACTATGAAAAACACAGATGTATTTGTTTTTTTTAATTTGGGGTCCCCCCGCACCTTGTTTTTTAACCTTTTTCTGCCACCCTAACCCCATCCCGAACCATTGGAACCCCTTACCCCACTACCCTTTATTTATTTAATAAATGCTTGCACTGTATTTTGGTGTTTTTTTCCACTCTGAAATATACACTCTGTTTTGTTTGCACTAAAATGACTGGATACTGTGACTTCCCCTTTTCACGCTTTTTTGGGCCTTCTTGGACAAATCAATTTCCACACCCTCTTTCTCCTTCTGCTTCTTTCCCTTCTCCTGCTTAATAGAAGCAGGCTTGTCCTTATGCGACATACTATGTGATACCCATAAATCAGCAGAAATGGCTAACTTCTAAGGATTTAGCTCTTTAGAGTTAGCCAAATGTTGCTTAAGATCTAGAGAACAAGAGGCAAGAATTTGCACAAGCTTGACCAAGTGGGATCTATGTGATTTTAACTAAAGAAAAAATAATGAAAACATTTACAGTGAAGCGATTTGGTAAAAAAAAAACAACGCCCCCTGTTTCCTTATATTATTAACCCCTCCGCAATCCCCTTCCTACCCGTTTTAACCCCTTACACCCCTCATATATATATTTAAATACTTTTCAGTATTTATTTCGACCAAATTGTTTCTCTGTAATTGTTTTTCATTATTTGGTATTCGTTAAAATCACTGGATACCAATCAAGTGACTCGTGCCCACTAAGGTGGTTACTTGATAAACCTCTACCCAGCCACACACGTTTTTCAAGGAATCTGTAACAAAAGTAACATACTTTCCTTTTTCTTGTACTCGCTAAATCTGCTCAATCATTGGGCAGAAGGTTTCCCAAAGTTTAAGATGAGAGTTTGAAGAGGTTTTGCCAAATCTTGTCTGTGAGATGTTGACATTTCCATAATGGGACTGCAGCCAGAATGGGGCAGTCTGCTGAGCAACCATGCAATTCTATCAGCATCACTCACCCCTTGCTCTTCACATGGATACTCAAAAGTCACCAGCCAATCAATTATGTCATTGTCCTCCTCATGAACATTAAGCAGATCTTTTGGGAACCTTGGATGTGAAGAGGACCCAGAACCATCTCCAGATCCTCTGGAAGAACCTTGTGAAGCCTCTGACCTGGCAAGCTCCAACTGGTGAGCTCTGTCCTTCTCCCTCTTAACTCTCTCAAAGTCCAAAGTTGTTAAGTTGAACTCAAGCTCGTTTTCCTTGTGCCTGAGCTTCTCCTTTTTCAGTAAAATAAATGGCCTCCGCCTCTGAGGTAGTTACACATTTTCAGAAGAGTGCCCCTCCTCCTCGTCCCTCTCTACACTAGCTGCCGTGGCAGCAACTTCATTATTGCTGCTGGTCACATTCTCCCCAGCACTGCCATTAGTTAGAGAAGGTACACCCTTACTCCTTTCAAAATCCAGAATCTTGACAATGAATTCAGCATTGGTGCCAGATACTCTGAGGCCTCTGTCACCACACAATATTTTCAAGGGATTCACTTTAGAAGAGCTTAAAGAAGTGAAAGTGATTGTCTCCATGATATCAATTGTCATAGGTGGCTTCCAACTCGAAGGCAATAAAATATAACAGTGTACTGTATAAGTGTAATCCAAACACTTCACCAGTGAAAAACACTGAGGTACCCAACATCTGATCCTCACCAATGCACACCATTTTGTTAGGACGGTATTTCTATACTCTGGCCTGGTGGACAGACGTAGAAGAGGTAAACCTAGTTAAGTAACAGGGACCACTCTGGGACCTGTAAACATACCAGTTCAAGGCAGCTAGGTGAGTGGTCAAGGCTAAGTATCAGGAAGGGTGAGCCTGGTAAGGGGCCCTCTATGTGTACACACTGAGAAAAGTCAAGGACTAAACTTAGACATGCAGTTATAAAAATATTTATGTATGGCCATATTCACTATGAAAAATGACTACTAGCATGAAGGATTATCACACAAACTAAATAAATGATAAATATATACAATCACTGGAGTAGGGCAAAATACATTAAAGAAAACCTGCATAGAGATGCTTAGCGTTAGTAAGCAGCACTACTGGTCCACAGAGCTACAACACTCTTTAACAGTCCATCCCTAAGATGTATGAGGCCTTGTGCTCAAAAGTTCACCAAAGTTCCACACAGTTTTGTGAGACAGGAAAAAATTAGTAGAGGGCTTGTGGGGTCGAATAAAAAGTTTCAAGGGGTAGAGGATAAGTAGCTATAGTGAATAAAAAAGTCCCCCATTTTTTCGGAAATGGTTTTGCAAACAAGCAATGGCAAAGCCAAACTTTTAAAAACTTTTTAAAAAAATAGCACATTTTGAAATGGGAGATTTGGGGGATTTATGTAAGTACTGTTGTGACTCACCTCCCAAACTCTCATTCTTCCTAGGACTTGGCAAGTCTTCAGAAGAGGGTCCATGGTCACTTTTCCACCATCAGCTCTGGTCCTTGATGCCCAGGGGTTGCAGGTTCAAACTCTTCTCTGGTCGGTGACAAATGCTGGTGCAAGGTCTTCAGGATGGAGAATGCAAAATAACTCAATGCAGAGCAACTCTAAGCACATGACTGGATGCAGGAAGTCTGTTTTGGACAAAAGCAACCGATGGAGATGCAGCAGAACACAACTTTTGTGGATGGACTTTGCCTCCTATCTCGGATACCCTTTCTACTGGAACCCCAACATTTGCCAGACACAACTCCTGTAGCATGAGCTGTGGATCCCCGATGATCTGAGCCTCATTGCAGAAAGGTGATGTCTGTAGCACTGTAGCCCAAACTCTGAGCTGGTCAGCCACTGGGTGATCCACCAGCACTTTTTTATTTTAATTTTATTTTATTGTGTATATTAGTAAACATTTTTGACTTTTTACACAACCATAAAAGAATCAAAATACAAAATATTTCAATAAAAACAGCTAAAACACAAAACAAAGCGTGAGGAATAGAAAAAAAAGAAGAGTAAAACACAATCAGTCAATCAACAGAAGTTAAGAAACAAGATAAAATGGGACATCCAAAATATTTCATCAACCGGATCATCAAAATTATTAGCCACATACTCAAATTTTACCACAATCCGTTACCCAATAGCTTTAGTTCAGTCAGCACCGCCACCACTTCTCATGAGAAGAAGGATTCCTGCCCCTGACACAGCCTTTGCCAGAACAATTTTGAGTTTAGCATTTGAGGGTCATGAACAAATCTCTTTAACCTTTTCTGTCTAATCACCAAAGTCCCTGGGCAATTTGATAATAAATGAGCCACAGTTTGTTTGACCCCCTCTTCACATAAATCATATATATAATTTGGAAAAGCAATATGGTCTCTGATATTCATAATTTCCCTGGTTTGAACCAAGTTCAACCGAAATCTCAAGAACTCTGATCTAATCCTTCGGTTAATACCTTTTTGTAGATAAGCTGGAATATTTGCTCTAGGCTTATCCAGCTCCGACCAGGAGAGGATAATTTTAACTCTCTCATCTTAGATAACGTCCTGATCCAGTCCATTCTTTTTATTAGATCTTAAGCTTTAACTGGATTTTGGATCACAGTCTCCAAAGGGCAATCAGCGTTCTCCAATATTTTTCTACAGTTATCAGAGAGATTCGTCAAAAACAGATTGTTATTCAATTTCATTTGCACAGATACCTCTTCATAGAGTGAATTATTGGGAGGCTCCAAAATAAGCCTAAATTGACTAAGCCATTTCCACTCAACTGTTTCCACTAGCGAACCTAGGCCTAACTCACAACGAACACTTACAATAGGAATTGCGGAGGGGAGGACCAATACATCCTTCCACAATTTGCCTTCCAATTCTATCCCAGTTGACATTGAAAGAATGTATATGTGATTCTAGGACATACGTGACACTGGGCACCACCTTTCCCACATAGTACTTTATTAATGGCAGCATTGAGAACCGGCAGTGTTTAGAATAAATTCAATTCATATGCGCAGCCAATTTTCTGAGCCTTGCCTCAACCATATCTACAAAGTGTGTCTGGGTAGATAAGGCTGCAATCTAGGAGCCCAAATATGGTACTTCCTTTACAACTTGGATTGTCATGATCCAACAGCACTTCGGAGGGCTCTTCTTCGCAGGACTCCAAGCTGACGTTGAACATGATTGTTCCCACCACCCCAAGGGTCAAAGCTACATCACAGGACTTCTGGAAATCAAATACCAGGCAGGGCTAACCAGGGACAGCAGCAGAAGTTGGTTGACCATGCCTTCTTTCAATGGGTCTCTGATCTCTTCATTTGTCTGACAGCTGGACAAGAAACTTGGCTCCTTCAGATTTCTTCCAGGATCTCTCAAAAATGGGTACAGGGGTCCTTTTCTTATGCAAAAAGCAGGTAAGAGCTGAAACTGCCCCCAGCCAATCAAAGATGTGGCCCACACACACACACACACCCCAGCAGTGGTCCAATGAGGACCACTGGTGGGACAGCTCATGCATATCATTAAGACGCACTGAAACCAGATTGTGAATTGTGGCCACGCAAAACAAGAGAGGTGATTGCTGGAAGGTTTGGAATTAATCCTAACCTCTGGTATTGTGCTGGGCAACCCTCCAGACCATCGTTCTTCAACTGCCAAGCCATTACAAAAGGGAAATAACATATGCAAATCAGGCTAGGACCCACCCCGAAAAGGGCAGTCCAGCCCGAACTGCTTGATCACATCCCTTCTGCACAAGACCATACACATCCTCCAACATGTTTTTGCCTTGTTGGCCTCATTAGTGAGGAGTAGCTTGGGTCTCTAGACCCAGCAGGGATGGGACCCATGTCTTTGCATACCCGTCCCACTCAGGGTGACTTACGCAAAACAAAAGAGGTGATGGTTGGAAGAAAAGGTTTGGAATTATTCCTAACCTCTGCCATTGCTCTGGGCAACCCTCCAGACCATTGTTCTTTGCCTGCCAAGCCATTACAAAAGGGGAAAGACCATATGCAAATCAGGCTTGGCCCCACCCCAAAAGGGGTAGTCCAGCCCAAACTGATTGGTCACATCCCTTCTGCTTGAGACCACATGTATCCCCAAACATGTGTCTGCCTTGTTGGGCCTCATCAGTGAGGAGTAGCTTGTCTCTCTAGGCAGCCCAGTTAGTGACAAGATGGCCAAGGGACAAATTAAAATCCTTATGGCATGGCCATGTTTGGACACTAGCCAAAGTAGGTAGCCAAACGCAGTAAATGCATTAAAGTTAAACCAAAATATACTAAAAAATAACAAAGAGCAACTGCTACCCCCAGTGTGTTCCTTAGGCACACCTAAACTAACTAAAAATCCTCTGAGTTTTCGTCTAGGGCAAAACAAAATGTGCACCCCAAGGTACTGTATTGTAAGATGAATTGTACAATGATAAAAAGGTGCCAAAGTGGCAACTAAGTAAAATGATTTACATTATGGAGGACATGTCAGTTTCCCCATGACACATGAGCAAAAGCCAATGTAGTGAAGCTGAAGTCCATAACACTGGAAGGAAAAGGTGCTGTGAAGAGAAATCTTTCCTAAAACCTAGTAACTTAAGTTTAAAGATTGCAGCTATGTGGGCCAACACTTGGTCCGTTACATGTATGCTGCGGTGGGCAAGCTTCTTTCATTGCAATCCACTCCTTAACCAAGTTCTTAACATTTTGACTTCCTTTTCAAATATGAAGACAGCAGCTTCTGATACTCATTATGAGCCTCTTAAACACGTACAGAGGCACCCTTGTACTATTTGAGGACCATCCTCTTAGATCTGAGAGTTTTCTCTCCACCTATTTATTTACAAACCTATTGCCTACTTCCCAGCCAGTTGCTTACATGAGGTGAGGGTGATGTTGGAGCACGTGCCTCTCTACGGCATTCTCCACTGTCGTGTTTTTCAGCTCCCCCCAGATGGATGGTCATCTGGCAATGCAGGCAATACAGCTTGATGCATTAATCAGGGTTTGACACCCTTCACATTCGTGCCAGGTACTATGATAATGATGAGAGCATCCTCTTTAATGATGAGTCGGAAATCTTGGTTTGCACAGTGCGGTCGCCCGGCAAACTGATAGAGCCTGACCAGGCACTACATGCTACCTCCGCATAGCAGAATCTGTGCAATAACCACGTGACAAATTCCTGGGGCACCTCCCCGGCCCAGCATAGGACCATCTAAACAATGGCAATCAACCTCACATCGCCTTGAAAATGACCCCTGATGGTCACAAAACATGTCGGCTATGCAATTAAACACTTGTTGCACCCATAAAACCAAGATTTCCGACTCCTTATTAGATTATTGGAATAGCTTTCATCCTTATCAGAGTACCTGCCGTGAATGTGAAGGGTTACAAACCCCAATACTAATTTTCAAGGCACGGATAGTGAGGCACTGTCCTAAGCAGATCCCATCGCACGCAGCAGGGTATGTAGTAACCATCAAATTAATCAGGTGTACAGGGGATATTCCAAGCCCATGAAGTACCCACCTAGTCCTGAGTTAGGGAGCACCGGGTTATGACAGTGAGGAGGCAGAAAGGCACCGTTATATGCAACCTAAGAAACATACCAGTGAGGCAGGGTACACCAAGAGTTGCTCCTTGGGGCCATCGCATTGCACAACCACATGGAATGAAAGGATGGCCTGACTAGTACTGCCTTCAGTTCATCTTCCAATGATCATTCTCCCACCACACCATCCAATGGTGGGGACAGGAGAGAGAGGACACACCTTCTGTCACTTTACTAAGGAAACTCTATGGATCCCTTGCCTCCTTTGCAACACCAGAAATGGGTGCAGATACCTCAACCGCTTCCTTCTCCCATGACTACTGCTGAATTGCCACCTGCCTCTTCTCACCTTCTTGCTCCTACATCTCCTACTTCACCACCATCTATACCTACTTCTCCTCTGAAACTGGTAGCCCAATACCTCTGTTGCAATCTCTATCATCTCCCCCCTCAACAATAAAGTTTGTTAAGACATTGTCCAGAAATGACTCTAGTGTATTCACAGCTACAATGCACAATGAACCTCTCCTTCATTAAGTCACATATTTTTGGCCACTCCTCCATAGTCATATTCAACACCTCTGGCATAAGGATTCCTAGGCCTGACCCTACATCCTCCACTTCCACCCTCTGACATTTCCTCCTGTGGCGATAGCAAACCCTCCATTGTTGTCAGCCATGGCTACTACTCATCCTCCATCTCCATCATCTGTGGCAGTGACAAATCCTTTGTCAGCCCTACCTCCACTCCTCTCTCTGAACCATCACCCATTGGCTCACCCATCTCAGGCAGACCCTCCTGTGACTGTTGGTGCCTGTCAGATACAGGGATGAAATCCACATCATTCTCATCTGAGACCTCTACCTACAATGAATTCCCAGAAGAAATCAATGGGCCTCATTACGACCATGACAGTAGCCGTGCCAGTAAAAAAAGCACGGCTGCCGCCGGAGTTGGCTTTTTACTGGCACCCGCGAATGGGCAATAACCGGATCATTGCGGCCTTGCAGGGCCCAGTAAATGCCCATTCCCGGGTTCCGGTAAAAATGTATCCCCATTCCCATTGAGCACCATGGTGCCGGTCCGCCCGCAAGCTTACCGGTACCGTTGTTACTGTACCAGCAACCTTGTAATGAGGCTTAATGCCTTCCTTCGCCTCTAAAACACGGTCTGGCTTCATTATTTCGGTTCCCTTCTTCTAAGGAGGACTAACCCGCTAGGCAAAAACAAAACTGGCAAGTGGCTGTCGATGGCCAACAAATGGATTCACACAGGGTTATCAGACAGACAAAAGGATGTGACTAAATCACAATGGACTCTCTGGTTCATACACAGAACTTTTTTAGGTTTCACAAGAAGTGGAAATAAAAAAGAAACAGGTTTTTCTTATTGTTTTTTGAAGTTTTGGGGCTAAATGCAGGTAAAGGAAACAGAGAGAACAAGTGACACAAGGCCCAGTAGTACACACAGAACAAAAGGATTAGGGAGAGGAGGGCTTTATTGCTTTTTTACGGTTTTTTGGGTGACACAAAGGGGGAAAGAAACGGGAATGGATTAGAAAACGTTTTTTGAGTGAGTGAAAAGTAGGGAAAAAAGGAAAGATGACAAAGGTACGTCTAACAAAGACAGGAATGAGCATACAGGGGAAATCGAGAACAAAAAGCTTTCAAATATAATTCATTGCCAAGAAAGATCACCAAACATCTCAAAAATCGACCCATATTATCAAAGATCCTGCCCTACAACCTCCTGCTTCTGCAGCCTAAAAAACACAAAGAGAAAGTGAAAGTGATTTGGTCCATATATAGGGCTTAAGAACCTCCCTCAGCACGCAGAATCGGACTGGCCAATTCAGTGACTCTGAGTGGACCACTGAACAGCAACCCATCCATTGGCTCGCACCGGATGTGTTCAGACGCCATTACTGGCTGCTTGCCGGTCACGAGGGATCGTTTGGGGACTTATGGTTCAAGCATCAAGAAAGATTGAGTGGAGGTTCAGCCAGCCTTACGCAGCAGTTATTTGCATACCATTGTATGTATGTATGGGATGTGTATTGCACAAATCTAGCAAGCAAGCGGAGATGCACTACACAACAAAAGGTAGACTATAAAGAGAAAATGACAGACAGAACTGAGTAGGAGGGACAATGTAAGACAATGCAGGTCCAACCAGCAGTGACATTTTGGCTAAACCTGAATCAACCTTTTACATATGTACCACTCTTATTCTGTGTCGTCAATTGCAAACGAAAATTTTCAAGAGTGTGGAAGCGAAGCCTTCATTTTTCAGTATTAATTAATTAATCCCTTACAACGTGTGGCAACAGGATTGAAACCCGTGTTGCTGTGCGTTGTGTTGCTTTACCGCGAGGTATCTTAATTCCATAATTATGTTAAATTGAGCAAATAACCACAACCATATTTGTCTGTCCTGATATCTGTTTAAAAAGCTATTCTTATACCATCAAGAGCGCTGACCTGCAGGAAAGCCTGAGCGGAAGCACACAGCCGAGACTACAATGCAAAATCAGATCATGAATGTCCAGTGAATTACAAGCTGCTGACAGAAAACGGAGGCCTGCTACGCAGACATCACGCGAAGAATCACCAGCCAATGGGAGCTTGGCTGAGTTCTAAAGCAATTTGGAGCCCCTTTAAGAACTTTCAAATGGCAAATTTAGCCTCCGAGCCTGCTAAGCCTGGATGCTAATACACCCCATAAAAACAGGAAAGCTACAGTAGTTGGGACTTCAGGCCAAGAGACCACTGATGGTGAAAGTCAACAATTTTAGGGTTAGGCATCATCTCACATGTTGAAAAGAGCTTCACTGGAGTCAAACCAGTCTGAACTGTTGCGTTTCGCTGTATTGGTAAAATAAGGGTTTCGGAGCAGACCATTTAATGAAGAAATAAACGTCCAATGAAGAACTGAAGGCAGCCATTATAAGATAGGAACCAAGCCGAGAAATGTCTTCAGGCATCCAAGGCTTGCCGAGGCCAATATTGGAGATGGTCTTGCCATGTACAAAACAGTCAATCCACCGCATACTACAAGCAGTCCTGGAGCTATAATGTTATGTTACTGGGATTTACACTGTGCACCATTTGCACCATGATAATACTAATACTACTGCTGATAATAACAATGCCATGCCCAACAAAAGTAAATCCACCGCATACTACAAGCAGTCCTGGAGCTATAATGTTATGTTACTGGGATTTACACTGCACCATTTGCACCATGATAATACTAATACTACTGCTGATAATAACAATGCCATGCCCAACAAAAGTAAATCCACCGCATACTACAAGCAGTCCTGGAGCTATAATTTTATGTTACTGGGATTTAAACTGTGCACCATTTGCACCATGATAATACTAATACTACTGCTGATAATAACAATGCCATGCCCAACAAAAGTAAATCCACCGCATACTACAAGCAGTCCTGGAGCTATAATTTTATGTTACTGGGATTTACACTGTGCACCATTTGCACCATGATAATACTAATACTACTACTGATAATAACAATGCCATGCCCAACAAAAGTCAATCCACCGCATACTACACGCAGTCCTGGAGCTATAATGTTATGTTACTGGGATTTACACTGTGCACCATTTGCACCATGATAATACTAATACTACTGCTGATAATAACAATGCGATGCCCAACAAAAGTAAATCCACAACATACTACACGCAGTGCTGGAGTAATAATATTAGGTTAGTGGTATTTACACTGTGCACCATTTGCACCATTCACATCATGATAATAATACTGCTACTACTACTACGACGAGAAATCAAAGCAACAGTACATGTGAAAATGGCAATGTTTTTGGGGTGACAAATGTTGCAGAGTAAGTCATGTCAACAACTGATGGACAGATGAGAATGTGTATCTATTGGTCAAAACACACCACCTCTGTCTCTCCCTTGGTGTATCTGCAACTGCAGCCAGACTCCTACTCATACAATCCTTCCTGGCCATGTTTGCACATAATGGGGCTTATTTTAGAGTCTCCATGCAATTTGGCGATGGGGTCATGTATGCATGCATTTTGGTGTGCACAGGTCCCCACCACTGAATTATTTGTCATTTGTACTACAGACAGTGAAGGTGCAGGGCAAACACGCGTGTACACCGCCTTTTGCCCTGCAAATTTGCACACCACAGTGCAAATGAGTAAATGCTGCCAATCATGCTCGCTTGATAGGCAGCATTTACAGTTACAATTAAATACTGCCTGCCATGCCAATAAATGTCATTGTAAACGCTTCCTGTCATGCAAGCATGCCAGAAAGCATTGACAATGGATCGCTATGGATTCTGCCTGCTTTATGCTGGCGCATAAAGCCTGCAGGCTTCACAGGGATCCCCAGTATTTGCGCTGTATGTATAATAAGTACACATATTGCATCCGTGAACTAATTTCAATAGGGCCCCTGATCTCAATAGGGAAGTAAACACTAAAGTAAAAGGGATCCCAGTGTGCAGCTTAGCTGTGATTTGGGGCTGATGTGAGACATTGATGAGAACCATACAGACCAAAAAAAGGAGTTGGGATTTAGCAAAGCATAGTATAGTGGTGTAGTATTGTGTAGGAGCTAACCCTTTTTTTTATTTCCACTTGGTTGTTTCAAACCTTTACAATTTACAACATACAAGAAAAGGTTAAATACATATATACAATATCAGATAAAAAGGGAAAAGCAAAACAATCAGAACAGACAGTAACATTTTCCATAAATCAATTAACAGTAATACATTAAACAATTCTCCAATTTTCATTAAAAGAAATTATTTTAAAAATGAAATTTCAGATCATCAAGATTAAGCTCCAAATGTTCCTCCAAATTGTAGGGGTTGATCAAAGGGGGACGGGCAGGAACCAATCACCCATTTTATGATTATCACCACATCCTACCCAAACTTAGTACTTTTAAGGAATCCCGATAAGGCCAACCCTTCATGGGTATTTTGAATATTGAGGCAGTGACTCCATACTATATCATCCGATGTATATGTGAAGTAATTTCGCAAAGAACCCAAGTGAGCTTGCCCTTAGTCTTTCAATGCCCCACATTCCATGATTAAATGCCTAGCATTTTCACCTTTCATTTCACAGAACCTACAATTACTTTACTTTCTTCTGGTGGTATTTGGTTCCTTCTAATCAGTATCTGCTTTGTAGGTAATAGATTCCATTTAAGCCTTAGCAGGATTCCCCTATAATACCGATTAGAGAACAGAAGCAGTATTTTCGAGACAGATCCTCATCATTTATGTTCATGGCTCAAGTGGTTCATAGAACTATATGCATGAAATTGCTCTGTTGTTTTAATCCAGTCGTAATCCAAGAGGCGTTTTTTTGTTAACAGGGGATTTCCAATCAAGATATCTATATCGGAATCAATATTATGAAGAATCTCTTCCCAATTGTTTTTAAACTCGACTAGAAATGCATTTTTCCCCATGTTAATATATATCAACTCATAAAGTGAGTTTGGCAATGGGGCCATGATTTTTGCGTAGAGAGTTAACATCCTCCATTGAACCCAAGACCAGAGCGAAACATATCCCAGTTCAAACCGAATGGCTGCTACAGGAATTGCCCGAGAGACACTGAGGATCCGTCTCCAAATTCTACCCTCTATTTTACTTAGAGCCTTACTGATCACAGCAGGGAACAATTCCAGACCGTAGGTTAAATTAGGTTCCATTTTACCCTCGAAAAACATCAAGGCTGGCCTCAAAGTAAACCTGCCAAATTTTCAATCTATTTTTTGTGTTTGAGATTCCAAAAGCCTTTCTTTATAGCTGAGGTTAGTCAGCAAGGTATTTGTTCCCTTTTGTGAATCAAATGTGAAGCCCAAATACGTAAGGCTGTTAGAAGTACCTACAGTCGCTCTTTCTATAGGCCATACAGGCTGAAAACTGCTGCGAACCACCTTAGAAAATGTCAATATTTTCATCTTTTCTGTGTTTATAATTAAAGCATTGTCTTTAGCATAATTGGTAAAAGAATCTAACAGCTGCTACAGGCCTATTTTTGTGCAATCAAACAATAAAAAATCATCTGCATATGCTAACCATACAATCTTGTTTTGGCCCACTCTAGGTGCAAGCAGTCCTTCATTTCTTAAATGCACTCCTACATCGGATAAATGTTGGTTGAAGATCCAGGGAGATAGGACACATTCCTGTCTGAACCCTTGATAGCATTGTACCCTGGCCGACATATCTCCAAGCTGGCTGAGACGTACCTATATACCACAGTTTTTGTATACTCCCTCAATGAGTTTCAGGAGGCCTACAAGCAGACCCCAGCCGGCCAACTTCTGCCACAGTCTGTTACGGTTAACGCAATCAAACGCGGCCAAGAGGTCAACCGAGGCGATAAATGTTTGTCCCTTTTCTTTACACCAGGCATCTTTCTGTAGGCATTTTAATAACAACCAATTCACATTGGTCGAATGCCCCTTACGAAACTATGTCTGAAACACATTGAGTGGGTGGTATTGCTTTACCCATTCTAAGAGATGCGTTAAGAGAAATGGCGAAATGATTTTGCAATCAGCATCTATCAGGGCAATGGGTCGGTAGTTCTTTGGAACTGACCTACTGCCGCACTTAAAGATCGGTACTATATGCGCAGCACTCCAAGAAACTGGGGTAATTTGTGTTTTAAGGATATCAGTGAACTCATAATATAGCAGGTTAGCCCAAAGAAAAGGATCTGACTTAAAGGTATTGTTTGTTAAACTGTTAGGGCCAGCTTCCCGAGATCTCTTAGTGCTTTTGATTAAATACACTACAAGATTAATATCCAGGACAGGGTTCCATCTCTCAAACACACGATTTTCCCAATGCAACCCTTTCCCCTGGACATCCGTAGCCAACACTGGTCCAAATCTATCTGAGAAGAATATAAGCCACTCCTTTTCCAAAATAGAGTTCAACTATGATACCACAAAATTGGGCTTGTGACCATTTATCAGGGACTAAAAAGAACTAATATTTGCCTTAAGCAAGATTCCCAGCATCATTTCAGCATCATCTTGAAGTAATTGGTATTTTATCTCTTTGCAAAAGTTTCTATATTTTTGTTTAATTTGCCTAATACAAGTTATTAACTAAATCTCATCAAGATTTACATTTTTAACCAAGCGTAGGTCTCTCTTCATTGTAAGTTAAGCATGTGCAACCCCGTGGTTGTAGCATTAAATAGGTCTTACATTCACGCCACACCTCTTTGTTGTTAAGCCAATGTTACTAATCACAGAGCCACATAGTTTTTGGATTTCATCTACATTAAAGTTATTCAATTTCCACTCCACCGTGGTAGCACTTAGTGAAACCCTTAGCTTGTGATTTAGAGTTTCAATATTACCAGGCGTCCATCTAACAGCATGTCCTGACATCGCTGAATCCAACTTAATTTGAGGTTGGAAATCCCTAGTAGTAACAGTGACATCAAAAGATGCAAATAGAATGGAGTGGTCACTCCACTCATTTGGAGTCACCGTAAAACAAGTGCATTTTCTTCTTAACTGATTGTCCAGAAAGATATAATCTAGCATGGATGAGGCAGTACCTTGATGCCATATATGCCATATCGAAATCGGACTAGGGGTATTCCTAACACCCACCAGAGGCATTATTCCGATGTTACCTAATCCCACATACCAGATTTTACACAGTTGTTATTCCCCTTTCATTCATGTCCACTTCACAAACTTCCCATGGGGCGTTTTCAAAATCATAGTTGTCAGCTATGATAATCCAAACCCTCTCATATTTCAACGACCATGGGAGCTAACAATTAACCTGACTAATTACTAAATATTAACTCTTAACCATTAATCTTATCAAACAAATCTATTAGTAATTAGAATGGGGTTGCTCATACATCCAAACTGCAAGCCGTGGGTGAAAATGCACTATTCACAAAGTGATGTGAGATTAGAAATAAATGTAGAACATTTGAAAGTTGAAGCTGAATTTCAATGTTTGTGACAGACAGCACAATTCAATGTGTTTGAGCAGGAAGTTGAAGGAAACAGAGGATGAAAATGTTGCATGTTTATTCGGGCCTGGAGACAGAGTGCTGTACAGAGGCCACTGTGAAGAAGCAGAAAGATTTTGGAAATGTACTAAGTGATGGTTAAAGGGACAGTGTTTGATTGATGGGTGACTTCACGGCAAAACGCATAGACTTTCTTTATGGAGGCATAAGCAAAGTGGGACGGAAGGAGAAATGCTTAAAGGAAGAGGAGCAATAAAAAGGTGGGGCTGCCAAAACAAAGAGGGAGAAGAAGGAGGTTCGAGGTAGGAGGATAGAATTCAAGGGATTCAGGGACTGGTGGCTGACTGGTTGTGTGTGCTGAGAGGCTGCAGCCTGAGTCTGGAGGAAAGAGGGGCAGGCCTGCACTGCACAAGCCTTAGTCATCAGCTGTGTGGGAGAAAGACAGCCGTTCTGACCAAAAGCATTTCCCATGCAAGCTGAATCCTCTCTCTCTGGTCTCAGTGAGTATTAGTCAAAACAATAAAGATAAATTAAATAGATGATTAGGAGAAGCCCTGGTCAGGGTTGAGAGGTGCTAATCTGTTTTTAATGCTTTTCTGTTCTAATGCGAAGTGTAGATTTTGCAAGGGTGCTCAGGGGCATTTAGTGTGACTGCCAAGACCAACTGAGAAACTCCTGCCAAATGCTGATGTAAAAATACTCTTGCTCAAAGAACAGAGAAATTCTTGTCGTGGGAGGGAACACATGAAGAGGGACAACAAAGTGTGTTCACCTCGATGAGCTGATTGTGAATATATTTCTAATTTGTCTGTAGAGAGTTCTAGAGAGGTCTGCAATTGAGTGTTTGTCAGGCGAGTATTAAGGCTTAGCCTTCTGTACAGCTTTGTATGGTGTACAGGCGTTTTAAAAAATTGCATTTCTAAGTCATGGTTGGACAAGCCTGTGGTAATCACCTGGCTGTTCTGTTGACTTTAACGCAAATGGTGAAGAATTCCTCTTCGACATAACAGCTGGTGCAAGACCTGTTGTGTTTCCTGAGCAGGGAGTAGTGGAATGCCTACGAGGCGACAGCAGAACCTTATTTCTTTTTTCTGGTGGATAATACATTAAGTGGGATTTATTTTGTCATGGTATGAAATATACAGAAGTTCCTTTCATAGGTGACAGGAGGCAAACTACACATTGTGATACCCAGAAATAATATAGGTACCTTGAAAATAGTACAATAGCATCACCTGCGTATTGCTCAGATTGAGTAAATTATCCTCATGAAGGATTTTTCCAGAAACAGTAAATGGCAAATGAGCCTGAATACTCTGTAAAATATAGGATGTTTTCTCTCCACTGTAAAATGTCAAATTACATGTGTTTATCTTGTTAATTTTTCCTACGATTGCAAAAGCCACATCTAAGGGGTATATGACTTTATTCTCTTGCATGCAGACGTGTTATGCTGTACTAAGACTTTCCAACTGCATTTTGATAAGCCACATTTGGACTCTGTCCTTTTTTTAAACAAATTCAGATAAAACCAAAGAGCACTGTTATACATACTGTATGTGGTGGTCTGTCATTTTGTGAATGATTCTTTGACAATAAAAAGGTTAGTGTGCTCAGCACTGCACTAGGTCTGGAATTGTAGCCAAGAGGTTCCAAATAAAAGAACATAACAGCAAGCAATTCCCCATGTTTTAGCAAACAAAGAATCATTGATAAGTTATGCACATTATTGCATGCTCTTGCAGGTGTTGTAAGTGACCTTGAGACATAAATAATCCTATAGCGTCGGCATGAAAATGCATGCGGGCACAAATGCTGAATCATTTGTATGGCTGATCATAAGGGAGGTGGTAGAAACGGAAGTTGCATTCCTCCTCACACTCCAGCATACAAATGAATGAAGTTTGGGGCGTGACATAACAAACAGTTGTAAAACCCTTGAACAGGTCTTTGAATCATGTTTGTTATGTTATGCCCCAACAAAAATGAGCCCTATTGTGCTCATTCCTCCCGCAGTGCTTTTTACTCGATGATCTGCGCAAACGATTTTTCAGAATCGTCACCACGGTCCATAACCAGAGGTAGAGTGCAGAAAAGTCGGGCCATTGAATGAGGTCATTGAACGACTTGAAAGAAGATTGTTTTGAAGTCTTTCATAGATTTCCTATTTGAAGGCTAACGTATAGCCACATAGTGGTATTGTTTCAGAGGAAAGTGTTCTAAGGTGGAACATACATTCCACCTTAACGTTTGTGCCTCTAAGTTTGAACATAGCATTTTTGTTAGAAAGGTCTGACTTAATATTTAGATTCTACAGACGCTCACATTCCTGAGTAGAAACACTATCAGGTGTTTCATGTGGAGGATGTGAGGAGGTCAAGTGTCTGCTCCATAGGGATGGAGTCCCAAATACAATGGAAAAAAATGTAAACCGACTGGCGGGGGTTGTTTTCTTTTAACACTATATTTCCAGATGTAAATATCCTCCTTCTGTAAAGAGCTCTAGAGAGGCCCTTAATTGAGCGTTTGTCAGACACGTATTCAGGCATAGCCTTCTGTGCGGCCTTGTGCGGTGTACAGGCAGTTTTGAAAAATTGCATTTCCGCTGTCAAGGTTGGACAAGCCTGTGGTAATCACCTGGCTGTTCTGTTGACTTTATCGCAAATGGAAAAGAATTCCTCTTCGACATAACAGCTGGTGCAAGACCTGTTGTGTTCCCTGAGCAGGGAGTAGTGAAATGCCTAGAAGGTGACCGCAGAACCTTATCTTTTTTTTAATGGTGGATAATTCATTAAGTGGGATTTATTTTTATGATGGTATGACATATACAGAGGTTCCTTTCATAGGTGACACGAGGCAAAGTACACATTGTGATACCCAGGAATACTATAAGTACCTTGAAAATAGTACAATAGCATCACCTGCTTATTGCTCAGATTGAGTACATTATCCCGATGAAGCACTGAAGAGATATAAACATTTTACACAAAAACACAACTGTTAATACCTACTTTGGTTGTAAGGAAGCTGTTGAGTCTGGAATCTGAATGTTTTATAGATTTCTTTTCATGATCTATTATTTGGTCACTGCATGCTTGCCTGCTGTCATAACACCACATCACAAACTCATTTCTTAGAATATGAACTGTTGTTCTGAATAGAAAAAAGAAATGAAAGAGAAACTCATACTAAATAAGAATGACAGGGAACACACAGGGGACAGCATTGGGATAAAATAAACACACTGGCAGGAATCCAGTATTCCCTATCTGAGTGTGCTAAACTGCTGCCTTGGGGGATCAGTGAAAGGCAAAGTGGTTTAGATGAACCTCACAGAGTTAGGAATAATAGTATTAGCATCACCTGATGTGGGGTATTTGCCCCAAAATGCAGAGAGAATAAAAACACACGATATTTATGTTATGCCATTGCGCTATTATGGTAAAGGTTACGTGTGATTGTCTCATGATTTTCAGAAAATAGTTGTTCTTAATAACTCTTCCATGAAAACCTTCTGAAACATTCTTACAATAGAACTTCTGGGCGGAAAAAGGTCATACATGGAACATTTCTGGATTTTCATGGACAGCTTAATATTTAAAAAAAAATATTATTTGAATAACCTTTTAAACATCTTTTAACATGGGACTTTCCATAGGGAAAAGAAACATTTGGGCCCAAACCTCTCAATATTGTTCAAATTGGTTTTCAAGATGTTTGCATGTAGAAGAGGTGCATTTGGTACATGTATACTACTATTTGTATAAAAACTCACATCAGAGTCAGAATGGACATTATATGAGTTTGTATATGTATTTTAGCTGTGCAGGAGGAGTAAATAGCGTATATGTACCAGATGTAGTTGTTTTTTTTAGATTTAAAAAGCACTTTCGCCAAAGAGCTGTATGATATGTTGCAAAAAATTGGTACAAAATTCAACTAAAATCAAACAGACGGATCAAGAAAAACAAAAAAAATTAAGAGTCAGTGAAGGAGAAAAGAAAATAAGATTTTAGGCAAGTAGGAAAAAGATGGCAAAAGGGTGAGGAGGGGACAGGTAAGGAAAGGGCATTCCCCATTTTGGGGCGAAGAGGGAAAAGGAACAGAAATGCGAGAAGGAACAATGGGTTTATTGACAACTACGTGAAATAGAAAGTGAGAGTGGGGGGAACAAGGAAGAGAACAAGGAAGAGAGATAGAGAGGGACACGCCATAGAGGAATTTGTAGACAATAATAATAATAATTTAATTTCGCATTTATATAGCGATACGAACCCTCAGGTGTCTGAGCACTGCTTATTATTACCCATGGTGCGTGGTGCTCATTTATCAACCTTGGAAGGATGAAAGGCTGAGTTTGGCCCTGCCGGGATTCGAACCTGCATTAGCAGGCTCCGCACGGAAGTCAAAGCGAGCACTCTACTCGCTGTGCCACTTGACCGGCAGGGGAAGGTAAAAAGGGAGGAGTGAAATAGGGAGGATGAGATAGAGGAGTACAATGGTAGTGACACAAGGAGATGTATAGCTGAGTTTTGGACAAAGTGAAGAGGTGAAGTGAAGAGAAGGGATGAGAGTTTCCCTAATTGTCAAGGAGAACTTTAATGGAGACAAGTAATAGTTTGTTAGTGATATTACATTAAGTCATGTGGATGCATTATTCCGTTGGGATATGCTCTGGAGTGCCTAGGACAGGGTTGTCCAAATTCAGGCCTCGAGAGCTAGAAATGTTTCATTTTTTTAGGATACTGTTGGTTCATATTCATGAGATAGATTTGCATACAATTATTCTCAATGTATGCACATTTGTTCTCATGAATATTAATAAGGGGTATCCTGAAAACCCATCAGGATTCGGGCCCTCAATGCCTGTAGTTCGGCAACTCTGGCCTAGGAGTTGGGCCTTATGCTAACAATGTAGTAATATTGGCTTCCCTTCTGCTGATAGCCAGATAGGCTTCTGCTAACTGTAAGCCCACTGAAAGAGGTGTCAGATCTAGGAATTGCCTGTGTGCAGAATGAATGCTGGGGGAAACAAAGGAGAGCGTGACAAAGAATATTGCCCACTCTGAGCCATAACAGTTTGACTTTGGGTGGAGAATAGCCAATGAGTGCTACTCATTATTAAATATTCCACTGGAATGAAACAAGGGCTCTGTAAGTTGTGACAAGAGACCCCTCCCATCATATGTTTTGTAAATGTGTTGCTGATTGTGTGTGTGGACTGTCTACATGAAGTGGTTTTACCAAAGCTGCACATTTTGCTTGATATCCATGAACAACAAGCCCAATGAGACCCTTCCGTCATACGAGATTGAGAATCCTAAAAATGTAACGTTTCTGTGTGCTTTCTTTATTTTCTTAAACTGAATAGTTAAGGGGTCAGTAATGTGAGGCGGACAACTGCTTGTGTTATTCTCCGGAATAGACATTTTATTAAGAAACAAATTTGCAAATACATCCTTGCTAATCCTACTCTATCAGGAAATTCCCTACCTGGTCAAAAGGTTAAGGGAGTATCTCCTAACATAAACACACTGGCACTCACACTAAACAACAAAACATTGAACAGAAATCATAAATAGAATAAAAAGGATACACAGTGTTTAACCAGTATTTGTATGAGCGTCACCTGTCCTGGATCAATCCCTTGACCAGGGTTTTTCAAGGTTAGTTCTCCAAATGTTCAAAGGAAAAGAAAACATCTTGAACCAGTTCTTATGAGTTCCAAGTCAATACAAACGTTCATCAAACAAAAATCTACTGGTAACAATTCTCCCGTTTTGAGTTGAAAAGATCCCATTCCAGGTTCAGCTAAGAAAATAGCACCAATGTTAATACTGGATGTTCTCTTTCCAAGATTAATAGCCACACTTCAAAGGATAGGTTAACACTTCTTCTTTGAGAACTTTACAATTGATTAAACCCGCTGCACTACATTTGCTATAATATTAATTTTCAGGATGCTTCTTTTTGGTTTGTTGCCTTCCTCTTGACAACCAACCTTCTACTACTGTTACTGTGGGAACAGTCTCCTTTGTTCCACAATATACTAATACTTCAACCAACTTCAATGTGACATCCACTGACAGTTCATACACCACCACAGTTCAGGTACTTCTTCTTCTACATCATGGTACTACTGAATGATTATGCATATAAAGACAAGACTATTCGACCTCTACAGGTAGGCAAGGCACTCTTCTTTTCTGTGATTCAAGAATAAGCCTCTTTGCCTCTTCTGTCATCTGCCTTACTGCCACTCAGGTATATCTACTTCCTCTTCTACAACTTCATCGATCATAATTTTAGGTATCTAAAGACAAGACACTTTGACCTCTACAGATAAGCAGGGTACTCTTCTTTACTATACTTCAAGAAAAGGGCATCCTCCTTGCCTCTTCTGTCTGCCTTTCTGCCACCCAATAACTTCTGCTTGACTCTTTACAAGTACCCAGCTCCCTTCCCCAGTGTTATTCACACCTTCTTGGTTCCATTAATTACCCTTAAGCTGTTTTGCCACACTTCCAACTATATGCAATAATGCTGCAATTGTATTGGAGCACACTGAACCTTTAACAATTTCGTAAACCAGACGGATATTTCTTGATAGGGCTGGTTTTAATATGGAAAGGTGTCGCCTCTTGGATTGGGTAATGCTTCTTTTTTCAATGCAACAACTTCAGGACTTCAAGAATAAAGGTTTCAACTACTGCAAGGTTTATACTTCAAAGGGAAACAAAATTTAGGTACACACAATCACTCTTTCAGATAGATCTTTAGCTTTAAAGAGATTCCAGTGAGTGTATTTCTTTTTCAGTATCACAGAGACGGTTCCTGACTCATGTAAGGAATGCAATGTGTCACACACAACTTTCCTTTGATGCAGAATATTCTTGTAACACTTGTAGAAGCTAAAGTAAGGTTTTCGGAGTGGCTATAACAAGTGTTCCCCTTTTTATGAGAGGCACGCAACCACTCTGGCAACAGTATATTGTTCAACAATGGAATGAACAGGTTTTACTTCTAATGTGAACACTATTGCTTTGCCTAATAGTGCATGTGATACATTTCCATTATTAAGAGGAACTTCCACAATGACAAACCGTTTATACTCAATTTAGACTTCACACAAGTTACTTCTGAGCTGGTAACGATTACCAGCAAGGCTTGGAAAGTAAACCTGAATTCTGAGCTTCACTTACCAGCTCCAGGTACACTGCGGTTGCAGGCTGCTTCACATTCCTGATTTATTCCAACTGCTACTACTGCTTCTGGCACTCTTGGTACCCACACCTTTCTGCAGCAAAGGTGTCTGGGGTATGGCCACGTTAATTGGAAGTCTCCTTCACTCCTCAGTCCCTCGACTTGCCTTCTGCTATGGGCCTCAGGCTTTTGAATGGTCACGACTCTGCAATCATTGCTACGAGGCTGTCGTGATAAGCTTCTAGGCGCTTGCAGTAACCTGCACTTGCACTAACCCACTGAGCTATCTTGTGTGTATTAGAGCCTATTCGAAGCGTGGAGGAAAATGCTGACATCAACCAGGCCTCTCGAACTGGGTGAGCCTGCATGCTTGTAAGGGGTTAATTGCGAAGGCCTTTCCTGAAGACATAAAACATCTAGCATTTGCAAGAGGCTCTACGCAGCCCTTGGGAGCCAGGCACAGCTTTGCACAGCTTTGCTCGTCTTCGCTCTGCGAGTCAGGTGCACTGATAAGGCAAGAATGTCAGATCTTCTCAAAACACAGTGCACGAAGCCTGGGAGCCAAGACTGGCTGTTTCCAGTCTTGTAACTTTCCAAGCGAAAACATGTTTACTGCCCGGAAGGGTGAGTCTAGAAGCTTCTCGAAGAGCTGATACATCATGATGATTGACGTGCAGCCCCTAATAAGAGAACTATGCTTGGACCAGTGAGGTAGGGACTCATCCTGGGCTGTTGGTGAGAAGTGTGTACCAAGAGGAACAGTGCCTGGACGACCAGCTGTGCACTATCTGGGCCGAGACTCCTAGCATCACACCTCCGCTCTGGTGTAGGACTGTGGGGGCTTGGCCAGTCCTACCCTCCTCTCCCGAGGAGTGCCGGGCACCTGTAGCGGCGAGGGTCCCGGGTGTGATCAGATCGTACCTTTATCTACATTTTATTAGGAGCGTAAGACAAAATAATTACATATTCATCTGTGATTGACAATTGGCATTATACAGCTTGCACTTTCTATTTCCATATTATTGTAAATTGCTGCTTAGTTCTCATTAGACACTGTAGATAATAAATGCAAGCATCATATATTCTGTGTGAATGGCTTTCTTCCAGACTGAGTTCATCGTGCGTCATAAACCTTACTTGTGTGGGAAGGTAATTAGGAGTGATTTAATTTGCACAAAGGGCTGGATCCCAGGGGGTGCGGGTTCTGTTTATCACATCATTTGGCGCTGTGAGCAGGGTTTACGAGCACGATGCCTTTCTGGAAAAAACATGCAAAAGATGAATGCAATGTAGAAGATAGTGCACTCTGTCACATTCCAGGATGGCCGGCATCAAATGCTTGGTCGGGTGTGGCAGATATTTTGATTCGGTACTCGGCGCCGAGGGCATGGGACATGCTAAAAAAAATGATGTTTCCCCGGCGGTAATTAGTGAGTGCTTGGAGAGTTTACCACTTGGGAAATGCAGAAGGGAGCTAAAGGCAGCAGGAAACATAGGCTGGTTGTTCCTGCGGGCGCTCAGAAAGGTGCATGTGAATAAATTGCTTAAAGAGGCGCAGATTCGCAAACTAACAGATGAGATTTCCCTGCTCCAGGAGCAACAAATCATTATGAGAGAGACCCTTGAATCGTCCGTTAAGCGGACTGATCAGATGGAGGACAGGTGTGCCTCTTTAGCTGTGCGTGTAGCCACGCACAAGTGCAAACAGCGGCGGGGCAATCCGTCAAAGATAATGATTAACTGGGACCTAAATTTATGGTCGGGTGAAGTCAGTGACAGCGAAACTGAGCAAGCATATGACTGGAATGAATCTGTTGAAGTCAGGCTTGCAGAGTTAGATTGTTCTGATGAAGAGGAGCTGGAATGTGCTCCAAAGAAATGTGTTTATCCAGCGCGGCCGTTAATCACTAAAAAGTCAAAAGGCCAAGCTGGCGGTGCAAATATTCAGAATACTAGGATTGTCCGCGATTATACACAGACAGAGCTTTTAGAGATTGCTAAGTTATTTAGACAAAGGGCAGGTGAAACACTTCTGAAGTGGTACCTTTGCCTCTCGGACACAGGTGCCGATAGTATTTTCTTAACCCCAGAAGAACTGTTAAAGATGGGTTCACTCACTACTAATGTAATGTTGGGACAGATAGTGCGCGGTGCGCTCGGGCAGCAAGGCTCTCATTCCTTGTTTAATTGGCTCCAAACTGCCCTATTAAATTTGTATGGGAGTCCAATGGATATGGAAGAGAATTGGGCCGGTTGGCAATCACTAACTGAAGCAACAGATCAGCTTAGAGAGATGGGTTTACAGTGTGCACTGTACAGTGCAAATTTTGCAGGGCCTGACATGGAGTTGTTTACAGCTGGCATGCACGCACGTTTGTTAAGAAATGTACCAAGTCACATGAAGGGCGCATTGCTTTCATTGCTGGGTCCAGCGCAAGGCAAAGCCATTGGTGAAGTGGCACTTCTGCTAGGGCAATTAGAAGGGCTGGATGTGCGTAAAGCAGCGCGCCTAGTGGCTGGAGGTAATGATTCGGAGAAAAAGCGTGGCAAAAATGTAAAGTCTAAAGAGAAAACTGACACTGTTGAGGTCACGCGCAGACAAATGTGGGTGGACTTGCTAAAAGCAGGAATTCCAAGGGAAGAGATAGACGGTAAGCCCGCACCTGTGCTGCTTGAGAAATGGAAGAAATTGAGAAAACAGGGATCGGGAAAAACTAAGCCCTCTGCACCCTCTGAAGAAGAGGTGTTGAAGCCCAAAGTGCGAGCAAAAGGTTACCCTGATTTGGCAAAGGACAAGTGGGAGGTCCCAGATCCCATTTTTGATTGAAGGGCCGGCTCTGTCTTTGAGGTACGGTTAATAAAGAGAACTAGTCCCAGAGACAGACGCCCTTTTGTGCCACTTACATTGTATTTGGATGAGAAAGTAAAACATGTCTTGGCTCTATTAGACATAGGGGCTGAGGTAACCATTCTGAATGGCAATCCCAGTAGATTATCTGCTCCCAGAGTTTTGGTCAATGGTTATGGGGGAGCAGAAACTATTGCAAAAGCATTTAATGTAAAAATGTCAATTGGCGAGGGATTGCCTTTCACAGCAAATGTTTTGATTGCAGATATACCGGAGTACATCCTTGGCATGGATGTATTGTTGGGCAAAAGTGTGACTACAGATTTAGGAGAATTTGTTTTTGGCAATCGAAAAATCCATGTGAGAGTTGTTAACCCCGTTGTGGTTGGGCATGCCAAATGGTCCCCCTTGCATTTACCCCCTCCTGCTGAGCCAGTGTGCGTAAAACAGTACCGGTTGCCAGGAGGACATAAAGAGATTGGTGAAACTATTGAGTCATTGGTGAAAGCTGGCATAATGAGGCCGGCAGTCAGCCCATTCAACTTGCCGATCTGGCCTGTCTGCCGCCCAGATGGGGCGTGTCGTGTGACGATTGATTACCGCATGTTGAACAAGAAGGTGCCGCCCTTAGCTGCGGTGGTGCCAGACATCATCACTCTGATTGAAAACCTTACGAAAGAAGTGGGTGAATGACATGTGGTTCTTGACCTGGCCAATGCATTTTTCTCCATTGATATTGACACTGAAACACAAGACCAATTTGCTATCACTTGGGGACACAGACAATTTACCTTTACTAAATTGCCCCAGGGGTATTTGCATAGTCCCACTCTGTGTCATGGATTGATTGCCAGAGACTTAAAGATGGTGCAGTTGGATGATGTGTATATTGCTCATTACATTGATGACATCATGCTGACCAGTGCTGAGAAAGAACATGTAGAAAAAGCTGCTGAAAAGTTGATCACACACATGCAAAATCGGGGGTGGGCCATAAATCCCAAAAAGGTAAAGGGGCCTGCCCAAGAGGTGAAGTTTCTAGGTGCAATCTGGTCTGGGTCAGTTAAGAAAATTCCCGACCCAGTAATTGATATGGTTCAGCAGATGGTTCCACCAGCAGATAAAAAAGAGGCGCAAAGATTCATTGGGTTAATGGGTTTTTGGAGAAATCACATACCTCATTTAAGCCTGATACTGAAACCCATTTACAAAGTCACCAGAAAGAAACATGACTTTACATGGGGCCTAGAGCAACAGGCTTCCTTCCAACAGGCTGAGGACGCGTTGCAAAATTACATCACACTGGGGCCCATGACAAAAACTGATCCTTTTGAACTGGAAATTCTTGTCTACAATGACGTGGCTGTGTGGAGCTTGTGGCAAAAGCAAGGACAGAAAAGAGTGCCGCAAGGGTTCTGGTCAAGGAAGCTCACAGATCCTATGACAAGATACACTCCGCTTGAGAAACAAGTTGCTGCAGTGTACTGGGCTCTAGTTGAGACTGAAAGAATCACAGGCAAGATACACTCCGCTTGAGAAACAAGTTGCTGCAGTGTACTGGGCTCTAGTTGAGACTGAAAGAATCACAGGCGAGCAACCAGTGACAATTTGCACAGAAATTCCGATCATGGGCTGGGTGCGCGACACTGCTGCAAGCGGGAAAAGTGGCAGAGCACAAGACGCCACTCATGTCAAATGGAAATGGTATTTACAGCAACATGCGAAAGCTGGCCGCACAGGGGTTTCCAGACTGCAAGAACAAATGCTGGAGGCAGTAGATCTGGAAGCGATGCCTCAACCAAACACCCCTGTGGCGTTGCCAGAATCTCCATTCAAAGTCGCACCCGCCTATGATACATTGACAGAGGAACAACAAAAGTCTGCATGGTTCACGGACGGCACCGCAAAGTATGATAAAGGGCAAAGACACTGGCAAGCTTTTGCATTCCAGCCCCACCGAGAAACACTGCTAATGAGAGAAGGTGTGGAAGGATCAAGTCAATATGCTGAACTGCAGGCGGAAGCCTCCTTGATTGAACAGGTGAAGGAAACAGAGACTGCATACACATACACGGACAGTTGGGCCACATTTCAAGGCCTGACACATTGGGCACCGGCATGGAGAAGAGACGGCTGGCAGATCAAGAACACTCCGATCTGGGGAGGGCCAGACATCTGGGAAGAGATGTGGTGCAAAGGTGAGAGGTGTAACATCTGCATTGGGCATGTCGATGCACACATGCCCCCCGACACCTCACTTGCTGCCCTGTTCAACAATGAAGTGGACCAAATGGCAAAGATTCGCCCAGTGACAACACTGCAAGAAGCTGAGGTGTTGCAAGGGATGGCGGATTGGGCACACCAAACCTTAGGGCATCTAGGGCAAACAGGAACTTATCAATGGGCAAAAAGGAGACAATTGCCCATTACCATGGATCAAGCCAGACAAGCTGCCTCCCAATGTTCCGTGTGCTGCGAAGTGAAGCACTACCCTCTGGAGAGGAAGCCTCAAGGCCCTTTGAGAAGAGGTGAAAGAGCTGCTAGCGTATGGCAAGTTGACTAAATTGGCCCTTTACCACCCGAGAATGGAAAGCATTATGTGTTGACCATGGTAGACACATACTCTGGAGTGCTATTAGCTTATCCAGTCGCCCATGCAGATCAACGGGCTACCTTGCAAGGCATGGAATACCTCATCAGACACTATGGCATCCCGGATGAAATCCAATCAGACCAAGGCCGCCATTTTGCTGGACACAATGTGCAGGACTGGGCACTAGAGCAAGGCATAAAATGGACACTGCACATCAGCCGGTACCCAGAATCCTCTGCTCTGGTGGAACGTAGCAATGGGCTGCTCAAGCAACAAATAAAGAAGCTGACTAAGACTCACACTCTCAAGGGGTGGTCCAAACACCTGGCACAAGCGCTGTTTGAACTGAACAATCGTCCACTGGGAAACCGCCAGACACCCTTTGTGAGACTGACAAGTGAGAAAGTGGAATCCACAAAGACTCTTGTTGTGTGGAAAACCGACAAAGAAGCTAAGCTGCCTTTGCAAGCCACTGCAGGCCACATTGGACTTGATCTATCTACCTGTGAAGATGATGTTATACCGGCGGGGCAAACCAAATCCATCTCGCTGGGTATTGGCATCAAATTGCCGCTGGCACTTATGGACGCATTGCTGCACGATCCAGCCTGGCGAAACAAGGCATTGACATATTGAGAGGTGTGATTTATCCTGATTATAGAGGGACTGTTTCGGTACTTTTACATAATGCTGGTGCATCTGCAGTACCATTAACCAAATATGACCGAATTGCACAATTGATTTGTGAGCAAGCAGTTGTTCCCCTAGTGGTAGAGAGCAAGCAATCCCCAGACACTACATTGAGGGGGGTAGGAGGCTTCGGTAGCACGGGGAAAAAGGTGTGGGTGCACCATCCTAACAAAAAGCCTGTGGCTGGGGAAGTGTTAAGTCAAGGTGTTGGAAGTACTTATGTTGTACTTTTGCATAATTCTGACATGCCTGTTTATATTGCCGCTACTAGGCTCACACCACAAACATAGAGCAGTATGAAGGGGATGGGACTTACCTTGCTGTGGGTGCTCCTGGCCTGCCAAGCCAACGCTTTCTCTGTAAAGAATGGGTTGATGCAAGACGCTACATGGACTCTGAGAATCGCATGCACTACACCTGATGCTCCAGTCCTGCGTGATAACTACAACTGCACCGTAACCTGTGAGAAAAGCGTTACAAATGAGTATCCACATGGAACTGCAAGAGTTCTAGATTGGCACATTGTCGGAAACCTTTTGTCACTAACTCATATGACTGGTGCTTATGAAATCCTAGGCCCAAACGTTTCAGTGAATGGATCAAATAATTTGTTTGATGTTTCATGTTTCTTCTGCCCCAAGAACTGCAGCGAGTGTACTCGCCAAGATTTTCTGGACTATAACTTGACCAAATGCCTTTAATACAATTGTACGTTGAAACAGCCTCTACCAGATGGTAGTATGGTGTTTGTATCAAAAACCAATATTGTATATGGTAGGCATCCCACTTGGAGGATGGTGTTTTTCAAATCACACAAAGTAGAAACTGTGAACATGCTAGATTTTCCAGTAGTTGGTCAACATTTAAATTGCAGACATATGATGCATGTGTCTATCATTACAGAGGTACACTTAGACATAGATTTGTCACGAGGCAATGTTTCCTTAGTACTACCAAGCTGCTATAAATGGAGTCAATTTCTATGCCCCATCGCCAAATTGCGCGTAGCTAGGGGGTTAGATTCATTGATTGCGGGTGCAGCGGGAGTGGGAACGGGGGCTTTAAATGCTTTTGACATAGAAACTGTGCGCAATAAGTTAGCCACTATGGGTTCTGATGTCAGCGCCGCTATAAAGCTTCTGGCCCAGTGGGGCCCATTGATAAGCCCTACCCTGCGTAACACTGCTACAAGTATTGGCAACCACTGGACGTGGCAGAATTTCAGCTATGAAGACATTTTCTCTGCCATAGGGCAGGTCAACAAGACTGCTAAAGACACACGATGAATTCTATGGCAAAGTTTGCTAAATCAGCAGGTGTTGGCTTTCCGCTCCAAATGGGGCGACTATCTTCAACCCACTGGCACACAGAGCTACAGTTACCAGCAAACATATGGATTAAACCGCTTGCTTTTGATTGCATGAATAACACATGCCATGCGTTAATGCAAGTTAGTAGGACCGCTTATGCTTTAGAAATATGGTGTCCTTTTATAGTATTGCCTATGAAAATCAATGGTTCCTGGTGGGTTCCGCAAATATGAGGGGAATGGTTAGACAGCCAAAACGACACCATCCATAGTCACACCTGCATGCCGTGGGATCAGGGGTGGGTGTGTCCCCTAACTGGGAGGGTTCCACCCCCATGCATGCATCCCGTAGCAGGGGAGTGCACCTGGATGCAATATCACATTAATGGGATTGACATCTTCCAGATAGATCAGCATAAAGCTTGCGTAGTTACTAATCATTCCTTGCTTATTAACAATTATAAGCTATTAGGGAATCCTCAAGTATTTTGCATAGATCAGGTTGTGACTATCTTAGACATTGTTACTCATACCTTATATTCTTTAACCCAGTGGTCTCACACTACTCTGCATGCTGAGCTCATGCATTTGCTTAACTGGACTCTACCCTATGGGGTGATTACTGCCCGGCTTCAAGCTATTAGACAATTTGCCCAAACTGCTTGGAAAGATTTCCAGACGCTAGCTACCTCGGTTATTTCTGCAGAGTGCAAGCTGATAATAGACAGGAACCAATTAATAAAAACTGTTGACCATCTGCAATCAGTTACTACTCACCATTGGTGGGATGTATTCACTGGATGGTCTCCCTCCTCCACTAAGCTGCTTAATATAATACTGCATCCATTGCTGTGGTTGCCGATTTCCCTAACATTCATCCTTATCATTTTCATTGGGCTCTTGCGCAGAATGTCTTTCCTTTATACTAGAATGACTGCGCTAGAGAAACGCTTAATCGGCCTACAGCACACCGTACATGCTTCCAAATCATGGAACTGAGTCAGCATTTTCAGGCCTCACTTCGAAAGGGGTGGAATGTCGTGATAAGCTTCGAAGCGCTTGCAGTAACCTGCACTTGCACTAACCCACTGAGCTATCTTGTGTGTATTAGAGCCTATTCGAAGCGTGGAGGAAAATGCTGACATCAACCAGGCCTCTCGAACTGGGTGAGCCTGCATGCTTGTAAGGGGTTAATTGTGAAGGCCTTTCCTGAAGACATAAAACATCTAGCATTTGCAAGAGGCTTAGCCCGGCACAGCTTTGCACACCTTTGCTCGTCTTTGCTCTGCGAGTCAGGTGCACTGATAAGGCAAGAATATCAGATCTTCTCAAAACACAGTGCACGAAGCCTGTCTTGTAACTTTCCAAGCGAAAACATGTTTACTGCCCGAAGGGTGAGTCTAGAAGCTTCTCGAAGAGCTGATACGTCATGATGATTGACGTGCAGCCCCTAATAAGAGAACTATACTTGGACCAGTGAGGTAGGGACTCATCCTGGGCTGTTGGTGAGACGCGTGTACCAAGAGGAACAGTGCCTGGACGACCAGCTGTGCACTATCTGAGACTCCTAGGATCACACCCCTGCTCTGGTGTAGGACTGTGGGGGCTTGGCCAGTCCTCCCCTCCTCTCCTGAGGAGTGCCGAGCACCTGTAGCGGCGAGGGTCCCGGGTTTGATCAGATCGTACCTTCATCTACATTTTATTAGGTGCGTAAGACAAAATAATTGCATATTCATCTGTGATTGACAAATGGCATTATACAGCTTGCACTTTCTATTTCCATATTATTGTAAATTGCTGCTTAGTTCTCATTAGACACTGTAGATAATAAATGCAAGCATCATATATTCTGTGTGATTGGCTTTCTTCCAGACTGAGTTCATCGTGCGTCATAAACCTTACTTGTGTGGGAAGGTAATTAGGAGTGATTTACTTTGCACAAAGGGCTGGATCCCAGGGGGTGCGGGTTCTGTTTATCACTACAGAGGCACACATGGGGAAGGCTCCACGCTTAGCAGGTCTTCCTCGGTGCTGCCACAGCAATGCAGTGTTTGAGACCACAGAACCCTCTCAGAACTTGCAGGTGAAATCTGTTGTCTCCACGCCCCGGTGTCCTTTCTGTGTTCCCACTTCCTCGTGAATTGCCAGCCTCATGCTCTGCTACTACTGATTGCATTACAACTGTTGTTCCAGCTCACTCTTCCCCTCCTCTCCTGCTGCAGCCTTTTATGCATCACAGGCTTGGAAATTGGCTTTAGGTGAAAGCCATTGACTTCAATTGATTGACCTGTGTAAAAGGCTGTTAGGCTTAATTGCCTGACTACTACATCTACATGCCTCTTCATCCCTCTTCTTCTTCTCAGTCCCTAGAGGATTCTAGGACATTTAGTTTACTTTATTAAAGTAAAATTTGCATACTTCTGAAATATCTTTAAGGGTAGATTTAATTCCCTTAGTAATTATAACAGAGGGGAGGGGCTGTATGTTTTAACTGGGCTAAAGGGAGATGATTTAGAGAAGACAACAATTTCGCCATTCCTTGTAGTTTACCTTTAGTAGTGAGGAGGCCTTTTATTTTAGGGAGCAAAAATATTCCTTCTTTTGACCTACTATGTTTTGGTGTTACAATTTTAGGGCTTATCACCTTAGTTTCCATAGGAGGTTTAGAGAGATTAAAATGACAGTAAGCCCTGACCTCTTCTGGCACAGTGGTAATAGTCCTCATTAGTAAATATACTGTGTCTCATCCCACAGCCACAGCAGCTCCTCAGTTCCCTGGGCCTTGTCTCCAGCCAGGTGATCCTCCCGCAGTACACCAACCCCAGGTTTTGGATCAGGAAGCATCTGCCTTCCCCTGGCCACCTGGGAGGAGACTTTAGGCAGAGATCTGCTGGATTCTTCACAATAGAAATCAATTCTATGTTTCTTTGGTTAATTCCATTTTACCTAAGTGGGTTTTCAGACTATAATCTTTACAATAGATGGCATTTCCATACTACCAACAGTTTGGAATACCTTGTCCTAGGCTCCGTATTCTGCTTGAGAATGTTCTTATTTTATTTAACATTTATAAAGCGCTCACACAGCCCGCAGACATCGAGGCGCTGTTACAGGAATTGTTTGTTTTTCTTAGTTGCGTAATTGTGGGGTTTTTTTTGTCTTAGTTACGTATTTATAACGCGCTTAAACACCCAGAGGTTTCTAAGCGCGGACCCGGGGATCGAACGTGTCGTCTTGCTTCCAAGACGCGCACGCTTCCGCTGAGCTATCCCCCCGGTTCTTGAATGGTTCTTGTAGCTCAGAAATCTTGTGGAAAATTTTTTTTTCCATGAAGGTGAATGCAGGATATTTGAAACTTTCTAGTTCAAATGGCTGTTTGAAAACTTCAGTCAAGAACAGTTTTGCTTTAACACATCTGAATATTGCTCAAATACCAGAACAGTATACATTTAGATATGTGAGATAAATCGAAAAGAATAGAAAAAAAGAACAAAAAACAAAGATCACAAATAAAAGAGAGAGACAAAAATGCAAAAAGTGATTAAAAGATAAAAAAAGAAATCTAAATCTCAAAAAATAAATACATACAGAGGTACGATAGTGAAGATCTTTGATTACCAATTGCATGATGTTTGATGTTATGAAAATTCAACATGATTTTGCATGTAACATTCTGAAATCAAAGTATGGGAATGCTTGATTTTTGCACAAAATCGCTCATGTGTATAGAACTGAAGCAGGGATTACTGCATGCTTCTGTAGTGACTCTTCGCTCAGGTCCCCAACAGCAACACCGGGGGGAGTATGTAAGAAAAAAAGGAGGCTCTGGATTTTAGCCAGATCAGAATTTCACCAAAAATGAAAACTGATACCATTTGCCAACAAGAGTGTGAGACTCAGGTGAGACTTTGGACTGAATCTGGTGTGAGTCAGTGTTGTGAGTGCATAAAAACATGTACGGTAAAAGGGGCTTTTGAATTTGTCATTACATAAAAGTTGGAATTTTCAGTTAGTATCACACCATGGGAATGTGTACTGTGATGTAATGAAGCATAAGACTAACAGTTTACTTACTCTAGTAATACCCCTAAACTACTAACATATCTCCTGAGTAATGTTCAATAGATCTCAGTCCACATCCCTGTGGTGCAAAATATTGGTGCAGGATAATGGTATAAGCCAGCTCAATTTAAAAGAGAATAAACATGCAGAATGAAAGCTGCTTTCTTGCAAGAAAGAATTGAGGAATGTGATGCCTGTTATGCTCAAAGCAAGCTCATTGTTCATTTTCAGTACAAAAAAAACAGAGCAGAGAAATATAACTCATTTTCATCCATTTGCTGCCTACATCTCTGTCCAAAAGTGCAGGCTGAACATGTGCTTTCTGGAATCTTCTGGAGGCTTGACAAAGGGAGGTGGTTTTTGATTGGCATGTGATGTCACTGTCAGAAGCAGGCATTGTCTTACATTTTTTGTAGGTAAACATACATTTCATGGGCAGGTCACAGAGAGGGTTTAAAAAGGGCTGTCTATCAGAGGGAGGGGGCTCTCTCTCTCTCTTGGTCGGTCAGAGTGTGCTGCTTTGCCTGAGGGTGAGCAAGCTGGCTGTCTCAGTGGAGTGTGTGATGAGCTGTCCTGCTGAAAACAGAGAAGAAGTAGATGAAGAACTTTTCTGTGCAAGCACTGAACAGCTGAGCTGAGTCAGAGTACTGCCTTACAGTCTGAGGGCACACAGAACCTAGCATGCTTTTAGGTGAAATCCCAGTAAAAATGGAGGTGCTTTGTTTTGCAAGTGCATTCTGCAGGCAGTTGCAGCCTAGAGAATTGTGCTGTATTCCCAAACGTAGACAGCTATTTCTCATGTGTTTTTAGTCACAGTCCAAACAGCTTCAGATATAACAGAAGGCTTATTAGCTGCCAAGACTAAGCTTCAAGGTCATTGTAGCTGTGTTCTTGCCATCTATCACGAAAAAAGGTGTTTGAAGCCCATTGGAAGAAAAAGCTATTTGCCATGGGGGACGTTTTACAAATGAAATCTGTTTGTGACTATTTTCATTTTCATTTTGGGGGTCAGAGGGAATGTCATATGAGAATTCAGTATATTTTACATATTTATTTCTCCTAAATTCTAATTGCTCATAAAGTATATTCAAAAGACGAAAGTTAGTCTTGGTCTATTTGTTATGTGTCCTAGTTAATTGTGGTAGCATAAAGACAGGTATGATGCCTGTAAAGTATTTTTTTGCCACTTGTGGTATTTCTATTTTACAGCATGTGGTAAAACACATGTAACTGTAGTTGGGACATATCATAAAGGCTGATTACATGGATGACAGTGTTCAGGTGACCTGGTAAATGTATTCTGAGATACCGCCAGACAGATTACCACATGATAATGAAATTGTGCTCTAGTGCGCACCAGGTCTTGTTGTTTGCTTACCACTTATGATCCTGATATAAGAATAATACAGGTAGTCCTATGTATTTGGGGTCACCAGAATACCACAAACTATCTCAACAGGCTTACCAAAATACCTTAACAGACAATCCCCAATCTCTTCCAGTGGTGTATATTCACATTCTAGCCCTTGATGTTTCATGGATTCATTGACACACACAAATGCATCAGGCCCTTCCATCTGTTGTCCCTTTGTGTACTTTAATGCTGTTGCAAATTGTCTGGTGAAAGCAGGAATAGTGACATCCTTCTTTACCCGAAGCTCAACTGCATATGGCATCATTTTGCGCAATGGTAAGCTTGTCTTTTATTCTCAAATTCAGGTGCTGCTCCACCCAGCCGAGACCAGGCCTTTTGGTTCAAGAAATCTAGCACCATACACATTATGTAATTTGCAAAATAGAATTTATTTTTGGTTCCACTTACAATTCATACATTGTGATGAATGCTTTTGAAACCAATTGTGAATTTCAACATGCATCTTCGCACAGTTTTTGCCCCAATTCAGGGTCACCAAGCCCAAAGATGTTTTGATTTTTCATTTTAAAACTTGACATTCCTCTCTGTCAAGTATTCGTTTAAACACACTTTCATTAATGAAACTCTTTTCTTGCTCTAGTGCCAACACTGCCTCAATCGTTTCTGGATGACCATTCACATGCACTGGGATCCAGACCTGTCCTTCTTCCATGTGTATCTCTGTGATTGTTGAAATGTATTTTTCCTGATTTGACTTTGCAACAACTTTTGGTTTACAATTTTCCTCATTTAGATATAAATGCAATGTGTTTTATCAGTCTGAGTCTGCCAATTCGTCTTGGGGTCCAGAAAAATCTCTACAGTTTGCTTTTTCTCTTCTCCTTGCATTTTTCACTCTGGCACATGAGAATGACAGTGACACTAGGCACAAAGCCATTTTGAAGATACACTTCCACCACACTTTCTGAACTAGCAATGGTGTGACATTCTGCCTGTTGCTCTAGCTCATTACCTTTTTAGGTTTCAGGTTTGTTTGGGCAGAGACCACAATACCCATTTACCCCATCAATACGAGGGGACAGTATACTAAGGCAATTTGTTCCTGTAAGAAATGTTATCTCACATATGGGTGTGACCACCACTTCCTTTCTCATTCTATGTCTCTCTATCTTGATGTCAACTTCAGTGACACCCATCACTGGTATTTCTTCTCCATAGCATGTCCTGTGTGGATTTTCCCACATTTATGCTTTGCATTAATTTCTGTGTCGATCAGTGCCAATGCATTGCACCAATGCATTGCACCTATCTTCAATAGAAATAGGGGCATAATATCTGTCCTCGCTTGCTTCTAGTATACATATGACATGTTAATTGTTACTGATTTCAGGGCTTACTTTCCTTAGGGCTGCCAGACTTCTTGCTAGGGAAAGGGGCATATGAAATGACACTTTACCCTCCTTTTTGCCCATCCCTCTTTGTATCTATTTATCTTGCTGGACTCAGAACCGTTTGCAGCGGAGCTGCTGACTGCCCCCTCTCTTTGGACCACCAGTGTCCATCCTCCTTTCCTCTACTGCTTTTTCCTTATTGCCTAGATCCTTTTCACTTACCTCCATTCTGGAACCTAATGAATCTATATTTTCACAAGTATCATGTGGTAGTATGTCAGTTTCTAGTGTGTGACGCTTACCTACATTGTGAACGGTACCTGCCATTTTCGCCTCCTGAACAATCTGTGGCTCAAAATATTCATCAAGTGACTAACCTTCACCTGTCTCATGGGGCATTTTCATTTCTGTGGAAGCATGAATATTATTTTGATTATCTGATAAGCATAGGTCACTTGCTTCTTTCTTTTCACTTACCATTGCTGAGATATTCAGTGTACCATTAACCCTGCAATTGTCCACTTTGTCACAAACCATCATTTGTTTGACAGCGTGTGTTTTATTTTCATGTTGCAAATTCTTTTTAAATTGCCATCTATCACGCTGCTCTTTAGGTTTTCCTTGTTCATTTTTTACTTCCTGCACCTCATTCTCACACACCTGATTGGTTTGGTTCAAGTCTACGTTAAACCACACACACGTTTTATGTGTGTTTTTATTCCCTGTATCTTGTTTGCTCATTTGTATTCTTGGTTTTAAATCGCTAATCAACTCAATTATTTCATTTAAAGGTAATTCATGGTCATCTGTGTTCTCATCATGGCAAACATGATTAGCTTGTCACTTGTCACCAGACACAAGATCACTCCTGTGACATTCTGCACTTTCATTTGGCTGTTGTTTTTTTACTAAACACAATTCCCCTAGTTGCTCAGTCAATATTTTAACCTACGCCTCTAAGCATTGGTGCCTGTCCATGTCCCTAAACTCATCCCTCTGTGTTCTAGGCCAGTAGTGATGGAATTCACCCTGATCAGGCCTGTTCTGGAACATTTAGGAGATTGATTTCTGTTTGTGATTCCATTGAATTCCTGTGATACAGGAGGTGAGGAGTGTGGGGTGACCATCCTTTGACCATGGTCAACCTGTGGTGGGGACTGACTATATTAGCAAGGTGCATAGTTCTCATTGTGCCTATCCACATACCTTGGTCTTTACTGATGGCCATACACCATAGTGTTAGGGTCAAATCTACTCTGGGCCCCTAATGCCTGAAATGGTCCATGATTCTGGGTGTTATTTAGCCCTGGCATATCATAGCGATATCCCGCCTTGGGAGAATTACCAAGTAACTGAGGACTAATGCATGTGCTTCTGTCACTGGGGTCTATTGGACTGGAACACTTGGAATTGGGGTGGTGTCCTTGTGAGAGGTCTCGCCCCTCTGATTGTGTGTCTCATTCTTTGCCTGAATTTGGGCCAAATGTGTGGCTGTGGTATCTTTACAGAGTTAACCTCTAGAACCGCTGGTGTGAATTCTTTAGCTTTTCGTTTAGGTTCTCTACTCTTAGCTGTCTCTTCCTTCTCATTAGATATACCTCATAGATTTTAGATGCATGTTCAATAATCCTTCTAGTGTTTTTTTCCTGTCAAATTCCTGAATTAGCTGAGATATAATAACTTGTTTGTGCCCATAAAAGTAAGCAGTCTTGAATTCTACTGAATGAGGGCTAAAGGTCACAACAGCGTTTGAGAATGCTCTTGAGAATGCTCTTGTTAAGTTTTGAAACAATTGGCGAGGCAAATCATTTGGCTGGGCTGTCATGCTATAAGCCGCCTTTTTGGCCTGTTGAATGGAATGATACAGATAAAATGATACAGATAAAATTGGCATCTAATCTCTTTATCAAAATCCTCCCAAATTCTGTTGGTCATTTAGGCCACAAATAACACTGGCCGAGGCAGCATCAAGTGTAAAATGAGAATATCTGCGACATTGTGCCCTAGGAAGCAATTTCGAGATGATCTTTGATACAGCTGTCTGATCCCTTTTTGAATGATTTGACCAAAGCCTTCATAGACTTCCTTATCTTTAATGCACTGCACGGTGCATTGTGGGATGTGTCATCCACCCCTGTTCTCTTGTTGGTGAGCCATTGTGGGTGGTTCAGCCTCGAGCACTGGACCATAAGCAGGCCTTGTTGAGTGGACAGATGATGGCAGGTTTCCCTGACTAGACCTGAAGTTAAATTCAGCTTGTCGTTAAATTGAGATTTACCACTTCATTTCTCTGCAATGAGTATGACGCTGCAGTGTTTCATGATAAAGGGCAGAATTCCCACCCCTCACTTTAGTGATTATCACTTGCAGTTCATTTCTTTGTGTCTGGTAATGATGAATTGTTTTGGTTTTTCCCTCATTTTCATCTAACAGCCTAAATATTTCATTTTCCATTGCTCGCAATTCCTTAGCCTTTTCACAACATCCTTCCTAAAAGTCTGAAGTTCTGAAATTGCTATATCTCTATCTTTTCTTGCACTGTCTAAAACAGTGATCAAATTATTTCATTCTTCCTCATGCTCTGCAAACTCTTTGTCTTTCTGAATTAGCTGTGCACTGAGATCGCTACATTTAGTTTGAAGTGGTATGTCCAGCTCTCTACAAACATGATTTCTATGCCCAAAACACTGAGGCTACGGGCAGATGGATCCAGTTTTCCGGTCCTGACAGTAACTCACTGGAACGCTCAGCCACCCCACATTAGGAATATTGAATCACATCTAGCATTCAGGAAAGCACTGAAAACTAGACCTTGTCTAAATCACTGTAGGTACCATTACCTTGGTTTATCCATTCTGTTTCTATGACTTGTGAGTGGCAAGCCTAAGGCATCCATGACCTAAGTAACCTGCATCAAAGTAATGTAATGTAACTACCTTGGAATGTATCAATGTAACAGGAATGTAATCAAAGTAACCTGACTGTAACTAAGTTGTGTTCCTGCAACAGCGCCTCGATGCCCATTGGCTGTTAGTGTGCTTTACAAATCCAAATAAATAAATAAAATAAATAAATCTATGTTTCAAATCTGCTTCCATCTTTATCAACCATTCACGTTCTGCACTTGCACTGCACTGTAACTCAGCAATGACAGAATCTTTTCCTCAAAGCCTAATAAGCTTATACAGGGAAACCCACAACTTGGCACACAACCAAATAATACAGTAAACCTCTTGTCTACGTTCTTTTGCTTGAAGTAGTCAAAGAAGACATGTTTGTACAATTCTTCCCTTTTTAAAAATCTCTTCAGGGATTTCTTTCTCCACGTCAGTGCTAATCCTTTCTCGCCAAGTTAACAAATGTTCACATGACCATGTAGCAAAAGCAAAAAACGTTGTCTTAAGGTAATCAGACAGATCAGAAAATTCAGCTTCTATTTCTGACATGTCGGAACTCAATACCAACAACACAACAAAAAGAAATTCAGCGTGCACACTGCACAATCACTGCCACAGGTCAGGGAAAGAGCACACAATATGACTATGCTATACTATGTAAAGCCATGACCGGTAATTGTTTTTCTGCATTCCCGCCAATGCACAATAAATATGTTGGGGTAGTTTGTGAGCCCCAAAGACACAGGACTACCTGAAGTTATTCCTATATTGGGTCCATAAACGGCAAGCCAAAACCAGACCTGGTGTGCACTAGGATACCATCTCTCTAACTTAATGGTATTCCACTGGTGGTATTTTATTGATGGTATTTTATTGGTCAAATTGCTGTTCAAATAGCACAGTGAGTAGAGCGCTCGCTTTGACATCTGTGCAGAGCCTGCTGATGCAGTTTTCGAATCCCGGTAGGGCCAAATTCAGCCTTTCATCCTTCTGAGGTTGATAAATGAGCACCACACTGCATAGGTAAAAATAAGCAGCGCTCAGATGCCTGAGGGTTCGTAGCGCTATTTAAATGCAAAATTATTATTATTATTATTATAAGTGGTATAGGCTCGGGCAGACTTACTAGTTCTCCTGGAAACTGCAATATGGTTAATCAGCTCCTTATTATTTGACCCAGTTCACAGTATTTAGAGTACCTTTCTTTTTTGTCATCAACTGTAATAAAAATACCCGTCTATATGATCTTACGAGTCACTAGAACACACAATAAATAGACCAAAGCTGATCTAATTCTTTTTAGGTATTTTATAAGCAATTAGGGTTTATGAGTAATAAAAAATGACATGTACAATGCAATGTGTTTAACATGACCGTCTCTGTAATTCAAGAATGAAAGCGCACATCTCAATCTCTTGTTTTCCTTTGCAGAGATAACAGATTCTATTCCTCTGGCTAAAACATAACTATGAGCACATTTCATGGTAATGTTTCCCCTACGATAAAGAGTTTTTTTTTTCCCACAATTAACTTTAATCACACTTTTAGCTATAGTTGGCCCAAACTCTGCTATCTTTGGCCTTAAAACCTAGCATCTGTCTTGGTAGCCTAAAGCCTTCAGGTATGTTTGAGGTCTGCTTCTTGGATGGTGAAGAAAAACACATCAGAATAGCTATGTACGTTTGTAATTGTAAAAAGTTACACACACCTCACTTGTACTTTGTTCTCACCTAAATAATGCTTGAAATATTCACACCAGCAGACTTAGCAAGGAATAGGTTAAGTGTGCCCTCAGCCGCAGCATGGCTGTCTCTCCCTCAGCACAGCTTTCTTCCTCTGCAGTAGGACAAACCCAGAGAAACACCCACCAGATCCTCAATCAGCAAAGGCAGCAGGTCCTCTGAGAGACAGCCATATCCTCCAAGAGACAGCCCCCTTTCTCTCCTCTGCACTTCCCTTTTTAGGCATATCTCTGTGATCTGCTCCTTGATGTATGTTTTCCTACAGAAAGTGTAAAAGTTGCCAGCCCGTGTCTGTGATTTCACATGACAATCAGGCACCACTTCCCAATTGACCAAACCTTTAGATGATTCCAGAGAACATGTGTTTTGCCTGCCACCTTTGCACAGCGATTCAGGACATCAAACCGATGCCAACGAGTTACATTCGCTATGCTGACTTCCTGCAGCAGAACATGAACAATGGAGCTACTTTGAGCAGCGTGACTTTTCACATTCCTCAGCTCACATCTTCATTGCAGAAACATCTTTATTTCTTGCATTTTTCAAGCAACGCCGCACAGGCTGTGTTTGCAGTCTTATGCAATGGGCCAATTTGTACCAATAATCTGCACCAATGAGCTTTGGACTGAGCTGCATTCAATATTAGTAAGGGATTAGTAGGTTAGGGTATTAATGGTCAGTAATTATTAGTTTTATGCCTCATTGCAACTCAGTCCATGCTATACCATGGTGTGGCACTGTGCATAGGAATGGCTACCATGCAAAGCTAGATTCCAAGCCTCTTTTTCATTGTATTATATGAATCCACATGATGCTCCAGCTTTAATTTGGAGCCTCACTTTCCCTACATACTGCAGACAAATATCTGCTCATGGATGCAGCAGATTGAGCATCCATTCCCTAGAGCTAAAATGTTATGGATTGGGAGAGACACATCCAGGTACTTCCTCTATTTTGCCTCACTTCTAATTGAGCTACCTACAGTCTCAGTACCCAATAAAGCCCAGCACAGGTTGCATCAGATGTCAGAGGGTAAGGGGTCAAGCTCAAACCCAGACACATCAGGTATCATCGCTTAATTTTCTAGGCCTCATTATCATGATCATGCTTGTATGAAAATGGACTCGTGATGGATAGATTGATGACTAGTGAATAGTATCCCATATTACCCCTACATGGCCCAGGTAGCATGGAATGAGGCTTGGACCGACTAATGGCAATTTTGCAACCACAATTTAGGAGGTATTTGTAGTAATTTTGGCTCTGACTATCTATTCAGGAGTTCATTTGTATTGGGGAGGATGGGTATTCTACCCCAGAAATGTGATGTGAAGCAGCAACTGGTAACGAATGTAAACATTTATTGCAGTATTCAGAAGCACAATAACTGTGATGAAATTACTACTGCTCTGACGGAGAAGAGGGATGAGCAGTAATCTCTAAATTCCTACTTAGAGCCACACAACTGCTAGACCAGGAGTGATCTCAGTCCTGAAGGTGAAACAAGCATTGCCTGAAGGCAGTCTAAAGCATCCAAACAAAAATAGTATTGTGGTACCAAAATAAAAGAAATGTCTAGTTATCAAAAAACACTAACAATCCACCCATGTAAAGAAATGCACAGGGTATACAGAGATTTGGATGAAATGGGCATTCTGGGTACGAAGACAGACGTATACAGGCAATTCTCTTTGTAACACAATTAAAGTTCAAATTAAGGTTTCTGAAAAATGTATGTTGTGGGTTCTTTGTTTCTTGGACTCTTAAACCAGACACAGGGGATAGAACCACTATTTATACATCTAAATCATGTGGTTGTAGATTGTGAAGCCAGGCTTCTGGGTGCTTTTCACGGGGTCATGTCAGAGACAAGACCGACAAGTCACTTTAACTGGAGGCAAACACTGTGCTCTTCAACAAGTTGCAATCAGTTTAAGAAGCTTGAAAAAAGACGATGTGTTTGATTGATGGATAAAAAGGACTAAGGCAAAAGGAAGTATGCCAGCAGCGTTATTGGTCAACCTATATCGTGGTCTATAGCAGCATGTTTGTTTCCCATGGGTCTCACCTGCACACTCCCAAAACATCAAAATTAAAGATAAAAGGAAACAACCTTGCGCTTGAACACATTAAAGTGTTTTATTTCAGAAAAAAAGTTTTCTTCAAAGAAAGGAGTTGAATACTCAATTAGTAATTTTACATCATTCAAATCTCTGCAGTATCATATCCAAATATCTCTTACTTCTTTGATATCCTATCCACATTCCTACTTGTTTCCTAAATATCATGTCCATATTGATCTCAATATCATATCCTAGTATCCTTTATTTCCTTGATATCATATCCACATTCCTCTACATGACACTGACAACCGGCTCATAAGGAGAAATTATATTATATTGAAATCTAGTTTTTCAATTTCTGAGTGATTAGAGTTAAGGTTCTATATTCACGAAGGACATATCTCATTTCAAGTGTCCAATATTCAGATATATAGAATTTACTCTTAGTTTTCTTGTGGTATGATTTTTGTCAATTATTTTCATAGAATCTTTGCAGATTCTTAATGGAGTGTCTCTCCAAAAATGGCCTGCACAGCTGCACGCCAAAACCCCACCTAAAAGAAATTCGGACAAGATACTGAGGAGATATGAAAGAAGCAAAATCACTAATAGTGAATTCAACACTTTTCATTGAAGAATTGATTTTCCTGAAATAAAAAACTTGAATGATCTTCAAGCGTAAGGTTGTTTCTTTTTTTCTTTCATATTTGCTTGATGGCTCAAAGGCATCTTGACATGTTGATTGAAATGTAGAAGTGAGCGGGTTCAACTAGGTCCAACAATGCAATGGCATTCTGCAGCAGCATTTGGCTCGACAAGGCTGGAGGACAGGCAGGCGATTGTTGAGTCGTTGGTGACAATAGGCATGAAACTTTTTCAGAGCATAGAATATCAGAGGCAGCTCCATTGGCACTTGTTGCAGCTAAAAAATAAAATACTTAATAGCGTTCGATCCAGTAGAAAAACAGCTAAAAAGGGAAATAGAATCAAAGGCTGCTCTTGTTGATTCTTAGTTGCTCTGGGTCCCTGTCCAGGTTCATAGAGGAAAAGTTAAGTCCTTCTTCTGTCCTTACCTGCCAGCAAAGGTGTCAGAAAACTCTTGCAGGGGTACCACTTCCATTAGGCAGAGATTGGGCCCCAGTGTGTAGCAAGCATGCAGGCCGATCCAACAGCAGGTCAATCCAAATGTTCCCCTTCAGTGGCTGGGAAAAGTACTTGCTCAGTACTTGGAAACCCTGCCCTTTCCTTGGCAATCCTTATCTCCATCCCAGTGGCAGGGGAAATCAGGAGACTGATACCCGAAGGAGGTTCCATTGAAATACTTATTCTTCAAGAGTCCAAAGATGATTCAATTAAGGATGAGTCTCTACGCCTTACACAGTAATTTTGCCACCACGGATTGGTACATTCCAGGCCTTCTTTAGGGACCCAATCTCAACTGTTGTAACCAGAGTTGTTGCCTTCTGACCTCAGCTCACAGAGTGCATTGTCTGCAGCATATGGGGAGTGGGCACAGGAAGGGGTGGTGCATAAAAATGTACAAAAAGACAGGATCCTTTCTCTGGAGATAGATCATCTCCTAAGCTCACCTATACTCCATCCCCTGTCATGTTGAGTCTTGTTGTCTGCTCGATCAAAGCTACTCCATTTATTACCCCCTGCAGTGACTTCCAGATGGCCCTGGCATAGCTGCCCTTGTAGCTCTGACTCCCGCACTACCACTATGGTATGCCCTGTTCCTCTGAGGAGGTGTCAACTATTCCCAGGCAGAGAACAAACTGAGCCTAGAGGTATAGCTTTATATGTATAATTAACCAAACTGCCACCAGTCCTTGAGTTACACAGTTATACATTTTTGCAATCATAGTGCCCCTGTTTAGGGTAGCCAACGGCTGTTGGAATAGTTTGCTTTCCAGAAGGCTTCTTCTCAGAAATGTGCAGGTTACTCTTGGGTTGCCATGCTGCAAAATCACATGTCATTTGCCTAGTGTTCAGTAGACAGGGCCCAGTAAAGATAACACTTTTGTAGGAAGTGAGGCCTGCTGAGCATAGCCCAATACCTGATTTAGAAAAACAAGCATCATTTTCAAAGGACACATCAAAAGAAATCGTGGAACTGAGTCAGCATTTTCAGGCCTCACTTCGAAAGGGGTGGAATGTCGTGATAAGCTTCTAGGCGCTTGCAGTAACCTGCACTTGCACTAACCCACTGAGCTATCTTGTGTTTATTAGAGCCTGTTCGAAGCGTGGAGGAAAATGCTGACATCAACCAGGCCTCTAGAACTGGGTGAGCCTGCATGCTTGTAAGGGGTTAATTGAGAAGGTCTTTCCTGAAGACATAAAACATCTAGTATTTGCAAGAGGCTCTAGCAGCCCTTGGGAGCCAGGCACAAAAACAAGCATCATTTTCAAAGGACACATCAAAAGAAGCTCGAGCGTGCACACGTGTCAGATGGCATGTCTCCACACAGTCCCTTTCAACTTCTGCTGTGATTGCAGTCATGCAACTCTGGTGGGGATATAGGACGGGATGGAAGGGAGATGAATGATTGTGAAATTGGGCAGGAACATGTCAAGCAGAGGCGTTGCTAGGGAGAATCTGGGGGGTTCTGTAGCCCCAGGTCTTTTGGTTGTAGCTATGGATAGAAGCTCAGTGGCTACAACCAAAATGCTAGCTAGCCCTGAGTCCCGACAGTCCCGACATTAGCTTAGCCCCTGATCTTTTCCAGACCTAGCAACACACCTGATGTCAAGCCTTGTATCAGAACCAATACAACCAAGAGAGGAAGGCTTGGGTTACCTCAGAGAGATCCACCCACAATGGTACCCTACACAAGCCTTTACATATGTAATGACATGCGGTATGCCAATGTCATAGTAAAGGAAATTGTATTTTTTCAATCTAGAGGAGAGCCATTTGTTGCACTTGTGTAACGTTAGGTCTGCGTGCACCCACATTGAGCCAGAACACGTCCACAAGTAGTTAATGGCGCTTTTGAAGGGGTGACAGCAGCCAACAACAAACGGAGAAAGAGAGAGCATGCTGCCAGCCTTCATGTATCTCCCTGCCAAGCCCACACATTCACGATTTGTTTTTTTAAACATGCCCTGATGTTGTACGTATTTAGACGTATGAGTTGTTGTGTTTTTCAGAAAAATATTTCCTTTAAAAATACAGCATGCTTGTTGTTTATTGACTGCCAATAGCAGATACACATATCTTCCACAAGGGAAGTACATACCAGAGGGAATGTTAATACATGTATGCTTCTAAAATGAGAATGTGCGTTGACTGAATCAGGACATTATACTGAAAGTGTTAAGCCCATTTATTTAGAATGTTAAAAAAAATGTGTTCTGCCATATTGCAGATAATTAATTCACTTCCTTCACAAATTAAGAAGTAGCAAGATATGCGTCTGAGTGGCTTGACCTTCAATTAGAAGCTCTTTTAGATTCTTTGTGAAGGATTTATTTGATTTTTTTTTTATAATTGAGCGAAGGATGAAATAATAATAGACCAGCAAAAAGCCAGCTATGGTGCCTATGAAGGACAGGCAAATGAAAGCCTATTGATTTTTTTTCAGCTACACATACAGAGTGGGCGAACATCAGAGCTAACATCGACCTATTCATTATGTAGGTGCACTTTAAAACAGCAGTCAATTAAGTAATTGGGGCAGCATTTTACACGTGTGCCTAATTAATAAGGATGTACAACGCTTGACGCAATGTCGAAAACCTTCACACTTCAGCTACGTATATATTATATAGGACAGGTCATTGGGCTGTGTTCCTGCTGATAGAGAGATTCCCAGACCCCCCTTTGTTTTGCATACATTAACTTTGGGTCTCACCCTAAGTTACCAGGGCGACCCAGATGTGGACCCCTTGCTCACTTTTCTTGGAGAGGCACAGCTTCACCTCACTGATGATTCCCAACAAGGCTGAAACACATGTATTGGGTTGCTGTTGGTACTCTTGTTCAGAGGAGAATTGCCTAGCATTTCGGTGCTGGACTGCCCCTGGGCAGGACAAAGGCTGATATGTGGGGACATTTCTTCTCTGTGAAAGGGACCTAAAGACTTGCTAGAGTCTCTCCCAAGGCTTATTCACCCAAGAACAGGTCATTGGGCTGTGTTCGTGCTTCCCACACCCCACTTTGTTTTACAGATATATAAACTGTACCCTTCTTGCATGTTCAAAAAAATGACACGTTCGGTAGTAGTATTATTGCCATGCTCAATTGTAAGGTTTTAGCCGCCATCAGTTCAGTTTTTTTTTAGATGCAACCTAATATTATAGTCTTAACTCTTACAGTATGGTGCAACATCAGCAGCATACACACCAAGTTAAAAACAAGCATTGACCAAGCCAACAGTTTGGGATTTTGCGTAAGCATGTGATAGGAATTTGCCAGGCACTGCCATAATGGTGCAATCTGACATTACGATAGCGACAGGTGGGCAATGATGTCCTTTCCTGGGCATATTGTAGCAGTGTTTGCCAAATGTTTTTTTTTTTCTGATACTTATGCACAAGTTAAAAAAAAATGGATTTCTCAATGCTTGTTTCTAATCGGACTTCAGTGCAAGGGACAGCTATAAATCAAGTGGCCGAAGGCACACCTGGTTAAGACATTTGTATTACAACTGTAGCACAAGAGCCGCTGTAATGAACCCATTAACTTCCCGTAGAGTGCTTACAAACAACAGTAGCAGGAAGGGTTTTGATGTAACCACTTGAAAGAGATAGATCAAAAATATCTCAGGGAAATGTGTTTTGGTCAGAGACAGGGTGTGTGGTAGTCAGTTAGAACGGCCATAGGCATTGAAATGACCACGGGCAGTCAATGGATGGGAACATATCCCCAAAATACCTACAAGGTGTGTGTCCCTGCTACCATGTCATCTCGCTCCTACCTGTTTTATAATATGTTATGTTCTGTTATGTTACTATGCTTGTACCACGTAAAAGCCTGTGGGCATCCAGGCTGCCGAGAGAAAGATAGATGACAGCAATGGCCTAAAAGTATTTGTTCTAATTGAAACAATGGGTTTTCAATTGCTTCCGAAAAGCGAGACGGTGTTCGTTTTTACGTAGCTGCAAAGGTAGGGCATTCCATCCAGCAGCTCCCTGAATGTGGAAGGCCCGGCCAAAGCCACAGGCTCGTTTTACCTGATGCAAAGCCATTCGGGGGCTCTCTGCTGATCTTAGCTTCCTTTTAGGCTGATAAAGATTAACTTTTTCTTTCAAGTACGTGGGTGCATTGCCAAAAATGCACCTATGGCATATAGTTAGCAGTTTAAACTGGATTCTTGCTTCCACCGGGAGTGAGTGTAACTTTTTCTGCGCTGTGGAAGTGGCTGTGAACGCTTCCTCTGAAAGATGATGCGTATGGTGTGCATTTTGGGTTTTCTGTAATTGTTTAATGTCGGCTTTATTGGCACCTCCCAGGAGCGCACAGCAACTTTGGCTTAAAGGTGTTGCGTCAATGCCACCTAATAGCCTATACTAGTTAATATAACACTTGCTCACATACTCAGGAACATACACAGGTATTGTGCATATTTGGATTGCAGCCTTTCTGATAAACGATAATGAATTCTGGATCGGGTAATATCAGGGATGAAACTAATGCAGATCACATAGCACAGTGCATACAGGCTACACTTACTCCATTGCTAGGATCCATATCCCATTACCAAAGAGAATAGCCTTCCCTTAGTGGCACCACAGACCAGGGGGGACTTACAGAAGATTTACATAAAACAGCTGATGATCATGCTATGCTATGGGCAGAGTATGTTCATGCTAATTCAGACCCTACATCTCATGATGCACTGTCAGTGTTTGCTGAAGTTCTGTGGCATATGATCGAAAGTCCCTTGCTTGACCTGTAGGAGTGTTTAGCGTGTTTTGGGAGCACAGAGTACAGCACCACTGCACAGGATCAATGTATAGCATGGTTTTTTTTTAAGTGCAGCGCCACTGCATGGGTTTGGTGCATTGATATACTGTGGTACAGCAAGACATGTGTTATTGAGCATTTTTATGGGGCGCCACTGCATGGGTGGCGCATTGCTATGATGCAGTTGTTTCAAGCTATGTGTTGCCAGTGTAACATGGACATATAAGTAAGGGCAGGTTATTCAGTCAAAAACGATTTTTACATATAAAATGCAAATACATTTTTCACAGTTAAAAGCACACATCTGTACCTTCAAAATGGCCACCATTTCTCACCTGAAATGCCTATGTTGCAAGAGACACATTTGGTAATTAACAAACTAATCTCACTAACAAGACTAATAATTATAACTCATTAATAAAAGAATGTGTCTTCACTGCAAAAAGAGGCAGACTCTGAAAATCAGTTTTAAACACACATTCAAGTTTTTTTTTTCTTTTTTTTCTTTTTCTTTGCCTTCCTGTGCTCTGTCCACAGTAACTGCAGGAAGCAAAGACTTTGAATAAGCAGGAAATCAACTTGTTACAGTTGCGACTGTACAAGAAGAGCCATTGTTAAAAGTAGGAGGATAGAACATGATTGATTCTGATTGGAGCACGTCACATCAAGCATCATGTTAGAGGCTGTGACTAGTGTTTTTGCTGCAGAATCTAGGGGAGAAGGGAGAAACATCTTGACAGCTCGAAGAAGGACGGGGTTGACAGCTTGGGAGGCCTGATTCCTAAAGCAGATTCAACTCGGTTGCAGAGACTGGCTTTTCCAGTCAACAAGTCCCAGTTCGAGTAACGGCAGATGCTTGTCCTTGCTGGGTGAACCCCTCTAGAAGGCGAACAGCCAAAGAAGTTACATGCTGAATAAGCCTGGTAATTATCTCGCTGAGGTGTGGGGGCTGAGTGTGCACGAGAATATTCAGTCAGTGTAGGAAAGAAGATTCCTGTGCTTTACTCACGTGTTTAATGTTGCAAATTGAGTTCTTGTCTCCGCCACTCTCTTTCCTATAGTTACTATATAGTAATAAAATAATTATTAATATTAATAATAATTATAACAAATAATAATAATTAATAAATATTAATTATTTATATAAAATAAATATATTAATATATTTTATATTTCCTATTTTACTATTAGGTGCTTGTAACTTCTGAGGCTGAAATAATGTCACATAAAGGGCCTATGCATTTCGGGTAATGAACCCTTCGTCAGGGCCTATTGACATTTGATAAACAATTGCCTTTTGGTCAAATCTACTTATAAGTGCATAATACAACAACAGTACAATCCCAGCAACAAGGAAGAGCATCAATCAATGGATGTCATGTAAAACAACATTCAAATATAAGTGTATCATAAAATGAAAGGTACATTACCATTGAACATCACAAAGTGGTCATGCGTGGTTGAGTCATTTCCATTGCAGTATTGGACAGATTATGGGATTTCATCAAAAACAAACAAAAAAAATAAAATAAAGACAAAAGAATAATACGCTAATGTTAGACTATATCTCTCAGTGGTTACATATTACCTAGGTCAGAAAGCTAAGATTGCTTTAAAGATTGATCAAAAAAAATATGAACTGAAAAGAAGGTAACTGACCTGCTGTTCGCGTGCTTGCTATTGTGTAGAAGGCGAGTTGTAACAGAGTCAATATCCCCGTGATTGTCAGTATCTCTGCGCGAATCTATACGAAGGATAAAAAAGCTATTAGGAAAGGGGCGATGTGAATGGAAGCAAAGGCAGAAGCCGAGTCCAAAAGCATGTCATTACCTTAGTCATGCAGCGCGAAGCGGCGGCAGGAAGCTGTCTGCTCGCGAGTGAGAAAAACGAAACTAGATGAGTCAGGGAGGTAGCTATAGAAACCAAAATGCCGGTTTGTTGAAAAGAGGAGCTTCATGTTCAAAGCAAATGTGACCGCCATATTGAGATGGTGCATGTATGCAATTGGAGTGCATTAGCGAAAGAGCGCTAAATAGCGGTAAACAGGGGGAAGTGTGAAAGTTAAAAGAGTGAAAAAAGAGAGAAGACAAAAAAAATTTAGGTGGGTGAAATTAAAGATGGCAAATTCAGAAAAAATAAAGCAATACAAAAATAAATATTAATACAAATATAAAAAAGGATGCAAAACTGAAATTATGTGTTGCGAAAGAGCTGGTGAAAAAAAGTAAATTAGGACAAGAGTACTGGAAAATAGGAAAAAACTGCACTGCATCGAAACTGAATGGAGACTGCTTACTAAAAAGAATCAGAAGGAAATGATATTAAAAAAATGTGCGTGTTTCTCTACATAAATTCAAATCATATCTATAGTTTACAGAAAACAACTCAAATCAAGTTCTTCATTCATCCCATCGGGATTCAGTGACCCCAATCTTTCGATCCATAGTGCTTCTTTTTGTGCTCTCAATTGATTCATGTTAGCACTCTGTCATTTGGTGGGAATCACGTCCAGTCCTGCAAATCGTAGTTGTGCTATTGTATGGCCGTTCTGAGTGAAATGTCTTGCTACTGCTGATGCTGGATTTTTAAGTCGAATGCAAGATTTGTGTTCTTTTATACGTATGCGTACCTTGCGTGCTGTCTCGCCGACATAATACTTGGCACATGGGCATTTAATTGCATAAACCACATTTTCAGACAAACAGGTCGCATGGTTTCTGAGCTGAATTTTTTCTCCTGTTCTGGGGTGTGATATGAAAGATCCTTTGATGGTATTATTACAATTTCCACAGCTCATGCATGGAAATGTCCCGGGATGTTTATCAATGATCCGCTTTTTGGATTTTTTGCCTTGTGTGTCAACCAATAGGTTGCAGAGATTATTACTTTTTTGATAGGCAAACACCGGAGGTTGTGCAAACAGATCTTTGGTCATCGGATTGTTTTGCAGTATGTTCCATCTTTTGAGCACGCTTTCTTTGATTTGTCGATTCTGGATGCTGTACTTTGTGATGAAAACCAAATCTGGACTTTTGCGTTTGGTTTTTTTTAAAGTAATTATGCACGATCTTGTGCATCTGTTTTGACCTTAGCGGCTCGAAGATCATCCTCTGGATGCCTCTTTCTTTCAATTTGTTGTGCAATTTAGTGAGTTCTAAATCACATTCTGCTGGATCACTCACGATCCTTTTGATACGTAGCATCTGGCCAAATGGTAGATTGAGAAGAATGGTAGGTGGATGAAAACTCATTCTATGCAATAAGTTGTTCCTGTCAGTGGGTTTGGAGTACAACTTGGTTAGAATCCTGGTACCATTAATAACTGTTTGTACATCTAAGTAGTGGATATCCGGGTCACTTATATCCATAGTGAACTGTATTCTTTTATCAATGTTGTTCAGATACGATAAAAACTGACTGAGTTCTTCTCTGCTACCTGTCCAGATTCCAAATATATCATCGATGTATCAATGCCACTTTTTCAAATGTGTACTCCATTGTGGATGATTGATAATGTGTCTGCTTCCGAGCCTGGGGGCCAGCACTGAAAAAGATATTCCCCCTGCCAGAGCCTGACGAATTCTTGGAATACATAGCAAGGTTTGAGTGGAAGAGGGAAGAGCTCTGACTGGCTTGTAAGGGTCAGCTTAGACCTTAAAAACCCAGTGCCAGAATTGTGAATGGCATGGTATACTAGGCACAGAATCTTAAACTTAATCTGGGTCCTAATAGGGAGCCAGTGCAGCTGGCAGAGCAGGTCCTTAGCATGTGAAAGTTTGGGGGCTATGAGAGCCAGCCGAGCGGCCGATTTCTGGAGAATCTGTAGGCGTTGTAGCAGACCCCCTGGTTGTCCAAGGTAGATGCCGTTGCAGTAATCAATGGATTCCATAATGCACGAGGTAACCACCTTAGCCTTGGGCTCAGGAGGAAGTAATGGTAAGACTTTTTTCAGTTACATCAAGTATAAAGCCAACATGATGAGCGTTATTACCTGGCTAGACTGTCCTACATTGTGTATATGTATATATATATATATATATATATATATATATATATATATATATATTCACTACAAAAAAACCTTGTTGAGGGGACGTTATGGTTAAGTTGCCCTACCAAAAACCTGTGTACTTCATTACAAACAAAAAAAAATCTACCTACCCATTATGGTTCAAATTAAAACCGAAAAACCCCCTGAAATTCGCCAGTTATGGTAAACTAAGCCCCCATACCTGCCATCACCACTGTGCACAGCTAACACTAACACCCAGAACATGAAAGATGGCATCACAAATGATATTGATGACATCACTGATGACATCACATGTTTAGCCCCTTTATTTTCGTTCCCTGCCACATATATATATGTACATTCAGTAAAAAATACTTTGTTAAAGGGATGTTATACTTCACAGTGAAACCAAAAAACACTGCACACTCCCCCTTTATGGTAAACTCAGCAACCATAACTTGCAGCATCTACGTGCATTGCTAAGACTAACAACCAGGACATCAAATATGACATCACAAATATCATTGATGACATCACTGATGACATCACATGTAAAAATAATGTTGACGAAATGTCCCCAACAATACCCATTACCCATTACCCAAAGAGGCAGGGGGTATCTGAAAATGTAATATTGTCTTACACAAAAAATCTGCAACGTAGAAGGACATAAAGACATTATAAGTAGTAATAAGTAAATATGGAAACCTAAAGGTGTGAAATGAAAACAACACATTTAATAACCATGTAGAATGAAATGGATGGTACCATAAATGAAAAAGGATGCCTCCATCGTAAGCACTTCACAGAAACTCTGTAGCCTGGACCGACAGTGGACGGACGAAGTAGGACAAAGGGAAATTACATCAAAATAGTGAGTGAAGGTCATTTTTGTGTATGTGTGTTTCATTTTGTTAGTATGTGGTGCAGAAATAATAACTTCTTTGTGTTTTGACACAGAAATGGCTAGTACTTTGGAGTGGCTGGAGGAGAATTTTCTGCGTGAGGAAATGGCCGAAGACAGTGACAATAATGGTACACACTGCTCTGCGTAGGCAAAATACTGATCAGTATTTTATAGGCATTTAATATATGTATATTTTTTTGTACAGACCAGGAAAGAAAAGAAGAAAGGCCAACAAACGAGACAGAAGAAGACAGGATGAAAAGGATAGAACAGAAAATGGATGTACTGAATGACAATTTTAAAAGTTTAAGGGAGTTTGTGGAGGACTGTGAGAGAAGAAAAGTATGTTACCATTGTCCCACCTTTACCTGCCCCGCTTCTCCATTCCCTTGTGAACCATCCCCAAATGTTCAAGAAGAAAATAGACGTTTTGACGAAATATCCTTCCCTTCTTCCCCATAGAAATTCTCTCCTCATAACCAGCCCGTGTTGAATCCTAATTCCCCTTTATTTGTGTCAGTATCTGCTTGCCCTGCTATTTCTTTGGATTGAAGTGTGTGTGTGTGCGTGTTTGGAATGTTTTTGTATAGTAGTTGTAGTTATAGAGTTTTGTGACATTTTTTTTTAAAGACTTAAAATGTTCGCGAACAGTGCGCCTGTTCGAGCTATACGGAAGGAATGGAATGTGGGTGTTGTAAAGGCAGTACACCTACCCTTACTAATGTCAAGTAAGATGGAGTTGATGTTTGACCGCAACATCTGTTCAAGGTGTGAAGCGCATAAACAGAAAGGGGCGTCCTAAGGACATTGTACCTCGCTGAGCCGGTTACAAACGAGATGAAATATGTTCGTACAACACACCAGGTGTCCGGGATGGTTGTAAATGAGTAAAATGGGAGTGTGTTAAGGACAGTATACATGTCCGTATCGTCCGCAGCCAAAATGGTGGCGTCCGTAGAATAGGCGCAGTGGCCGGCAAGTTCTAAGTCAAACAAAATGGAGTTGTCCTAAGGACACTGGACCTGTCCGTACAGTGAGCATATCATGTATGCACATGCGCAGTACAACCGTAAGTATAGCAAACATCGCGCCTGTCCCTAACTGTCCGTCTCACTTGTGTCGCACTTTGAATTAGTTTGAGAATCCGGACAATGTCCGCAGGACATTTGCCGCATGCGCATGTTTGTTACTCTGCATTTGCTGTCCAGCGGACTCCCATTTCTGCCACGGTTCTGTTCAGGATGTCATCATGTGACCGCCCCCACGCTGAGCGTGTGGACTAATTTGCGCAGTTTGTGTGCTTCTGCAGCAGTACAAAAGAACGTGTAGACACAAGGCAAAATGTTGTAGAGTGTACAATTATCATTTCACATATCCCAGACAATAGCTTACCTGAGGACTTGTTGTGTCAAATTTTCATACCGCTTTGCAGGGATGAAGACGGTCATGAGGCACACCCCTCTACCCCTATAAATGGCCACACCCCCGTGCACATCTTCATTGTCCTTCTAGCTTTAGCAGATTGAGGTGTATTGCCTTTACTGCTGTAGTGACCAAAAGGAAAGTAATCGATATGGCTTCCATGGCTGCTGCTGGTTCATTAGCCTCTGCACCACCCCCAAACCCGGCACCACCACCACCTCCCAAAGGGCCTGCGGAGAGATATACGGGTGAGGATGTAGAGAGCGAGGAAGAAGAGGAGGAAGAGAATGAAGTGGAGGACCTCCGCACTAGGAGCACTCGCCGGGAGTCATGGGTGTGGCGGTTTTCCGTTTATGAGAACGTACCAAAAGCATGTGCGAACCTGGTGAGGTGTAACCAGTGTGAGGTGGTGCTGAGTCACGGGAGACCTGGTGCGTACAGCTTTGGTATGACAACCATGAAGGGACACCTCACTTCGTTCCATACTGCGGACATTTGCAAGGTGGTGCCATGTGAAGAGCGAAGTTGATTGAGTTCCTCCACAGCATCCTCCGAGTCCGATCCTCCCACCACAAGAGACACTCCTGTGGGGGAGCGCCTCCCTCCAGCTGCCCCACAAGCCATTCGCAATACTGTTGACCCTTACCTTTCAAAGGTGACAATAGTGTGTATGTATTGTGACGTAGTACTCTGCAGGGGGGAGAGTTTTCGAAGTGCTTTTGAGGCCACGGTCATGGAGCACCAGAAGATCTGCTCCTTACCTAAGTGAAGCTCACCCTATATCTTTCTCTGTCCACTTGCCCCTTCTTATCCCCGTGGCTGGTGTTCCTTCCTTACCCTCCTTTGGCCTCCTCTCCTAGTGTGTCATGTGCTGAGACCCAATAAACAAGAAAACAACAAAAATTACACAAAAAGCTCTTTTCAGAGCCGCCTTTCTCAGTTTAACAATAGAACAATGAAGTGACCATTGTAGACCCCCGCGAAGTTGTGGAAAAGTTTGCGGACAGTCGTAGGGAAAAAAAAGGAGAATGCAAGGGGAGCAAACACAATGAAATGTACACTCGGAGTGAGTGGTGGCTCTGAAAAGAGCCTTTCGGTGGTGTGTTGTGTGGGTGAATATCTGTCGATTGGAGAAAACGGATTGTCACATAGGTTATTGTGAATCTAAAAGAGGTTGCAATGCATTTTGTACATTGCGAAGAAAAATCTGATTGCCAGCATATGTGAGGTTGTGTCACAACCTCATCCCCACCGAGGGTTCACGGGGCCCTAAAGACATTATTCGGTTCCCCTCAGATTCCTTGGCTTGGAGCCAGTCCTGGCGCAGTTGGCATCGGAGACACATGCTGGGACGGGGTTTCAATGGGCAATGTATAAGCATAGCCGCCCCCATGAGGAATACTGGGGAACTGCATTCAGCGGTCTAGCATCCAGGGCCGGGCCCGCCCCGAAGGCACCTGGGATACCACCTGGCTATTTAACCCACACCCGATTAGAGGCTTCGCGTTATTCTCCTCTTGCAGCGTGACGTTCACCGGGTCTTGCTCTGCATCCTGACCTTCTGGGCAAGAAGAGGCTAGAACCATCGCCATCCTTCTGCAATCGAAGTCCTCCAATGCTCGTTGACTCTCTCCTGTTTCATCACTAGAAGGTAACGGCAAAATAACGGAACATCTTGGGAACTACTTACCAGTTCGTCAGGAAGACCATCACCTCCAAGACATCTTTCGTTCCTTGAATTCCTGAGAACCATTCATCTTCAGTTCTTCTTGACCTGAAAGACAAACAATAGCACAGGTTAACCATTTGCAAGGACACTCTCTGCGCCGCTTGGCGTATCATCTTACCTTCTTGAACTTGGCCCCGGCTTCCATCGCAGCTTCCAGCACCTGCAAGAAGAAGGGAAAAGGTTACTTAGTGTAAACCCTGATAAAGACATTGCTTTCACCTTTAAAGACTTACCTGAGAAGAAGGAGTTGCAGCCGGTCTGAAATCCGGCCCTCGCCAGTGAAGAAACTCGGTGGAACGGTGCCTTTAACAACACGCCCCTGCCCGGTGTGGCAGGACGGAGAGGGCATCCTTATAGGAATCAAGAGCCGATCCTTGACAGCCCGAACTCCAGGAAAGGTGAACGGTCCCAAAGAGCATCCCAGCTCATCGTGAGGCGTCCCCGTGGAAAAAAGGTGAGCATTACAGATTGACTCCATCTCTGCGGAAAATGAAAGAGCTGCGAAACAAAATGTTTTCACTGTGGAATGAGGACATGCCAACATCTCGTAAAAAGGCACAAACAGCCTTATTCACATTGCGTCTCGCTTTCTGCATTTATGGACCAAAAGCAGAAGAACGCAGCCATATTTGTCTTTGTGCAATATGGGAAAAAAGTATTTGACAATTTGGAAACATGTCCATGAGCTTCGCAAGTCCTTCCTTCATTGCAAATTGCAAATAAATCCCATAGACATGGCCTAAACTGTTTCCTCCGTGATGAATGATAAGTATATCTGGAGGACGCTCTGTCAGTAAAGTAACACAGAGAGGTACCAAGTCCAGCCACCTCATGCATTGCACTCCATGCCAGTGCACTTCCGCATGAGGAAATCCGAGATCTGCAAATAAACTGCAGCTTTCTGCATGCACCTTCAACCAATGTGTCCATGAGTCTCCCAAAATCCAGATAATCTGTTTGCAAGCAGGCAAAGCCATGGCTGTGTGCTCTCCTGTCAGAGAGAAGACGGTCTTACTAAATGTCGCCGTTCAGAACACACCCACTGAACTTTATTGACCAATCCCTAGGTCCGCTCATTTTCATTTGCTTGCGTCTCCACCCCAGAATTCCCATTGGTGATATACGCTGGCTGCAAACTACCGCCATGTCCGCGGACATGTATAGAATCAGAGCGTGACGACGGTACATTAAAGTTTTATTCCCCTTTTTCCACTTTAAGGTGGGCTCTGAAAAGAGCCATTTTTTTAAATTATTGGGCAGATACCTTACAGACATCTGTTATTTTGTTTATTTTTTTGTATTTTCTGTCCTTACTTTACTCCTACAACCATTACAGAACATTCTCTAAAGCAAGCCTTACGTTCCAAAGGAACACCGCATTTCGCAAAGAAGATAGCACAACAGCATCTGCTTCATAGTAATCCGCATTACTTGGAACAATGTTTTCGTGGCTGCAGAAAAACATACCAGCGCGTAACATAAACGTGATTAATGATACACCTCCCAATACGTTGATCTGGACAGATAAAAGAATTGTTGTCCCATCGTACTCTAGGGAGTAACCCAGAAAAAATGACTTTCGCAGTTGGAAAGATGTTCATGAGTGCGTCAACCAACTGTCCCAAATCTGCCAACAAAGTACGTACAGTCACGTAGCCCAAATGGTAAGCACCGTAGTGAAAAATTACCACATGAGGAGAGGTCATCGTACGTATGTGTCTGCAAACTTGCAGAATTGCCGCAACATTGGCATCAGTCTCAGCGTTCCACACCACCTCCACTCCTCTCACATCGAAATGGTGTACCACATGCCTACTCTCTGCATAATGTTGTAAGCCATGGACAAAAATTTCTCCAAGCACCAAAACCCTGACCCTCTCCATCTCTGCCATCTTCAGTGTACGCACCGCCTTTGGACACAAAAGAGTAATGTGAACAGTCCCCTTTCCATGCATGATTTGCTGAGAAACCTGTATGTGACACGCCCTACCCACGGACAAGCGTTGCCTACGTGCGGCACACAACTCTTACCCAGTCCTTTCACCCTTTCCACAGTGGTAGCAAATCGAGTCCCTCATTGGACACAACTAAGCAGTCACACAACCATCCACCAATCACATTGAAAATCGCTAAATGTAACTCCGTCATCAACATTGCGCACTTCAAAATTACTGTCGATAATTCTGAATGGAAGTTGCATATGATTGCAAAGCACCTACTTCAGAATCTACTGTGAAAGTGTTTCGAATTTCTATGTACAGCTCCATGTATGCGCACATGCATGAATATAGAGTACAGGTATTTATATTTCAATCGTAGAACATGTGCAACCTTCATGATTTAATGTAACACAAATTAATGCTGCTAAATGTGCATAGGCAACACATACCAACGCTCCCCCTTTTAAGTGCAAGATGTCCGATTTATCATTGACAAACCGCACGACTTCTTACTGTCTTTCGCATAACCTATACAAACGTTGCAAGGATGCCTATTTAGGGCGAAACTCGATTTTGTATTAGAAAATGCCAGAGTTGTATACTGTGTACGGCCTACAGTAATGTTACTTACAACGTAATCGTATGACAAAAGTAAGCGCTCCCGATTGCTGTGGTGACATCTCCCTCTGAGGGTCTCTCGATTTTTCGGCATCGTGCTTTTAAATTGCAAGTAGACATTTTTTTCCCATCTACTACTGTGCCCTATCGCTTACAAACCTCTCTCCTATTGATAGTACACCTTGTAAAAAACAAGGCATTTTCATAACCTTAAAAAAGTTAGCAATTTTGAATGACTTGCAAGTAACATTGCAAATAGCATACAAAGTCTGCACAGAGTGAAATGCGCATATGCACTGGGTTCAAATATGAAAGGAGAATGCACTGACCAATGGTGCACAATTAATGTGTGCAGTATCAGCACTGTTGTAAACACACAAACTAATCAATTTTGTTTTTTTGAAACGCAGTGAAAACGACTCTCCTGAGAATCAACAGCATCTACTCTGCAGACGACATATCCAAAGAAACCTGATCATTTTGCAAAAAAAAAAGTAAGTACAGTACTACCTTTATATTGTAACTACTCCTCAAAGAGGCTGCATGGGTTATTTGTTTAATTTGGGCACCAAAGCAAACATTTATTTCTGAACCATTCTACCTACAAATATCCATTTATTGAAAAAAGAATAACAGGCAGAATGGCTCACAAATCCCTGTGTATTTGGAACTCAAATAACACACGCAATTCTTAGAAGGTTAGATTTAGAAAAGTAGTTGCTTTTGCAAGTTTATGGCATTTTGTTTATTATAATGCTTCTCGCCACCACTAGCCCACTTTGTAGTCTCATCTGAAGCACATTGTACTAGTATACAAACAGTAAAATAGCCTTACCAAATCATTGCAAGATTCCAATACACATTCACACACCATAACAAAGAGCTTCCCCATCAGACTCATGCATGCATGCGCACAGCACACATACATTATACAACAGACCGAAGTTTGCCTTCTTTTTTTCAAAAGACACCAAACAATGCCTACCAAAAGGCAACTCCGTAGAAAGGAACGCAGAAGTAGAGCAAATAAAAATAAAAGTGCCCAATCTAAGCATCCATCTGTTGTAGAGTTTGTAGAGAATGTTAAAGAAACCAGCTAATGCAGTCGGTTAGCAAAACAAAAGAAGCTTCAACTACCAAAACTTTACGTCCTCCATCAAAATGTGTCACAAAACACAAAAATGTTGGCAAATAATCGGCTACCAGTACAGCTAACAATTCACCTACTAATCCTGATAGTGTAACAAGAACCCATAGTAAAAAAAGTATTTTATCAAAAATGTTTCATCACAGAGTCCTTCAGAATCTACTAAGAAGAGGACCAAAATCATCCTCATCCCTTCAAACCTACCGTATAAAGTTAATCCTACAAGCTCTGGTAGACAGTGCAATCCTTCTGAAAAGGAAGTTGTTTATATTAGTGTTAAATAGGTTGAAAGCACTAAAAAAACTAAGTACCAAACTACAAAAGAAACTCAGCAATAAACGGAATGTGAACAAAAATAATTTTGTAAACGTTTCTGGTGGTGAATGGAGTCACACAACAACCACAGAACCATATTTTAATGAAGAAGCATACAAACAAAATCAAACAAACACAATTGCCATCCATAGCAGTGGACGAGGGTATGAGAAAATCAATGCTACCATCATGGAACAAGAAACACTGCTTACAAAAGTGTCCTCTGTAAACTCATAATTACCTCTCGATTCAGCAGAACTACACCGTCCAGTATACAAATGGCTATGCACATCAATGTGTGCCATTCCAAACAAAGCTTTCAAATCTTTACGTCAGTTCCTCAATCACTATGTAAAAGGTAAAGACAAAAGTAAAATGAAAGTGCTGCAAAATATGGATATGTGTCCAGTGCGCAAATACACCGGACTACAAGGGCATTCATTAGCCTGCATTTATGGGCCTATTTGCAAAAGCACCTTCAATAATATCAAAAGGATATCAATAGATCATTCAAGTGTAAGAAATCTAGTGTATAAAATATACTATGCAAAAACTCCAGCTTCAGAATTAGGCAATTTAAATAACCCTCTTCTGCATGGTAGACCCAAATACTTACAAGAAGAAATTGACCATATTCAGAGAAAGTATTTTGGAGGTGAAAGCCACTTACAAAATGCAATAGTTTTAGAACATAGTAGCAACAATTCTGCACACAGCAACCTTCTATTACACACATACAGAAAATAAATAGTAAAATTGAAAAGGTCATCGGCTGAAGTACCAAACCATGTGTGTGTGTGTGTGTTGCCGCAGAGCCTTTTATAATAGGAACACAACAAATGTAGACATAGTATACAAAATAGAAGACAATGAAGACTCTAAATGGTTTGAATTAGCTCTCTACCTTTTAGCAGAAAACAAATATGAACTAACTGAACGCCTAATATGTTGCAGTTACTGTACTACAAAATTGGACAACAACCACACTCCTTCACGTGCTATTACAAATAATTTAGAATTGTTCCCACTACCAAAAATCCTGCAACAACTCAATTTGTATGAGAGCATAATAATTCAAACACTTTATCCATTTCAAGCAATTATATGCCTTCATCCAAAAACAGCAAAATGACCTTCCTCTGAATTGGTGAAAGGCATTTGTGGCAAAGTAGTTTATTTGCCATTAGATCTAATGAAAAATGTACACACTCTAGGAGTGCAACGTTCAATAGAGCATTCTTTAATAGTGTTGGTAAATGGTGTACCAACAAAGGACAAAATAATGTGGCAAAAACTGGTGGACTGACATAAATTTAGACAAGCATTGCAATATCTAAAAGACAATAATGAGTACTACAAGGAAATAAATATTGATGAAAGCTTAAGGGAAACAACTGAAATAATTGAAGAGCCATCAGAAACTGGACAATTCAAACTTCTGGATCCTGCTACAGTATCCACTCTTTTGGACCATTACATAATGTATCCATTGCATTCCAATGAAAGCATAGATGATGCACTAGAAGCTTACCAAATTCGACAAACCAAAGGGTCACAAATGAGTATATGGGAAAAAAGTATAGAAGCACATGCTTTTCCACTGCTATTTCCTACTGGCAAAGGTGGAAGATACGATGATAGACCCACTCAGATTGGAGCATCAGAATACAGCTCTTTATGAATGTATTCGCAAGATCCAAGATTTAGACAAAATGTGGAATAAATATTCCACCTACTCTATGAAAGTGAATTAGCAACACTATGTTACGGAGTTGCGCACATTTTGAAATCTGGAACCCACTTTCAAAATATGTCAGCTACGCAGTTAATACAAAAAGTACAGGAAAAAGATGAGGTTTTACAAGCAAGTATAACTAATTTGTTTGCAAACATGCGTGGTACAAAGGAATACTGGTTCCGATGGCACAGAGACGTGCGTTTTATGATCAGAAACCTTGGACCACCGACTTGATTTGTTACGCTAAGTTGTGCAGAATATGCATGGGAAGATTTACATGAGTTCCTACGCATAGCAAACAGCAACAAAAACAACATAGATATATTAACACCTGGAGAATTTTGTTCTCTAGATCCAGTTAATGTGTCAAGATATTTCCATCATCGTTTCATTGCCATGCTACACTTTATTTGCAATAAAAATGTTCCTCCCCTTGGAGAAGTGCAACACTTCTTTTGGAGAAAACAATATCAAGCGAGAGGAGCACCACATATTCACATGCTGTTATGGATGAAAGGTGCACCGAAATTTGGTCATGGCAGTGATAGCACTGTTTTGCAGTTTATCCAAAAATATGTCACTTGTGAAATCCATTCACAACAGACACATAGTGAGCTGCATGGGCAGATTTTACAATTTCAAAGACACATATGTGGCAAATATTGTCGCCGCAAATACAAAAACAAAGGTAAATACTACAACAAATGCTGCTTTGTTTTCCCTAGACCAGTTACAGAAACAGGTGAAGTTAACAACTTCATGTCTTCAGTTTGACATAGTGTTCAAGGTAAATCACCTAAGAACATGTATTACATAAAAAGAAGGGAAGAATCAAAATATATCAATGATTACAATGCAATCATTGCCCTCTTATGGAATGCAAACATAGATGTGCAGTACATTGCAGACAATTCAACTGCTGTTGCACGATATGTTACAGCCTACTTAACAAAAGCAAAAAAAACAGAGCTTCAAGACCTCTGGGATGACCTAGCATCAGACAAAACATTATCACCAAAATTGTACAGCCTAGGCATAAAAATGCTCTCTCATAGAGAATGTGGCGCCTATGAAGCAGCAGATTGTTCAACCGGTACTGCTTTGTATGGTAAATCAGACAACATAGTATGGCTAAGTCTTGGTCCTGCAAAATCTAGAAAAAGAGTGCTGAAATCATATAAGGACATCGAAACAATTGCCAGAAATGATCCCAACAGCCAAGACATTCTAAAAAAACAATGTACTGGACACATACTATCCTAACAGGAGTAGCACTTTGGATAGCATGTGTCTATACCACATAGCTCAAAACTTTGCATACAAAAATAATGTAAAACCCGATGAAAGCAAACATAGATATAGAGTGACCGATTGTGAAGGGAGCTTAGTGAAACTTACCAAACGAAGCTTAATTAATCATGTAAAATTGTCATTAAAAACTCCTCAACAGAAAGAACTATACTACATGTCTCTGGTACAACTTTTCAAACCATGGAGAAAAGAGGAAGACATATTAGAAAACTATGACTGCTATGGAGATGCTTTCACAGCAAATGAAAGCGCTATCACCGATGTGAACTTTACGCAGTACAAAACAATGTTACACAATGAGCAGCAACAGGAAGAAGACCTTCAGGCCCAACTATATAAGTACTCTTCCGACAGTAGTCAACCTTCTGTAACCGGAAGTCAAGAACCACTAGGACAACCACTAATAGCAAATGAGGCTGAAGTAGCTATGGCAGAAGTAGAAAACACCATGTATCAGTATCAAGAAGATACAGAAGACTTAAATGTACAACAAGCAAAACTTAACAAAGATCACTGCACCATTTTTGAAGACGTAACAAAAAGAATTGTACATTGTGTTCACACACGAAAATAAAGAATGTACCTGCCAAAATTACAAACCTATACTGATGTACGTGAGTGGTGAGGGGAAAACATTCTTAATCAAAATCATCAGCAAGTTCCTTCAACAATTGACAAACAACAAACTGTCAGCTGTTGTAAAGGCCCCCACAGGTTTAGCTGCCTACAACATAGGCAGTGTCACTTTACACCGATTACTACTGCTTCCAGTGGAGCAACACAATAGATTAGACTATTACAAACTTTCTGCAGAAGCTGCAATGGAATTACGCAGAGTATTAAAACAAAAGAAAATGCTACTAATAGATGAAGTGAGCATGGTCTCCAACCTAATGTTGGCTTTGATTCACCTCAGATTACAAGAAGTACTTAAAAGTAACAACGAAGAAGTCTTTGCAGGGAAACACATTATAGTTTTCGGAGATCTTCTACAATTGACACCAGTGAAAGGTGAACCTATTTTTAAAACCTTAGGCCACAAACTCTGCTGGAGAACTGATGGTAGCATAGGTAGTGTCAACCTTTGGCAACATTTCCAATACAGAGAATTAACTGAGAACATGCGGCAATCTGCAGATCTCACTTATGCCAACATCTTAAAAAGTATTAGAGTTGGTGTACTATCGCAAGAAGCACAAGTTGTATTGAAAAACCGGCACATTCATGCACTTTATGGCGATAATGCATGTGCAACTGATGTTATGGAACAAATAGGGCACACAAATGTCAATTGTATGGCCTTAATGCCAACTCTTGCAAGCTGTTTCAAATTCAATGAAACAATGTTAAATAAAGAAATGCAACCAATAATGGAAATTAGCGCCACAGACAAACTAGACGTACATGATATGACAGTACCCATGTGTGAGCAAGCCACAACAAGACTAAGGTGTCGATTCATGGAATTAATGTGCGCTGAAAATTCCCGCGCAGAGGTGCCAAAACGTGCGATTCACAGTAAAAGTGCGAAAATTGCAGTGCAAGTGCAAAAATCGCAGGGAAACCAGCGCACATGGATTCATGGAAGGCCGTGCGGGAGAAAAATATCAGATGTGCGCTGAAAAAGTGCACAGCGCACGCCGGCACACAGGATATCTAAGGGCGTGCGCCACGGCCACAGTGAAATCGCACATAGCGCGGCGCACACAACAAAAGTAGGTGGAACACGGGGCGTAACACTCGGAATGGGGAACAACTCGTCAAAATGTGGGCGTCACGGGGGAAGTACAGGAGGCAAGTATTCATGGAATCCAATAGGGCAAACCAGCGCACGGTCAAACCAGCGCACAGGCCCAAACACGTCCACCACAAGAAAGCAGGCGGTAGTGTCCCTGCCCCTGAAATAAATGTGCGCCAAAATGTGCGCCAACAAAAAGCACTTATATACAGCTATGATGAATGTCACATACTGTGGCCCTCTAAGACAAATGACGTGCAAAGGGGTACGCGACAAACACGGACACCCGCTGTGTGAAAAATAGCGTGTGCATGTATTCTGTGCTGCGCGGAAAGTCCCACACGCGTTTTGCCTAGGTACGTGTATTCTGGGGTGCGTGGAAAGTCCCACACGCGATTTGCCTGCGTACGTGTATTCCGGGGTGCGCGGGAAGTCCCACACGCGATTGGCTGGGTACGTGTATTCCGGGGTGCGCGGGAAGTTCCACACGCGAATTGCCTGGGTCCATGTATTCCGGGGTGCGCGGAAAGTCCCACACACCGATTGGCCTGGGTACGTGTATTCTGGCCTGCGCGGGAAGTTCCACACGCGAATTGCCTGGGTCTGTGTATTCCGGGGTGCGCGGGAAGTCCCACACATGATTGGCCTGGGTACGTGTATTCCGGTGTGTGCTGGAAGTTCCACACGCGATTTCAGCAGGACACGTGGATTCCGGGGTGCGCGTGAAGTTCCACGTGCAAATTCTGCAGGGTACGTGTATACCGGGGTGCGCGGGAAGTTCCACACGCGATTTCAGCAGGGTAAGTGGATTCCGGGGTGCGCATGAAGTTCCACACGCTAATTCTGCAGGGTACGTGTATTCCGGGGTGCGCGGGAAGTTCCACACGCAATTTCAGCAGGGTACGTGTATTTCGGGGGCGCCGGATAGTACTACACGTGAATTGACCGTGTGGGTCCTCCCAGGTGTTCCCTCTACACCCTCCACGGCCCCTGCAGGCAGCCCACACCACAGGGGACTACCCTGCACCCCTGCTCGTGTCCCACAGGCAGCCCATCCACCATGGCCATGCCCTCCAGCCAACCCACATGTCACCTTGCACTACTGATCACCAACGCATGTCTCCCAGCACCCCCACCCCCCAGCAGTCAGGGGCAGCTTCCACCAGGCCCCCACTCATGTCCAACTCATGTCCCCCTGCACCCCCAACCCCCAGCAGTCAGGGGCACCCTCCACCAGGCCCCCACTCATGTCCCCCTGCACCCCCACCCCCCCAGCAGTCAGGGGCACCCTCCACCAGGCCCCCACTCATGTCCCCCTGCACCCCCATCCCCCAGCAGTCAGGGGCACCCTCCACCAGGCCCCCACTCATGTCTCCCCCCACCCCCACCCCTCAGCAGTCAGGGGCACCTGCCAGCAGGCCCACACACATGTCTCCCACCACCCCCACCCCCCAGCAGTCAGGGGCAGCCTCCACCAGGCCCCCACTCATGTCCAACTCATGTCCCCCTGCACCCCCACCCCCCAGCAGTCAGGGGCACCCTCCACCAGGCCCCCACTCATGTCCCCCTGCACCCACACACCCCAGCAGCCAGCAGCCAGGGGCACCCTCCACCAGGCCCCCACTCATGTCCCCCTGCACCCCCACCCCCCAGCAGTCAGGGGCACCCTCCATCAGGTCCCCACTCATGTCCCCCTGCACTCCCACCCCCCAGCAGTCAGGGGCACCCTCCACCAGGTCCCTACTCATGTCCCCCTGCATCCCCACCCACCAGCAGCCAGGGGCACCCTCCACCAGGCCCCCACTCATGTCCCCCTGCAACCCCCAGCAGTCAGGGGCAGCCTCCACCAGGCCCCCACTCATGTCCAACTCATGTCCCCCTGCACCCCCACCCCCCAGCAGTCAGGGGCACCCTCCACCAGGCCCCCACTCATGTCCCCCTGCATCTCCACACCCCAGCAGTCAGGGGCATCCTCCACCAGGCGCCACTCATGTCCACCTGCACCACACCCCCCAGCAGTGTAGGGCACCTGCCAGCAGGCCCCCACACATGTCCCCCTGCACCCCCACCCCCCAGCAGTCAGGTGCACCCTCCACCAGCCCTCCACTCATGTCCCCATGCACCCCCACCCCCCAGCAGTCAGGTGCACCCTCCACCAGGCCCCCACTCATGTCCCCCTGCACCCACACCCCCCAGCAGTGCGGGGCACCTGCCAGCAGGCCCCCACACATGTCCCCCTGCACCCCCACCCCCCAGCAGTCAGGGGCAGCTTCCACCAGGCCCCCACTCATGTCCCCCTGCACCCCCATCCCCCAGCAGTCAGGGGCAGCCTCCACCAGGCCCCCGTCATGTCCCCCTGCACCCCCACCCCCCAGCAGTCAGGGGCACCCTCCACCAGGCCCCCACTCATGTCCCCCTGCACCCCCACCCCCCAGCAGTCAGGGGCATCCTCCACCAGGCCCCCACACATGTCCCCCTGCACCCACACCCTCAGCAGTCAGGTGCACCCTCCACCAGGCCCCCACTCATGTCCCCCTGCACCCGCACCCCCCAGCAGTCAGGTGCACCCTCCACCAGGCCCCCACTCATGTCCCCCTGCACCCACACCCCCAGCAGTGCGGGGCACCTGCCAGCAGGCCCCCAGACATGTCCCCCAGCCAACACGTCATCACAATCCAGATCCCAGGCTCCTATGCCCACCCAAATCCCACCACACGCCACCCCAGTCCAAACACCCAACCAAGCTTTACATCCATTCAAAATGGAAATACCCATTACATGATAGATAACAAATAAGCAGTATGCGCATGAGTACAAGTCCGTCAGACCCACACAATGGCAACACATGACTGTGAAAACCCACATTGTGACAGGCATGAAACCATTGAGAGAAGTCCACACATTGAAGTAAGAAACAAAAATGTATTACAGTGTAAATGAAGTGAATGAAATCTAAACAAACAATAATGGCAACAAATATCAAAATGCAGCATGTCCACAAAAATAATAAATAACGAAAATGGGAATCCAAAATAAAGAAAGAAAGAAATTGTGTCCAAAGTCACTGTCCAAAAAAGCAAATCCAAAGGGAAAGTAAAGTGAAAATCCATTGCTCCATGGTGAAAAAAATAATAAAAGATGAAGGCCACAAATCCACTGTCAAACTATGTACAAAGAGCAAATCCATGGTCCATGATCCCAACGATGTAAATGAAACCTACAATAAAACCTACCTAACTAATAACTATATACAAAAAAGTGAGGCATAGTCCAAGCGGCCCAAATTAAAAAAAAGAAATAAAACCTAACACTAATTAAATATATACAAAGGCGGCGGGCTAGTCCAGCGGCTCACTCCGTGGTATCCCAGGCCAGGGCATCATCGAACTCCTGTTCGATGTCCCGGAGGCGGTCCTGTTCCATGGTCCCGAGGGTCCGCAGGGACGCCGACATGTCCTCCTCCAACTCCCTGCGGATTCCCTCGAGGCACTCGGCCCGCCTCACGGCCCTCCACATGGAGTTCTCCGCCCTGACCATCGTGAGCCGCGCCTCTTCCGCCCGCCGCCGCTCCGCACCTATCTGCTGGCCCAACCGCTGCCACACGGAAGACACTTCCTGTCCTGGGTCCTCCTGCCCTCCGGCCGATGCCTGCCCCTTTGATGTAGATTGCCCTGAGCCATGATGCCTCCCACGTTGACTCCGCTGCTGCCTCTGACGCAACTGCCTCTGCCAGCACGACGGCATCCAGGCTGATGGAATCCACTGACGCCGTCGTGCACGTGCCCTGCCCAATGATGCCGGCACATCCTCCATCTGCTGGGGTCCAGTTGCTGTGGTGTCCACCCCTGCTGGACCTCCGACTCCCGACTGTGGCAGGGATGGGATCCCCACCAAGCTGCCTGCGTTGGTCAGGGCAGGTCCACAGGGGGCCCTGGTGGCATCTGGGCCGGAAGACGGCATGGAGAACGACTGGCGTATAGTCTCCACAGAGGAGGAGAGGGCCGCCAGATTGGCCGACACATGTATGAAACCCCCGACCACGGCCGATCCCAACTGGGCCACGTCGGCACGGTGCTCTTCGTGAGGACGTGCAAGCTCCTCCCGGGAAGCATGCACGTCATCACAAATGACACCCGTGCGCAACGCGACGCCAATCAGGACCTTCTCCATACGGCCACGGGTCCCCTCGTCCGCAGGTGAAGGGGAGTTAGATGACATGGACATCCCCCCTACCTGTGAACGGGCCTGGGATGGGGCATCCCTGCTGGTGCATGGTGGTGCAGTCACAGTGTCAGGGACAGTGACATGCACAGGCCCCTCCATGGCGACCTGTGCTGCCTCCTGCCCCTGCCGCTGGACTGCACCACTTGCACCAGCAGGGATGCCCCCACCAGGCCCCATGTGCGCCTCAGTAGCGGCCTCCTCCTCCTCTGTGGAAACCACCAACCTGGATGGCTCCACACCGTCTTCCGCCGTTGCAAGCCCCTGTGGGGGCTCACCCACCCCTTCCGCTGCAGCCATGGGGGCATCCCCGCCGCTTTGCTCCACAGCGCCGTCTCCGCTCTCTTCTTCACTTGCCGCTGTGTAGAGGGAGACATATAACACAAGCATCAGGGTACTGTACAATGGTCCCCTAGACAGGAAGCAATAGCAGATGAGTGGCACTGTCAAAGATCACTTCCATCATGTCCCTCCACAACACATGGGTCAGTGCAGGCAAAACACACGCAGTAACAGGCATGGCACATGCTATGGACATTTGCATACATGTCCAAGGGACTCTCCAAACATACAATGTTGTTATGGAACTCACATGCATCATGGGTCATGCCTATCACATGCACACACATCACCGTAGTTTCATCCATCTGGCCTTGTACACCCCAGACACAGTTGATACAAGGATAACTAGGCTGCATATGTGAATCTGTACATTGTCACAGACATGTGTCATGCATCCATGGCATTCACAAGTCACAGACACGCAGGTCAGACACACAGACATGGATACCATACATGTACATGGCATCAGAACCCATCCCTCACCCCCACCCATGTCCAGGAACAGAGACTGGCATGCTCTCATGTGTCCAATCCGCATAGGGCTCCCCATGTTGCATTTAAACACATTCACCAACCGTGTGGTTCACACATTACTGGTCTCACATGCATGACCATCATGTCCCTGCACACATACATGCGTACATGGCCTATGTCACACATACAGGCAAGCATCAGACAACGAGCACACTGCAACATGCCCTGTCTCACACAGCAATGCTTGCCCACTTACCGCTCAACTCCGGACGGGTCTGCTTCGCAAGGATCTGGGCGTGGAGCACTGGGTCTACACGTTCCAGGACCCTCAGCTTGATGGTACTCATGCGGCCCCGTCCCCCCTCCACGAGGCGCCGGGCCTTCAAGAGGGTCCTGGACCTCAAGTCCTCCCAGCGCTTCTTGACTTTCTGGATGTTGCGGGTTGCCACCCCCTCCGCGTTGATGGCAACCACCAAGTCGTCGCAGATCCTGTCCCATCCTTCCTTGTTGGTGCGTGACGATCCGAAGAGGGCATCATACTGCCCCAGGACTTGCTCCACCAGGACACCAACTTCGGTGGCAGTGAAGCTGGTGCCCCTCTGCCTCTCTGGCCGGGGGTTGCCACTGGTGCCAGATGTTGCAGTGCCTGACATGGCAACCCCAGAGGCAGGAGTGGGTGGGCAACTGGGTCCTGGGGCTGGCTGTGGAGCAATGGTATACCAGTCGGGAGTCTTCTGTTCCAGCAGGGGTGGACACAGCAACTGGACCCCTGCAGATGGCAGATGTGCAGGCACAAAATGGCAGGGCACGGTGGCAGCAGGCAGGCAGGCAGCAGCAGATGGCTTGTGGGAGGCTGCTCAGGGCTCTGGGGGCAGTAATTCAGCCTTCTGGGCAGGAGCGTGGTCTTCTGTGTGCTTACGCGTGGCCAGCTTGATACGGAGTGAGTTGGCACGTGAAAATACTGCATGTCAACGTGAAATTCGAGGAAAGGGCCTTAGCGCGTAAGCACATCAGCACGCATACGCGATTCCATTGGACCAAAGGCCCTCAGCGCGTAAGCGTGTCTGTGACGTGACGCGCGCGGGTGTTTCCCTCATAGCACGTGATGACAGAGCACACGTGGAAACACTGCATGTCAGAGTATCATTGCGTGTAATTGGAGGGGTGCGCGGGAATTCTCCACCGATTTGCTTGGGTACGTGTATTACAGGGGTGCGCGGGAATTCTCACACGCGAATTGCTTGGGTACGTGTATTACAGGGGTGCGCGGGAATTCTCACACGCGATATGCTTGGGTACGTGTATTACAGGGGTGCGCGGGAATTCTCACACGCGATTTGCTTTGGTACGTGTATTACAGGGGTGCGCGGGAATTCTCACACGCGATTTGCTTGGGTACGTGTATTACAGGGGTACGCGGGAATTCTCACATGCAATTTGCTTGGGTACGTGTATTACAGGGGTGCGCGGGAATTCTCACACGCGATTTGCTTGGGTACGTGTATTACAGGGGTGCACGGGAATTCTCACACGCGATTTGCTTGGGTACGTGTATTACAGGGGTGCGCGGGAAGTTTTACACGCTCGCCAACAACACGTATCCATGGAATTGAACGGGGCTAAGCATGCACACAAAAAAATGTGCTAATCCGGAAACACGTATGCCAGCAGGAAGCAGGCGTACGTCGACCCGCGCAGCATAAAAGTGCACGCAAACAACAAACAAGCTCAGACGCCAGGATGAATATACTGTTCCTAGCAGCAGTGGCTGTGGGTTACCAAAGGAGGAGGAGGAGGATAGTGAGGGCCTGAATTTTCACACCCAGAACCAGCCTTTTTGGGATGCCTGATGACCAGGTGTATGGGAGGTACAGGTTTCCACCTCACATAATACTGGACCTGGTGAGTGAGTGGGAGGATGACCTCACATCACCCACCCTGTGCTCCCAAGCACTCAGCCCCCTGGAGAAGGTCCTTAATGTACTGCACTTCTTGGCCACTGGATCATTTCAGCGGACAAGTGCCATAGTGGGTGGGGTGTCACAGGCCACGCAATCACGCTGCCTACACCAGGTCTTGAACATCATCACTGCACGCCCATCAGTCCGCAGGCACATATAGCTGCCCAAAACACCTGCAGAAAGGCAGGCTGCCGCCCTGGATTTCTACGGTGTGGCACAATTCCCCAAAGTGCTAGGTGCCATTGACTGCACCCATGTGGCACTACGTCCCCCGAGCACATCTATAGGAACCGCAAGCACTGGCATTTCATCAACGTGCAGGTAGTATGTAATGCCAAGGGAATCATCACCTCAGTATATGCCAACTATCCAGGGTCCACTCACGACAGCTTCATTTAACGAATGTCTACCCTAAGCCGGGACCTAGAAGCTGGGCGCATGGCGATACATGGATGCTTGGTGAGTATGACTGTCACTGCACATGCATGCATGTCAGATGCAGAGTTATGTCACTACCCCACTAATGATACCCCTCACCTCCTCACCAGGGGACAGTGCCTACCCTCTGAGAACCCACATGATGACGCCAATTCGGAACCCCATCACGCCTCCCGAGGTAAGATACAACACAGCCCATATTGCAACCCGGGGCATAGTGGAGCACACATTCGGAGTGCTCAAGTCAAGCTTTCGCTCCCTTGACCGTTCTGGCAGGCAGCTGTTATATGCGCCCACAGTAGTATGCAGGATCATAGTGGCAGCATGTGTCCTGCACAATGTTGCAACACGCCGGGGTCTGGCTGTGGACATGGTGGTGCCCCCACATCCCCAACCACATGCACGCTTGCTGCGCATGGGAGGGGAAAGGGCACGGGGTGAGGCAGCCCGTATGCAGCTGGTGGCTAATTACTTCACATAGAAATCACACCCCTGTGGAGTTCACACAGCCCTGGCACATACCATCTGATAAGCAATGATGACTCGACCTGACAATTATGATGAACAAAGGGACAGTCAACTGTCAGAACCATAGCAGCCTGAGATTGTTCATGTGGAAGTGTCACAATGTGTGCATCCCTACCTACACAAACACCACCAATGCAGTGTCATCAAAAGACACACTTCCATGCAGCAAAAATGAATACCCACTTGCAAAATACTACATGAGAAAAGGGCCATGTCACCCAACCCCTCCCCAGCACGGCCACACAACACACCATGGCATGTCATGGAATGTGAGAGCAAACAAATTAATCCCCACAACATGCCCCAAGTGTCACCAACTGCAGTGTCCCTAATGGAAACTGGACACACATGAAATGCTCACAGTAATGCAGGACCAACAACACACATTACCAAATACTTACCAAGAATACCAATCACCTACACAACCTCCAACCTACCATAAACATGACAGTACAGACTTAAAAAATTGGTAGCCTCACTACCTGATAATGCCAGCACTTCGAACACTTCCAAGTATACAGTGTTAGCGCCACGCAAGAGTGTAGATGCACTGCTTACAACATGGACTCCAGTCCCAAAGTAGACCGCCTTGTGAAGACATGAGAAATGGACCTGCAAATTAGGAGGATGAGATGGATGCAGAGGCACATATCAATACACCATGCAGTGTACAATACAACAACAATATGCACTAGGAATGTATACACAGTATTGACTACAGACTGCCCACACATCAAATGGGAGTCCAACGTCACCGTGTACGTCAATGTCACTTGGGCACACCCTTTGCAAGCCCATGGAAACGGGAAGCAGGAGGGGTGTGTGTCACACAAACCCAAGCATCTGACCCAAATTCAGGACAAGCCTGCATGTGCCCAGCCACAATACAGCATATGCCCACGGGAGCCACACAAGGCAACACACTGTCGAAAAAATCGAAAATTCAAAAAGAAAAAAAAAGAAAAAAAACAAAAATGGCCATTAATTAGGCCCATGGGGGTGGGGGAGGCCACCCAGGAGGTTTTGAGGACAGGATGCACACCAAAACCCACCTGTGTGGATCTTGCGAAAAAAAAAAAAACACCTCCATGGGCTCATGGCCTGCACGGCTACCCTATTGTGAGATAATCACTGCTGTCACTCTCCCCAGACTCTGCAGCTGCCTCAGGAGGTGGTGGCACTATGGGAAGCATCCCACGCAAAGCCGTAGTCTGGTCCTCCATGGCAGCAAGCATGCGGGTCTGGAAGGTCTGGTTCTGGAGGATAATCGTGCGGAGGTCACCATGCAATAACTCACGGGATGACCGGACCTCCTCACGAGTTGCCTGCATCTCAGCTGAGAGCGTACGTGTGAGACGCTCCAGCTGCTGTTCTGTCCTTGTGTTTGTTGAAGCCTCAAGCTCAACAAGAGTCGTCCTGAGGTGACGGAGTTCCACCCTCAGGGCTTCCGTGTGGCCCTGGGACTCTATGGAAATGGCTTCCCGCAGAGTCGCCAGTGCCGCCCGCCTGTCCCTGTTGGACGCCAACATGTCCTCCCTGTGTGACTGGCAGATGGAGTAGTCGCTCCATCAGCCTTTCTGGGGGGACAATGGAAGTGGCCACCCTATCCATGGCCTGAGCCATCATCTCTGATGATGCTGCCTGTTGGGTTGCCATACCGTATATGGATTGCTCCCATGCGGTATTGACAGGTGGCATACGGCCACCACGTCGGCGGGCACCACACCTGTCTGGGGCAAGGCGAACTGCGCCTTGCTGTGCCGGCACTGCCTGAGGCTGCAGGACTGCATTCCCCCTCTGATCTGCTGGCCCAGGAACAGGATCAGATGTTGTGGAGTGTGACCCTGCATCCGTAACCTTCAAAGGCGTACCTGCCAACACTGACATCCCCATTGAGGGTTCTACCCCTGGTGCAGGTGGGTCGGACAGTACAGAATCCCTCCCAGGAACACTCACCTGCGACGGCACATAGGTCTCATCATCCGAATCGACACCTGAATACAGCTCGGGGGAGGTGCACCCAGAGACACCCCTTGAGAGCACGACCTGCAGCAGTTGTGGGTTCTCACCCACCACCACACCACCTCCCTCACTGGTGGTCGGTCGGCCCTGAGACCCCTCCTGGGTCTGCACCATCTCCACAACCCCAGCAGTATCAAGTGCGTCATCCCCTGCAAAGACATGAAAGAAAAGAAATGGAAACAGGTATTAGCACTATGGCACACAATTAGGGCTGAGAAGCTACAGAACCAGTACTTGATTGACACATGTCCCACGTGACTAAAACCCTCCCATGCATGCACCGTTACTGCGTATGAAGGGGAGGCAAATGGCACGCATTGATGACACCAAGATGGAAGATCAACACATTTGCTGGATGCTGCCTTGCAGTGGCATCACACATTGGCCTGTGATTGGCAGGTCAAATAGCCATGCCATCACACAGATGGCATGTACCCTAGCCATAAAGTGAAGAGGGAGAGGAGGGCACCACTTGTTCATTCAGTCTAGTTTGCTCATGAAATTGCTTTTTTAATTGAAATAGTTCAAATTTTTAAACTGGAGCTGCCAGTCCAAAATGGTCCTATAGCACAGGGACATGTCTAAACAAATGATATCCAGGAAACAAAGTCAGTCCACTTTACCATAGCCATGTCAGACATGTGACAATAGGACTGAGACATGCCTAGTAAAAGTGGTGGAATGCAAACAATCTGCCTGAATAAACAGAGAAAAATAAGCAACAATGTTGTGGCAAGATGACACTTCAAGGGCAACTGGAGTGGTGTTGGGCTAGATGTCTACTGTTGGCAGAAGGGATACTGCTATACCCAAATGCTGGTGCGCAGAATGTATTGGATGAGGCAAATGGGTGACCCAAACCACTCAGGCACACACACCCTCACCTGGCACCCAAACAGAAGCCCTCACACACACACCATGCACATGGATGACACACACATGCATGTGCACTCACCGGACAATGCCTCGTAATCTGCCAGTTCTCCCACGCCTTGGATCTGTTCCTCCGTGACGTAGGTCCCAGCAACATGCTCATGTGGAGTGAGTTCTATGTCCTCTGCTGGAGACCCACCTCCAGTCACTAGAGTAGCGGCATGACTTGAGGCCAGCTTATTCTTTGCCCTGCGCATCAGGTCATTCCACCGCTCGTAGCATTCAGTAGCTGTGCGCCTCACGATTTTAAGGGCACTTATGATGTCCGCGATGGTCTGGCAGTGTGCCAGACGTTGTGCAGGTGTGGTCTTGGATCCTGCAATAATCACCATTTCGCGGTCATGTGCTGACACATACTCTACAAGTGCATTCAGTTCGGCCTCATTGAAGCTGGGCTTCCTTGACGGGCCGGACTGTGTAGCCGTGTCTGGAGCATCAGCCTCTACTGGACGAGCACTCTTCCTCTTCCGCTTGGAAGGTGGTGGGGATCCTGAGTGTCCTATGCCGCTCTGGACACTAGGGGCAGGAACCCCGGTGGACTCTGTACTAGGAGTGTGGGATTGCACACTCAGCATGGGAGTTGGTGCAGGCATTAGCTCAAGTGGGGTGGATGGAGCCGCAACTGCCCCTGCAGCCTCCCCACCCTGTCTACTCGGGTAGCAGATGACCCAGCTGCCCCTGATCCACGTGGCCTGATGACACCAACGTGCACCGGCGCACGTGGCCTAGACCTGCTGACCTGGAAGTCAGCCATGGAGTCACCCTGTGCCAGGTCTGGTGCCACAGTGGGCTGGTCCAACAAGGACTGAGCATGGATGGTGTCAGCCACGTTACCCTCAACCAGGGGCGAGGGGGGCATGGGTGTCCCTGACTGGTCCTCCACACATGAGGGCATGGGGGGCTAGGGGCACCCTGCAAGTCATGGCCACATCCCGTACCGGATCCACCACGGCCACCACTTGGGGCTCGGCCACCTTTGCCACCCTTACGGCTTGGTCGCCTCCCAACCATGGCACTGATGTTATTGTGCGTATGGGAGTCGTTGTGAACTATTGTCCTGGGCTATTGGGGGTCAAAGGGGTTGGGTACCAGATGGTAATCGTACCCTAGTGCTCTAGCAAGGCTGTATGTCACCCCTGGGAAAAGATGACGGGTCACGCAATGCACAGGCACCCCAAAAAAGGGAAGTAAGGTGCACGCAACCCCTCCTAGACCACGTGTGTGGAAAAATAAACCTGCACTACGCTGTGGCACCCAAAAACACAAGAATGAACGTATGCGTGTCATACGCAGCCTAGAATGACCTCTGAAGGGGTACGCGACACACGGGGCAAGCACAGATGTTAAATACGTGCGCGACTCACCGTCTGCCAGGAAAAAAAGCGTGAAAAAGACGCAAGTGTGCATGTTGGCAACACCCCCGCAAAAAGAAGAATTGTACGCTGTCTGAGGAGACAGGACAACAGTAGAAGGGAACGCTGTTTGAGGAAACAGGCCCAGGAAAAAGAGGAAAAGAGAAAAAGCTGTCAGAGGTAACAGGGAGTACGAGCTTGAAACGCCGTGAAGTAAATCGCGTGTGAACCGACAAGAAGTACAGATTTAAACCACTCGCTCACCACGAAAAGCACGTACAAGGAAATGGTGTTCTACACATACCTTTTATACACACGTCACAGACGCGCATACGCGCTGAGGCCATTTCCACCAATTACACGCTTTGACACTCGGACGTGTATTTTTTTTTTACACGCGCCATTCTCAACGGCCATGTGCTTGACGTCATAGACGCACCTGGGGGCCTTTGGGCCAATGAATTAACATACATGTGCTGACGTGCTTACGCGCTAAGGGCCTTTCCTCGAATTACACGCAGACGTGCTGGATTTTCACGTGCCAAATCACTACGTATCAAGCTGGCCACGCATAACCACACGGAAGACCACGCTCCTGCCCAGAAGGCCGAATTACTGCCCCCCAGAGCCCCGAGTATGCTCCCACCTGCCATCTGCTGCTGCCTGACTGCCTGCTGCCCACGTGCCCTGCCATTTGCTGCCTGCACATCAGCCAGGGGTGCTGTTGCTGTGACCACCCCTGCTGGAACCGAAGACTCCCAACTGGGATACCATCGCTCCACAGCCCAGCCCCAAGACCCAGTTGCCCACCCACTCCTGCCTCTGGGGTTGCCATGTTGGGCATCTGGCTCCAGTGGCAACCCCCGGCCAGAGAGGCAGAGGGGCACCAGCTTCACTGCCACCGAAGTTGGTGTCCTGGTGGAGCATGTCCTGGGGCAGTATGATGCCCTCTTTGGAAGGTTGCGCGCCGACAAGGAAGGACGGACTCGGATCTGGACGGACATCGTGACTGCCATCAACGCGGAGGGGGTGGCAGTCCGACTATTCCATCATGTGAAGAAGCGCTGGGAGGACTTCAGGTCCAGGACCATCAAGAAGGCCCGGCGCCTCCTGAAAGAGGAGGATGCTAAGGGGCGCCGGGGCCACTTGTCGGAAGATCAGATGAGGGTCCTGGAACGCATATCCCCAGCGCTCCACGTCCAGGTCCTTGAGAGGCAGACCTGTCTGGAGTCGAGCGGTAAGTGTACATGCATACTGATTGTAAGCTGTGCGTGTGGTGGTGTGGCAGGAGTGTGCAGGTTGCACATGTGGTTTATGTGGCCAAGTATGGGGGGGTACAGGGCCATGAGGCTGACACATGCGAGGGCTCTCATGTGTGACACATGGATGGTGCTTGTGTGTGTAGGCTTGCATGGCAAAGGATGTGGAAGAATGATTGGCAGGTGTGACATGGATGCCGATCTGAACACTGCGACAGTTGGCAGAGGTGTACACATGCATGCAAGTGTGGTGGTGTGTGTGCATGTGTAGTGCACTCCCTGTGTCGCATGTGATATCTGGTTCACCTTTGCCTGCTCATGCTGTTGTATGTGTATGGATGGTGCTGGCTGTTGCGATATGGCTGTGGTATAGCTCATGTGTGCAAGTTGAAATGACATGTGTGTTGGGGATTGTGATGCCATGTCTGAGGTTTGCCAATGCCACTCATGTACAACTGTCATGTGTTTATGAGTCCATTATACAGTGCCCTGATGCCTGTGTTTCCTTTCTCCCTGTCTGCAGCGTCAACTGATGAAGAGGGCGGAGAAGGTGCTGTGGAGCACAGCGGCAGGGGTCGCACCACCAGCCGGAGACGCAAGGCCCGGCTCCCCTCCCATGTTGTGATCTCATCGGGGAGTGAGGAGTCCGGTGCCGCGTCCGAGGCCGCAGCTGCCGAGGGGAGGTCCAGGAGGCGGAGGATGGAGTTGGACTCTTCAGCAGCAGAAGGGGTAGCTGGGACCCCACAGTGCCCAACGGAGGAAGATGGCACGGAGTCATCCAGGTTGGTGGGGGGTTTGGTGGAGGAGGAGGCCGTGCAAGCAACAAAGGGCGGGGTGTGGAGGTGGGGATTCCACTGGTGCTAGTGGTGCAGTGCAGGACCAGGGACGGGTGGCAGCACAGGCCGCCGCGGAGGTGCCTGTGTGCAATCCTGTCCCTGCTCCTGTCACTGCATAATCTTGCACCAGCAGGGATGCCTACCTCCAGACCCGTTCTCAGGGAGGGGATTGGCTTACACCAACTGGCCTTCCTCTCCCTGTGAATGTGGCTATCCTGCAACAGGTTGAGCCTGTCCAGGGTGGGGTGGCATTGCGTCAATGGGCCATGCGAGCTGACCTGCAGTCTTTCCATGATGAGACTGCATGTCTTCTCGCATGGCTCGTTGACCGCGTTGACCCACTGGGATAGCGCACCATGGCCGGATTCCTCCATTTCCTGGACCTTGTTCCGACCCCGTCCTCAACGGAACCCCCTATGCCCCAGTCGTCCTCCATGCCATCTTCCCACACATGTTTCACCTGGGTGCCCTGTGGAGCTGCCTCTGCCCGTGCGGCCAGGCTGGTGGACAACAGATCCCTGCCACAGTCGGGAGTCGGACATCCAGCAGGGGTGGCCACATCAACATCTGCACCCCAGCTGGAGGAGGATGTGCAGGCACCATCGGACAGGGCACATGGACAGCAGCAGCAGCAGCAGGAGGCTGTAGGTGTGAGCCACGATGGCTCGGGGCCTTCGACATCGGAGGGGCAGGCATCGGCCGGAGGGCAGGAGGACCCAGGACGGGAAGTGTTGAACGTGTGGCAGCGGTTGGGCCATGCCATAGATGCGGAGCGGCAGCGGGCAGCAGAGGCACGGCTCACGATGGTCAGGGCGGAGAACTCCATGCAGAGGGCCCTGAGGCGGGCCGAGTGCCTCGAGGCAATCCGCAGGGAGTTGGAGGAGAACATGTCATCGTCCCTGCGGACCCTCGGGGCCATTGAACAGGACTGCCTCCGGGACATTGAGCAGGAGTTCGATGATGCCCTGGCCCGCAACATCCAGAAGTGAGCCGTTGGACTAGCCCGCTGCCATTGTATATAGTTAATTAGTGTTAGGTTTTATTTATTTTTTTTAATTTGGGGCGTTTGGACTATGCCCCACTTTTTTGTATATAGTTATTAGTTAGGTGGGTTTTATTGTAGGTTTCATTTACATCGTTTGGATCATGGACCATGGATTTGCTCGTTGTACATAGTTTGACAGTGGATTTGTGGCCTTCATCTTTTATTATTTTTTCACCATGGAGCAATGGATTTTCACTTTACTTTCCCTTTGGATTTGCTTTGTTGGACGGTGAGTTTGGACACAATTTCATTACGGTTATTTTGGATTCCCATTTTCATTATTTATTATTTTTGTGGACATGCTGCATTTTGATTTTTGTTGCCGTTATTGTTTGTTTTAATTTCATCCACTTCATTTACACTGTAATACATTTTTGTTTCTTACTTCAATGTGTGGACTTCTCTCATTGGTTTCATCCCTGCCACAATGTGGGTTTTCACAGTCATGTGTTGCCATTGTGTGGGTCTGACGGACTTGTACTCATGCGCATACTGCTTATTTGTTATCTATCATGTAATGTGTATTTCAATTTTGAATGGATGTAAAGCTTGATTGGGTGTTTGGACTGAGGTGGCGTGGGGTGTGATTTGGGTGGGCATAGGAGCCTGGGATCTGGATTGTGATGACGTGTTGGTTGGGGGACATGTGTGGGGGCCTGCTGGCAGGTGCCCAGCACTGCTGTGGGGTGGGGGTGCAGGGGACATGAGTGGGGGCCTGGTGGAGGGTGCCCCTGACTGTTGGGGGGTGGGGGTGCTGGGAGACATGAGTTGGACATGGAGGTGGCGTGGGGTGTGATTTGGGTGGGCATAGGAGCCTGGGATCTGGATTGTGATGACGTGTTGGTTGGGGGACATGTGTGGGGGCCTGCTGGCAGGTGCCCAGCACTGCTGGGGGGTGGGGGTGCAGGGGGACATGAGTGGGGGCCTGGTGGAGGGTGCCCCACAGTGCTGGGGGGTGGGGGTGCAGGGGGACATGAGTGGGGGCTGTTGGAAGGTGCACCACAGTGCTGAGGGGTGGGGGTGCAGGGGGACATGAGTTGGGGCCTGGTGGAGGGTGCCCCACAGTGCTGGGGGGTGGGGGTGCAGGGTGTCATGAGTGGGGGCCTGGTGGAGTGTGCCCCTGACTGGTGGGGGGTAGGGGTGCTGGGAGACATGAGTGGGGGCCTGGTGGAGGGTGCCCTGCACTGCTGGGGGGTGGGGGTGCAGGGGGACATGAGTGGGGGCCTGATGGAGGGTTCCCCTGACTGGTGGGGGGTGGGGGTGCTGGGAGACATGAGTGGGGGCCTGGTGGAGGGTGCCCTTCACTGCTGGGGGGTGGGGATGCAGGGGGACATGAGTGGGGGCCTGGTGGAGGGTGCCCTGCACTGCTGGGGGTTGGGGGTGCTGGGAGACATGAGTGGGGGCCTGGTGGAGGGTGCACCACAGTGCTGGGGGGTGGGGTGCAGGGGGACATGAGTGGGGGCCTGGTGGAGGGTGCCCTGCACTGCTGGGGGATGGGGGTGCAGGGGGACATGAGTGGGGGCCTGGTGGAGGATGCCCCTGACTGGTGGGGGGTGGGGGTGCAGGGGGACATGAGTGGGGGCCTGGTGGAGGGTGCCCTGCACTGCTGGGGGGTGGGGGTGCTGGGAGACATGAGTTGGACATGAGTGGGGGCCTGATGGAGGGTGTCCCACCGTGCTGGGGGTGGGGGTGCAGGGAGATATGGGCGGGGGCCTGGTGGAGGGTGCCCCACAGTGCTGGGGGGTGGGGGTGCAGGGGGACATGAGTGGGGGCCTGGTGGAGGGTGCCCCTGACTGGTGGAGGGTGGGGGTGCTGGGAGACATGAGTTGGGGCCTGGTGGAGGGTGCCCCACAGTGCTGGGGGGTGGGGGTGCAGGGGGACATGAGTGGGGGCCTGGTGGAGGGTGCCCCTGACTGGTGGGGGGTGGGGGTGCTGGGACACATGAGTGGGGGCCTGGTGGAGGGTGCCCCACAGTGCTGGGAGGTGGGAGTGCAAGGGGACATGAGTGGGGGCCTGGTGGAGGGTGCCACACAGTGCAGGGGGGTGGGGGTACAGGGGGGCATGAGTGGGGGCCTGGTGGAGGGTGCACCACAGTGCTGGGGTTGGGAGTGCAGGGGGACATGAGTGGGGGCCTTGTGGAGGGTGCACCACAGTGCTGGGGGGAGGGGGTGCAGGGGGACATGAGTGGGGGCCTGGTGGAGGGTGCCCCTGACTGGTGGGGTGTGGGGGTGCTGGGAGACATGAGTGGGGGCCTGGTGGAGGGTGCCCTGCACTGCTGGGGGGTGGGGGGGCAGGGGGACATGCGTTGGTGGGCAGTAGTGTGTTAGGGAGAATTCTCTGTTTAGGCTGAATTTCCTAACCTAGTGAGTCTCCCAGCAGCTTTGCTGGATTTCTGGAGTTTGTTTTTTTCCATCCTGCCAAGAGTGAGACTCTTTTTCTCCCACTCTTGGACATGAATGTGTGTAATTCCTTTGAATGTCAATGTGTTCTATGGGCTATGGGGTCTTTTACTCCATAGGGTCTCATATGTTTTTCTATGTGTGTTACACCGCACCCTCCGTGCCGTAACACTGGGCGTCCTAGCGGACCTCCATCATAGACTCCATACCCGGGGACTGACTACTGTCTCCCCGGGCATGTAAAGTCACCATTGGCTTTACTAGACCTAAATTTACTAACAGAACTAGTACAAACCATCCTATTGTGGACGTGCTAGTAGGGGTAATTCGATTACTCCTGGGTCTGTTATTCGAGGGGGCACTGTCCCATCCCCCCTCGTGGAGTTTTGGCTTGTGGCAGTGGAAACTACTTGTTATATTCGACCCCTAATATAACCCTATGGGATTCTTCCCATTGTTGGAGATTAATACCTTTTTCCCGTTAATATCTAACATACCACCGGTTTACTTATCTTAAATAAGTCTATCGGATGGTATTTTCTGCCAGAACTCAGTTTTTAAAATGGCGCCTGTGTTCGTCTCTGTGACTCCTAAACCAAAGGTTGAGCCCTTTGTTCCACTTTTGGCGGGCTTCTGTACAGAGACCCTCCAAAGTGGTGCCATTCTGTCTGGGTTACCACAGGGGTGTGAGAGGGGGTTTAGGCACCCTGGACTGAGTTGCCTTGCCAACTCCGATCGCACTCTGGTGTGATTGGCCCAAGTGGTGAGCCTCCCCGCTCACCACTTAGCGTGTTTTGATTGACAGCTAGGCTGAATGAATGGGGGTCTTCTGCATAAAAGCAGGGCTTTTGGGACTGGATCTTCAGAAATCGCCACAGGACCTAAGAATCCGACGAGGGTAAATCTGAGCCGACCTGCAACGATGACACCTCCGGTGGAGCCCTGCTGAACCGACTCACCACTTCCCGACGACAGAGGAGATCTCCCTGCCAGAGAGTCTCTTCCCCTGACTGGTGGGAACAACCAGTCACCTTTGCTTTTTCTTCGCTCCAGGACGCAGTGGTCGAATTGCCCGTGCAGAGCACCTCGGTAACCGGATAGCCACTACCCCTGTACCGCGACCAAAAGGTGGTGCCTTGTGACGGAGCACCCCACGGCTGGTCTCTTCCCTGGTGGTGCAACGATCTTCAGCTTTCCTTCGACGATGAGATCATCTCTTCTCTTGGCAAAGACCCGACGTGCATCCACCACCAGGAACAACTGCCCCCGCCGGAGCTGTCTCTCCACAAACAAGGTACCGTGTCCGCCTGGCTTCCCTTTCTGCCGGATAGAGTGGGGTGTCTTAAACCTCGCCTTTCCATTGGGTCGCCTCCAAGCGTTCTTTAACTTTCTGTTCTGAACTGGTCCAACCTTTCCATAACAATTTGCGATAAAGACTCAAAGCGCATTTCCACTGAGACACTTTTTGGGACATATCGCCTTGCCTCTCTCCGAGTGGGCCTGGCCTCTGAACTTTGTGATCTGCAGTAGACCCTGCCTTACTTGCCTTGCATTTGTCTGTAAAGTATTGGTACCGAGTTGATTTCATAACCTGCCTTATTTTTCTCTCCCGTCCTAACGAATACTAGAGTGCCATCTAGGTTAAAGCATACACCTCTGTCTGCAAATAAGTGATGCCGGTGAACCTAGACTTGTCGAACTATTGTTAGGGGGATTGATCTTTTTCTTCGTATCGTAATTGTAATTGAAGTTGTTTGCCGTATTAGTGCCAGAGTGTTTTCTATAGATGTGTTGTTATAAATAAATACCTTTATATCTTTACACCAAAGCCTTGTTCCGTGTTTGCTTATTCTACTGTGTAAATTGCCCTATATTGTATACTCCACATACTGCCTAACTCTTCTTGAGGGAAGTCTGACTGCTCAGCCACAGCTACCAAGAGAATCTGTGTGGTACAGACTGCTACCAAGTGGGTTTACTGCCAAACACCTGTAGTCCTAAATCTTTTGCAGTGGTCCCAGAGGGAACTGCACAGGTTTCCGCCTAATATAGTGCAAGGTGACATGTGGGTTGGCTGGGGGGCATGGGCATGGTGGATGGGCTGCCTGCGGAACATGTGCAGGGTAGTCCCCTGTGGTGTGGGCTGCCTGAGGGGCCGTGGAGGGTGTAGAGGGAACACCTGGGAGGACCCACACGGGCAATTCACGTGTAGTGCTCCCCGCGCACCCCTGGAATACACGTACCCTGATGGAATTGCGTGTGATACTTCCCGTGCACCCCTGAAAAACACAATCTCTGCTACTTTTGCGTGTGATACTTCCCGCGCACCCCTGGAATTCACGTACCCTGATGGAATCGCGTGTGATACTTTCCGCGCACCCCTGAAATACACGTACCCTGCTGCTTTTGCGTGTGATACTTCCCGTGCCCCCCTGGAATACACATACCCTGATGGAATCGCGTGTGATACTTCCCGCGCACCCCTGAAATGCACGTACCCTGCTGTTTTTGCGTGTGATACTTCCCGCGCACCCCTGGAATACACGTGCCCTGATGGAATCGCGTGTGTTACTTCCCGCGCACCCCTGATGTACACGTACCCAGGACAATCGCGTGTGAAACTTCCCGAGAACCACTGAAATACACGTTCCCCGCTTGGCGTTTGCTGTTTGGCAGCCCTGTGAACTGGTCCAGGGTTAGCGCAGCCCTTTGCGATGATTTGGGAATTTTGAAGGCTTTTCCTTGCGCGAGGGCGTTCTTGGGGGCGTAACTGGCGCTGCTGCAGGGTCGCTGAGCCACTCTGCGCCACGGCTGGTTTTTGAGGCTAAAATCCATGAATACGCTGTGCGATGAAAAGGATTTTATCGCACGCGGCTGGCGCAGTGTATCGCACGGGGACACTGTGCGCCAGCCGCGTGCGCCACTTTTGTACGAATTTCTATGAATTACCCTGTAAATAGTTTAGAAAATTCAATCTCCAACACAGCTGGGTTGGAAAAAATATAAAAATTATGCTTAAATTGTAGAGTAATGCTTAAACGTAACCTTGATGTCGATCAATAGCTAGTTAATGGAGCACTAGGTACAGTTGTTGGCTTTCAATCATACCCACGTGACAGCAACATTCAGTTTGTCAATATTCGCTTTATTAAAGTTTCAGAAGTGAAAAGGATAGGGCGCTCAAACGCTCGATTCCTTCTCTTCAAAGACATGCTTGTACGTAGAGAGCAATTTTCTCTAACTCTTGCAAATGCAGTTACCATTCATAAATCCCAAGGTTTTACCCTAGACAAAGCATTGATAGATATAGGAAACACAGTCTTTAAAGAAGGCATGAGTTACGTAGCATTATCATGCTTACGTACACTTGACGGTCTATTGCTAATGAACTTTGATGCAAGTAAAGTGAAAGCTGATATTCCTTGCATTCTAGAATCCAATAGACTGCGTTCACTGTACACCCCTCATCTGAAACAATATCTTGTTCCAGATAAAGTAAAACGTGGTAAAAGAAAACTAAGTGAAACACAAATGCAACAGAATCCAACAGCAAATTCATCAAATTCATCAAAGAAAAGAAAAGAAGCTAAAGTTTCAGCAATTACCACAAACAAAGAAGAACCTATTAGGGAATGTAAACCAGGGCCGTCGGCAAAGAAGGAACAGAAATTCCAAAAAATGCACTCAGATACAGAACTATATAGTCCATTCAAATTTGCAAATGAAAGTGGGGTAAGTTACTATGCAAATGTAGCAATGAATATTCTATTTCAATTGCCACCAATTGTTAGCAATATTTACTTGCACAGTACAGACCAATTGTGTTTGCAAACGTTAGTGCTTCATAGAAATGCAACAAGTAATCCTGACAACACATACAGTGTTCATGGAATACGGCAAGAATTGGACGACTGTGCTGGAGTGGTGTGATTCACTCTGAACTCACAAGAAGATCCACAAGAATGTCTAATGTACCTACTATTAGTATTGGAAAACAAAAGCATACCTGTAAATGAAATCTTCCAGATTTCGCACATGTGGAAACATACATGCACTCTCTGTAGCAATGTGATACAGGAAGGAATCCCAAATGAGTGATTTGTGTATGTTTCCATAGCAAATTGTGAAAGCATTCCATGTCAGCAACTTGTACAGAATGCAAACCATGACAGATTATGTACTATTTGCAATTCAGACAATCCCTCCACCTTACTGATACAATCACATAGTGCCTACATAATACTTATGTTTCTACATTGTAATGCAGATGGTACCAAAAACAACTGCAAACTGACTGGATTCACACACGGTCAAGTGTCACTTGGAAAGAAAACCTTTACAACAATAGGTATAATCTACCATGCAGGAACTACAACCAATGCAGGTTACGACACTGCATACATTAAAAAGAAATGTGGATGGTTCAAATGTTGATCGCACCATTACTCTAAAGCAAAGATTGCCAGCTAATCTTACAAATGCGTATTTAATCTTCTTAAAGCCAAAATTTAATAAATAATGTGTCCTTCAAGATTGCCCAAAAATTATGTGAAAGACTACAAACAGTTAGAATACGCCAATAGGTATGTAACTGCCCAAGAGGATATAACAATGACACAAATAAATGGATATCACAGATTTGTAGGAACAAATGCACAGTTAGAATACGCCTACAGGTATCTAACTGTTGTTAAAAATTGGAAGGAAGGCAACAAACATAACATTAATCAGAAAGATGAAGGAAACACTCAAAGGAAACAAGGAAGTAGTTAGTACCATAGCAAAAGAAGTTTTTTTTTTAATCCGACAAGGATTTTTTTCCCCAGACCCAAGGATTAGAAAAGCAAACACAGAAACTGAGCACAATGCATAGTACACTGGTTTGTAAACTAAATAGTAGGCAAACTGTCTATTTTGCAATGTAGTAAGTTTTCATAAAATGCAAAGACTAACATACCTTTTTCTTTTGTCACAGAAATTAAAAAAGGGATACTTCCGCGAAGTACAAAAAGCATTAAAAAAAATATATGTGGATTCTGAACAAAGTAAGGAGTAAGTATATTGGCAGTCATTTTCTACACATGTGAATCTACACGTCTAATCTATGGTAGTAATATGCTGCAATGGCTGGAGGCTGGGCCTTGCATCTTCAGTGTCTAATCTACGTCCTACGCCTTACGACCAAAGTACAAAGAATATACTTCCTAGCCACAACCATTGCTGCATATCAAAACCATGGTCCTTGTAAATTAGCTGCTTATAAATTTACTGTTGGGACCATCGTCTGCAGCCATGCAGCCAAGACATTAGGGCATGCGCACAACTAGTGCATTACACTACTCCCATATTCACTTACAACTCCACTGTTTATGACTTCAGTCTTGGGTGCATGGCATTTGGGCATGCAGTCAAGACTCTGGGTCCTGGCCAGAAACACCACAGCATGTCGGAACCATTGTGCCTTCTCATTTCACTATATACAAAGTTGGTTTTGGGAGCATGGCCTTTGGCCATTCTCCCAAAATGCTACACCCTCCCCACAACCATCTTAATGATGTTGCATAGTACAAGTATACCAATAGCTGTGATATGTTGCAGTAGTTTGTAGCCACAGGCTATAGAAGTGAGTTTGAGGCCATAGAATTATCAATGTACGGGTGTACAGTAAATAAAATGCACAGTTGCTTACAACTGCAGTTCTTATTACTTTGTTCAAATACTCTGCATCCTGGCCACTACTACCACACCATATGACATCCATTGTGGCATATAAGTACACTACATACAAATGTGCTTTTGGGGGAATGGCCTTCGGCCATATACCCATGATTGCAGCCCCTCCCCACAGCCGCCTGAGTGATGCACTACCACACCATATCACACCCATTGTGCCTTGTAAGTACACTACATACAAGTGTTCTGTTTGGTGCATAGCCTGCGGCCATGCACTCATGACTGCAGACCCTCTCCACAGCCACCGGACTGATGTTGAATACTAGGGGTGTATCTGTAGCTCTGAAATGCTTCACTGTTTGTGGGCAGGGCCTAAAATCTTAGGTGTATGTTCATACATTTCAATATATGGTTGTGAAGTGGCTTATAACTGCAGTGCTTACAAGTTTCCTTTTGGGTGCATGCTTGGGTGTATGGCATACAGCCTGCAACCATGCACCCAAAAGTACACATCTTGGTCAAAACCACCGCACTAGATACAACCCATGTGGGCTTGTAAGTGAAGAGGTTTTAGCTTTGTTGTTGGGTGCATGGCCTTCGGCCATGCACTCAAGACTGCACACACTCCCCACAACCAGGCAATCGATACACATTACTATGGGTGTATCCATAGGTGTGACATGCTGCAGTGTGTGTGGCCAGGGCCTAGAGTTTTGGAACTAAGGCCTGCGCCCTTCAGCCAACAGCCATGCATCCAAGACTCTAGGCCCTGGCCACAACCACTGTAGCATGTGACACCCATGGCGGCGTACTAATGAATACAATACCCATAGGAAAAAGTAATGCAATTACGGCATGTTGTCAATTTCAATGTTCCCTAACACCATGTGTGTCCTTACAACAGTTACAAGTTGCTTGTGCACTGCACAGACTGAAATACTGCCCTTATTGGACCGCTCATTTTCTGTGCGTACAAGGTGGCCATAGAAAATACATCATGAAGAGGTTCTAACTTTGTTATTGGGTGCATGGCCTTCCGTCATGCACCCAAGAGTGCAGGGTCTCCCCACAACCACCTCAGTGATGTGTGGCAGTGGGGTTTTTTCTATAAGTGTGGTATCCTTCACTGCTTCTGGCCAGAGGCTTCACTTCTAGCTGTATGTCCATAGATATTACATGGGATGGGTGTGCAGTGGCTTGCACGTCCAATACTTACAACTTTGTTGTATGGTGCATGGCCTTCGGCCATGCACCCAAGTCTGCACACACTCCCCACAACATAGCAATAGATATGCAATACTACGGGTGTATCCACGGGTGTGACATGCTGCGGTGGTTGTGGCCAGGGCCTGCAGCCTTGGAAGTAAGGCCTTTGGCCGACGCCCATGCATCCAAGACTCTAGGCCCTGGCCACAACCACTGTAGCATGCTACACCCATGGTGGCGTGCTAATGAATATAATAATACCCATAGGAAAAACTCTAGGCCCTGGCCACAACCACTGTAGCATATCACACCCATGGCGGCATAGTAATGAATATAATAATACCCATAGGAAAAAGTATTGCAATTATGGCATGCTGTCAATTTCAATGTTCGCTACCACTACGCGTCTCCTTAGAACAGTAACAAGTTTCCTGTGCACTGCATGGACTGAAATGCTACCGTTATTACACCCCTCATTTTCTGTGCGTACAAGGTGGCCATAGAAAATACATTGTGAAGACCGATCCCCAGAACAAATGCATTGATTACCCATGTCTTACTGTCTGAACCTGTCCCAACGCTCTGTGACACAGCAAAAGAGTTTTATAAATATAGCATGTGTAAGCTGGTTTTTGCTCTGCTATCGGCGGATCCAAGATGTCGGGCGCAGCCAAACAATCTGACGCAGAACACGTCTCGCAGCAGCCAATCGGCAGAGATGTCGCATGTCTGCAGTCATGACGCGAGCCCATTAGCCAATCGTTATCTTGTCCACAGAGCGAACAGGGAAGTGTGACTGCGGAGCGGACATAGATATCACACATTTTTTTAGATATACTTTTTGGTCGTTTTAAAGAAAAATACTGCATGGATTGTCACCAAATTTACAAAAGCACGCTTGCTGGACCAAGCCCCTATACCTGCCACAAATTTCGTGAAAATCTGTCCAGCGGTTTGACCTGTAGCCATGCGCAAAGTTTTTCCCCCATTCAGTCTATGGGAAAAAAGACGTTTTGGAACCCCCTTATAACTTTTCCCCCCCTGGACCAAACATCACCGAACTTTGCAAATAAGTTCAGAGTGGGCAGTATACTTTTTTTGCAACGTTTGGTGAGGATTCGTCAAGGGGGAGCAGAGTTATAAGCCGCCTGTTATGACCAGCCCTTGGTCATAGGGTTCACTCCAAAGGACACTCAGGATACTCAGGCCAGGTACTCTTAGTGGTCACTTTTTTAGCTTCTTAGTTACAGGATCAGATGTCATCAGATAATTGAGATATCAAGAGGATCATGGATAATGAGCCCACTGGCTCCCACCACCCAGGCTCACATATTGTAACTGCCTGGGTTAGAACCAATTCAACTCTAAACATTCTAACCTCACACTCACAGCCTCCATCCTGGCACAGCATACATTCAAGCACAGGAGCCAACCCTAACACCTCCTTTCCTACAACAAACAAACTAGTCAAACTCACCAGGAGGAAGCTAACCCTAACATCCTCCTGTTGCAGAAAGAAAAATCTGGTACGACACACTGAACATGAATTCCTCGCTCCAACCATGTTCCACTTACCACCGGGAGATTGAGCCAGCAGGCTTAACTAACATCTCCACGACAGACCCAGCCTCCACAAATAACACTCCTAACCAATCAAAATAACACAATTCACCTTCTGTTCCCACCTGCCACAAGGAACCTCAAACTGCCACTTTCGAGCACTAACCGCCCACCTTGGCAACTACAACCAACACTACCAAAGCCAACCAAACACAAAACTCCTTTCGTTCCTCCCTGCCACAAAGAAACCTCGAACTGTCACTTCCGAGCACTAACTCCCAAAACTGGGAAAGACCAGGTACTGTCGTAACAACCCGAGACACTAACAACCCAACAATCTACCCGGGTCACCAGAGAACTTCACTTACAACTCATACCGCTGTTAGACCCATTCAGAAATTCAAGTAAACACAGCCACACCAAATCGTCACTCACTCACCCAATCACACCATAATTAAAGGCAACTAGCTGTCATTAAAACAAACACAACAAGACCCAGCTGCAAATGTTGGCCTGACATTTGAGCCCTTCTGAACAATTCAAAACACCCCCATAGTGAACACAGCTGAAGATGAAGCGTTGCCAAGGTTCTGAGATTGACTCAATAGCATTCCGAGAAACCACCTAAAAATTCATAAAGAAAAACACCAGATACAATATCACCTGCATCTTCAGAATTTCAAGCGAAATCCCTGGAACCTAACAACTCCATAAGGTCACCAAAACAACATATAAGCTTCACATAGCTTCAGGCACTAATCCCCTGCTAGGTGCCTCTGGGCTCCGCAGAACCACACCCAAAACACATTAAAGCTACACTAAGCTTCAAATGAACTCTGCAGAGCCACAATTTACCAAAACATCAAAGCTCCTCAAAGCTTCTGGTACTAGTCTCCTACTAGATACCTCTGAACTCCGCAGAGTCACTAACCAATTCACCCATCAGAACTCCAACAAGTTCCTTGACCACTTCTTGGTCATGCATTACAACTAAAATGTCTTACAAACCGCGCAGGGTTCCTTGACCAACTACAGGTCATGTACCACACTCCCACTCAAGTCAAAACATACACCACGACATCAAATACAGTCAAACCCGTACATAGAATGTAAAACTGCTAGTCAGCTCTGCAGTCGCTCTAGCAGAAATATTGGGTTGGACATCAATAACACAACACACACAACAATACATACCACTGCAATGCCTCAAAATTGTTATACTACGCATTGCATTGACAAATACTTTCACACTGTAAATTGCAGGTCGCATTGAAGATAACTTTTCCTAAAAGTCCATGTTGCCAAAGCACAGGCAACTCCAATGCTGAAATGCCTCAAAACGTTATGCTAAAACCAAAATGAATGTCATCACTCTGATCATGCACCCAGAACACATACATTCAAGCACAGGAGCCAACCCTAACACCTCCTTTCCTACAACAAACAAACTAGTCAAACTCACCAGGAGGAAGCTAACCCTAACATCCTCCTGTTGCAGAAAGAAAAATCTGGTACGACACACTGAACATGAATTCCTCGCTCCAACCATGTTCCACTTACCACCGGGAGATTGAGCCAGCAGGCTTAACTAACATCTCCACGACAGACCCAGCCTCCACAAATAACACTCCTAACCAATCAAAATAACACAATTCACCTTCTGTTCCCACCTGCCACAAGGAACCTCAAACTGCCACTTTCGAGCACTAACCGCCCACCTTGGCAACTACAACCAACACTACCAAAGCCAACCAAACACAAAACTCCTTTCGTTCCTCCCTGCCACAAAGAAACCTCGAACTGTCACTTCCGAGCACTAACTCCCAAAACTGGGAAAGACCAGGTACTGTCGTAACAACCCGAGACACTAACAACCCAACAATCTACCCGGGTCACCAGAGAACTTCACTTACAACTCATACCGCTGTTAGACCCATTCAGAAATTCAAGTAAACACAGCCACACCAAATCGTCACTCACTCACCCAATCACACCATAATTAAAGGCAACTAGCTGTCATTAAAACAAACACAACAAGACCCAGCTGCAAATGTTGGCCTGACATTTGAGCCCTTCTGAACAATTCAAAACACCCCCATAGTGAACACAGCTGAAGATGAAGCGTTGCCAAGGTTCTGAGATTGACTCAATAGCATTCCGAGAAACCACCTAAAAATTCATAAAGAAAAACACCAGATACAATATCACCTGCATCTTCAGAATTTCAAGCGAAATCCCTGGAACCTAACAACTCCATAAGGTCACCAAAACAACATATAAGCTTCACATAGCTTCAGGCACTAATCCCCTGCTAGGTGCCTCTGGGCTCCGCAGAACCACACCCAAAACACATTAAAGCTACACTAAGCTTCAAATGAACTCTGCAGAGCCACAATTTACCAAAACATCAAAGCTCCTCAAAGCTTCTGGTACTAGTCTCCTACTAGATACCTCTGAACTCCGCAGAGTCACTAACCAATTCACCCATCAGAACTCCAACAAGTTCCTTGACCACTTCTTGGTCATGCATTACAACTAAAATGTCTTACAAACCGCGCAGGGTTCCTTGACCAACTACAGGTCATGTACCACACTCCCACTCAAGTCAAAACATACACCACGACATCAAATACAGTCAAACCCGTACATAGAATGTAAAACTGCTAGTCAGCGCTGCAGTCGCTCTAGCAGAAATATTGGGTTGGACATCAATAACACAACACACACAACAATACATACCAAGGCAATGCCTCAAAATTGTTATACTACGCATTGCATTGACAAATACTTTCACACTGTAAATTGCAGGTCGCATTGAAGATAACTTTTCCTAAAAGTCCATGTTGCCAAAGCACAGGCAACTCCAATGCTGAAATGCCTCAAAACGTTATGCTAAAACCAAAATGAATGTCATCACTCTGATCATGCACCCAGAACACATACATGTTCATGCAAACCACTAACCACAACACATTCTGACTGTAACGCTCACCTGATTCCCACGGAGGTGCTGATCCCGGCTGGGCTGCTATTGTTTCTTCAATTGAGAAGCGTAGAGCTCGGACGACTCTCAGGACTGGGCTTCCTCTTATCGAATGTCTGACTTGCAGGGTAAGTTTTCTGCAGGTGGAAGAAAAAGAGTTAATCACCGTTTGATGGGATTCCTTCTCCCACCAATCGCCAGTTTCTCCCACAGCCTAGCTTTCTACTTGTCTCGGCGAGCTCTCACCTTAGGCGTATAAATGCTGAGCTCTCCATCCTGCGTCTGGTGCAGGGGTGCGTGGATTCCAGTTACGTCACTGGATGAGTTCAGTGTTGAGGCTCAAGTCTTTTGCGGCCTTAGTTGTGGCACTGGTGCTGGGATGCCGAAGAGCGATGCCGCCGTTACTGCACGAGCGGATGCCTGTAAGTATACTGTAGTCTTTAGGCTTTAAAAGATGGGCACCTCAATAATGTCCCTTTTCCTTTGTTTCAGGCCTCGGGATGCTGTGGGCGTAGTTTTCCGTTGCCGCTGCACGTGCCGATGCACGTAAGTATAATGTTCGTTGACCGCTTTTAATGGCACCTCTAATAATGTCCTTTTTCTAGTTTTCAGGTGCCGGGATGCTGCGGGCTTTATATCCGTTGCTACTGCACGTGCCGATGCACGTAAGTATAATGATCGTTGGCCGCTTTTAATGGCACCTCTAATAATGTCCTTTTTCTAGTTTTCAGGTGCCGGGATGCTGCGGTTGATGCGGCCGCTTCTGCGCGTGCAAAAACTGGTAAGTTAAGATGAATGCGACTGCCTTCACCCGAACCCCTTTTTAATTATGTCCTTTGCCTTTCAGGTGCAGAGAAGCTGCCGAAGAGAAGGCCGCGGTTAGCTCCGTTGCAATCACGGATGGATGAGGTAAGCGGACGCGGCTGCGAGCGAGTTGCAATTTTCTAACCTTATGTTTATTCTTTGCAGGTTTTGCCGGTAACTGGATTCCGGGATCTGGTAAGTATTGTTCTGTGTCTTTCTTCATCCACAGGTTGCTGCGCGGAAGCTGAAGATGACTCTGGACCTGGAATGCAGGAGCCGACTCGGTGAGCGTCCTGCTGCTGCTGCAGAATAACGCGAAGCACGTGTTTTCCATCGGGCGTGGTTTAAATAGCAGAGAATTGCTTCCAGTGTGTGTTCTTCCACCGGTTCCACCCAGGTAAGAAAAGAGTTCCTGAATGGAGGGAATAGTTCCTCCCAGCCCTGATGGCTGGGGACTTCAACCAGACTGGATTATTCTGGGTAAATATGCAGCATGGTCTGCCTCAGGTAAGTCCACCCAAGCATTATTACACTGTTTATCAATATGAGCCTGGCGCCTATGGCGCCGGGACTGAAACCCTTCATGAGCCTGGCGCCAAAGGCGCCAGGACATGGTCCAAAGGGCCACTGTAGGGGTCTGCTGGGTCCGGAGTAGTGGAAGACGGGTCTTCTTCCGAGGGCGCTGGCCAGTCCTGGCCCCTCTGGAGTAGCGCCCATGACAGCACCCCCCCTCAAGGCCCCTCCCAAACTTGTCCTCCCCGGGGGTTTTGGTTTATCGGGAAAGGTTCGGTGAAATTTCTGGACTAGACGAGGAGCATGGACGTGGTCATAGGGTTCCCATGACCTTTCCTTAGGTCCGTAGCCTTTCCAGTCGATTAGGTAGAATAGCTTCGATCTGATGATTTTAGAGTCCAAAATGTCTTCTACTTCAAATTCGGGCTCCCCATTCACTTGAATGGGCTCTGGAGGATTGATCAATCTGGTTCCAGGTTGCATGGGTTTCAAAAGAGATACGTGAAATACAGGATGTATTCTCATATGGGTTGGCAATTCTAATTTAACGGCCACTGGATTAATTATGGCCGTAATTGGATATGGTCCCAGGTATTTGGGGTTGAAGGTGCGAGGCCCTTTAAGCGATAAATGTTTGGTGGACAGCCAGACTTGATCCCCAACCTGGTATTGAGGGGCATTGCTTCGGTGTTGATCTGCTCCTTTTTTGTACCTCTCTTTAGCTTGTTGTAGATGTGCAGTCGCTTCCTTAAAAGCTTGGGTAATAACGGTGTGCAATTGATCCACGGCGGGTGTTCCAAGATCTTGAGGTGGATCAAGGTTGGAGGTTCGAGGATGAATCCCATACAAGATGCAGAAGGGACTCTTCCCGGTACCCGAATGAACTGAATTGTTGTAAGCATATTCAGCTATCCAAAGGATGTCCTTCCAGTTACTCTCCGATTGTTGTAGCATGCATCGTAAATATTGCTCGAGAGTCTGGTTTGTTCTCTCGGTTTGCCCGTCGGTCTGGGGATGATGGCTGGTCGAAAGTCTTACATCGATTTGAGCTAATCGACAACAGCTACGCCAAAAGTGGGAAATAAACTGGCTCCCCCTTTCTGAGATTAGTACTGACGGGAAGCCGTGTAGCCGGACGATGTTTTCAAGAAATACTTTGGCTAGGACTGATGCTGAAGGTAAGCCTTTTAGCGGAATGAAGTGGGCCATTTTAGAAAACAGGTCCACAATAACAAGAATGGTGTTGTACCCGGAACAGGAGGGTAAGTCTGTGATGAAGTCCATGGAAAGGGTATGCCAGGGACACGGTGGGATGTCTAATGGTTGCAGAAGACCAGCCGGCCTCTTCTTCTGACCCTTGTTTTGTGCGCACGCACCGCAGGACATCACAAATTCCTTTATGTCTTTTCTCCACGAAGGCCACCAGAAGTGTCTCTTCACCTTTTCTGTGGTTTTGGCAATGCCAGGGTGACCCTCAATTAATGAATCATGATAGCAGGAGATTACCTGTCTTTGTAAATCGGCGTGTGGTAGGAACAATCGTCCTTGGAAATAAGGCAAGTCATTGCTTATGGTGAAATCTTTTCCTTTTTGTAACCAGTTCAGTAAGTCTGGTGAGGTTACAAGTTGTTTAGTTTTTTCTTCAATATCCTCAATGGATTGTGAAGAAATCAGACCCACGATCCTTTGTTCAGGAATTATTGGTACAGGTTCTGGATTGGCAACGTTATCTCCCATTCCAATTCGGGAAAGAGCATCCGCTTTGCCGTTCTTGTTGCCGGGGCGATAAGTGATCACAAAGTCAAATTCAGCAAAGAAAAGAGCCCAGCGAAGCTGTCTCGAGGATTGAGCCTTGGCGGTTTTCAGATACTGCAGATTTCGATGATCGGTGATCACTGTGACGGTGTGTCTGGGCCCGAGGAGATAATGCCGCCATGCCTTAAAGGCTGATTTAATCGCTAGAAGCTCTTTGTCTGTGATGGTGTAGTTGATCTCAGGCGCCGAGAACTTCCAAGACCAGAATGCCACAGGATGCAGTTGGTTAGTCTCTGGATCTCTTTGTGATAGGACTGCTCCCATTTCTAAGCTGGAGGCGTCGGTTTCAACGATGTAAGGGAGGTCCAGGCGTGGATGTTTCAGTATTGGCGCCGAGGTGAATTTAGCCTTTAGCTCTTGGAAGGCTTGTTCTGCTTCTGCGGACCATTCAAAGCGTTTATTTTTTCTTAAGAGGGCGGTGATGGGTTGTACCACTCGTGAAAACTCTGGAATAAATCTACGGTAAAAATTGGCAAAGCCTAGCATGCTTTGAACGCCTTTCACGGAAGTAGGAGACAGCCATTTGAGGATAGCGTCTACTTTTATCGAGTCCATGTGGACTCCTTTGGGTGTCAGAATAAATCCCAAAAATTCGACCTCAGTGACATGAAAAACACATTTTTCGAGCTTGGCAAAAAGTTTATGTTGGCAAAGTTTTTTCAAGGACCGCCATAACATGATTTCGATGGTCAGCTTCTGAAGATGAGTACACAAGAATGTCATCTATGTAGACGACAACGCAGACATCAATGAGCTCTCTGAGGACATCATTCATAAAATATTGGAAGGCGGCCGGTGCATTGCATAGTCCAAAGGGCATCACTTGGTATTCAAATAGCCCATACTTAGTGCGAAAGGCCGTCTTCCATTCATCTCCTTCCTTGACCCGTACCAAGTGATAAGTTCCCCGGAGATCAAGCTTAGTATAAATACAGGAGTTTTTTACCTGGTCAAGGAGTTCCGGGATCAGAGGTAAGGGGTACCGTTTTTTTTACTGTTATCTGGTTCAGAGCACGATAATCTATACAGGTTCTGAGGTCACCTTCTTTTTTTGGTACGAAGAACAGAGCCGAGGATGCAGGGGACTTCGACGGACGGATAAAGCCATTGGCCAGGTACTGGTCTAAATACTGTCGCAGATGAAGGTTCTCAGGCTCGGTAAGAGCGTAAATCCTACTGCAAGGGGGAGTTGCACCGGGTAGCAAATCTATCTGACAATCGTATGATCTGTGGGGTGGCAAGGTGTTAGCCTGTTCCTTTTGAAAAACATCTTGGAACTCTCGATACTCTAGAGGTAATTGTGGACCGTCAGCCGTTAATGACGCTAGGCCAATGTTGGGTCGTGGATAACAAGTTGGTGTGCACTCTGGGAACTTTATCGTCTTTGCTCGCCAATCAATCTGAGGATTGTGTTTCTCCAACCAAGGAATCCCTAAAATTACTTGGAATTGAGGAGCCTTGATCACGTCGAACACAATTACCTCCTGATGCCCGTCTTGGCCTAGTATCGTCACTTCAGTAGTGGTATGGGTCACTGGTCCGGAGGCGATTTCCGTCCCATCCACCGTGGTAATGACGTCTTTAACCACCTTTGGACAAAGAGGTAAGTTCATCCTGGAAGCCAATTCGCGGTCCACATAATTTCCAACTGCTCCGCTATCAATGTATGCCTTAATTGCATGCAAACGATCCGGTTGCTCTGGGTTTACGAGGACCATTGGCATTATGAAGTGCGAGGTCAAAGAACTGGTTTTTACGCTCGGCAAGCGGACCTCTACACTTGTCGGGCGAGGTCGTTTCCCGGCTCTGGCTTTTCAGAACTCTTATCAGAAGCTCCCACTGTCTTCTTAGGTGGTTTCACCGGGCAATCTCGAAGAAAATGTCCTGAATTTCCACAATAGAGACATAGTTGCATTTGTCGTCTCCTGTCGTGTTCTTTCTGGGTTAGGGGACCCTTTAAAACCCCAATTTGCATAGGTTCGACGGCTTCAACTCCTTTGGTGTGACTTTGAGGCTTAGGGAACACTCGTGTTTCAAACCTGGATCGATCCGCCTTTCTGTTTTGTAGTCTGTGATCCAATTGGACCACCAAATCAATGTACTCTGAACAATCCTGAGGAGGATTCACTACCTGGGTAAGGACGTCTTTGAGTTCGCCACGCAAACCCCTGTGAAAAAGCGTGATTCTTTTGTCCTCAGGCCATCTGGTTTCCACGATTAGCCTATAGATTGATGCAATGTAGGCCAAAAGATCTTGATTGCCCGGTCGTAGGGAAAGGAGTTCGTTGTCCAGGGCCTGCCCCTGGGAATGCCGTGCAAAAAGTCTTTCCATATTTGCCTGGAAGGTCGGGAAATCACAAAGGATCGGGTCATCCAGTGTAACCAGAGGGATCGACCAATCAGCGGCACTGCCGCTAAGATACGAAAGCACAAAGGTTCCCTTAGTCTGGTCAGTCGGAAAGGCTGCAGGTCTACAAAGAAAGTGCAATCGGCTTTGATTTATAAACATAAACACCGCAAACCTTTTAGGGTCACCAGAGAAGCGTTCAGGCGGTGCCAATGGCACATTTCCAGGTAGGTTGATTTGAACAGGATTGGCTGAAGCCGCTGGGATATAGCTCCCTCCTGAATTAGGTAGCGGTTTTGCCCCGCTTGTGTCTGTAATAACTGTCTGGCGAGATCATCAGTTCGTCCTTTGGATATTATCAATTCCCTCCTAGGGGCATTCATTTCATGGCGGGCAGCATGAACTTCAGCTCTTAATTCCCCTAATGACTGGGCCAGTTGGTCTGTGTCGGAAGTTTCCATAGCGCCTGGGTAGGAGGTTATTGGTGGGCTTCGCGTTCTGTAATGCTCACCTGATTCCCACAGAGGCGCTGATCCCGGCTGGGCTGCTATCGTTTCTTCAATTGAGAAGCGTAGAGCTCGGACGACTCTCAGGACTGGGCTTCCTCTTATCGAATGTCTGACTTGCAGGGTAAGTATTCTGCAGGTGGAAGAAAAAGGGTTAATCAATGTTTGATGGGATTCCTTCTCCCACCAATCGCCAGTTTCTCCCACAGCCTAGCTTTCTACTTGTCTCGGCGAGCTCTCACCTTAGGGGTATAAATGCTGAGCTCTCCATCCTGCGTCTGGTGCAGGGGTGCGTGGATTCCAGTTACGTCACTGGATGAGTTCAGTGTTGAGGCTCAAGTCTTTTGCGGCCTTAGTTGTGGCACTGGTGCTGGGATGCCGAAGAGCGATGCCGCTGTTACTGCAAGCGGATGCCTGTAAGTATACGGTAGTCTTTAGGCTTTAAAAGATGGGCACCTCAATAATGTCCCTTTTCCTTTGGCCTCGATATGCTGTGGGCGTAGTTTTCCGTTGCTGCTGCACGTGCCGATGCACGTAAGTATAATGTTCGTTGGCCGCTTTTAATGGCACCTCTAATAATGTCCTTTTTCTAGTTTTCAGGTGCCGGGATGCTGCGGGATTTATATCTGTTGCCACTGCACGTGCCGATGCACGTAAGTATAATGATCGTTGGCCGCTTTTAATGGCACCTCTAATAATTTCCTTTTTCTAGTTTTCAGGTGCCGGGATGCTGTGGTTGATGCGGCCGCTTCTGCGTGTGCAAAAACTGGTAAGTTAAGATGAATGCGACTGGCTTCACCCGAACCCCTTTTTAATTATGTCCTTTGCCTTTCAGGTGCAGAGAAGCTGCCGAAGAGAAGGCCGCGGTTAGCTCCGTTGCAATCACGGATGGATCAGGTAAGCGGGCGCGGCTGCGAGCGAGTTGCACTTTTCTAACCTTATGTTTATTCTTTGCAGGTTTTGCCGGTGACTGGATTCCGGGATCTGGTAAGTATTGTTCTGTGTCTTTCTTCATCCACAGGTTGCTGCGCAGAAGCTGAAGATGACTCTGGACCTGGAATGCAGGAGCCGACTCGGTGAGTGTCCTGCTGCTGCTGCAGAATAACGCGAAGCACGTGTTTTCCATCGGGCGTGGTTTAAATAGCAGAGAAGTGCTTCCAGTGTGTGTTCTTCCACCGGTTCCACCCAGGTAAGAAAAGAGTTCCTGAATGGAGGGAATAGTTCCTCCCAGCCCTGATGGCTGGGGACTTCAACCAGACTGGATTGTTCTGGGTAAATATGCAGCATGGTCTGCCTCAGGTAACTCCACCCAAGCATTATTACACTGTTTATCAATATGAGCCTGGCGCCTATGGCGCCGGGAATGAAACCCTTCATGAGCCTGGCGCCAAAGGCGCCAGGACACGGTCCAAAGGGCCCCTGTAGGGGTCTGCTGGGTCCGGAGTAGTGGAAGACGGGTCTGCTTCCGAGGGCGCTGGGCCAGTCCTGGCCCCTCGGGAGTAGCGCCCATGACACTGACATGCCAATGTGGCTATCAACTTTAGCTCAAACCTAAAAGTCCATGTTGCCTATATGTTAACTTATTGCTGAAATGCCTCCAAATGTGTTATGCTGAGCATGAACTGGATAACATCACTGGATAACATCATTCTGATTATGTACTACATCTCTCACACCAGTCATTCAAGCAAAATCCAATAAGTTACAACTAAACATACGACAGTATGGATGATATTCCCTTTAAATATGCTACCAGCTAAAAGTATTAATCATTGTCACCAAACCAAAAGATGTACATTCTTACATTTCAAACCCTCCATGTTATATACATATAACATCAGCATGTAGTACCAACACCTTGTTGCAACTCCTGCAACTACATGTCCCAATTTGCAATGATTAGGCATAACATGTGACAAGCTCGCTGCCAATAATAACAGTGGCATTCTAAATTGCCCCCATGCGCCGCGCTCTGCTCTTACTTAATGGGTAGACCGACTGCCTCACCCAAGCACCGCACTCAATTACTGTCCACTTGGCAGCCTTGCTCCATCAACCCCCATGAAACAACTGAAAGCGCCTCTGGTGCACTTAGGTCGTTCCGTTTGAAAACGTTGAACACGCTGAGCAAACTTCCTCCCCATGTCATCACGTTGCTTTTTCCAAGGCAGACATAAACCCGCAGGTACATGCAACTGATACAGCATGCCGGTAGGAACATTTCTTTTAACAGAAAGTGTGTGTCTTCCCTCCAATGACAGATACACGCTCACTTTGCTGCTTAGTTGACAGTAACACAGCCTGTTTTAATCAAATTTTTGGGAACCCTGCCTGGGCGCTCATGCCCCCTCATGTGCCAGGGTGACTTTCCTATCAGCTGCTCCTGATCCCGCCTGGCAACGGCAGGAAACTCACGTCCCAGCGAACCTTTGGGACAAGCTGCCTTATTCAGCCCTGGGTGGCTGCCTCAAACAGCTCTGGGTTCTTCCATTCTCCTGTATATTGGGCAGCCTCTAATGACTCCTGGGCTCCAGCAGGTCACTCTCCCCTCTCCCCAGGAGTCTCCTCGGACAGGCTGTCCCTTCCAGCCCTGGGTGGTGGGTGCTAAACAGTCCATGGGGGCAGTGGGCTCTCCCTCTCTCCTTGCATTCACTTGTCCTCTTGCCTGCACCCCCCACAGCAGAGTCTCTTCTCCTCTCTCACATGACATCACACAGGTACCTGCTTCTCTTTTGCTTCACTTGATGTCCACTCCAAGGTCAAGGTCCTCCCTCACCATACCTTGGACATCCTCGTCGCCAATTGTTATGACCAGCCCTTGGTCATAGGGTTCACTCCAAAGGACACTCAGGATACTCAGGCCAGGTACTCTTAGTGGTTACTTTATTAGCTTCTTAGTTACAGGATCAGATGTCATCAGATAATTGAGAGATCAAGAGGATCAGGGATAATGAGCCCACTGGCTCCCACCACCCAGGCTCACATATTGTAACTGCCTGGGTTAGAACCAATTCAACTCTAAACCTCACGCTCACAGCCTCCATTCTGATGATGACATCAATCCTGGCACAGCAGCCAACCCTAACACTGCCCAGAAAGTGTTCTTCCTATGGAAACAGCAACTTAACCATAACTACACGGCCACTAACGTGGCCGTGTAATATATATTGAAAACAGTTGCTGTGCATAAATGGTAAAGCCAACATAATAGGTGTTATTATGTGAGCAGACTGTCATGCATTAGTGATGCCAGCATGCATACAATTTCATATTGTGGCATGGCATTTTATACTTGGCATAAAGGGTAATGCAATAATGATTAGTGTTATTAACTGGATAATTTGCCCTACGTTGAATGTCGTCTGCCAACCCCATTAACACCACTTTTCATGTTCGTTTTTCTCTGAAGTAAAAAATGCCCTATCACGAGAAGAAAGTATATGCAGACTTGTGCTACTAATTTCAGTCTGCACATACGTACTTAATGTGGCATGGCAGTTTTTTGCTTGGCATCGAGGAAAAAGCAATCATAAGTACTATTACATGGCTAGACTGACCCACATTAATTATGCCAGTCTGCATTGACTTTCTTAATGTGGCATGCCATTTTATACTTGGCATCAAGTGTAAAGGAAACATTATGAGTGTTATTGTGTAGCTAACTTGGCCTATGGTGTAAGCATGCATTTACTTTCTTACAGTGACATGGCATTTGTTAGTTTTTACTTGACGTCAAGGATAAAGAAAAATGTTGAGTGTTATGATGTGTCTAGTCTGGTTTATGTTGGTAGCTTCAGTCTAGTCATGTAATCTTTGTGTTTCATGGCATTATTTACTTTGAATCCAGGGTAAAAGCAGACATGAGTGTGATTACTTAGTTCACGTGCCTACCTTGGCCAGATATAATTTAGGTCTGTGGCATGGCATTTTTACTGGCTGGAAGTCCTAATATATAAGGACTTCCAGCCAGTAAATATTCCTGGGTTTCTTCTTAATATTTCGAAACTCTTTAGGCTTTCACTCCAACGTCAGTTCAGAAATTGCACGCTTCATAAGAAGGTACCTACTTTTCACAAGATACAGCCCCAACACTCAATACTGGTCCCTCTTGGTCTCTTAACTTGCCTGCCTGAACCAAAAAGCATTTTACACAAATGGTATTGTTGTTCCTTGTTTAGGAAGGACTTAGGAAGGACTTTGATTGACTGTAAAAGGACTATTACTTAAACTCATACCTATCTGATACATTGCAGCACCTTCAGTTTTACAAAATGTACTTTTCCAGTTGCCTTTTCTTTTATAAGGATTATATTTTGATAGAGTCTGTGGATAATTTATTACTCGACATTAATGGAAATTAGCTAACTGAATTAATGTCCTGAGAGATAAGCCTGACCGTCTCTGTCATTCCTACCATTTGAAGAGCCTGGTGAACTTGGGGGAATGAATAGTATTACCTGGGGCAGGCAGATACACATGAGGGCCTTCGCCTCAGACCCTTACAGTAAAAACCCTCTAACAGCACTTATAGCCTAAGCTCCATTAGGATCCAGATAATCTGGTGGAGAAAGACATGTTGTCCCACAATAAATGTGACTATAGGTACTACTTGTCCATAGAACTGGATGGGCAGTCACTCATGGTTCTGTGATATCTTGGCAGCCAAAAGACAGCAGTGTGGTCAGATTTGATTTTCCCTGAACAGATGGTTCTAGAAAAACTGGTCCTGGTGATCTGTGTCCATGGATACTAGGAGGTGTATCCAAAGGCTTGGCACCATTCCCTGAGTAGAGCTCGATGTGGAAGTGGCATAACGGCTGGTCTCCCTGAGGAAGTAAAACAAGGAAGTGACCTGTCCCAGTTTGATGAGTAGTTTGCTAAGAGTCATCCAAGGGACATGAATCCCAGAAAAGAAGACAGCCCTTCTTGCAACCAGACAGAAAAGGTGCACTTCCATATGGGAAAGATCATAGAGACATGGGAGTGGTCTCGAGATTTTATTATCTTCATACCCCATCACGAGGAGTAATCATGAAAAATCCAACCTTGGTATAACCTGAGAGTAAAGGGGAGAGATATGTGGCAAACGCTCGGGGTGAAAGCTGATATAGCAATATTAGAAGGTGGCGCCATCCTGTAAGGAAGCTGGGCCAAGGGCCGGTGTGTGAAGGATTCAATGGCTTATCCCACACCCAAGTCATGTGTCAAGGGCTTGTCACAATGAGCCAATCTGTGATTCAGTGCCTTTAGGGATTTATTTATTTATTTATTTAATTTTATTTATAGAGCGCTTGCTCCCTAAGGCATCAAAGCGCTATCACATGAAGGGCAATGGTATGACTAACAAAACAAAACAGTGAACAATGATCCAGCAACCAAGACGTCAGACCCAAACAGGGACATAAATAATATGAAAAGGTCAGCTGACTATAAGACCCTGCCTGAATATGGTAAACCCCAAGCCATCCTTCACGATGAAATGATAAATTCCCCACTTCCTCCATAAGACTTTGTTATATCTTGGGTTTATCTGCGGCTAGCGTGACCAGACTTTAAAATTAAAAAAAAACGGGAGGTGCCACAAACATAAAAGTAGGACTAACTCATACCCCCAACACCACCCGTTCTCCCCCGCCCCCTATGGCATATCCTCGGCTCGCCCTACCCTAGTGATCATAAAGTGAATAATAATGTCCATATGCAGCACTGCTTTATATAAACTGTGGGGATTTGGCTATAAAAGTAAGCATGTGAAAAACAAAGGAGACTTTGCAATTATAGCTATTAGAGGTCTTGGATATATATCTATCACCACAGTTAGTCTTGTGGCAAAATCAGTTAGTGCATCCAGCTGCTACTCCAAAGATTGGGGGTTCAAAACCCATCCTGGGATAACGTGTAGAAATACAAAGCAGTCCAAAAGCTGTATTTGCTAAATATTTATAGTATGTTAAATTGTCAAAGCTCACCCTCCCTTTCACCAGGACACGGCTTTTACTTTAATAAAGAAACGGTCTGGACAGGGGGCTCAATTATAAAACAGTCCCGGCCAAACCGAGACGCCCGGTCACCCCATCTGCAGGATGCGTTGGGAGGAGGAGCACCACCTGATCCTGTTGGATCTGAGATTTCCCTGAAGAGGTATTGGGATCAAGAACATCCAGAAAGAGTGAATGAGAAGTCGAACTGCTGTGCGCGAGATTTACCAGCTTCTGTTTTCCTTGAGGTGGGAATCTGAGGTCAAAGAGCAGAGTTCAGAATTACTCTTCACTCGCTCTTTCCCAAGCATATGCCCAGTGAGATCACCAGATGGCAATACCATGGTATACAGCCGTTTATAGTCAAAAAATCAAAAACAAAAAGGTCGAGTCAAAATATCGAAAAAAAACATTGAAAAAAAGTCGAATTTCTTTTTTATTACGTTTTTTCATCGAAATGGGGGGTTCCCCCTCAACCCCCTTTTTTAAAATTTTTTTTTGTTTTTACTTTTTTTTTACATGCGAGAGCCAAAATAAATAAATAAATAAATAAAACAATAATTTAACTTTTTTTCCGGCGTTATGTTTTCGATTTTTTTGTCGTTTGAATTTTTTTTTCAATATTTTGACTGCACACCGGATACAGCCAAAGGCTGGGGACTTCGCAAAGTGTCAATGTGGCTCAGAGACTGATGGAGCTCAGAGACTGATGGTGAAGCCAATGCCAGGTAGGAAACAGAAACATTGCTTCTGCTTTCAATTTTCCCACAACTGAGATTCTTTTGTTCAAGAGTGGTCCACAGGGAAGGCATGAGGGCGCAACATAAGCCACAATACCCAGAGGTTTCTAAGCATGGACCCAGGGATCGAAACTGTGTTACTCCGTGTAGTCTTGTTTCCAAGGCGAGCTCGTTGACCCTGAGCTATCCTCCCGAGCTGTTGTACTAGAAAGTGTTTCTAATACAACAGCTCTCCAAAGACTCGTCAAGGCAGGAGTATGAAGTCTCAGAGCTGTCCACCAAGGAGTTCATCACTACCTAGCGAACAATCAGGCCTTTCTCTGAAAATCTGGTGCTCCACCATTTCTCAAATTCGAAAGGGGAAGGAATTCCAAAGCTTTGAAGCCTGGACGGCAAATGTCTGACCACCCCATTTAAGCCTCTTGAATGTAGGAATGGCCAAGAGTTTAGCAGAGGCAGAATCTCTCCCAGGAACCTAAAGGGAGAGCTGATTCCTGGCCAGAGTAAAGACTGCTTTATTATATGTCTCATGTGCAAGGCACAGGGCCTTGAAATCCACACTTTTGGTAACTGGCAACCAGTAAAGCAACCAGTAAAGGGCACGGAGAGAGGGGAAATATGATCCCATTACTTGAGGTAGAACATCAGCCTTGCAGCCACCTTTTGAAAATGCTGCTATTTGCCCAAAGATATTTTTGGGAGTCCAAGACAAATGGCAATGTAGTAATCAAGGCTATTAAATATAAAAGTGTTCATAAGCTGCACTTTCTCTTAAAAGGAGAAATAGCCCAGGAAGCTTTTTCACATGTTCTGTTGTAAGAAGCAGCTACTAGTCACTTTAATGATGTGTCCATTTGAAGTCATGTCAGGGTCCAACCAACCGGTATCGTAGCAAAACATCGAAGCATTTAACTACGAATTCCACAACATGGGATTCTTAACATCGAATTCAACCGAAATTATAGATGGGAGTCGGGTTGGTGATCAAAATGAAGGTGGGGAAATGCAGGGGGATGCGGGGGAGCTGCAGAAAGGGATTACAAAAAAACACAAATTGGATGTTATGGGACTCGCAGTTAAAAGTTTGATGTGTTGCGGTATGCCAACCAAACTCCAAGTTTGGGCCTGATTTATGTAATTTCTAGCACGGTGCAAAGTCACTTTGTACTGGTCCAAAGTCACTATGCACTGCCAACAAACACCCTTATTTACAGAGCAGTGCAAAGTGTATTTTGCAGTGCAGAGTGACTTTGCACTATTCTGTAAATCAGGATGTCTGTTGGCAGTGCAAAGTCACTTTGCACCAATACAACGCGCTAGAAATCCCATACATCAGGACCTAAACCTGATGGCTTGGGACAGGCGCCAGGCACTGGCGGCCAAAAGTCCCAATCCCCCTGGGATTTCTCTGCTAGTTTATTGAATTTTTTGGGATTATAAATGAGAATGTCTGTCTTTTGCTCATTTAGTTGCAGCCATCATGCAGGTCCTTACATGTCCTATTCAGGACTTAATCTGGGCAACAGGAGTGTTGCTGGTGTTACCCAAGCGTAGGATAAGATGGGTGCCCTCAGCATCAACATACATAAGACAGTGGAATGCCATTGAAGGTTGCTGCTCAGAGAATGTCAAAGAGAAGGAAGTGAACTTGGAGAGGAAAGAAGGAGGCTGCCAAAAGGATGAGGAGGCAGGTGGGAGGCTGGCAAGAATGAATGTGGCAGGAGAAAGTTAGAGAGGAGAGAAGGAGATCAGGGAGGAAGAGAGAGGTTGGAAGGAGAGTGCAGTGGTGTGGTTATAACATAGGTGGAGGGGCTGAGGAACGAAATAATATAAATCCACTGGAAGGAAGAAAGTGAGATGGAGGAGTGTAAGAAAGACCAAAAGGTGGAACAGAACCTGAAGTTATGAAGAAGACAGGGGGAAAAATGAAAGGGACACCCCAGAGAATAAGAGATGGAGAAGCTTTGTCTAGCTGGGTTTGAAACAGAAAGTATAGAGGAATGGCCAAATAACACGCCTAAGAGAAGGGAATTCAGATGGGAAAGATGAAGAAACGTGTGGCAGAGCCTCAATGAGGTGGTAGAGCAAACAAGAGAGGAATCTGGGGAGAACACTGGAGAGGCAGAAGAGACGCAATAGCAACAAGATTGTCCTAGACCTTCGAGGAGTTAGGGAAAGGTCAGTTGTTGGGGAAGAGTGCTATGTTCCCTCACGTATTCCAGATCCAGCCGTCCGAGCAGCCGAAGTGTCCCAGAACCTGTTGGCATCTCTGGGCTCCCACCTGGTGGCCCTCAGCCTTTGCTATTGCTAACGCATTAACCTATTGCATGCTAGACCTTTAGGTCTGGGAGAAGGAGACATTTAGAATGTTTATTTGTATCCAGACACGTGTTTGCCTTATTGGAGGCCACATAGATGTCACCCTGTGTTTTGTTGACCTTACTTAATTTGGTTGAGCTGCAAACCCTAAGACCTTTTTAAAACCCTGAAGAAGCACATCTCCAGAGCATTCCACATCGAGGCAGGGATAAAGCTTAGAGGCTAGGAGAAAGGCTACATGTAGATCTGTGTACTATCTGAATGAAAGAATGACTGAATGACTGAATGATCTGATGAGCATTATGAATACACACGTATATAAACATTGTAATCTGTGTGTTTTTGATACCACTTGACTTAATTACACATCTTTCAAAGAGGGCAAGGTCTCCGTCAAGGAGACATTGTGGTGTGTACCTGCACTCCTATCTGTGAGGGCCCTGAGAGGTTCACTGGTTTCCTGCACCTCCCTTCTCACTCTCTGTGAAATCTACACACCGCGGGCCGCTGCACATGCGTACCTCCTAAAGTTCGTTGCGCATCCACACATCTTGATTGTCTATGCAAAGGATTTGATGATACAGAGTTGCGCAGAGCCATTAAGGATGGCCCATGCAAATGTACTATTGGAAAGCACCAGTGCAAATTAGTGCACAACTCTATTTCAATGCACATGCTTATCTCTCTATATCTTGCAAGATCTTTAGTAACATTGTTTCATTTTGGATGTTTTGCACATAATAATATGTGTTTGTCATCAATGTAGTTTTGGCCTCGTGTGTAGGCATGCACAACCGGTTGACCATTGCAGTTTTCTGATTTTCTCTGAATTTCTGAGTTTTTTTAGGGTAGTAACACGCATAGCAGATCTTATGTCTTAAACTCACTTGAAGAGGTGGAAATGAATTATCTTTTGTAAAATCTTTTTGTAACATTTATTTATTTATTTTTGTATAGCGCACAGCAGCGTTGCATTGTGGAGCTGTTACAGAGGTAGGTAAACTCCTTAGTTACAGTGGTAAAATACATTGAATATCGTAGCTATTACAGCAGTGGGTTACTTCGTTACAGTGGTAAAGGGCATAACTTATCAAGTGTACACTGTTTGTTCAGTTACAGGAAACCTGAGTACGCAAGAGTAGGTCAAAAGTGGGAGCACAGAGGTTAGTGGAACAACCAGGTTTTGAGGGCTTTGCGGAATGCAATGTCAGAGGGTTCGTTTCTGAGGGTAAGTGGCCAGGAATTCCTTTGTCTGGAATTCCTCTTGATTGTAAAAGGTTTAAATAAACCATTGCACAAATTTAAAAAAGTTATTTTGTTCATCTTGTAGTCTTTTTCTCACATTATTTTACTCTCTCATTCTTTTGTTCAAATACCCTTTGCCAAGCATATTTTTCTCCCTGTGCTTCCTTCACCCACGCTTTGTCAGTGTCTCGCTCATTCACTCATCCTAAGTTTCTCATTGTCACAACCTCTGTAACACTCTCACTATGTCAGTCTCACTCTCTCTAACTCTGCATGAATCTCTCCATTTGTCTGACACTCACTTTATTCTCTCGCTGTCTGTTTTCACATATTAATTCATAGGGAATTGATCAGAAGTAAACATCAAAATTTGTCAGCCACGTACTTGGTATTTATTGTTAATTGCCAATTGTGAAAGTATATATGCTTCAACTTCAGAAAGAAAAGATCCAGAACGAAGAAAATGGTTGTAACACGTGGTGGAGTTTTTAATAGTAAAACAATAAAGTAGTGGAACTTTTTTCCCTGATACTTATTGCTCACTTCAACCTTTTTTTCTGCCTCACTGGGCTGAAGTCATAAAAATTTTTAGGCAGAAATGAAATAATATATTTATTAATTTATTTGTATATACCGGGAGACACAATGCTCTTTTATTCACAAGAGAACATACAATAGATACGATTTTTCAGGAAGCAGTGAATATTCTGACGATCGGGGAAGTTTGAGTGACATTCTGACCAGGTTGTGGGGAGGTGTAAATGAAACAGTCACCATGGACAATAAATGGGTGGACATACATAGATTAAGTACAACCAACATTAGACATTTTTAAGTGCAGCTAGGTGGTACGGCCAGCTGTGTTAGGGATGTGACCAAGATGGATGAATGGCTAGAGTGGAGGCAGAGAAGGTGAGGGACAGGAGCCGGTTAGAGGCGAGTGAAAAAAGTTAACTAGAAGGCAGATGAGAGTTAGTTTAAGAGGGTAACTCAAGAGGCGAGGAGGTAGGTTTTAAGTTTGGTTTTGAACAAAACAGTGTGGACCGTTTCTCAGATGTCTGGTGGAAGAAAGTTTCCCTGCAAGTGGAGCAAAAAGAGAGAAAGAGGGGAAGCGAGAGGAAGCACAGGGAGGGCGAGGTGCTATAGTATTCAAGGAGGCAGAGTGGAGATTACGAGAAGGGTTGTAGAGTTGGACAGATGAGGATAGATACAATGGTGCCTTTCCATGGATAGATTTGTAAACAAGGAAGCGAAATTTAAATCTGGCCCTTTTTTTCATTATCAGCAATCCAACCTGGTGACGATCTGAGGATGTAGGTATGAAATGAGGGAGTTCATAGAGAGTCCTGGTAACCAAGTTAATGATCTTGTCAAGATGATAGAAATCATGGGGAGACCAAAGAGGATGCTGACACAGTAGTCCAGTTTAGAGAATACAAGAGTGGTTAAGAGATGCTTGGCAGTATTGAAAGGAAGGACGTGCCTGATTGGCCAAACATTTAGGAGGTTGAGGTGAGCCACAGTTGAAAATTCAAACCACTTTATCTCAAAATGATCCTAAAATGATAAATATGTTCAAATTAATATAGATAGGTACAATAAAATCAGTATGCTTTTAGTGGTATCCTTGTGAAAAAATCTGCTCTCTCTACACACCAGGTTGCTATTATTTGGTGTCAGCATTACCCGCAACATAATTTTCTTCTCTTTACAGCCCCAATCTAACTGGATCATCAGTTCCTTGGAGCTTGGTCCATGCTTTATTAAATGCCTACAAAATGGCAATATTTCCTGCGGAAAGTGTTCTGGTGCTTGAAACAGGTAGTTTGGACGTTCAATTAGTAATAGTGAGTTATTTTGAGTGCATCAGACTTCCAGGGCTGGGTGGAGCTTCAGGCATTCAACCATTAAGACCTTTGCTTCTGAAGGTGCTTAAGAGTTCTGAAACAATGTTAACAGAAACAGATGCTGCTAAAGGCCAAAACAGAGTTTGAGGTGTTTGGCCCTTTCTGCAATAGAGTACAGTGGAAATCCAAGTGGGGAATAACTTGGACTCTGAATACTGGGGTAAGTTACCTTAACCCCATTTGTAAAAGTATATTTTGCATGAATACCACTTGATAGTAAATATTGGCCTAAGCACATTTGCATCACACTATAATGTCACATTGAATGAACCTGAAACAGGCTGACTACGCTGCCATTTTGAGTTATCCGCAATTTGGACCGCCTCGTGCTTTCTGCCACAGAAACTGTGTTTTCGGCTCCAGCAGAGCAAAATGAACTTTGCACTGTTTCCATGCAGTCAACGTAGATAACAATGTTGAAGCTGCTAAAGTGGATTGTTTGTCCTACACTGAGAAACCTTGGAGTTAAACAAAAGCCGTACTAATCAGTAATTTAGATATCATCTGTTCCAATAGTGCCTTCCTCGTTCAAACAGCAATGTAGAATTATGAATAGTTGAACGTGCTCTTCTTTCAGAAATCTTTATTTTCACTCGTTGAAACTAAGCTGACTTTAAACTCAAGTACAAATGATAGACAAATATATGCGAGCAAAATAAGAAATGTTACCATTGTGTCTTATGTTTGGAAAATATGTGAAATATTTAAGGGAAAACAACAAACTATGTAAAGATGTTTAAACATGAATTAGTCATGTGGAAAGGCTATGAACCCTAGGTAAATGTATTACACGAAGAGGGGCTGGATGATGTGTCTGGGATTGGGGAAAACTTATATAAATACTTGTGTTTTTGAAATGTCCAGCATTCTCTCATCTCACAGTGTCTGCTTGCACATATTGCAGGGTGTTGAGAGCCAAACAGCTGCCTGTTAATAAATAGTACGCTGTACCTTTGGACTCATGACTGGCATTTTTTTATTATATGGTATTAAGACTCGATATTCTTTAATCTTTCACATTGCAGTCCTAGCAGTTAGGTTGGGCAGTGATATCAGAGGTAATATCCAGAACTCATGATGAAGAAGTCAACATTTTTATCCTCTAAGCATGTTTTTTTGAAGTTTTGGACACACTTTTTTTTAACAAGTTTTATTTATTCAGAGGGAGCATAACCAGGTTACAACATTCACAGTCTGTTTTGAGTACATAGCATGCCTCTTACTTGTAACCCCTTATTAAAACCTTCAACAGCCAGCGTGCTCCCATGGTTTTACATTACGTCCCCAACAAGTGTCCCTTTACCCCAACAACCCCACCTCCCTTTTGTCACAGGTTTCCCCCTTTCTCACCTGTCTTTGTTGTTTGTTGGAGTTCTTCGATGGAGTCTTCTTTCATAGAGTTCGGGTCTTGTATAACCCAGTATGCAGGTCCTCAGGTTTCAGCGTGCGTTCAGCGTTCTGAGTCCTGGGAACATTCAGATGCCCAGGAAGTCCAAGGAAATCCAGGAAACAGCGAAGAGTGCACATGGAAGACAAGTGCACGGAGATCCGGGATGCAAGGAGGACAAAAGGAGGGGGAATGAAGGAGGAGGAATTTAGGGGAACCGGGAACCAGGAATCAAAGGAAAAACACAAGAGAAGTACGGCAGCACACGTCTAGCCACGGCAAGCGTTAGCGTTGAGACGCGCAGGGCCACGGGGGCGTGTTCGCTTTATAGAACGTAATGTGTACGGCACGTAAACTGGTAAACAGTATTCCGCGTTCGACGGCCATGTTGGGAGTACTGCTGAGTGCAAGCCCCTATGGGGCTGGGACCAGGAAGTCTAGAAAGGACGCATCAGATGGTTCATGACAGCTTGCCTCCTCTGAAGGCCTGTTCCTCCGGGTTTGCCCGGGTGTATAAGGTGGTACCTTTGAAGTAGCTTGAGGGCGTTTAGGTTTGAGACTGGTTCCCAGGTGCGTTCACTGGGTGGATAGCCTTTCCACTCCACCAGATACTGTAGCTGACCACGTCTGTACCTGGAGTCACATATTCGGGACACTTCGTATTATAGCTGGTCGTCGACAACCACAAGGGTAGATCTTGGAGCAGACCGGGAGGTCTGGACGTATGGTTTCATTAGAGATGTGTGAAACACTGGGTGGATCCTATTCCAGGAGTCTGGTAATTTGAGTCGGAAGGCCACTGGGTTAATGATTTCCTTTATGGAAAAAGGGCCATATTACTGAGGAGTCAACTTATTAGGTCGTAAGTGTCGAGGCAGTAGTTTCGAGGATAGCCAGACCTTATCACCCACTGCATAGGAAGGATGTCGGATGTGGGAGAAGGGATGGTAGAACCAAAGGGTGGAATCCTTGGCTGCAGAAGAAGGGGCTGGTCTTGACAGCCGAGTGATCCGAATTGTTGTAGGCAAATTCAGCCACAGGTATTAAAAGAGACCAATCGTCCTGGACCTTGGTGGTGAAACAACAAAGATACTGCTCCAGGGTTTGGTTCACACTTTCTGTAGCTCCGTTGGTCTGTGGATGATAACCTGAGGACAGGGCACGTTGGATTCCTAGTATACGGCATAAGTGTTTCCAGAATTGAGATATGTATTGAGGACCTCTGTCTGATATGATCTTGGAAGGGAGTCCATGAAGTCGGAATATGTGTTCCAGGAAGATTCCAGCGAGTTCTGAGGAAGATGTTAATTTATACAGGGGTGTAAAATGAGCCATGTGGGTGAATAAATCAATGGTTACCATGATAGTTGTATATCCCCTGGAAGGTGGTAGTTCCACAATAAAGTCTATAGCAATAAATTCCCCAGGGCCTTGTTGGTAGCGTTGGTTGTAGTAGGAGACCCGCTGTCCTCTTGTTATCATGCTTGTTTTGATTGCAGACTGAACAGGCTTGGATGTACTGCTGGACGTCAAGTTTCATTTTTGGCCACCAAAACTGTCTTTGTATTAAACGGAGAGTGTTGGTAATGCCACGATGTCCTGAATGAAGGGTATCATGACAGAGGCTTGTAATCCTTTGTCGCAGTCTCTGTGTGGGAATGACCAGGCCATTGTCCTTGAACAAATACCCATCCTTGGTTTTAAGATTCCATCGATTCTTCCCAGAAAATTCCTTCCAGATCTCAGAGGACTGGGTTTGAATCCGAATGTCTTGCAGGAGAGTGATTGCTTGAGCTATGAAAATTGTATGGGGAAACATCTTTGGGAGGGATCGATCTTCAAGAGTTTCATAGTCGGTACTTCGGGATAAGGCGTCAGCAATTATGTTGTGTGTTCCAGGTACATGATGGATTTGGAACTGGTACTGGGCAAAGAAGAAGGCCCAACGGGCTTGACGACTATTCCTACATTCCATGGATTGTAGGACTTGGAGATTCTGATGATCCGTACGGACCTGAACAGGATGTTTAGCTCCAAGGAGTAGATGATGCCACTCTGTAAAGGCTTGACGGATGGCCAACAATTCCTTTTCCAGAACAGAATAATGGGTCTCGCTAGGAGTTAGGGTTCGCGAGAGATTAGCGATGGGGTGTTCTAACTTGTCCTTGAATTCCTGCTTTAAGACTGCTCCGATGGCGTAGTTAGAGGCATCAGTCTCCACGAGGAAAGGTCGATCAGTGTCAGGTTGAGCCAAGATGGGGGCTTGTGTAAATTCCGACTTCAAACGTTGGAACGCTTCATCTTGAGCTGCGGTGCAGAGGAACGGTGTATCCTTCTTCAACAATGTAATGATCGGTTGAACTATCTCCGAAAAGAAAGGTATGAATTTCCGGTACAAGTTGGCAAGCCCCAGGAAGGATTGAATCTGTTTCACAGTAGTAGGAACAGGCCAGGATAGTATGGAATTTACTTTTGAGTGGTCCATTCCAATTCCTTCTGGACTAAGGACAAATCCGAGATAGTGAACAGTAGAGACATGAAAAAGGCATTTCTCGGGTTTAGCCAGGAGTTTATGTTCACGTAGCCATTGTAAGACTGCCTTGACATGCTTGTCATGCTTAAGATGTTCCTTGGAGTATATCAGTATGTCGTCCAGGTAAACTATGATGAAGAGGAACAGCATATTGGAGAACACCCGGTCCATAAAACGTTGGAAGACCGCTGGGGCATTGGCAAGTCTGAAAGGCATGACTAGGTATTCAAAGTGACCAAAGGGTGTTCTAAAGGCTGTTTTCCATTTGTCACCTTCCTTTATACGGATCAGATGGTAGGCACCTCTGAGATCCAATTTCGTGAAGATTACGGCTTCTCTCACCGCTTCCAGAACATCCGAGATTAAGGGCAATGGATAGCGGTCCTTGAGGGTGCATTGATTAAGACCACGATAATCAAGACAAGGCCTAAGATCCTTAGTATCTGTCTTGGGAACGAAAAACAATGAAGCTCCCGCTGGGGATTTGGATGGTCGTATGGTGCCATTTTCTAGGTTGGTATCCAAGTATTCTCAGAGGGCCCTTTTCTCTGGTTCTGATAGGATGAACATCCTTCCAAAGGGAATCACTGCCGAGGGTTCAGTATCGATAGCGCAGTCTTCAGGTCTGTGAGGGGGTAGGGCTTGAACTATGGCAGTTGAAAACACATCAGTGTAGTCCTGATAGGCTCTGGGGACCTGGATAATATTTGAGACCGTGAGTGGGCCCTGCTGGTCTGTCAGCGTACCTTCAGAGGATCTTGACGAGGAATCCAGGGATAGGCAGTAAGACATGCAATGTTCAGAGCCAAGAAACAAGGATCCTGCTGCCCAGTTGATGTATGGGTTGTGCTTCTGTAACCAGGGCGTACCCAGTACCATTGGATAATGGGCAGCCTTTATGATGTCAAACTTGATCATCTCTTGATGATGGTTTATCGAGAGCTGGATCTCTTTGGTTTGCAGGGTGATTGGTCCAGAAGAGAGAGGTCGTCCATCGATGGCCTCTACAGGTTGCATGATATCTCGAGTTTCATATGGAATGTGGTGTTAGTGACCAAATCCTGATCTATAAAAATCCCCATGGCTCCACAATCCACTAATGCCAGAATGGGGTAAGTTTCTTTCTTGGACGGCGATAGAAAGGCCTGCAAGATCACAAGGTTGTTTTGTCCAGGAGAGTTCAAGGATGGAATAGATGTGGAGCAAACATCTCTCTCCCGAAGCTGTGCTCCATCTAGGATCGGGAGGTGGCATTTCCGAATGCTGTGGAGGGGCCAAAGGACATTCTCTCACAAGATGTTTATCTGAGGCACAGTACATAAACAAGCCGGTGTGGATCCGTCGCAATATTTCTTGCAGGGATATGGGTCCGCGGAAGGCCCCCAGTGGCATGGGTTCATGGTCTGTGGTCAGGGCACGAGTGGGCTCGGGTTTAGAGGGAGATTCTATAGAGGTCTTTTGGTAAGGCATCTTTGTTTTCTTCTTTTCTGCCTTCCTTTCCTGGATTCGAAAGTCTATTTGTAAAGAGAGGTCCATTAGGGCCTGGAAGAAACCTGGGCGAGCTACCCTGTCTAGCTCGTCCTTTATTTCTTCGTTTAGTCCTCTCCGGAATAGAGTAAAACAGGCCTCCGGGGACCAATCTGCTTCCTTGGCCAGTTGCTTAAAGCGTGTTACATAGGTAAGCATGTCCTGGGACCCTTGTTGGAAATCCAATAGACATTCTTTGGCACTGTAAACCTGTTCTGGGTGGTCAAACATGGTCTTTAGAGCCCGTACGAACCCATCATAATCATCCAGGGGGGCATCTCCAGAATTAACTAAGGGCGTAGCCCAGGTTAATGCATTCCCGGAGAGATGCGAAATCATAAAGCCCACCTTTGCCCTGGGGGTGGAAAAGTAGTAGGGTTAAAGGTAAAGTGCACTAAACACGAATCAAGGAAGCCACGAAGGTTCTTTGAGGAGCCATCATATTTATCCACTACTCCGCCCAGCAATACACTTTTCTTGGTCGCAGAATCACGTGACAGGACTAGTTGTTTTAATGCGGCATTCTCAGCTTTGAGATTCTGAACTTCTGTGGTTAACTCTTGCATGCCGTGCATTAGGGCTTGAACTGCAGCCTCCATGTCTGTATCTGTATCAGTTTGTCGGCGTCTCAATCTGCCACAGGTTTCCCCCTTTCTCACCTGTCTTTGTTGTTTGTTGGAGTTCTTCGATGGAGTCTACTTTCGTAGAGTTCGGGTCTTGTATAACCCAGTGTGCAGGTCCTCGGGTTCAAGCGTGCGTACAGCGTTCTGACTCCTGGGAACGTTCAGATGCCCGGGAAGTCTGAGGAAATCCAGGAAACAGTGAAGAGTGCACACGGAAGACGAGTGCACGGAGATCCGGGATGCAAGGAGGACAAAAGGAGGCGGAATGAAAGAGGAGGAATTTAGGGGAACCGGGAACCAGGAATCAAAGGAAAAACACAAGAGAAGTACGGCAGCACATGTCTAGCCACGGCAAGCGGTAGCGTTGAGACGCGCAGTGCCACGGGGCGTGTTCGCTTTATAGAACATAATGCGTACGGCACGGAAACTGGTAAACAGTATTCCGCATTCGACGGCCATGTTGGGAGTACTGCTGAGTGCAAGCCCCTATGGGGCTGGGACCAGGAAGTCCAGAAATGACGCGTCCGATGGTTCATGACGGCATGCCTCCTCCGAAGGCCTGTTCCTCCGGGTTTGCCCGGGTGTATAAGGTGGTACCTTTGAAGTAGCTTGGGGGCGTTTAGGTTTGAGACTGGTTCCCAGGTGCGTTCACTGTGTGGATAGCCTTTCCACTCCACAAGATACTGTAGCTGACCACGTCTGTACCTGGAGTCACATATTCGGGACACTTCGTATTCTAGCTGGTCGTCGACAACCACAGGGGTAGATCTTGGAGCAGACCGGGAGGAATCTAGGGGAACCGGCAACCATGAATCAAAGGAAAAACACAAGCGAACTATGGAAGCACACGTCTAGCCACGGCAAGCGGTAGCGTTGACACACGCAGGGCCGCGGGGGCGTGTCCGCTTTATAGAATGTAATGCGTACGGCACGGAAACTGGTAAACAGTATTCCGTGTTCGACGGCCATGTTGGGAGTACTGCTGAGTGCAAGCCCCTATGGGTCAGGGACCAGGAAGTCCAGAAAGGACACGTCCGATGGTTCATGACACCTTTTCATCCAAATTGTATGGTTTCAATGTCCTTTTCCTTAATTGGAGGTTTCTGTCCGAGCTCCGGAGGTTGTCCTTTGCCTGTTTTCTGAGGCTCAACAAACATGAACATTCTGAAGTATCAACGGTTTGTGAAAGCAGTTTTCTTGGTCTTTTACGAATTCCTGGAAGGGGTTCCAAAGGGCCACAAATTTCAGGTATTGTCCTGCTTTTAGGGCGCATATTTTCTCCATTGCCATGACCTCCCAGATCTTGACCCACCACCAAGCTATTATCGTGCCCAATTCAGTTTTCCACCCTTGTGCCAGTGTCAATCTCACTGGCAAAGTCACCCCGCTATCTCTTTTATGTGCCCCAAGATCTCTTTCCAGTACATTGCTGCTTTCGGGCATATCCACCACATGTGATAGAGGTTTCCCCTCCCACCACATTGTCTCCAGCACTCTGCGGGGTACTTTGCATTTATTTTATGTAGACGATAGGGGGACATGTACCACCTGTAACAGAGTTTGTAGGCTTACTCTTTGATCGCTGTGCATTTTGATGTTCTATGCTCCGCCATCCAAATCTGTCCTCATTCCTCTTCCGTGATCGCATCACCCATGTTTTTCTCCCAGTTATCTGTATATGTGAGTTTGTCTTTCGTTTGCATGCTGTCCAATAGTCTATATAGTCTAGATACACCTCTTGCAGTTGTACCATACTGCATGGTCAATTCGAGCCCAACTGAGGCTCTAGTGCCCGCTTTCTTCACCACTGCTTGGTAGAGCCAATGTCTAATTTGCGTATATCTGTATCTTGCCTTCTCCCCAATGCCACATTTTTATTTCCATTCTTCAAACAGAAGGGGGCCCCACTTTGGTACATGTCTTTTAGGGTCAATGTTCCTGCTCTCGTCCACTCCTCCCAGAATTTCTGTTGTAGGCCCGGAGTGAAGTCGGCATTGTGTGCTAGAGTGGAAAAGGGACGCAGTCCCTGCTGTATTATTTTCTTACTGAGTGCCTTGTCCCAGCTACGCCAAGACATCCTAGTGGCGTCCAGTAGCTGACTCCCTGACCCCCTGCTTCTCGAGCTCCAGTGTTGAGGGCGTGTAGTGATTTGAATGGGATGCTTGTAACCACTTGCTCTATCCCACAGCATCCGTCTAGTGTGTAATGTCCCGCCCATTTCAGCATTGATGCTAAGTGTGCCGCTAATATGTATCTCTCTATGTCTGGAACCCCTAGCCCTCCAAGTGGGGTTGGGCACCTCAGGATTTTCTTGTGGAACCTTGGCTTCTTGCCTTGCCATATAAAGGCAAATATTGCTGTCTTTAATTCTTTAACCATTCGGGTGGTATGTCTATGGGCAGAGAGCCCACCATGTATAGCATACGGCGAAGGAGGGTCATTTTTACTGCTGCAATTCTTGCAAACGAGGACAACTCTTGGGCCTCCCATCTGTGCATGTCATCCTGCAACTGCTTCCAGAGGGGTTTTATATTTGCTCCATAAAGACCTCCCATGTCCCTCGTTAAATGTATCCCCAGGTATTCTAGGTTCCCCAGGTAGTTTTGTGATCGCTTCGTCCTCCTCTGTTATGTTTAGTGCTTTCGATTTGGAGTGGTTTATGGCGAACCCCGATATCTTGGCGAACTCATTACTCTGGGTAATGTGTCTTTGGTGTCTTTCAGAAATAGCATTTTATTGTCCGCGTATAGTGCAATTTTATGTATTACCTTCCCACGTGTCATGCCCCTAATTTCCTGATCTTGTCTGATCCGCACCCCAAAGGGCTCCATTGCCATTACAAAAATTAGAGGGAAGAGGGGGCAGCCCTGGCGTGTGCCTCTCCTTATTTCAATCTGTTCCGAGCACTGCCCGTTAACCAGAAAGCACGTAGATGGGATTTGAAAATTCGCCAGGACCATCCTAATAAAGTCAGGTCCGCATCCGAACTCCTCCAGCACATGGCACGCACCTTTTAATACAATATCTCATAGGTGTATACCCTACGATGCTTCAGTTTGACATCAGAGAGCTCTCTTATTTTTTAGGTGATTGGTTGCTATATCCCTCCGAACTATAATTATCACACTGAAATTGACCCTCTAAAAAGGAACGCTGTCTGAATAAGCATAAGAAGTGGCTACCGCAGATCAATACTACAATTTTTGGGTTTTTCCCAATGAGTGGACAAGGAAATCTGCTCTGCATCTTAAGAAAAGTAGTGAAGCAAAAACCACCTTGCATTATTGTTAGGGACAGAGCAAATCTATGGCTATTTGAAAGACAAGTAGTCTCTGTTCACCATTTTAAATCTGGCTCAAAAGGAGTTTGTTTAAGGTTGACATACTGCCAGTGTTATTCTATTAAAGAATTCTGACCATATCCACACCCCTTTTCTATAGCAAAGCTGAAGGGAAGCCCTCCCAGGAGAAGCATTGCATCTTCATTTCTCATATTATTGGCTGTCATCTTCATTTGCTAAACATGCTAAACAACATGGTTTCGCATTCATAGTTTAGACCAGTTGGGGTTGATGGATCATAATGACACATATAACCACCTTGAGATAAGTCACCACCCAATCATGAGTGCCAGAATGTGACTGAATTTTACACGTTGACTCTGTGTTCACTGCTTACAGCCAGCACCTCCCTTCCTGAGCATTCTACTGTACAAGCAGGCCTTGGTGCTCTAGTGCCTTCCCTCCACAGTTTCTCCATCCGCACTACCCCACCTGCACCCCTTAAGCCCCAAATTGCTCCTTTCCTACTCTGTTGGTGTTTCATTCCCAATGCCTGATTCACCTTCTGTTTTTTAGGATGGCGCATATTTGTATGTCATCCATTCCCCCAGTGACCCAAACACGCAGCTGATCGTTTCTTATTAATTCTTATCTAACACCCGGCAATTTTCTAAGCCCAATTAGAGGACTCACTCTCTGCCTCTCTGGTTTCCCCTCTCCATTCTTCCCAGAAATTCAATATCTGATCCAATGGAGGTGGGGGAAATGTCCACCTTAGGGCCATCCTCCATATCGGCATTAAATATGGTGTAAACATCAATAGAGAACCTGTATGATAATGTGCGTGCAGAAGTAAAACATCATAGCGTCCTGCTGGACTCACTCCTTGTGGAGAATGCCTCTAGAACCTGTGATGTGAGCAATTAAATGACAACAGTATCAGAAGTTGCCTCTGTAGTGATCCTACAGCCATGAAACCCATAAATAAATAATCCTTGTGGAAACTCAGGATGGTCCAAAAGGGGAAACCTAAGGAGAAAATGAAGAACCTGGAGAGACCATAGATGATCTATTTGAGTTATGTTGTGACACCACACATGGCCCCAGGAAATAAAGCATCTAATAATAAAACGAAAAATCAGAGGAAGGCGAAGTAAAATCAGAAATCAACTTGAACATTCCTGCGATGCCTAACAATAGTGGAGGAGAGCCCTACCCCAACAGCCTGTAAACGTCTCATCCAATCTAACATCATAGATTGTGGAAAAAGCAACAGAAAACTAAAAATAATAAGCATATTCTGACTCTACTGAATGTTGTTGAAGAGAATGGGCTATATACACCCAGTGACCATGAAGAGGATATAGTGGAACCAAACGAGATATCTGAGGAAGATGACCTTGTAGCTTTACCAGATTTTGATGGTAAAACATCTAACATAGTAGCAGACCAGAATGTATCTACCTCACCCAATACCATTGTCTTCATGACACAGGAAAGGAAGACCTTTGAGCTTTGTCATGAAGCCATTAATTGAACTGACAATGACTCGATGGAAATGAGTAGACTATTATTGGTTGCTATGTTTTCAAGCACATCATGCCTAGAGGGCCTGGAATATAGAAAAGACGTGATTGTTCGAATCTTCATAACAAACAAAGAGATAGCCAAAGAGCTACAAGAGTTTGTGAAGGAGCAGCTATATTTCAAGGGTAATTATTTAAAATAAACTGTCAGGATAGCAGTTTCTCTCTTTAATTGTCTTTGACTGGGGGATAGTTGGCTCTAGAGACGTCCCTCTTCTCTCTCAACTTATCCCAAGTCTGGAATTCACCTTCCAGCCACAGATGTCCCTATCAGGCTCTTAGTCTTCTGGCAATCTGTAACTCCTATCTGTCTCTCTCCTTACTGCCACTAAAGGTTTTCTCCCCAAGTCATTGGCTATCTGACTCCCTGGGGAACGTCTAACTCTCCTTCTCCTATTGCTGGTTAGTTTGTGGGGAAATAGGGAATGGTGCCTTCTTTGACCCAGCATCACTTACGTGCCTTTCACAAACTCTCACTCCTGACCCCTTTGCTATGTAAATCCTTTCCAACTGGTATCCTCCCACCACGTCACTATCCCTTACAATCTCTCACTCCGCCTTTCCACCTCCACCATTCAATCTTACTTCCTTTCCCACTCCTGTTCTTATTAACACTTCTACTCCCAACTGTGCTTCTACTTCTGTTATTCCTTTTCCCTCCTTCCTCTCACTCTACTTCTTTGCCTCCTACTGTCCTTCTAATCCTAACTCCTCTTCAATTCTGTACCAATAGCTACTCCTAGTCTCCCACTCACTGTAGCTGTTCATGCTGCTACCTAGAATACGGTTCCCACTGCGCTACTACCCCTACCTCTCTCTACCACCTTCCAGATTACTTAGGGATATGGTGCCATGCTCACCCTCTGTACTAGCCCTTCTTTGACCCTCAAGAACTCCCAGCTATATGGGGCCCTGCACAACCAGGGATATGGTGCCCTGATCACCCTTCTCCTACTAACTCCCACTAATATCCTTTGTTTGCTACTCCCACCACCTACTGCCTCTTCTCCCAACTACTAGTACCTCTGCCACTACTAGCCCACTCTACTTCTGCTACTTCCACTCTACCTCTACTGCTCACACTCCTCTCTCACACAAACACTCTATAGACTCCATCCTTAACAATATCCTCCACACTCCAAAACATTGTCACCTTGATTGGTCTCTTGAACGTCATCCTCTGCCTCCTGTCCTCACCAAACTAACCCACACCTACACACTCACACAGGCATACTTATATATCCCACCCCCTCCCAGGATTGGCCACTTACCTTAACCAATAGCTTACCTGGCTCCAGGGGGTGTGACAGGGGACGGCCAAGACAGATATTAAAAGGGCTAGTAAGCCCCACCACTTTTCCAACATGGACCCTGTTGTGGTCCTGGGATGCTGGAACACACAAGTCCCTGCAGTGCCTTTAAAAATAACAATTATCCAAATCCCTGGTGGTGTAGTGGATATGGCCTCCATGGGGTCTTCATTCCATGAAAATCACAATCCCTGGTGGGCTAGTGGTAGAAGGCCTTCATGGGGCCTGTCTTTAGTAATTTGATCTCCTTGGTGGGTTAGTGGTGGCTGTCCTCCTCTTCGCAGGCTCCAGCTGACAGTGCCAGCTGGCCGCTCTGCTGGCCCGCTGTTGTGGGCTAGCATGGCACCCCTTTGGTGCTGCACATCCCTTGTCAGCGTTCTCTGCCAGTATTGCTGCTGAACACAGCAACCCACGGCACAGACGCTGTTGCTTCCGCTGCAGTGCTCCCCCTCTCCCCGTGGCCCAGAGGCCGACGTCGCTGAAAGTAAGGAGAGGTGGGGAGGGGGCCTGGCTACATTCTGGCACCAGTGGGGTTAGGGTGGGCTCCCCCTTTTGACAGGGCCATGGAGCTGGCCCTGTCACAAGTTAAACCTGAATTCATGTTACAAGATCAATATTAATAATTGCTAAATAGAGCAAATGTACTGTCCCTGTTATACAAGATCCCTCAACTTAGACCAATTACCTTGTTGGATGTCAACTTGGTTGGATTTATAAATGACAAACAGTTGGATATAGTTGACCTTGAGATCCCATTGAGGTTCATCCGGAACATTTAACTTGCAGAAATTGAACATTTTAGATCCATGGGTTACACTATAAGCCCATTCATGCAGGGTCGGAATTTCCAGGATACCCCTCCAGACTCATGTCTCGGGTTGGCAGGGGATTCTGGTTAGGACAGAAGGGCTGAACTAACTATAAACTGTTCCACTAAGGCTGGGGCCTCTCTCTGGAATAGCCTCCCTGCCTCTCTGAAACTTGAGGAGAACCCTCTCTGGTTCCGGAAGCACCTCAAAACCTTCCTCTTTGCTTCTGCTTTCTCTCCTCCTCTCCCCTGCTGATTGCGTGCCTGAAAACTACACTGGTTACCTGGCCACCCTCTGATCTCGGGCCCAGGTCCCCTCCCCGCCAGTTGCACACCTGCTCTGCCCTCCTGGCAACCATTGCACTCAGGTGCTGTTTCTGTATCCCTACAGCCCCCTACCAACACTTGACACCTGATGTCTGCACTTACTCTTGCACCTGCCACCAGCTGGCTGCGCTATTTATGTATTGTTTTTATTTATTGTTACTGTTATCCTATGTACTGCACTGCCCCCTCCCGCATCCCCTGCACCTTTGCCCCTCCCCCTGCCCCTCCCTCACACTTGCACGATCTCAATGTCACCTGGCCTAATAAGATTGTTGTTTCTGTCTTCCCTCTGTTCCCCCTCCCTTGCCTCATTGCGCTTTGAAACGCTTGTGTATAGGCTCGTTATAAATGCCATATCATATCATAAGGTAGGGGGTAAGACAAGCAAGAGGACAGTTAATATGAACGCACCACCCTCTGTCAGGCTATATGAGCTGGTTGTGGCTCCCTGGAGACCTCATGAATTCATGCCATCAAGAGAGGGACAGAACTTCGGCTCTTTAGCCCAATGCATCATCTGAAAGTCATCTCATGGAATTCAAGTGGGCATAGACACTTACTTACGGACACAGAGATATGTGACACCCTATGCGATTACTCAATCATTGTGTTCCAAGAAACATGGGTAACTTCACCAGTCTATTCAAATGGACATTATGGCCCTCATTACAAGTTATGCCGGTAGCCATGCCACAATTTGCGGCATGGCTGCCGGCAAAACCGCATCCGTGTCTGTGTCCTCGGAATGAGCACTTACTGGACCATTCCGAGTTCGGATGGCCCGGTAATTCCTCACTCGAGGACACGGACACGGTTCATCCCCATTCCCATTTCAGCCCCCATAGGGCTGAATTGGAATGGGAGAGGGAGTAAACAACGGGCCATTACGAGATGGCCCGTTGTTTGCTCCCTCTTCCCCTCGCGGGACCCGATATGCACACCTGGTTTTCCCAGGCGTGCTTAACGTGTCCCGCGAGGGGACCTCGTAATGTGGCGTAACGGGTTGAACGGCGCCGCAGCCTTTTACGGCGTCGTTTAACCCGTTCCGCCATGGTCGTAATGAGGCCCTATGTCTCTTCAGTCTGCAGTTAGGGGCACATTGGGATCTTCTTCTGGGGGTTTGGTGATTGCTCTGTGTAGCATTATTGGCTTAACTATGATAAAATCTCTGCCATCAAAAGACAGTTTTCTTGCCACAGAATATACATGCACATTGGATTCTATAGCATTTACTATACTCATAATTAATAAATTTTGGGATCCCGATAAATGCAATATAGTCAGCTTTCTTGATAACCTCTCGAACAATTTGGAAGCATGGCACTCAGCCACTATAAGGGACTAATTGTGCTTGTGGGTGACTTGAATTCAATTTGGAAAATACCTGAGGGGAGGCACTTACTTTAGACTCAGGGGTGAGCTACAGAAATAGACTTGCATGATTATCTTTCTTATAAAAATTGTGTCTTATGCCATTGAATGAGAAAGTCATGGGGATCTGGACAATGCTGTAACATGGCACATGGGATCCGCCACATGTTGCATTGATTTCGCCAGAGCTTAAACATCAATCCTACAGATCTAAGTCACCATCATTTCTTGACAGCAGTGTTTTCCCTATTGTAGAAGTCAGCCGAGAGGGTAGGCCTGACTTATTTATCAGTAGCCGCTGTGCTTCACAAAGCTGTATGGAATGGAATTAACATTGATACATGTAACAGAACAATACAGGGTGCCTTTGAGGAGATGAATAGGGATGAAAGGAATGTGTTTGTTTCCACATAATCACATATAACTTATTTCAAGAAATCTTCTATTACTGCTAATATCAACAACAAAAAATGCTGTATTTCCACACAAACATCTTTTTGATGCGGAAGTACAATCAAAAAAGAGAGAAATGTGACAAGAGTTAATAAATATGAAGAGCTGAAGGGTGACAATGCCTATACAACTGTCTAGATCTAAATTATGTAGACAAAAATATAAAAATTGGATGCTGCAGCATTGACACAATATGATGCAATGAGATGCAGAAGTAATGTTAGTGTCAATAACATCAAAACAGGACAAACATTTCTGGTCTATTGTTAATAGCCTGGAATACAGCCAACTGGAAGCAAGTTACATCTGATTCCATACGACAAGTGGGCTGATCTTCAGTACTTATACAAATTACTGACCCGTGCAGATTGTGAGGATTTGTGGCCAATGCAAGTGACTTACTGGAATTTTAATTTTGATTATGACGACATCTTAACTTTCATCAGAAATTGCCGGAGGTCCAGAGCAGCCATCCCGAATGGACTTTCAAATAGAAAAACGAAAGCAGTTCTAGATGTATGGGCAAGCATCCCCTGTTCATAAATGTAATAGGCTCTATGAGCATGCCAGCCTCTTGGAAGCTATCATATATCATACCAATCTACAAAAAAGGGAACGGACTGGACCTGACCAATAACTTTCTTATTACACTTATGGACTGAAAGAGTAAGGTATTCTCTTCCCTCTTACATAGAGAATTAGAAGCATGAGAGTACAATCAGGGCAGCTGGGCAGATTCCAGTAGGGTTTCTATAACCAAATAGGTAGGTCATTGAAAGGCATGATTATGGATGTTTTGCACGATATGACAAATGGACCCAATACACAACCCCTTTAATTTGGGGTTGATTGATTTCTCATTGGCCTGCGATGTGGCCAATAGAAGAAAAACTCTGGGAGAAGTTAGATAAACGGGTTCTTCCATAGAGTCTCTTAGGTATACTGGTGTACTTACACACAGACACCAGAATTAAGGTGAGATTAAGCTTGAAGGGGCACCTATCTAAAAATATCAATACATATAGAGGACTCAGGCAGCGGTGAGTACTGGTTTAATCTTTACATCTCAGATCTGGTTGATTATTTGAAGGGCTATTCGCTAGCATCTCACTGCCTGAGTAATATGCACATTCACTGGTTAGCTTATGCCAATGATGTGTTAATCCTGGGTCATAATCAGATTGGCCTGGGGGCTTTGAATGACTATGCAGCGTTGTATAATTTTAGAGTCATCACAGACAAAACTAAGATCACGAGACTCTCCAATAGTAGGAAAAAACAGGTTACAGATGAAACATGGACCAGGTTCCTATTGCAGTATCTAACGACTTCATGTATCTGGCCTTTTTAATCTATAGTAAATGTAAGAAAACATCATTTAAGCAATCAATTATAGAAAAAGTGATGGGCGTCATACCCAAAATGAAAAAAAATCCCCTTTAAATTGAGAGGATTTACAATGATACCGCCCATTAAGTACTATAATACAAAAGTAGTACCAAAGTTGTTTTATGGGCTGAAAATTGGATTGGCAACTAACTGGGACAGTTTGGCTTTTCTAAATGGGAAACTGTGCAATCAGTACTATATTTACATAATAGTTTACCCATTGTGATCCTATGCTATGACCTTTGATTTTTGGCCCTCATGTGGGACACCAAAGGGTGTCTCACCCGCTAGTCCTTGGGGACTTATCATCCAGGCAGCCAGGACACAGCCATCCTTTGGATCCAGTTCCTGTGGATTTACCAGTGCGAGAGGATCACCTGAGTGAGGGGTCATCAGGGAGTGGGGGTGAGGCGACCAATGGTGACATGCAGTCTCTCCCTTTTCCCATACACCTGACACATCCTATTTTATAGGATTCTCCAATGCCCCAACCGCCCCCCATCTACACAAACACTGGGCTGAGGAAGAGGGCTACTGACAGTAAAGAGGCTAACGCTTACATATCTCATTGGACATATCCCACTAATCCAGTCAGGCACAGTCAGGCAATTGACTTTAAATGCATACATCTGATACCAATTGCCTCCCTCACACAGATAAAAGGCAGAACATAAAGACACACTCTGAGCAAGGTGGACCATGAGTAAGAGCAGAACTTCCGAGGTGAAGGCGAACCTAATGGAGCAGTGCGACGGACCGATGGACGTGAGCAAAGGGTAGAGGACTCCAGGAGTTCCCTGTAGGAGGTCATTACCTCCAAAAGGCTGTGAAAGACACTTGGAGAAGGCTGTATCTCAGACAAGAAGACTGCATTGTGTTTCAAGGATGCCAGCGACCCTCCTGGCTGAATGGCAGTGTTGGGGAGGCAATGCCAAACCTGCGGTATTAACCTTGACTCGTGAATTAAAATTGCAAAATACCAGAGAGTAATGCACACAGCCAGAGAGTTGGCGAGCGTCATGAACGACCGGTGTGTGTTAAGCAAAGATTGAAGTTGCAACGGTATATCACACAATTGAAGGCTGCACACGTGTGGATGAGATGCGAAGAAAGGCAGACCTGTGGTGAACTTTGAATTGCTAATAGCTGTGAAACCAGTGATACTGAGTAACGGTGAGGTCTGGCAAAAAGAAGTATCCCATTCAAAAGTCTACATAATAGGTGAAATGTTTTTGTTATAATGCAATAAAGGGAAAGAACTACAAGTAGTGAAGTGTTCAAAAGTAACCCTGTGAAAAATGGGGTAGTAAAAAGTTCAATGTTGAACTTTTGTGCTTATGACTTCGAACTGCCCTGATCAAGAGACACTGGGGCATATGACACAAGAGTGTGAGTTGAAGGGAAAAGTTGTGCTGCATAGGTCTATCGTAAAAGCCACAACCTTTGAAAGTCTTCAACATCAGGAAAAGGTTGAGTCCAACATAGGGAGAACAGAAGTGTGTTAAGTTAGGGGAAGGGAACCCCTAAAGGATGTGAATTGATCTTGGGGAAGCAAACCCCTGCAGGTTGTGTGTTTGAAAGGTCTGAGACCGACTGAGGGAGAGCTAAGTGAAATTGTTGCTTTGAAAGATCCGAGCCCGATCAAGGGAAACCAAAGTGAACTTTTTGTTCAACTGTGTTTTGAAAGCTGGAAAAAGAGATTAAGGCCTTGGGCCGATCGAGGGAGTCTGATGTGAACTTTTTGTTGAACTGTGCTTTGAAAGCTGGAAAGAGAGACTTTAACGTTGAAGGCCAGGGGGGCCTCAATTCACATTTGCAGAACTGCTGTGTTTTTTTTAGAACCTGAGCCAGAGTGTGTCATCATGTCTGTGGGACCGCCGAACTCTGTGCTGTCTAACGTAGGGAGGAGAGCAGACTCAGCCACACTTATTCTTTATATTCGAACACTAAATTTCCTTTGCATACATATTCTCATTTAGACACTTTTTGAACAAGAGATAGGGCAGGTATTAGGCATTGTTAGTAGAGGCCATTCGATTTGACAGACTCAACTAGGACTGTTTTATGTATTATTTGATGATAGAGACTACTCCCATCCTAGCTATAGGGCAAAGTAGAAGTAGAAGTTTTTACAAACCCCAAAAATTGAATAAAGGTTTTACACATTTTACCTTTTGTGTCAGTGTCATATTTGTGATACCATGCCTCCCTTACACTCAGTAGCCGGGTATTATGGAACTCCCTTTTGCGATGGAGATAAGTCTTAATGCTACCATTAGATTCACTTTTTGTGATTTACATGAAGGGTAATGACTATTTGATACATAGGTACTTCTCCTGTTGTTCTAGAGGTAAGCCAATGCCCCCCATAGTCTGAGGCTTGATTCAGACCCATTTTGGGTTTTACATTTGTTTTAGCACTCTGTGCATGGTCTGTTGCTGTGCCCATACCCACTCCCTCCTGCTTCCTGATCTCTGTCTTGTTCCAACCTTGCACCGCACCCTCCTCCCCTGATTGGCCACTAGGCCCTCTTTACACATCCTCCCAGGGCAGCCCCTCTGCCTGGTCAGTCCTTCGGCTAAGGGCCTAAGGCAAAGGGCAGCTACTGGAGAAGCAGCTTGCCCCGTGTTCCAGCAGTGACTGATGAAGTAAGTATGGTCTGGGTCGGGAATGCTGTAATCACTGTATCACTGATATCTCTACCACGCCACCAACATACCATCAAATACCAATGAGCACTCACTGTATAATTATGACACTTTACCTGTAACCATTTATGTCTAGCAATATTATGCTACTCACTGTAATGCAGATCAAAGAAATGTTCCTGTAGCTAAGACACTCTCTTGTAACAGAGCCTCAATGTCCAAGGGCTGTTAGTGCACTTTACAAATACAAATAAATAAAATAAATGAATACATTTGCCAGCTAAGAAGTAGAAGTCCTATCACTATTGTACTCCAACCCTCAAGTATTGTGTCATCTACTTTGTGCCCCCATTTTAGGCATTCCTCCCTCTATCCAGGTGTCCCAGATCTTGGTGTTACTGCATTTACTGTTGTGCCCCCACGTTAGGCATTTCTCCCTCTATTCAGGTGTCCCAAATGTAGGCATTACTGCATTTACTGTTGTGCCCCCATTTGAGGCATTTCTTCCTCTATCCAGGTGTTCCAAATCTGGTTGTTACTGCATTTACTGTTGTGCCGCCATTCTAGGCATTTCTCCCTCGATCAAAGTGTCCCAAATCTAAGCGGTGCTGCATTTACTGTTGTTCCCACATTCTATCTGTTCGTCCATCTATCCAGGTGTTCCAAATCTGGGTGTTACTGCGTTTACAGTTGTTCCCCCATTTTAGGCACTCCTCCATCTATCCAGCTGTCCCACATCTAGTTGTGACTGCATTTGCTGTTGTGCCCCCTATTTGGGCATTTCTGCATCTATCCAGGTGTTAGAAGTCTAGGTGTTGATGCATTTACTGTTGTGTACCCTCTTCAGGCTTTTCATCTATTTCTCTGGTACCTCAAATCATGGTTATTAGCATTTCCAGTTGTGTCTCCATCTTGGACTTTCTTCCCAGGTGCCCCAAGACTAGGTGCCTTGTATTTACTGTTGTGTCCCCAATTTGGGTGTTTTCCCCACTTCCCAGATACAACGAATCAAGGTATTTTAGTACAATGCATGACACTGGCAGGGATATGTGCCACAGGTGGACAAAACTGAGGGGGTATGACAAAGTATCACCACTAAAAAACATACCCCTCTGCTTTCACCTCTCGCCTAACCACAACCAGACCTCTACAGCACAACAAACAGCACACACTTCACTACACTGCAACAACTAAACAAACCACAGCTACGCTCAGCGAATGGTGTAAACCGAACTAAAGCTGCCAACAGCACATTACAGCTCTCTTGTGCTTTTTTCCTGCTCAGTCCTACTAACGTACCCACCACACCTCTTGCTTTTCAGATCCACCAGAGCGCCAGGGGAGCACTCAGGTGGTGATAGTGTGCGGTATAAATATCTTTTGACATAACATTGCATAACAGTTGGGTTCAAAGTGTAATAAAGTCCTGCAATATCTAAACTGTAGTCAAGATAGCCATATTATTACCCCTGGTAAGGTCAGACTTCCACTTCCAGACTTCCACTATGGGAGTAGCGTTGGATCACTACCTGTGAGGCTGTGCCCAGGTTTAACATCTATAAAGCATTATGGAATGAGGCCAAGAAGAGAGACAATTTACCATCTTATTTAAAAAATTTCCCAAATGCAAATCTCAGACAGCACTTCATTAGACTGAAGCTAAATGTGGTGTTAACAAGAGAAATATTACACATAAGAAATAAACCTAAATATCCTAGCTCAGTGTGTAGATTTTGGAATGTTGAAAGCTAGAAAAAAACATTAAGGGCCTCATTAGGACCCTGGCGGTCCCGTAATGAATGGTGCCGGTACGGGACCGGCACCGTTCATTACGGGCTGCCCTATCACGAGGCCTGCTAGCGGGTCCCGCTTTTCACGCCTGTTCAGACCAGACGTGAAAAGCGGGACCCGCTCGGAGCCAGGATGCTAACAACGGGCCCATCATTAACAGGCCCATTGTTAGCATCATCCCCATTCCCATTTGGGAATGGGGATTGATTTTTACCAGTTCCCAGAAAAGGTCAATTACTGGGTCCGCCAAGGTCGTAACGACCCGGTTATTGCCCTTTTCTGGGACCTGGTAAAAAATCAATTCCCGGCGGCAGCCGTTCCCCTAGTAAGGGCACGGCTACCGCCTGGGTCATATTGAGGCCCTAAAACACTTGCTTTTGGACTGCCCAAACTTGTGGAAAATCGCATATCATTTCTTGAAAGGTATGTGTTTCGGGTGGAGTTTGAGTGAAGGCTTCTTTTGGGCTCGCTGCTTTTCAGGAAATGTAACCTCTTTATCACTTACGATCTTAAGATTCTTAAAACACATACAAATAATTGAATAGTCGAAAGAATAAGGGGAGAGCAGTAGTAACTGTAGACCTCATATACACCAGCATTGAACGGCTTATTGAGTGAGTGAAAAAAATGCCTTGGTTTATGAAAGTTATGCACCAGCCTAGCACTTTATAGAAGTAATGAATTTCTCCTTTTCTTATTTTTTTAGATTGTTTGTGTATTTTACATGTTTTAAAAATCCAAATGCCACTTGCAGGAAATTAACACAGTTTTGCACTTTTTGTATATGTGAATGCGCTTATATATGTGATACATTTTTTCCCTTGCATATAGGTGGAGCATATACAGTATGTATTGCATAATGTATGCAATTATGTAATTTTGTGAAAGGTTTAACTTGTGAACCAATGCACAATACAATTTTTTTTAAATGTAATTGTTAAGCACTGTTAGCACCTCTGGGGCAAGCCCTGGGGTGCTAAAGGATTTAAAACTTGATGATGCTTGCTCCAATAGCCAGTAACAGCACCTGGGCCTGGATCTTTGGCCCTGAGCCGTTACGCGCAGGTGAATCCGGCTGCATTAGGTATTATTGTTTAACTCCCACCACTGACAAGGACCCTCAGCCACCTCTTTTTAAACTACCCACAGAAAGGGATTGTTTAACTGCCTTCCCATTTCAGTTCCCCAGACTCCTGACACTAGCTGTATTGAAAATGCGGGTCACATTAAGTTAAAATCCTTTATACTGTTAACTCTGTTTTATGTATATGTGTTCAGTGTTCATTATTAAGAAACATCCCCAACACAATAACTAGGCCTTAAAAGTTATTGCTGTAGGAATCTTGGTGTGGTGCTGAGCAGGAGTGTTAATGACCTCAAAGGTGATCGCCTCAAGGGGGCGCTGGGTGCAAGTTGCAAGTATTATGGTTATGAAGCATTATTGGCCTATTAAATAAACAGTAGCTTTGACATCAAAATATCTTTGCATTTCATCTACTTAATTCTTTAATTAACCTATGTCTCATTATAATCATCATATGCTTTTTAAAATGAGAGACCATAAAAGCATATAGAAATATCAGGAGCATTTTAAAACACATATTAAAACCAAGGAATAAAATAGTTTAGATAAACACAAAAATTCACATCAAAATACAGCAACAGTTCTAAGTGATAACAAAAAGTATAAAAATCTAGTTCAAGAAACAGATAACAGAGGCTGGATGGATTTTGGTTATGAGACATCGCTTGATGTTATTCATTATCTGAGCTCTTCTCGAGCCCCTGGCTTGAATAGGTTTTTCGAATGTTCTATTTAAATCAAACCCAGAATTGTGTGTCACCATTCTGTCGTGTTTGTTCTAAAATATTACAAAACGTAGTCTTCCCTGAAACTTGGTCTACTGCTTATATAATTCTAATGTGTAAAAAGGTTGTGAGATCAGACCCAGTAAACCATGGACCTGTAGCAGTATTGGATGTGTACAGCAAGGTTTTTGCTTAAGGTGTATGAATGGGGGTTCCAGTGAACCTTTTATGGATGATAGTGGGCTTATATTCTAATACAAAGATCCAAGTCTGCTTGAATAAACTTGGCCATTTATCTAAAACTGTAGACTCATATTGGGGTGTTAGGCAGGGATGCGTTTTGGCTCCCTCCCTGTTCAACCTATACATGGCTGATATAGTAAAAAGTCTATTACCAGATACTTTTGTCTCTCCTAAATTACACCATCTTCATCCAGTATGGCTTGCATATGCAGACGACTACCTTCTTTTCGATTGTACACCATTGGGCCTGCAACACCCATTTAATGCCTTTACCGAATTTGCAAATAAACATTCTTAAAAGGTTAATCCATTCGAAACTAAAACATTGCAGTGCTCAAACTCTAAAAAAAAGAAAGAACAGATATGGTCTACGGGGTCAGAATCAGTGGAGAAAGTGGGGTCTTTGATTTATTCGTGATTCCTATTTTCTTCCAGAATCAGGGTTCCGAAGATTTGTTCCTGGATTAATGCTATGGTGAGGCAACTTGAGAAAGTGGACTTTAAATATGGGAAATTTACCTTGAGGCCCACAATGTGTTTCTACGAAGGGAAGGTAGTCCCCAAATTACTGTATGGGAGTGATACTTATCCTATGGCTATAATTGGTTATCTGCCGAAGGAGAACTCTTTTAAGGGTCCCCTCTTCAATCCCGGTAACAGATATAAGGTATGAGCTGGGAGTGGTTTCATTGAAGGCCAGAGCTGATTGGAAAATTCTCACTCTCCTTTGGAAAATCGACTGTCCTCCTGATTTGTCATTTTATGTGGATTTAAAAAATATGCTGGAGGAGAGAGAGGGAATGCTTACCTATGTGTCCTTAAAGTCTATTGTGGTACCCCATTGGAAGTAATAGGGAATTCGACAGAAGTCTTGATTTATTATCCATCTCAAATTAAAACTGAACTGTACGAAATGGACTGGATATCCACTTTAGAGACTATGCATGTTTATCCCTCCCTTGTCCATCTTAGGGAGGAACACAAGAAATTGGAGAGTTTAGCTAGCCCCATTTTTAGCAACTTATCAAGATAGGTCCACTAGGTCATTATTTCTTTGTTTTCCGGTGGAATTTGATCCTGACTAGATCATTTCTTGTACATTATGGCATGTTAACGGAGGAACAAAACTTATGTTGATTTGGTAATGATTTCATTAACTGGGTCTGAGATCGATCTATTTTAAGAAATATTATGAAATGTTTTTATCTTTCTGGCTAGTCACATTGGCCGGAATGTCTAGCTGGACTTTCTACTTCATTGTTAGTGGCAGTTCAGTGCTGAAGTTAGATGTGAATTAAATTTATTTTGAAGATTCTGTTGATAAGCTGGATGAAATGTTTGTTTTATTGCTGTTTTAATTATTTGAAATCTCAAATTTATATGAAATGTTAGATTAAATATTGTAATTGATTGTGGTTTTATTATGTCTTATCTATGTATGTTTGATGTCTACAAATGTTAAAGGTTGATTTTCAACCAAATAACAATAGACAAATAAAAATAAAATAAAAATCTAGTTCAGAAATAGATTGTAAACATGCCTTTTCTACTGTGTAAGTACCTTTATTGCAGCCCACCTCATTCTCTGTATCCTTCCCCATGCAGTGATTATGTAAGAGGCACAGCAAACACCACCATTGAGGCAGCTGCCCATAGAAGAGCCTCCTTCATCCATCTACTACCTGCTGTAATCAGAATAGGTCTAATGAATGATCTCCTTGAATCATCAAAGAGATTTTTTTTTTTTTAAATGGGCCAGTGATTCCAGCAAAGCAAGACTAAAGGCACAATGGCAGTCGGAGTGATCAAGGTCATGCTAGATTCCCATATTCATCTTTAGTGGGAGGGTGTCAAACCTTATCTTCATTTAGAGTGACCTTATCTTTATACTCTTCATAGGATTGACATAAGCGTCCCTTCCCCTCAACTTGATTTACATAGAAAGTTATCCTGTGTAGCTTTTTCGGTCTCAGGAATACTGTTAGTCTTCCATGACTGCATTTCATACAGATATTTACAATATCAGAGATCAAAAATGTTTCTGAATGCTTGCAGGTATGCAGCTTAATAATTTAGAATTGGATTTGTGGAAGTTAATTATTTGGACTACTCAGGCAAGGACACTGCAGTGTAAATTAATGAATAAAGACTACGATACATTTCCCAATACTGCCTAATTTATGGTTATCCATTAGGTGGTTTTCTAGATGTTTCAAACTTACACTACTGTCAGCGCTAGCCAGGATTTCAAGTGTGGATTCATTGTGAGAGTTGTAGTTCAAAACATCTGCAGGGCCACATAATGAATAGCCATGGTCTAATTGATGCTCATTTTTGAATAGCAATCAACATTGAATAGTATGTGTTTGAAAATCCCTTGGATTCGGTGTGATTCTTGCCTACTTTCCAGTTACAAGCAGAAGGCTTTCTGTAGAGTTAGAATTGCTGGAGGAAGCCATAAGTTTAAACAAGAGATGTCAAAACACACAATTAGATGGTATTCATAGAAGTATTCAATTGTTTGCATGGGCTACAGATATAAGTACCATATCGAGGAATGCCAGCAGTTAACTGTGGAATGAAGATACATCTGTTTGATTCCATTTTATGGTGGCAGACTTGCCTGAAAGTGCTATTCCCATGATGCTCTGGAGAAAAGAATTAGGTGCCCATGAAATCCATCAGGATCTGCCGATATAACAAAGATAATTCTAGGGGCAGGTGCAGGGTGAAGGCATGGAAATGTGCAGTTAACAGTAGTACTGTACGATGGGTGTAGAGTGGGGAAGCTTCTCAAGACGTTATGGGTGGAGGAAATCTGCAAAGGTGGGAGTTGAAAACATACGCATTGTCCCAGTGCAGAAAGGAGAAGAGACAGGAGTGTGAAATAAAAGACTAGGACACTAGCTCACAAATGGCATAATATGTGACCTCTTCTTTGACCAATGGGCTGATGGTGAGGAAAGTAGGCCAACTCACAGCATAAAAAGTTACGACAAAATTCAGTGTTGGCAAGAAAGGAATACAAAGAATACATTTCTATGTAAGAAATCCAAGCATCAGGCTAGTCATCATTGTATCAGAAAGAGTTTTACGCCTGTAATTTTAAGTGAATGCTGGATGTAAACTGGGATGTTATGTAAGTGTGAAACTAATACCTTAATACCTTATTTGAGGCCGAGACACACTGATTAGTATGCAGTGCCATTATCTAGCCTAGATTAATGCCCATCAGCTTGTTTGCTGCAGGAGTTCGCTTGCGGTGTAGTTCGAGCGAACTACATTTCCCGGCAATCTCAGGGAACATAAGCACATCGGCAGCGCATTATCGCCAGTGGGTTTGTCAGAACAGTTTTTGCCGGTTCTCGACTGGTTTGCAGCGTGGGAGCAGAGCAGTCATCTCTTTAGGTAACTGTCTCCTCTGTGTGAAGCCTAGTAGCAGTGCTCTCACTTCTAACTTTGCAGTGCTGCACAATGTCAGACATAGGCCCAGCCCCCATGCCCATAAACAAAATGGCTGCCATTCTAGAAAAATATATGACAATGGCCCTTACATGGATAACACCCCTGTATCTGTCATTATCCTCCAGAAAGATCACGGCAAAAAAATGATGACACCCAAACTGGATAGTGGGAACCAGCCCAATTCCATCAGTCATGATTTAACCACTTGGATATTTGCCTATGTGTGTTTGTAGACCACAGCTTGACCCTCATGAGGGTGAAGACTACTCCAGACAACTTACAGCCGATAGCTCTAGATATTTCGATAATGACTGTTTGTTGCTAATATAAATTGCACTACATGCCCCCCTTGCCACCTTTGACGCTGCAAATCATGATGAGCCAAATATGCCTGATGCGCAAATAATTAATGAACAGCAGTCCTCAGCTGAAGATCTAGCCAAAACCCTCAAATGTATGTTGCCCAACACTTGATCAACAATGAAGCCCTCCACAGAAGTGGAATATTATATCCATAATCAAATAATCAACATCTGGGCAGTCACGAAACATGGCTGCATGCAGCTGCTGGACCAGCAATTACCTTGGCCCTTCCCTTAGGGCACAACATCCTCAGATCTGACCGTACTCCTGGCAAGGGCAGTGGAGTGGCACTGATTTGAGAAGCCTGTCTTCAAATACATCAAGTAGAGTTTGCCAATGTATTTAACTGTGAGGTATTACTGGTAAAATTGTATGTTGACCATAACACCACATTCAATATGATCGTGGTATATCGACCACCCAATAATATGCCAGACTTTTTGTTTTGCTCCACCTTAGTGACCTGATTGTACCTTTACTAAAGCCTCTGTCTAAAGTTATCATTTTAGGAGACCTTACCTTGGAATTGTTGATATTTTTGACCCCCTAGCAACTACTCTGGTGGATTTTCACTTTTGCCAGCATATTGATACAGCAACCCATATCAAGGGCACGATACTGGACTGGGTGGCCACTTCTAATGTCACCATAAACAACATTGAGATCACCCATTGTTTCATCAATTTCAATCTCCTGTGTCTGTCATAGCCTATCAAAACCAAAGGGAATAAATGCATGGCTAAATATAGAAACATGCACAAGCTATCCTCTGCATCCAAAGCACCTTTTTTGTGGCTCCCTTGAATAACCTATACATTTGAGCACCAAACAGCAACTCAAAAAGGTTTTTTTACCCTCACATTGAGAAAGGCAGGGTAGATTCTTTATGCTCTATAGGAACGTACCTCATCCAATTAACACCAGAAGAAAGGATGCATTTAGTCAAGGCTTGCCTTTCAATCCCATTGGCTCACTCTCTGACACCATTAGCACCTGAGCACATATGGGTTTACAGACTTGCAAAGTACAGCCCCAGCTTGACATAGACTCTCTTAAGGCTTTGCCTCAAAAGGTTGACCCATTGTCAGCTTAGAGTGAATTCCGTGTTGTCATAGCTACTAAGGACAGCGAACCCTTTGTGACCCCTTTACAGTCAACATTATTCTGGGAAATGTGTCAAATGAACCTTGTGCACTAGACCACCATGACAAACAGGTATTGAAACTTGTTGACGGGGTCAGTGAACCTATGTGTGTCAGGATCCGAGTCTTCGGACTCTCAGCTCACCTATTTGTTTCTTTTGGATCTCTTCTTGGAGTTTGCGGGTTTCTTTTTCCTGGATGAGCAAGCCTTGTAGAGGTAAGGTCTAGAGTCCTCTGAATCCAGTCTGCTGGGCTACGGCGAGCACACAGGTTCTGATTCCCGACCGCGGCGGCTCCGGGACTTGGAAAACACTCAATGTTCCTGGGAGGATCTGGGACGGACCAGGACTGGAAGGGATAAGGGAACATGGCTCCGAATACAGAGGTCGCGAAGGGGAGACGAAGGAGACCCGGAAGGAAAAGAGAACGGGCACCAAGATTTAAAGAAGTAAAGGGCTGGGGAACTTAGAACAACATTTGCTGGGACGAAGGGAGCGGAGTAATGGTTATTGACTGAGGGACCAGGCAGACCAAAAGGATCGATATCACCGATTCATGACAGCATACCTCCTCCTATATCCCAGTCCACCAGCCTTGCCGGGATGAATCCGATGAACGCGTTGCAATAAGTGGGGTGCATTTATATTGGAGACTGGTTCCCATGTCCGTTCACTTGGTAGATAGCCCTTCCATTCCATCAAATATTGGAGACAACCTCTTCTGTATCTGGAATCGCAGATCCTAGAAACCTCTAATTCGATTTGGTTATTGACAATCAGCGGTCAAGGTTTTGACTTGGTTGAGTGGAGGAAGGGTTTCAACAGTGATGTATGAAAATCAGGGTGGATTCTGTTCCAGGTGGCTGGTAATTGGAGTCAGAAGGTTACCGGTTTGATGATTTCAATTACTGAGAAGGGTCCATAAAAACGAGGTGCCAGCTTGTTGGGTCCCAGATGCCGTGGCAGATATCGAGATGAAAGCCAAACTTTATCTCCAAGAGCATAGGAAGGCCCGGGTCGTCTTTTGGTATCCGCAAACCTTTCTATGGCCTTCCTGGCCTTTTCTAAGTGTTCCTTCACTTGTTTGTGAATAGAGACACGCTGTGCAATCCAAGCGTCCACTAACGGAGTTAACGTGGTTTGTGGTAAGAGTGTGGGTAACACTGATGGATGGAACCCTTGGTTACACAAAAAAGGACTGGTCCTTGTCATGGAATGGTCTGAATTGCTGTAGGCAAATTCTGCTACAGGAATCAAAAGTGACCAATCATCCTGTACCCTTGAGGCAAAACACCGTAGATACTGCTCAAGGGTTTGGCTTACTCTCTCCTTGATGCCATTTGTTTGTGGATGATAGCCCGAAGACAAGGCACGTCGAATACCTAACTGTTGACAGAGGTGCTTCCAGAACCTGGAAATGTATTGTGGACCACGGTCAGAGATGACTTTAGAGGGAAGCCTATGCAACCGAAATATGTGGGTAACAAAAATCCTGGCCATTTCAGGTGCTGAAGGCAGTTTAGTTAGTGGAGTAAAGTGGGCCATGTGAGAAAAGAGGTCTATAGTGACCATTATGGCGGTAAATCCATTGGAGGGAGGAAGGTCCACGATGAAATCAGTGGCAATGATTTCCCAGGGTCGAGATGGTAATTCAGGTTGTTGGAGCAGACCCACTGGTCTCCTGTTGTCGGTTTTGTTCTGGTTGCAAACTGAGCAGGCTTGTATATAGGCACATATGTCAGAGCGCATTTTGGGCCACAAGAAGTTTGTTCTTATTGTCTGGTAGTTGGCCTGGATTCCACGGTGCCCGGAAAGAAATGTGTCATGGCAGAGATTCATGACTTTAGTCTGACTTTTCCGGGTAGGGATCACCAAACTCTTTTTCTTAAAGAGGTAACCATCCTTAGTAGAAAGAGCCCAAGGATTGTCCTTAGTGTACTCCTTCCACATGTCTGAGGTTGCAGTCTCTTCTCGTATTGTTTCTAAGAGCAAGTTGGCGTGGCTATGAACACATTGTCCAGAAACATTTTGGGGAAGGTTAGTGTTTCCTCCTTCATGTAATCCGGCCTTCTGGAGAGAGCATCTGCTATTATATTTGATGGACCAGGAACGTGTTGAATGTTGAACTGATATTGGGCAAAAAAATAGGCCCATCGTGCCAAGTGATTCTTTCGACATTCCATAGACTGTAGAAACTGGAGGTTCCGGTGATCGTTCCTTACCACAACCAGATAACTTGCGCCCAAAAGGAGATGACGCCAATCTGTGAAGGCTTGCCTGATGGCAAGCAGTTCCTTCTCCAGGACCGAGTAATGTGTCTCGCTTGGATGTAGTGTTCGTGACAGGTAGGCAATGGGGTGCTCCAGTCCGTCTTCTGCTTCTTATTTGAGGACTGTCCCGATTGCATATTCTGAAGCATCAGTTTCTACCAGGAAGGGTTTTATAGTGTCCGGTTGAGCAAGGATGGGTTCACTGATAAACTGATGTTTGAGTTTCTGAAAAGCAGCCTCCTGGATTGTTGTCCATTGAAAGGGGGTATCTTTCTTTAACAGACGGACAATAGGTTGTACAATAGCTGAGAATGTTGGGATGAATTTCCTGTAAAAATGTGCGAGTCCTAGGAATGACTGCACTTGTTTCACTGAGGTTGGAGCCAGCCAAGAGAGGATTGTGTTGACCTTGTTAGGATCCATGGCCACCCCTTGAGGGCTCAGAACGATTCCTAAGTATTTGACTGTGGATACGTGGAAGATACACTTCTCAGGTTTGGCTAGTAGCTGATGTTCGCGTAGTCGTTGTAAGACCAAAGAGACGTGTTTCTGATGCAGGGTCGGATCTTGTGAGTAGATCAATATATCATCTAGGTAGACGATAACGAATAGAAACAGCATGTCTGAAAAGACTCAGTCAATAAAATGCTGGAATACAGCAGAAGCATTTCCCAACCCAAATGGCATCACCAGATATTCATAGTGGCCAAAGGGGGTCCGAAAGGCCGTCTTCCATTCATCGCCCTCCTTGATGCGAATCAGGTGGTAAGCTCCTCTCAAATCCAGCTTGGTGAAAATCACTGCTCCACATAATGCCTCCAGGATATCCGAAATGAGTGGCAAGGGATATCTATCTTTCAAGGTGCACTTAATGAGTGGCAAGGGATATGTATCTTTCAAGGTGGACTTGTTCAGGCTCTGGTAGTCCAGGCATGGACGGAGTTCCTTTGTATCCTTTTTTGGCACAAAAAAGAGAGAAGCTCCAGCAGGGGACTTGGAAGGACAAATTGTCCTGTTGGACAGATTGGTATCTAGATACTCACGTAGGACGGCTTTTTTCGGGCTCTGACGGAATGATCATTCTTCCGAAAGGAATAAATGCATTCTCTTCCGTGTCAATAGCACAATCTTCAGGGCGATGAGGAGGGAGTGACTGGACAATGGCAGAAGAGAATACATCTGAAAATCGATGGTACACCTCGGGTACCTGTGTGATGGCAGAAACAGTGATGTGTTGTGGATGAGGAAACTTGTCTCCGGGGGTCTGTGCAGGTTTCATGGATAGACAATGAGTGAGACAAAACTCGGAACCCAGGAACAAAGAGCCTGCTGCCCAGTTGATATATGGATTGTGTTTTCGCAACCATGGCATGCCAAGTACTATGGGGTAGTGAGCTGCCTTGATTATGTCAAAACGCAACAGCTTTCGATGGTTGTGAATAGAGAGCATGAGCTCGGAGGTTTGATGCGTTATGGGTCTGGAAGATAGGGGTCTTCCGTCGATTCCCTCCACTGCCTGGAAGGCCTCTTTGGCTTCTCGAGGAATGTGATGTCTCTGTGCCCACTTGACATCGAGGAAAAGACCCATGGCCCCACAATCCACCAAGGCCAGGATGGAAGATATTTCCTTGTTGGGTGTTGACAGGTTCACTTGGAGTAGCACTAAGGTATTTTGTAGTGAACAGTTCAGTGTAAGTGAAACGTCAGAGCATGATTATCTTGCCCGAAACTGCGCTCCGTTCAGGTTTGTGAGCTGTCGTTTCCCAAGCGTCGTCGAGGAGCTATTGGGCAATTGTGCACTAAATGTTTGTCTGAAACACAATACATACAGAGACCGCTATTGATACATCGAGTCCTTTCCTGGGAAGTGATGGGGCCTCTCAAGGAACCAAGCTGCATGGGTTCTGGTTCAGTCATACCTTGGGATGGTGTTTCTCTTTCCCTAGGACTGATATATTCAGGTGTTGATTTGGGTGGTGGGTTACGCGTCTTCTTCTTTTCTGCCCTTCTCTCTTATATCCTAAAATCGATCTGTAAGGACAGGTCTAGGAGGGCTTGAAAGGAGGACGGAAAGGCTACCCTGGCCAATTCATCCTTGACTTCTTCGCTTAATCCACGTCTAAACAAGGTAAAGCAGGCTTCTGCGGTCCAGTTAGCATCTTTAGCCAATTGTTTGAAGCTGGTAGCATATGTTAGCATGTCCTGGTTTCCCTGCTGGAATTCCAGCAATTTTTCCTGGGCAGAATACACTTGTTCAGGGCAGTCGAACATGGCCTTGAGGGCAGAAACAAATTCATCATAGTTGTCGAGTACCGAATCCCCAGTGGACACTAAAGGGGTAGCCCAGGCCAGAGCATTGCCAGATAGATGAGAGATTATAAATCCTACCTTAGCTCTGGGTGTGGAGAAGTAGTAAGGTTTGAAGGTGAAATGAAACAGGCATGAATCCAGAAAGGGGTGTAAGGTCTTTAGATTGCCATCGTATTTATCCACAATGCCTCCCACCGATGCGCTTTCCTGATATGCCGAATCCCTACACAAAACAAGCTTTTTCAAGGCCGCCTTTTCAGCCTTGAGGTTATGTACCTCGGTAGTAAGTTCCTGCATACTTCTGATTAGGTCTTGTATGGCTGCCTCCATTGTGGAAGCGGTAGTAATCAGTTGGCGTCTCAAACTGCCAGGATCCGAGTCTTCGGACTTTTAGCTCACCTGTTTGTTTCTTGTGGATCTCTTCTTGGAGTTTGCGGGTTTCTTTTTCCTGGATGAGCGAGCCTTGTAGAGGCAAGGTCTAGAGTCCTCTGAATCCAGTCTGCTGGGCTACGGCGAGAACACAGGTTCTGACTCCCGGCCGCAGCGGCTCCGGAACTTGGAAAATGTTCAATGTCCCTGGGAGGATCCGGGACGGACCAGGACTGGAAGGGATAAGGGAACGAGGCTCCGAATACGGAGGTCGCGAAGGGGAGTGCAAGGAGACCCGGAAGGAAAAGAAATCGGGCACCAAGGATTAAGGAAGCAAGCGGCTGGTGAACTTAGAACAACACTTTCCGGGACAAAGGTACAGGCAAGCAAGCGTTGAGATGCACAGAAGCACGGGGGCGTGTCTATTTTCAAGGAAACATGTGCATGAATACAGAAAGACTATACTGTGCCATTTCCTGGCGTCGGCCATGTTGAAGGGAGCAGAGTAATGGTTATTGACTGAGGGACCAGGCAGACCAAAAGGGTCGACATTGCTGATTCATGACAATGTGGTCCATATTTGCTTTCAAAAGGCATTGTCGCCATAGTTCATGTGCTCACTGGTGACTTTTAGTAATTGTTCATTGTTGTCTGCTAACAATTCACTATGTACAGTCGTACCTCCTTACTAAACCCTGATAACCAGTATATATCCTGCAAGAATCATTTAGTAGCTGAAATCCCAAAGCAGGTTTAGGCTACCCTTGCATCTGCAGTGAAAATTTATTTCAAGCTATCCTACTTGATCAGTAATACACTGTCAACAGGGCCTATGTAAACTTACAGCATAGTTGTAAGTAGTGGGGAAGCCTTGAGAGTTAGGTCTGTTTGCTTCTACTCATGCTTTTATGTCCTCATCTATGTATGTGGCTAAGCATGTTACTTCTGCTACCACATTGTACAGTCCACTGTCATGCAAACTAATCAGCAAGCGCATTGCCTGCACTGTGCACAGAATCAGTTCTGTGTCTATAACACAGATGAGAGGTCTAGACTTCCAGATGTCCCTTATTATTTGCCAAATTTGTTTTGACAACATTGTCTTACATTTAGAATCTCTGAATGAGTTGGCTTAAGTTATGATCTCTTATTGCATAGTCTGAATCGGACACAATTAGAGTGGGCTTATGTGGATCAATTTGATTTAGTGCAAGGAGGAGGACTTGTATCTCACCCACCTTAGCTGATGTATCCCCTTATTGTTTGGTTTGTGTAACCTGGTGTTCAATCTCATTGTCATGAGTGAATCACCCTTTACAGCCACACTGGAAGCAGAATACTTAGAGCGTGTCCTATAGGCTGGATCAGCATTCTCTTCCTAGCATAGTAGGTTTGCACACATCCAAAGTAGGATTTCTGGTACTGCTGCATCTACTTCTGATCCTAGAGACCATTCCAGTGCTTACATTTGTTTGTAGCTTTTCTGGTTTATAATGATGTGTTATGTCTGGTGCTGTCTGTATTGCTTCTGCACTATGTTGTGTACAGCAACCCAATTCATTTCTTCCAGAGCATGGTGTAGCTCAGAAACTGTATAGACATGTGAACGGTATGCTATGAGTTTCTGTCTCTACAAGATTGCTTATTACATATGTATGACTTATTGGGCTAGGAAAATAAATCCTTGTCTGTGTTTCTGTCCTAAAGAGGAATTATTTGAGACATCCTTTGGTAGACTTGGTGTAGGATGTGTGTGTGCTCTCCCCACCAGTCTGTCGGACAGACGTCATGCTTTACCTAGTCATGTAGTGGTTTCACAAATGTTGCATGGTCTTCCACCTATGATTGCCCAAAGTTAACTAGGCTGAGTATGACCTGCAACTGCTTAAGTGCACGTGGGCTTTGCAAGTGTATACATTTCTTTAGGAATTATGGAGCAAATCCCCTACCCTCTTTAGATTATGAAAGCCCCAGGATTATGATCTCTCTACGGACTATCTAAGACTTCTTGAATTTGAAAAATGCAGCCTTTAGCTGCTAGTGTCCTAATGATTAGGTCCACCTTCTCTAAATGTATATCTAAGTTATCATATAGCTTGTAAGATCCTGAAATCTATTACCAATCAATATGAACTATCTGGTGTGGAAATTGGCATTAATTCTGTAATGCATGAGCTTGCCTGTTGTATCAGACCCCTTGTTCCAATAACTGATTCACAATTACTTTCAAATATGGTCTAGTTTGTGCTTTGATGTGATATTGTGTCTGAGGCTTTGGTGTTCCCAACACATGGCATAATATAAGGAGAGAAATCAATGTGCAGTCATGTCCTGCATGATTTTTGTCGCACAGTGTTGCACCTAGAACAGCCCATGAGGTTGCGTAGGAGAACACTACATTTTCCAAGTGTATGAGACATAATCTGGTTTAACTACTTCTTCCCCCCTAGGGCTTCCCCTAAAAGCTATCTTGAGTTGCATTCATATCAGACCAAATTAGTGCCTCAATTTCATTTGGGTATTCCCCTTCAAGGTGAATTGTAACTATATACACATTATTGTCCTCAACCACTTCTGTGGGAGCAGTTACCTCTGTATTCTGATTGGAAGGAATGTGTTTAAATAGCTTCTTGTGTCTCTCTCTTAATATGGATACCTACGTGCCAGAATCCAATTGTACCACTAGCCAATTCCCTTTGCTCTTCAGTCCCTGGTAGTGAGTCTGGTGTAGAGTGTCTCCCATTGTTGCCATTGTCCATTCTCAAAGCTGTAGTTTGCTTCCTTCCTCCTTTCTCTTGGTGGGTCGCTGCTCCCCCTTATGTGCTGAGCCCTGAAGGACGGTCTCTATCTCTGTATCATTGTGGCTGCCTAAGGTATGCCCTAACAATTGACTGAAATGCACCTTTCTACCACTTCTGCCCTTAAAAGGTCTAATATACCAACCAGCTCTTTGACTTGGGACTGGTGCGATCACTTTCTACAGATAGTGTTCTGTTACCAAAGGTCTCCCTTTTATATTTGGCTGGGGACAAGCCCCTGTCCTTCTCTTTCTGCCTCTAGCTGACAATGTATGGCTACCTGTTTTCTATCTGGTACCAGTGGCATTAATATGTGGTGCTATTTTAGAGTGCTTACTAATTCATTCCTTTGTCTTCCCCAGGTTGTCTGCCCAGGTGATCCCTTCCAAGGGACCTGTAGATAGCTGTGACCAATTTGGTGTTATCTTTCCTGGTCACTGGGCAATTCTGCTAGACTCTAACAACTGCTAGACTTACTTACATCCCCTCTTATAAGGGGCATAAATTCTCTTTCTACCATGGAATATTTGCCCAAATTAAACCCATTGATGCTTATGCTTCCTGGGAGGCTAATGTTTCTTTCTTTCAGAATGCAGACTAATGCTGTAACCAAATGAGCCCATTTAAATGAAGGTACAGCCAACTGTATACTGAAACGCGGGTATCACAGTGTTCTATGTGGGGATTACAACCTGTTGGCATCATGATTGCTAACTCCCTCTGACTCTGTTAAGGAGTGACCTGAGGGTAGCCTGCCTCTAACTGGCTCAGTCTACTGGAATACCTTAGGGATGTTCTCCTGTCTTGTGGGGCAAGTGCCCAATAAGGCTTTGAGGGTCTGGAAAGGAAGTGTTCCTTCCTCCCCTGCTAACATTGGTCTAGTGCTGCTGGGGCAGCTCCCATGGCTCTATATTCTACAACTTGAGAGCAGACAGTGTCATAATGTCTCAGCTGAATGTCATAGTGCTCCATGGTATATGAACAATGTGCCTCCCTATTTGAGTAGAATCTAAGGATTTGTTCTAAGGTTAGCCCTTCTATATTACAAGAACAGACCATGTCTAGCACTTATGGTGGCGTGTCAAGCCCCTTTGAAACCAGTTCTGCTGACTACCTGCTGCAAGGTTACTTCAGAATACCCATAGGTATTATATTTGATCTAGATTTCTCCTAATGTGTAGGGTCTCAAAATATGTCTCCAGGCTTGGTACCAAGTGTCTTCATGTATGTGAACAGGGTTTCCCCTGGCAATCCTCCAGGCACAGCCACTGCCAATATGAAGGTGGTGTTGTTTTCCCTTACACCTCTTTCCTTTAACTGCCTAAGCACTGCACATCCTCAGTTGACAGGTATAGGGACATCATCATGTGGGTTAGTCATCCTAATACCTTTTTAGCTAGAAAGCTATCAGGAGCATGTATTAAACACCCTGCTCTTCACTAGAGTGTTTGTATGCCTCCTAGCTTGATAGCTGTATAGAGGACTTGCTTGAAAAGACACCCAGCTCTTTACTAGAGTGCTTTAAGCGCTGGTTTACACCCTGCTCTTCACTAGAGTGTATTATATTCTTTGTATCGCACAGGCCTAAAGCAATCCCTGAGGTTCTTCTTCAGTAGTCAGGTGGGAAAATATTGAATATTGTTGGGTATAGGAAAGGTGAGCAATATCCTGCCACGACCTAAAAGGTGACATGATTTTTATCAACCCTTCCTCCAGAACATTGCCTCTGCCCCAATGGGAGTTTCAATTACCTCTCCAGCAGGGTCTGTGGTAGGTGTAGGGGCAGGGGAAAGCATGTACCTGTAACTGTGCAACAGAGATGAAAGCAGGCAACAGCCCATGCAGTAGGTGGCTGCTCTCAATTGCCAAAACAGGAAAGTTTTACCAATGTCACATACATTTATACTGATAGTCCACTGCCTACACCATCCAATAACCCTTACTGTGTATTGAATGACATGTACCTTGTATAACACATCAATATACATTAGTTCAAATACATGCCCCATACTTCATATTCATGTTCTATGTCATCTGATATCACTCAGTAATGAACACATAATTAATGTGTCTTACACCCTCATGTAAAAATATAAATCTTTTTAATTATGAGAAACATGTAGTAAAGAAACATCATCATTATTATTATCACTATACACAACACACTTAAATGCAATAAACCATAAATGGAAAAGCTGAGCCATTGTCATTTGCCTCTACTTCAAGTCAAGACTAAGGACCTCATTACAAGTCAGGCGGTAAAGGGGTTAACGGTGCCGGTAAAGGTGCCAGCACCGTCAACCCCGTACCGCCTGATTACGAGGTCCCCTCGCGGGACCCGTTCTGCACGTCTGGTTTCACCAGACGTGCAGAGCGGGTCCCGCGAGGGGAAGAGGGAGCAAACAACGGGCCGCTCGTAATCGCCCCATTGTTTTCTCCCTCTCCCATTCCCATTCAGCCCTATAGGGGCCTTAATGATAAAAGTCCAAGTTACCTATCGAGGAGACTCTCCTGGCTTCCTGCCCAGAGAGCGCTCAGGTCAAATAATTCTTGTCTCTTGCAAATGCCAAGGTCTAGACTAATGCTGGTGGCCCAAGGATCTTGTCCTTATGCCACTCCAAGGTGCTGGAATGACCTGACACCAGACCTAAGAGCATGTTCATCCTTTGCTGACTTCAAATGCGGACTGAAAACTGCTTTATTCCAGCCGTGTCTGGGCAGATGTCTGAGAGGTGGATCCATGGGTGCCTCTCAGCTACCTTCACTACTTTAGGGGACCAGTATGTGACATTGAAGGATCCTATGAAACGTTGTTCTTTTGAAGACATTGTACATTTTCTTATGAGGACTTTGTTGCCTGGATAGAGGGGTGGTCATGCCACAAATGTCTTTTCTTCTTGTGTTGATGGGATGTCTGTGTTTTATGCTGGGTCTACAGGTGTGCCTTGACTTGGCCAAACCTGACCTAATGTATAAGTGAGAGACCCAGTGATTTCACTCAAATATACTTTAAACTCATTAGTAAGGAGTTGTGCAGAACTGTTAGCTTGCCAGTAATCATTTTCTGAAAAGTCAAATGGTGATCTCTGCCAGGAGAATTGTGTTGGGCATACAAATCGAGCAGAAGACAGTAGAGCCACTTATTGCCAAGTGTCCCTGACAGCTTGGCAATGTGCTCTTTAAGCTGGCCACTGAAGTGCTCAACAAATCAGATGGTTTGAGGATGGTACACTGAACACAGCTTGTGCTTGGTGCCAAGGAGGGACATTACCTCTGTAAATAGATCAATGACAAAGTGTTGTCCATGGTTGGACCTCAGCGCATCACATACCCCCACCTTAGGAATACTTTGTGAACCCAAATTGTGGTGGCTGATTTTGCATCATTGTGAGAACATTGGCCAGACTCAAGCCAACGTGAAAAAAGACATGCAATGATGAAAATGTACCTTAAAGAGCTACATCGATCCTGGATATCAACATTATCAATATGCAAATACAGGAAGGACCCTTCTGGGTGTGGTCATGTTTTCTCAATAGTTTTAAGTGTGTGCCCCGCTATTTATTTTTGGCACTTGGCAAAGTCTTTTACAAACTCTGTTACCAGATTGTGCAAGTTTGGAACCAACTATTGTTCATTTATCTCTGCAGCTACATGCTCTTTTGACACTTATGCTGGGTAATGCAGATGATCCAGGGGTGTTTGGAGCAGCTTCTGGGTAATTACTGGTTTCCCTGTACTGTTCTGTCTCCACACCAAATCTGTAGGTGACAGTGAGCAGCCCCTCTTTTTCCATAACTTCTGTTCTTTTTGGGGTGCACCCCCCTGCAACTCAATCACTTGGGAAATGGGCAATACGTTAAACCACCTCGTACCCTGATGCTCTCTGGGTTCTCAGTTTGGATTTGGATTTTTTGAGGATCGCAAAACACGAATGCTCCACCAAGAGCAAGACTGCCCAGCACATTTTTTATTGTTGCTGACTTCTCAATGACAAATGCTGTTGCAGCAAGGGTCTGTTCACACAGGAAGTGGCCTTTCATTCCTAGGTCTGAGAGACCACTCTAGTAGACCAGGGGCTTGTGTCCCTGTGGCTTCCTTTGAGTGATGATAGCCATCATCACTGTGCAATCAGAATGTGAGAATATAAATCGTTGCTCTTTACAGTTTAGTGTTGCTAAATCTGGTGCGTGTGTGAACACGTTCTTTAATTCGGAAAATGACTCATTAATTTCTGATGTCCATAGTATGGGGCCCTATATTTTCTGTGCTTATTTTAATCCCTGAAGAAGGGGCTTTGTAAATGTGGAATAATCAAAGACCTTGGCCCTGCAAAAATTGCATGAACCTATGAACTGCTGCATCTGCTTGACTGTGTGTCGCTGTGGTATACTGTGCACTCATTGCAGTTATCTTCCTGCCATCTACTGATATTATCTGTCCTAGGTACACCACTTCCTTTTGTCAATACCTTAATTTCTCCTTGTCTACCTTGTACCCATTCTCTGCAAGCCATGACAGAGAAGTATAACCAAATCTTTCCTGCACTGGTCCTCGGTTGCGCTGCACACCAGGCAGTCGTCCAGCTATTGGATGACTGTGCTCTGCATTTGCAAGTTGCTTAGGTCCATCCGGATCCCCCTATTGAACACACTAGGCAACTCGCAATACCATTGTGATAAACAAGTATGTTGAAAACTTTTCCCACGATAAGTGAACACAGTGAGGTACTGTGAATCTGAATGCAATGGAATGCAGACAAATGCATTCTTTAAATCAATTACTGTGAAACAGGTCACTTCTATGCGTATATTACATAACATTGTGGCTGGATTTGGTACGAGTGGAAAGTCTGCCTCACTTAATTGATCAAGGGGCGGGGATCCTGAATGAATCTCCACGCCCCACCTTTCAATTTCTTGACAGGTTAGATGGCTGTGTTACATGGGGATTCTGAGGTTTTTATTATGCTCTGTCGCAAGAGTGCGAGGAGTGTGTCATATATACCATTGTCTGCCTCACTTGATAGTGGGTATTGTTTAACCGAGGGCTCCTTCGTTCATTTTTATGCTGACCGCTGCAGCAGCCTTCAACAACCCTACATCATGGGACCCACTGGTTCATAGTACCTGTGGTACTTTTTTCAGTTCTTTCCGCAAGGTGGTTGATGCCTTGATCACTACCTGCATTCTGTGGGGGACATGTCTCTCCTCTATGTCTATCTGACATGGGATGCATATATGAAATACCATACCCCTTCTTCTTTGTCCTCTGAGAACATCTGTTTGTTAGTTGAGTCTGTTTTAATGAAGGGTCAATAGAGAGAACTGTGCGCCACTCTGTGTCATCTTCACGCTGAGTGTTGTTCCGTGTACCACTTCATTGTTCACTGCTAGTCTGAACAAACATTTTGTGGCCAATCGAAAAATCACATCTTTCCTTCTAGGTACCCACCCTATTAATATTTGTAACCCAGAAAGGAATACATTGAGGTGGTGTGGTGTGCCGCGTAAAGTGCTGTGTGCACGCAAAATGCTTGTATGATGGCTGCGACCCACTCATTACCAATACCTGTATTGAGCATACCTTTTTCTGAAAATGAAATTTTTCTTTTTAATTTGCTCATTATATCTCTTCCCAATATGTTGATGGGGGTGTCTATTGAATATAATAGCAGTGTTGTTATCTGCTGTGTGCCTATTGTGAGTGGTAAAATCTTCAGTGATGGGATCCATTTTAACAGACCCAGAAAATACCTGTGTGCCCATTACTTTGTCCAAGAGGACTACAACACTCTCCTTAATACAGGATTTAGTGTTCCTCTGTCAACAAAAATGAGAAATCGTTTTCTCCAGTTTTCACTGCCACCTCAGGTTCCTCATCAGGGTCTTCAGTTACTGAAAGGATTGGGCACACATGCGTCTTCTGTGGGCTGGCCTATTGGGTATTTGGGCCTAACCGTGAAATGGAAATGGATTGCCTCCAAGAACTGTCACTCCTGCATAATGTGGTACTGTGCTTTTTGCTAGCAATGTGTTTTCTCCCTGCATGTATATTTGTGCTCGAGCCTGTAAGGCGTTCTGTGGTACTTTCGTCTGCTACTGTGTGTTTGTTTAGTTGTGGTGTCAGGGTAACTGTGGGACCTACAGGTTGCATTGTCTGTGCAACGCCTGCATCTGCGGTGTGGGCACTTGTGCTTGGATAGGCTGACCCTGTGGATGCAAGCTTTGTACGTATCTCTGTGCCTACCCATGACCATACTGCTGCTGCTCTCTGTATGGACACATTTGCGCATAGTGTCCCCTCTGCCCACATACAAAACATGGGTCCTCTTTACGAGTCTGGTGTAACCAACACTTTTCACATTACAAGTCCCTGCTGATCGCGAAGTTAGATACCGGAAAATGTTAGTCCCTTTCCCATGGAATCGCATAGGACTCCATGGGAATGGGGACACAGAAGCATTGGTACCATTGCTAATGGTGCTGGTGCTTCTGTGACAGCTCTGCTTACAAGGGCCGTTGCATCCGGCATTTCAGACCTGCTGGGCACAACGACCCAGGAAGGTAGAGTTGGAGTGTGGTGGTCCAGAAAGGGTGCTGGTATGGTGTTACCAGCACCCTTATTTCTGGACTTGTAATGAGGGACATGGTCCTTCAAATCTGGATCCCATTCCACCTTAACCAAACTCCCTCCCTCTCTTGATTATCCTCTGCCCTGTTGGTAATATCCCATCTGTGGGTATACCCCCCTTGCTGATAATATACTTATTGCTGATACACTTCCTAATGGGGACACTACCTGCTGCTGGAACCCCTCTTGCTTTGGATACACTACTCCTTTTGCAAATTTCTTTTATACCAATTTTGCCTCTGCCTTAATTGCATTGTCTGCCGTGACCTTCTCTATTTCCTGTTTCCTCTTGCAAAAGTGTACTATCGTGGTCTGTATTTCAGGCAATTCCTTCGCGTCAATTCATCCCACCTTTTCTAGGGATGTCTGAAGGGAGTCCTCATACCAGTATTTGATAGAATATTGATATGTTCACATCCCATGATTGTTGTGTCTCTGATGTCCACATCTCCTGTATCCATTGTATGTATTCTGCTGGGTCCTCTTCTGGATTCATTTTGCATGCCAAAATGGCCCCCATGTTTGGAGTGTCCGGATACATAGTCCTTAATACTTTCCACATGAGTGCATGTCGATTGTTAAAGGGTGCACCATTGTTTATGTTCCTGCTCAATTTTACTCTGTTATAGCCTGTCTGTTCCCATATTTTGTCCCCCCTTTCACCCATTATGGCTGCGTATAGGCTCTTTATATCAGTGATCAACAGGGTAACCACTGCTGTCTCTTTCTCAGGAGTATATATCCATTTGCCTGCTACCGCTGCGAGGGATGGCAGGCTATTGTAACGCTCACCTGATTCCCGTAGAGGCGCCGGTCTTGACTGGGCGTATACCGTATCTTCAAAGGTGATGTGTAACACACGGCTGGCTCTTTGGGCTGGACCTCTGTGCACTGTATGTCTGGCCAAAGGGTAAGATGTCTTAGGTAAGTGAACGCTGTGCTCTCCATCTGCCTCGAGGCAGGGTGCTGTAACCAGTTTCTTCACTGGATAAGGGGAGCAGGCCTCTTGACTTCAGAGGACTGCTGTCCGTCGTTTACTGCACGAACGGTAAGTTTCGAGTAATTCTAATGTCTTTAAAGTCTTTAGTAATGATGTCTCTTGTTTTGCAGGGTTCCGGCGATGGCGGATGGCGGGCTGAAGTGAGTTGAAGATGGAGCCCGTGTGATGAATAGAAGCGCCTGGAAGCACGTAAGTAAGCGCTTGTTGCCTGCTTCACGATGCACTCTAACTGTCTTTTTATTTTGCAGGTACAAGTTCGGGGCGGCTGCAGGGTGCCGGAATACCCACTGGGTTAGATGTGGAAAGGAGTAATGGCACGTGAGTATTAAAGTTCCCCAATGTCTTTAAACGCACCTTGTTTTGTCTTTCAGATGCGGGATGCAGCGCCGAAGGCCTCCGGAGCGTGCGAAGAGTTGGTAAGATTTTGTCTTTCAGATGCCGGAATGCAGTGTGAAGACCTCCGGAGCGCACGAAGAGTAGGTAAGCCTTTGTCTTTCAGAAGCCGGAATGCAGCGCGAGGCGTTGGTGACAGCCGATGGACCAGGTAAGTGAAGAGCTGTCACTGAAGACCGTAATGCTAACCTGTTCTTTCTTGTCTTTATAGGTGTTGCTGAAGACTGGATTCAGAATTGTAAGCCTTTTTCCTTAGGCCCAGGATCAGATGCAGAAGACACGATGAGCGTTCTGCTGCTGAGGATGCAGAATAACGCAAAGCAAGATTCATCCATCGGGTGTGGTTTAAATAGCCTCCTGTAGTGCTTAGGTGTCTCCTTCCACAGCCACGCCTAGGTAAGAAAAGAGTTCCTGCTTTCCAGAAGAGTTCCAGTGTTCTGAATCTAGGGAGTGGCTCCTGCCCCACCCAACTGGAAAAGTAGTTCCAAACAGAAGAGGATCAGAGACTCAACTGGCAGGCAAGTAAGCAGCATGGTCTGCTGCAGGTAAGTCCACCCAAGCATTATGAACCCGGTGCTTCCAGCGCTGGGACTGGGCATATTTATGAGCCTGGTGCCACTGGCGCCAGGACTGGGTCCAAAAGGTCCCAATTGGGACTGGTTGGCACTCGGAACCTGGGTTATGGATCTGCATCCAAGGGAGTTGGGAAAACCCTGACCTTTTGGAAGCAGAGATCATGACAGCTATACATTATATTATCTCTGTCCATGCTCTTCCATGGTACATACTGCCCTCCTCCCATGCCTTTCTGTAGCAAGGGCAACTGTGTTTGTGGAGTGTTGGCAGCCCTGAACTTTGCAGTGCTAGCTACCGCCACCCTTCCTACCCTGTTTCAGAGTGTCTGGGACCAGTCCCTTATGCTCCCCCTATCTGTCTCGCTTTCTTTGTCCCTCTCTTGCTCTGTGTGTCTTTCCTCCGTCTTCTCCTCTCTTCCCCTGGCTTCTCTTTGTATTCATCCCATTGCTCATTGTGCCATATCTCTCCCCTGCCAGGCCCTGCTCCTCTGTCCTCATCGATTTCCTCAGAGTCCACTTCGGATCCCACAGGGTTCTCATCCTCCTCTTCTGGTGTCTCTGTATCTAATTTAAGCACAATTTTCCCAGACGTCCAGCCACCTGATGTTCCCGCCGCTGCTTGCTCCTCCTCCTTTTTCCAGACCACCTTCTCTATCACACTTTCGGCTGTTATGAACACAGTTTCTAACTGTCTCTGCACACTTTTTTCTATGTCTGCCAAGTATTTCTTGTTGCAGGCTTCAGCATAGGGTACAGCAGTGTGGGGGGCAGTACCTCTGTATCACTACAATTACCGACCCCTTTCACAGGTTTCTATTTTATCTCTGCTGCCATAGATCTAAATATTTTACTTGTTCTCAACTTTGTGCCTTTATATGTTGCCAGTAAGTGTGAGAACATGTTTTCTATCATGTCCCCATCAAACACTCCTTCTCCTGGCCATTCTCAACAACAATGTCCAGCAGGGTCCTGCACACACTAGAAATGTTATTTTAAAATCGTATCATGATACTGGGGGAATATATTACCTAAGTGGTGCAGGGGCCTGTCAATTATTCCATTAAACACCATACTTCACCCTATGTTTCACTCTGACTTACCACAGTCAAGAGTTCCCTCCCCTTATCCTAATATGACTTAGCTTCTATTCCAATTGTTTATATATATAAAACCCCAATCAGAGTGTGTTACTTACACAAATCCTAAATACTTACCACCCCCTTCTCAATACACACAACCCTATACCCCCACTCAACAATGCCTTCCCTTCATACACTTAAACTTCCCATTCATATCAATCGCTCCAAAACACATTCAATGGCCCTTTCCACAGGCCCGCCCACTCAACCTTATGAAACTCACTAGCCCTCTCCATGGGCACACCCACCTATTCTTTATTACACTTAACAGCCTTCTCCACAGGCCTGCACAAATCTAACTACCTGCTACTCTACTGTTAATATAAAATTACCTGGACACACCTCTGGCCACTAAACTACTTCAACAATCTACTAAAGCCTGCTGTGTACGCAACACCCTTGCGCCAGCCCTTCCACTTTGGCCAGTACAATATACCCCAATATTTCTAATCTACCGCATGCGCTCCACATCAATAAATCAGCACTTACCTTCTCTCAATCCCCATGAAGAATGAAGCAATTTAAAAAATGAAGCAATTATACAATCGTCTGCACTATGCACCATTCTGATCTAATGGAAGTCTGCCACCATCTACACACTCCTCTGTTCAACTGCAGATGTGCCTGCCACACACTCTCTCCCCATTGGAGGGGTGGAACTAATATCTATGACTACTATGGCCGATCATCCTCCCCCCATATGATGTGACCTATTCACCTTAAAAAATAATGCCATTACGCGCATGCATGGCGTTCCGTGTTCATGCAAGGGTACACTCACATGCTTTAGAGATCCTTGAGCCCACTCGGTACCGAGCCTTCCCCTCACAGCCTGCACTTCCACCTGAGAATGGGCAGCACTCAGGACCAGGCAGATCTTTGTGAACACTCCATCTGCTTGGCCTCCTCGTTAGTGGACTTGTTACTGGTCTCAGTCGGCCTGCCCCACGCTCCCAGGCAGGTGGCCAGAATACTCTCAACTCACCGAGGGAAGAGAGGATCTTGCTGGGGCCTTCACAATGTACTAGGAGACCTCTGTCAAAAGTAATTCAAGGAAAGAAAAAGTAATCCAAAAAAGGAGCATACACCAAGCAAGAAATAACGCAAATGTACTGAACCCAGGGTTCAGACAGCTCCATGAAACTAAACTGAATTAAGTGAGCTGTCTATGCCACCCGCTGTGGCTAAACTTTTTTTTATACAAAATGTTGAAAATGATCATATAACATTTTGGTTATATTTTGAAGGCAGGTCACTAGTGCTGATTGGTGGGACTTCGTCAGTCGCCTAAATCCAAATATATGTTGAATGATTCTAATTGGATAATACAATGTTTGGCCACAATAACACTAACAAACCTCGTGACATGACAACCTTTCCCACACCACCCCTCTATTACATGTTTGTGCTGAACAGTCAAAAAACATTAGTTTGCCATTTGTTGGCACTGTCCAATATACAAAATAGCTTCAGATGTCAAGGTGAAAGACATTCACACCAAGTCTGACCAATAATGTGCCCCGCGGACATCAACAAGGACACTGTACAATGTTGCACCGTAGGGACATCGAAACCTCTCTCCGTTGATTGGTTTCTCGTCCTGCACCCCATAGCCCCAACCCCAGTGCTCTGCCCCCCTGTCTCCCTTCTCACGCCTTGCTGCCAAGTGGCTGGAGTTTACGTAACAGTATTTCATTTCTATTTCTCTGGCAATTCTCCTCAAGCACCCCACTGCCTAGCTTGGTAGCCTCAAAAGTATCTTTTAAACTAACATCGCTGTGGCTGCGTTCTCCTGGGAACCTTCAGCTGGGCAACATTTCAGCACACTGCTTCTGCAGAATGTTCAAAACAATACATTCTGCTTGTCAGACAATGGCCTGCAGCTCTTGCCTTGTGAACTGTCTGCGAGAAATGCTTTCTTAACGTGGGCCTCCAACAAAAATGGCTTCTCCACTGTTCATATATTGCTCACAGAAAGTCCCCCTACTATAACACCCCTAAAACATCATGCACCCCTACTCTATGCCCGCTCTACAAAACTACCCCATACTGCCCCCAAAGCACCCCCCCTTACTGAGTTCCACCCTGGGACTTCTCATGCTGCCCCTGCTTCTATGTCTTTTTATGCAAGCAGAGCCACGTTCAATGATGTCCTTACCCCCGATGTCACCCACCACGTCATCCTTGGCATCACCACATTACTTGCACAGTTGGTACGCCCCCCAACCCCTCTTTTGGCAGTGTTCGATCTGGACCTTTACAACATTTGCAAAGTCCCCAATGGGTCATGGATATTCCCATAAGTTGATTCCATGCATGTTGCATTTTGAGTCCTAAAATACACCTCACTGATGGTGCACAATGAGACAACATGCTTGGTGTCACTTGTATTTTCTTGTAGATGTTATGCGATGTGGCAGGTCAAGCAGGAATTCCCCTTTAGCAGTTAGATCAGGCCTGATTTGCATATGTTTGATCACCAGTGAAATGCCATAGCAGGTTGAAGATGCAATGGAATTCTGCCCAGACCCAATGCCAGCACTTTAACCAATTCACAGGTTTTCGGTCCAGTTCTCTTCAGTGCTACAAAGTCATGGATATGCACAGATGCGGGTCACAAGCTTGCTGTGACTAGTCATGTTGTTCACCTCATGGATTAGGAACAGTAAGGAGGAAACAGTTGCATATCCAAGGGCGTATTCTCTTTAAGATGTTGTGCCTTATTAGTCACAAAGCTCTACAAAGACGAGCACTATCCTGCCTAGCAGCAACCTTCCAGACCTATCTTCCCAAAGGAAACCGTTTGAGATCCATCAGGCTAGCCATATGTCGAGAAGTGATACATGGTTATGACTTCAAGCCCCCAAGTGTAGGAAAGCTGTCGAGATTTCTTTCCTTGCTAACCTGATGGCTTTCAAGAGATCAGTGAAACCCTTCTTGTTCAGCTAACATCTTCATCCTAAATAATTTCAAATCAATATCAAATCAGTTGACAGGCCTACAGGAAAGATAGCTCAGCAGCAACGTGTTTTTCTTGGAAGCAAGACAACGTGTTGCATCACGGGTTCGAATCCCGATCCCGCGCTTAGAAGCCACTTGCTGGTATTAAGCATGTTATAAATGAACAATACAATATTTCTTAGGCCTTGAGTTGTACAGTCTTTCAGGGAGTACATTAAAAACCAAGACCGAAGAACCTATGTGATTCACCAAATTACAGAGAGGGTCTCTAAAAAATATATAGTCTGGATTTACAAACTTTCCTAGTTTTTGTGAAGGCTCAGCTTCACATATGACCCTGACCTTCTGAAACAGATACCGTTTCATTTGGCGAATGTTGTTGGCATATTTGTCTTTCAAGTAGCACTGCAAGTCCTCTGCCTTTTGATGGACATAGACCTCTCTTAACTGATATATGATTGGAGAGAGGAAGAATTCTTGCAGGTCTCCACATTATACAAAGTGGTGCTCGAATCTTTGAGGTCCCATCTGAATGAGCTGCTGTGTGGTCAAGAGATGGGAATTGACCCACGTGAGGAGTATTTTATCAACCACTGTGTGGGTGGCAAGGATGTTGTTGTGGACCTTGTGGTTTACAGTATCAATGGCAGAAGAAAGATCAAACAGGCATGGGTCAACTTTGTCCATTATGCATTACAGTCTGAAAGCCTGTCATAGCGTGCTACGATAAATGCAAAATAAATAAATAAATACAAAATAAATACCAATTCATTTTGACAAACCTTCAGGCAGTTCACCTTGCATGGTACGGTGCACTAAACAGCTGGGCATTACAGTTTAAAATACAGATATCCACAGTGGAAGAAACAAGGAGAGAGGAAAGGAAGAGTATAATGGACATGCAATCAAAGTCTTGGTGTAGGAGCCCTGTTGATGGGGGAAAACTGTTCTATCTAGTTGTGAACTTCGGAAATAATTCAGAAGTGCAGTTATATTTGATTGAAGGCTGTATTCACTTAAGTTCACCTGTAAGCCTTTTCCTTAACATTTATGACAGGCAACATCCACCAGTGACCTCATTCCTTCTGACTCAATGCCCATCCAATCACATATTGTTGGTTTGTTTGTTTATTTTATTTATATAGCGCGCCAGACCCAGAGGTATCTGGGCGCTTTAGGTAAAGGAAGTGGTTACATGATACAATTATACAGTGGTTACATGATACAGTTATAAAGGCAGATTACAGATAATGAGTACAAATAACAAATGAAAGGCAAAGGTAGGTGGGGAGTATAGGAATCTATGTGATACGAGATAGTGAAAGATATTTCATTAAAATCCAACACACTCGGCATTCTCTGAGGCTTGCATGACAACAGCATTCATTAACATTCTACCTTCAGTCATGATGGACAGTAGCATTGGCAGTCCAGAGCAGATCATCTCTTTTTCCCTTACATAAAGCATATAGAAATCATCATACACTGGGCAATCCATTTACACAAATACTCCACGTGGTTGCTTAAAAAGAATGCTAGTGAAACTAAGAAGAAAAGAGCACTGGTGCTAGGCACTATGCTCTCACGCTAGGCACAGTGAAAAGGGTACTAAAGACTCTGGATGATGCTGTCGCTCCAAAGAGGATGTATGAGGTTTCTTAGGGGTGGCGCAAACATTTCTTTGCAAGCTTATCAAAATGAACATGACGGATATGTGTGGTGGCCCCAATTAACACAGGACACTGGACTTGGGAAGAGGAGCCAACAACTTTGATGTTAAGCCAGTACAATCTCTACTATGTGCACACTTAAACTACTCATTAGGCATTGCTAGCAAAAATATTTTTGATAGTTGCTCTACCCTGCTACTCCTTTCACCTCTCTTATTGATTCTTTCTACTTACACTGTCAACATATTACAAGTGCTGTGGGGACATCTCATCTGGCTCTAGCACAACATATAGCCTTTTCTCTTGTTTGGTCAAGACGTATTGGACATCCTTATGTGTGCCATCATCTGGCTCTAGTCTTGCTAACACAAACCTGAAATAATTGTCCAGAGTGCACATTTATTTATCACAATGGTGTATCAAAATGCATTTTGACATGATACAAAAATTCAAAAAGGTCAGTTAATCACATGCTACTACACACTTCATTATTGTATAACAAGACAGGACGGCCTGGATGTACATAAAAGATGGATAAAAAGCAACCACAATAAACATTCATAGTGCAACATTCAGACCATACGCAACAGTCAGTGTCATTCAAACATACAACAGATACTAAAAAGCATACCAAAATTCATTAACAATAAGAAGCGGGGAAAACAAATTCACCCCACAACCAATCTGATTATTTTTATATTTTTAAAGTCAGCAATAGAACTAATTAAATTAAACAAGCTATCGCAAAGGTGGATCTAAAGAAAAAATGAATGAAGATCACATCCCTTTGAGATTAACTCAACCGGTTTCAACTTGGAATGTTGATTTGACAACGTCTTTATCAGGAGAAAAGATGTAACCAAACTGCAAGACAAGAGCAAGACTGCATCAATATGCGGCAGTGCCCTGCCCCAAAACTAACTCAAAAACCATAAATAACCACAACACATGCACCCTGTATAGTTAAAGAAACCTTAAAAAGTGAAATTAAAAACATACAATGGGCGTCTATAAACCCAGTAAAAATGGTAATTTTGGTATGCTTTTTAGTATCTGTTGTATGTTTGAATGACACTTGCGTATGGTCTCAATGTTGCACTATGAATGTTTATTGTGGTTGCTTTTTAGCCATCTTTTATGTACATCCATGCCGTCCTGTCTTGTTATACAATAATGAAAAGTGTAGTAGCATGTGATTAACTGAACTTTTTGAAATGTTGTATTATGTCAAAATGCATTTTGATACACCATTGTGATAAATAAATGTGCACTCTGGACAATTATTTCAGGTTTGTGTATTACATTAATACTCTGGTCCAGAGTTTAGAGTTTTCCTGCTCCTTTCAGTAATTGCTCTAGTTTTACTAACAACACTATGCCATTTACAACATATAGCCTTTCTCTTATTTGGTCAAGATGTATTGGAAATCCTTTTGTGCCATCGAACTGAGCAGCTGCTTATTCTGGCAAATCCCACAATGAAGAACAATCTTCTTACTAATATATTTCCAAAAGCCCTCATTGGACGGCACTTCTCATGACGTCCATTTGTTTATTTACTTGAAATTGTTGTGTGCGGCGTCGTGCGCGTGACATCATCCACACAACATGCGCATGACGTCACGAGCACGGTGCATGCGTGACGACACAACGCTAACTGCGTTTTTACTCTGACACATTACGAGAATGTCCAAAGCAGATTTGGCGCTTATTTTTGTTATTTGTCTGCAATCCTGACCTTGATATTGCAGTCAATAGTTACAGTTCCTTGTTACCAGTCTGCAGTTCAGTCCTTGTTATCCTAATCCAGAGTTTCGGTCCAGCGTTTTCTTGTTCCTGGTCTATAGTTCAGTCCGCTGTTCCTTGATTCCATCCTTAGTTTCTAGTCTGCAGTTCCAGTCTCCTGTACCCTTGAACTTAGTTTCTTGACTTCTTGCTTATCCTCTTTCTTCCGATTCTCTGTCCTGAACCTTGCTCGCTTTGACTTCCTATGCTTTCCCTGGATATTTCTCTTACTGTTCTTGCCCTCACTTGTGCTTGTGTAATTCCTTTGTTCAGCGTTTGGCTGCTGGGTTTCCCAGCAGGCAATCGTCGCCACTTTCCTTTGTCGTGCGTCAGTATTGTACCATGTGCTATATTTTTAACAGTGAACGTAACTGGAGGGAGAGCCAGGACTATGAGCAAAAATTAGAAGTGTAATGAACAGGAAGGACCCACCATTGACAAATTCACCATACCTGATGGCAGGAATCATTGATCCTGACTTAAGGTGTGATGTTACAATCCTCCTACATAATACACTGTAATAACCCATTTACAGTAAAGGAGGGGGAAAGATAAACCAAGGGATATTAGAAAAAGCCCTATTCCCAATACCCCAAGAGGTGTATACCCAGAACAAAACCGATCGAGGTTCCCAAGGATTTAGGGAAGCAGATACACCCAAGAGAGATACACCTCCACAAGAGACTGAAGAAGTCGGTCTCCTTCCTGATTTGGCATTTGTCCAACAAAATTACCCAATAGTCGAAGAGGCATTTGCAAAAGTGGTCATGGAAAAAGAAGGAAGAAATCAGGCCAGTCCTTTCTTCTCCTTAAGAAAGTGTCTTCTACATAGGGACAATACGACCTTTGATGCAAACCCTTGTGCCCAACTAGTAGTGTCTCGAAGTCCCCCCTTATTCTGTCTGCGCTCTCCCTCTGTGGTGCTTTCAATCTCCATTATCTTCTCTTAAGGCTACTCTATCGCCTAACTATCTCTCTTTCGAAGTCTGGAAGGAAAAAGTCCAAGAAGGATCTCCTGGTCTACAATCCAGGCCTGCCCTTCGCTGACACTTATTTCAAAGCTTCTTCCAGGCAGACTGTCACTGACATCCTCTTTTTCGGTCCCTGTCCAGACCTTTGGATTACCCATATGGTTTCGGTGCTCTTCCCCTTCTCCTTCTCACCTATTAGAGGTGGCACCCATTGTTTTTTTTAACTTTTATTTTAATGTGCACAGGTACAAGGTAATTACAGACATAACATTTGCAAACATCTCATAAAACATTCCAACAGTAGAAGATTGTGTTACACATTATTAGGCTGAGTCTCACTGTCTATTTCATCTTCTTCATCCGCCAAGTACTGTTTGTATCTTCCCCAGATGTTCCTCGGGCGGGAGGTGGGTTGCAACAGTTCAATATACAGTTTCTTGCTATCATTGGCCCAAACCATATCCCTGTCCCAGTCAGCCTTAGTAGGAGGGGTACTGCTCTTCCACTTCATAAGAATAACTCGTTTTGCCAGTAGCAGGCTAAGATTTAACAACTTTCGCCAAGTAGGATTCATCTTCCCGGTGGCGCCCAGCAGACATAATGCTGGTGACCATTCAACGGGGTGGTCAGCCATTTTATCTAATGCAGCACATGCATCCTCCCAATATTTTGCCAATTGTGTACATGACCAGAACATGTGGACAGTGTCAGCTTCCTCGCCTCCACATCTAGGGCATTTGCCATTAGCAGTAGGGTATATGCGTCTTAATTTCACTGGGGTGTAGTGCATCCTGTGTATGATTTTATAATGAATCAGTTTGTAACATGAGTTACATGATATGTGCTTCGTCAAGCCACATATTAGTGACCATTGCTTATCGGTGATGTGGCACTTTAGTTCTGATTCCCATTTCTCTCTGGCTATGTGAATTAGTGGTAGCCAGGTCGTAAGTATAAGCTTGTACAGCATGGATGCCATCCTTTTGTTTGTTCCTGCCATGAACATGTAGCCAATGCCTATGTGTACCTGTGGTTCTGCAGGGCACACCGCCCACACCCGGGGCGATTGCCGACTTCATGCGTAGATAGTGCATCCTCTGTTGCGGGGAGCTGCCCACCACATTCTGTATACATTCCCATGCTATAAATTTCTTGTCAGGGAAGAGAACCCCAAACTGGTGAATCCCCTTAGCTCCCCAGTGGGTGGCTATCTCTGGGTCTAGTGCCGGCGGAATATAATGCGCCCCCCATATTGGCATGTTCAGGTGGTACAGTGCTTCTGACCCTTGTAGCTCGGCAATTTTGGCCCAGGCAGTGCCCGTCACCTGTGTCGGATTTATTGTCCTACGTTGTTTGGGATGTGTGAGACTGCATTATGCAGGAGCTCGGTGGGATCTTGCGTCAGTGTTTCTCTGGTAGGGTGCAGTGGATTCAGGTAGGCAGCTGCCCAATGCGAGGCGTAGTGCGCTTGTGCTGCTAAATAGTACATTTCAAAGTCGGTAGCCGCCAGCCCACCCTGGAGTTATTGGTCCATGAGTTATGTTATGTTATGTTATGTTACTTGGCATTTATATAGCGCCTTATGTATCATTGTTATGACCTCAAAGCGCTGGTAGGTTGAACGCCCTCGGGAACCGCAGTTGAAGTCAGTAGAGAGAGAGACAGAGAGTCGTATAGTGCGTGGGCGCACAGGATATGTGTACAGCTGGTGTGCTTGATGTACGATAGCTGCTTCTTAGCGGTAGGTGTAGTGCTGAGGAAATCAGTTGGATGTGTTCAGTCAGGAGGGTGGACATCCAGACTGAGTTCTGGCTGCGTTAGGCCTGAGGAGATGCCTAACCTAGCGGTATGTGCTCAGCTAGCTGTGTTTTATTAGGATGATGCGTTCATGGGTTCATGTTTGTATGAGAACAGATATACCGAATGTGTCATAGTATAGCTGTGTTCTAGTTGAATGAGGGTGTATAGGGGACAGTAAGAATAGTAGTGTGATATGGTGGTTATCAGTCATGTGCCTGCAACCAAGCACGAGAGCGGGTCAGGGGGCATACATAGCAGCATACATACATATATAAAGCGACAGGATGGGTAGGATAAACATGAGATACGGATAACATGGGGATACAGGTACATAGCGTATGCATGGCATAAATATGAGATATGGAGGTATATCGAGGTATATCCACTCCGCCCACTCTGTCCTTTGCATCCACTCCATTCACTCTAGCCTTTTCTTCTGCTCCCTCCATTTTTTCCATCTGTTCCATTCGTTCCAACCATTCCATCGTTTCTATCCTTTCCATTCACTTTACCCAATCCATCGTTCCATCTATCTCATCCGTTCCATCCATTCCATCCACTCAATCAGTTTCATCGGTTCCATTCATTCGATCCGCTCCATTCATTCCATCCGCTCCATCCATTCCATCCGCTCCATCCATTCCATCCGCTCCATCCATTCCATCCGCTCCATCCGCTCCATATGGCAGATCATCTTGCAGATGCCTTAAAACTTTGCTTCTATTTTACACTCGCAAGTGTTGTAAGTAATAGCTGGGTTTTAGAGCACTAGATTGTGTTTGTTAAATCCAGCTTGTATTTTAGAGGCACTTGCACTTTAGCTCCAAATTTGGTTTTATTTTAATTTTGAGTAGGCACAGATTGTTCAAATTTACCATTTTGATGTTTTATTGTACTGAGACACTGATCTTAGAGTTCACGAGCCATGTACGAGTATTTAGCATTATGGATATGGACACTGGTCAACGATGGAGGTACTCTCCCAAATATGGTGGCTTAGAAACATGGATAGTCACATGATTGAACTGTGCATTTATTTAAAACTTTATTAGGTGAAGCATTGCATTTTTTATTGTTAAACTAGCCTGATGAAGTACTAGTCACGGATGGAACACGTGGCGATTCAGCCATGCAGCTTTTTGTTGTCATCCGCCATAATTTTAGGATTAAGACAGGATAGATATTGTAGCTTGTTTTGAAGATGTTTGAAATAAACTACAGCATTTTGCTGCACTTTCATCACAATACCCCACGAGTGCCCGGGTTTTTGTTCATGCGTTTTAAGAGCTACCACTGCATTGATCAGCTTGTCGGCCGTCCAGGCGCCATATATATATATATATATATATATATATATATATATATATATATATATATATATATATATATACATATACACATACACACACATTAAGGTCCCAACCTGGTGGTCCTCCAGCACACCCTGGGGTGTCCATCCCATATCAATGAAGTGCACACGCTCTTCAGTTTAGTGAAGAAAGCCCTGCCCGGAACGGTGCTAAATAGAACAATTTTAACTAGGCCAAGTTTGCCCATCATTGATATAGGGAGGGATCTCCACCGTTCCATTTTGATGCAGAGATTGTCCACTAGCATCTCGTAGTTCATAGCTCGAGACAGCTGCCCTGTCCAGGCCACTTGCACCCCAAGGTATTTAATGTGGACCGGGCTCCAGAGCAGCTCGTGGAGCTCCTGTGGCCTGACAGTTGCATCAGTCAAGGGAAATATTTACGACTTTGCTAAGTTTAGCTGCAGACCCGAGAACCGCCCAAACGTTCTGACTGCATCAAGAACTTTGCCCAGGTTGCAGTCTGGGTTTCTCACATACAGCAGTATGTCATACATGTATAGCGTAATGATCTCAGACCTTCCCGCAACCTGAAGCCCGAGCTTGCTGTATCTGGACCTCAGTAGGTCCGCTAAAGGTTCTATTACTAATACAAATAATAAGGGTGATTGCGGACAGCCCTGGTGAGTACCTCCCAGCAATGCCAGCACCACCGTGAGGTCACCATTAACATTTTTTCTGGAGTAGGGTTGAGTGTGTAGTATCTTAACCCACTTTATGAAATTATCTCCAAACCCGTAGTTGTATAGACCGTGCCAAATGCCTTTTTCATGTCCAATGATATTGCTGCCCCCTGTGTCTCGTTCGGGACTGATGCCAGCATATCGAAGCATCGTCGTATATTTTCCGCCGTTGACCTTCCTGCTATGAAGCCGGCCTGGTCCGGGTGGACCATGTATGGCATTAGTGGTGTTGACGCATCGCTAGTATCTTGGCAAAGATTTTAGCGTCTGTATTTATCAGCGAGAGCGGTCTGTACGAGCTACACTGTTTGGGGGGTTTCCCGGGCTTGAGTAGTAGGGTATCCTCCCTGGTGGTTTCCAGGAGCTCGCCCCGTTCCAGGGTTTCTGACCACAGTGCATGTAGTCTGGGGTCTAGAAGTTTGGTGAATTCTTTCTGAAAGTCAGCACCTAGGCCATCCGAGCCCGGGGCTTTGCCAGTGGCCAGTGCCTCTATTGCCTCGGCTATCTCGGCGTGTCTAATTAGGATTTTCAGTGCCTCCCTAGCTGCACTTGATATAAGTGTAGTGGGCATCGTGGTGAGGTATTGGTCGATATCTGCTTCTGTGGCTTCTATGTCAGCTTTTCAGGTTACGACCACACCATCGGGCCGGGTAATGCAAGGAATACACAAATGTCCTCGCTCACCCCTCACCATCCTGGCCAAGAGGCGGACGGGACGTTCCCCTTCTCCGTATCGCCTAGCTGCGGCCGGTCTGTCAAAGTAACGGACTTCGCGTTCTGCCGCCGCCCTGTATTCTTCTATCTGGGTTTTAATGCTTAACCTTAATTCGGGGAAGGTTGCTTGGCGTAATTTTCTTGTGCCGTGGTTATGACTCGCTCGCGTCATTTTAGTTCTCTCTGAATGTCTTTCAACACCCCAAATTCAATGGATATTGCATTACCTTGTACTCATACCTTAAAGGCTTGCCAGAGTATAGCCTGCCTCGACACTGTTCCCTCATTATTTTCAAAATATTCCTCAATATTGTAAGAGGATTCAATTCAACACTACAGCTAAGTCAATACCTAGTCTGGGATACTGAATGGAAACCCTTATTGATATATCTTTATGTCCAGTTCATGCGTTCTGGATGACTACCCCTATATAACACCCCTCTCGTGGAATCCCCCTGACCCCACTGAGCCAAGAAGTAGTTCTGTTTTGCAAGTTAAAAGGTTTATTTGATAGTTTAAACAATAGATATATATATCACACTTTATAATAATTTAATAGTTGAATATGACACTTAATATGAGCAGTAATCAATAATGGATAGTCTGGCACTGGCACACTTGTGAATAGGAACAGAAGAATAAGGTGGTAGAGAATGCTTTATATAAGTTCAGATGGATGTAATGTTGAATGAAAATGCAATACAGAAAATACTCAATATGATTTCAACAAAACAATGTAATCACTTTTCTCCGGCAATCCCCTCCCCCCTTTATGCAATGCAAGGAAATGGAAGGAAAGCACACAGTTCTCAGAAATGCAATCAAATGTAATTCAGTTCACCCCAGCAAGCTTAGACTACAGAAGTTTGAAACACAGGCCCCAAAATGCTTTTATATGTGATAGCAATATATTGGAAAATGTGCTAAAATGATTTTAATTCCCTCTGGAGGTTCAGGGTGAGTGGTATCTAGTTAATATTAGTCCAGGCTCACTCTAGCAATGATTCAGGGATGGTTCTTAAGAGGCAAACGAATTTTTAGCAAGGAAAGCAAGAACTGCTGTTTCCACACGTGGAGAAATTTGCAAATCGTGGCAAATTTGCGAGTGCGTTTTTCGCGATTGCGGCGAAAGTGTAGGGAATAGGAATGCGGTTCTAGGTTCGTTGAAAAGCCAAGATTCCCAGCTTTCAGAGGAAAGTTACTGCAAGTTTCTAAGACAAACGGTCACGGAGATATGAGCGATATGGTAAAGGTCGTTTTTCAGATTTGAAATTTTAAAGTTCAAAGTGACAAGTGACAGCTTTGCAAATGACAGGTGACAGTTTTGCAAAATGACAGGTGACAGTTCTACTCAAGTTAAAATAGATTGAATTATATTATTTTAACTAAGAGATTGGTTCTGCACAGTTCTGCTGGGTACTCACAATATATTTTTGAAATAGAATGGGCCTCGCCACTGATCTGGTCAGGTTTTAGACTGGACTCTGGTCTGGTCTCGGCACTTCACAGTGATCTGGGTCAGCTCTCTGGTTCTGCTAACAGTGGTCTGGGTCAGCTCTGCTTTCTCTGGGTACAGCACTGCTTCTGGATCTTTCTGCACAGCTTTCTCTGGAGATTGATGGATTTGAAGTCTGGATCTCTGGATGTGGTATGGTCCGGCAGCATGCTCCGCAGCAAATGGAATTGAATGTCCCTATCTGTCCTGACTGTCTGCTTTTATGTGTTTTGAAAGTGGGTGGAAAGGCTAGCTTCCTAGGCCCTACCCCTCTCCACTTGTCATTGGCCACTTCATCCTCTTCCCCTTGATTGGGGGAATGAAATGAAGTGTCATCATGATGAGGTCTGTTTATGGTACAGAGAACCCACCCCTGTCAAATTACACACAATCTATATTTTGACCCAAAAGACATATTTGCACAGGTACACATTTGTTTAAAATTACATGCACCCATCACATATCACAAGAGGTATACCCTGTCCAAATCTGCTCTTCCTGGGAGCTTGCATTCAGAAATGGCAACATTTGCACTTTTTTAACTGGTTTCGTAATATCGGACATTACCCCAAATGTACACACATGTGCGCAAGGAGTATGGACATTAATTGATGAAGTGTCAGATTTTTAACATGCATACATTTTAAGTAATACCCTCTTAACTGCTAGCTTGCCCCCAGATCATACCACCGGTTCTAAAAACCTCTTAAAATGTGGGCAGAAAAATCACAAGAATTATGGTATCATTTAAATAATTTTCACAAGTCCGTACTATGAGTTATTCATCTTTTTCTAAAACCATATTCTGGCTACAGGGGTGTGGTTTCCCCCCAGCACAAGGTTGAATTTCTGGTTTTTCCAGTTCTGCCAAGCCAGCTTGCTCTCACAGGCAGTGCTCCTCCCCTTTCCTTCCAGGAGGAAGCCACTTTTACGGCCCCATAATAAAACATTTGCCTGAGTCAGGACAGGGCTTTGTTCAATTTCCTGCAGAGCCCAGGTAATTCAATCAGAGAAGTGTCATATCCCTTTTGGTGGGAGCAGCAAAAGGGCAGCTAGGCCTGGGAACACAGCTGTTGTGCAAGTCTCATCTCCTGTCGGGGGTAGCTGGTGGGCAGAATTTAGTTCCTTAAGCCAGGCCATAGCTAATGTCACTTTTAGTTACCCAGTTTTCTGCATTCAAATAAAATTAACCATTTTTACATATGCAGCTAGAATGCTGATTCTAAGTTTAAAACTATGACATTTAAACAATTGCAACCTTTGTGACACTCAAAAGTAGATCACTCATTTCTTTTAAACATTTAGATTTTTAGTGTCTTTCAGTCCAAATTTACTTAAACTGCTGAAATCCACAGCTCAGCCAGTCTTGTTATAAACCTTCAAGTCACTTCAGAATATAACTTTACATTGTATCCACCTCTCAGTAAGTCTTTATTTGGCATGCTTTGGGTTCATTTATTCAGTTTTACACTAAAAAAAAAAAAAAGTCTGGTGTTGTTTTAAAACGCCGGCTTTCTGATAGTGGTGAGTACTGGTAATGCACCCATTTTTGGGATTTAAGAAAATGAATTCCCCACAATTCTAGGTTGCCTTTGGCAATCAGCATTGTCATTCCCAATGGTTTCAGGCTACTGTGTGGGTAGTCCAATGGTGGTTTTTGGCAGTGCCCTTCTGTGCCCATAACATCGGCAAAAATGAGTGGCAGCCTATTCTTCATGCATTTCCCTGTGCATTTTCTGGGAAGCTCTGGCCGTCATGATGTTTTCAATGCCAGTACTGCACATTTTTGAGGTAGGGCTCGGATGCATGGATAAAAACATCCCACAAGCCCCCCTCTTGCGATGGCCATTCTGTTTCACTGATGGGACTCGCAAGACCTGGGATGTTTCCTCATATTCTTCCGATAGATGGCACAGTTCAGCATCTTTTCCTCCATCCAGTACTGATCGATCGGTTCTCCTCGCCGGTCCTGATGGGAATATTGGGCGGTACCCCGGGCCCCTTGCGTCTCTGCTCCTGGTCTCCGGATCGTCCTCCTTGGCCCGTCTCCGGGTTTTCTTTGTCCTAGGACGACAAAGGAAGAGCGGCAATACCTATTCATGGACATTTTTCCCCCACCATTGATATAGTGGGGTGGCATATAAATTTGTAGTCAAACATATGAACATGCACATTTCTTTTTGCATTCAAAAACGAAAACACCCACATTGAGAAACTCAGAATTTGATAGGCGATATGTAGGATATTTTAAGTTAGAACTGAATTAATCTGAGACAGTACACTCTAGGATTCCAGAGGATTCCTCCAGTTGTTGCAGAGTGTGCCTGGGATGGCAACACTTCAACTGGTTAATGTGGACCCACTTGTCTTCCCCCTCTGCCAAACCGCCTTTGGGGATGCGGATCTTGTAGGCCACAGGGGAGATCTTGTCTATAATCTCAAAGGGTCCCTTCCATGTAGGCAAAAATTTTGCTGTTTGGCCTGGTTCCTTTGGAAATTGTATAGATAGACCCGGTCCCCCACCTGATATTCCTTCCTGGAAGTTTTCAGGTCATAGTGGGTCTTCATGCTATCAGCTGATCTTTCTAGATTCCGCTGAGCATAAGCAAAAGCATGTTGAAGGTGTTTCCTTAAATTCTCCACATACTCATGAGTTGTGGAGGCATTTATTAGTGTCTGCTCTTGGGTCCTGTAGAGCAAATGCTGAGGAAGCACCATCTTGCGCCCAGTCATCAACTCAAATGGTGACATTTTGGTTGCAGATGAAGGGGTAGATCTGATGGCCATTAGGACCAGAGGTAATCGGATATCCCAACTTGGCCCAGAATCTGCCACAAACTTCTTTAATATGCTCACAATGGTTCGGTTATATCTCTCTACTGCCCCAGAAGAAGCTGGCCGGTAAGCAATATGCAACTTCCTTTTGACCCCCAGTATCTCCCACATCTTTGTCATTACTTCACTAGTGAAGTGGCTACCCCTGTCTGACTCAATCCTTTGAGGTAGACCGAAACGGGAAAAGATGTGGTTAATCATCAGGGCAGCTGCAGTTTCTGCCTTGCAATTTGGGGCTGGGAGACATTCCACCCACTTGGTAAACAAGCATGTCACAGTCAACATGTACTTATTCCCCCTAGCAGAGCGAATCACGGGGCCTACAAAGTCGATTTGTAAATCTGACCATGGCAGTGTCATCCCCCTCTTTTGGAGAGGCGCACGGTGCGTGAGGGATGATGGCTGAAATTGTGCACACACAAGACACCCCTTCAAGTATTGGTCGAGGTCCTGCCCCATGTGTGGCCAGTATGCAACCTCTCTTAAGATTTCCAATGTTGTGTGAAACCCCCTATGACCGGCGGTGGCCGCATCATGGGCGTGACTTAACATCAGGCTTCGGAATGAGGTAGGAACCACCCACTGATCGTGGCCCGCTTTGGATTTCCTTACCAGCAAACCGTCTTGGATAGGAACATTTTTGGACATTTCATCAACACTCTTAGGTCCTCTTTCCCAATGTAATCGGTATCCGTCAGGGGAAAGTTCTCAGGGTCCTCAATGTGCTGGTAAAATTTACCAATTATTGGATCCCCCTTCTGGGCGGTAATCAAATCAGCATCAGGGGTCTCCTTACTCCACTGTGCAAATGAAAGGTTGTTGTGAGCATTTGTCTGGGACCTAGTGATAGCAGTGACCTGGATTTCCCCCAACAGGGACTCAATCTCAATTAGATCCCCTTGGATGGCCCCGGTTTTGGCCAGCTGATCAGCTAAGTCATTTCCAGTTTTGTCTGGTCCCTCTACTTTGGAATGACCCTTGATCTTTTTCCAATAGATGGTCATCTCATTCGAGGTGACCAGATCGTCAATGTTTTGGATCAACTTCCCATGTTTCAAGGGTTTGTTGTTAGCACATAACATGCCTCTGGTTTTCCAATTAACCAGGTGCTCCACGAACCCGTTCCGTACATAATCCGAATCTGTGATTATGACCAGTTTGTGGAGTTGATGCTGGACAGCAGTGAGGATGGCCTGATGCACAGCCATCAATTCTGCCACCTGACTACTTCGGGGACCAATTTTGTATCCAGCGGAGGGTTCTGGGGACTCATTCACCCATGCATTCCCTACGCCGGCCACCAGTTCTTTCTCCCCGTTGTTGTCAACATGGTACGAGCATCCATCCACATAGACAGTGGGCATTCCCTCACATTTGTCCTCTTCAAAGACTTTGTGGGGGGAATTAAGGTATGCCTCCATGTTGTCCTTTATTTTTAGACTTTCGTCCTCGAGACAGTTTTCTCTGGCACAATCATGCAAGTCAGCCAGACCTTGCGCGAGGGGACTCTTCTTGTTTTGGCCATATCTGACCTCCACAGGAAAGCCTTGCATTGACAGAATCCGGGAAGTAATTCGGGAATTACTCACATTTCCGGCCCGGATTCTATCACTTTGGAGATATTGCAGAGGCTGGTGTGGAGTCTCCACTATGATGTGTTCCCCCTGGATAAACGGGCGGTAATTCTTCAATGCCCACACCGTTGCCAGGAGTGCCTTCTCACAATCGTTGAATTTTTCCTCCACAGAGGATAAAGTTTTGCTCGCATAGGAGATTACTTTATTCACCTTGTCATGCTTTTGGTATAATACTGCCGTCAAGCACGTATTAGAGAACCCCGTCTCCAGGAAGAACTCCTTGTTTCTGACAGGGTAAGCCAGGCAAGGCGCTTGTGAGAGGCTTCTTTTGAGTTGTTTTACCACCTCGGCTTGTTCTGGACCCCATTCCCACTTGACCCCCCCTTCAGGAGATGAATCAGGGGTCTGGTGATCTCTGCGTAGCCCTCAATGAACTTTCTGCTGTAATTAGTCAGTCCAAGGAGGCTCCTTAGTTCCCGCAGAGTTGTGGGGTCTTTCAGTTTCTGAAGTGCTTCCACTTTCTTTTCCTGGGGACAGAGACCCTGAGGAGTAATCTCATGCCCCAAGAAATTAACACGGGTTCTACACCACTGTGCTTTCTGAAAGGAAAGTTTTGCTCCGGCGGCCCTCAACTGGGTCAGAACATAACGGATCTCCGCTATGTGTTCCTCCACAGATGAACTTTTGATGAGGACATCATCTACATAAGCCAGGTTACCCCTCGCACCCAGGTCGGGCATGGCCTTATGTAGGAAAATGATGAATTCATTGCCGGAGTTGAGGTATCCGAAGGGAGTCCGGGTCCATGTGTATTGCTGGCCCCAAAAGGTAAAAGCCAGCTTGTATTGGTCCTCCCTACTGACAGGCACAGTCCAGTATCCATTGGTCAGGTCTATTGCAGTGAATACCTGTGACCCCTGGATCTGGGCCAGCCCTTGGTCAATGTAGGGCAGAGGCCATCGGGAAGTATGGACCCATTTGTTGAGCTCCCTGAGGTCGGCGCAGAGTCTCCACTGGCCGTTTGGCTTTAATATTCCCAGCACCGGATTATTGAAGGTGCTGTGGATGGGACAGATTATTCCCCTGGACTCAAGGTTCTTAATTATTTCAGTAAGGGACTCCATTGATGCGAGAGGCAAGCGATATTGCTTCACAAACACAGGAATCATGCCAGGGTCCGTGGGGATTGTTGTTGTGTGGATGTCGGTGCGACCACAGTCATATGAGTCTACCGCAAGGAGATCTTGGAAATCCAAGAAAACTTGTTTCAACTTTTGCTTTTGTTCCAGAGTCACACAGGCATCAGCTAGGTTGACTCTCTCTTCCACCATCTGCCTGAAGCCTGGAAAGACTTCTGGTTTGGCGATCTCAGCGGCCTCCTCCAGCTGGGTGGAGAAGTCCCTGGTCAGAGTGCTGATTTGGACTGGAGGCTTCAGGTGGGAAAGGCAGCCCTCATGGACCTGGAAAATCACCTCATCCCTCCTGAAGTCACAAGTCACATCTTCCTTACCATAAGGGCAAGAAGTGTACACTAGGAAGTTCCCCCCATGCCGGGTAAAAATCCTGTCTGGTGTTGTATTGTCATCACTGTCACTGTCAAAGCAGTCCTTGGGGATTGGCCCTAACAGTTCATTACCTAAATCTATGGAAAAATGTTGGTCATCAACCGCCATTCCAATAATGGTGCCTGCGGCTAGAGTAATACTCTTTAAGTCGCTGTTATCCACCTCTATTAGAATGGTGTCATGTTCTATGTTGACTAATGGGGTTGGGTTTACCCCCAACTCTTGCTGTTGGAGAGAAGCGTTTAGATGTATGTAAGCATCAGGGTTTTTCAAATGTTGTCCTCTTTTAGCTTTCACTTTCAGGGAGAATTGTCGGGTCCTTTCTGGGATGGTGACTTCCTCTTTGATCTGAATTTCAACTGCATAAGGTAGCAATTGAGCTGACCTAAATGCTTTTTCTGGATCATCAAAGCCCATGGGATTATCCGCTAATCGGGACCAAGCTTTGAAGTTTATTAGGTCCAAACTAATGGCAAAGCGATTGAGAATGTCACTGCCTAAGTAAAAAGCGGCAGTGACGTCTCGCACGACCCAACAATTCTGGACTATGCTCTTGTTGCCAATGGAGATTTTGAGCATACACCTGCTTGGCAGGAGATGTTTGGAATTAGGTGCTTCCAGGTCCATTTCCCATTTGTCTATCAGTTTGAAGGTGGGAATGGCTGGATCTTTTGGGAGTTGGCGAAACATGGCTTCGCTGATGAAGCTCTTACCATTGTTCACGCACACTCGAGCGAGAACAGAGTCCTTCCCATCATTTAACTGAACAGGGATGAACAACTGCTCTCCAATTTGCTGAATATCAGCCAGGCTCTGAGCTGATTTCACATCTTTCTGGACTATAGGAGTGGGAGTTTCTGATAGTGGATTGGTAAAGAATTTCAGGGTGTTTCCTTCCAGTGTGGAATACCACCTTAAACTAGAAGGAAGGTTGATTTTCAGGAATAGAGAGGACCCCCCATCACCAGTCTGTTGTCCTACTGCTATTACTGTCACGTCTGGAATTTGGTTGTTCTGGAAGTGAAATTCTACTTGGTCAGATTTTTGTTCAACCATGTGGCAGGTGCCGTTTAAACTAACATGGTTGACACTCTGTTTTAATTTTATTGGTCGGCTAGTCTGGGTCCAGAGGACCTTGTTTACACAATCTATTAAGGGTGACAACCTCCTCAGGAGGTCATTCCCCAGTAAACAAGGGGTGCCCTCTGGAGTCACTACTATGACCGGGTGTTTCACCTTGTGTCGCCCGATCTTAATGTCCAAGTCTGCAGTCCCCTCAACGGGAATTTCCTTCCCGTCAAAGTTCTGCAGTTGTCCAGGAAGAGAGGTGAGAGGAATTTGGTAATTCTCTCCCCTTTCTGCATTCAGTTCGTCAAAGGCCCTTCTGGATAGAAGGGTAGCTTGAGATCCAGTGTCCACCAGTGCCAAAATTGTACCCTGCCCTGTACTTGTACCGGGGCATAGTATCTTCCCTCCTTCTCTTCAAGGGGGCACAGATAATGCACATTTTTGGACAACTGGTGGGCTAACTTTCTGGTTTTGGACATCGCTAGCGAAGAGATTTGGGCAGAATTCTGTGGAGAGCCTTGGGAATCTGAAAGAAAAAGTTGACAACTGGAGATCAGAGCCATTGTGGGTTCCCCTGGCTCTGGTTCTGGGCCGCCCCCCCCTTTTTGGAGGCAGTCATCAGGATGGGTTTGAACCAGGGGATTTTGGTATTGTGGGTTCTGGGATGAGATGATGGGCGGCGGTAGCTCAGTCTCCATATCTCCCCAGTCTGGATTGGAATCCCTAGGGGCCCATTTTTCCTTGGGAGGAGTTCCCCCATCTCTGAAGGAGAAGATCCTTTTCCCAGGATCTTCTGAGGATCCCTCTCCCTCAAATTGGAAGATCTGTACCTCCTCCTCAAACTGAGTCTGTTTAAGTCTTTTGTTTCTCCTACCCCCCCTCTGCTCCTTAGGAGGCAGACTTTCAGGGGCAAGAGATTTTGTTTCCGGTTCCTGGGTTTCCAGGGGCTGTTTACAAGTGAGGAAGGAAGCTTCCTCCAAGGCTTTACACCCCCTTCCCTTTGTGCCTCCTCCCTGGGAACCGGTGAGTTATCGGGGTGCTGCCCCCGTCATTGTTCTGGGGCACCAGGTCCAGAGTTGGGTGCGTTCTGCGCCGGCATGCCGATCTGAGGGTTCTGCTGAGCCCTCAGTATGTGACCCAGATCCCGCTCCATGTTTTGAACCTGGCGCTCTAACTGGGAAACCCGCTCAGGCTGATACGGGGCCCTGTTTTCTCCCCTGGGCTGATCCCGGGAAGGGTAGCTATCCCTTCTTTGGTAGTACCCCTGGTTGGGAAGATTTGGATACCCCTCCACCCTTGGCCTCCCCTCTCCCGGATTCGGTTGTCTGGGCTCAGGGAATTGGGGAAAGAAGGGTGGAGGATTTTGGGGCTGGAAGTTGGGTGGATACCTGGGGAAAAAGTTCTGCCCAGGGTTTGGTGAGTTTCTGCCCTCCTGTGAGAAGTTGGGAGGGAAGTTCTCTGGGTTAGGTGCTTGGCTGGATCCCCCCCCTTGGGCTGGAGGAGTCCACACATAACCCAGGATGGGTCTGTTTCCCTTGTACCGGGGGCTTACATAATCAGGAGAGCGAGGGACCCCATTTGTGGGGCTGCCGCCCTGGCTCCCTGTCTGTGACTGGCCCGAGGACCTTCTGGGCCTAGCATTATTAGGTGCAGGTAGGTTTTTAGGCCCCCCGATCTCTAACTCTAAAACGGGGGTGCCCTTTACCTCTGCCACCTTGGCAGCAGCAGGGGTGTTGTTGGCTTTGGGGTTTTTGGGCGCATTATTTTTATTTTCTATTGGCTTCTGCACCTCATAGATCCGGGTCGCCTGTTCAATGACCCAGTCTAAAGATCTTTTCTCGTGAAAATCCCTCACGAGCTGGGTCATTATGTATTTGGGCAAGGCATGGAAAAATGTATTGACGAATTCTCTGCTGTCTGTGCGCACCCTCCTGGTGGTCTGTGAAAAACCACGCTTTAACTCCTGCACAAACTCTTGTGGGGCCTGATCCTCCCCACATTGCAAATTGTAGGCTGCCTTGCGAGCCTCTTGAGGATTTCTATGAGTAGAAAAATGTTTCAAGATGGCCGCCTTATAGGTGGACCATCTTAAATGATTTTGGTCCTCCAGCCCCGCAAAGAAACTGGAGTATTCCGGGGAGAAGGTCCACTTCACATATTGAATACAGCTTTGGCTGTCCTTCAAATGGAAAGTCTCCATCATTTGCTCAAACAACTCTAAGTGCTCCCAAACAGAATACTTGGTGTTCTTTTGATAAGGCGTGATGACGCTCCTGATTGCCTTAATCTGCTTTAAGGGGTCCTTAAGCAAGGCCCTTTTTGTCTTATTGGCCCTTTTGGTCCTGGTAACCCTGGTCCATTCATCTTCTGACTCAGAGGCACTGCTCCCAGAGGTTCCCGTCTGATCTTCCAGGTTTTCCCGGATTCTGCGAGCCTGGGAATGGCTGGCAGAATGTGGGGACCTGGTCTCCTGTGTCCTGTACCGCTCAGAGGAGTCTTCAGATCCCTCCTTGCTGCCAGGATTTGATGGGTACCCCCCCACTGACCTAACTGGGCAGAAGTTTTCAGGATGCCCTTAATGGGCCTACTCTCCTGGGGTTCCCCATCAAATTGCACTGTGCTTGGGTGCCCATACCCGGATGCCCGCCCCTCCATTCCTGGGTGGTACTGGCCTATGAGCCCCATGCTTCTGGCTGGATAGTAAACTGCCATCCCTGTGGCCCGGTGCTCATGTGCGCCAGGGGACATGGGGGTGGCAGAGTCCAGGGACTGAGAGAGATAAAGGCCTCTGGTGCTAGGGCTCCTGAGGTTATGCTCAGGAGTTTCTCTTTCCCAGCGAACCTCATCTCTATCCGCCCCTGCTCCCTGTTGCAATGCAAGAGCCTGCGCCTTCAGTTCCTCAGTTAAGGCCTTACTAGACTCTATCAGTCTCTCCTGCATCGCTACCTGTTGTTGGAGTCTATCATTGTGCTGGCAGAGAGCCTCATTCTCTCTCTGTGCCTCCTGATTGGTCCTGGAGCACTGGGCCAGTCTTTGCTGCAGGAGGGTTACCTCCTGAGCTGAGTCCCTATTGGCCTTCTCCTTACTTGCTAGAGCATCCTCCACCTTCCTGGTGTGCTCTAACAAGTTCTGGTGTTCTTTTTGGAGGTCACCCAGTCCCTGGTGGGCCAGGTGATTTTCTTCCATTTTTCTTTTTAAGTGGCAGACTTCCTGGCCTAAGATATCCCTTTCCTGACTAAGAGCCTGCATCTGGGCCGCCAGGTCGTCCCTTTGCCTTTGGAAGGCACCAGCTTTCTGGCGCTCCTGGTCAAACTCTGCCTGGGTATCCAGGTCTTTCAGAAACAGTTTATTGCTCTCTGTCTTCTCCCTATCTAGGTGGCTTTGCAGGGTGACTACCTGCTCAGCACATGCCCTATTGAAGTCTAACTGTTGCTCCAGCTTTTTCTGGCTCTGCAGTAGGGAGTCCAAACCTTCTTGGTACTCCTTCTGCAAGGCCAGAAATCTGGTATCCTGGTCAGCCTTTTCCTGTTGCAGTATATCCATGTCCTCTTTTATTTTAATGATATACTGCCTACTATCATTTTCTGACTCCTGGCTCCTCTGCAGCCTCTGCTCAGAAGAGTCCAGATCAGATTGGGCCTTCTGTAATGCCAGCAGTTGCCTACTCGCCAGATCTTGGCCTTCAGCACATTTGTCCTGCATGGCTCCCATATGTAAATATAAATATGACGCTACCCTGGCAATCTTGTGGTGCTCATCCTTGGCCTTCGGGGCCAAATATAGTTCACTCAGGGCCACATGTAGGGGACCCTGATCTCCCCATATATCTGACCCTGTTTCTATGATCTGGGGTGCGATTGCTTGCAACCAGACCGTCTGGTCCTGATGAGTCCACTCACCTCTCACAAATAACTTATGTAAGAAGTGCTCTCTGGCTATTTTCATGTCTACTAAGGTCGTCATTCTGGAATTTGAGTTCCTTCCTGACTTACAGAAGTTTGTATTTTATTTTTGCAAAACAGACCTTTTCCTTAGAGCGTTCTTTTGAGGAGTGCTTTACAGCGTAACACAGCGTGGTGATCCGACCGGATATGTGTATCTGGTCAGCTGGCATGCTGTATTAATCTGCACAAGTGATAGATCTAACCCAAACGTCCGGCAGGGGCCCCCAATTTGTAAGAGGATTCAATTCAACACTACAGCTAAGTCAATGCCGAGTCTGGGATACTGAATGGAAACCCTTATTGATATATCTTTATGTCCAGTTCATGCGTTCTGGATGACTACCCCTATATAACACCCCTCTCTTGGAATCCCCCTGACCGCACTGAGCCAAGAAGTAGTTCTGTTTTGCAAGTTAAAAAGGTTTATTTGATAGTTTAAACAATAGATATATATATATCACACTTTATAATAATTTAATAGTTGAATATGACACTTAATATGAGCAGTAATCAATAATGGATAGTCTGGCACTGGCACACTTGTGAATAGGAACAGAAGAATAAGGTGGTAGAGAATGCTTTATATAAGTTCAGATGGATGTAATGTTGAATGAAAATGCAATACAGAAAATACTCAATATGATTTCAACAAAACAATGTAATCACTTTTCTCCGGCAATCCCCTCCCCCCTTTATGCAATGCAAGGAAATGGAAGGAAAGCACACAGTTCTCAGAAATGCAATCAAATGTAATTCAGTTCACCCCAGCAAGCTTAGACTACAGAAGTTTGAAACACAGGCCCCAAAATGCTTTTATATGTGATAGCAATATATTGGAAAATGTGCTAAAATGATTTTAATTCCCTCTGGAGGTTCAGGGTGAGTGGTATCTAGTTAATATTAGTCCAGGCTCACTCTAGCAATGATTCAGGGATGGTTCTTAAGAGGCAAACGAATTTTTAGCAAGGAAAGCAAGAACTGCTGTTTCCACACGTGGAGAAATTTGCAAATCGTGGCAAATTTGCGAGTGCGTTTTTCGCGATTGCGGCGAAAGTGTAGGGAATAGGAATGCGGTTCTAGGTTCGTTGAAAAGCCAAGATTCCCAGCTTTCAGAGGAAAGTTACTGCAAGTTTCTAAGACAAACGGTCACGGAGATATGAGCGATATGGTAAAGGTCGTTTTTCAGATTTGAAATTTTAAAGTTCAAAGTGACAAGTGACAGCTTTGCAAATGACAGGTGACAGTTTTGCAAAATGACAGGTGACAGTTCTACTCAAGTTAAAATAGATTGAATTATATTATTTTAACTAAGAGATTGGTTCTGCACAGTTCTGCTGGGTACTCACAATATATTTTTGAAATAGAATGGGCCTCGCCACGGATCTGGTCAGGTTTTAGACTGGACTCTGGTCTGGTCTCGGCACTTCACAGTGATATGGGTCAGCTCTCTGGTTCTGCTAACAGTGGTCTGGGTCAGCTCTGCTCTTTCTGGGTACAGCACTGCTTCTGGATCTTTCTGCACAGCTTTCTCTGGAGATTGATGGATATGAAGTCTGGATCTCTGGATGTGGTATGGTCCGGCAGCATGCTCCGCAGCAAATGGAATTGAATGTCCCTATCTGTCCTGACTGTCTGCTTTTATGTGTTTTGAAAGTGGGTGGAAAGGCTAGCTTCCTAGGCCCTACCCCTCTCCACATGTCATTGGCCACTTCATCCTCTTCCCCTTGATTGGGGGAATGAAATGAAGTGTCATCATGATGAGGTCTGTTTATGGTACAGAGAACCCACCCCTGTCAAATTACACACAATCTATATTTTGACCCAAAAGACATATTTGCACAGGCACACATTTGTTTTAAATTACATGCACCCATCACATATCACAGGAGGTATAACCTGTCCAAATCTGCTCTTCCTGGGAGCTTGCATTCAGAAATGGCAACATTTGCACTTTTTAACTGGTTTCGTAATATTGGACATTACCCCAAATTTACACACATGTGCGCAAGGAGTATGGACATTAATTGATGAAGTGTCAGATTTTTAACATGCATACATTTTAAGTAATACCCTCTTAACTGCTAGCTTGCCCCCAGATCATACCACCGGTTCTAAAAACCTCTTAAAATGTGGGCAGAAAAATCACAAGAATTATGGTATCATTTAAATAATTTTCACAAGTCCGTACTATGAGTTATTCATATTTTTCTAAAACCATATTCTGGCTACAGGGGTGTGGTTTCCCCCCAGCACAATGTTGAATTTCTGGTTTTTCCAGTTCTGCCAAGCCAGCTTGCTCTCACAGGCAGTGCTCCTCCCCTTTCCTTCCAGGAGGAAGCCACTTTTACGGCCCCATAATAAAACATTTGCCTGAGTCAGGACAGGGCTTTGTTCAATTTCCTGCAGAGCCCAGGTAATTCAATCAGAGAAGTGTCATATCCCTTTTGGTGGGAGCAGCAAAAGGGCAGCTAGGCCTGGGAACACAGCTGTTGTGCAAGTCTCATCTCCTGTCGGGGGTAGCTGGTGGGCAGAATTCAGTTCCTTAAGCCAGGCCCCAGCTAATGTCACTTTTAGTTACCCAGTTTTCTGCATTCAAATAAAATTAACCATTTTTACATATGCAGCTAGAATGCTGATTCTAAGTTTAAAACTATGACATTTAAACAATTGCAACCTATGTGACACTCAAAAGTAGATCACTCATTTCTTTTAAACATTTAGGTTTTTAGTGTCTTTCAGTCCAAATTTACTTAAACTGCTGAAATCCACAGCTCAGCCAGTCTTGTTATAAACCTTCAAGTCACTTCAGAATATAACTTTACATTGTATCCACCTCTCAGTAAGTCTTTCTTTGGCATGCTTTGGGTTCATTTATTCAGTTTTACACTAAAAAAAAAGTCTGGTGTTGTTTTAAAACGCTGGCTTTCTGATAGTGGTGAGTACTGGTAATGCACCCATTTTTGGGATTTAAGAAGATGAATTACCCACAATTCTAGGTTGCTTTTGGCAATCAGCATTGCCATTCCCAATGGTTTCAGGCTACTGTGTGGGTAGTCCAATGGTGGTTTTAGGCAGTGCCCTTCTGTGCCCATAACATCGGCAAAAATGAGTGGCAGCCTATTCTTCATGCATTTCCCTGTGCATTTTCTGGGAAGCTCTGGCCGTCATGATGTTTTCAATGCCAGTACTGCACATTTTTGAGGTAGGGCTCGGATGCATGGATAAAAACATCCCACAATATATTTTGTCAGAGCAGTTTTATATACTTGATCAGTGATAGCTGAGGATTTAAATCTCCATGGGGGTCTGTGTGGTGTCACCAGGGGTGGACTGGCCCATAGGGAATTCTGGAGATTTCCCGGTGGGCCTCTGCACCCTGGGCCTCTTTAGTGTGTTATTTCCAAATTGTCTCATAGGAAAAGCATTGGGTTGCTGAAAATGTGTCATATGGGGCCACTTTGAACATTATTTCCAGGGCCTCTTTTGGTCCTCAGTAATTATTTCCAGGGCCTCTTTTAATTTCCAGTCCACCCCTGGGTGTCACCTCCGGGATCATCAATATTATCTGATTGGGGGAGTGGTCAGAAAAAGTTCTGGGATGTATCTGTGTTTTGGTTACCCAGTTCAGTACACTGTGGGACAATAGCCATACATCTATTCTGGAGTGTATGTCGTGCACCGTGGAGTAGAAAGTGTATGCCTGTGTATAGCTGTTCAGGGAGTGCCACACGTCCCTCAAGCCTAGATCAGCCGTGTGCGTGAGTATCATGCGAGCGGTGCTGTTGAGTGCCCTGGAGTGGTCCGAGGTGCGGTCTAGTTGGTTATCTAGGATGGTGTTAATATCTCCTCTGCAAATCAAATGGGCCGTGGGGAATTTGGCTAGTTTCTGGAATAGATCTGAATAGAAGCCGGGTCATCGATATTTGGGCCATATATATTTAAGAGCAGTACCTCCTCATCGCGGAGGTTCCCATGTACCAAGACATACAGGCCCTTTGGGTCGCTCTCTGTGGAGTGGTATGTGAAGGGTAGGGATCTATGTATCATAGTCAGCACTCCGCAAACCCTGGTTGAGTATGATGTATAGTGTTGCTGACTCCCCCAGTTGGGAGCCAGCCTGTCCGCTAGGTGGCCCAGTAGATGGGTCTCCTGGAGGAAGACTATCTGAGGTCCCAGCCTACCAATGTAAGCCATTATCCTCCTCCTCTTTGTAGGCTCCCCCAAGCCCTACACATTCCAGCTGAGTAGTGTAATATAATTCACATCTTCATTAGCCATTTACATATATTCTGCACCTCATATGGGTATCCTGGATGTATTGTGTGGTATTCTTACGTATTGCACTAATCTGTACCTGCGCTTTTTGAACATTGACACCCACTACTGCTATCCCTTCCCCTCCCCCCGCCCTCATAGTTCCCTGAACTTCAACTATGTTTATCCCGAAACCTCCCCCCTTGCCCATACTAAGTGGCTGTGCTTGCAACTGGGGGCTCCTGCCAAGGTGGCAAAGGCCTGGTAGCTACTTCTTGTTTCTGTTACATCCATAAACTTTCCGTTACTTATCCACATAATGAACAGTGGCTGACACTCTAGCTTGTATGAATATAGTTTCCCAATCTTACATGGGCTAGGGTGTCGCCTTCCAGGTTAACAATCACTGCATTCCTCCTGCCTGTGCCCCTTCATGATAGGACACCTCACAATGTTTCAGCCCGCGTGGCTTCAGTCCTGCTCGGGGAGCGTTCATTTGGTATCAGGATATTGGCCTCCACAAAACTTCTCAGGGAATGTGAAGAAGTAGGTTTTATTGTTGTGCTGGATTCTAAGTCTGGCCGGGTATAGCATAGCGTAGGGGACTTGTCGCTCACGCAAAGGTTTTTTGACATGCATGAATGTGCGTCTTTCCTGCTGGACAGCCAGCATGTAATCTGGGAATATTCTGATGATGCTTGCCTCCCATCTCAACTCTTGCTTATCCCTCGCGGCTCTCAGCACCAGGTCTCTGTCCCTGTAGTTCATCATACGTGCAATGATGGGTCTACGGTAGGCCCCGGGTTTGGATCTGGGTGTTTATGTCCTATGTGCTCTCTCCACTATGAACAGGGGTGACCATCCAGGGTCTCCCAGCATCTCCTTCAGCAGTGCTTCAACTGCTTGCTCCATTGGGCCCTTAAGGGCATCTTCTGGGACGCCTACGATGCAGATGTTATTTCGTCGTGATCTCGCCTCTAAGTCCTCACACTTAGGGCCTGATCACGACCTCAGCGGTAACCCTTAAATCCGGCGGTAGCGCTATTACCACCGGATTTAAGGGTCCGCCGAATCAGGGCTTTGGCGGATTTCCCCCCCAGCTAAATCTGCTGAAAATTCACGCTATTACCGCCGGCGGGAAATCCGCTGGCGGTAAGAGCGCACATTTTCCCCATTGAGCCCAATGGGGAATGGGGCATTCCCGAATGGGCTCAATGGGAAATGGGGACTTCCAAGTCCGCCCAACTCGTGATCCCGAGCTATTAGCGTCGGGGGCTATGGCGCTAATAGCGTTAGCGTTACCGCCGAGGTCGTGATCAGGCCATTAATCTTCCCCATTCCCAGGTCCTTGGCCATTGACGTCACAGTGTTGCGCAGTTCTTCCAGCGCATCTTCAGTGGTGCTGATACGTGTCCCGGCTTCCGTGATAGGTCCTGTCGCCTTCTCCAGTTGGTTTCTGATAGTTGCCACATTCACCGTAATCCTGTTTAACTTGTCATTAAGGGATGCAAAGCCCTGTTGCATCGCTGTGAATACCGCTTGCATGTCCCTAGCTGTCGCTGGTGTTGTCCCCGTGGACTGGGGTGTCTGCTCCATAGCCATCTCTGTTCCTCCCCCTGTTCGCACTATTGTTGTGAACTTTTCAATTGATCCTTTGCTTTTCTTTGAGCCTGCACCCTTGGGCATTGTTTTCAGGACTGCTGGGTGCTCATGCGGCTGTTGGAGCTGTTCAGGGAGGGCCGCTGTATAGTATAGTGGTGAGAGGGAGCGGGTTGGCCCTTGCCCATGTGGTGACAGTGCTAGTCTTGACATGGTTTTTCACCAGGCAAGTGTACTGTCAACTGTGAGCACCCACGCAATCCATAGGAATATTCTACAGGAGGCCGCCCCAGGATTCTGGTGTGGGGCCAGTAGAGGCATATTTCGCTGATACTGGGCTATTCTTGGCTCCCGGTTTCACTGCAGGCTGAGCACCGGGCATCTTTCTTTGTGGGCCGTTCTAAACATGTAACTAAAACCCCTGCTTGGAGGTGAAGAATGATGTTGCTACACAACAATCCCTTCAACGTCTATAGTGACGGATAACGATGCTCCTAGTGTTCCGGGGCCAGTGGGTCTGTCCAGATAGAACTCTGCTTCCTAATGTACTATTCCCCTTGGTATCAGGCCAGGAGGCAGTATTTTGCATGCTTTGATAGGCCGCTCGTGTTTTCCACGCAGGTTGGAATCTTCATGCCAATGTCCACTTTCTCAATTACTGTCCTCGTTTTAAGATGGGTGGTAGTGGTGTGTTAGAGGGTTGGGGGAGTACACTTTCCCTCCTCTATTTAGTTCCTTAGTTCCCCGTGTTTTAGGCATGCACTTGAGGGGTGTCCTGTATCAGGACCTCCCGCACACACTGCTTAACATGTCTTCCCCACTCCGGGAGCATCACAAATCTGTACAGCTGCCCTTGTGTGCTCCTTCTTGCTTAGGTTGTCTGGGAGCGGGGCCCCCGCCCAAACAGATGTTGAGCTGCTGGAGAGAGTTATATTCGTGTTGGGTCGCTACGACCGCTCCTCACACGTCGAGATTTTAAAAGCGCTGTAAGGGCTGTCGTCTCGTCGTCCGCCATGTCCCTGAAACAGCCATCTCAGTCACGTGCCAGCATGTAATGGGGCCTCTACAGTTGGTGCGAGCAGGTTAGGGATGTGCTCGGCTGCGGGGCAGTGTCGTGGGGAAGGGCCCATAGTCTCACATAAAGTCTCGGTTGTTCGTATGAGCTGCCGCCGGCCGAAGGTGGCCGGGCATCCACCCTCGCACTGCGCGCCTAACCCCATTTTGGTCTGTAGGGTCCCATTGCCTTGGGTGTCCTGCCCTCCCAGCAGGCACTCTACGAGGGACAGAGCGACCATGAGTGCCAGTGTTAGTCTGGTATAGATTGACTGTTGTATGCTCGCCTCGTCCCCAGACTGCAGTGCCCGTGTGGCAAGGGGGCCCTGCAGGGATGCCACAGTGAATTATTTCACGCTGTCCGCCGCCTCATGGTGTCTGTACGGGCAGGAAAGCTCAACGTATCTCCAGAACCACGCATCAGATCAGCCTGATTTTGGGGTATCAGGATGAGGAAGACTTCACACACCATTCTCCCCAAGTATCTTGGTGAGACAGAAATAATTACTGGTCAATTATCGATTTACAGCCTCAGACACCTCAGGAGTTCAGAAGGCCAGCTGCATTCTGCCGCATGCTCAACAGCACCCCCGAGGTGGCACCCATTGTAAAGTACTCTTGGCATTATTCCCTGCCTCTAGAGGCATCATTAATGTCTATCTGAATGGCACTGTCATGGTCCAGGGCTCTCAGCCCTACCTCCTCATACTTCATAGGCGTCTTCTGTCTCGCATAAACTTTCTCCCTTTTCCTGCCATTCTGTCACCCTATGGCCCCTCTTGAACCATGTTCCTGTACCCCTCCTCAGAAGACCTTCAAATGTGGCAACCAGCTCCACTTAGCTACCCTCAACTCTCACTCTTCCGTCAAACACTCCTCTGACATCTGTCACATCTTTAATTAACTCGACCTTGTTGTACTCGCTCTCACCTAGATGTGGTTCATGGCCAGCTCTGTCATGCATTTTGGCATTCTCCTCCCAGTGGGCTTCAAGATCCTCTCTAAGCCCAGTGAGTGGCCCTGATCTTACCCAAAGGGGTCCCTGCTACTATCATACCAACCCAGTCCCACTCCTCCTTCAAATGCCTTGTCTGCAGGCTTGGTGTCTCTCCTATCCTCTCGCTGACTCTGACCACCATCTACAGACCACCTGGTCCAATCTGCCTCTTCCCCCGAGTGTGTTATGAACTCACCTCTTCTCTCCTGGCCTCCACCTTCAAGCTTCTCCTCCTCAGAGATTTTAATATTCATCTTGACTCCCCAGATGCAGCCTCTGAACTCTTCCACAACCTCTGTGACTCTCTTTCCCTCTCCATTCTTCCCTCACGTCTGACACACACAGTCAGACACACCATGGATGCTCTCATCTCAGCAGACATCTCCATCTCCAACCCTCTCACTACACCTCTCTCCTGGTCTGATCATGCTCTCCTGTCCGCTCACATGGACCTCTTAGATCCCCCGGCTAAGCCCCCACCTGCACTGCCAGTCTGCTTCTCCATCATTCGACCTATGAAGCGAATGCCAGTTGCTGTTATTGTCGGCACCTTCACTCCCCCTCCCACACCTATCACTTACTCTCATTCTGACACAGCCCTAACTAACCTTCAACTCTCCATCTCCAACACTTTTGACATCCTTTCCCCTATCATGAGGATTCGCATGAAGCCTGCCTCCAAGCGCAACACCTGGTATGACTCTGACCTGGTCTCTCTGAAACGCAAGGGCAGAGCTGCTTAGTGGAAGTAGCAGGCTTCTGGTACATCTTCTGACATTCTGGCCTTCCGCCTCCTCCAAAGGCAATACAGACTATCCATCTGCTAGAAGAAGAGGGCCTATATCCAAGCCTGCATCTGTGGGGCCACTAACAACACGGCTGAACTTTTTAAAATCTGCACGGAACTCGCCAATCCTACTACAGTCTCAATTTCTCCTCAGCCTTCCGTGGCCCTCTGCACTACACTGGCCTTTCACTTCAGTACTAAAACTCAGAACATCCTGTCCTCACTCTCCTCTACAACAATCCCTTCGCCCACCCACTCTCAGGTCTCACTCGGCCTCCATCTCCCCTTCCTTCCTTCTCTCCTCGTTCTAGCCTGCTCTATGAAAGCCTTGTTCAAACAGGTGCTCCCCTGCTCCCCAGAACTATTAAGGACAGCATTGCCTCCCTTGCTCCAGCCTTAGCTGATTTCTGCAATAACTTCTTTGTCACTGGATCCTTCCTGCTACTCCTCAAGCACTCCTTTGTGCACCCTCTCACAAAGCCGTCTGCCAACCTCTCTTATCAGACTAACTATTGCTCTATCTCCCCCCATTACGGCCTTCCTGGGCAAACTCTTCGAGAAGCTAGCCATCTCCCAGCTTATCCACCACACTAAATCTGTTGGTTGTCTCTACGACCACCAGTCTGGCTTCAGAGCAGCCAGAGTCACAGATACTGTACTCTTGAACACCCGCAAAGACTTGCTCTCTAATCTCATTTCCAACTCTCCTTCCCTTCTTATCCTTCTTGACCTTTCCTCTGCATTTGATACGGTCAATCATGCCACCCTTATGAATCGGCTATGTGATACCCTTGGCATCATGGACCTGGATTGGTTGACTTACTTCCTCTCTGATCGACCTTCACAGGATCAACTGGGCCCTTTTCTCTCCTCCATTACACTCTCTACCTGTGGTGTCGCTCAGGGCTCTATCATCTCGCCTTGGCTTTTTAACATCTACCTTGCCCCTCTAACCTATTTGATCTCCGCCTTCTCTCCTAATTTCCAGTGTTATGTGGACGACATTCAGCTCTCCTTCAAGCTGCCTTCCACTGCCTCCTTCTCTCCCTCTCTCATTCCTGACAATATGTTGCTATTCAGGCATGGTGTACTGCTAACAATCTGTGCCTTAATACCTGTTCGACTGAGATACTTCTCATTGTGATCCCGGTTCCATCCTTCCCTCTAGAGTGGCTGGGGCTGTACCCCTTGAGCCCTTCCAGTCACGTCCCTCACACTTAGCACGTGGACCTTCCCCTTGCATGCTCTCACTCCCCTGGCTCTTGTCCACCTGCCTCCCTCTGGCACTCACATAACTGATGGGCCCTTCAGCCCTGACTGGCTCGTCCCCATCCCCTCTCCCTCGTTCTTCATTTTACTGCACTTTGATGATCCGAATGACACAAGGCCTAGTAGAACCGTTTTTGTTTTACTTCATCGCAGTTCCCCCAACCCCTTTTGTTTTGTTGCACCTTGAAACACTTTGGTTTATAGGCACATTATAAATACCCAATAAATAAATAAATAGGAGGGTAGCATTAGAACTAGACCACTCCCATTTGACTGCAGCCCATCAAGGAGTTGGGAAGATTCACAAACCGGTAACACCAAAGTTTTACTAACCAGGGGTCTTTGCAGAAATTATAAACTTTGTACTGACATGTGAGATCTGTCAGAACACTGCAACCACCTCAGTCCCCACTGCTCCTCTACAACCTTTACCCATCATTGATATTCCCTTTTCCGGAAAAGCCATGGCTATAGTGGGACCACTAGAAACATCCAAAATGGGTAATCATTTCATCCTAATTGTAGTGGACTATGCCTTGCTGCTGTGAAATAACACCACACAACAGATATAGAAGCATTTGATACCTTTCCTCTCATGAGTAAGGTTCCCTAAAGAAATCTTCACGGACCAGGGTACAACCTTTATTTCACACCTCATGCACAAAGTGAAAGAAATCATTAACATCAAAACATACGAACCTCAGAATACCACCCGCAAACTGACAGATAAGTTGAGTGCTCCAATCAGACACTAAAATGGATGTTACATAAATTAATAGAGGCGGACAGAAAAATCTGGGATGTGATGACCCTATGGGCATTATTTTCTGCAAAAAAAACCCATCAAGCATCTTTATGATACTCTCAATTTTTTTGGGAAAATTATATTTTATTAAGTTTTGCATGTGTTATAACATCACAAAGCATATTTAGAGATGGAATAACAAAAAAAACAATTATAACACGTCCCCCCCGCCACTCCACCCTATCCCTCACCCCTCCCACCTCCAGTTCAAGTTCTCATTTGCTGCTTGCTTAACGGGTTCTCAGAGAGCATAGCGGTACTGTCGTGATGTGTTACTTAGCACGCCAAAGTCATGAACCTGGTTTCAGGAAGTTCGCAATCGAGATAATGGGCAGCAGCCTATCACCCGCGGGAGAGGGGCCCCTGGCCAGGGTGTATCGCATTAGGTGGGGCGCCCGTATTTATCAAAGAAGGGCAGCCATGCTTCTTCAATATTTGACTTAGCCTCGTCAAGTAGGTGTTTAGGAATTCCATATCGTAAATGGCCCGCACTTTGGTGACCCATGCTTTTTCCCCCGGCATTCCGAGGTTTTTCCATTTCTGTGCCAGACAGCACCTGGCCGCCACCAACATAATCTGTAAAAACAAAAGGGGAGGTAGAACTGCTACTACCCAGTTTCGTACCCAATTTTTGTCAATAAATGAAACAAACAGTGTGATTGGAATTGGGGAGCCTGGTATCTTGGTACTAAAGGATTAAATCCCTAAATTCATAACCAATGAAATTGTCCAGAAAGAGAAAAGGGGAAAAGAAGAAAATACACACACATCGAAGGCTGTGGATATACATAGTTTGTATTGATTTCAAAACACATCAAAAAACATTTATAAATAACATACATATGGCAGAATTCCATAATCTAGACAAAACAAGCTAGTAAAATCAAAAATTAATAATCAAAATCCTTTTAAGTACATAAATAAATTGGAAGTACAAAACATAACCCATACGGGCTCCTCAGTGTTTGTTAAATTGAAAGTACATAAACATAACCCGTAAGGGAAAGATACACAAATGACTTCAAGTGTAAAACATAACCCATGTGTGACACATGTGGAAATCATAGGCGTCGAAAGATTGGCGCACTTATGGACCTGTAACCATCTAGGTCCTAGAGTAGCTTATATTCAAAAGAGCATCTCATCTTGCAGGTGCCTATGTGACAGGGGGAACGTGGCCAGGTTTCGGTGTAGGGTACTGGCCTAACAATAATTGATCGAAGGACCCCAAAGGAGTTTGTTGGTTTGTACACCCCCCTTGCACATAATGCACGTTTCGGCGGAGAAATTATCCAACTTGGGAATGCATCAGAGGGATAAGTGTTTCTTTACAAGAACTGCCTTCCTCAGGGCTAGTAGGTGGCCCCTGTAGCAAGAAAATTAAAACAAGAGAAAAAACAAGAAAAAATAGTAAGTGAGAAATTCTTGTTTGTCGGACCCTTAATTCTTTCTGGACAGAACTAGGTTAATTAGTACCCACAAATTTATTGTGTGAAGGATGCCGAGTTAATGGTTTTATCAAAAAAAATTAATTGATTGCAGGGCACAAATGGAACAAAAAAACAGGAGTGGAAATTAATACCACTATGATTTGTGAGCGGTGTTGGAAAAGCATGACTAACTCACCACTGGAACCTGGTAATGGATCTCGCTGTGGGGCAGGCTCCCCGGACAGGCCGGATCAGTCAGTCTGCATTATTAGTTGCTTGCTACGTAAATGTGTGGCTGGACCCAGTCCACAGAATTGCGTTGCATAAAGGCACACTTGTTCTATAAGAAAGGCAAAAGTGTATAAATTGAAATTGACATTAGGATACCTTAAGTTATATTGTACAGCAATAGTGTGCAATAAAGGCAAAATAGGTAGTGCGGGATATATTAAAGACCTTCCCTCCACTCAGACTGTGTAGAGAACTGGTGGAGGATATTAAAAGTGCCTGTCTTTCCCGTAGAGAGTATGTTTATCCCACATGCGGACACCAAGGTACCTGGGCTGGGTATGACTGGCTTCCTGGATTATGGAGTCGAAAAATGGACTCGGCGGGCGAGGCGGAACTTCACTCGTACCGTTAGCTCACCAGGAGAAGGGCTCTGGCAGGCTTATCCTGTTCATGCGGGAGAGAAAGAGGGAGACGAGACCCTTAATAGCCAGTATTGATTCTGACTGCTAATAGGGTAGTCGCTAAACGCAAGCTGCGAACATTACCTGGGGAGTAACTCATGGCACGTAAAATGGTGCCTGTTGGACGCTGGTTGCACGAAGAACTTGGCGTTGCTGGTGTGTGCTCTTAGGCGCACGTTTGTTTTTTGTCTGATGCGCTGCTGCTGGCTGAAAGCGTCTGCATCATCAGTGTCTGTGGAATATAGAGGTGTGTGTGTGTCTGAGGGCCAATGAGAGCGCGGGACGCGTGGTGCCCTCATTGGTTGCCGCCCCGGGAATGCGGAACCAACTCAATGTAATCAGTTGAACCACCGGGGGCGGAGTCATCGGTGTAAGCCGGTACTCAGTACACGAACGGAAAGAGACTGGAAAGGTAAGCTGCGAGGATCACTCTTGTAGCACAAAGCATTGGATCTGTGTGTCCCCATGGCGACGCCCTGTGAATCTACAGTGCGTCGGGGAGCGATATTCTGAAAGTAAAGGCGATAGGGCGCCCGAACATACGTCGCAAAAAACGGTTGGGTCTGTGAGTGGGTGTAGCATATGATCCTGGGTATCTTCCTGGCCATCTCTGGAGTCTATTCCAAAGAGGAGAAGCCAGGGGCAGGAAGATCGTTCAACCCCGTCAACCCCTTTGATCCAAGTTAACACCTCTCCCCAGTACTTTTGAACCACGGGGCACCCCCACCACATATGAATATAGTCCCCCCTCACTGTCTTGCATTTCCAGCAATGTGCGTCGTATCCCGGCCTCATTCTAGCAATCCCCTGTGGGGGGTAGTGCCATCGATGCAAAACCTTGAGGGCTTGGTGGCGATATTGGAGGGAGGCCGTGGATCTGTTGGCCCGCCTGCACATTTCCGCCCATCTTTCATTGTCGATTTCCTCTCCCAGTGCCCTTTCCCATTGTGTGCGTGCCGGTGGTGGGTCTCTTGGGACGGAAAACAGTAAGAGTTTGTAGAGGTGAGATATTATCCCCTTAGAGCCCCTGGCAGAGAGGAGGAGTTTCTCGAAGTCTGTAAGGTCCCTCCTGAGGGTGTCCCTCCACGATGGTTCAGTGAGGACTCCCTTGAGTTGGAGATTACGGAAGGGGGAAAGAGTACCTATTCCCAGGGCCTCCTCCAGATCTCTCAGGGGTAGGAACGTGCCCTCCACCCAGAGGTGGTCGGTCCTGCTAAGGCCGGCTTCGAACCACTTTTGGTATGCCGTTGGCTCTGCTATCTTAGCTAAGAAGGGGGGGCCCAGATGCAGCTCAGTGAAGAGGGCCAGGTCGTGAACCAGTGATAGTAACCTCCCTCCTTCCACCGGGACCACAGTACTTTCAGGACTGGGTGGTTCAGGACACTTATAGGGATGTTTTTCCTAGGGACCCAGAACCATTGCTCCACTGTGACAGGCGCAAGAACCCTATTATCCATGGCCACCCATTGTTTTTCTGTACCTGGGGTAAAGTGGTCGGTCAAGATCCTCAGCTGGGAAGCCCTATGGTACGTTTCCAAGTCAGGGTATCCCACCCCGCCGTCTTCCTTTGGCCTGGTCAGTACATCGTAAGAGATCCCATGTTTTTTGCCCGACCAGAGGAAGTTGAGAACGACTCACTTCGTTTCCATGAAGAATGTTTTGGGATCAGTACCAGGAGCATTTGGAAGAGAAATAGAAACTTGGGGAGGATAACCATTTTAATAAGATTGAGGTGTGCCATCCAGGAGAGACCCAACCCTGCCCACCTTTCCGCATCTTTTCTGATTGCTGACCAGAGGGGGGGGGAGTTGGCTGAGTATAGGTCCTCGGGGTTACGCGTCACCTGGACCCCGAAATACCGGAATCCCTCCTCCCCTAGAGTAAAGGGGAGCCCACCCACATAGGCTGCCTCTGGGTCCGTTAGGTTTCCCCCTATGAATGCCACCGACTTCTCAAGGTTGACCTTGTATCCTGACAGTTGCCCGTAACGTGAGAGACCCTGTAGCATCTTGGGGACCATCTGGGACGGCTTTGTAATATAGAGCAGTGCATCGTCTGCGAAAAGGCAGATTTTGCAATGTATATCTCCTATCTGTACCCCTCTGATGGCCTCATCGTTGCGGACCGAATTTGCCCATGGTTCCATTACAAGTGCATAAATTAACGGGGACAATGGGCAACCCTCTCGTGTGCCGCGCTCGAGGGGGAACACTCTCGACTCTGTCCCATTCGCTACTACTCTGGCGGAAGGAGAGGAATAAAGCGCGGACATCCAACCAAGCCACCTCAGGCCCATGCCCATAGTCGTGAAAACCTCCCCCATGAAAGCCCAACTTGCGCTGTCAAAGGCTTTCTCCGTGTCAAGGGCCAGTAGGAGTGTGCCCTCATCCCGAACCACCCTGGAGGTGAGCACGTGGAGAGTCTTCCACATGTTGTCAGAGCCATGTCTGTTTAGGACGAGTCCCGCTTGGTCGGGATGTATCAGGTGAGGAAGGCAGCGTTCTAATCTGGAGGCCAGGATTCTTGCGAAGATTTTGGCGTCCAAGTTTAAGAGCGAGATAGGTCTATAGGACCCGCATTCCATCTGATCCTTGCCGGGTTTAGGTATTACAGTGATGAGGGCCTGTAAGAACGTCGGTGGAATTGAATCTCGGTTCCTGATTTGGTTAAATATTTTGGCTAGTGGCTTTAGCAAGACAGATTGGGTCTGCTTATAGAAGTCCGCCGTGTAGCCGCAACCCCCCGGTGCCTTTCCCACTTTCAGTCTCTTGATGGCACCCTGCACCTCCTCCTCCGATATCTCCCCCTCCAGGGCCTCTAGCTCCACTTCTGACAGCTTAGGCAGAGGGTGTTCTGCCAGGTAGGTACGAATGTCATCTAGTGATTCGCCTGCCTGTCTAGAGTAGAGTTTGCTATAGTAGTCAGCAAAACATTCCACTATTTCCTCCTGGCCTCTATGGGTCCCGCCTTCCCCATCCCTGAGATGAGGAACTCCTCTCTCAGTTCTACAGCCTCGGGTTCTCTGTGCCAGGAGGGTCCCGGCCCTATTTCCCCGTTCGTAGTACCTTTGCTTGGTGTATCGCATTTTCTTAATGACTTCCCCTATAAGGAACGTGTGGAGTTCCGGTCTTTTGCCTTGCATCTCCTCCAGGAGAGCCCCACGGTCCACCCCTGGGAGGCCCAGCCTGGCTCGCAGCCAGCCCAACTCTGCATGGATTTTATTTTCAATTAGGCCCCTTTCTCGTTTACGCCTTGAACCTTCTGCGATAAGGAGGCCCCTAAAGGTGGCTTTTGCAGCCTCCCATACCATGGACATATTGGTCTCACCAGTGTCATTTATCACAAAGTAGGCCAACATTTCTTTCCTCATGAAGTCCCGAAATACAGGGTCCCTGAGGAGCGTGCCGTTGCATCGCCATCGGGAAGATCTTGGGGAGACGGGCAGAGACCAATTGGCTATGAGTAGTTCATGGTCGGACCATGTGATGGCTTCTACCTTCGGTTGTTCCACCACCCCATTCCCCTCTTCGGAAATCAGCAAGAGATCGATTCTGGTGTAGGTGCAGTGCGGAGGTGAGAAAAAGGTGTATCCGCCCTGGCCCAATAGTGTTCCCTCAGGAGGGTTTGCAGGGTCAGGTTGTCTTTAGAAGTCCCCTTGGGTGTCCCCCCTTCGCGGACCACCAGTCCAGACGGGGATCCGATATCAGGTTGAAATCCCCCCCAATATCATGGCGCCCTCTGCCCATTCGTCCATGAGATTAAAGATCTGGGTAAGGAAACGTATTTGTCCCGAGTTTGGTGCGTATAAAGTGGCCAGGGTGATGCGCTCTCCCTCATAGGTTCCCTTAATACCTAGGAAACGGCCCCCAAAGCCCCTCTTGTTTTCTACTCCCATGAGTCGAAATGTCTTGCCAAGGAGAATGCCCACCCCTTCCTTTTATGAGCTCCTGTGGGAGGCCCAGTAGTTGCTACCAATCTCTTTCCCATTTATTTTTGACTCTTTTCCTTGCCTGTAGTGTGTTTCCGGTAGGAAAAGGACTGTCAGGAGCTGTTTGCGGAACATATTACTTGTAAGGGACCTTTTGTTCTGGGAGTGAGGCCCTTGACATTCAGCGTGCCTATCTTCCCTTCAATCATTTTCATCTTTCATTTTGTGCTCTGTAAACACCTCTGAGTGTCGGCTACCTAGAACCCGCGGTAAAATCAGTGTCAATGACTTGAGCTGGATTTCCCCCTTCCCCTTAACCCTGTCAAAAGCTCTGTGCCCCATCCCCGCTCCCCCCTTCCCTCCCGCTTACCCGTCTTGTGGGGCGTTCGCCACCTGCTCCCCAGGAGGGGTTGAAGCGAGCAACGAACCACCAGGGTCGCTACCCCGGCCCCGGGAAAAGGAATTTTTAGTATGACACCTTGCGTCATGCCTTTCTCCACTACGTATCAGCCCTCTAGTGTTGGTGGTGGGGATCCGGTGGTGGTGCCCCCTCCCTCATTTACCCTCCAACCCTGGCATATGAACAGCAACTCTCATCCCTCTTGGAGCATGTCACAGTGCGGGGTCGCATGCCGCCGACAGTTCTCTAAGGAGAATCGCAAAGTGTCACACCATGGAACTATAAAACAGCCTAAAAAATGGGCAACATTTCACCACTGACCTGGGTCATTTGAACAAGGAACTCCCCGCAAACCAGTGAGGTCTTCGGGACTACAAAGACTGTGGAAGGACCTGAATTGGGCCTTGGCATGGTGATTAAGCCTTGAGTGCCGCGCGCGTGCTCATGTGGGGTCCCCCCGATCCGTAGAGGGGTGTCTGGTCTTCCGAAATTTGCGTGAACCTTTGACTTTCAGCTTCCCTTGAGAGGTGTCCGGGCCCCGAGGGACATGACCGCGATCTCTGTGGGTTCCACTCTGGTCTCCAGATGATCCCGCGTGATCGCCTGTAAGGTCGTCTGTGGCCCTCTGAATGTCTGTTTCCATGACTAGTTGGTGTTTCTGGCCCTGCCATTCGAACGCCAGGTAGAATGGATGACCCCTGCGATATCGTACTCCCTTTTCTTGTAGCCATCTGGTGATGGAGCTGCATTTCTTTCTCATCTGGAGTGTGAGGGCAGAGAGGTCTTGGTATATTGTCACTCTGGAATTCCCGTACTGGATGTCACGCAAGGTTCTCGCCCTCTCCAGCACCCTAGCTTTGTCTCTATAGTAATTAAATCTTGCTAGGACCGAGCGTGGGTCCTTGCCTCCGCCGCCAGCCCGGTGGACCCTGTCGAGGAGCAGAGTTTCACCTGAGTCGGACCCCAGGACAATTCGGATGATGTCTTGGATTTTGCTTTCCAGTCCCACCGGGGTCTCTCCTTCGGTCTCCTCGAGGCCGAAAAATCTCAAGTTGTTCCTCCTCTCCCAGTTTTCCATATCATCAACCTTCAGCCAGAGATCTTCCTCGCGGCATTGCAGTTCCTTGATTTTGGTGTCCATTTGCGTTTCAAGAAGGTCTGTTGAAACTTGATTATTCTCGACTCCCTCCATTCGGTCCTCTAATGTAGAAACCTTGGCCGTGAGATCAGCCAATTTGGCCCCCATGTCTGTCCTCATGCCTCTGATCTCCTCAAGGATCATTTGAATGTTACACTGCGTGGTGTTCATATCTGGGGGCTGTGCGGTGGTGGGGCCGCTTTCCATCGTGTGGTGTCCTGGGGTGAACTGGTATTTTTCGCAAGAGTTTCTCTCCAACTCATGGGGTGTCGTTCGCCTTGGGATGCCGGGACCTCTCGGCGTGTCTTCTGGGAGGGTCCCAGGGGCCCGAACCGCCAGCCCCGTCATTTTAGCTCGAATCCTTGTGGTTATCTTTCAGATGGTGGAGCTGTATGCCAGTGTCTGAGCTCCGGTCTGTGGTGCACCGCTGCAATGTTGCCAGGAGCGCAGCCTCCCTCGGTCTGGCCTTACGTCGCTGGGGTTCGCTGATCCACTATGGTGTTCCTCCTGGAGGGTCCGGGCGGGCCTTAGCAGGCGGCTGGAGGTTCGGAAATGGAGGCTCCACCACCCGAGGGTGGGTCCGGCCTGATTTACTTCCTTGTGTCCCCTCGATGTGGCGGGCCCCCTGTGCTGGAGTAGCGATCACAGGAGAGTGCTGGTGGGGGTGCGGATTCTAAGGGAGCCCCCTAGGCGGTGGGTGGTGCTGTTTTTGCACCTGCAGCTGGCACGTGGCGGTCTTGTGAGGCAGCGCCCGCGGCACGGGGCAGAGCGCAGCTGGGTCAGAGCGCAGATGGTGAGCAGGGGCCCCAATATGGCTCTGCAGCGTAATGCGGAGCTGGAACCACAAGGCCCAGTGACCAGACCCCTTCAAGTGGAGCCCGTCCAGGCAGATGGGCAGGCTGAGAGGTGGGGGGGCCCAGGCGTGCTCCCGCGATGGCCTGAGCCTGTCTCCAGTGTTTGCGTGGGTTCCTCTGCCCGTTGTCACTGCCCCCAGGAAGTCATGCAAGGCGGGCCCCGCTGTAGTAGTGGTGGTGGTGCTTTGCGGGGGTGAAGGCCGCCGAGGCGGGCCTCCGCTATCTTTATGGCGGTGGTGTTTTTATGCGGGTAGCCAGGTCACAGAGGTGGGGCCCAGGCGCGCTCCCACGTAGGCCCAGGCCAAATCGTGTCGATGGTACCTGAGTCGATGGGGGTGACATGGCCCCCCATGTGCTCCGTGCGGCAGGGTGCCGCCGTCACTGCGCTCGCCATTCCTCTGCAGCAGGCAGCCGTGCGCCGCTTATCTCCTGAGGTGGGGGGCGGGCTGCTGGTAAGCGGTGGAGATCTTCAGGGGGCCCGCCCAGCCCCACGAAGTTGTGTCGGGCAGCGTTTGTTCTGTGGGCGGGCGCAGGCAGAAGGCCCGGCTCCTCCTCCCTCAGCGCGGCTGGCCAGCACACGGTTCTCATCGTGGAGCCTCCACGAGAGTGCTTGGGGGAGGGGGAGGGCCGCAGTCTGCAAGCAGCTAGCGGGAGAATGGAGGCACCTCAGGAGTCCACGTAAACTCCCTCGTGTTCCACAACGGTTCCCCTACTCGAATTATGCTGGGAATCGGGGCTCATAGATCGTTAAGGCATGTCTTATGGCTTGTTTCCTGGGGCCATGTGGGGAGCTTGAAGTTCAGGCAGCCATCTTGCCTGCGCCCCCTGCTGGCCTCCTCGATACTCTCAGTTTGAACTACTTTATGGGAGGGAACCCAGAGATGTACTCAACATGTTGAGGGAAACATGGGAGGAAATAGAAGAGGTCATCCTACCAACTTCTCAAATCACCCAAAACATACGTTCTCATATGGCGACTGTAAGAGAAATTGAAAGGAAACATTGAGGAGAAGCCCAAGAACATCAACATGCTAATTATGGCAAAAAGGCCTCTCCCCATACGCTCTCAGTAGGACAATTAGTGGTGGTTCTACTACTGACTTCTGAGAATAAGATGGTGTCCAAATGTTTCGGCCCATATAATGTACTCAAAAGGAAAGACCCCTTGGACTACCTTATGTCACAACCAGACAGGAGGAGAAAGACCCACTGTGTCGTGTTAATTTACTCAAAGAGTGGAGAGTAGATCCGAGTGAAGACTCCACGGTAACAATGGCCAATCTTCTTACCAACTCCGATCAAGAAAACACTCTAGTTTCTCCAGACCAATCACCATCTCAAGAGTCAGACAGCAGGGATTTGTTAGCTCAATTCCCTGAGGTATTCGTAGATCAACCCGGTACAGTTACACATTTGTTCCATTGTATAAAAACACCTCAAGGGAATATTATCAATTTTAAACCCTATAGAATCCCCAAAGCTAGGAAGAAAATGTAAAAAGAGGTTGAAGAAATGTTGAAAGCCGATATTATCAAACTATCTTAGAATCTCTGGTCCTCTTCCATTGTGTTGGTGGCGAAACCAGATCAATTGTGGCAGCTTTGTATTGATTTTAGAAGGCTCAACTCGATCTCTCTATTCGATACCTATGCAATACCATGAAAAGACGATCTAATTACTGGGCTCGACAAAATACATATCCACAATAGATCTAACCAAAGGCTACTTGCAGGTCCCCCCAGCAGAGTGAGAGAAAACAGAATATTCAACACCTCAAGGCATGTTTCAATTTAAGGTTCTACCATTCGGTCTTTATGTTGAACCTGCCACTTTCCAGCGCCTTATGGACAGAGTCCTAAAATCATTCACAAGCTTTTGTGGAGCATATTTAGATGACATTGTGATACACAAAAATAGTTGACCTGACCATGTATATATCATCTATATGAAATTACCAGGGCTCTAAGAACATATGGGGCCTCATTACGAATCCAGCGGTAATCTTCCGGTTTTTCCGGCTCAGTTACCGCTGGACTCGTATTACCATTCCGCCTCCATGGTTCCCGGAATTACCGGGGCATTACAACCCCGGTGACCCGGTAATTCCGGAGGCAGAATTCGGTAAATCCCCATTGTTAGGTAGAATCCTGTGCAGTTCCCTTAGGGAACACTGCAAAAAGATTAAGACTACAGGAGTAAGCAGTAAACCCAAATGGTAGCAGTCTGTACCACCCAGATTTACCTGGCAGCTGTGGCCGAGCAGTCAGACTTCTCTCAAGGTGAGTAGGGCAGTATATAAAGCATACACAATAGGGCTAAAAACACAGTAGAGCAAGCAAACACTGACCACAGCTTTGGTATCAGAAGTATATAATTATTTATTTAACACACACTTTAAGAAATACGCTAGCACTATATATCAAAGCAAGTTCAAACACACTCAACAAAAGTGTATACACCTCCCTTAGGAATTATTAAACAAGTCTAAGTTAAAACACCACTTATTTGCAGAGGCGAGTGCGTAACCTAGATGACACTCAAATAATTTGGTTAAAGGGAGAGAAAAAGGCAGCGCATAGAAATAAAACAGTTACCAACACTTTTAGAAGATCATAGCAAGTTGGTGAAGGCAGAGTCAACTGTAGAGCCAAAGTTCATAGGCCAGGCCCACTTTAGATGGGGCAGGTGAAATGTTCCCAAGATCACACAGTCAGAAAACGCACTAAAAGTCTTTGCAGAATGTTCAAAAGAGGTTGGTACGATGTAGGAAGATAAAGTTAGAAGGTCTGGGCCAACCCAGTTGGAAAGCAAAGGATTTAAGGGTCACCTTTAGCGATCCGTTGAAAGGGAGGCCAGGCAGAACACAGTACCTTCAAAAGTGAGGTAGCTCCAGTGGTGGCAGTTGTTCCTGGCACTGGGTGCAAGTCATGGGTTCGACCAGGGGAGGAGAAGATCTCATCGAGGAAGAAACGTGAAGTTGTTGCACTGCACAGGGATGAAACCAGCCGCAGAGTTCTCGGTTAAAAGGTGCGTTGCTTTTATTCGCGGTAAAAGTGGTGAAGCTTGGCAATCCGGCCACTGGCGTGCTTGGCGCGGGCGTTTCGACCAAGGGACATCTTTGGAAAGCGAAAGGGGTGAACTGGTTGGTCCCACCAGCTCAAAGGAAGAAGACTCGTCTAGCAGAACGTCGGGAAAGTGGTGAGGTCGTTGCAGCAGGGCTCCACCGGTGGTGTCATCGTTGCAGATGGCTCAGCTTCTCCCCTCTTGAGATTCTTTAGGTCCTGTGGCAACTTCTGAAGTTCCAGTCCCCAAAGCACTGCATTTATGCAGAAAAACCCCCATTCAACAGCCTAGCTGTCACTCAAACATGCTAAGTGGTGAGCCTCGCGGCTCACCACTGGGCCTATCAGACTAGAATGCGACTTGAGTTTCTGAGGCAACGCAGTCCAGGGTGCCTATTCCCCCTCCCACACATTCTGTGGACCCCAGACAGAGTGGCACCATTTGGAGGGCTTCTGTGGGGAAGCCCGCCAAAATAGTGGAACAAAGGGCTCGACTTGGGTTAGAGTTTCAGAGATGAACACAAACGCCATTTTAAAACCGAGTTCTGGCGAAAAGACCCAACCGGTGAATTAATATTAAATAAATAAACCGGTGGTATCTTTAACATTGCACCAAAAAGTGGTGCGTTTAAAATGAATGGGAAAATCCCATAGGAAATATTCTGGTGGAATATTTCGAGTGATAACCACTGCCACCAGCCAGAAACTCGACAAGGGGGGACTGGACAGTTCCCTCCTTGAAAACAGACCTAGGGGCAATCTAATTAACCCCTTCCAGTAGTTCCACAAATGATGGTTTGAACTGGTCTGTTCACAAATTTAGACTAATGAAGCCAATGGTGACTTTACATGCCCTGGGAGACAGTAGTCAGTCCAAGGGTATGGAGTCTATGTTTGGGGGTCACTGTGACACCCCTGTGTTACTGCACTGAGGGTGCTGTGTAACATACATACAAAAAGAGAGGATACCCTATGGAGTAAAAGACCCCATAGCCCATAAACACATACAAAGTCAAAGAACATCTCAAATCATGCCTAAGAGTGAGAGGAAAAGAGTCTCACTCTTAGCAGGAGAAAAAAAACAAACCCCAAAAATCCAGCAAAGCTGCTGGGGGACTCACTAGGTTAGGGAAATTAGCCATATAAGAGAATTCTCCCTAACACCCACTCCCATTGATTCCCATAGGACTCAATGGGACTCAATGGGAATGGGGACCACAGAAACACCGGCACCATCTTCTGATGGTGCCGGTGTTTCCACGTCCGCCTGCAGGCGGGCGGTGTTAAACCCGCCAGGTCAGCCCTGGCGGGAATGACACCTCCGCCTGCAGGACTCGAGATCACCCGGTATGGAAACAACGGTGGCGGCGGGTTTAATGCTACCGTTATTTCCATACCGGGTGACTCGTAATGAGGCCCATTGTCTCACTGGCAACCCTCTAAAATGTCATCTAGCACAGTCTGCAGTTAAATATTTGGCTTTCTTTGTAGAAAACGGTCTAATTCAACCAAATTGCGAAAAGGTCAACGTGGTCCAACAAACTCTAGCACCCAAGACAAAGGGTCTAACTGGCTATAAACGTCGATTCATAACCAACTATTGTAATATAGCGGCTAACCTCACAGACAAACTCAAATGCACAACATCAGAAACTCCTATGGAGCAAGGAAGACCAAGTGAGTTTTGATGGACTGAAGAGTATCTTAGGTAACAAACCTGTCTTGAATGTAGTAGATTTCAATCGAGAGTTCCTTTTAGAAACAGACGCTTCCAAAACAGGACTGGGGACAGAACTCTTCCACAAACATGATGGCATAGAATTCCCATTGTTGTATACTGGTTGTACACTTTGTCCAAGGGGACAAAACTATGCCACTGTTGAATTTGAAGCTTTGGGCCTAAGAAAAGATTCCAATGCCCGAATCATGAGATGGTTCTTGGATTTTCACTAAATTTAGGAGGGAATCCCATAAGTACCACTTGGTGGCAGCTCTACCTTATAATGGGCAGTGAAACTTTATGTAAACAAGAGATAGAAAGCTCTATTCAACAGTTACCAACATTAAACACATGACTGTTCTGTAAATATTCTATTCGTAGTTTATTAAATCGTAAAAGATACATTTATAAAAACTTCAACATTTTAAAACACTGCATATGTAAAAAATATCTAAATCAAAAAGTTGTGACATACATCGCTATTTAAGCTCAGCACTGATCTTAATTGATCAGAGATTAATTTAGTTCAAGAGGTTCCACCAATTAGCGTCTCTTAAACATATTCATCAAATTCTTGACATATAGCTGTTCTTAATGGTAATAGACATAGACCATTGTCATTCTCAACATGTTTCAGTCCTCTGTAAGTTGTTAGTGGGACCTTCGTCAGGATTAATGTCACTATTAAATCTATAAAAACACACACTATTACAAGATATACTGTTACTGTGTATAGCTGGAAATTTCCTACAGCTTCTTGTAAACAACAGTGACCGTTGTAACTGCTGAAAAACAACAACAAACAAGAGAAAGTAAGCTTCAAATGCTTGATTGAATCTCTTTTAGATCTTGACTTAACTAGAACATGACAGATGGTAAATATACCTGGTCTGTTCTGTGGAGAATTTAAAGAAGCAGCCTTGACTGTAGCAAGGGTTATCTTCTTCTAGGTCGGAAAGTCTCTCAATTTGTAGAGATAGTTCACCTGCAAAAATTATTTGCTTTTAAAATAATTCCTGACCAAAAGTGACAACGTAGGGCTTAATGAAGCCATGGAATGGTTTAAAGAATAGCTGAACTAGGACTTAATAAGTTGAAGAATTGAGCTAGGCCACTAGAGATACCAGTCACAAGTACATCTAATTTTAAACTATATATGCTGATAATTGCCATGCCCTTTGAGAACTATTCATCTCGAATAAATAAAATTACTTCCTTTGTCATCTAGATTGAGATTTCAGAGAAGGCAGTTTTGGAATTGATGAACACTCGAGATATAACTGAGGTTTCTAATCAAAATACAACGATTAGAGCGACATTATCGCAATACGAATCCTGACCATTCCGATTGATGACTAACACTAAAAAAAGACTCAGGCCCCATAAAAGGACTTTACAAGATGGCGCCCGAGATCCAACAAGTGATCGGCTACACACAGACTTGCGGTGAGCTCAAAATACTTACAAACACGGATCTTGGCGTTCGCTCTTCATATCGAAGGTAAGGACATTGATTCAGTGAGGACTAGGAATCACAACACGTGCCCGCTAAACTAATTTTAAACTGAGTGATCATGGTATTTTAATTTGATTAACAAGACCAAGGGTTACTGTGTTTACATACAGATTTGAAAGAGACAGGACAAACGGCTACAAGAGACTGAACCTGACAATCTGAATATCCCTCCTTCTATACACTGATATATTATATCGAGGTAAGACTTCCTCTTTTCTCATTATGATACGATAATGTTACCACTAACCTAATTTTATGACTTATTAAGGTCATTATCTCTAATTACTGATAGGTGCCCAGACAGTAGAACATTCACACCTGTGATCGTGACAAATACTTTGAAGAACTCCTTCATCTAATATTTACGGGCTTACGAACAAGGAAAACCGAGATTCCTTTTTACTTGCCACAGGTACAGATTTTTCTAACATGTTGTGTTTACATTTAGAAACTGTTAATGCTAATCCAAGAATACTAGTTAAACGAGCTTAAGTGCCCCTCTGCCTGATTAATTTGAGTTCCAGATACTCAGGAATTTAAAAGCAAATCTTTTTTACAGGTGAACTATCTCTACAAATTGAGAGACTTTCCGACCTAGAAGAAGATAACCCTTGCTACAATCAAGGCTGCTTCTATAAATTCTCCACAGAACAGACCAGGTATATTTACCATCTGGCATGTTCTAGTTAAGTCAATATCTTAAAGAGATTCAATCAAGCATTTGAAGCTTACTTTCTCTTGTTTGTTGTTGTTTTTCAGCAGCTACAACGGTCACTGTAAGAAGAATACTACAGTTACACTGTTGTTTACAAGAAGCTGTAGGAAATTTCCAGCTATATACAATAACAGTATATCTTGTAATAGTGTGTGTTTTTATAGATTTAATAGTGACATTACTCCTGACGAAGGTCCCACTAACAACTTACAGAGGACTGAAACATGTTGAGAATGACAATGGTCTATGTCTATTACCATTAAGAACAGCTATATGTCAAGAATTTGATGAATACGTTTAAGAGACGCTAATTGGAACCTCTTGAAATAAATTAATCTCTGATCAATTAAGATCAGTGCTGAGCTTAAATAGCGATGTATGTCACAACTTTTTGATTTAGATATTTTTTATATATGCAGTGTTTTAAAATGTTGAAGTTTTTATAAATGTATCTTTTACGATTTAATAAGCTACGAATAGAATATTTACAGAACAGTCATGTGTTTAATGTTGATAACTGTTGATTAGAGCTTTCTATCTCTTGTTTACATAAAGTTTCTTGGATTTTCAACCATTTTGCTTCACAGTGCAACATCGAAAGGGTTCGGCAAAATAGTAAAAGTGGTGGTAATACTGTTATCATTATTATTATTTTGCTGAAGAGCAGAAAGTCCCGACACTCTGAAACAGGGGATTACCACATCATTCTACACTTAAAGATCCAGAGAGCATGATTTAATAAATGCGTATCACAAATATATATTTAGAATGATATAAAAATTCTGAATGAAAATCAATCATGAATTAATCATAAACAAGGACAACAATTAAATTGGAGTAAAAATCAAATCTACAAAAGTGCGAATGACATCAATCATTCCTACACAACAAACCGGATCCATTCATTCAGCAGCCATGCTTTTACAATTATACTTTCACACATCTCATGAAAAACATGCATAACATTTACTGACAACATCAATTAGTGTGAAATATTCAACAGATGTTATTTATTTTGTTAATTTTTTTGGAGTGGATCTTGATACTAGTTGCAAGATGCATGATCACATCACCAAAGTTGTTTGTAGACCAACCGGTTTCGATGTGCAAGTGTCATTTCACCACATCTTCACCAGGGGCCAATTATACACTAATCCGCCGACTCCTAGCTTCATAGGCCAAAGAAACTAGGACAGCAATGTGACTTCAACAACTCAATACCTTACATGTTTGAATTGGGGAGGTCTGTTGTAGATACAAGCTATTTTATTAAATGGTACATGTGTACCACACCGCAGGCAATGGGAAGGATTGGAGTCCTCAGTCAGTGGGGCTCATAAATTGACTATTCCATGTTGACTGCACTACAGGCGATGCAAAAGTTTGATCCATCTTTCGGTGCCTGTGCTTACGTTTTGCAGAGCAGGATGAGACAATAGTGTGTTTAGATCTACAGCAGATTATTGCCCAACCCAATTATTCCTTAAAAGATTGTGATGTATTTCACATTTAAAAACGTAGCATTCGTGTTCACAGGCAGAGAAAAAGGATCACATCCATCGCTCGGGACCTCGGACTGTGACTGCAGATTCTGCCTTTACCACATGCCGCCATACTCGTTGCCCCCCTTTCCATGCTTCATAGTTCTTTCACTTTATTGTGACATTATTGTATTGATTTGTACCTAGCCTACTGAGCCCCTGAAAGAGCCAACGCCTTCTAACTCGTCTGCCACCTCCCTAACCTCAATGTCCACCTGCTGAGTGCTGATGGTCAAAGGAGTTCTAATGCATTCGTGTGATTTTCAGGAAAACACATTTTCTCTAGCATAAATCAAAAAATAAACTTAAAGGTAATGATAACATAAGACTACTGTATTCCATCATATTTAAACTGGTGTACTAGATGAAAGGACCTGTAATGCTGTGCCAAGCTATCCTACCATTCAGCGCTCTTGCCCTCAACCTTGGGCAGACATTAGAGAAACAATTTGTCTGACCTGCTGCATTTAAAATAACGTGAGGCTGACTATCTTCTATGCCAAGTGTTCCAACAGTTTTAGCCATGTGCCTTCTGGTTAAAGGTCACGCGTTACTTGTGCTTGAGTGATGTGGTATGACCGGCCCCGCACTCATCATTTCACAGTTCATACCATGGTGTCCACTGAAAAGTATCCCCAGCGGAAATACTGGGTCGAAGTGAAATGTGACTTAATGAACACAGTGTTCCATCATAAAATAACGTTTCCTTTTCTTATATATCTCATTTTGGGATAGCCATTTATATTGCTCACTTGCGAAGAATCCTGGACTTCCTTTTTAATCAGAGAAGAGGAGACAGAAGGGCAGACTGTTTTTTTTGGAAAGGATGCTAATGGGCTGCAAAAGTGAATGTTATCGGAGCCCTACCCAGAAAAGCATTACCGCGTTCTACATTTCAGTGAACTGACTGGATTTATTATTTTATTTACAAAGAGGCTTAACAAAAGCTAGGGAATCTGCCTCCGGTGAGGGTAACATGAAAACAAAGACAAACAAACGTGGAGGTTTATTAAAATTGGAGCCCAGCCACCAGAACCATTTGCAGGATCTTTAGCAAGCGGCTCACAAAACAAGTATGTCGCCTGCTGGCCTGAATGCGTGTGTTCTGTTGCTTAGAACATGGCTAAATAGCTAAACAAAATGACCTAGTTTATCTGATCCAGCCCAGGAAATAAACAAAGGAACAGGCCTTAGCTCAAAGGAAAAAATAAATGCTGCAATCAGGCATGATGGTAATTAATAGAAATAAGGAGATTTCCTATGATAGGAGAGCACTGGCTGTACAAATAATGCCCCCAATGTATTCCCCTCTGTTAAATATTCACCTAAAAAGTACACGAGTTTCTCATACCAAAAAGTCTCTAGATAGTATCAGTTTATCAACCACAAAAAGGCACGATGGGATGTACATTTAAAAGTTAGACAGAGTTTTTCAAAGTATTTCCCTGATTTCTGCTGCTGCTGCTGTCAGTGAAATGCTTTGTAGTTATAAAACATCAGACAAAGACAAAGGGGGGGTCATTACAAATTTGCTGATCTATGGTGGTACTACCAGCAGAATACCGGCAAACAGTATTAATGTCACCGGCACCTGATGTGCTGGTACTATCAGTCGTTTTTTGCCGGTAGGATTCGGATTTACCTCCAGCTCTTCGAATGTATCCAGGGAAAGATCACACAGTACCAACCACGAAGGACTACTAAGATAAAGTGACAACATACCACTAGCGCAGAAACAGCTGTGGAGAATTGGTTTCTTCCAACATGGTAGCCAGACTCTGGAACACTCTGTCACAGGAACTACTCACAAGCCAGGATCACCATAGGTTGATCAAAATGGAAGAAAACTAGTGTTTCGCCACCCAACAGGCGGTGGCCCCTTCGCTTTCTACACTAGGCAGCAACTCGGACCCAAGCTCATGGCTAATAATCACCACTGGAGCCTGGTCATACACCCATGGAAAGCCATATTGGCTCCATCCTCCACCACAAAGCAGTCTGTGCTACATCCAGACCTTTGCTCCCAGTAGTCATAAAGAGTGGCAGACTTTCAGTCATACCACTTTGTGTCACCCATTATCTTGGAAGTTCACTAGTGCCATGTCTCATGTGCCCCACTAGGTGCTGCACCAGGTTGCAACTGGTGCCTGGACACCATCAAATATGGGTAATTAATCTATATCCACTCCATAATATTCTCACTGAAACCTTTGCTATCCCTAAGCACGGGCCACTCAAGTTCAACGCTGAAATAGACTACACGAATATATATAAATACCTGTCCCACCAGATGGCACACATCAGAATACTACCCCTCCACTACCAGCTTACACACTCTGCCCCTGCAAAGGCATCTCAGCATCATGACACATGAGGTTGGCTTCTGCGCACAAAAACCTCAAGGCTCTTGACACAAAAACACCTAGAAACTGACTGGCATAATCAGGGTGCGTCCAGTGTGAAGCATTAACACAAGGGCAAATCTATCCTACGTTTCCCTACCCACCAACCCCTACCACTGACAAAACAAACAAACTCTATTTCAGATCTGGCAGAGTACCCGGAGACCATGCAAATGCCAGTAGGGCATGGTATAATTCCTAATAACATAACATAAGATAGCACAACATAGCATGAGATAAAATTAGGCCAGTTCTTATGTGGGAAAACAGATCTGAGAGCACTCCTCTCTTGTTCCTCTTCATCAGGAGATTTCTCATTCAGAATTTGTATTCATGGACGAAACTTGAGAAGCGGAGGAGGGGTGGGATAATCAAGAAAGTGCCCCTTAGCAAATGGCTACATGCCCATTCATGTTTTGGACATCTTTGTGACACTTGAATTCTGGCGTTCGTAACCCGTTCCATGGGCTACCAATGCCGGATTAAACCCAGTGGAGGCCCCTAAGCAGTCGAAATGATGGGGCCCCCCTCACAAATGATCTCCTAACATGCTTTTAATTTTCAGCACTGCTTTATTTTGACCTATTGTCGCGGAACCGTGGTCGAAGTGGGCGGGACGGTTGGGAGCTGTGATCCTCTGCTTCTTTTAAATAAGTTTTACTATTCTCTTTGCTTCTGCTTTTTCTCCTCCTCTCCCTTGCTGACTTCCTGGCTGATACTGACTTTGCACTGGTTGCCTGGCAGACCTCTGATCTTGGGCCCAGGTCTCCTCCCCCGCCAGTCGCACTCCTGCACTGCCTTCCTGGCAACCCCGCACTTGGGGAATGTTTTCTGTATCCCTACAGTCCCACTACCAGCACTTGACATCTTGTTGTCTGCACTTACCCTTGCCACCTGCTGGCTGTATGTTACTTATTGTTATTTATTTTCTTATCCCATGTACTGCACTGTCCTCTCCCCTTCCCACCCCGCACTTCTCCCCCTCCCCTTCCCATGCACTTGCGCGATCTGAATGACACCTGGCCTAGTAGGATCGTTGTCTGTCTTCCCTCTGTTCCCCTCCCTTGCCTCGTCGCACCTTGAAACACCTGTGTATAGGCGCGTTATAAATGCCATATCATATCAAATCATATCATTCCTATACTTTTGTTTTAAAAAGAAACTTTTCCAGAATGGTTTCCTTTTAAAATAAAAGTTTAGGAAGCAGTTGAAACTTGCACTTACAGTGCACTGCACTGAACGTTCCCCTGAATAGCAGGCACATGCATTTTGGAATTTGTATTGTGTCTGGAAGGGGGGGGTGGCAATGGGATTCGTGGGGAGCGGTGTAGGCCAGTAGGGTACATAGTTCCACTACTTGTTTTCCAAAACACTTCGACCGCTGAGTGTGGCCCATAGGTCGGTGCCTACTTGGCCTAATGGATAATTAGGCACTGCGGGTAATGGCACAACAGCACGAGTTGGCTGCCCACTTAGCGAGGGCTCTGTGACATTATCCCCGGTGCATCCAGTGGAACAGATTACTAACACCATTAGCACCTGATGAACTGGATGCCACGCGTGTTCTGGTCAATGAAAAAAGATACGTGGATAAGATGGCCGCCATGGTTATCATGGCGGATGGAAAAACGAGATGCAGCGATGCTGCAGCGGTGGCAGGCGCCGCCGCCGACACACTCAGGTAGGTGGGATTACGGAAGGATTGGAATTCATTTTTTAAAAAAGGGAAAAGGGGCAGGGAAGGGAGGGTGGCCAGAAGATGGCGGAGGGGGATGAGGGAGGCAGTCTGCGGGACCAGTGGAATGCAGGCTGAGATCAAAGATTTCCACAGAACCTGAGCAGCTGCATCCCCGGCCCCGGGTGCTAGAATGCATGAGATGGGCTTTAAACAGCCTATCACTACAGGTCAGATGTATTTCTTCCATTTCCATCTATTTCTTAGGGATTCGCTTCAGTAAAATTTCACTATACATAAAAGATCAACAGTAGCTCATTTCTCCATCATTAGTTTACAGATTTAATTTTACTCAAACATTACAGCAGATACATTCTGAAACGTCTGATGATGGAAAGAAATGCCCACACTTCACTTTAAACTATGGTGAATGGCAAATTAAACGTAGTTGAACATTTCTTACCAGTCAGATTGAAACACATTCCAGAAGAAGAAGCAAATGTTCTTCTGTAAGTGGATGATAGATATGTGGCATAGTCCTGCATTTCTAAAATCCTGAAGATGCATTAAACCTACAAAAAAAGAATGGGCATTGTGGCTGTGTATTGTGATCACGCAGTAGCCAACTTTAATGAGCTTGGTATTGACCCGGAACTCGCATCAAAGTTAGAAGACCTTGGCAAGACAAACAATTCCGGGTTAAGTAGAAACTGACCGGAATGTGTCAGTCAGACATGTGGTGGGTGTGGGGCTTTCAGCACGCGCCCAGTGGCTGTCCCAGAAAATGTTTGGCCTGGGGTTTGATCAGAGTTGGTGCAAATGCAACTGTGTTTCCGCAGGTTTCCACAGGTTTCAATGTAATCTGACATGGGGTTTCAAAAGGGTTTGTGAAGGATTTCCCAGTTTATCTGCTGCCCACATCCACACTTACCCTGCTACTGACAAAGGACATAGGTCTGCGAGTCAGCCCTGCAGGAAGTTAATTTGTGTAGTGACCGGTTTTAATGCAAATACGACTGTTGCTGTTAAAGGTGTTCGAAGTATATGATTTCACATCCCCAGATCTCCCTTGCCTCTGACTCTTTTTTTGAGGCAAATTAATTTGTTCTTCAAGCCCCTTCGCTCCACTCTGGGCCTGAAAGCTGTCCTGAAACCTTTGCAGGAAGACCTTTCAGTGCTGTAGAAATAACAGATGTTCCATTAAACTGCAGGGTTGTGGCTCAGGCATCTGTAAATCTTGGATCTGTGTCACCCATACAGGAAAGTCTGGTAGCTGTGTTCATTCTTTGGCTTGGCGCTCAATGACCGGGTCCGAATTTTCAAACGTATAAATAAATATACCAAGATTCAGATTATGGTTAGCAAAGAATATAGATACTTGTATTAATAAATGGGAAGGATCACAAAAAGCCAGCCTACATGTGTTTCGACCACCAGGTCATCATCAGGGCCTCAATTGTCAAACTACTGTCTGGTTTCCTTTGCTAGTGCACCACGCATATTAGCGGTTGTCAATGTTAAAGGTCAGTTACATCCTAAATCCTGATTAGGATTACATCCAGCGTTCCGTGTAAAAAAAAGTCTTTTTCTGATCCTTTCCGTTTATTAATAAAAGTATCCGTATTCTTTGCCAACCATAATCGGAATCGTGTTTTTTTGTATGCTTTTGAAAATTGGAGCTCGGTGGATGAGCGCAGGTCATGAACACAGGTGTCCAGCGCACAGAGCTATTCTCCCAAGGTATATGGGTGTCTCCATAGTGCCACCTGTTAACCTAAGCAGTGTTACAGATGGCACAGCAATCACTCTGAGATTTGAGGACGGTTCAATGTTTTTTAAAATTTTTAATTATTGTGTGCCCTAGTCCCTCGCCCTCTCTCGTCTCCCTTCACACATCCACGCCCAATCACAGGTTAGTGCTACTGAATGATGACCCCTACTTTCTAAATGGTGCTGTTCCTGTGGATGGTTCCCTAAATTGCTGGCTCTCTAATTTCCCTCAGGGACGTCCTAGCTATCCCTACTCTATTCAAGGGTTAATGTTGTAAAAGGGGGAGGAGGGAATAGTGCCTTTCCCTTACTCTGGTTTGACTCACACTTTCCTTACACATCCACACCTAGCTCAACCTCTCTGCTCTTACTACTACACCCTTTGTCTTTCTCCACCCCAACTCTTTTATCCCTAAAATGTTTCACTCCTCCTAGTTCTAGCCTCCATCCTATGATGATGATCCTATGATGTTATTTCTATTCCCACTCCCCTCTGACATGGCTACTTCTCCTCCCACTCTACTATTACTCCTCTGCCCACTCTACTCCTCCTCTAGATTGCTCTTCCTCCCACTACTCTCCTCCTTCCATGACTCTCCTCCTCCCACTACTCTCACCTTGCACTATTCCCATCCCGCTCCTCAGCACTCTTTACGACACCACTACTCTTTCACACACGCAAACTACACAGTTACGCCTTACTCAAATTTATATAAGTCGCTCCCTACCAAGGCACTCTCACTTACACTGCTGTATCCTTGCAATCCTTACACCAGTACCTAATTTCTCCATTAACAGCCTCCCCACTGTGCTGCATACTACTTCCTCCCTCTGGACTCTTAGCCAGCACCACCTCTATTGCTGACCACACCCAAACAACTCACCCCGTGCCTTTATCCTGCTTCCTTTGTATTCCCCCCTTCCTGAGTTATTTCTCGGCCCTAGGCCAAACTGTCCCTGTCTTATCTGCCTGTGGCATGTTGTGGGCAGTCAAGGGAACAAAAATGGGGCTCAGACCTGCCGAATTTCTCTGCACAGGCCTGCTGTGGAATGGCAGTGATGGTTCGGTCAACTGAGTATTTGTGTGTGCTACTAAGGCTTCAGTCTTGGCCCCAAAGTCACCTCGTGGGTTTGTTGTTTCTTCGGATTTGTAATAGTCCCTGGTGATTTAGTGTCTCCGCTACTGGTGTGCGGTGGTGGCAAGTCAGTTCAGCACAGCTCCTGTTTCCACTGTGTCTTAGCGGGGAGGAAACATATTTCATTGTACGCCAGTTTCTCTTTCCTTCTTTTGCGATGTTTAGCTCCGGCAAGCTGCCTATTGATAGTTGGGCTGCCATCTGCTGGCAAATGGTGTGCCACAGGTCTCATAGGGTGGCAACTGCTCCCCCTCTTATCCTGCATTCAGAATTCTAGGAGAACAAAGAGGAGATAGACAAGTATCTTGCCTAAGTGTTCTGGCATGAGGAAAGCAGGTACTTCACCCATTCATGCCGGCACAGGGGGAAAGGGTAGGAATTGGGTCTCTGTAATCTTTCTCTTCCTTCAGGACTAGGACCGGTTTGGGGCTATTTTGTGTCAGCCCTACAAATCTGCATCTTGACAAGGCCATATTGCTGGCCTTGTCACAGTAGGCACAGCTCAAGGAAGGGGTTGGACATGTCTATGCTTTGAGGTGGCCTTACTGTTGCATAAAACGCTTTCCAGAGCACACACTGTTTACTTTACATCTAGGGCAAGACATAACATATTTATTTAATTCATTCTGTCCATCCTACCCTCTTGCTTTTTGCTATCACTTCTCAATCTCAATGTGTACATTAGCTCAAAAGATCCTCTTCTGTGTCACCTCTCTCTAAAACAGTAGTGGACAACCTGTGGCCCTCCAGATTTCTTGGCCTACAGCTCTCATGATTCTTTTTCATTGACTATAGTGGCTAGGGCTGAAGTGATTTGTACCACAGTTGATCACCAATGCTCTAGAAGGCGGTCAATATTTAATGAAGCACCAAACATCCATACCAGTAAGTATACTTAAACTCGCCTAGCTAACTCCATGGTTCCATGTGTTAATATCCCCGCATAAATGGCGCCATACAAGAATGGCACCGTTTCTTGCTGCGATATTACCATATGGAACCTGCGGGTGACAACTCTGCAACCTCCATATTTTTTTAAAGGGACCGGGGGACACCCCTGCAACCAACGCTCCAATTTACCCCATACATTATCTCCATAAATAATGTTGCCTATGCCGTTTCCCGGTGACTTTATGTATGGGGACATTAATTATGGGGATAATATTACCTGATACCCCCTCCATGTGTCTGCTAGCTCCATTTGTGCTTTCCCTCCCAGTTACTTCACCCTTGCTCATACTATTCTTCCCAAGAGACTAAGGTCTGGTTACCCCGTGCACAGGCATAATATGCCTCACACAATAAATTGACACTTCGAAACTGCTACAGTGGCGATTCAGCGCAACACAAAAGCATACTAACAAAACTCCAGAGGCTCTGATTACAGCTGAGTTTAATGTCGGCAGCGGGCCACTCACCCTCACTTGTCAATGAAAGGAGCTGGTGGATATGACAATGGGGTCACATATCACTGTATGCCAAATGTAGATAACCCACATTTATGAAAGACGTTTACCCATCTGGCGGCATCTACATTAAAGACTTTGGGCATAATTACGAGTGCGGCGGTAAGGGGTTAACGGCACCGGTAAGGATGCCGGTGCCGTTAACCCCCTACCGCTGCATTTCGATGTCCCTTAGCGGGTCCCACTAAGGCCGGCTGGTTTTACCAGCCGCCCTTACTTAGCAGGAGCCGCTAAGGGACCAGGGAGCTAATAACGGGCCTGCTATTTGCGGGTCCATTATTAGCTCCTTCCCCATTCCCATTGAGCCCTACAAGGGCTTGAATGGGAATGGGGAATGGTTTTCAGATTGGGAACTTACCGGGTCCTCCAAGGTCGGAATGACCCGGTAAATCCCCATTCCGACTACACGGACCCAGACATGGATTTGGAGGCAGCCATTGCGCTAATAGCACCATGGCTACCTCCAAACTCGTAATGAGGCCCTTTATGTATCAAAGCATAAGCAAACAAGCTTCCTTATCTGAACAGACCCAGAATGACAAAGGACACATGCAGAAACTAGGTCCACAGCCCCTCTCAAACTCTCACAGAAAATGAATGTTTACACAAAGGAAACATGCCCTGAGGTTGCTGCTACTTGCTTAATCAAGATCCCCTTCCCCACAAGATATAATAGATACCTTACAAAATGAATCAAAAACCTACAGTACCACAGAACTCTAGGATTTATCCTTACATTAACAGAACTAATTGATATGACTTGAGCTTATTACGAGGCCTTGTTGGATTTAATATGCCATTTCCACGTTGCGCATAGAAAATTATCATGTAAATTTCACATTGCACTTATACAATTGCCCCATTGAATTTTCACATTTAAACCAGAATATTACCATCACAGTCCTTTAAATAAGTGCCTAGCGCCTGTTTTACAAAAGCACATACAATCATCACTCCAGTTTCACATTGCTCTTGGAAAACCTCCTTGCCAGTTTTGCGTTCTAACCAAAACAATACTATGCATGTTTTATGATGCCCTGGAAAATTACTATGCCAGTCTTCCTTCTCTCTAGACACTTCTCTTGATAATTGTGCACGTCCCATATAGGTTGCCAATTCCAGGCTCACAAGGATATGGATATTAATAAAACAATCCAAGACAGTGCCACACTGCCCCCAGTTGCACAGAGTCCACTGTAAAGTATTGTTTGCCAATATATCAAGAATGGCGTCTCTCCTCTGCTTAATGCAAGTTGGGAGGTGAGGAAGTGTCTGGTCAAAGCCAGGGAGACAGGCATCCAGGTGCTGGATGTGGGATTCCTAGAGTGGGGGGCCTGGTTGACGGTAAGTGCCAGGAGACAACCTCTGGGCCTTTGTCAATTATTGTAATTGTAATTGTTTATTTGTAAAGCGCTTATACACAAGTGAAGTGCTTCCAAGTGCTCCAGACAAGCACAGAGTAACTATGTAGTAAGTGTCCAGACAAGCATAGAGAAGCTACCTTGTCACAATATGTTAGGGCCGCCCTAATTATTGTGGGGCAGGAACAGTGCAAGCACTGACAGGGAATACAGATGTTGCATCGTGGACGGTTATGCAAGAGGATGTAGGTAACAAAGCAGCTGACCCTCGTGAATGCACAAACCTGGACTGGAGATAATGAATTGGAATCAGTGGGTCACCAAGCACGGTAGTGGGAGTCAAAAGAACAGGCTTGGTGGCCGGCCACCTTGACAAAGTCTAGGAGGGTAGGCAGAAGGCAGAGTACTTGGAAGAAAACCTGGGTAGGCAGGAGGAGGGTGGGCAGACAAGAATTTAGCTGGAGAGGCAGGGTACTAGCAGGCAAGATCAAGGGCAAAGAAAGCCACGGTAGCCGGTATGGAAAAGAGAAAGAGTCTATCAACAGTATTAATTTAGGAGAGACACTCTGAGCATTCTCTGCTGGTGGTCTAAGTGCACCACCGGCATGAAACTGATGATTTGTGTCCACATGCTGGTTGTCATGGCAGGGGATGTGTTCCATACACTACATTTGTGGAGTCAGGACACCTGTCCTCCTCACATGGGTGGAACAGAAAAGATGCTACTCCCGTGGATGCCGATCCCCTTTCCATCCTCCGTGTTCCCTGCCATTCCCTGTGGCCACTGGCAATGCCAGCCGCACTTTCCAAGCATCCCACCACCAGGCGACAACACACATGACACAGTGTCAAATTGCACCAGAACATAACATTGAAGTTTCACATTGTCCCTGGAAATTATCATTCCAGTTTATGTTTTACCCGAAAATGTCCTTTTCTAGTCCCAAATTACCTCCATAAAATTGTCATGACTGTTTCACATGAATTTATAGTGCCTCCTTCAATTTTTCATGCTACATTAAAATGCCCTCGAAAAATTACCATAAAGGTTTTTAACATTGCATTCAGAAAAGTATTATGCCTGTATCATAATACAACAGAAAATGATGACGCCAGTATCAAACTAACGCAGCAAAAGTAGAATAACAAGTTTGCACTGCCCCCAGAAAAGAAACATGTCAATGTTATATTATACATTGCCAAAGAAAATGATGTCAGCTTAACATTGTTTCCAGTGAATTGCCACATCAGTTTCATATTGACTCGAGAAAATTAGCATGCTGTTTTCCTGTTACCTCGTAAAGTTACCATATCAGTTTCACCCTTTCCTGCAAAAAGGTATCATGCTAGCTTCACAACGAGCCCAGAGAATCACTACTCCATTTTAGTGTTAGCCCATGAAATGTATAATGGAAGATTCACATTGCCTCAAAAAATCACAATGAGCATTTCAGATTTCCTCTAGAAAATATTTCCTGTAAGCACATTTCTGCCAGTAAAAATCAATACCAGCTTCATAGTGCCACACAAAATGTACTATAACACTTATAAATTCTCATCAGAAATCACCAATTTCGTATTGCCTCCAAAAATATGTCCTTTTCAGATTTCTCCTTAACACCAAAAAATGATCATGGAATTTACACCATTCATTATAATGCTGGTTTCAATTTTCCCCAACAAAAGTAATTTGACATTTTCACATTCCCTCATTCAGTCACTATGCCAGCTTTACTATGCCACTTGTAAATAGTCATGGCTGTCAGGGATGTCATTTTGAGGTTGCTAGGAGTCGTAACAGTGACCCCTGGCAATCCCTGTGTGACCCCTTGGACTGCATCTGTGACCCCTGAATGCTCAGATTTAAAAAATAAATGTTTTCCATTTTGGTTTTCATAACAGAAATCATTTCATTTTGAAATCTGAGTCCCCCAAGCCATGGATGGCTCGGGCTCCTCTGCTTTGCTGCACATGACACATGCATGCTCGAGCATGGAAGCCAGAGCCATGTCTGCAGAGAAGGAGCAATGGATTCTAGAATGTAAGGACATTTATTTTTTAAATGTAAATGTGTGTGTGTGTGTGTGCATGCGCGTGTGCGTGTCACATAATATAGATGGGAGTATACATCATTAAATGTGTGTGAATTAGTACATGATGTTTGGGAGGTTCGGCATGCTTGTGTGAGTGAATTGGGAATGAGTGTGTGTGTAAATGAACAACTGGTGTGTGAACGTGTGTGCTTGTGTTAAATACCTGAATTACTTACTAGTTATCTTTATTACTCCTAGTCTCACTCTTCCTCATCCAAGAACTTGCCTATCAGGCACTTTGCCTCAACATAAGTCCTGGGACGAGGAACAGGGACGTTGAGGTAATTAGGGGGATTGGAGGAGGAGAGTGGAATGGAGAGGGGATGTGTGGGAAGGATGGGGCAGAGGAGGGGTGTGCTAATACATAAAGGTCATCAATGATAAATCAGGCATGATATATATTAGTAAAACAAAGGAGGTGATGCCTGGAAGGATTCAAATTAATCTTAACCTCTGGCATTGCTCTGGGCAACCCACCAGACTATTGTTCTTTGCCTGCCAATCCATTATAAATCGGGAAAGTCCACATGCATCCTCAGACCTTTTTTGACCTTGATGAGGCCAGTGATGAGTAGCTTGGGTCTCTAGGCTGACGTCTGGGCATACCCGTGTAGGAATATATGGCAGTAATTTTAATAACAGGCAGCAAAATGGGTCATTATAACAATGAATTAGCCCTTCAATGGCAAAGCAAAAAGCCGCCAGCAAAATGAGTCATTATAACAGTGAATTAGGCCTTCAATGGCAAAGCAGAATATTTGCAGAAAGACAGTGGATTCAAAGTGCATTATACACTTATGAACAGTGGTCGAAGTGCAAGAAAAGAAGTAGTGGAACTATGTTCCTTGGTAGCCTGCCCCGTTCCTCACAAACCCCATTGCCCTGCCCCTCCCACACACAATACAAACCCCCAAAGACATGTGCCTGCTGTTTAAGGTAATGCTGAGTGCAGTGCACTGAAAGTGCAAGTTTCAACTTCTTCCGACACTGTTATTTTAAAACGAAACTGTTCCGGAACGGTTTCTTTTTAAAATAAATGTATAGGAGCTATAAAACTTAATTTAAAAAAGTAGAGGAGCTCTGCTCCCAACCGCTCCCGCTCACTTCGACCACTGCTTATGAAATGATGAGAATGGCTATCTGTGTAAAGTTGCATTGAGAAAAAATAACCCATATTAACTAACTAACTTCCCTATTAAATGACACCCCAGTAACTAATTAGTTCTCCTGATTAACATTGCAATGCAATGGCAATGAACACCGATGGAAATGCTGTCTTGTTTTTTGTTTTCCTTCTCTCTTTCCGCTCAATGGAAAGGAGAAATATGCACTGTTAAAAAAAATAAATGGCTGACTTTCTGTGTTCTGAGATATCTAATCTTGTCTGTGCAGGAAATAAGTTGCTACACATATATGCTCTTGTGAGCGATTGGACGGTGGAATCAGGAGCCTAGGAGTTGCTGAGACACGCCGGAAAAGAGGCAGCTTTGGTCTAGATTGACAGGCAGCTTAAATGAATAGGGGGTGAACTGAAGGGCTGGGCTCTTCTTTCCTGCGCTTCTGCTGGCTGCTTCTGCTTTGCTGCCGGCTGCCGAGAGGATTCCAAGGCCGCAGTCCTAGTCTCATTGGGAGTCCAAGGCCACTTCTCGGCGGTGCCAGTGAATGTGCAGGGCTTGGGAAGGCTTCATCGCAGACAGGCAGGAGTAAAGAAAGGGTCGCACAGATAAGCCACAGCTACTTCAAGTCATTATGTAAGTATTTGTGGAATTGAGGAGAGCATTGTATGACTGCAAATTATCTCTGTGACTGTTTAGACAAGAATAGGTCATTACTTTCAACTGGGTCATTGTTTAATTCGCACACTGGGAACTGACAGAAAAAATGTTGCAATGCACATTTATATTTTGTATCTTAGATAACTGCAGCAGTGTCGATCTGTTGGTAAAAGTTCATAACTGTATTATCATGAAATGTAATGTTTTGTTTCTTGTTTTTATAAATAGCTGGATTACAAAAATTATAACTGCAATAACAGAAGCAAAGTTGTGTCTATTGTTTTTTTTTCTCCTTTTCATGTGTCTGATGATCACTATTTCCGTGGGGGAAAGTAACTAGGAGACACTTTGGAGATTACATCACAGTGATAAAAGTGTTTACCACCGGAGGTAAAATAAGAAACAAAAGGGAGAAATATATATAAATAAGCTAGAAAGCTGGTGTGTTGTATGAGTGCATTCAGCCATGCATGCTGTGTCTAAATGGGTCCCTTCAAGGGCGTAGGCTAATCTCATAGATAAGTCATTAGCACAAGGTATATACAATATATGCACAGTCTATGACTTCATTTATGACCTTACCAGGTTCTCTCTAAATGTGCTAAACCTGGGTGGTTGCCTACAGTCAACCCTAGTGTAGGGCAGAGTTATAAAACGTGGAAGGTGTGTCTTAGTGTAGGGCAGAGTTATGAATTTGCTCACCACTGATTTACCACCAAAATAAGATAGTGCTAATTTACCACCAATATACTACAATACTAAAATACTGCCAAGTTAGCTAATAGCCCAAAGACAAAACCTCCAACATAATTTGGTGCGTTGGCCTTGTGGAAACAGACTGTAAAGCAGCCAGTGGGCGTGGCAAGTGTGTTGCACACGGCCATTCGTGCATTTAAAGGGAACTAATTCTGTAAGGAAGTATGGCGCTGCACATTGTATCATTATGTCGCAAATTGATGCCACATTTCCTGAAGTGGTGAAATACCTGGAGGCAAAGTTATATGCACATGGCGTGTGGTCATCAGACAATGCCATCCTTTGGCGTGACCGCATTTCTGGAGAAATGCGGAAAGAACCGTTGAATAACATATTTGAATAAGGCAGTATAATTCAAGTCTGTCTTTTGAGATTATTTCGAGCTGCAGAATTTGTTTTTGAAAAAGATTGCTAAGCAAGGCTCTGTGCAAAGACTGGGTTTCTTTTAAAGCGGCCTCTGAAGATGTAGGAAAATGATGCTGAGATAATTAGCAGACTACAAATCAAATTAGATTAAGCTGATGAGCAGGAGAAAAATCTAAAATCGGAATTAGAGATATGTCGGAAAGAAATGCAGTTTAAATGCAAGGAATTGGAAACACAATTGTCTCAGAAAAGAATACAAATTGAAGACAGCGAGCAAGAACTAAAACACCTGAAAGCGTTGATAAGTGACATTAGACAAGACAAAGAGGATGTTACTTTGGAGAAACAGACTATCCAAAGGGACAACATGCAGAAAGAAAGTGAGCTCCAAGCTATTGAACAAGAGATAGCTAAAATGTTCCAGGAAAAGGACAAAAGGGACAGGGAATTTAATCAATGCCAAACGCAAATAAGTGAGATGCAGCATGTAATAAATAAAATGGGTGATGAAAATACTTATCTGTGTCACGAGGCAGACCGGATCCATAAAAAGTGCAAAGATTTGGAACAGCAAATATATAATTTTAAATCTCAGGAAAAGCAACAGGGTTCCACATTCAATGGGATTGAGGTTAGCCCCACCTCTACATGAGGGACTAATGTCCGAGTGGCTATACCAGTGGCTGGCCCTGGTTGTAATGCATTTGGGGGTTTGACTCACCCACTGGTGGTTGCCACCAGTCCCATACACCTGAGAAAATGAATGAACAACAGAACAATGCAACTCCAAATATAGCAACAAGTAGCCCTATCAAAATAATTAAATTGATCAAGGCCTTGATTAAGCCATTCAAAAAGGGAGGTGAGTGTTGTATAGAGGACCACTTGGAAACAGAGCATGATATATTTAAAGCCCTACAAATACCCAGGGAACAATACAGACTGTACTTTCATTTAACTCTTGATGATGCTACTATGAGTATTATCAGGGATTTCGAATGAACAAGAAAACATGTCATGGGTAGAATTTGAAAAAGAGGTTAGACACCATTTTTCACCTTATCAATCACTGCAGGATGCAAAGAAAGCTGCATATACCATGACAGCAAAGCCAAATGTATCACCTCATCAATTTCTCCAAGAATTAAAAAGAGCCTTCTCTTGCTTTGATGTATCCTTTAGTCCTAATTTAACTGAGTTTTATGGCTTACAAAAAAACATTATATCACAGTTAATTCACGAGTTTGATTGTGAGAAGTCACTGGAATGGATTGTAGAGCAAGGTACTAAATTATATAAAGTCATATATTGTCAGAGTGGAGTGGGAGATAGGATTAAAGAAACAAAATCAAAATCTAAAGACTCCTCACTGATGGTAATGGAGATAGGATCTTCAAAAATGTCACTTGAATCAGCCCAAACTCAGGCCAGAAATAATTTGACATCTTATCAGAAAGGCACACCACAGAGGCAGCCAAACCAAACACAGATGTTTCAGTCACATGATCCAAGTAATAGATAGAGTTACATTAGTCTCAGGTACCTATGAGATAGACCTACGGTGGGGTACCCGCCCAAAATGTCAGACAAAATCAAGATCAAAGAAACAATGGTCCCTGCCAGACATTGGGGTCATAAAGCATATTTGACCCCAACACTATGGTATATGGCAATCAGGATAGGCTGCGATATGTGGATCAGATCATTGAAAATGGAAATCAGCATAGGGGACAGTCCCCACAAAATGAAATACAAAACATGAACTATGCTCCACGCCACTATAATCAATCTCCACCACCAGTGGATCACAACCAAAGAATGGTCATACCACGCTCCCCACCTTCCCATGAATCAAGAGTTCAGAAACAACTGAAATAGAAATCAATCTCCTCAGAGATACAAGAATAGGTTTAACAAGGGTGAAAGTAACCATGGACCGATTTCAATATATTAATTGATTGCTGATTTAAACAAAAAGATGACCACAAATGAGAATGAGGCAGGGGATGCAACCGCACATAAAAAGAAAGTTTGGTTTAATCTAGCGTTGAATCAAGCTATCGAAGTGTGTGCAAATGAAAAAGAGAACAGGGAAAATAAACAAGAAATTCCAAAAGAGCAGAGCGACAGATACAAAAAAGACATCATATGCCATGATATAACACTTGATAATGGGGTAGGATTAGTTGTTAAAATATCTTCCCTTGAGAGTCGAAATGCTGATGAGACATAGACTGAAAAAATGAGTACTCAAAAGGAGGGCACAGTCCAGTCACATGAATAGTACTTTGAGCCACATATCTTTCAAAAGGCTAAAAAGACTGATACCGTGCCAGATGCAAACAGGTGCTCAGAGTCAGAAAATGACAAGTTACCATGTGATGTTTATGAGCATGTTCAGTTGCAGAACTTCAGTGTAAACGCTGATGGTCCCTAAACAGAGGGGCGAACAGTGGCTACACTCCAGATTACTTCTGAACATGGAGCGGTAGACAAAGATTACCGAAATGAGATGGGCAAAAACATGGGAAAAATATAATTTCACTTACCCATTTGTTTGGCAAAAAGTGAGAAGGGCATAAGAAAAGTGAGTCCTGAAATCTCACTTTCTGTGTGCCTGTGTGCATTGGAAGAAGTTGAGGACAGGTATTATGCTCCCATTACTGTGGAAGAAAAGTGCAATATGTTTGCAATGATTGGCACAGGTGCACAAGCCACAATCATGTCCAAAGAGTTGGTAAAAAGTATCAATGAAGGGAGATCCCCACAAAATCAGATCAGAGTGAAACAAAATGAAGGACCAGTACATAAATTCAATGGTGAGGAGGTACCTATCGAAGGTGTCACTTTAGTTGACATAAAGATAGGAAAACACAGGATGAGACAGGAAGCATTGATCACATCTATCAGTGAAATTCCATTCTTGATGGGAACAGATTGCCTGAAAAGTTTGTTGCCCCTCATTGATGGTGTAAATGGTGCGGATGGAATGGGAGTTATGGAAGGCGCAGATGTTACGGATGTCATGGATGTGCAAATAGTGCAGATGATACGGATGGTGCGGATAGAGACAACACCTGTTCACCGTGAAGCTACCTCATATCTGTATCGCTTATATATGCCATGTACCAGTATCCGCTTATGTATCTGTATCCCATATATACCCCTATCCATCATCTCGTTATATAGATGTACGTCGCTATGTGCGTCCCCACTGTCCTGCTCACGTCCTCGGTCTCAGGCAGGCACTTGTACTGATTTTCACCACATCACACCACTAAGCTTACTCTGATCTATACACCATCATTCAACTAGAACACCGATATACCATGATAAATTCAGCCCAGCTGTTCTCATACAAACACGAACCCACGAACACCTCATCACCCTAATAAAACACAGGTAGCTAAGCACATTCCAGCTAGCTCAGGTGTTCCTCAGGCCTAACACAGCCCGAACCCAGTCTAGCTGTCCACCCACCAGACTGAACACATCCAACTGATTTCATCAGCACCACACCTATCGCTATAAAGCAGCTATCATCTGCTGCACACATAGCCGTTGCCCCCACGCACCATATGAAACTCTTTCTCTCTACTGACTTGAACCACGGTTCCTGAGGGAGTTGAACCTACCAGCACTTTGAAGTCATACCAGTGATACATAAGACACCAAGTAACATAACATAACATAACATTGCGCTTTTACTTAAAAGAAGAGAAGTGCAAGCAAAATGTTATCCGCGATATAACCACGGGAAAACATATTACAACCCTTTATGAAATACACATGGGAGATGAGCAGCCATGGATCCATATTGGTATCAATGGTCGTTCTGAAATGGTAAAAGCTACGTTAGTACTTGAACAGGAAAGGAGTTTTATTAAACAAAAAACTATTCCACTAAATAATTGAAAGGGAGGAGATCCCAAAATTCAGAATTAAAAACCAACATATTTCTGGGTTAGACAAGGCTAAAAATTACCATTGCCTCAAAAACCATTTGTTACAATGTGTGAATAGTGAGTGGGACACAAAATGATTTTTATTTGGGAAATGACATCATGCACAGAATATGTATGGTGCTGGATTTCCTTAATCAAAAAATGTGTTCCTGACTAGGAGGACCGGCACCTGAATTTGAAGACAAGAGACAGGCTTATCATTGTGCGCAGTTGGTGCCATATGTAATTGAGCTACCAGTGAAGGATGTTATTATTCCTGCATTCACCAGACAAGTCCTATAACACTGCAGCACAGAAATGTACAGAAGATGAAGGATCCTGATGCATGTGTGTGCATAAATGAATCCATGAGGTAGCAAGGACTAGAATGTGAATATACACCATTGGTGGAGATTGGGGATGGGCCCATCAAAATCATGGTAGATAATAAAGGGTGTCAAGATATTTATTTGGAAGAGAATTCTGTGTTAGGAATGGCACTACAAAAATCGCATTACATTACAGATTACAATAATACAGTGATTGGGAACATCCCTGAGAAATATGTGAAGGCACATGGTGAATTGCCAGAGTCTCTGGATTCTCAACCTAAAGGGATATTCAAAATTCAGTCTGTGTATCCTTATAATTCCAATGAGATAATGTGCTGTCAGCAGGAGAATTGCATATTATTTGATTTAAGTGAAAATGAAACAGGAAATCAGCCTATTGAAATGAAGGTTGATGTTCAAAAATATTTAAAGGTGACAACTCTGCAAAATATACAGCCACACGACTGGGAGAAAGCACAGAGGTTCCTCCATTGGAGGATTTTCCAGAATTTTCAAAAATGGTAGAGGAACAAATTCCGTCAGCAGATCTGCGTACTAGTGAAGAGGACAGGAATGAATTGAGAAAAATATTTGTGGAATTTAAGTAGGTTATTGCCAAGGATGCATATGATTGCGGCCTAACTGACTTGTATGTTGCCACATTACCAGAGGGATATTGTAGAAATACGGTATTTGTGCATCAATATCAATTACCACTGGCATGCTTGGAGTCACTAGCAGAGATAATGAAAAATTTAGAATCCAGAGGAATTATCAGACCCATTTATAGTACCTCAAACACTCCATTTTGGGCGTATTAAAACCAAGTGGTCAGTGGCGTCTATGTGCTGACCTGATGAATTAAATAAAAGAGTTCCAGTGTCTAGGTGGCCGCTCCCATTTATTGATCAAGGCCTCGCACAGGTTCATGGATCAAATGTGTTTACCACATTAGACCTTACATCTGGGTACTGGTGTGTGCCATTGGCTGAGGACATCCAAAATGTATTTGGATTTCATTTGATAAAATGCAATATGGTTGGTCCAGAACACCATTTGGTTATGTCAATAGTGGGAGTGACTTTGGAATATTTTTGAGAAAAACACTCCCAGATGCGGCAGAAAGGGGAACTATATTCAATGTAGATTATGTTTTGATTAAAAATGAAAGCCTGAAAAGTCATTTTGATGATATTAGACATGTGCTTGTCCAATTACAGAAAGCGGGCACCAAAGTATCCCTGCAGAAGGCCCAATGGTGCAAAAAGAAAGTAAACTTCTTAGGCCATGAAGTGACTGAGCATGGGTTGAATCCACAAAAGATAAAGGTGGAAGCAATACAGAAATTTAAAAATCCTACTAACATGAATGGTCTATGGATGACTGGATATAGCAGGGAGTTTATTGAGAACTATGCTGAGATTACTCAACCATTGACTAAATTACTGAAGCAGAATGTACCATCAAATTGGGAAAAACAGCAGTCTGAGGCAGTGGAGAAATTGAAAGAATGTCTCGTGAAGGCGCCATGCTTAGCCTATCCCATAAAGAATCAAGATTTCTTTGTAGAAATAGGATTTACTTAAGAGTGTATGTCAGCTGTGTTATCTGAAAAGCATGATTTAAATCATAAAACTATGGCCTATGCAAGCAAGGCGCTATCTCAAATTAAAACTAAATTCAGTGAATGTGAAAAGGCTCTTCTAACCACTGTATGGGCATTGCAGCATATCTGTCCCATTATTCAGGGACAAAAAGTGATAATTGAAAAAAATCACCAAAATTTGCAATTTTTACAAAGTAAGGATTAGAGCAGGTAATCTGTCTCAGTCCAGAATCACCTCCTGGACATTGGCATTGCAGGGATTCCTTGTGGAAGTAAGATACGGACAGAATAAAAAGAGCCCAATTGCTCAGGGGATAGCTGACCTGTGTGATTATGCAGCTGAAACTACCTCTGATGAAATAGAGATAGAGCTTAGTTTGAATGAATTCGAACAATCACCAGATAAAGCTTTTAATGATAATGTGTGCAAAGATCTACCAACAGTGTATGTCGATGGGTGTGCCTATCATATAGAAAATGATAATGAAAAACAACTGGTGGCAGGGATACTAAATGTCTGGTTAAGGTGTGAGATTATTCCTAGTATAGGAATGAAAATTGGAGCTAGGAGTAGCCAAATAGCAGAGTTAGCTGCCATTTATAAGGCAGTTGTTACCGCAGTTGAAAGTAAATTCTAAGAAATGATCCTAGTAACTGATTCTGATTATGCATGAAACAGTTTTGTGGAGTATTTACCTGGCTGGAAGGCAAAGGGTTTGCTCACATATTAAAATAAAATCCCTTCAAACATGGGAAAATGATCCAAGCTACAGATAAATTAGTGTCAGCAAACGGTATAATAATACACTGGAGGAACATTTGTGGTCATTTAAAGACACCAGGAGAGGATAAGGAGGGATATGAGAAAGCAAATCAATTAGCCAAGATTGGAGCTGTAATGGGAGAATTATTCCCCATTGAACACCTAATTGGTGAAATACAGGTCGATGCGGTTACACGCTCCAAACCTACAAAAGAGGTTGAACAACCTGTGGTGCAATGGAGTTATGATGCGCCAGAGCAGGACCTGATTAAAGCAAAAAAAAGGACCTATTGTTAGATGTTTTTTATAATCATTTGGTAGATCCAGAACAAAATACGCTATCTGAAGATGATTGCAAAGGAAAGGAAGAGCTGAGAGTTTTGTTCAAGAACAAAAAGAGAGTTAAGCTACAGGGTTGTTTGATGATTAGAGAATCTGTAACAGGTCAGACACAGTGGGTGGTGCCTCTTTCATTCAGAGTGCTAATGTTAAAACACGCGCATGACGCAATAACTGCAGGACACTGGGGTTCAAAAAAACCTTTAGAAATATTGAAGGACTATGCTTAATGTCCCAGGATGTGGAACTGTACACCAGGGGGTGTCTAGCATGTGCACAATTTAAACCTGCTTCACCAATGCATGGAGCTCCATTAATGAAAAGAGGTTTAACCCTTCCGTGGTCAGATTTGCAAATCGGCTATGTTGGGCCTGTGAAAAAATCGGCCAGGGGAAATAGATATTTGTTAACAGTGGTATGTCTAATGTCGAAGTGGGCGGAGTGCATTCTTGCACCAGACTGCAGTGCACAAAAAGCAGCCACATTATTGGTAAATCACATATTTTCAAGGTTTGGGTTACACCAAAGGATAGAACCAGACAGGGGGAGTCATTTCGCTAGTGCCTTGATGAGCAAGGTGTGGCGTGTATTGGGGGTAAAGAGGAAATTGCATATTTCATATAGGCCGTCTTCTTCAGGGAATGTAGAGAGAAGCAATAGATTTATAGTAGAGATACTAAAGAAGTTTGTAGCTGAGGCAGGTTACAGTTGGGATCTACGGTTACCTTTAGTTTTAATGGCCATTAGGTCGACGTCTGCTAAAGCAACAGGCATGAGCCCTCATGAAGCATTGACAGGAAGAAAAATGGTACTGCCAGACATTTATTGTACACCACATAAGAGCAAACACTTGTGAGTGCATCCACAGTTCACGAATATGTGGAGGAATTGAGGAAGCACTTGCAACATGCATTTTCATTTGTACAGCAGAATCTGGAGAGAGCTGCTGAAAGTGCAAAGACCTATTATGATAAAAGACATCTCTAAAAGAATATAAAATAGGTGATCAAGTGTACAAATACCATTTTGGGAAGAACAGGCACAGAAATTCTAAATTTCTTGTGGCATGGCAACACCCATTTGAGATTGTAGATAAAGTATCCCCTGTTGTATATAAAATAATGAGGACGGAGGGTGAAATGGTGACAGAGCAGTTTGTTCATGTCATCCAAATTAAGCCCTGCCACCCAAAACATGAAGTGAGAAGACTTGAGCGAGTTGAGACTAGTTGAATATACTAGATACAATAAAGATAAAGCAACACGTGCAATTCTCCCCATGAGTAAACGAACATACAGCCTGGTGGGCAGGCAGAAGTGAACAGCGCCATATGTAATGTTTAAAAATGGTGCATTATTTTCATGAAGAGGCGCTGGATCAGACTGAGTTTTCATAATGCTGTGTAATAAGATTTTCTGCATGGGTATCAAATAAACAAAGAAACATGATGAGAGGGAATGGAGATGTACATTTCATCGAGGGGTGTGTATTTGGTTGGGAATTATTGTGGTGCAAAGTGATACAAAGTGTAAAATGTTGTCTTGTTTCTCTGTAGTATGTGTTTTCCTTTCAGGTATTGAAAGAGGCAAATCCAGGGAGCTATGGTGTTTGGCCACATTTCTTTTCAAGCCAAGTAGTGGAAAAGGGATAGAAAATTGTTTTATGCTATGTACTTAACCTGTTTCTTTTCTATTCACTTTAGATACTATTAACCTGAAATGGTTCCTGGAGGCCACGGGATCAGAGACCATGAAAGGAGGCCCAGAGGAAGCACCGGACTGAAGAATGGGGGTGAAGACAAAGGGGATCATTACGAGGTAGGAGGTAACCATGCCACTATTAGCGGCATGGCTACCCCCTTACCGGGTTCCGGGTCCGGGTTCCTTGAATGAGGAATTACCGGCCCATTCCGACCTTGGAAGGCTTGGTAATTCATCATTCAAGGAACCCATCCCCATTCCCACTCGAGCCCCCATAGGGCTCAATGGGAATAGGGAGGGTGCTAACAACGGGCCCGATAATAAAGGGCGCATTGTTAGCACCCTGGTCCGCTTGCGGGACCCGCTAAGGATGCTTTGTTTTACCAGGCATCCTTAGCGGGTCCCGCGAGCTGAACTCGTAATAAGGCGATAAGGAGTTGACGGCTCCGGCACCATTACCGGTGGCGTTAACCCCTTACCACCAAACGTCTAATGACCTCCAAAGTCTACAAAAAAGAAGGCGATGATGACCAGACCTGAGAACTGGATACTTGCCATGCTAATCATATTGGGCGTGTCGGAAATTAAAGTCACAGGAGCACAAGTCATCATTGAACCCGGATCAGCATCTGGAAATGCAGTGGAAGAGGCACCTGGATTTATCCTGGGAAACAGAAGGCTGGTATACCAGAACACGTACATTAATATAAACCCAGATAACATGGTTGAAAGACTTATGAATAGATCTGTGTTGCATCCGACCAGATAAGGGAATGGTTGGAGCTGCGACAAGAGGATGCCCGGCAGTCAGTCAGAGATATTGCCGTGCAGTTGGAAAAAACTTTTGTAAACTCATCTGATGTAAAAAAAAAAGAAGGGAGAAGTGGGTGGCAGTATTGCTTGTGGCCTCTGTGGTGATGACTATTTTTGGGGCTGTAGTGGGTACTACAATGTGTACAGCCAATGCGATTTCAGTGGGGACATCGAGTTCCAAGGCGCAACAATTAAGTTATGATTTCGACATCAGATGAAGTCAGAGGTGGACTGAATAATCAGTTAAGGTTCATAAATGAGACTGCTATCATATTAAATGAACAAGCAGAAATTATGCAACATAGCACAAATATTGTGGTTATACATGACCAGATGCCAAGTGACATCATAAACATAGTCAGTCCTGTGGATAGATTATTGGAAAAGTATATGGGAGAGGTTCAAAATGCAATATCACAATTGATACAGGGGCATACATTGTATTTTGTACCATCTGAAATCATCCATCAAATGATAGCAAAAATAACACAAAGAGAAGTGGAAACGGTACAAATCAAGATTGCATTTGAGATGGGGAGTGCAATGCCATTACACATACATTTGGAGAGAATGGAGGGTGGTTTTCTGTTATGTATCCCATTTATTGCTCCTGAACTCCTATACCAAACTAAACTAGTACACAATGTGGGATTTTGGCAGAATGACAAATATGTGAAGATCAAAACTCCAGAGGTGGTGGCATTTCAGTTTTGGGAACCTGATGTCTACTTGATTCTGAATTTGGATACATGTATAAAGTTTAAAGAACAGAACTACATGTGTCCAGGGAAACCATTGGCTCCTGATGCAGTGGATGCTATCTGTGGGTTGAAACCTGATCCCAGGGTGTCGGGGGGATGTGAAGTGGGTATTCGTAATTTGGGGATTGAGGAACTATCACAAGCAAGGCTAATTAAAAACAGGCTAATTAAAAAAAGGTGTTTGGTAGTTACTTCTTTGAAAAATGACACATTCTCCCATCTGAATCATGGAACCTTCATTGTCAAACAGTTGAGGTACAGTGTATTTTACATATCTGTTCCGAAGGACACGATTGTGTCAATAGGGGGATTAACGTTATTCCATGTTACTGATGATATGTGGGAAGGCAAAGTGGAAAATATTTAGGGGCTGAGTCATGGAAGTTGTGCGCCGAAAAACGAGGATTTGTGCACCATTCTGCCCGCAAATCCCCATTTGTTAAACAGGGATTTGCGGGCAGAATGGCGCACCAATCCCCGTTTTTTGGCGCACAAATTCCATGAATCAGCCCCTTAGTTTTTTCAGAGGAACTCGTTCCCGATCGGCTCAGATGTTGAATTTTCTTTTTAGCCACAAGGAGACCAACACTATTAGGATGAATTTGAGAAAGGACAACATTACTGTGAATAGCCTGGGCATAATGGAAATGAACACATTCAACTGGGGTGCATGGTTGGAGAGGAGTACAGTGTGTTTGGCCATCTTGGTTGTATTAATGGAGAGATGGTTGGTTGCTCTCTCCGTCAAGATAAGGGATTAGTCATGCTATTGGCAGCGATGGGGAAGGAGAGGTCTCCTGTGACACATACATTTTAATTGATGGTGTGGTTCCTCCAGCTATGACATCACGTGTGTTCATAGCTGACAGAAAAGGAGGGCATATGTATGGATATATGGCAGTAACTTTAAAAGCAGCCAGCAAAATGAGTCACTGTAACAGTGAATTAGGCCTTCAATGGCAAAGCAGAAAGCAGCCAGCAAAAGTAGTCATTATAACAGTGAATTAGGTCTTCGATGGCAAAGCAGAATGTTTGCAGAAAGACAGTGGATTCAACGTGCATTATACATTATACATTATACAATTATGAGTATTCCCATCTGTGTAAAGTTGCATTGAGAAAAATAACCCATATTAACTAAGTAACTTACATATTAAATGAAACCCCAGTAACTAATTAGTTCTCCTGATTAACATTGCAATGCAATGTCAGTGAACACGGGTGGAAATTCTGTCATGTTTTTTTTTCTTTCTCTCTTTTCGCTCCATGGAAAGGAGAAATATGCACTGTAAAACATGAATGACTGTCTTTCTGTGTTCTGAGATTTCTTTGTGCAGGAAATAAGTTGCTACACATACATGCTCTCGTGAGTGACTGGACAGTTGAATCGGGAGCCTACGTCTTGTTGAGACATGTCAGAAAAGAGGCAGCTTTGGTCTTAATTGACAGGCAGCTTAAATGAATAGGGGGTGAACTGAAGGGCTGGGCTCTTCTTTCCTGCGTTTCTTCTGGGTGCTTCTGCTTTGCTGCCGGCTGCCGAGAGGATTCCAAGACCGCAGTCCTAGTCTGCTTGGGAGTCCAAGGCCAGTTCTCGGGAGTGCCAGTAATCGAGAGGGTCTTGGGAGGGCTTCATCGCAGGCAGACAGGAGTAAAAAAAGGGTTGCGCAGATAAGCCACAGCTACTTCAAGTCATTATGTAAGTATTTGTGGAATTGAGGAGAGCGTTGGATGACTGGCAATTATCTCTGTGACTGTTTAGACAACAATAGGTAATTACTTTCAACTAGATCATTGTTTTATTTGCAATACTGGGAACTGACAGAAAATTCTTTGCACTGCATGCTTATATTTTGTCTCTTCGATTAGCGCAGCAGTGTCGATCTGTTGATAAGAGCTCATAACTGTATTATCATGAAATGTAGTGTTCTGTTTCTTGTTTTATAAATAGCTGGATTACAAAAATTATAACTGCAATACAGAAGCAAAGCTGGTGTCTTGTTTTTGTTCTCCTTTTCATGTGTCCAATGATCACTATTTCAGTGGGGGAAATTAACTAGGAGACACCTTGGAGATTACATCACGGCGGTAAAAGTGTTTACTGCTGGAGGTAAAATAAGAAACAAAAGGGAGAAATATATATATATATCACTGAAAAAACTTTGTTAAAGGGACGTTATGGTTAAGTTGGACTAATAAAAACTATGTAATTCAAAGAAAAAACTTTGTTAAACAGAAGTTATGGTTTCAAGTAAAACCGAAAAACCCTGAAATTCTCCAGGTATGGTAAGCTAAGCAACCATAACTTGCGCCACCACTGTGAACTGCTAAGACTAACACCCAGGACATCAAACATAACATCACACATGTCATTGATGACATCACTGATGACGTCACATATCTTGGCCACTTGTTTTTGTTCCTTGACATATATAGGCCAGGTGGTTTTGTTCACTGGCAGGCAGAATAATAAAATTAAAAAAGGTGCTATATATCTAGATGTTAAACTTGTCATATGTTCTTTAAGTACTTTCCTAAGGGTTTGGTCTCAGCTCATGGTGCACATACATGGGGAAATGAGCAGGCCTCAAACACACAATTCATTTGTATACATGGAGATAAACTTTAATGTCATTAACATTTTCTGATGATGCAGTTTCTTTCTTCCTTACTTTAGTTTCCCTCTATGTGCCTCTGATTTGTATGCATTGTGGTGCTTCATATGTATTGTTTGTACCAGCACAAGTGCTGTAAGTCTAGAATTGTTAGCTAGTTATTACATTACTCAAAACTCTGATAAGGGAGCATTCATTATTGTACCATCCAAAATTACAATATTAAAAATAGTGTACTTCTATGGTGCATGCTGCAGTTAGTGCCTATGTTTATATATGATTAGGTTTCTGTATTAACAACAACACTCCAATACAATGATATTAGATGAGTACATTCTTTAATAGATGAAGTAGTTCATGATAGGTCTCCGGATCACTCCTGACATCTTGTAATCAACAATATAAACACAACTCCTTGTAGAGACTTTTCATCAAAATGTGTTCCGCGTGTGATGTCATCAGTGATGTCATCAATGACATTTGTGATGTCATCTTTGATGTCCTGGGTGTTAGGCTTAGCAGTGCATAGTGGTGTCACGATTTATGGTTGCTTAGCTGACCATAACTGGTGAATTTCAGGGGTTTTTCAGTTTTACTTGGAACCATAACGTCCGTTTAACAAACTTTTTTCTTTGAATTTCATTGGTTTTTATTAGTGCAACTTAACCATAACGTCCCTTTAACAACGTTTTTTTCATTGAATTTCATAGGTTTTTACCAGTGCATGCTATTTTCCTACAATTTATTAATATCATACTTACCCAATATAGCAATATTTGTGTCCAATTACCAAAGGTTCACCTCAAAACTCTGCCATTTCCCACCATCTGGAATAATTTTTAACACTTCCATACACTTCTTGGAACTATTTCAACTAGTTTTGCATCCGTAGACGTCTACGAACATCTGACTTCATAGCGGACCTTCCGCACAGTGCCACATGACCATACGCTGGCAAGCGGCATGATGACGTGTCTGAGAACCCGTCCGCACTTCACGATAAGATCTCTGCTTGGTGGACAGTTCGGAACTGCATTTTCTACTGATCTAGGAACTTCCAACTTCAAAATTTCCCTTGCACAGCTCCAAAACTTATTCCTACTCATTATCCATTAACAATCTAGTACACAGTACATACTTTTGGGAAAACTGCTTTTTATCTTAAAAGGGCATCAGCTAATGCCATCCCTCCTCCCCAAGAGCCACCACCACTGCTGTAATCAAGGAGCATGAGAAACAGTGTTTGGTTGCTCTTCCCTCATTTCCCTCCCCACCTTTCGTTCTCAGCTCTCCTGCCACAAAAAATACATTCAAAAACAAGAAACGACATATTCCTTGAGGAACCGCCTTTCACAGTTAAAAAATAGAACTAAAAAAAACAAAATGTATAGACTCCATCTACTTTATATTTCTCATTAATGTATATAGACTAAATAAGATTTTCCAACATTTCCATTTGCATTTTGCCAAGCAGCCCAAGTTATCAGCCCAAGCTAAGCGAGTGTGGATAACGAAGTCTCTGGACCATTATCCCCCCATTCTAGCCCCTGAAATGGAGGATGAAGGTCATTAGCACCTTAGGTTCCCAAAGCGGGAACCCGGGGTGCTAAAAAATAGGATTTTTCTTCCAACACCAGGACGCCTGCAGCAACACAGTGTAGGAAGGAAAATCCTTTTCCAGGATGGCCACCATGGAAAGGGAAGTTGAGGGTTCCATACAGGGCCCCTCTTCGCTTTCCATAGCAGCCTGCAGAAATCAAAAAGAGAACCCTGTGACCATATTACCACAAGCACATTTTTCTTCCCTTTCCAAACTATTATAATTTCAAATAACTTTACCACAAAGCCAGTCCCAGGTGGACATGGCCACTTTAATACTATGTTTTGTCCCTTGTGGTCATGGCCAGTAGCCCGATTGTCCGGATCATTACCTTATTCATGACCCGGACAATCTGTCCACTGCTGACGGCCACAGGCTACCCCTCAGTCACTAAAGGTATACCGCTATTTTTTGTAGCTACATTATGACAATTGCCAAATAATAAAACACTAGCACATTTGCAAAACCATGCATGTAGGTCCTTGGCAATGCTCCTTACGCAAGTTTGCTGGAAATCCACCCATGTTTTATTTTTTCAAAGGTGGCAAATGTATGCACATATAATCGTCTTATAACCTTGCCCCCACTTGACAAAATCCATTCAGACTTTCTTTGTGTAGATTTGTCAAAAGGCACCACATTTATAAGCCTTTACAATATTTTGGGACCCCCACTCTAATTTTGCTCCCTCTCGATAGAATCCCACCAAACTTTGCAAAAACCTGTATATCTTGATCTATTATCAGTTTTCCAAATGAAGTGTAGATTCGTCAAATGGCACCTCATTTATAAGCCTTTACATTATTTTGGGACCCCCCTCTAATTTTGCCCCTCTTCACAAAATCCTACCAAACTTCGGAAAAACATTCCTATCTAAATGTATTATCAGTTTCCCAAATTAAGTGAGGATTCATCAAATGGCACCTCATTTATAAGCCTCTACATTATTTTAGGACCCCCGCCTCTAATTTTGCCCGCTCATGACAGAATCCCACCAAACTTTGCATACTCACTCAGAAAAAGCCCAGGAATATACATTCAAACTTTCATGCAGTTCCGTTAAGTGGCACCAAAGTTATAAGCCATCCAAGAACTGCATTTCACCAACCCTGTAATGCTAATGTGTTCGCAAACTTTCACAGGACTGTTCGCGAATCCAAGATGACGGGAATTTCCAAAAATCTGACACACTTCACGCTCTTTACCATCCAATCAGCGAACACGTTGCATGTCCGCGGACATGACGCAAGCCGATTAGCCAGTCAGGACACTGTCCGTGGAGCGAACAGGGAAGTGTGTCCGCAGACCCGACATAGATATCACTAATTTTTTATGACCTACTTTTTGGTCATTTAAAAAAAAACTACTGGACGGATTTTCACCAAATTTACAAAGGTACGCTTTCGGGACCAGGCCACTGCTCCTGCCATAAATTTGGTGAAAATCCATCCAGCGGTTTGGCTGTAGGTGTGAGCAAAGTTTTTTCCCCATTCAGACTATGGGGGAAAAAATAAATTTTGGGACCCCTCCTATAACTTTGCTCCCCCCTGACCAAACAAACTTTGCAAAAACATTCAGAGTGGGACATATACTCTTTTTGCAAAGTTTGGTGCGGATTCGTCCAGGGGGAGTGAAGTTATAAGCCACCCAAAAAGTGCTCTTCCTATGGGACTAGCAATTTAACCATAACTACACGGCTAGATAAAGTAGCCCCTGTTGTATATAAAATAATGAGGACGGAGGGTGAAATGGTTCATACAAAAATGGAGTCAGGGTAGTCCCTGGATTGGGACTGTCTGGGATATATTTATTGTTAAACCAAAACTATCCACTATGCTGAGAAAATTATTTTCATTGAACATGAATTAAACCAACTTCATTTATTTTGTATCCTATGCCATGGATATCACAAAGATTCTTTGCCACAATATTTTTATATACTCTGAAAACATTCCTTGTGTTGACAAAATAATTTATTTTACATTTGTGAGAAAAAACATATAGGTATCAATATACAATCTAAAGTAATGAAAGGATATAAGACTGGAAAAGAGGGAAAGAGAAAGAAGCAGTTAATTCAATTTTAACAATTAGATGAATGCAAACAGTGAATGAACCAATACATTTAAATAGGACAATAGCACATATAAAAACGAAAATTTCAGATCCCCTCATATGGAGGGGAAATATGACGGCCCACAATACAATATCCACGTGCCGCTGAAATTAATAAATGCAGGTCTGAAATGGTGACAGAGCAATTTGTTCATGTTATCCAAATTAAGCCTTGCCACCCAAAACATGAAGTGAGAAGACTTGAGCAAGTAGAGACTAGTTGAATATACAAGATGCAATAAAGATAAAGCAACCCGTGCAATTCTGCCCATGAGTAAACGAACATACAGCCCGGTGGGCAGGCAGAAGTGAACAGCGCCATATGTAATGTTTAAAAATGGTGCATTATTTTCATGAAGAATAAGCTAGAAAGCTGGTGTGTTGTATGAGTGCATTCAGCCATGCATGCTGGGGCTGAATGGGGCCCTTCAAGGGCGTAGGCTAATTTCATAGATAAGTCATCAGCACAAGGTATATACAATCTATGCACAGCATATGACATCATTTAACACATTATCGAGTTCCCTCTAAATGTGCTAAGCCTGGGTCGATGCCTACATTCAACCCTAGTATAGTGCAGAGTTCTGAAATGGGTAAGGTTTGTCTTAGCATACGGCAGGGTTATGAATATGCTCACCATTGATTTACCACCAAAATAAGATATTGCCAATTTACCACCAGTATACCACGCTACTAAAATACCACCAAGTTAGCTAATAGCCCAAAGACAAAACCTCCAACACCGTCACACTTGGGGTGACTACAGACAAAACAAAAGAGGTGATGGCTGGAATGTTTAGAATTTATCTTAACCCCTGGCATTGCTCTGGACAAACCTCCAGACCATTGTTCTTCGCCTACCAAGCCATTACAAAAGGGGAAAGATTATAATGCAAATCAGGCTTGATGATGCCCACTGAGGTGAAACATGTTTGAGAATGCTTGTGGTCTCATGCAGAAAGGATGTGGCCTAGCACTTTGGGATGGACTGCACCTTTGGGGTAGGACCAAGCCTGATTTTCCTATGGTCTTTTCTCTCCCGTAATGGCTTGGCATATGAAGAACTATGGTTTGGAGGGCTGCCCAGAGCAATGCCTGAGGTTAGGATGAATTCCAAACCTTTCAGCCATCACCTCTTTTGTTTTGCATGATATATATTAGTGGGTAGGCTCGCATTAAGGTAGAGCTTGTCTAGTTATTTCTTCCTGTGGCATGACATTTTTACTGGGCATCTATAATAAAGTAAGCATGATATAAGTTATTACCTGTCTAGCCTGGCACTTGGGCGCAGCCAGTATAAAGATATCTTACTGTGTCATGGCAGAATGTCTGGGCATATATAATTAAGCATCATAACTGTTATTACATGACTAGATTTGCATTTTGGTGCAGCTAGTATAGCATTTTCTTACTGTGGCTTGACACTTTGTACTGGGCATCTCTGCTCAAGCAATCATGATAAGTTTAATTACCTGACTAGACTGGCATTTGGGTGAAGCCACTCTAGCCTTTTTTTACTCCAGCATAATATATTTATCTTGGCTTTCGCTGGGCATCTATGCTAAACTATGCATGATAAGTGTTGTTACATGGTTAGATTGGCATGTCTTACTGTGGCTTGGCATGTTTTACTGTGTCATGGTATGTTTTACTGTACACCATCAAGCCTACAGCAAACATGATAAGTGTTATTACATGTCTAGCCTACATTGTGCAGACCGTTGTGGCATTGCATATTCAATAGCAAAGCAGTAAGATAGCTTAGCAGGTTGAGTGTTCGCTACTGCGATTTATGTGTGATCTGCAGTTCGCAGGTTCAAATCCCAGCACAGCCAACTCAACCTTTCGTTCTTCCGAGGTTGATAAATGAGTGCGCGCACCTTGAAGGACAGCAAAGGACTCTTTACTGTGGCGACTCGCCGAACTGGGGTGAACTCTGCAGTGCGACTGTGATTTCAGCTTACAGCGGACTTCCTACTTTCCTGACAAACGAAAACGAAGGAGGACGTCCTTCAGTGCAACACAGAAGCTGCCTGGAGGCAGTTCCCATTGGCTTCGTGGCTTGTGTCACACCCCCTCCCATCCCTCCCACACAGCATATCTACCCAAGGTGCAGCGCACCTGCGCGTGCACCTCGAAGGACAGCAAAGGACTGTTTACTGTGGTGACTCGCTGAACTGGGTGAACTCTGCAGTGCGACTGTGAATTCAGCGTGCAGCGGACTTTCTACTTTCCTGGTAAACAAAAACGAAGGAGGACGTCCTTCAGTGCAACACGGAAGCTGCCTGGAGGTGATTATTTTGTGATTGTAACAGACTGCCTGCCTACAGGATGTTAGTTAACGGACTGCCTGATTATAAGCTGTTAGTGAATGGACAAGTAGTTTAAAAAAAAACTTTTCTTTTTCTTTAGGCAGTTCCCATTGGCTTCGTAGCTTGTGTCACACCCCCTCTCATCCCTCCCACACAGCATATCTACCCAAAGTGCAGCGCACCTGCGCGCGCACCTCGAAGGACAGCAAAGGACTGTTTACTGTTCACTGTTAGTGGTTGGCCACACTATGCTAGCGATATCACAGGAAGGCATCTTCATATGAAATATAGTTTGAGATTAATACGGAAAAAAGGTAACTTTACAAATCAGTTGTCAAAAAGTTTGCTTGCTTTTGTAAATAAAAAGTGTAATAATGAAGAGTAAAAAATTTAAACTTCCTACTGTTATGAAAGATCCGCGAGCAGACATTTTTGCAGCAGTCTCAACGCGCAGAGCAAGTCTAGCGCGGGCAGCCACGCTGCCACTTCCACCGCAACAGTCTGATGAAGAAGAAGAATTACTAGCATGTGCCATTAACTGCTCAAACAATTTGAAAATAAGGGAAAACAAGGTGATCGAAGGGTTACAACTGAACGGCAATTCGCAATCCCTGTTTGCTGATGATCTGACTGATCTACTGCAAAAAGAGGTTTTGAAAGGATTGTGGACAGATTTAGCCAGCACTTAAGGGGAAGCTGTTACGATTGAGCAGCTGTATGACGACACACCTAGTGTATTCTGAACAGCAGACATAGACACATTTCAACTTAACGATATTTCGGACTCAGAAGCTACAAATAGAATAGACTCTAATAACGAACTACTACTTGATAAATCAGATAACACTGACATCTGTACTCTGATGGGGATTTTTAACTGACTAATTTTAAGTGAACTAAAAAGACAAACGGACTTACTATTAAAAATGAACATATCTGTCCAGCAGGTTCTTGCAAGTTTAACAAAATCTTATCCAAAACAGCAGTAAATCCAGTAGTAAAAGCCTCAACTAGCAAAAGGTCACAGGACATTCCTGTGGATCTGGAAAAAATATCCATACCAATAGCTATTGTAATTGAAGATTTGCAGAAACAGGACAATCCGGCTAGGACCAAGACATCGATACTGGCGACTGAACATAGCTCCCCTCCAAGTTTTGTTAAACTAGGAGGAGAACTAAATCAAAATAAATCTAAAAAAGAAAAAAAAAGCGAATACAGATGCAAAACAAAAATAAAAAAAAAAATCTATCTAAGACATCACGCAAATATTTAAGAGATGTCAACTTTAAAAATATGATAGAAGCTGAACGTCAAGACCTGACAGGTCCAGACAATATGAAACACACGAAGAAGCACACAGACATTGATGAGGCCTCAAACGTAAGTGGTGTCACACGCAATGAGACTAGACTTAATCAGTACCAGTTACAAGAAGGATATCATGATGCGGAAAACACCATCTCTGAATCCATGAAAATAAAAACGAATCTTTAGACATTGCATCACAGCTGACCTCGTTAAAAACCGGAATGGCTGATATTTTTGAAATCTTTAAAGCCAATTCCATGATTCCAGTAACGATGTCTAAATCTAAAAACACCAAAGTCAAGGCAAATGAGGTTTTGGTAAGAAACGCAGTAGGCCCGAATACAAATTCCGAGGACAACAACGTTAGACAGCTGTCGCATTCGAATACAAGCCTTAAGACTAAATCATTTACCCCGATCGCATCTGTTACTTCGCGGCTTATTCAGCAGCGAAAAAACAATGATGTTTATGAACATGAACATCTTGGCTTAAAACAAAACACCAATGATGAAAGAACTAATGATGAAACAATCTCAGTGCGAAATGATATGCGATCCTCAGACAGTGAAATCTTGAATGCACTACTTGAGGATATCAGCAGTAATCCTGAGTCTAGCACTAATGAATCCCCTAACGAGATGGAAAATGTTAACTATAAAGGTGAAGATGGAGAAGAATATTAAAGGATTCATAATGAACATGACATTACTAAGATTGTAAGAAAAATGTTAGAAGGACAAAATAATAATAAGGAAAATAAAAAAAATCCATCTGAACACACAAATACTCATTTAGTAGAGAGAAATGTACAAAAATCGTACGAAAACTACGAAGATGACAATGACCTTCGAGATCTGAAAAATCCGCCTACGGCTGATTTGCCAAGTCTAATATTCACCACTTTATTTGGTGAGGGTAGAAAGATAACTCTGAATCGTCCCTATATTATGTCTTTATTTGCGACGATCCCTGCACTTGAGCTGATATACCCGGCGGAAATAGTTTTGGTAGACTTTATTCATAAAAAAAGATTTGATTATGTTCGTTTGCTTATTTCATCAGCGCTGCTTAGAATGTTGCTGCTAAAATAAGCCGAAACTTTGCAATGTAAAGGTTTTGACATCTACCAATACATCTGTTTGGACTCTAAGCAAGGTAGCAATCATTCTAATCATGGGAGAGAAACACATTCTAAATCAGAAATAACTAAAGCGTCTGAAATGGCTGACGCATGTTCAGATAAGGTAGAATTGAGAGGCTTGACCCTCGCTCTAAAAAACACAATTGAATCTTTGAAGACTTTAGTTAGGCCACTTTAGCGATAATAGTAAAGCCTCAATATCATCCTGGAATTCGAGAGGTCACTCTCAGCTGCTGTATAATACAGACGTTACTGATTATTTGTGTAAGTTTGAGGTGGTTTTTATTCAAGAAACATGGGCTACCACTCAACTGTCCTGGGAGAACTATTATACTTGGCAGATACCTGCTGCTAAAGGTGAAAAGAGAAGACCAATGGGTGGCCTATTCACTGCTTGTAAATTCACATTGGATCCGGTAAATATAAATGTATGGGTAGACCTAGAGTTTTTTTTGGCTCTTACTTGTAATATCAGATTAGGAGATACCCGTGCTAATGTATGCTTTATTAATGTTTACTAGAACCCTCTTAAATATACAGAAAGTCAATTGTTGAAAGAAATAAACAATGTAACATCTAAAATTGATGATTGGAGGGAATCTATGCCAAACAATTTTGTGCTAATAGCGGGGGATCTAAATGCTGACTGTAACCTGCATAGTTCATAGGTAAACATCTTGTTAGGTGAGACAGACTCTATTGACAACAAACCTAGACCTACGTCAAACAACAACAGACAGAGAGGTGTGATTTGGATGAATTTTGTGGAAATTACAGGGTTAACCAAAATATATAACGATAAACATACATGGCATGCAAGGGGTTATGGTTCGATAGCAGACTATCATTTTGTAACTAATGGTTGGGATCGATCGATGTCGCAACTAGCAGTGGTAGAAATGCCTACAAGTGATCATAACCTGCTGGCAATAGAAATTCTTCATACAGAAAAGTTAGAAAACTATACAAGCTATGATGAAGAAATAATTACTAATATCACAGGCACTAGAATTCGTTGGTCATATACTAAAACAAAAAGATTTACCTCTGCATTGTATAAAGATTGGGGATACATGTCAACTGAAGACAAAGTAAAAAATCTGTCTTCAACCGGCTTTACTAATTATATAAATGCGATTACACAGAAAATATGTCAAATCAAGGTAACTAACATTAAGAAAAAAGCACACATACATGTGTTTGATAATCAGACTTTAGTAAAGAAAAAAGAGCTGAGAAAAGAAATTCGTAAGCTGAGAAATGGAACTGACTCAATATCGAAGAGAAAAAACAAGATTAAAGTCTTAAAAAAAGCATACAAAAACTGGCTAATTGCTCGAAAAGTGATTAAAGATCAGGCTGATGGTGAGAACATTCTTGAAGTGATTAAGACCAAGGATATTTCTAACTTTTGGCTGTTGTTAAATGACACTTTGCGTACGCTAAAAGAGATTCTCTTTACGCAAATCAGTGACAATATGTGGAACCAACACTTTATAGCCTTATATGAGGTATCCTGCTCTGAAAATCTATGAAAAACGAACATCATACAAAAAAATGAAATGGTGAAATGGGATCTGGACATCTCCTCAAGCTATATATCTGAGTTGATTGGGAAAGCTAAAAAGTCAAGAGCCCTAGGCCCAAACAATCTATCAAGTTTGATTCTGAAAACTGATGTGCTTCTGTGGGGGAAAATGTTGCATTTATTTTTCACTAACATACTTGTTAATAAACTAATCCCGGAATCATGGAGGTTAGCTATTGTGATTCCAATATATAAGAAGGGCCCTAAGACTGCTCCTGAAAGCTATAGGCCTATCTCGATATCTGACCCCGATTACAAGATCATTACGTCTATTATATTAAAGGACTTGGATGATTGGATCAACAGCTGTAAGGCACTTGATATTAAACAAATTGGTTTTAGGAAAAACTTAGGCACTGATTGTGGAGGTCTTGTTCTGAGAAGTTTGCAAACTAAGGCTCTCGAAAAACAAGGCGCTACAATCTTTGTTGCAGCGATGGACCTTTCTAAAGAATTCGACCTGGTGGTTCGACACACTTTATGGGTAATTTTAAGGGACCTACTGATCCCCGCACATCTTCTCGAAATGATTATGGAATTATACTCTAATACTAAAATCAAAATTAGACTTAACTCAGAAGGGAAGCTCTCCTCTGAACAGTTAATCCCAAATGGGCTGAGGCAAGGTTGCAAATTAGCTGCCACATTATTCAACCTTTATGTGTGTAGAGCTGGTAATGAAATGAAAGGTAAAGGATTGATAGCACCCAAACTAGACGGTATCGCTATAGAATGGTTAGCATATGCCGACGACTTATTACTTTTGGATTGTACCAAGGTTGGGCTGCAGAGACTGATAAACGCTTTCGTACTTTTTATTTCCAGCATTCACTTAAAAATCAATGCGGACAAAACAACTATTATGTGCCTAGGTAAGACTTGTAAAAATCAGTCACGGTTAACCTGGTATTGTCAAGGGAAAAAAATCACCTGCCAAAAGTCCTTTAAATATCTCGGATACCACTTCTCAGGTAATGGGTCTGTAGCAATTGTGAAAGGACAGCTAGGAACTAAAGCTGACATGATTCTAAGACAGATGCGTAAATTTGACGCCAAATTTGGTAGATTTACGGTGATACCACTGAAACAGTTTTATACGATGTCATGTATCCCTAAAATGGTATATGGGCTGGAATTTTACGAACTGGAAAATACCGAACTGATGAAAAAACTAGAAAGTGTAATTTGGAAAGGTGTATTATATTTTATTCCTAAGAATATACCGATTGAAGTAATCAGATATGAATTAGGTCTGCAATCATTGAAATCCATCATTGTTTGGAAAAAAATGCTATTATGGAGAAAATGTTCATTGCCTGATGCCAACTCATTATATACGATGGCTGGAAGAGATGCAACTAATGTTTTTTGGATGAAACTGAGAGTATACATGGAAGAAATTTTGGTGAATGTAGGTATATCACCAGAGATGTTAATAAACAATCCTCTAAAAGTAAAACACATTTTGAAATGTAATGACTGGCAACAGACTCTTGATGTAGCTGCACAATCCAAAAGCGTGAGTCAAGCTTATTCGTGCTGGAAATTTAAACCCCGATTGGAGTTCTACTTGGAAAAATATCCATCACGAAATTTTAGAAATTCCTTTATGAGATTCCGCTTCGATATTCTTAAAACAAACCAGGTCTTAAAAAGATGGACTATGTTAAAAGATGAGTGGAGCTGGTGTAGGTACTGCAGAGAAGAAGGGGTGGAAGAAACTCTGCAGCACCTTATTCTGTTATGTCCAGCATTATTGAAAGAATGTATACGATACTTTGAGCAATTTATAATACATCTACATTGTGTAACTACAGAAATGTTATGGTTTCAGATTCGACATAATAACTCAACGGTCTTGAAATTAAGAATTATTGCCTTTTTAAAGAATTTCTCTTCGCTGTCATGAAATGTTAAACTATGAAATCTTAAATTTTTATGCTATAGATACGCAGATTTTTAGAAATGTCTGATGTTAATGTAATGTTTTTGATCTTAAAATGTCTTTATGTGGTATTTATTGTGTTTTTATTATTATGTGATTTCTTTTTTGTAAAGGTTTAAACAAACCATATACAAATAATTAATAAATAAATAAATAAATAAAAATGAGTGCCAGCTTTGGTTGGAATGATCATTGTATTTAAATATGTGCTATGTATAGTGTTTTGGTGAAAGCGCTATATAAATAACAAATTATTATCATGAATCAAAGCATTAATGCTCCTGTACATTGTTGGAGAGGTGCATCTATCTTTTTTTGATACTGTAATATCGCAGCAACTGGCAATGTAGGGGCTCTACTTATTATATAATGACAATACCTGAATTGCATCTATAACTGCCATCATTTTGAAGTAAATGGTCATGCAATGCTAAAGTGGCATATCTGTGGCAGTGCCTCAGCCTATGTTGATTCTATTGGACCCCATCTATTGGACTACATACATGGCATATGAAGGCAGCACCCTTGCTAAAATATTCTTGTCTGCTTTAGTATCTATTTGGTATTTTAAAAATTGTACATTTATGTACTTTGTTTATTCCTGCAAGCAACCTCTGGTGATATTGCCAGGGTTAAAGAAGATCTGATGCCATCCAGGCCAAAGATTATATGACATCACGTCCTATGATGTCATCAGGTATGTGATGTCACTTCCGCTACCTCTGGCATTTTGGTGAATCGACGTCCCTGATGATTGTTCATGTTAAACAAAAAGAATCAGCATGCCAGTTTAATATTGCATACTTCAAATAATTGCAGTCAGAATTCTGTCCCAAACTAGTTTCACATTTCCTCCTCATGCACATTTTCACCTGAAAATCCCCCTATATCATTTTTGTATTGCCCCCAACAATTAAGATGCCAATTTCAGATTGTCCCCAAGGTATTGCCCTTTCCTGTGCTCCATCCATTGTTTGTACGCTACATAATTGCTGCTGCTGAGGTATTGCAGTCTGTGGCCGTCTCTCTACTACCCTTATCATATTTGGAAGAGGAGGAGCCAGCCAATAAAAAGCCCTTCACCCCGTGGAGCGGCCGCAGAGCTGCTGCTGAGCTGCTGCTGAAGTACTGCAGTATGTGGCAGTCCGCTGCCATCCGCTAGGTACGGCTACAGGCAATACAATGAGCCGTGCCCCTCCAGAGGAAGAGAGCCTTTGGCTGAGAAGCAAGAAAACCTGCAGCGAGGAAAGCGGGCTGGAGCACTGCAGCCCCCATAAATCTCTTCTAAGTCAAAAGAGGACTTATCAGGGGATTTTCCCTGCCGCAACGGAGCTTGCTACAAAACATTTTAACACAAACATGGAAGCTAATACATCAACTGACAGCCCAAAGAGCACATTATCTCAGCTACCCCAGAGCGATACTTGCGCTGGTTCAACAGACCCGTTGAAGGAAGAACCATCTCCAGGCTTGCTGATTGACCACAATGCCTGCTGGTTACCTCCACGGCAGGTCCCTTGGCATGTCCTCGGGTGCAGTGGTGCCTCGCTTGTGGATGGGGGCTTGACGGCAGTGATGGCTGCTAGGGAAGCTCTGGCTCTGCACCCTTCCCCTCACGGTCTGGGAGCAAAGGCTCAGTCGCCGATGGGAGGGGCACCAGGAGATGGTGTTGAGAGCAACCTGGAGCTTACCCCTCAGGGGGTCTTTGATGGCTGTAGGTCTGTGCAGGCTTGTGGGGGCCTGGTGGGCGTGGTGGCTGCTCTGGGCATCCCGGCTCCGTCTCCTCTCCTTGTGGTCAGGCCACCTGTGGGCGGGGAGTCTGGGGCCGCCGTTGCACGTGTTGTGGAACTTGCCCCCCAGGGGGCACTTGATGGATGTGGGTCCGTGTCAGCTGGGGGCACCAGGGGGAGGGGGTGACTCCAAGGGACGCTCCACGGGACGCTCCGGCTCCATGCCCCTGGCCTTGTGGTCTGGCAGCGTCGGGTCGGTCACTCCGGGGCGGGGCTTCTGGAGATGGAGTCCTGGGTGAACTGGACAGGGGAAAAGGCCCAGGAATTACAGACCATAAACAACTCTTTCACACAACGGCCCCCTAGCCCCGGAAGGCTTGTCAAATGGAGAATACTGGCCTCATAGCAAGGCATCCACGGATCAACGTTGACAAACTCACTCTTTTTCCAGCTGTTGCCCAGACCCCTCCTGCTAAACCAAGGGCCATGTCCCCTATAAAAGCTCTGGGAACTTTGTATCCCCATAAGGATAAAACTCGAAAAATTGAAATTGAAATACACCTTTGATGCAGGACGGACTTAGTGAGCCCCAACTCTACACATGACATGGACAAGCTCGAATGGTCTGGAGACTGTTCCTACTCTACGATCTAGGATACAGAGGCCGACAGCACCTTGAAGAGTAAAACACCAGCTCCTACAAACAACTTGCACCCAGAAGTGCCTCTTGACACTGACACTGTGAGCAACATCGCTCTTAATGAGGCAGAAACAAATGCCATGACAACAAGAAATACCTCAAAAAAGAAATATCCTTGAAAACACAGGGCCATGGAACAAGGAAAAAAAAACGCAAAAGCACTAACAACCAGCAGCTCTAGGGTTTGTTTGGAAAGTCAGCTACAACAACTTTAAAAAATAAATCGATCCTCATCCAAAAATCAGTTGCGGGTGCACTAGATAAGTTCTTCTTCAAACAAGTCAAACAATCAGTGAACGAAAGAAACAAAGTTTCTGATGTAGATCTGCTTGAGGGGACAATAGAAGATATGGAAAGTGCCCCTCCGGCCCCAAATCTCGAACGGCAGTGCCCCAATTCCAAAATGGAATCTCCAGTTCCTCATCTGCCAAACCACTCTATTACCAAAAGATGGCACTTTGGCAAAGCACCCCCAAACACAGAGCCGGTTGCAATTAAACTACAGACCACTCCACAGCCCCAGGGGCCGAGCTCAGGAATCTTCAAAGCTTGTGCACCCAATGACAAATCTGACCCAGAAGTCTCGAGGGGAGTTCCCTCTGGTCCCCTCCCCATCCATCGAGAGGACAAGTCGCCCATGCCTAGTGATCAGCACGGTGACACGGGTAACCTTGCAAACAAGGACATTGCTGAAAAAGCTATCCAGGTAAGGTAGAACCTACATTGGACTAGGGAACTTCAAATCCTTGCTTGTGCAACAACAAATGTTCGGAAGAATTTCATGAAAAAAAGTCACAAAAAACACAAACCATCCTGCAATCTCCTCCTACAACACCATTGAAAAACAGAAGATGCAGCGAGATAGCAGGAGAAGGTGGCAAGGACACACCAGTTAAGAAACTAGACATTTTCTCGATCATGTCCACGCTCACAATAGCCTTGGCTCCATTTACAAAACTATATGAAGCTCTAAATGACACCTTTAAGGACCAGCTAACAATGGCAGCCTTTGCACAGACTAAACTGAACTTCATAGAGGGATACATTACTTCAAGGGTGCAGAAAAGGTCGCACTTTAATGAGATGGGTACGCAAACCTATGAACAACGCCAACCACAAATGAGGCCAGTTCAAACACAAACTGATTCAATCCCAACCAAAATATTCTGCTTTGAAGCATCCTCCACTAGAGGGAATGGAACCCCAACCACCTCAATGCCTGCAAAATGCTCTCAAACATCCCAGGTTCTGCACCCTCTTAAATCCGGGCCAGGTTCTGCCAACAAAGGACCTCACATCCTGAAGTCGTTTCCGGATATTTCAAGTAGTGAACAACCTACGCCATCTAAGCCTTTGTAGGGACCTAAAGCTATACTTGAAGCAAAGAAAAAACGTAATAGCATCTAAAAACCATTTACATGCTACAAATAAGCAATTGATTGAAAAAAAGTAGAGAAATGCAAAGGGCACTCAGAAGAGCAAAAACGTCCTCTTCTATGACCAACCACGAAACAGCTAGGAATGCGAGGAAGATCTATACAATCTGGTTCAAATCTTATAAAATCAATATTTATCAAGTGGACTCTGAAACCATGCTGAGAAGCCTTAATGGTAAACAACCTAAAGCCTTTTGGGCATTCATTGATTCCAAAGTGAAAAGCATGATGGACACCTTGACCAATGGCATTGGTGAAAACCACTGGATATCATACTTCTCAGAAATGTTTGCACCAATTACGGCTAAAAACCAGATCGTCTCAATCGAACAGCACTGCTGAGACATAGAACAAGACAAAACGGAGATCTGCCAAAGAATACGCAAGTTAAACAACTCTCGAGCGCCAGTGCCGGACGGACTCTCCAACATGGACCTGAAAAATAACATCAAATCTTGGGGGTGTCTTAGTAGCACAAATATTCAAGAACTGTGCAATTGCCCGTATGATTCTGACTTCATTGAAGACAGCCAATGTTGTCCCAATTTACAAAAAGGGGAACAAGGCCAACCCAAGTAATTATTGCTGTATTGCCTTAATGGACACTATTGGGAAACTATTTGGAATTTGGATCGTTCCTTCTTGACAAATTTAAGATCTGGGCATCGAACTCCAAAGGCCATGATCAAGTTCAATCCAGTTTCATTAAGAACATTGGAACAAAGTCAAATATAATGCTTTTGAGCATCCTAAAAGCCTGGAGGGAAGTCCTGAGATTCTCAACCCGATAATCCAACTATCGAACTATAGTCCGGGACATCTACGACAGTTCTATTAAACGGGGCTGGTCAATTATCCGAACCCATCCAAACACACAGAGGCGTTAAACAAGGATGGCCTCTGGCGCCAGCATTGTACAATGCACACATTGGTGACTACCAGACATGGGAAAACACGACTCTAGTATTTCCATCCTCTGCTGGGAATGAAAAAATAAGCAGACTGTTGTACGCTGACGACATTCTTCTGCTTGATCAAACACTGGTTGGTCTTCAAAGAAAGCTGGACGCCCTGCTGGCCTATCTACAGACACATGATTTGAAACTCAATTCTACAAAAACAAAGGTGATGACACTAGATAAAACGACTACCATAAAGTCAAAATCAAAATGGTACATGGCAGGTGACCACTTAGAGAAAATCAAGGCCTTCAGAGCAAAGGCTGTCCCGGCAATTACGTACGGAGCGGAAGATATGCCTCTGATACCACAAAACATCTGGACCAAATTAGAGGGACATTTTTGGAGAAAATTGCTAATACTCCCGCAATCTACTCCTATGGCTTCTATACGAAGAGAACTTAGCCTGACATCTCTCAAAGGAATGGTTGAACTAAATGGTCTGATGCTACACAGAAAAATAAGACTCTCAACCCAAAAAACCTTTGAGGTGATTCGAGAAGAACTGAATGCAGGCTCCAATAAAATGCTGACCATGTGGGGAAAAAAAAAAATCTTCCATTTTGGAGGAAATAGCCAGCTCCTGGGTGGAACTGGAATCCAACCCAAATAAAACAGCAAGAAAATGTAAGGAGTACGACTGGATTAAAACCGTAGAAACTGCTTCAAAAAACAAGCTAACCATCAACTTTCCAACTAATACTGAACAGTTAATGAACCCATGGGCTACCTGCTGAAATGTCCAAGCAAATAAATCAGATCCACTTATCTGAGGGCTAGGCTGAACCTTCTAAAGACCAAGGAGATACTTGCGATCAGAGGTCTAGCGGAAAACAAAATCTGCAGATTCTGTAACCAGGCGGACGCTATCGAGACTTTAAGACATCTTCTATTGGCATGCCCACCATTGAGCTCGAAAAGAATGATGCACATGGGTCACTTGTTTAAGAACACACAAAACTGGGGAGAAGAACATTGGTGGAACCTGTTGATGTCAGGAAAAGACACCAAAACAGTAATTGCAGTTGCGCAATCCCTTCAAAACATACATCTAAGCTTTGGAGAAAGGTTGTCTCATAGGCGCAACTAAAACTGTGGGACAACAGACAAGCTAGATCCAAAGGAATGATGAATGACTTCTTGTAAAAAACTGTTTAAAAACAGTTAAATCAAGTAGTAAAAACAAAACTTTAAAACAATATAGAATTGCAATGCCTTATTCACACCCTGGAAATTGGGATGCCTGATTCATAGTGACTCAGCAAAGTTGCCCTGGCAGTGCCAGAATGTCCTCAATTTAAATTTCCATTCCGAATTTTTTAGAAAGTCCAAGAAATGTTTCCTGATAATTTCACATTGCTTCATAAACATACCTCACCAGTCACAGGGTTCCATCAGAAAAGTGTTCCAGATACATTTTACATTTCCTTAAGAAAATACTAGTGCCAGGTTCAGATTATGCCCAGAATATTTCTCAAGTCAATTGCACATTGCCCACAGAACATTCTAAAGTGAGTTCTACTTTGATACTAGAAAAACATAATCACAAATTCACATTTTACATAAGATAGTAGCATGGTATATTTATATTGAAACACAGAATTACCATTACAGTTTCACATTACCTCAGTAAAGTAAAATGTTGAATTTACTTTGCTTCTAGACAATTACCATGTGTCTTTTACATTCACATTGCCTGCATGAAATTGGCATGTCAATCTCACACTGGCAAAAGAAAGTTGCCCAATAATGATTTCAGAATGCCTCCATCAGTGCACAATGCCAATTTTACATCGGCACCAGACACATTGCCATCATTGTGTCAAATGTCTACCAAAATAGTTATGCAAGTTTAACATTTGCCCAACAAATGATATCGCCATTTTCACAATGCCCCCAGAATAGTAACATGTCAGTTTACATATTCCCCAGAAAAATCCCACCATTTTCAATTTGCCTTTTCTATAGTAATTAATGTACTATTTTAGATATTGCTTCCAAGGAATCACCATTGAAGTTTTACATTGGCCAGGAAATTGACATGATGGTTTTGTATTCCCCCAGCAGAAACTTGCCCCAAGAAATATAGCATGCCAGATTGTCAATGGCCTCAGAAATTGACGTTGCATTATTATATTTAACCTAATAAATTGCCACTGCGTTCTCACATTGCCCAAGAGAAACATACTAGCAGATTAACATTACCACCACTAAATGTCAAACTATTTTCATATGGTCTAAGTCAGGTGTCTGGTTCTTGACAATTTCATATAGCACCCCGGATGTGTCAAGCTAGTTTCACATGGTGCTACACAAATAGTCATGTTGATTAGCTCTAGACAATTGAGAATTACAGTTTCACATTTGCACCCAGAAACACTTCCCCAGGCTGCATTCACATTGCACGCAAAACTCTTTACAATGGCCCTCATTACGACCCTGGCGGATTTTTTCCGCCATCGGCGGACTTTTCCGCCATGGCGCAAAGTCCCTTTACGCCATGGCGGATGGCGGACTTACCGCCCCATTCCGAGGTCGGCGGGGCGGTAAGTCCCCATTGACCCATTTACCCTTCCCCATTCCCATTTCGGCCCCATAGGGTATAATGGGAGTGGGGAAGGAGTTAATTACGCCACCGTAAATTACGGTGGCGTAATTAACACCAAGGTCCCAGAGCGCCATGGATTTTTCCGCCCGCAAAAAGCGGGCGGAAAAATGACCATGGCGCTCCGGGAACTCGTAGTTGGCGGTAAGGGGTCGGCGCAGCTAACGCTGGCGCAGACCCCTTAGCGCCAGGGTCGTAATGAGGGCCAATGTCTGTTACGCAGCACCTCTGGCTTCAAAATGTTCAAAGATAATTCCCATCTGCCAATTTCATACTGCCTCAGAACATCACAAAATCAGTTCAGACAAATGTTCCATGCTGAATTTACATTCATTCAGAAAAAAATCACGACAGTTTCAAATTACCCTATAAAATTGAGCATGACACTAAAATATAGCCTTCAAAAACCTTAAAGGCACATCTCAAGAGAACATGAGTCATTTTCCTTGTGGCAGTACTTGCAGGGGAGTAAACCAAGTCTGTAGAAGTAAAGAAGCGTAGAAGTGCATGTCTGGGACCCACACCCAAAATGGAAGGAAACTACAAGCTATCTTCCTAGTGGCAGTACTTGGCAGGGTAGTGCAACAAGTGAGAGAGAAGGGAGGAAGCAGGGTCTAGTACCCTATCAATATACAAACTATATTGTCGAGAAGCCTGAAAGTAAGAGAGAAGCCAGGGAAAGGGAGTCCTTCCCCCTGGTGTTGCTGAACGGTTTTACGCCACCAAATGCACCCGGACAAGGATTTGTGAGGTTTGTGTGAGGACCAGCTCCTTATTCCCCCACAGAGCCTTTGTTTCATAGTAAGATGTCCGCTGCCGTGGGAGACCAGCCTCAACAGGACCTGGAGCTCTGATGCAAAGCCCTGCCTCCAGGCCTGCCGGCAAAGGATATCCGTGTGTGTCCATGCCTGCCGGGCCCAAGTCACTACTCACTCATCTGAAATGAAGCTCCGTTGATGATTCCTCCTTTCCTCTGCACACCGGAACCCAAGCTGTAAACATACATGAGTCACATCGAGTAGCGATCGGGACCCTGGCCTGCAGACTGCACTGGCTCCACACATCAGGTTAGTGAGAGCCGGCGCAGCGTAGGGAGACTATTCTCTTCTCTTCAGGCTTGCCCTGCTTTAATACCATGGACACCAAGCGAGAATCTGCAGTGATGTCAGCGTACACGAGTGACTCAAATCCTGCCGACTGGTTCGATCTGATGTGGTTCCCTCATTGTTTTTATGTGATTATGAAATAGTGACAGAGGTTCGCTCATTTTTTTTATGTGATTATGAAATAGTGGCGGAGATTCCCGCGCACGCGTATATTTGTGTTCTAGTTGACCAGTCAGACTACTGTTGTTTCCCTTAGGGTTACTAGGTGAATATGAAGTTATGGCGGATTTGTCCGTGCATGCGAGCATTTGATTTCTTTGTCATCTCGCTCTAATAGACTTGTTCTCCCCACTTTAGAGCTTTCCAATTATCAACAGCACAGACCAATTTCTCTCCTCTCCCACCACTTGTTGGGTAAATGGTGTCTTATTATTATTGACTCAAAACTCACTGATCTTATCGAGTGCTCTAACCATACCAGAATATGATATCATTGGTGGAACTACATAACTAATTGGGTAATTTCCTGTATTTACAGGTCCAGTGATTGACCTGGAGAGTCACTAAGAAATGGCAATGAGGTCAGTTTCTGGAATTTCATTTAGCTTTTCTTTGACACGTGCATATTTACTTCTAAGCATCATATTGACATGTACTATTCTGCATTATCTCATAGATACATTGCTGAAATAAGTTGTATCAAGCCTAGGAAGTTGAATACCCCCAAGCTCTGAAGAAGGATTCTGTTGTTATCCGAAACATGTTGGCAAATCATTGTTAACATCATTGCAGTGTATTAGGAGATACAACTATATATGATTGATCTCATGTACAAACATTGTTTACACTAAAGAAGTGTACATGACAACACAATACAACTGTTTACCTTACCGGAAGTATTGTTGTGAAGTAACAAATTATACTTTGAATGCTTTATTTTGATTGCTAATTGATGCTTTATGTTAACTATAAATCTACGGATGGCAGTAAGCCACCTGAGCTGTATTGAATTGTATTCAATTATATACTTTTTACTTATGAAACACAGATTTATATGTGTCCGTCTGTTTCTTGGACATAATACTCATACACATTTGTATCCAAGTACTCATGAACTGTACGATTATTTACTTAAATAACACTACAATTTGCTATTGAATACACACTTATTTCTATTCTTTCACACTACGAGTTGAACTCAATCTTCCAGAATACGCGGGGTCTTTATCCCTTAGAAGTGCATTAAAGGGGGCACCGGTTGGCAGCAACTGGCTTGTGGTTAGTTCTTTATCCTTTTGTCTCAGGTGGCCTTGAGACTCTCTTTTTCCCCCAATTGCACCTGAAGTCACATGAATTTCGAAAGTAGATTGCAACCAAGAAATTAGGAAATTCATTGAATTTTAGTGCCTCCCATTAGCCCCCTTTTCTTCTATACCTTTATATTACTCAGTTGGCCATAACAAGGGGGAGCACGACCTTTGAATATTGTTCGGTGTACAGAATGTCATTTGCTAATATCGACCATTCGACACCAAATATGGCTGAGACATTAGGTTTCAGTGAAGAAGAAGCACAAAGAATTCCTAAACTCATCCAAATCACAGGGGATGAGCTAACGTCATCAGATAAACCAGAAGCACTTATCAAACAATTGGAGTGGAAACTACAGAGGGAAATCAATTTAAAATTACACGCAACAACAGTAGCTAAATACGACATAGCACAGAGGATACCCAGGGACTCCGTGTCAATTTAGAACCGACGCTCTCCAAAGAAAATCCCACCTTTGTAAAGAGGTGGCACCAGATATTGAACACGTGTTCATTAGACTTGATATTGCTGACAATTGAGGAGCTGGCTCAAAACCTAACATCGCTAGGCGAGGAGATTGATAGCATCAAAGCAAGTTTGAGCAAGGGAGCAACGGCAGAACAACTACAGACAATCTTGGAGGATATAAACACCAAGTTAGAGAAATAGAAACAGGATTTAGAGACAAATAAATACGCAAATTCAGAAGGGACACCCAATACTATAAATTTCGATATAGTCTATACTTGGCAGGAGTACTATGGCCAGAGACCGAATCAACCTTTTCAACCATCCAAGCCGAGTAAGCCTAATCCTAATGAAGAAACTACATCATCGGAGGTGTCCAGTACAGAATTTGAAGAGAGGGCAGTGCCCACGTGACAGGAGAAGGACAGGCACAAGACACAGAGGAGGCAAGTGGATCATCAACCTCTTTTTTAGAAAAGGCCCCACTAGACGTGGACAGAAGAAAAAATCCACAAAGAAACCAGTCCTAAAGAAGAAGTAGTGGTCAACATTAGCTCCTATCGACTTACAAGTTTGGAGATTAATGTTATAAGAAAAGGCTTGTCATTTGTTTCAACATCTAACAGCAACCTACTCAAAGAAAATATAGAACTTATGAGCAAATTGAAGCTTAAAGGTATCTTTGACTCCCTGGAAACAGACCAGGGATGGATGTGTCATCAGAATGTTTGGAACTCTGCCATAAGAGCACCTTCAACCCCCTCTACAGAATCACATATTGTCCATCTTTGAAAAGTCAGTGTTCGAAGACTTCAAGAAGATCTGTTTTGAACACAAGGGACAAGGGAACTTCATGAACCATGTGAAACAAGTATTGAGGAACTTATTAGATAAGGAGGAGATTATTTTCAAACCAGCTGATAAGGGCGGTTCACTAGTCCTTATGGACAAAAAAGATTATCTGCAGGAATTGTTATGACAACTTATGGATACAGAAACTTATATGGAACTGCCCAATAACCCTACTGAACAAATACGTTCCCTCAACAGGGAAGTCCTAGATGAGGCGTTGACCAGAGAAGTTATCTTGGAGAAGACCAGGAAATTCCTCGAGAACCAACATCCCATTACTCCGGTTCTATAAATCCTACAAAAATACACAAAAGGCTGGTTAAGCCCCCTGGCCGCCCCATCATAGCGGCCACACAGTCTGCTGGAGCCCCTAGTACAATATCTAGACAAAGGGCTACAACCATTAGTCCAAGATACGGAAACATACATAAGGGACAATATGCACTTTTTGCAGAAGCTATGCACAACAGAATTTGTGGGGGGGGGTATTCTCTTCACCATGGATATTACTTCATTATACACCACCATTGTCCACGAATCAGGTTTGGAAGCAAAAGAGTGGCTTTTACTAAGAACAGAGCGATGCCTCGGAGACAGACTAGTTATACTCACATTACTAAAACCCGTCCTTATGAATAATTTCTTTAGATTCCAAGATCGGTACTTCCTCCAAATATCCAGCACGAGTATGCGGGCCGCAATGTTCTAATTGGAACATGAGCACATTCTTACCTCACTTCGATGGATGAGACATCTTTTGATTTACATACGGTACATTGATGATATATTTGGAATTTGGACGGGACCCTCAGAGAAACTGCAGGAATTTTTGGGATGATGAATCTCATGCACCCCAGAATTAAATTTACCAACAAAAAAAGCACCACGTCAGTGAACTTCCTGGATGTCAAAATTTACATTTAGGGCATCTCCCTGGCCACGAAGATCTACACTAAACCAACGGACAGGAACAGCTGATTGCTTGCAACACGTTTTCATCCTAGAAGAACTATAGACAGTGTACCTTTTAGTCAATTTCTCCGATATAGACGCAATATTTCAGATATTGAAGAATACTGAAATCAATCCAGTATCCTTCAACGGAAGTTTAAGGACTGAGGATATAGACAAGATCTACTAACAAGTGTTGCAAACAGAGTTAAACTGATGTAGAGGAAATCCCTCCTGATACCTATACCAGTCAAACAACAAGACACTCTAGTTAATGTCACAACCCACTCAGTCCAGAGTCCCATCATTAAGAGAATTATCAGAAGAAATTGGCTGATGTTACAAATGGACCTACAACTCCAGCCACTTTTTCGCCAGCTAGCCACATTTGCATATCACAATAACATAGCTTTACGCAATAGTCTGATTAAAGCAGAAATCAGGACATGCAAGAGTGAGGATCTCCAACAATACAAAGGGATGCAACCATGTCATAACTGCCAGCATTGTAACAATATTTTACAGGGAAATAGTATTCCACACCCCCATTCTGGTAAAGATCAACTTTTGAAACATTCAGCCACATGCGACTCCACAAACGTGGTCTATGCACTAAAATGTCCTTGTGGCTTGTATTACGTTGGAATCACCACACGGAAAGTCAAGACACGTTGGACCGAACATAAATCCAACATTCTGACACGCAATTTGAAATCATCAGTGGCAATGCACTTCATTGAAAACAGACACACGATAGCCCAACTCAAATGTGTCATTCTAGCGCAGGTGAGATTAGGCGGCAGGGGCGGTGATCTTTACAAGAAACTTCTACAGAGGGAGGTTCTATGGATAGACTTGCTAGATTCAATACACCCAAGGGGAATTAACACAGAAATTGATTTAATGTGCTTTGTATAATTAATTGTTGTTCGATCTACTTAATGCACTGTTGGATATATTCATTCCATGGTACTAACTGCTAGCAATTAGATATATGACAACTGCTGTTGTAGATATCAGGCTGCATTGATTCATCATTCATGATAACTTTTCAACATGACTGTGGGATTTCAGAATTCTAGCTGTACAATTCCATGTTTCCTGTGATATCTTCGGTCACTGTCCTCTCTGCCATCTTCCTAGGAACGTGCTTATTCCCCTTAATAAACAAATTAGGTTAGGGGTTCTAGGAGCATCCGACCGGACCTTGTTCTGGATGAGTTGCTCCTCCCCCTTCCCGGCAAATTGCTAGGATAGGCTGAGTGTTTTTACACACATTCTGTCCTGTGTACCTACACAAATGTATTGATCAGACTTCAGCCAGGAGTGATAGTGTTCCATTTTATCACTTAGTCCAGCCAGTGAGTCCTGTTAGGAAGTGGAGTGTCTGCATTACATTTCCATTTGGGCAATCGAGGCGTGGTGTAGAGGAGGTCCCAGATATGGCCCGCACTCCAGCCACCCATTTTGAAATACCAGGAACATACTCGCTGAGATATGTGACATGTGATGAGAAAATAAACCAGAAGAGAGCCGTGCAAGGGCTTTGTCCAGTGCCCATCGGAAGAGCAATACCTGTTGAAGTGCCAATTACCAGACAACCATGGGCAGCACCGTACCCATTGAGACAACCGTACCAACAGCTGACACAACATGAAGACTACTTTCAAACTGTCCCAGAAGAGACCCAAAGGGCCTTAATTGAAGGCGAATGGTGATGTGTATAGGCGTGTTATGAATGCCATATCATATCATATCATATCATGAAACGAGGGCCCGGACAGATGTACAGATGAACGAACAACAACCGAAAGATGACACACCAAGACGAATCACCATCGATAGAGATATCACAGACATAAAAGAAGAGACGATGCCGAAACATAAAGAAACGTAACCATAAAGCAGGATGAAAGTATGCAACCAGCTAACGCTGTACATAGGCTTGTAATGCAAGAAGCTAAGAAATCAGTGCGGCTTGCTATGCTTAAGTAGAAAAATAGAGCGGCAAGCACCAACTATATATATATCTACCTCAATGAAGCACATTATATAAGTGCAGTCCACTCTACATGAAAGCAGGATTAAGCCCAGGATGGTAAGGCCAAACGGGCCAGGATTCATATACCAGCACAAAGCCAGACGAAAGAGCAGAATCGAAACTTAGCAAGAAGCAGCTCATGCCTAGGAATTCGAGGTCAACCCAAGGAAGGGAGGAGAGCGGCAACTTCGAAGAATCAAAACTTAAGAGCATAGCAGCCTGCCCATGAAGGTCGAGATAAGGAGGCAGGTGGCAAGGCCGAAGAGAGAATCAAATACGCAAATAGATGGAAAATGAAGCAGCTTCATGGTGTACAGACACGTGACCAGCCAAGCGCAAAGAGGTACCAACGTCTGATGTCACCCAAAACCAGAGGATGCCATAACTTTCCCTGATAAGAAGCTACAGTTTCTAGGCCCTCCTCAGCCAACTAATTGACACATAGCCCTAAAGTACTGATTGATGGAAGGGAGGCAGGGTAAATCTTGGGGCATACCGCATCTGGGTGAACATTCTACATGCTGCTGATTAAAGTGGAGATTTATGCTTGGGGTGTAACTGATCCAATCACAATGGACCAAGTAATCTAGAACCAATGAGATGTCGTACTTCTAGTGACGTCTAGCACGAGTGATGTAGAGGGAAGGGCATAGATGCCCACCCGATAAGAGTTATCCAATCCCCACATCACGTTACCATATACAGATATAGTACCTATAATTAAGTTATCTTTTCCAACCAATAGACTTGCATGACAAACTTTTGAGTGTTACACGTCAATGATGACAATTTTTGCCTATAAGAATTAGTGCCTGAATGAAGATTGTGGAAGTTGAAGCGAGACGGGCGATTGCATCACTGATGATTTCCTAATGTTTCCCTGTTTTTTTTACTTGTCATTAAAAAGACTTCCTTTTGCCAAACCATTTGAGTTGTCCTTATTGGTTGGTGTTGGAGTAAGAGAATCCTGCACCCCATCCACCTCAAGGTGCAGCTATCTTGTCTAAAGATACTCGATGGTGAGCTCTAATCCCATGGGCCCATCAGAGGTTGCTCTGCCCTCTTGTACATTGTTTCTGCCTTGGTAACACATCCCCGAAATGCCCCTTCCAAGATGGCCGGCGTCAGCACTAGGACGCATCGCGAGTCACTAGGTGACGCCATAAACTTTCATGGGTCGCTTCGAGTAGCAATCGGGACCGTGGCCTGCGGACTGCACTGGCTCCGCACATCAGGTTAGTGAGAGCCAGCGCAGCGTAGGGAGAGTATCCTCTTCTCTTCAGGCTTTCCCTGCTTTAATTCCATGGACACCAAGCGAGAATCTGCTGTGATGTCCACGTACACGAGTGACTGAAATCCTGCTGACTGGCTCGATCTGATTTGGCTCCCTCATTGTTTTTATGTGATTATGAAATAGTGACGGAGGTTCCCTCATTGTTTTTATGTGATTATAAAATAGTGGTGGAGGTTCCCGGGCATGCGTATATTTGTGTTCAAGTTGACCAGTCAGACTACAGCTGTTTCCCTTAGGGTTACTAGGTGAATATGAAGTTATGGCGGATTTTTGCTCGCATGCGAGCGTTTGATTTCTTTGTCATCTCGCTCTAATAGACTTGTTCTCCCTACTTTCGAGCTTTCCAATTATCAACAGCATAGATCAATTTCCCTCCTCTCCGCCCAATTGTCAGGTAAGTGGTGTCTTATTATTATTGCCTCAAAACTCACTGATCTCATCGAGCGCTCTAACCATACCAGAATATGATACCATTGGTGGAACTACATAACTCATTGGGTAATTTCCTGTATTTACAGGTCCAGTGAGTGACCTGGAGAGTCACTAGGAAATGGCAATGAGGTAATTTTCTGGAATTTCATTTAGCTTTTCTTTGACACATGAATATTTACTTCTAAGTATCTTTTTGACGTGTACTATCCTGCATTATCTCATAGATACATTGCTGAAATAACTTGTATCAAGCCTAGGAAGTTGAATACCCCCAATCCCTGAAGAAGGATTCTGTTGTTATCCGAAACGCGTTGGCAAATCATTGTGAACATCATTGGAGTGTATTGGAGATACAACTATATATGATTGATCTCATGTAACAACATTGTTTACACTAAAGAAGTGTACATGACCGCACAATATAACTGTTTACCTTACCTGAATTATTGTTTGTGAAGTAACAAATTATGCTTTGAATGCTTTATGTTAGCTATGAATCTACGAACGGCAGTGAGCCGCCTGAGCAGTATTTAATTGTATTCAATGATATACTTTTTACTTATGAAGCACAGATTTATATGTGTCCGTCTGTTTCTTTGGACAAAATACTTATACACATTCGTATCCAAGCACTCATGAACTGTAGGATTATTTACTAAAAGGACACCTACGATTCGCTATTGAATACACACTTATTTCTATTCTTTCACACTACGAGTTGAACTCAATCGTCCAGAATACGCGGGGTCTTTACCCCTTAGGAGTGCAGTAAAAGGGGCGCCGGTTGGCAGCAACCGGCTTGTGGATAGTTCTTTATCCTTTTGTCTCAGGTGGCCTTGAGATTCTCTTTTTCCCCCAATTGCACCTGAAGTCACATGAATTTCGATAGTAGATTGTAACCAAGAAATTAGGAAATTCATTGAATTTTAGTGCACTCCCCTCCCCCATTAAACCCCCTTTCTTTTATTTCTAAATGTTCCCATAGGAAAAGGATTGGGTTTGCTGAAAATGTGAAATATGGCCATTTTAAAAATTATTTCCAGGGCCTCCTTTGGCTCCCAGTCCACCCCTGGGTGCCGTCGCCCATCTAACAAATCAAATAAACATTCCTCATTTTAGTCATAACCTGAAAGATAGTCCTGCTCACTGAGGGGTTCATATTCTGAAAAGAATTAGGGCAATTAACGTATTTTGGGACCCAATGGTCCACAGCACCATCGGTGAGTTGTTCTCATTTATAAATATCCGTCTCCCTCATCTCCAAGCTCGGCCTTTCCTGTAATATAGAGAATACAGTGCTAACATTGTATTTGAGCTCAAACCTTCAAAGGAGAGCCAATTATAATATGAAATGTGTTGTTCCCTCTTGAATTCTTGGCAGGCAAGGGCTTGATGCACTACAGAGCGGAACGAACGGGTGATAGGCAGCTATTTATTCATTCATAGACATGCGTGACTGACCTCAGTGATAGTCTCTGCAGTGCCTGGCGATGACAAAGCGACTCTCCTTCAGAAAACTAGTTTATATTCTTCCTTAGTTCTCTAGGACACATGATAAAATAGCTGTGTTCACCATGTAGCGATTCAGCGCCAGATTCGTGGAATCTCTTGCATGGTTCAAAGTGACATTGCACTGCAGAAAAGTGACTTTCCACCGCCGACACAAACCCTGATTCATGGAACTGTGCAAAGTGTATTTTTGCAGTGCGAAGTCATTGTGTACTTCAAAAATTAATTTGTACTGACTTTGCACTGGAAAAATACACTTTGCACAGTTCCATTAATCAGGGTTTGTGTCCGCAGTGCAAAGTGCAAAGTCACTTTCCAGCAGTGCAATGTCACTTGGAACCGTGCCAGAAATTCCACGAATCGGACCCGAAAGGTATTATAAGACCAGAACATGTATATGCAGGCACAACACACACAACACTCTGAAAAGGTGTATGAACGAATTTGAAACAGACACACGCACAAACCACACAGGCACACAACAATAAAGAACATTGATATGTATTATTTGTCTGTATCATGAAGCAAGATGCACAAGAATAAAACAAATAAATAGAGAGATGAATAACTAGAATGACCAAAATTATTTTATTACCAATGTGTGTGGTTCAGGACAAAGTGTGCTAGCGCTATAGTTCCCATATTTATGTCATACTCGGCACAAGAGTGACTGAACAGTAGTATAAAGTTGAATTCATAATGTACTGCATGCAGATGTGGCATTGAATCCGGTGATTGAACTACACAATGTGTGCAACTTGCGCAAGGATATATATATATATATATATATTCACACAAACAAAACTTTGTTAAGGGGACGTTATGGGTAAGTTGCGCTACTAAAAACCTGTGAAATTCCCTAAAAAAAACTTTATATTCATGACATTATGGTTCGTGGAAAAACCCAAAAACCCCTGAAATTCGCTAGTTATGGTAGCCTACGCAACCATAACTGCCTGCACCATTGTGCACTGCTATCACTAACACCAGCTAAGCAACCATAACTCGCGCCACCACCGTGCACTGCTAAGACTAACATTCCATTGCACTGTTCTTTCTAGTACAGGAACCTACTCATACAGAAATGTAGATATTGGCTGCAGCATACACCACAGAGGAGTAACATTTGTAATTTTCCAAAGTTATGTAATGAAATGGTGTATGCCTCTGCATAACAGTTTTCTGTACTGTGAAACATGTACTAAAAGCTAATAACGCATCACTTGCTACATATTTCTACTAATACACCCAAAACATAAATAGACTACAATGCATAAACATATGGGGCTTATATATGGAGAGTAAAGTAAGCAAACAAGAGGCAGTATCATTAGCAACTGTGTATAATGTACATGATTGTATTCACCTACAAAAATGATGGCTGTGTTGCAGGCCTGCTTCTTCCCCCATATATGTACAGCATAAGATGCAATTACATTCTAAGGAAAGTAGTGTAAGAACATGTGAGAATAGTAATATCTATAAATGTAATACCTTTTGAAAGTTAAGTTTCTGGCTGTCAGTAAATAAAACCACCTCACCTATTTCTGTCAATAAATAAAAACAAGTGGGCCAGATATATGATGTCATGAATGATATTTGTCATGTTATCTTTGATGTCCTGGGTGTTAGTCTTAGCAGTGCACGGTGGTGGCGCGAGTTATGGCTGCTTAGCTGGTGTTAGTGTTAGCAGTGAACAGTGGTGCAGGCAGTTATGGATGCTTAGGCTACCATAACTGGCGAATTTCAGGGGTTTTTGGGTTTTACCGCGAACCATAATGTCATGATTATAAAGTTTCTTTTAAGGAATTTCACAGGTTTTTAGTAGCGCAATTTAACCATAGCGTCATCTTAACAAAGTTTTTTTTGTGTGAATTGGGGGTTTTTAGTAGTAAAATTTAAGTATAAGGTGTAGCTAAGAAAAACATGTTGTACTGCATGTCACAGATTTTCAGTAGTGCAACATAACCAAAAGGTCCCTTTAGGAAGGGTCGTTTGGTGAACAGTGTACACCTTCCAAAGAATGCCACATGAAAATATACTGTTGCACAGCACTGTGACATGTCCCAGAATCAGTACACACTTACCTGAATGAAGTATGCATGTTGGGCAATGTGGAAATAGATTTTATATTCATGTAGGGACGTCCACCTTGAACATTTGCCTTACACAACAGCAACATGTATTGGTATGCAGCTATTGCCAATGCACTACACATTATATAATGGTAGGGAAAGTTGTACTTATCTGAAAAAGACATCAGATAAAGGCAGCCTTCCTCCCTAAGAAACAGCAGCAGTGGTGTAATGCAAAAGCATAAGAAACTGTGTCGCTACCTTGCACATAACAGATGAAAAAATGTGTTGCCACACATACAGTCACTCATATTACCATTTGATGCCTTTTTGCTCAATGCCGTTCGCATATTGCCTTATTGCCTGCCATAGCAAACAAAATAAAGGCACCCGTAAACAAAGATAACAATGTGTTCACAATGACCGTTCACAGTATAATGGAAAAACATTTTTTTGCATACACTCCACGTACTCCTTATTTCTCTGTAAAGTACATAGATGCAATAAACTTTGCCAGCAATAATCTAAATTACTAATGTAGTAACGTGTGCTACCAAAAAGGACATTTACTTGTTGTAATTCGAGGCGACTTTGGCAGTAAGGATCACAAAAGAAAATCCTCTTTCAAGATGGCCGCCATAGGAAGGGAAGGCGGTTATTGCATACATAGCCCCTCTTCCCTTTCCATTGTAGTTTTCAAAAAGCACAAGTATGTGGTGTGACGCAGAACCTGTAAATAAACATTCAGCGACGTACAAGGTATTAACTTAAATTTGCAAATAAAACAGTGGAATGGTAAAGAAGACGTAACCATTTTACAGGTTACAAAATAGATTTATTTAATAACAAACTTGCAGAGACCATCGGAATAATCGCATAATCAATACAATGATTACAATGCTGGTAAGGGAGGCATTGCAAATGTTGAAGATGAGGAGGCAGTTTTTTTTGCTCAAACAAACATTTTGGGGTTTTCGTTGAAGCAGTCACTTTGTCTCCACAGTTATTTCCCAGAAGTCGTCATGACGTTGAGGCTACAGCACCATAAATGATGTCACGTTGCTCCGAATAGTGATTTCAGCGAATGGACAAAGCAGGTTTACAGTGTCATTCCACATTATTGTTATGGACAGGCAACTGCTCACCAGCAGTTGTATTTGCCGTCCGAAGAAGCCCTCACTCAGGATTTGAAAACCATGGCACGCACAGTGTGGCAATTTATACCTAGGCGGGAAAGGTTACAACAAAAATACGTGTCAGTTACCAACCTGTAGCAAAAAAAATTAAAAGATCACACAGAAAATATGCAATGTGCTACACAAAGGTACGTGCTCAAAGTTCACATTCTAGTAATATCTTACTAATGTCCAAGTGTACCTACAGGCGGAGGTTACAAACGCTGAGATTTTGCATGCGCCGTAAGAGAAAACAAAATGCCAAGTACAGAGAAAGACGATAATTTAGGTATGAAATAAAAAAGAGTGGACAAATAAAAAATAATTACATCTCTTCATTTCAAAGAAGACCAAAAAAATATGCAAAGTTATACACAAAGCTATGTGGACAAAGTAAACATTTCAAATTAGAAATATTGATGGTAAAAAAAATTGAGTGCAGTCATACCCTGCAAATGAGCAACCTGCATACTCTGCAACATTACAGGAAAATTGTAAAAAGGCAGAAAATTAATATGTCAATTATATTAGCACAATTAGATGTGCGGTTATGTAAAAATAAAGCACGGTTCGCTGTAGAGTGGGCCAAAGTAAACTTACAAAAAATGTACAGCCTCCATTCTTTTTTTGCAAATCAGTCACAAATGTGTTTGCAGCGAAGAATCTTCATTGACTGATATTGCATGTCCCTTACAAACGTTTTAAAACATGACCTTATCAATTGCTGTTTTTTTCGACTCTTTCATTCCGTGAATAGCGAGCAACTTTCTCTTGGGCTCAAGGTCAAAAAACAATTGCCCCTTTACATTCACTCGGATGCGCGGGTGTATTGAGCGGTCAACCAAAAAAGCAACTTGTGTGGCCTTTACTCAGAAGCCAAATACATTCTTGCTTTGAAGCAACATATTGAAATCCAATTATGAGAACCTCTACTCCCATACAGCTCCAGAAGCGCTGTTTGAAGCAAACAGTGCAGATGATGGCCTTAGTTTTCAAAACTAAAGAGGCCAATGTGAGGGAAATATTATTCAAAACACATTTTATTCCACACGCTGTAATTGGTCATGGTGCAGTGAGCACGAACTTGCATTTAAACGTATCATTTTGCAGACAAGAAAACTGCACTTTTTCACTTTGTGCTTCCAAAGCTCATTGGCCCCCCTCAAAGGTGACCTTGTGAAATACTATTACTTGAGTTTGAGAAGTCTAATGCTCTCTTGTTTTGGAAGTGTTTCTTGCGGTATCCGTGCACTCGAAAACATTAGTAAAAGATAAGGGGGTCACCGAAGAAAGCTGCCTTACTTCATGCTGTTCTTCAAACAATCTGGGAAAGAGCCACATGGTTGTGAATAAAACCTTTTCCCCCCGTTCAGTGTAAGGGGAAAAGAGAAGTTTTGAGAACCCCACCCCCTTATAACTTTCGCCCTCCTGCACCTAACATCACCAAATTTGCCAACTAAAATTAGAGTGCCCGATATATTTTTTTTTCCAAAGTTTGGCGTCCAAGGGTAGGACAGTTATAAGCAGCCAAAAACAGTCCTTTCTATGGAAACAGACACTCCACCAAAGCAACACAGTGACTAACGTGCCTGTCTAATGTGCTGCAGTGGGTGACGGCAGGACCTAGAGGTTAAGATATATGTCCACGTACTTTTGAATGTATAGGTGTACATTGGCTTATACCTCCACCGCTAACAAGGTCGTGTCTGGGTGCATGGGCTTTGGCTATGCAGCCAAGACTGTACACCCTCCCCAGAACCATCTGACATGCTAACCTATAGGACGAGTGTATGCACTGCAGTAGTATGATGTGGTGTTTCTGGCCAGGGCCTAGGGTTTTAGGAGTATGATGTATGGGCTACATGCTGCAGCCACGGAAGCAAAAGTCTTCATCCTGCCCACAACCACCTCAGTGATGTCCAGTAGTATGGGTGTATTGATAGGTGTGGTATGCTTCACTTATTCTGGCCACAGACTGCACTCCTAGCTGCGTGTCCATAGATATTATTGCAATGTGTTCATGTGCACTGGCTTATAACTCCAGTGCGTATAACTTTGTTGTTGGGTGAATGGCCTTCAGCCATGCAGCCAGCACTGTACACTCTCCCCTCAACTACGTAAATGATAATCAATACTACATGTGTAGCCATGGTCGTGACATGTTGCAGTGGTTGTGGGCAGGGCCTAGAGTCTTGGATGCATGGCCGTAGGCCGCAGGCCGAAGGCCATACTTACAAGACTGTAGGCCCTGCCCTTAACCACCGCAGCATGTCTCGATCATGGTGGCGTACTAAGCAATAACACACCCATAGGAAAATGTAATATAATAGGGAAATACACTCAAAAGCAATGGTCACTAACGCCACGCGTGTCATGCAAACTTTTTCAAGGTGCCTGGACACAGCACAGACTCAAATAGTATCCTTATTAGATCCCTCATTTTCTGCACGTACAAACATCCTGAAGAAGGCGCCAATGCAGAATATGTAATAGACAATTGACGCCCAAACAAGTACAGTATTTCATCCGTCTCTTACTCTTTAAACATCCCCAAGCATTGTAGGAAATCAAAATGATTTCCCAAACACCATTTCCCATGGCGAATACATCATTAACATCTACCAGCCAAACAAGTACAGTATTTAACCCATCTCTTACTCTGTGATCCTCCCCACGCACTGTAGGAGAGGAAACAGTTTTGAAAACAGCATTTCACCTATGGTAGGTAGCGTGCTGTCTCCGGATCCAAGATGTCGGGCGCATCCACACATTCTGACGCACATCACGGCTCACTGTAGCCAATCAGAAAATACGTTTTGTGTCCGCGGTGATGACGCCACCCCAACTGGCCAATTGGTGTCATGTCCGCGGAGCGAACAGGGAAATGTGACCGAGGAGCGGACATAGATATCACTAATTTATTGAGACATATTTTTTGGTCATTTTAAAGGAAAGTACTGGACGGATTGTCACCAAACTTACTAAAGCACGCTTTCAGGTCGAAGCCCCTGCCGCAAATCTGGTGAAAATCCGTCCAACGGTTTGGTCTGTAGCCGTGCGCAAAGTTTTTCCCCCATTCAGTCTATGGGAGAAAAAGACATTTTGGAACCCCCCTATAACTTTTCCCCCCCTGGACCAAACATCACCAAACTTTGTAAAACAATTCAGAGTGGCCCATATACTTTTTTTGCAAACTTTGGCGAGGATTCTGCCAGGGGGAACCGAGTTATAGGCCGCCCAATGGAAACAGCAACTTAACCATAACTACACGGCCAGTACTGTGGCCGTGTAATATATATATATATATATATATCACATGGCCCGCGGCAGCGGTCGTGTAGTTATGGTTTGCTAAACTCATAGGAAGAGAACTTTTTTTGGCAGTTTATAACTTCGCTCCCCCTGGACGAATCCTCACCAAACTTTGCAAAAAAAGTATATGGCTGGCTCTGAATTTTTTCACAAAATTGGGAGAGGCTTCATGCAGTTATAGTGGGGGGGATCCCCAAATGTATTTACTTCAATAAACTGAATGGGGAAAAACTTTGCGCACGGCTACAGCCCGAACGGATGGATGGATTTTCACCAAATTTTCAGCTGGAGCAGGGGCTTGCGCCAGAAAGTGTGCTTTTGTGTGTTTGGTGGAAATCCGACAAGTAATTTGTTTGCAAAGTACTGAAATGCATGCCCCAAAAAATGATTGACCCATTTCCCTGTTCTCTCCACGGACCAACGTTTCATTGGCCTGCGGTACGCCATGCTGTCGGCGAACAGTGGACGCGGCCGGTGGTTGGCTGGAGGGGAAGCATGCTGTGCATCAATGTTTTTGGGAAACTCCGCCATGGTTTATCGGAGGATAGTGGCATGCCGAAAGGCGTTGGAAAACATGGTTTGCAGGATCGGCTCGGGGAAGAGGGCAAAGCAAAGATATTGGCAATGTTTTGTGGTGTGGGCTACAGCTGCCGGTGGTTATGTTGACTTAGTGCGTTTGCAGTGTTTTGCGGCAGTGGGTTTTTGGGGAAATCTTCAATACTTGTCTGAGTTAGCTTGTAGTGGTTGTGGGTAAGGCACAGCTTTTTTACTGCATGGGCACGCCAAGTAGAAAGAACGTAGGGCTTGGGCACCACCCCCGCAATGTAATGTCTCCATGCATGGGAGAGCAGTGAGGCACTTAGCGGTTAGGTTTGCAGCCAAGTCTGGTCACACCATTGCTGCAGGCGAGGCCATATCAACATGGAGAAATGGAAGGATTGTTTGGCAGCACACTGTTGTGATATGGACCATTCCCACAGCTAATGACATACACTGCATTGGTGGTTAGGTGCACAGGGGACTATCATATGTTGTTCAGTGTAGGCAGACTGTATAGGGCATGGGGGGTGCATTGGAGATAATATGAGGATATTTGCAGTCAGTGCACTATGTTTTTTTGTGACGGCAAAGGCCCTACTGCCTTGTGTGCATGGTTACCGCCCTTGGCCGTAACAGTTTGGCCACTGGTTGGAAGTAGGTGTGAGAATGTTGCCTTGTTTGAGTCCGTTAGTGTAGCTATACACACTTGTAGGCAGGAAAGTACTGTGGGAAATGTTACCATGCATGCCTCTATTGCCTTCCAGTGGGTGTGCAGTAGGACGAGGCAATTGGGTGCATGGGTGGAGGCCATAGGCCTACGCCTATGTACCGAAGACCCTAGGGGTTGGCCCGAGCCTTGCTTTAGGGAGAGCAGTCAGACATTGGCACATGGAAGACATTTGTATGGAGGTACTCACACATACTTTATTGGTGGGCAGTTGTGGAGGCGACTATCATTTTTTGGTGAGTGCAGGGAGTCTACACTGAGGATGGGGAGTGCATTGGAGACAATATGAGGATATTTGCAGTCAGAGTGCTGTGTTGTATTGTGCCTGCAAAACCCATACTGGCGTGTGTGCATGGCTGGGCCCTTGAACATAACAGGGTGGGTATTGGTTGGAAGTAGGTAACAGAAAGTTGTCTTGATTGGGTTTATTACTGTACCGATATGTACTTGTGCACAGAAAAGGTAAGTGGTGACATGTTTCCATGCTGGCCACTGGTTGGAGGTAGGTTGGAGAATGTAGCGTTGTGAGAGTGTGTTAGTGTACCAATACGCACTGGTAGTCAGGAAAGGTATGTGGCCACATGGTACTATGAATGCCTCTATTGCCTTTTTCTGGGTGTGTTGGGACATGGCACATGGCACATGGAAGGAATTTGTACGGAGGTACTCACATATACTTTATCAGTGGGCAGTTGGAGAGGTGACTATCATTTTTGGTCAGTGCAGGCAGACTCCATAGGGGATGGGAGTGCATTGGAGACAATATGAGAATATTTGAAGTCGGAGTGCTATGTTGTATTGTGATTGGAAAACCCATACTGGCTTCTGTGCATGGCTGCGGCCCTTGGACATAACATGGTGGGCACTGGTTGGAAGTAGGTAACATAAAGTTGCCTTGATTCATTACTGAACCGCTATGTGCCTGTGGACAGAAAAGGTAAGTGGTGACATGTTTGCATGCATGGGGCTATTGCTCTGCAGTGCCTGTGGCGAAGGAATAGGCTGTTGCTAACAAACCCGCAATACAATGCTGCTAGGTATGGGAGTACTATGATATTGGCATGTGGATTGTAGACAAATGTTCAAACAGTACTTTCACTTTGCCTTCGGTCATTTGCATAAGTTATTATAAGTATACCTTGTGCCATACAATACACTTGTAAATATGTAAGTGTTGTAAGGTCTGTGCCTTTGCAGAATCACTGTGGTACATGGTCCACTTTGTAAAGGAGCATTCGTTAGATAAGACACCATTTGTATTAGGAGTGGTGTGGACGTGAAAAGAGCTTCGCTTCAGGGAGTGCAGTAAGAAAGTCGGACATGCAAGGATTGTGTTATTGCGTAATGTTTGCGACATGGCCCATGTACACAGATACTAACATATAAAGCGTTGTGGCGTGGGTGCGCAGGCGATACCTTTCAGAAGCTATTGGGAATGAGGACTGTATTGCAGATGATATAGGGATTTTTGTAATCGGTGTACCATGTTGTGTTGGTAGTGGAAAGGGCCTACTGCCATGTATGGATGGCTACGGGCGTTTGGCGTAACAATGTGGACATTTTTGGGAAGTAGGTTTCAGAATGTTTCCTTCTTTGAGACAATTATTATACTGACATATAGCTCCAGAGTACACGGTTGGAAATATGTATGTCTCCTGCGGGTGCTCACTGTCACAGCATGGTTGTGGAGGAAGGTTTGCAGTTGGCACAGCAGTAGAGGTGACATGAAGTGAATGCACTTGAATATGGTGAATGTTATTGGTGTAGTTGCAATTTACATACTGAGAAGCCACAATTAATGTACAGTATGGTACACCTCTCATAATATTCTGTACTTTGAGAGCGAAGGAAGTTGGTGCGACATGACACGAGTTAATAAGCATTACATATGAAAAGTATGGATAATGTACAGTCCAACACACATACATTTGCAGGTGACAACATCATGAACGCCGTTTACTCCAGCTATATACAGGATGGCAGGCCATCTGACTGTTAGCTTTGCCTGGCGTATTTGTTGAGATGGCCAACAGAAATGGGTGGAGCTTTTAGTGTGTGCAATTTTAATGTGTGCATCACTTCCTTTAGCTATGCCTGTGTGCCGCATACATCGCTGGAGTCACTGGCGTTCTTGCCTTCACTTGTGGACAGTCATTCCAGGAATTTATTTTATGTGCATGCCAAGCGTACCGCACTCTGTCATGTGAGCACCTAACACTGGAAAGGAACAACATAAACAAAAGCAAAAGCGGACATGCGCACACAGAGTATACGGTTCCAGAACATTCCATACTTTACTAACAATACAGTGAGTAGTTGGAAGTGCTTTATTTTGCCACAGAATGTAAACAGCAACGTGCCTGTTGGTGCATGCACCACTGTTTTATTTCGCAAACAAAATCCAGTGACCAATGGCGTCTATGCAATTCTGTACTTCTAATTGTGTGAAAGGGCATACACAGGGCAGAACAGGGAATGTTGCAGTGTATGAGTGCGCAGAAGGTGTGGTGCTTTAGTGTACAACGTGCGTTCCATGCTCGTCTTGCCTTGTATGTCTGCATTTGGAGGGGTTGGGGAAGAATGGCAGCAACCAATGACAGTTGCAATTTACTGCGAATGGTGGAGACATGGCAGTGTTACAGCGTTTTTTTTTATTGCCATCACAAAGGTTTGTATAATGTACAGAGAGAAAGTGAGCGGTAGAGAACATTTTGAAATATGCATACCGAGGAGCACATTCACAAATGCTAATCGTAATACACATGTGATGTAAAGGTGTACTTACATAATTTCGGCAAACTCCATGCAGTGCATGGCGTATGGGATCGTTGCAGACTACCTTTGCGGCTCATGGAAAGAGGAACTGCAGTGTAAGTTATGTATCTGTTTTGATAGACTTCTATACAATATGTGACCTTGGGGCTAAACATGCTAAACATGCTTCCCCCTCAAGGCTGTTTTACAATGAGTGTGTGTCCTGTTTAAGGAGAGGTATATTAGGTTTCAATTTCCAGAGATGATGCAGGAAAAACGGAAGGAATCAGCAGGCAACGTGTTTCGATGGTAGCATGTATGTACAAATGTTGGTAGTGGCATTACGGTGAAGGTAGTGCAACTTACAAGTTGATATGATGGTGCCGTACAAATGTTCCCGTGAATGCACACATGGCAAAATACATAAAATGTGCTTTCAGAGTGAGTAAGGACCATATGTGCAGTGTGTTACGAGGCAACGGTAGTAACGTCAAACTCTGTTCACTGTTTCAGAAGACATGGGTGGGTGGTCCAGAGTACGCACTTTGGTGTCGTGCTGCATGACCTTGTTTGGGGCTACTGTTCAGGGAAGGAAAGCATTGTGAATGTTTGTCTAACATTGTAAGGTGGTTATGGGCGTTAAATGGAGTTTCATTTCTACAAGAAAAAAGGGAAACAGAAGTTTCAAAACTTAAGTAGTAAGGCAGTGGTTGCAATATGGCTGGAGAGCTATGATCTATGCGCTGCAGTGAAATATGGGTTGGATACGTTTCTTGAAAATGTACATAACAATGAAAATGGCCTAGTGGCCTACACAGTGCCAGTGGAAAGCAAGGAGCCAAATGTTGTATTGTTGTGATTGTGCACATTATAGGGTAGGTTACTGCAATGTTGTTAATTCAGTGTGTGTACTTATGATAGGGTTAGGTGGCCAGTGTACGTAGGAAACTTGTTATGTATTTTGTGGAAGACATACCAGCCAATGTGAACTGTAGTGGGTAAGGGGTAGGTGGCTGTGTTATATGTGGGGTTAGTGGTACGTGGATAGATGTTTGTATGTATAGTTCTGCAGTGCAGTGCAGCGGCAATAGTGGGCAGGGTGTACAATGTTTAGTGTATGGGCTGAGGCCCTACAATGTACAGGGTGTAGTGAAGCGCATAGGGCCTAGGCAGAAGCTGCGTAGTGTAATAAAGGTGTGCATTGTAAATGGTGGTATTGGTATGTGTATGGTAAAAATAAGTGCACTTATTGCACTGTGGATATTGTAGAGAAATATAATAGCAATCGTTGCAGACCTACTGTTTGGTTTGAGGAAGGCCTGCACTATGGTTTGTCTATGGAGTGCAACATGTCTTACTGGTTGCTGGATTATCTTTGGGGAAAGAGAACAGAATATGTTAGCGCAGGTATTTTGTTAGTTTGCAGTCTGCTACATAGCATGCATTTCTTTATTTTGTTGACCCTCAGAACTAGTACTTCATAAGTACTGTGCTTTGTACCAGTGTACTGTGCAATCAGCGCAGTTCCTGTGGTTCTTTGTATAATCATTGAGTCTGTGGGGAAAAAAATCCATGCTCGATTAAATAAAACCCTTTGAAATGTCATTGCTACTATGGTGCACAATGGATGATAGTGACGTTACAGCACTTTGTGAAGTGTACTCTTGAAGTAGGAGGAAATGTAATGGTGTACACTATCTGGACTGTACATGTTGGTAGGATGAGTGGCGTTGTATAGCAGGTGGTGATTTGTAAATGGTTTCCTATTTCCTTTTTGTAACACAATTCTTTTATGCATTTGGTTGCTGCTGGTGGTTGCAAGTATTTTGACATTGTTCTGTGCTATTGCAGAATTCTGATGGTAGTTACGTACCTGTTAGTGTACTGAAACTGAGCATAATTTGGAAGCGTTTGACGCTATGTTTGTAGCACAGTAGTTGTTGGAGGTTGAGTTGGGTAGTTGCAATGGTGCAAATAACATTGTTGTATTCAAGTTGCAGTTAGATACGAGGTGGCTTATTCTAACTGTTTATAGTGTCCCGTTCGTAAAGGGTACGTAGCGAAGCTTGTGCATTCCTTTGGTTAGTTGGACATATGTGTACATTTTGAAGTGGTACTGTCCATTTGCAGATTTAGGTGGTGATACGTGCATATGTGTTGGATTTGTATGACTATTCTTGGAGAGCCGGTGACTGATTTCCCTAAGTGGTGATTTTAGAGGTTACTGAGGATATTTTTGAAAACTCATACTTAGCACTTTCCCTTCCACGTATCCAGTGGAAAATACTGGTACTGTACTTTGTGTACAGGTACTGATTCTGTGACTGTACTCCTTGGGTTCATTGGGGACAAAATTGTCCAACGCACACTGTAGTGCATTTAGTCAATGTTTCCAGTATAGTACATTGATTTAGGTCAATAGTGTGGAAGGGAAAACATTTTTTGTTCACTTACGAAGGTACTGGTTGGTGCTGGGGAGTAAGGTATAGTAGGTTTGTACATCAATGAGTACATTTTGGCTTGAAGAATATTAAGTAGGCATTTTCAAGATTTGCAGGTAGTCTGTGCTTTGGATATCATGGAAGTATCATTGCATTCCCACCATGGCGATTGCTTTCTAATGTATGCAGTATAGTGGCCTCCATTAGTGGAGTCCCTGCTAGTGCAGAATTCTGATGGTAGTTATGTACCTGTTGGCGTACTGTAACTGCTCATACTTTGGAAGTGTTTGACGCTATGTGTGTAGCACAGTAGTTGTTGAAGGTTGAGTTGGGTAGTTGTGATGCTTCAAATAACATTGTCTTATTCATAGGCATGTTTGTTAATGGTAAGTGGGCTATTTGGGAGTTTAGTGTATCACTGGTTATGAAAAACGTGTGTGTATTAGTGTAGGCCTATTTACTTGACAAATGCAGTACTGCGCACTGGGGAAGGATGACACAAAGGTGCAGAAAGATGTACCGAGTGCAAAGCACAATGTTTTTGGGTGTCCATTTGCATGCAGTTCCTTGCATATGTATGCTTAGTACATGAGTGCAGGCATTGCTTCAGGGTTTTAATTTCATTATGCACATTTACGAATGTTATTGTTGTGAATGTGGCGATAACCTTTTTTTATTGCTTAACTGCTGTTGTTATGTATGACGTGCGGGTGTAAACTGTCGTTATGCTTGAAATGTATGCACGTTGCATAGTTTGGTCAGAAAAGCTGCCTGATATTTTTGTGTGCGATTTGTACAAATTTGCTAGGAGCTGCTTTAATGGGGGAGAGCATTGTAGAACTGACGGAACAAAAGAACAAAGGAACCGTTTCAGTATACCAATGCCTGTTGTGGGCAAATGGAACCTTTGGCACCACCTACCACTGTAGGAGCGATTTAATGGTAGGTGATGGGAGACATAACAGCACACATTTTGAGTACATTATGGATATTTACACCTAGGTACACTGTTGATACGCACACATACCTCTCAATCTTCTATAGCCCTTGGGCGGGTGAAAACACCTGATTTTATAATTGGCGTGTGAAAGCCCATTGATTCCTATGGGCGTTTAAGGAGGTTGACGTGTGAGAGAGCTGACTAGGTGGTGGGTGACACCCGCCAAAAGCATGTGAGTTGAGAGGTATGCGCACGTATAACATAGTTGGCACTGTATTCTTGAAAAAATAGTAATACCTACTGGGTGTGGTGATGGGTAGCAATGCTGATGTTTGTGGGTACAGAATGCATAGATCGCTGTACAGTGCTTTCTCGTGGAGGTACTTTTGATTTACATGATGTTTCACCTCTGAGGGTGTAACTGCTGTTATGCACTGTTCATTAGATGTGATAGCATTACATGCAGAGTTCTTGGATGTAATGGTGGATGAGTATGTAATACTTAGTAGCCAATCAGGGAGTGCGGCTGAAACAGTACTTGAAAGGAAAGAAGGACTGGCCCTGCTTTACTGGGCCGCGGCCCTCGCGGTAGTTGGGCAAATCGCTTGTGCTACATGCAGCCCTTAGTAATGTGCTTGCTATGGAAATGGGACTACAGTTCAGCATTTCACGTGTATGTCTGCTTTTATGTTTCATGGTAGGATGTTCTTTTGTGCCCATGAGAACGTTAGTGCTTGTAGTGTGATGTTTGTCAGTGACGGCACATTTTTGTTTTCCCCCTATTGCAATTAGTAATCTGTTGTAGTATATGCAATGTACGCTGCAGACACACGTGCAGTAAGGTACAGAGGACAAGCCGAGAGCAACCCCTAACAAGGAGCACAGAAAATGGTGTTTCTTTACATGCCGCTTTAGCAAAATTAGAAAAAAAACACTTTGCACAACTTATACGAAGACGCCCACTTTTTATGACGCTTAAAATGTGTTTGTGTAGCCCCATACACAAGGCAATATGTTGGCAAAAGCCGCTCCTTCTGGGGGTGCGCACGTACTACGTCCCTGTCTTTTGATGGTTGCTGCATAGCAGTGGACATGGCTACGGGGACGGGTGTGCCTTTGAGTAGGTGGACTATATGGCTGTTGTGCGACTCGTGGATACATTGGGTACAGGTTTACGCAGAGCATTGTGCACTAGCAGCACACCTTGGTTTCCATAATGTCAATGTGCACTGGTACGGAATACGTGGGTTGCAGTGCTTCCATGTGGGTCCTTTTTGTGCCAGTTTGGTGACGCTTGCTCATCCAGACATTATTAATGTTCATTGTGGAGGGAACAGTGTAGGGCATGTAACTGGCATTTCACTGCAGTTTGCAATGAAGGAGACATTTCGGCAACTCATGGAAATGTTTCCAAAATCACGCATAATTTATTTTTGCATTGCTCAGAGACAGATGTGGCTTTGTTCTTCCTTATATGGCCCACAAATGCAGAAAGCACAGCACAGTGTGATCAAGGCTGTTTGCGCCTTTTTGCGTGACATTGGCATGTTCTCTTTCTACAACGAAAGCATTATGTTTCATAGTAGGAACATTTTTCATTCAGATGGAGTTCATCTGGCTGATGCTGGCAATGAGATCTTTCTGCATAATATCCAAAATACTGTGCAGCACATCCTGCAAGTATAGGATGCATTTTCCCTGTAGTTGTTCACCACTTTTAACGTTGAAAATACAAACTCCACAAAAAAGGCTCTTTTAAGAGCCACCACTTGTTTTTACAAATGAGTACAATGTTTTTGACGGCATCCTGCCGCCCATTGTTGCCATCTCGGTACGCGGCGCATAAGGGCAGTGTTGCCACCTGCATGCTTGCATTCAATTTCTATTTTTGAACTGTGCAACGTGGCTCTGAAAAGAACCTTTTTGTTCCCCCCCACCTTCTGGCTGTGTAGCATTTTCCTGTTGTTATAAGACATACCAGAAAAGGCAGAAGTGGAAGGGAGATTTGGCAAAGGGTACCAACCACAGGGATAAGAAATCGCACATGGAGAGTGGAAGATGTGGGGTGCACCTTACTTGGGTAGGGGCAGTGTTTGTCATGGTCCCAGAGCGCAGCCTCAAAATCACTTTGCAAATGTTCTCCCCTACACAGTACCATATCGCAGTATATGCACAATACAGTGGCCTTAGAAAAGTAGGGGTCTGTTGCACTGCGTATGTCCTCCAAGGCTGCTTGTGGGAAGCGGTCGCCCACTGGAGTGTCCCTAGTGGTGGCAGCAGCTGATGAGGAGGATACTGTAGATGACAATAACCTACTGCCTGCTTGTATGGGGACAACCCTCTGAATAGCTGCCTGGTAGTTCACTTTCACGTGCCGCTGCATGGAGGTGGTGCCATAGCTGTACAAGCCAGGTTTCCCGTGACTTAGTACTATGTTGCACTCAGTGCACTGCACCTGGTTAGCACGAGATATTGGCACATCTCCAACAGTCGTAAATAGTTTCCACACCCAGGATTGCCACTGGTTGTAGGGAATGGGGATGCCTTTTACTTTATTCTTGTTTCCTTTTCGATGTCCTTCCACATTATGACGCCTGTCCCTTGCTCAGGACTTTTAGAAAGAGGTGGTGGTGGTGAGGGTGTTGGCGCTCCTGAGTCAGAGGTAATATCAGAAACTCTGGTGGCCATTACTTGGAGAAGTAGTTTGCAGGCACACAATTGGCGAGAAAGCAATTTCTGCACGAACCAATGTGCACTTGTGCTCTTCTCTAGAAAGCCAAACAGAGCACTTGTGGGGTGTGCTCTTTTATAGGGCTAATGTGACGCAAGTGACACCGCAAAGTGGCACTAACTCTTTCCCTACAATATCTTCATGTAGAAGGAAGAGTGGAGGTTTTCTGTAAGGGTGCACTATCACTGTAACACTCCATACATTGCAGAAAAATGTCCTCTTTCGATGTGTATGGATCTGGGCCATGTCCGCCAAATAAGGCACCACGCGCACCATTGATCCGTTACCATGGTGACGTCACAATTGTTCTCCATTTGGAAGCTTGTCTGCCAGATGTATATTGGATGTTATACTTTGTGACTCGTGCATAGGTCACTTACCGATACCATGCCCGGACTACTTATATATATGGCACACGTACACTGCACATTTCTACCGATGCTTGCTGAGAGCATGATACAGTAGGTGGAATGTTTACGTGGAAAAATACTGGCAGGACGTGGGTGAACGCTTCTAGCTTGTACAACTACATAATAGGTTTATTTGCATATGTTCACCAGGGACAGTGTTACCAGGCGTCACAGTACGATATACGTGCGCAAAGTTTCCCCCCATTCAGTCTATGGGAAAAAAAACATTTTGAGACCTCCCCTATAACTTTGCCCCCCCCTGGACCAAACACCACCAATATGAATTCAGAGTGGGCCATATACTGTTTGGTGAGGATTCATCCAGGGGGAGCGGAGTTATAAGCCACCCAAAAAGTCCTCTTCCTATGGAAACAGCAACTTAACCATACGACTGTGGCCGTGTAATATATAAAGAAAACAAAGAACACTTCTGTTCTTCTGCTGTCTTGGCACACACGGGTAAAGAACTTCAAAAGGTTGATTCCATTAATAAAGTTGCCAGACTCCAGAACCATCCATAAAATCTTCAGTTTTAATAAGACATGCCGTCAAACACAGAAAAGAAACATGGTACAACACGTTTCGTAGCGCACCCGCTAATTAATCACGTACATATCATAGTTTACACAATAAAGTTTCAAATTCTTCTGGGTCGTCTCTATGGTTTCCTTCTTTCTCATTGTCCCTTTTTACTTTCTTGTCTGTGAAGATGTGGATGAGCCTACAACATGCTCCGTCTCGCCAATCAGTGATCTCTCTCAAATAAGGGACGGACGCCTGGAGACTCGATCAAACACTTCTTTATTGAGTAACCACTTCTCAGGAACTGCCTGAGCTTAAACACATCTCGCCCCGCCCCTTCCCGTTGCCCCGTGTTCCTCTCCATGTGACATAGGAGTTGGTGACGACATCACACCCCCCGATACTAAACATAAAGTTTGGGATAACGGCATCTCCTCAATGAGACGATGTGGTTTTCTTCGAGTCCTTTGCGGCCTCCTACTATTTCTCTCACTCAATTCCTGTGATAGCCAACGTGGCTCATCGGTGCCAGAATCCTCCATGTCTCCTTCATAGGGTGCATCTCGTTCCCATGTATCTCTTGGTGTGCAATGTTCAAATAGGGGTATGATCCCTGGCATTCTTCTGAAATGAGAGCTGTTTCTTGTCATGTCCTTCAGCTGTGATGAGGGACCCTTTTCTTTGTGTTATGGTGAGGGGTTCTTTGTTGAAAGCCGCCACATTCTTGCGGTTTTGTGGCTGTCTTGCAATGACGATGTCTCCTGGTTCTAAATCATTCTCTTCGGCCCTTCTTTTCTTGTCAGCCTTTTCTTTCATGTCCATTTTCCATGACGCATCCTGCTGTCTCATTTCGGCGTCACCTTCATACCTTTCCTCTTCCAGACCTATGTGAGGTAGTCTGGTTCTTACATTTCTTCCGAACATGACTTCCGATGGCGATTTGCATGTGGTACTGTGTGGGGTGTTGCGATAGTCTCTCATTAATTGACACAGTAGTTTTTCCACTGATTCTCCGCGCAGGCGAGCTATCTGCGTGGTGCGCTTAATGTTGCACATGAATCGTTCAACTGTACCATTTGCTTGGGGCCACAAAGGTGTTACCTTACGATGATGGAAACCCATGTATTCTGCGAAATTTCTGTAGTCTTGTCCCGTAAACGGTGGCCCATTGTCTGATTTTAGTACTTTTGGAATGCCATATGTGGCAAACATCCGATCCAGCGCAGGGATGGTATGATGCCCCGCCGTGGATGGTACGATTTGCACGTCAGGGAATCTCGAATATTCATCAATGGCTACAAGGATGTATTCGCCCCCTTGCAGAGGGCCATAGTGATCTACTGCAATTTCTTCCCAGGTTCCTTCAGGTAATTCAGTCATTCTTAGCGGTTCTGGTCAGGTCTGAGGGTTAAGGACCACACAAGTGGGGCAGTTCTAGAGCAGTTCTTCCACTTGGGTATCCAATTGAGGGAACGATACTCTTTGCCGCAACATCCTTTTTGTGGACATTATCCCTCGGTGTCCTTCGTGTGCAAGCTCAATGGGCCTCATTACCGGGTCCGCCTTGGTGAATGGCGGAATTAGCGCCATATTCCAAGGTGTGTGGGGGCACTAATTCCGCCATCCACCATTGCCAGTCAGCCCCATAGGGCTCCATGTTAATGGTGAAGGTGCTAATTACGTTATCGCAAATTGCGGTACCGTAATTAGCACCAAGGTCCGTTTGCGGGTCCCGTACTTAATGCCTGTAAAAACCAGGCGTTAAGGGAGGACCCGCAAAGGGACCTCGTAGTAAGGCGGTAAGGGTTTACCGGTACCGGTGCCCTTACCGGTACCGGTAAACCCTTACCGCCTTCCGTGTTGTTGGGTGTCTTGACCCACGTTTGAGCTATCATGCTGCAACATTTGGTGTTGTGGGCTTAGAAAATCCAATATGGCCAAAAAGCCCACATGTGCGCCAGAATCCAGGAGAACCACGCAGTTTGTGCGCACACCAAGATGGTCACCCAAGGTGCCACCCATTTATGCCTATGTTGTGAGCACAGAAGGGCACAGAGCCTAAAACCATTGTAAAAGGGGCAATGCTGATTGCCAAAAGCAACCCATAACTGTTGAGAATTCGTTTTCTTCAGGTCAAACATGGCTAATTTATGGGCACAAAATTATTTTACTGCAGAACTACACCAATGCCATTTGTTGAACCTGGACAATATACTTCCATGTAATATCTCATGTTTGAAATGCTTGAATTCAAGACTGATCCAAAAAAATGCATGCAGTACCCGCTTTTGACTGAGGGCGGCGCTAGCGGTCTAAACTCAGACAGAGAAACTGCATGTCAGGAGTTGAAAGAGAGGCCTTTACATCAAAGGCTGGGAGTTAATTAAAATCTTAACCACATGCTGTTCCAAGAAGACAATCTGATTTAATTAACAGGCCAAAGGCTGGGAAACCTCTCACCTCCAGAGATTCACACCAGGAGTCAGAATCTCACATGGCCTCTTGATTGATAGAAGGCAGACTGGCTGGCAGCCTCCTGGAGACCACACAATAGGCTCTTGCACTTGAATAGAACATGCTGATGTTGACTGTTGACTGTACACAAAGAGCTCCCAGCAGAAGACACATGTGATCACTGACCCACCCAAGTCTTGGAGGCGGACTCCAACACTCTGAGAACTGAATTGAAAGCAAAATATATATTTTACAGAAACACTGATAACTCTTTGTAATCAAATGACAGGAATGTATAACTTTGAGAGCCTTCATTTAAAAAATGTACCTTCGATTCAAGCCCAAACTCCAATTTGTATGATGTTCTGGGGCAAAACCCCGCTATTTATGGATACTACAGACTCTGTGTTTAAGCTAGAGACATGGGAATTTACTGGAGTATGTATGGACAGGCCGTGTATATGTGTATAATTTTTAATGAAAAACCAATATTGCAAAACCAGTTAAAAAGTGAAAAATGTTGCCATTTCTGAATGCAAGCCCCCAGGAAGAGCAGAGTTTGAACAGAGTATACCTTATGTGATATGTGATGGGTGCATGCAATTTTAAACAAATGTGTTCCTGTGCAAATATGTATTTGGGTCAAATATAGATTTGTGTGCAATTTGACAGGGGAGTATCCTTTCTGCAGACCATAAAACGCATCACCATGACACACATTTCCTTCCCCCAATCAAAGCACTGCAGAAAGCTTGACCAATGGGCAGTTGAGAGAGGGGCTGGATAGTGATGCCAGGCACACACCCATTTTCAAAACATATAAAAGAGACTGCTGGGACAGGTAGAGACATTCAATTCCATTTGCTGCGGAGCATGCTGACCGACGACTTAACATCCAGAGATCCAGACTTCAAATCCATCAATCTCCAGAACCTGTAGCAGTACCCAGAAAGCAGAGCAGTATCCAGAATCCAGAGAGGCTAGACCAGCAGAGCAGAGCTGACCCAGACCGCTGTTTGCAGAACCAGAGAGCTGACCCAGATCACTGTGAAGTGCCGAGACCAGAACCGGAGTCCAGTCCAAAACGTGACCAGATCCGTGGCGAGGCCTATTTCAAAAATATATTGTGAGTACCTAGCAGAACTGTGCAGAACCAATCTCTTAGTTAAAATGATCTAATCCAAACTATTTTAATCTAACCAGAACTGCCTCCTAGAAGTTGTCACTTGTTATTTTGCAAAGCTGTCACCTGTCATTTTCTAGCTGCAAGCTGTAACCTGTCGCTTTGAGCTTTTAAATTTCAAATCCGAAAAACAACCTTCACAAAATCGTTCACAACTCTGTGACCGTTTGGGCTAGGAACTTGGTTTAACTTTCCTCTGAAAGCTTAGAATCTTACCCTTCCAACAAGCCTAGAACCGACTTCCTTCTCCTTATACTTTCTCCGCAACCACGATTCACGCATTCACGAATTTTGCCGCGATTTGCGATTTGGCCCGATTTCTTTACTTGTAAAAACATAGCTGCTTTTGCCTGAACTGCTAAATTTCGTTTGCCTCTTAAGAACCATCCCTAGATCATTGCTAAAGTGAGCCTGAACTCATCCCAAGTATATTTCACTCACCCGGAACCTCCTAAAGGGAATTAAAACCATTTTCAGCATATTCCTCACTTCATTGCCAGCACATATAAAAGCATTTTGGGCCTGTGTTTCAAACTTCTGTAGTCTAAGCTTGCTGGGGTGAACTGAATTACATTTGATTGCATTTCTAAGAACTGTGTGCTCTCCTCTTCATTTCCTTACATTGCATAAGGGGGGAGTGGATTGCCAGAGAAAAGTGATTACATTGTTTTGTTGAAATCATATTGAGTATTTTCTGTATTGCATTTTCATTCAACATTGCATCCATCTGAAACTAGATAAAGCATTCTCTACCACCTTATTCTTCTATTCCTATTCCCAAGCGTGCTACCTCATCCTTTATACTACTCCTGGGTAATCAAATCAGTTTATTAGTAGAACATTACCCATTGTTGTTAACTGCTCATGTTCTGAAGTGTGATCTTAATTATTAATTTATCATAAAAGTGTGATATATATATATATATATATATATATATATATATATATATATATGTATATATATATATATATATATATATATATATATATATATATATCGTTTAATTTTTCTCAAATAAACCTTTTACACTTGCAAAACAGAACTACTTCTTGGCTCAGTGGGGTCAGGGGGATTCTAAGAGAGGGGTGTTATATAGGGGTAGTCATCCAGAACTCATGAACTGGACATAAAGATATATCAATAAGGGTTTCCATTCAGTATCCCAGACTAGGCATTGACTTAGCTGTAGTGCTGAATTGAATCCTCTTACAAAGTGGGGGCTCGAGCCGGATGTCTGGGTTAGATTTATCACTTGTGCCGATTAATACAGTGTGCTAACTGACAGGAGACATACATCCGGTCGGATCACCACGCTGTGTTACGCTGTAAAGCACTCCTCACAGGAACGCTCTAAGGAAACGGTCTGTTTTGCAAAAATAAAATACAAACTTCTGTAAGTCATGAAGGAACTCAAATTCCAGAATGACGACACTGGTAGACATCAAAATAGCCAGAGAGCACTTCTTACATAAGCTATTTGTGAGAGGTGAGTGGACTCATCAGGACCAAACGGTCTGGTTGCAGGCAATCGCGCAACAGGTCACTGAAACAGGGTCAGATACATGGGGAGATCAGGGTCCCCTACATGTGGCCCTGAGTGAACTATACATGGCCCCTAAGGCCAATGATGAGCACAACAAGATTGCCAGGGTAGCGACATATTTATATTTACATATGGGAGCCATGCAGGACAAATGTGCTGAAGGCCAAGATCTGGCGAGTAGGCAACTGCTGGAATTACAGAAGGCCCAATCTGATCTGGACTCTTCTGAGCAGACGCTGCTCAGAAGCCAGGAGTCAGAAAATGACAGCAGACGGTACATCACTAAAATAAAGGAGGATATGGATGTGCTGCAACAGGAAAAGGCGGACCAGGATACCAGATTTCTGGCCTTGCAGAAGGAGTACCAAGAAGGTTTGGACTCCCTACTGCAGAGCCAGAAAAAGCTGGAGCAACAGTTAGACTTCAATAGGGCATGTGCTGAGCAGGTAGTCACCCTGCAAAGCCACCTAGATAGGGAGAAGGCAGAGAGCAATACACTGATTTTGAAAGACCTGGATACCCAGGCAGAGATTGACCAGGAGCGCCAGAAAGCTGGTGCCTTCCAAAGGCAAAGGGACGACCTGGCGGCACAGATGCAGGCTCTTAGTCAGGAAAGGGATACCTTAGGCCAGGAAGTCTGCCACTTAAAAAGGAAAATGGAAGAAAATCACCTGGCCCTCCAGGGACTGGGTGACCTCCAAAAAGAACACCAGAACTTGTTAGAGCACACCAGGAGGGTGGAGGATGCTCTGGCAAGAAAGGAGCAGGCCAATAGGGACAGAGCTCAGGAGGTAACCCTCCTGCAGCAGAGACTGGCCCAGTACTCCAGGACCAATCAGGATGCACAGAGAGAAAATGAGGCTCTCTGTCAGCACAATGATAGGCTCCAATAACAGGTAGCGATGCAGGAGCGAAGGATAGAGTCTAGTAAGGCCTTAACTGAGGAACTGAAAGCGCAGGCTCTTGCATTGCAACAGGGAGCAGGGGCGGATAGAGACCAGGTTCACTGGGAAAGGGAAACTCCTGAGCATAACCTCAGGAGCCCTAGTACCAGAGGCCTTTATCTCTCTCAGTCCCTGGACTCTGCCACCCCCATGTCCCCTGGCGCACATGAGCACCGGGCCACAGGCATGGCAGATTACTATCCGGCCAGAAGCATGGGGCTCATAGGCCAGTACCTCCCAGGAATGGATGGGCGGACATCCGGGTATGGGCACCCAAGCACAGTGCAATTTAGTGGGGAACCCCAGGAGAATAGGCCCATTAAGGGCATCCTGAAAACTTCTGCCCAGTTAGGTCAGTGGGGGGGGTCCCCATCAAATCCTGGCAGCAAGGAGGAATCTGAAGACTCATCTGAACGGCGCAGGACACAGGAGAACAGGTCCCCACATTCTGCCAGCCATTCCCAGGCCCGCAGAATCTGGGAAAACCTGGAAGATCAGATTGGAACCTCTGGGAGCAGTGCCTCTGAGTCAGAGGATGAATGGACCAGGGTTACCCGAACCAAAAAGGCCGATAAGGCAAAAAAGGGCCTTGCTTAAGGACCCATTGAAACAGATTGTGGCAATCAGGAGTGTCATCACGCCTTATCATAAGAATGCCAAGTACTCTCTTTGAGAACACTTGGAGCTCTATGAGCAAATGATGGAGACTTTTCATTTGAAGGACAGCCGAAGCTGTATCCAATATGAAAAGTGGACATTCCCCCCAGAGTACTCCAGTTTCTTTGCGGGGCTGGAGGACCAAAATCATTCAAGGTGGTCCACCTTTAGGGCGGCCATATTAAAACATTTTTCTGTTCACAGAAATCCCCAAGAGGCTCGCAAGGCAGCTACAATTTGCAGTGTGGGGAGGATCAGGCCGCACAAGAGTTTGTGCAAGAATTAAAGCGTGCTTTTGCGCAGACCACCAGAAGGGTGCGCACAGACAGCAGAGAATTTATCAATACTTTTTTCCATGCCTTGCCCAAATACATCATGACCCAGCTCGTGAGAGATTTTCACGAGAAAAGATCTTTAGACTGGGTCATTGAACAGGCTACCTGGATCTATGAGGTGCAGAAGCCTATCGAAAATAAAAATAACGCCCCGAAAAACCCCAAAACCAACAGCACCCCTGCTGCTGCCAAGGTGGCAGAGGTAAAGGTTGCCCCCGTTTTAGATTTGGAGATGGGGGGCCTAAAAACCTGCCTGCACAAAATAATTCACAGCCCAGAAGGCCCTCGGGCCAGTCACAGGCAGGGAGTCGAGGAGGTAGTCCCACAAATGGGGTCCCCCGCTCCCCTGACTATGTAAGTCCCCGCTACAAGGGAAACTGACCAATCCTGGGTTATGTGTGGACTCCTCCAGCCCAAGGGGGGGGGTCCTGCCAAGCACCTGACCCGGGGAACTTCCCTCCTAACTTCCCCCAGGAGGGCAGAAATTCTCCAAATCCTGGGAAGAACTTTTTCCCCAGGTATCCGCCCAATTTCCAGCCACAAAATCATTCATCCTTCTTTCCCCAATTCCCTGAGCCCAGACAACCTAATCCGGGAGAGGGGAGGCCAAGGGTGGAGGGGTACCCAAATCTTCCCAACCAGGGGTACTACCAGAGAAGGGATAGCTACCCTTCCCGGGATCAGCCCAGGGGAGAAAATAGAGCCCCGTATAAGCCTGAGCGGGTTTCACAACTTGAGGGCCAGGTCCAAAATATGGCACGAGATCTGGGTCACATACTGAGGGCTCAACAGAACCCTCAGATGAGCATGCCACCGCTGAATGCCCCAAACTCTGGACCTGGTGCTCCAGAACAATGACAGGGGCAGCACCCCGATAACCCACCGGTTCCCAGGGAGGAGGCACAAGGGGAAGGGGGGTGTCAAGCCTTGGAGGAAGCTTCCTTCCCAATGTGTAAACAGCCCCTGGAAAACCAGGAACCGGAAACAAAATCTCCTACCCCTGAAAGCCTGTCTCCCAAGGAGCAGAGGGGGGGTAGGAGAAACAAAGGACCCAAACAGACCCACTTTGTGGAGGAGGTACAGGTCTTCCAATTTGAGGGAGAGGGATCCTCAGAGGATCCTGGGGAAAGGACCTTCTCCTTCAGAGATGGGGGAACTCCTCCCAAGGAAAAATGGATCCCAAGGGATGCCAATTCAGACTGGGGAGACATGGAGACTGAGCTACCGCCGCCCATCATCTCATCCCAGAACCCACAATACCAAAATCCCCTGGTTCAAACCCATCCTGATGACTGCCTCCAAAAAGGGCGGGGTGGCCCAGAACCGGAACCAGGGGAACCCACAATGGCTCTGATCTCCAGTTGCCAACTTTTTCTTTCAGATTCCCAAGGCTCTCCACAGAATTCTGCCCAAATCTCTTCTCTCGCCATGTCCAAAACCAGAAAGTTAGCCCACCAGTTGTCCAAAAATGTGCATTATCTGTGCCCCCTTGAGGAGAAGGAGGGAAGATACTATGCCCCGGTACAAGTACAGGGGCATGGTACAATTTTGGCACTGGTGGACACTGGATCCCAAGCTACCCTTCTGTCCAAAAGGGCCTTTGATGAGCTAAATGCGGGAAGGGGGGAGAATTACCGTATTCCTCTCACCTCTCTTCCTGGACAACTGCAGAACTTTGACGGGAAGGAAATTCCCGTTGAGGGGACTGCAGACTTGGACATTAAAATTGGGCAACACAAGGTGAAACACCGGTCATAGTAGTGACTCCAGAAGGCACCCCTTGTTTACTAGGGAATGACCTCCTGAGAAGGTTGTCACCCCTAATAGATTGCGTAAACAAGGTCCTCTGGACCCAGACTAGCCGACCAATAAAATCAAAACAGAGTGTCAACCATGTTAGTTTAAACGGCACCTGCCACATGGTTGAACAAAAATCTGACCAAGTAGAATTTCACTTCCGGAACAACCAAACTCCAGACTTGACAGCAATAGCAGTAGGACAACAGACTGGTGATGGGGGGTCCTCTCTATTTCTGAAAATCAACCTTCCTTCCAGTTTTAGGTGGTATTCCACACTGGAAGGAAACACCCTGAAATTCTTTACTAATCCACAATCAGAAACTCCCACTCCTATAGTCCAGAAAGATGTGAAATCAGCTCAGAGCCTGGCTGATATTCAGCAAATGGGAGAGCAGTTGTTCATCCCTGTTCAGTTAAATGATGGGAAGGACTCTGTTCTCGCTCGAGTGTGCGTGAACAACGGTAAGAGCTTCATCAGCGAAGCCATGTTCCGCCAACTCCCAAAAGATCCAGCCATTCCCACATTCAAACTGATAGACAAATGGGAAATTGACCTGGAAGCACCCAATTCCAAACATCTCTTGCCAAGCAGGTGTATGCTCAAAATCTCCATTGGCAACAAGAGCATAGTCCACAATTGTTGGGTCGTGCGAGACGTCACTGCCGCTTTTTACTTAGGCAGTGACATTCTCAATCGCTTTGCCATTAGTTTGGACCTAATAAACTTCAAAGCTTGGTCCCGATTAGCGGATAATCCCATGGGCTTTGATGATCCAGAAAAAGCATTTAGGTCAGCTCAATTGCTACCTTATGCAGTTGAAATTCAGATCAAAGAGGAAGTCACCATCCCAGAAAGGACCCGACAATTCTCCCTGGAAGTGAAAGTTAAAAGAGGACAATATTTGCAAAACCTTGATGCTTATATACATCTAAATACTTCTCTCCAACAGCAAGGGTTGGAGGTAAACCCAACTCCATTAGTCAACATAGAACATGACACCATTCCAATAGAGGTGGATAACAGCGACTTAAAGAGTATTACTCTAGCCGCAGGCACCATTATTGGAATGGCGGTTGATGACCGACATTTTTCCATTGATTTAGGAAATGAACTGTTAGGACCAATCCCCAAGGACTGTTTTGACAGTGACAGTGATGACAATACAACACCAGACAGGATTTTTACCCGGCATGGGGGGAACTTCCTGGTGTACCCTTCCTGCCCTTATGGTAAGGAAGATGTGACTTGTGACTTCAGGAGGGATGAGGTGAATTTCCAGGTCCATGAGGGTTGCCTTTCCCACCTGAAGGCTCCAGTCCAAATCAGCACTCTGACCGGGGACTTATCCACCCAGCTGGAGGAGGCCGCTGAGATAGCCAAACCAGAAGTCTTTCCAGGCTTCAGGCAGATAGTGGAAGAGAGAGTCAACCGAGCTGATTCCTGTGTGACTCTGGAACAAAAGCAAAAGTTGAAACAAGTTTTCTTGGATTTCCAAGATCTCTTTGCGGTACACTCATATGACTGTGGTCGCACCGACATACACACAACAACAATTCCCACGGACCCTGGAATGACTCCAGTGTTTGTGAAGCAATATCGTTTGCCTCTCGCATCCATGGAGTCCCTTACTGAAATAATTAAGAACCTTGAGTCCCGGGGAATAATTCATCCAGTCCACAGCACTTTCAATAATCCGGTGCTGGGAATATTGAAGCCAAACGGCTAGTGGAGACTCTGCGCCGACCTCAGGGAGCTCAACAAATGGGTCCATACTTCCCGATCGCCTCTGCCCTACATTGACCAAGGGCTGGCCCAGATCCAGGGGTCACAGGTATTCACTGCAATAGACCTGACCAATGGATACTGGACTGTGCCTGTCAGTAGGGAGGACCAATACAAGCTGGCTTTTACCTTTGGGGGCCAGCAGTACACATGGACCCGGACTCCCTTTGGATACCTCAACTCCGGCAATGAATTCAACATTTTCCTACATAAGGCCATGCCTGACCTGGGTGCGAGGGGTAACCTGGCTTATGTAGATGATGTCCTCATCAAAAGTTCATCTGTGGAGGAACATATAGCGGAGATCCGTTATGTTCTGACGCAGTTGAGGGCCGCCGGAGCAAAACTTTCCTTTCAGAATGCACAGTGGTGTAGAACCCGTGTTAATTTCTTAGGGCATGAGATTACTCCTCAGGGTCTCTGTCCCCAAGAAAAGAAAGTGGAAGCACTCCAGAAACTGAAAGACCCCACAACTCTGTGGGAACTGAGAAGCCTCCTTGGACTGACTAATTACAGCAGGAAGTTCATTGAAGGCTACGCAGAGATCACTAGACCCCTGATTCATCTCTTGAAGGGGGGGTCAAGTGGAATGGGGTCCAGAACAAGCCGAGGCAGTAAAACAACTCAAAAGAAGCCTCTCACAAGCACCTTGCCTAGCTTACCCTGTCAGAAACAAGGAGTTCTTCCTGGAGACGGGGTTCTCTAATACGTGCTTGACGGCAGTATTATACCAAAAGCATGACAAGGTCAATAAAGTAATCTCCTATGCGAGCAAAACTTTATCCTCTGTGGAGGAAAAATTCAACGATTGTGAGAAGGCACTCCTGGCAACGGTGTGGGCATTGAAGAATTACCGCCCGTTTATCCAGGGGGAACACATCATAGTGGAGACTCCACACCAGCCTCTGCAATATCTCCAAAGTGATAGAATCCGGGCCGGAAATGTGAGTAATTCCCAAATTACTTCCTGGATTCTGTCAATGCAAGACTTTCCTGTGGAGGTCAGATATGGCCAAAACAAGAAGAGTCCCCTCGCGCAAGGTCTGGCTGACTTGCATGATTGTGCCAGAGAAAACTGTCTCGAGGACGAAAGTCTAAAAATCAAGGACAACACGGAGGCATACCTTAATTCCCCACACAAAGTCTTTGAAGAGGACAAGTGTGAGGGAATGCCCACTGTCTATGTGGATGGATGCTCTTACCATGTTGACAACGACGGGGAGAAAGAACTGGTGGCTGGCGTAGGGAATGCATGGGTTAAGGAGTCCCCAGAACCCTCCGCTGGATACAAAATTGGTCCCCGAAGTAGTCAGGTGGCAGAATTGATGGCTGTGCATCAGGCCATCCTCACTGCTGTCCAGCATCAACTCCACGAACTGGTCATAATCACAGATTCTGATTATGTACGGAACGGGTTCGTGGAGCACCTGGTTAATTGGAAAACCAGAGGCATGTTATGTGCTAACAACAAACCCTTGAAACATGGGAAGTTGATCCAAAACATTGATGATCTGGTCACATCGAATGGGATGACCATCTACTGGAAAAAGATCAAGGGTCATTCCAAAGTAGAGGGACCAGACAAAACTGGAAATGACTTAGCTGATCAGCTGGCCAAAACCGGGGCCATCCAAGGGGATCTAATCGAAATAGAGTCCCTGTTGGGGGAAATCCAGGTCACTGCTATCACTAGGTCCCAGACAAATGCTCACAATGATCTTTCAACTGCTCAATGGAGCAAGGAGACCCCTGATGCTGATTTGATTACAGCTCAGAAGGGGGATCCAATTATTGGTAAGTTTTACCAACACCTTGAGGACCCTGAGAACTTTCCCCTGACGGATACCGATTACATTGGGAAAGAGGACCTAAGAGTGTTGATGAAATGTCCAAAAATGTTCCGGATCCAAGACGGTTTGTTGGTAAGGAAATCCAAAACTGGCCACGATCAGTGGGTGGTTCCTACCTCATTCCGAAGCCTGATGTTAAGTCACGCCCATGATGCGGCCCCCGACGGTCATAGGGGGTTTCACACAACACTGGAAATCTTAAGAGAGGTTGCATACTGGCCACACATGCGGCAGGACCTTGACCAATACTTGAAGGGGTGTCTTGTGTGTGCACAATTTCAGCCATCATCCCTCACGCACCGTGCACCCCTCCAAAAGAGGGGGATGAAAGTGCCATGGTCAGATTTGCAAATCGACTTTGTAGGCCCTGTAATCCGCTCGTCTAGAGGTAACAAGTACATGTTGACCGTTACATGCTTGTTTACCAAGTGGGTGGAATGTCTCCCAGCCCCAAACTGCAAGGCAGAAACAGCAGCTGCCCTGATGATTAACCACATCTTTTCCCGTTTTGGTCTACCTCAAAGGATTGAGTCAGACAGGGGTAGCCACTTCACCAGTGAAGTAATGACAAAGATGTGGGAGATACTGGGGGTCAAAAGGAAGTTACATATTGCTTACCGGCCAGCTTCTTCGGGGGCAGTAGAGAGATATAACTGAACCATTGTGAGCATATTAAAGAAGTTTGTGGCAGATTCTGGGCCAAGTTGGGATATCCGATTACCTCTGGTCCTAATGGCCATCAGATCTACCCCTTCATCTGCAACCAAAATGTCACCATTCGAGTTGATGACTGGACGCAAGATGGTGCTTCCACAGCATTTGCTCTACAGGACCCAAGAGCAGACACTCATAAATGCCTCCACAACTCATGAGTATGTGGAGAATTTAAGGAAACACCTTCAACATGCTTTTGCCTATGCTCAGCAGAATCTAGAAAGATCAGCTGAGAGTATGAAGACCCACTATGACCTGAAAACTTCCAGGAAGGGATATCAGGTGGGGGGCTGGGTCTATTTATACAATTTCCAAAGGAACGAGGCCAAACAGCGAAAATGTTTGCCTACATGGAAGGGACCGTCGGAAATTATAGATAAGATCTCCCCTGTGGCCTACAAGATCCGCATCCCCAAAGGCGGTTTGGCAGAGGGGGAAGACAAGTGGGTCCACATAAACCAGTTGAAGTGTTGCCATCCCAGGCACACTTTGCAGCAACTGGAGGAGTCCTCTGTAATCCCAGAGGGTACCGCTCCAGAGTAATTCAATTCCAACCCTAAAATATCCTACATATAACCTATCAAATTCTGTGTTTCTCAAGTTTATGTGTTCCTGTCGCTTAATTTAAAAAAATGTGCATGTTCATATCTGTTGAGTTCTAAAATATATATGCCACCCCACTATATCAATGGTGGGGGAGAAATGTCCATGAATAGGTATTGCCGCTCTTCCTTTGTCATCCTAGGAGAAAGAAAACCTGGAGACTGGCCAAGGAGGACGATCCGGAGACCGGGAGCAGAGACGCAAGGGGCCCGGGGTACCGCCCAATATTCCCATCAGGACCGGCGAGGAGAACCGATCGATCAGTACCGGATGGAGGAAAAGATGCTGAACTGTGCCTTTGCAGAATTGGGAGAAGATTATGCAGACATACCAGTACATGGGTCAAAACACTCTTCGCACCCGACTCCCCATCGACTCAGATTTAAATTGCAGTCGGGTGGGGGGCTTTGTTGGGTGTCCTGACCCACGTTTGAGCTATCATGCTGCAACATTTGGTGCTGTGGGCATAGAAAATCCAAGATGGCCAAAAAGCCCACATGTGCGCCAGAATCCAGAAGAACCACGCAGTTTGTGCACACACCAAGATGGTCACCCAAGGTGCCACCCATTTTTGCCTATGTTGTGAGCACAGAAGGGCACAGAGCCTAAAACCATTGTAAAAGGGGCAATGCTGATTGCCAAAAGCAACCCATAACTGTTGGGAATTCGTTTTCTTCAGGTCAAACATGGCTAATTTATGGGCACAAAATTATTTTACTGCAGAACTACACCAATGCCATTTGTTGAACCTGGACAATATACTTCCATGTAATATCTCTTGTTTGAAATGCTTGAATTCAAGACTGATCCAAAAAAATGCATGCATTACCTGCTTTTGACTGAGGGCGGCGCTAGCGGTCTAAACTCTGACAGGGAAACTGCATGTCAGGAGTTGCAGGAGAGGCCTTTACATCAAAGGCTGGGAGTTAATTAAAATCTTAACCACATGCAGTTCCCAGAAGACAATCTGATTTAATTAACAGGCCAAAGGCTGGGAAACCTCTCACCTCCAGAGATTCACACCAGGAGTCAGAATCTCACCTGACCTCTTGATTGATAGAAGGCAGACTGGCTGGCAGCCTCCTGGAGACCACACAATAGGCTCTTGCACTTGAATAGAACATGCTGATGTTGACTGTTGACTGTACACAAAGAGCTCCCAGCAGAAGACACATGTGATCACTGACCCACCCAAGTCTTGGAGGCGGACTCCAACACTCTGAGAACTGAATTGAAAGCAAAATATATATTTTACAGAAACACTGATAACTCTTTGTAATCAAATGACAGGAATGTATAACTTTGAGAGCCTTCATTTAAAAAATGTACCTTCGATTCAAGCCCAAACTCCAATTTGTGTGATGTTCTGGGGCAAAACCCCGCTATTTATGGATACTACAGACTCTCTGTTTAAGCTAGAGACATGGGAATTTACTGGAGTATGTATGGACAGGCCGTGTATATGTGTATAATTTTTAATGAAAAACCAATATTGCAAAACCAGTTAAAAAGTGAAAAATGTTGCCATTTCTGAATGCAAGCCCCCAGGAAGAGCAGAGTTTGAGTTTGAACAAAGTATACCTTATGTGATATGTGATGGGTGCATGCAATTTTAAACAAATGTGTACCTGTGCAAATATGTATTTGGGTCAAATATAGATTTGTGTGCAATTTGACAGGGGAGTATCCTTTCTGCAGACCATAAAACAGCATCACCATGACACACATTTCCTTCCCCCAATCAAAGCACTGCGGAAAGCTTGACCAATGGGCAGTTGAGAGAGGGGCTAGCTAGTGATGCCAGGCACACACCCATTTTCAAAACACATAAAAAGAGACTGCTGGGACAGGTAGAGATATTCAATTCCATTTGCTGCGGAGCATGCTGACCGACGACTTCACATCCAGAGATCCAGACTTCAAATCCATCAATCTCCAGAACCTGTAGCAGTACCCAGAAAGCAGAGCAGTATCCAGAATCCAGAGAGGCTAGAAAAGCAGAGCAGAGCTGACCCAGACCGCTGTTTGCAGAACCAGAGAGCTGACCCAGATCACTGTGAAGTGCCGAGACCAGAACCGGAGTCCAGTCCAAAACCTGACCAGTTCCGTGGCAAGGCCTATTTCAAAAATATATTGTGAGTACCTAGCAGAACTGTGCAGAGCCAATCTCTTAGTTAAAATAATCTAATCCAAACTATTTTAATCTAACCAGAACTGCCTCCTAGAAGTTGTCACTTGTTATTTTGCAAAGCTGTCACCTGTCATTTTCTAGCTGCAACCTGTAACCTGTCGCTTTGAACTTTTAAATTTCAAATCCGAAAAACAACCTTCACGAAATCGTTCAAACCTCCGTAACCGTTTGGGCTAGGAACTTGGTTTAACTTTCCTCTGAAAGCTTAGAATCTACTCCTTATACTTTCTCCGCAATCACGATTCACGCATTTGTGAATTTTGCCGCGATTTGCGATTTGGCCCGATTTCTTTACTTGTAAAAAGATAGCTGCTTTTGCCTGAACTGCTAAATTTCGTTTGCCTCTTAAGAACCATCCCTAGATCATTGCTAAAGTGAGCCTGAACTCATCCCAAGTATATTTCACTCACACTGAACCTCCTAAAGGGAATTAAAACCATTTTCAGCATTTTCCTCACTTCATTGCCAGCACATATAAAAGCATTTTGGGCCTGTGTTTCAAACTTCTGTAGTCTAAGCTTGCTGGGGTGAACTGAATTACATTTGATTGCATATCTAAGAACTGTGTGCTCTCCTCTTCATTTCCTTACATTGCATAAGGGGGGGAGTGGATTGCCAGAGATAAGTGATTACATTGTTTTGTTGAAATCATATTGAGTATTTTCTGTATTGCATTTTCATTCAACATTGCATCCATCTGAAACTAGATAAAGCATTCTCTACCACCTTATGCTTCTGTTCCTATTCCCAAGCGTGCTACCTCATCCTTTATACTACTCCTGGGTAATCAAATCAGTTTATTAGTAGAACATTACCCATTGTTGGTAACTGCTCATGTTCTGAAGTGTGATCTTAATTATTAATTTATCATAAAAGTGTGATATATACATATATATATTGTTTAATTTTTCTCAAATAAACCTTTTAAACTTGCAAAACAGAACTACCTCTTGGCTCAGTGGGGTCAGGGGGATTCTAAGAGAGGGGTGTTATATAGGGGTAGTCATCCAGAACTCATGAACTGGACATAAAGATATATCAATAAGGGTTTCCATTCAGTATCCCAGACTAGGCATTGACTTAGCTGTAGTGCTGAATTGAATCCTCTTACAGTGTAATGCGGCCCAATGACTTTTTTCTATTACTAATTTGGTTCCCTTGAGTAGCAATCCTTCCTTTGTTTTGGCGAGTTCCTCTCTTACAGCCAGTAGACATGTAATGTCTTGTTTGGTTTCATTTCCAACATTCTCCTTGAGTTGCTTTGCATGTTTCCAGCAACCCGTCTCAACACCTCATGATGATCTGTATTGCTTGGTCCGTGTTGGATTCTCTGGTGATTTGTTCCATGTCCAAACCTTGCGGGGCATTTTCTTGGACCACATACATTATGTATTGGTCCGCTATGGATGGGTCTGGGCTGCAATCTTGACTGGGGTGACGCGAAAGGAAGTCCGCTGGATTTTGTTCTTTCCCTGGCCGATGGATGATGTCGAAGTGGTAGTCCTGCAGTCTTAAGGCCCAACAAGCTATCCTAGGGGGCATTTTGGCCTGAGCTTTGCATAAATGAACATTAGTGCCTGGTGGTCTGTGACTATTGTGAAAGGTTTCCCATATTGAAATAGATGGAAGTGCTCACATGCCCAAACCACAGCCAAACCTTCCTTCTCAGCTTGTGAGTAAGCTTGCTCAGTTTTTGATAGGCTGCGACTTGCAAAGGATACTACATGAATGGCTTGACCATCTTTGTGATCAAGTTGAGTTAAAATGGCCCCTTGTCTAACTGGGCTTGCATCCACGATTAGTTCTGTGTGCCGCTGTGGATCGAAATACGCCATGTTCTTGGCATCCGCGATGCGATTTTTGATGACTTGGAATGCTTGTTGGCACTCATCTGACCACCTCAATTCTGCCTTGGTTTTGGTGAGGGCTCTCAGGGGTGCATTGACCGATGCAAAGTCCTTTATGTATCTTGTGCAATAGCTTGCTAGGCCTAGAAATGATCGCAGATCGGTGACAGAGTTTGGTGGTGTGGTATTTGTGAGGGCACTGACCTTCTTGGGATCCGGTGTCATTCCACTTTTAGAGAAGATGTGTCTGAAAAATTGTAGTGTTGTCTTCCTAAATTCACATTTATCTTTGTTAAGAGTGAGGTCCACTTCCTCCAGTGCCATGCACACCCGCGTGAGTGTATCATCGTGCTGTTCTTGAGTTTACCCAAACACTAAGATGTCATTGCTATAGTTCAGACAATTTGGCACATGTTTGATGATGTTATGAATTTCTGAGTGAAAAATTTCCGCTGCTGAAGAGACTCCGAAGCTGAGTCTTTTGTATGTATAGAGACCCAGGTGAGTAGCAAATGTGGTGATGTACCTGGATCTTTTGTGGAGTTCTAATTGATGGTACCCTTTATTGAGATCCAGTTTCGAAAAGACATTGGCTCCATTGAGCAGATGTACCATATCCGTGATCCTGGGAGATTGATGACGTTCTCTCAAAATTGCTTTGTTTGGCCTTCGCATGTCCACACAAATGTGGATGTCTGAAGAGTCTTTCTTTGGTACGGGTACTATGGGGGACACACACGGGGTGGGGTCTTCTGCGGGTTCAATTATGTCCGCCTCTAGGAGTTTGATCAGTTCTTTTTCTACCTGCTTTTGTATGTTGATAGGAATTCCCCGGTAGTGCTGTGCTACAGGCGGGATGTTTTTGTCAAAGTGTAGTTCAATCTGTCTGTCCTTCAATTTTCCTAGTCCTTTAAACAGTGCAGGGAAAACTTGGTCAATTTTTGCCGTGGGATTCAAATGTTTGTGCATCATGAGCCTGTACAGAACATGGATTAGCCCCATGTCGACGGCAGCTTTGTAGCTAAGAATGCATCCACTGTCTGTGGCTGCTTCTAGAACGTGAATGGGTATTTCTTTTGTGTGATCTTTGTATGTACATGGTGCCATGAAGAAGCCTTTGCATGCTAGAGGTGTCATGGAGCCGTATGGAAAGATGAGCGCTCTGGCTGGCTGCAGACCTGGTACATTTGGCATGTTGTTGTATACCTCCTCTTGACCACGTTGACCGTGGCTCCGGTGTCCACCAGAAATTCAGCAGTCACCTTGTTGACTTGGATTATGAGCGTGGGGCTGTTCTCTTTCGCGGTGGGGTACCCTAGTGCATATAGGTAGCCTTTCACCCGTGGTTCTCCTTTTCTTGGTTTCATTTTGTTCCTGAGGTTGTCCTCTGAAGAGGCGCTGGAGACACTGTCTGATTGTGTCTGTTCCACCAAGCATCTGACATATCTATGAGGACGCCTCCTTCGCCCTGAGGATGCAGGCTTGTTGTTTCTCCATTCCTATGCTGCTCTTGGTTGTCTTCAGTCTGATGGTTCTTCCTTGTTTCTGCGGCGTGTCGAGTCGTTCTGGTGGTGTGAGTCGCGACTGGGGCTTGGACGTCTCGACTCTCTTTCTGGTGTGGAATGTCTGTTTCTTCCACTTCCCCGCATTTTGCTACAATATATGAAGCGTACAGCCTTGTAATGGTTTTCCCCCCACATGCAGAGCAAATTTGACCCATGGCGTGGCACGTGCCTTCATGTGGGTATTCATGCCCGCAACGAGAGCAGAATGGATCTGTGTTTTTTTTAGGTGTTCTCAAGTTTGTGTACACTCTCATGCTTCCCGTGAGTGATGGTGATGCCATCAATACCTTCCACTTGTGCTGTCAGTGCCGCCTCTGATCGGGCCAGGCGTAGGATCTCTTCAAGGTTTCGTGGCTTTTGCAATAGTCGTCTCCTGAAATCACCGCTTTCACACCCCACTATGATTTGGGAGCGAGGTGCCTCCTCATTTGAATACTTGTTGAAGTCACAGTGTTTAATTTTTACTCTTAGTCTCATTACAAATGCATCCATTGTCTCACCTTTCGACTGTTTTGTGGTATGGAAGATGTGCCGTTCATAGTCCCCATTGGTGTGTGGCATGAAGTAGTCGGTGCGGGTGGTTTTGAGGTTGGTGTAGGTGTCTATGTTGTCTTCGGGAAGTTCATCTAGAATGTCTCTTACATTTGACCCTATGGCATGAGTCCCTTAACCATTTCTTCCACCTGGGCCCCAGTGTGCTGGTGTCACTAAGATCAAAATTGGGGGGCAGTTGTGATATGAGGCTGTCCGTCATACTTGTGCGTGCTACTCGGGCAGGTGTTAGCTGTTTGGTTAGTGATTCCTCCGATGAGTCATCCGGCATGACAAATGTTTCGCCGGCGTGCACTTACAATTTGTCGCAGTAGGAGAGTGGGGAGCCGCCTTGCTCCACCCCTTTTGGCTGCTGCCTGCGCAGGAACTTGCAAGGTGTTGATATTTAGAGAGGCGTGGGGAGCCGATGCGCTCCACCCACTTAGGCTCTTGCTATTTTGGCGGGAAGGCTGTGGGGAGCCGATGCGCTCCACCCACTTATGCCGTTGCTTTTTTTGGCGGGAAAACTGTGGGGAGCCGATGCGCTCCACCAACACATTTCTGTCGATAGCAGGAGTACGGGAGTGACGAACTACCTCCACGTGAGGATCCGATGCATGTGGGGAGGCGATGCGCTCCACCCACTGCAGCCTTTCCAGGGCTAACACTGTTGATGGGGATGATCCATCCCGAATGCAAGGAGCCACCTGGAGTGTGTTCTTTGCCGTTGGCGGGTACTCGCAGTACCCCGCCCGGAATCCTGACGATTGTGGCTGGCGGGGAGCCTTCTCACTCCCACCCGCCTTACCTTTACCGTTGCGCCTTGGCAGGGCCGCAGCCTGCCGCTCGCCAGACTCTTGATGTGTCACGAGCATGAAAACGTCAGAATGGTAATTGTCGTGGCGTAGATTCTTCCACCTCGTCGCCAGTGTGAAGATGTGGATGAGCATACAACATGCTCTGTCTCGCCAATCAGTGATCTCTCTCAAATAAGGGACGGACGCCTGGAGACTCGATCAAACACGTCTTTATTGAGTAACCACTTCTCAGGAACTGCCTGAGCTTAAACACATCTTGCCCCTCCCCTTCCCGTTGCCCCGTGTTCCTCTCTACGTGACAAAGGAGTTGGTGACGACATCACTTTGTCTTTAATGCTTTAAATGTTTAAGTCCTTCATTGTTGTTTTTACAGTCATTTAGATGAAAGCCATATATTCAAGCATGCATGCAGTCAAATGCAACTGCCATTTTAAAGATGTTTACATGGCAGGAAAAGGATGCAGAAATAGAATAAAGCATTACTATTGATTAATTGTGGCACCAATATAGAAAAGGCATTATGTGACCTGATTATGTTTGTGATTACATCTATATTGTATGGCGTTTAGAGTAGAAAATGACTTTTGTACAATATGACACCCAGAATGAAGTTCAAATCACTAAAATTGAAATGTATAATATACATCATTAAAACAACGGTAATCGTAAAATCGATGTAAAGGAGTACCATATATAGGAAAACAAGTTCCATTAATATTAACCAGTCACAGTTTATTTAAAGTCTAGTGCTCGAGAAAGTGCAAGGTGCATACTCACTTTAGTTCATTTTATGCGTCATATTTGAATATGTCACAGTGAATTGCCACTATAAGGGCTTCATTCTGTGGGAGTCTGCATTGTAGGGCATTGCAGGCAAAATGTTGTGTATGCCAAAACCAACATATACAAGAATCGAGTGAAGAATGGCATCCAGTTAAGATGACGGAATGCGCTAAAGTGCATGATGCAATTCCCTAAAATTAAACACACACTATTTGACAATGTATGCAAGATAAAACCCGACATTCTGAACAATCACATCTTGTTACAAAGTGACTGATGCTTGCAATAAAGTGCATAGTGCATTGTAACCAAGCATGTCATGGTAATTTATCAACATACGAGCATTATATAATTAAGGCCTTCGTTGTATTATTTTAGGCTATGTAGCTTGAGCTAAAGAAAGACATTTCATAAAGTGACCTGTGCTTTGGCATAAAGTGCAGAGTACAGTGCCTTAAACTAGACATGTAGACAAATATTCAGCATTAGACAAATTATATAAGGCAAAGTGCCATACAATTTAGTAAAACCGCAGGCCATAGCGGAGTAGGGGTTCTCACAATAAGATCATAGTGCATATCTATTCGAGCTAAGATGTGAAACCGCCTAGGCCTTTCCGTTTGACACGCTGATATGATAGTTCAAAGTGCAAAGTTGTATTTCATTGCGGTTCTGGATCTAGACACTTACTCATTAATGAGTAATAAAGTGCATGGTGCCCAATGTTTCTTGTTTAATCAATGTTACAACGGAAAGGCCTATTGCACCTAACCATATAGAAATAAATCAGAAAAAACGAAAAACCAACAAGTTTAACGAAGGAAGGAAGAAAGGAAAATAAACAAAAATGATTCGAGAAAAGAGGCTGAAAAGAAGGACTAAAAAGAAGACCCAGAAGTGTCCAATATTTCACTGAACTTCTCCTGTGGCAAGAGTATTCAACCTACACCATAGGAGCATGTCACGATAGTGCTGCGACGGACATCTTGGTAGACACTTGGGGAGTAAATTTAAGCCTTTCCTTTCTACCACTATCGAATAGCTTAATGTATCTCGGTCACCTTGTTGTACTGTGTTTATCCGAAGCCCCCTCTCGCCCATCAGCTTCACGCTCCTCAGTACACAAAGTCGTTGCCCCAGGATTGTCGATGAGCACCACCTGCCTGCGCACCTGGAGGGCCACAGGGGGCCAAGTCAGCAAAGTTAGGGCAGCACATCTCACATAGTATAGGGAGCAGGGGGACCCAGTAGCGCGACACACACTCACCGCAGGTGTTGAGGCAGCAGTGCGCCCCGGCACCCCAGTATGGCCTCCTCTGGGTTTGCTGCAGACTATGCGAGAGAGGAGGGGCCGAGCCAATCCAGCCACAAGCCTGCCCAGGAGCAGCGCTCAATGAGGAGTTCAGGTCTCCTCTAGTCAGGAAGACAGCCAGTCCATGAAGACACCAGATAGCAGCAGCCAGCCTGCTTCGGGAGTGCGCACAGTCCCCCCTGGCTCAGCAAGGTCTAATAATCAGTGACCGACATGGAGTCAGCAGGGGTGGTGGTGGTGAGTGGATGAGATGCAGCGCCAGTGAATCGACAGTTGTCACTTGGATCAGTATCCAATCCTGCGTATTAGCTGAGCCACCAGTACTCCAGGAACCAGCCAGAGAGCCGCCACAGCAAGCCACTCATGCCGTCCGGGGCAGATACAGAGGAAAAGCAGCCTGTGCAGCTGCGGGGCAGTTGAGGGGCCAACTCTGCCACGCTATCCCTCAGAAGACCCTGCAGAGCACGCAGCAATTACCAGTCAACCCTTTGCACCACAGCAGCTCCCCCTGTTCTGGGAGACCAGTGGGCCGGGTCACAGCTGCACTCCATGCGGGGCCGGCCACAGCAACACCGATGTTGGCCTAATCCTCGACTCTCCACAATGGGCTTGGTCACCACAGCCCACCAGAGCTGCAAGCAGCGCGGGCAGTGCAGCCTCAGCAGTGCGGGCCTCCACGCAGCAGCAGTGGACCTCGGATGCAACAGGGTACAGCTGTGGCTCTCATCACGTCACAGCCGCCAGATTCCACATGTGGAAAGCCAATGTGTTCCTTCATATGTTTCCCACTTAAGCGCTCACAGTTTGCACTCTTGAAGGATGGGATGAGGTCTCAGGCTGTAGAGCCAACCATTCAGGCAGCCAACTTTTTTTGCGTGCAACAGCGCCCACCTCCTCAATGTGCTTTTGATGATCAAATCTTTCGGCAAAAGTGTAAACGAAGCGCATTTCATAATCAGTTTTGTCTCGTAAGAATTTCCGTTGCTTTCTTAACTTAATTCCTTCTTCATAGGAGGTTCAGTTGGAATTGACATTACGCTGGACTTTCTTGCCTTCTTCTGTTTCTGCAATATCCTTTAGTTTAATTTCGATCACCTCCATGTGTTTCAAAATCTCCATTCTTCAGGATTTGGCATGCTCATTGGTAGCTTGGCCCCTTTGCTGTAACACTTCTGGGTCTTGATCCTCGAATGGGGGTGTAATCATGATCCGCAAACCACGTGGGATTCTGCCAACATCTGCTGTTTACGCCCACCCCCTTTTTTTTCCCTCGAATCCATAACAATATATACATATTTATATCTGCAACTATCAGGTTATGTCCATGTTCCATTTCAAAGTTACACTCCTTTTAAACTTTTCAAAATTTAGCAACTTTGCACCATTTGTTTTCAATATCCAGCACTTGACTATTTAAAAAAGATATGTTCGATTAATGAAAAACATGCCCAATTAAGGGAATGTAGTAAACATGTATGCTTGCTGGGATGCTTATCCAGTGCTCTACAGCTGAAGACAGTAAGCATTGTGCTCATAGAAGAACATTGAGACCATATAAGAGATAAAAGAAGAGTATTATCTCCAGTTGCAGTAAGAATGCTATGACTTTGGTTTAATGAAGAACAAGAGATATCAGGGTGGCTTGTTTTAAAGGACCTTTTATGGGACATATCATTAACGGTATTTGCTGGTCTTTCCATCGATCCTGTGGGAGCAGGATGCAGCTATGCAAGCCTCTTGGGGCTCATTGGGGATTCTTGAAGGTACTGTAGTGATGCTTTTTTCACATACATAGCTTCATATGGCAAAGGGTATTGTGTCAAGAAATGCCTATTCAGTCCATGCGGCATGTCTTCAGAACAAGAAACAAAACAAAAGAGCTAATGTCTGGAAGGTTTAGAATTAATCTTAAATTCTGGCATTGCTCGGGTCAACCCTCCAGACCATCGTTCTTGGCTTGCCAAGCCATAACAAAAGGGGGAAAGACCATATGCAATTGATTCTTGTTTCCATCCCTAAACATACAGTCCAATCTGAACTGCTTGGTCACATTGTTTCTGCACAAAACCACAATCATTCCCAAACATGTTTCGGCCTTGTTGGGCCTCATCAGTGAGGAGTAGCTTGGGTCTCTATACCCAGCAGGCACTGGACCCCCGTCTGGGCATACCTGTCCCACGCTGGGTGACAACAACAAAACGAAAGAAGTGAAGAATGGAAGGTTTATTATTTGTAATCTATGGCATTGCTCTGGTTAACCCTCCAGACCACTATTCTTCGAATGCCAAGCCATTACAAAAGAGGAAAAAACATATGCAAATCAGGCTTGGTCCCAGCCCAAATAGGGCAGTCCAGGCCAAACTGCTAGGTCACATCCCTTCTGCACTGGACCATATGCATCCCCAAACATGCTTCGGGCATGTTCGGCTTCATCAGTGAGAAGTAGCTTGGGTCTCTATGCCCAGCAGGCCCGGGACCCACATATGGGCATACCCGTCCCACTTGGGGTGTGACTACAGCAAAACCAAAGAGGGGATGGCAGGAAGGTTTAGAATTAATCTTAACCTCTGGCATTGCTCTGGTCAACCCTGCAAACCATCGTCCTTCACCTGCCTTAACAAGCCAGCACAATATTTTCCCTCGTTACTATCAATTATAATTTATTTCACTTGCATGGGAAAATGGGTGCCCAACTGATGGTCTTGTACAAAACATTCAGCCAGATGACATGTGACATGATCTGAGTACTTGGATCTGTATTTATAGCTGGAGATCAGACATGTTCTATATCCTCTTCCCTCTGGAAACTCCACAGTCTCTCAAGTGATGTTAAGCTGCCCCACTCTGTAGCACTCTTTTTTTCTGACAGTTGACGTGGCACTGAGTTGCATGGCTCAGAGTGTGGCTGGGAAGGGTTTTAAGGCTATCTCCAAAATACCTTCAGGACAGTGAACATTTGCTTCCTCCTGCTCTTCAAGCTTTAGGGGCCATTTCCTAAGGGAATAAACTAGTGAGGCTCTTTCCCATAGGTTCTTCTGTGTATGCATTATGGTATTGGCCAATAAAATGTTCTTGAGCAAACACATAGTTTGTAGAGTATTCCCTTTCCAATGTTTGTGTTAGCCATTGGCTATACTGAAACCCTACCCAAAGAGAAGGTACCGAGCTGACTGAAAACATTTACTGTATAACACGCATCTCAAGGTGATGGTCAAACACTAGTTGGGCAAGTAGGATCCAGGTGAATCTGAATAGTCGAACCTTTGCATTTATGGCGAGGGAACCTATAATTACCACTATTATTCAAGATGCACTCTGTACAGTTGGATTCACATATTCATAGGTTGTGACACAGGTAGAGGAAAGGAATCTCCAAAAGTGCACAATTTGCTTCAGGAAGTGTGATGTCAAGACTAGAAAGTAACAGCATCCCCCACCCCTTGAACAACATGGGATGTTCCACTGGCAGAAGGAGCTCCATTATGGAATAGAGGAAGGAATTGGTAGGGAGAATCTTTTTTTAGACTATCAGGATCCATCCAAAATATAATTTCCTGGCAATTGGGGATAGCCCTGTAATTGCTCAAAAATTCTACTTTACTGGAGGCAAAAAAGCACAAATAAGAAACGTGTTCAGTAATCTCGTATACCAAACCCACTTCTCACCTCCATAATGGGGTGTGGGGGGACAGGGCTGAGAGGCCTTTAGAGGGTAGGCGGCAAGGGTAGTATGTGGGTAGCCTTCAATCATCAGCAAAATTGGTAGGAGGCATGTTAAAACCAACCAGTTTGCATAAAAATCAGGTCAGCGGAAAAAGTACGTTGGAGCTAGCACATAGAACTATCTATTGCATTATAAACATACTTAACATTAGATCTTGCAGACAGAAAAATATCAAAAATTATGTGCTAGTATATTGTTACTTTTATATGGAAGTCCAGGTGTTTTGGACTAGAACTGCCATAATCCTCCACCATTCATACATAATTACATCGGATCATGGGAGTTAAAGTCCAAAAGATCTGTAGAGCCACCTAATGAGCGGCCAGGTGTTAGTACTAGACAATCTCCTGCAAGAGCCAGCAGTACACATTTATGATATGATATGGCATTTGTAACGCGCCTATACACAAGTGTTTCAAGGCGCGACGAGGCAAGGAAGTGGGAACAGAGACAGCGATCTTACTAGGTGTTAAATAGCTGCTTCTGTAGACTTCTTAAGGTTATTGGTAAGTTCTTTATTACAAGTTAGATAAGCTCTTAAGCATAGAAAGACCACCGGGTCCCATCACCCTGGCTCAACTGATTATAATAGAACTCTGGGACTGACGCATATCCAAACATTCCACAAGCTGTCATGGTGTTCCATGCCAGCTCACAGATATGTATCAAGTAATAGAGACCACTGGGTCCCATCACCCAGGCTCAACTGACAAGGTTGGAACTCAGTGGATAGGCTCATATCTACACATTCCAAGAGCTCTCACAGCATTCCATGCCAGCTCATAGTAATGCATCAAGTACATTACAACACTAGGCCAAGTGACACTGAGATCACGCAAGTGCAGGGGAGGCAGATGTGTCGAATAAAACTTGACATTTCTCTATTACCAGTGAAAAGACAGTGGACCAACTTAGGAAACGTATTTTAACTTCTGACATTGCTAAGTTACAGTATCAACAGCACATTTCCATAATAGAATACATTTATTGATTTGCACCCTTCTTTGTAAAATAACATTTCTAGTTCTTTTTTTCACAAGGCACTCAATCCTAGAGCATTGAAAGTGCGCCTCCGCTATTGTGTGCACTTGACCTAACTGCATTTAAGAGTAAGCTTTACTGCAGAGTAAAGAAACCATATTGGGTCTGCAAGGACAAGGAGATAAACTCTTTCCTGGATGAAAGTGCAAATGTAATGAAAACTACCGTCTTCAGTAGGCCCTGCTGAACATGGACACAAAGAGAGGTTTAATGAAAGACCTTGAAAACACATCCTTATATACTGAAAAGTATTTCATCAGAAGGCTGCCATAACCCGGAAACTGTACTCCCTGTACTGCTAGAATAGCAACACCACTTAGACGTCATGCTCTATTGAGCTGTATTCAGCTTTTCAGGAGATATTTTCTATGCCCAGAACATGCTATGCTTCATATTGTAACTCTCTTCAAGTTCCACCCACACAAGATAGCAAATGGGGAAGGCCACCAGCAAATCGCAGCCCCCTCACAAGAGGCAGGCTTTCTTCCATTTCACTGACGCAATACGCGCCCTTTCAATACATATGCTGTACCCAAACAGACAGGTGTTTTCAGAAATACGAGAACGCTTGGAAGAGAACGACTGCAAACTCACTCTCATTTCTTGGTTCATTTCATGTTTGAGTGAAATAGCTATTTTTGCAACACTAAGAAGTATTGGTTTCAGTACACAACTGCATACCACATAGATTAGGTAGTTCAAATCGGTATGCATGCTCCAACACAGCATTCTGGGACATGCACCTTTAGTCACAATGTTTAGGTCTGCCATGAGAAAGCATTACGTTTCTGCCAGAGCTCTTTCACTGGTACGTAGAGGCAGAGTGGTACCAACCAGCATCTGCGCAAGGCATGTTAGGCTGCATCACGGTGAAGCTGCCATTGTGGGACTGGCCAGTTCGCATAACCAAGTCCTCGGGCCTCATTATACGGATGGCGGTAAGGATTTATTGGTACCGGTAAAATACCGGTACCGGTAAATCCTTACCGCCTTACTACGAGGTCCCTTTGCGGGTTGGGGGATTTAACGCCTGCTTTTTGCAGGCGTTAAAATCCAACCCGCTAAGGGACCTCGGAGCTAATTACGGCACCGCAAAATCGCGGGGAAGGGCAATGGTGGAAGGGGGATTTACCGCCCCTCCAACCTTGGAATGGGGCGGTAAATCCCCTTTCCACCAAGGCGGTGCCGGTATTTTACTAATAGCGCCATGGCTCACCGCCTACCGTGTAATGAGGCCCTTACTGTTAATTTAGGGGGAGACAGTTTGAATGTTGCCTGTACGAACGTCATTTGTTTACCCTTATCAATGCATTGATATTTTTTTCCGCCTGCAGTATGTGCTGCATTTTCATTTATTCGTTATTTTCTGGTAAAAAAAGAGCTCCGTGTTGAATGGCTAAACAATGACATTTATTGTTTTGCCATACCAAAAAATATGCAACATATTCCCATCTCTACACACAAGCTTGAACATATGCTGTGGTTAAAGAGGGAAACTGGTAAAAATCCCTAACAATGAGAAAAGCGGTGGGTTACTGCCTCTTGGCCAAGGCCCTGATATAGGAATGAGCCTGCCTTAGAAGCCAGGACTACTGTGTAAGATTAGCGAGAGTTGTAGAATGGTGTTTAAAATCTCATTTCGAATACTCTGTCTAGACCACTGACATTTATTTCCATCCAAGTGCTGCTTTTATAGGGGAGGTGCGAGATAATAGTAATTCTAGCGGTATTTGCTAAATACCACTGGATTTACGATCCACCCAGTTCCGAGTTTTGTCAAATACCTCTGCTGGTATTACATAGGAATACGACAAGAGGTGTTCCAAGCAGTCTTTCTTCTGAAAGGCCGCCTATTTTTAACTCCACTGCACAGGTAGTGGTACACATTAATAAGTGTGTCTAAACATTTATTTTTAACTTGTTTTCCCCTGTACAGAACCTAAGTTCAGGTGCTTCCTTTCAGTACAGTGACAATTGGTCATACTGGGTGATTGTAAGGGGTTGCGAAAGTGACCATCCCTGGCTCGCCCTTGCACCACCTTAGCCATCTAATGCGTAAACAGGGTAATATCCTTTTCCCTATAAGGAAAAGACTTGTTTCGTAAACTGCAACTCTAAATTACCCGGATCCTCGCCCAAATTGATTGTGAGAATGGGTAGAAAAAATGTTTACAAAATTCCATGGTTGGTCAGCACTGGCAGAGTTGATATTTTGGGAATATCGCTGGCGGTATTACAGAAATATCACCTCCACCAGTACGTCTGAATTGGATGGACTTTGTGAAATACCACTGGTGATGGTGGTGTCGAGCACAAAAAATTATAAAAATTGTCCAACTCACAATGAACTCATTAGTCGTTTTATTTTTTGTAATGGGAATAGGACGCTCCTGAATGCATGGATAAACACAGACACGTATTGGCATTAGCCAAAAACAATGCAACTACCACTACCACTACCAAAACTATAACATCTGCTAAGATTAAAACGAGAGGGCCCTCAACACAGATAAGTGTTGAATCCCCCTGAAAATGAGCAAAACCGTGCAAGCACATCATGGTGAGGGTTCCATTATAGAATGGGCTATTTTGTAGATTTGTTTATAAACCAGCCCCAGGATCCAATGAACTGGAAAGCCATGTTAGGCCCAAAATGTTCAGAAATACCTTCTTTTCATGGGAGGGCACATGGCAGACTGAAAAGCCAGCATCAAAATTTTGAAACTGCTAATGTGCCTAGTGAATTCAAATGTATGTACTTCTTCAGTTAAAGCAAGGAATGTGTGGAAAATGAAACCAGGCTGCAGAAGGGTATTGGAAAGGCACATTGTGAGCTGACAAACAAAAAGGCAGCATTTCATTTTCAGCTGCCAAATAAAAAAATCAGTTTTCAAAGAAAGAGAAACACAGTTACTATATGGCCCTTGCATGCAAATATCAAAGCAAAAAAACAAAAAAACAAAGGCCTACTTTACATTCAAGGTGATTGATGACTCAAGTGATCATTTGCAAATACATAAATTGCTTTCATGGCTTTCCACTCCTGTGAGTGCATGTGCAGCTTAAAAACAATGAACAGATGGGAAAATGATCAGAGGTGGCAAGACACAATTATAACAAAAATCAACAGAAGCCCTCATGTGCCCATGGAAATGTAGCCTTCACAAAAGTGTCTGTTTCTAGAGGCATGACTTTAAGTTTCTATTTTATGAGAAGGGCTCAGTTTCTATTCAGATTACTGAAGTGACCATGAAGGAATTTTATTGGGGCCAGTTTTTTAAATAAGCAACACGATGACCATGAGCCCTGAGAGCAGAAAGACTGATGGCTTAATTGTAGGCCTAAGTCAACAACAGAGCAGCAGAGACTGGAGCAGATGTTAAATGTAACTGTGAAATGAAGGTCAGTATCTGCATATATGTTTGAAGATTCCCATTAGTTTAAATGGACAATCATAGTTTATTCATTTTCTCAAGAATTATAAGTTTCACTATAATGGTCCAAGGATCACTAAAAAGCGACTGAACAGGCCCAATAGTGAAGTAACCCTTTTTAAAATTCGACCTTGGGGACAAGAGTTACAACCTAAAATGTGTTAACTCCCAGAAAATTTCACAAAGCAGAGATTTGGGGATGTCACAAATTAATAAATTAGATATCCGGGTAGAACATCTTGGGGCCGATTCATGGAACAAACGTGCGCCGAAAATCTTCGCGCAAGCATGCGAAAGCATGCGCAAGCGGAAAAAAACAGGCGCACGCATGCGATTCATGGAAGTCCCTGCGCGTGTTCACCGCGGGATGTGCGCCAAACCCGTGCATGGCGCACAAGTCACTGCAACATCGCGAAAGGCGTGCGCGACGCGCACAGTGAAAGCGCACAACCTCAGCGCACACACCAGAAAGTGGGCGGGACATGGGGCATAACGCGCGGAATGGGGAACAACACTCGAAAATAAGGGCGTAACTGGGGATGTACTGCAGGGAAGCAGACGGAACGCCCACACGCACTCGAACCACACGTATTCATGGAATCGAATAGGGCAAAGCCACGCACAGCCAAAGACACGCACAAGCTGAAACACGGCCGCCACACGAAGGCAGGCGGTGGAGTCCCAGCGCATCAAAAAAGTGGCGCGCGGGAAGTTAAATACGCGATTGAGCGGGGTACGTGTATTTCGGGGGTGCGCGGGAAGTCAAATATGCGATTGAGCGGGGTACGTATATTTCGGGGGTGCGCGGGAAGTTACACACGCGATTGGCCTGGGTACGTGGATTTCAGGGGTGCGTGAGAAATTCTACACGCGATTGGCCTGGGTACGTGTATTACAGGGGTGCGCGAGTAAATCTACACGCGATTGGGCTGGGTACGTGGATTTCAGGGGTGCGCGAGAAATGCTACATGCGATTGGCCTGGGTACGTGGATTTCAGGGGTGCGCGAGAAATTCTACACGCGATTGGCCTGGGTACGTGTATTACAGGGGTGCGCGAGAAAATCTACACGCGATTGGGCTGGGTACGTGGATTTCAGGGGTGCGCAAGAAATGCTACACGCGATTGGCCTGGGTATGTGGATTTCAGGGATGCGCGAGAAATTCTACACGCGATTGGCCTGGGTACGTGTATTACAGGGGTGCGCGAGAAATCCTACACGCGATTGGGCCTGTGCGAGTGGGGCAGTGTATTACTTGGGTGTGCGGGAAGTTGAAGAGGAGAATTGCCAGTGTGGTCCTCCCAGGTCTCCCCTCTACCCCCTCCACGACCTCTGCAGGCAGCCCACACCACATGGGACTACCCTGCACCCCTGGTCATGTCCCGCAGGCAGCCCATCCACCATGGGCATGCCCCCCAGCCAAGCCACATGTCCCCTTGCACCCCCACCCCCCAGCACTGTGGGGCACCTGCCAGCAGGCCCCCAACCATGTCCCACTCATGTCCCCTTGCACCCCCACCCCCCAGCAGGCCCCCACTCATGTCCCCTTGCACCCCCACCCCCCAGCACTGTGGGGCACCTGCCAGCAGGCCCCCAACCATGTCCCACTCATGTCCCCTTGCACCCCCACCCCCCAGCAGGCCCCCACTCATGTCCGCTTGCACCCCCACCCCCCAGCACTGTGGGGCACCTGCCACCAGGCCCCCACCCATGTGTCCCAGCACCCCCACCCCCAGTCACCAGGGGCAGCCTCCACCAGGCCCCCACCCATGTCTCCCACCACCCCCACTCCTCCAGTCACCAGGGGCAGCCTCCACAAGGCCCCCACCCATGTCTCCCACCACCCCCATCCCCCAGCCACCAGGGGCAGCATCCACCAGGCCCCCACCCATGTCTCCCACCACCCCCACCCCCCAGTCACCAGGGGCAGCCTCCACAAGGCCCCCACCCATGTCTCACACCTCCCCCACCCCCCAGTCACCAGGGGCAGCCTCCACAAGGCCCCCACCCATGTCTCCCACCACCCCCATCCCCCAGCCACCAGGGGCAGCCTCCACCAGGCCCCCACCCATGTCTCCCAGCACCCCACCCCCCAGCACTGTGGGGCACCTGCCAGCAGGCCCCCAACCATGTCCCACTCATGTCCCCTTGCACCCCCACCCCCCAGCAGGCCCCCACTCATGTCCCCTTGCACCCCCACCCCCCAGCACTGTGGGGCACCTGCCACCAGGCCCCCACCCATGTCTCCCAGCACCCCCACCCCCAGTCACCAGGGGCAGCCTCCACCAGGCCCCCACCTATGTCTCCCACCACCCCCACCCCTCCAGTCACCAGGGGCAGCCTCCACAAGGCCCCCACCCATGTCTCCCACCACCCCCAGTCACCAGGGGCAGCCTCCGCAAGGCCCCCACCCATGTCTCACACCACCCCCATCCCCCAGCCACCAGGGGCAGCCTCCACCAGGCCCCCACCCATGTCTCCCAGCACCCCCACCCCCAGTCACCAGGGGCAGCCTCCACCAGGCCCCCACCCATGTCTCCCACCACCCCCACCCCTCCAGTCACCAGGGGCAGCCTCCACAAGGCCCCCACCCATGTCTCACACCACCCCCACCCCCCAGTCACCAGGGGCAGCCTCCACAAGGCCCCCACCCATGTCTCCCACCACCCCCACCCCCCAGTCACCAGGGGCAGCCTCCACAAGGCCCCCACCCATGTCTCCCACCACCCCCAGTCACCAGGGGCAGCCTCCACAAGGCCCCCACCCATGTCTCCCACCACCCCATCCCCCAGCCACCAGGGGCAGCCTCCACCAGGCCCCCACCCATGTCTCCCAGCACCCCCACCCCCAGTCACCAGGGGCAGCCTCCACCAGGCCCCCACCCATGTCTCCCACCACCCCCACCCCCCAGTCACCAGGGGCAGCCTCCACCAGGCCCCCACCCATGTCTCCCAGCACCCCCACCCCCCAGCACTGTGGGGCACCTGCCAGCAGGCCCCCAACCATGTCCCACTCATGTCCCCTTGCACCCCCACCCCCCAGCAGGCCCCCACTCATGTCCCCTTGCACCCAGGTCCTGACGAAACACAATCATGGCAGTAATGGGCAGCATACCCAGCACAAACACCCAGCCAAGGATTGCATCCACCCACATAGTAGATGCAATTACATGATACAACCCCAATGCCAAGTATGTAAATGAACACATGTCCGTCACACACACATACACAATGGGTGCAAGTGAATGTCAAAACCCATATCATGACATGCATGAAACCAATGAGAAAATACCACAAATGTAAGTAATAAATATATGTATTAAAGATGAAAATGAAGTAAAGAAATAAAACACACAACAATGGGGATGACAAAACAAATGGTCCATGTCCGAGAACGAATAGAAAAAATCAAAAAACAAAGGAATCCAAAAACTAATGTAGTCCAAAGCAAAATAATGGGGGGAAAAAATAAGGAAAAACCATTGCCTCATGGTGAACACAAATATAAATCCAACAAATGTTTTTCAAACATCAAACTATGCACAAGAATATCCCAGGGTCTATGAGCCCAACACCATAAATGAAACCTACTACTACTAACTAATAAAAAAAATATATACAGAAAAGTGGCCATTGTCCGAGCGGTCCGAAAAAAACTTAAAAAATAAAGGAAACCTAACACTAACTAACTAAAGAACTATACACAATGGCAGCGGGCAAGTCCTGCGGCTCACTCTGTGATGTTGCCGGCCAGGGCATCATCGAACTCCATGTCGATGTCCCGGAGGCGGGACTCTGTCCTGGCCCCGAGGTCTCGCAGGGACAACCCCGTGTTCACCCCAAACTCCCTGCGAGCTTCCTCGAGGCACTCAGCCCGCCCCAACGTCCGACGCATGGAGAACTCCGCCCTGACCATGGTGAGCCGCTCCTCTTCCGCCCGCTGCCGCTCCGCACCTATCCGCTGGACCAACTGCTCCCACACGGAAGACACTGCCATCCCAGGGTTCTCCTGCCCTCCGGCCGATGCCTGCCCCTCTGATCTTGATGGCCCCGAGCCATGATGCCTCCCACGTCGAGCCTGCTGCTGCCTCCGACGCCACTGCCTCTGCCAGCACGACGGCATCCAGGCTGATGGAATCCACCGATGCCGTCGTGCACGTGCCCTGCCAGATGATGCCGGCACATCCTCCATCTGCAGGGGGACAGTTGCTGGTGTGTCCACCCCTGCTGGACCTTCGACTCCCGACTGTGGCAGGGGTGGGGTCCCCATCGAGCTGGCTGCGTTGGTCGGGGCAGGTCCACAGGGGGCCCTGGTGGCATCTGGGCCGGAAGACGGCATGGAGCACGACTGGCGCATGGCCTCCACAGAGGAGGAGAGGGTCGCCAGAAGGCCACACACATGTAGGAAACCCCCGACCATGGCGGCTCCCAAATGGTTCACGTACGCACGGTGCTCTTCATGATGATGTGCATGCTCCTCCCGGGAAGCATGCACCTCATCACGAATGCCAGCCGTGCGCAACGCGACACCAATCAGGACCCTCTCCACACGGCCAGGGGTCCCCTCGTCCGCAGGTAGAGGAGTGTCAGATGACATGGACATCTCCCCTACCTGCGGACGGGCCTGGGATGGGGCATCCCTGCTGGTGCATGGTGGTGCAGTCACAGTGTCAGGGACAGTGACATGCACAGGCCCCTCCAGGGCGACATGTGCTGCCTCCTGCCCCTGGCCCTGGACTGCACCACTTGCACCAGCGGGGATGCCCCCACCAGGCCCCATGTGTGGCTCAGTAGCGGCCTCCTCCCCCTCTGTGGAAACCACCAACCTGGATGTCTCCACGCCGTCTTCCGCCGTTGCAAGCCCCTGTGGGGGCTCACCCACCCCTTCCGCTGCAGCCGTGGCGGCATCCCCGCCGCTCTGCTCCACAGCGCCTTCTCCGCCCTCTTCTTCACTTGCCACTGTGTAGAGGGAGACATAGAACACAAGCATCAGGGTACTGTACAATGGTCCCCTAGACAGGAAGCAATAGCAGATGAGTGGCACTGTCATACATCACTTCCATCATGTCCCTCCACAACACATGGGTCAGTGCAGGCAAAACACATACAGTAACAGGCATGGCGCATGCCATGGACATTGGCATACATGACCAAGGGACTCATGATTCATACAATGTTGGTTTTAAACACACATGCATCATGGGTCTTGCCATCACATGCACACACCTCACCGTTGTTCCATCCATCTGGCCTCGTACACCACAGACGCAGTGGATACAAGGATGACTAGGCTGCATCAGTGAATCTGAACATTGTCACAGACATGTGTCATGCATCCATGGCATGTACAAGTCACAGACACGCAGGTCAGACACACACACATGGACACCATACGTGTACATGGGACCAGCACCCATCCCTCACCCCCACCCATGTCCAGGAACAGAGACTGCCATGCTTCCATGTGTCCATTCCGCACAGAGCCCCCCATGTTGCAATAGAACACATGCACCAACCATGTGGTTCACACATCACTGTACACACATGCCTGACCATGATGTCCCTGCACACACACATACGTACATGGCCTATGTCACACATACAGGCAGGTATCAGACAACCAGCACACTCCAACATGCCCTGTCTCACACAGCAATGCTTGGCCACTTACCGCTCAACTCCAGATGGGTCTGCCTCTGAAGGATCTGGGTGTGGAGCGCTGGGTCTACGCGTTCCAGGACCCTCATCTGGATGTCACTCAGGCGTGCCCGGCCCCCCTCCGCGAGGCGCCGGCCTTATTGAGGGTCCTGGACCTCAAGTCCTCCCAGCGCTTCTTGATGTGCTTGATGTCGCGGGTTGCCACCCCCTCCGCGTTGATGGCAACCACTACATCGTCCCAGATCCTCTCCCGTCCTTCCTTGTTGGCGCGTGGTCTTCTGAAGAGGGCATCATAATGCCCCAGGACATGCTCCACCAGGACACCAACTTCCTTCTCACTGAAGCTGGTGGCCCTCTGCCTCTCTGGCTGGGGGTCGCCACTGGTCTCAGATGGTGCTTGCCCCGACATGGCGACCCCCGAGGCAGGCGTGGGTGGGCAACTGGCTCCTGGGGCTGGGCTGTGGAGCGATGGTATCCCAGTCGGGAGTCTACTGTTCCAGCAGGGGTGGACACAGAAACTGTACCCCTGCAGATGGCTGATGTGCAGGCACCAAATGGCAGGGCACGGTGGCAGCAGGCAGGCAGGCAGGCAGCAGCAGATGGCACGTGGGAGGCTGCTCGGGGAACTGGGGGGCAGTGATTCGGCCTTCTGGGCAGGAGCGTGGTCTCCCGTGTGTTTTCGCGTGGCCAGCTTGATACGGAGTGATTTGGCACGTGAAAAATCTGCACGTCAGCGTGTAATTCGAGGAAAGGCCCTTAGCGCGTAAGCGCGTCTGCACGCATACACATTTTCATTGGACCAAAGGCCCTCAGCGCGTGAGCGCGTCTGTGACGTGACGTGCGAGGGTGTATCCCTCATTGCACGTGATGACAGAACACACGTGGATTTCAACCAATCGCGTGTGAAAGTTCACGGCACCCCGGAACACACGTACCCAGGATAATCGCGTGTGGAACTACCCGCGCACCCGGAAACACACGTACCCAGGCTAATTGCGTGTGGAACTACCCGCGCACCCGGAAACACACGTACCCAGGCTAATCGCGTGTGGAACTACCCGCGCACCCGGAAACACACGTACCCAGGCTAATCGCGTGTGGAACTACCCGCGCACCCGGAAACACACGTACCCAGGCCTATCGCGTGTACGCTCGCTCCCCTCCGATCACACGCGATGACACCCGAATACGGGAAACAGGCGTCAACGAGTCCGTCCACACGGAGGCGTCCCGCGGACAGCATAAAAGTTCGCGCAAACAACAAACGCGTATATACAGCGACGATGAATGCCCCATTTGTTGCTGCACTGATCGTGGGACACCGCAGGAGGAGGAGAATAGCCAGGGCACGCATTTTTGCACCACGGACAAGCCTTTTTGGGATGCCTGACGACCAGGTCTACGGCAGGTATAGGTTTCCACCCCATATCATCCTAGACCTGGTCAGGGAGTGGGAAGATGACCTCACATCCCCCACCCTTTGCTCCCAAGCATTGAGCCCCTTGGAGAAGCTGCTCAATGTCTTGCATTTTTTGGCCACTGGGTCGTTTCAGCGGACCACTGCCATAGTGGGGGGGGTCTCACAGGCCACGCAGTCACGCTGCCTACACCAGGTACTGGCAATCATGACAGCGCGCCCCTCAGTCCGCAGGCACATATACATGCCCAGAACACCCGCAGAAAGGCAGGCCGTTGTCCTGGATTTTTTCAGGGTGGCACACTTCCCCAAAGTGCTCGGTGCCATAGATTGCACCCATGTGGCCCTACGTCCACCTAGGGCCACTGAGCACATCTACCGAAACCGCAAGCACTGGCATTCCATCAATGTACAGGTGGTATGCGATGCAAAGGGAATCATCACCTCTGTCTATGCAAACTACCCTGGCTCCACCCATGACAGTTTCATATACAGAATGTCCGCCCTGAGCCGGGCCCTGGAAGCTGGGCAGCATGGCGACACATGGCTCCTAGGTCAGTACAAATGCCCTTGCACATGCATGCAAGTCACACACAGACAAATATCCCAACCCTAATAATCTCAATTATTATCACCTCCCCAGGGGACAGTGCCTACCCTCTGAGCAACCACATGATGACGCCAATCCGGAACCCCACCACACCACCCCAGGTAAGATACAACACCGCCCATATTGCAACCAGGGGCATAGTGGAGCGCACATTCGGAGTGCTCAAGTCACGTTTCCGCTCCCTTGACCGCTCTGGTGGGCAACTACTCTATGCACCACCAGTAGTGTGCAGGATCATTGTGGCAGCATGTGTCCTGCACAATGTTGCAACACGGCAGGGCGTCCCGGTGGACATGGTGGTGCCCCCACATCCCCAACCACAGGCACAGGCGCTGCCCATGGGAGGGGACAGGGCACGTGGCGAGAAAGCCCGGACCCAGCTTGTGGCCACATTTTTCACCTAAACTCCCACCCCTGCGGAGTGCACACAGGCCTGGCACATACCAGGTGAAAATCGATGATGACAAAGTGACAGTCAACTGTCACAACCCTACCACCCTGAGATAGTTGCCATGGAAGTGCCACATCGTCTGCATCCCTAGCTGCTTAAACACAAGCTATCCTGTGCAACCAAAATGCACACATATGACATGTGACATGACATGGGCCATACACAAGTATTCCAAGGCGCAATGAGGCAGGGGGGGGGGGGACAAGGGAACACAGAGAACGGTACTACTAGGCCAGGTGTCATTGAGATTGTGCAAGTGCAGGGGTAGGGGGAAGGGAAAAGTGCAAGGGGAAGGGTGGGGGTGAGTCCAGTACAGGGGAAGTAGGCCAAAAAAATAATACATAGGTCGCCTGGTGGCAACTGCAAAGGTAAGTGCAGACAAGTGCTGGGAAGGGAGGGCTGTAGGGATAGAGAGACAGTACTGCAGTGCAGGGGTTGCCAGGGTGGCAGTGCAAGTGGACAGTGGCTGGGCCAGGGACCGAGGTTGGTGAGAGTGTCCCAGTAGCAGCTCCTGTGCAGTTCCAGTGAAGAATTCTGCAAGGGAGAGGCAGAGAGTAAGCAGAAGCAAAGAGGAAGGTCTTGAGGTGCTTCCAGAACTGGCGATGGTTCCCCTCAAGTTCAAGTCAGGCAGGAAGTCTGTTCCAGGGGGAGGGCCCTGCTGCGGAGAGAAACCTACCCCCAGCTAGTTGCTCTGAGAAGCGGATGACCTGGACATGCAAGGTGTGCATCACACACACCTGCAAAACAGGCCATGGCCATCACTGTCATGTCAGTCAAACCCTCCCAAACATCAACATGACATGGCAAGCAATACCCATACACCGACGCAGTAACGATAAGGTACACATTGCCATGTCCTAAATGTACAGTGGCATCGGACAATGAAGCCTGACCCGGAATCAGATGAAATGACAGACCAACAAAATGTCCCACCCAAAATAAGTCGTTTCCAAATGCATTGCAACAGTCGTAGACGTAACATCACAATGAATGCCTGTCTATATGCACATTATGCATTGCAAAATCAACACTGCAGCTCATGTGTGCAGTGTCCTACTCCTGCATCACACTGCTCAGCGCACAGCACAGTGAACAGCCATTGCGTGTGATGCACACCCTGAGCATCACATCTAAGTGACAGACTACATCAAACATCGAATTGGGCATGTACTGGAACCATAATCGGTCACAGAACATGTGCTGCCGGGACACAGTGGGCACCAGAAGGCAAACAGTGTACACGTGGATATGCAAGGGTGGGAGTACATGGAGTGCATCCGAGTGCAAAAGTGTGGTTCTGCAGGGACATGCACTCCACATATGCATGTGCACTCAAGTGACCATCAGTGTTCCCTACACATCACATGTGAACATCCACCATGTGTACACCCCAGCATGTCAAACCACAACTATCCCCTCGCACCTGAAAGGAAAACACAACACATGAACAGGCATTGATCAGCAGAACACAACATGTACATAGGACAACAACATTACAATGTCAGAGTTCCCATCACACTGCAGGGCAATGCAACTATCAACAACAACCCCGCCTCCCTCGCAAATGACCATGACCCACTGAACAACTGCACCTGAGTCATGGAGCCTCCAACCCTCATTTCCACCTGGCCACAGGATCACCTTTACCCTTCGTGTCCATCTCCCACCTTGTGTGTAAAAAGATGCCTGAACCCTCAGAATCCACACTCATTTCCAAAATCACAAAATCCAAGGCATGAAAACGAACCCAAACACTCTCCAGTAGATGACTTGACGTAGCAGTACCTCACAAACACCAAGTACTACCACAATGATGCAACAACCAAGGTAGCACAGCAGAACAATGTCACGACAGGATTTTAGACATGTGTGGTACATGACATAGGATGATGCACCATGAATGGATGTGTACTGTCACAGGTCCCCTGTACAGGCGCGGGAGTCTCATGAAACAACCACCCACACCATGGCCCGGGTGCCTGCAAGGTCAAACTCACACAGGCCCCTGAGATCATGGTGGGGAATGAGGTTCAGGGATATGCAGTCGGGACAGGTGTAGACACACTGGATGACTGGAATGAGTGGCAGGTGAGGGGAGGAGGAATGACACATGAAACTAGGGAATGCACGAAAATGTACAACCTGCATGAACACATACACAATCCAAACAAACTTGGACATCATTGTCATGGCCTTCTGTAGTCCAGGCTCAGGAGTGGTACGAACCAACCACCCCCTCTAGGGTTTTGGCGCCTGCAAGTTCGGGGCTTACACAGGCATACGCAACCCCAGTGGGGAAAGAGGGTCAGGGAACGTTGCTTGGATAGGCACGGGAAGCAGGAACACCGGGTAGAGGGTACAGGTTTCAAAATTGCATAGGATCACGGGTGAATAGGGAAAAAAACATACCAAATAGGACCACACATACATCCATGCATCAGTACACTCCCCAGCAAGCCTATGCAGGGCAGTTTGTAAGGAAAACAACAAGACACTTAGCTCTGGTTTTGAGTGCTGGCCTCCTGCCTGCGCACTCTCAGGGCCGGTTACAGGAGCACTGCAATGCTGCAAAGAGAGACACAGTCAACAACCTGTATGTGCCAATTACACAAAAACACAACACAAAACATGCCCCACAGCAACAAACTACTCTACAAACAGACAATCAGTGCTCGATGCTTCGTACCCATATATAACATCACCCCTGTGACGGGTCATACACAGTCAATGCAGTAAGTCAGGCGCTGGTGGGTGCGGGGCAAATGGAACACCAATGTGTCACAATTCACACAACATGCAATGTTCCCTGGGTAAGCAGACAGACCCATATGGCAAGCCATGACTACAGAGCAAGTTGCGTACCACCATGACCAAAACAAAGTTGGCAGTGCATTTATCATGAAGTACGTGGAATAGACATGCACTGCACCCAAGTATGTCCCTTGCTGTATGTCCCTGTGAGCTGCCCCTTTCCATGTCTCGGAAGGCTACATGGTTGATACAAGTGCCTCAATGAACCTTGGTGTACCGCAGGGTATGTGCCACTGCCCCTGCATGTGTCCCAGACAACCCTACTATCAACAGCCATCAGTCCACAAACACATCTGAGCTGCATTGTGTGCTTCAACACCAATATTCGTCTAAGCTCACCCTCAGTGCTGTGACTAAGCCTGCATGTGCAACTCGCCTGGTGCAAGCTTTGCTGTGTCGTGGCCCCCCTGTGATGCTCACCTTGCCTGGAGTTCCTTGGAACATGTCAGCAGTTCTAGGATGTGGGTCTGCAATCACTGTGGCTCTGCTCGTGCACACATGTGCATGTGGGCACCAACAAACGGGTCAGGAATTCCGTCGTCCAATGGGCCATGTCTGCTGGCAAAGGTGCTCTGGTGCCTCATCCCCCCGCAGAAAGTGCATGAAACAAATGATTAATGCATCAAAGTGATCTGTGTGTGTCTCATCAGGCATCTCATTACTTGACCATGTCAGAGAGTCACATCACAAATCACACCATCAGTCCGTCTTTGACTTCCAAAGTGTGGAACACTATCTACAGCATGAATTGCAACAAGCACGTGTACAGGAAAGATATGAGACATAATACACAATGCATAGCAATCAATGTCCACATTAATCATGACACACCCCATCTAGCAAAAGCTGAACAGTGGACAATTACACCTAAATCATCCCCAATAGGGGTGTCAACACAAGTCACAAAGCACCAGACATGCCACAGATATGACAGTCCAAAGCCCTTGTGTAAAATTCTGTAACACCGAACCATCCTTGCGAGCCCATGGATAAGGGAGGCAGGAGTGGCATATGTGAGTCAAGGAACCCAAGCAGCAAACACATACACAAGACAACCATGAAGGGCCCAGCTGGAACAGACAGTGGATGCCTTCAAAAACCACAAGGCACCGCACTGTCACATGAAAGCACAATAGACTACAAATTTTAAACTAACTCGACTATTAACTAATTACACTAACTATGGAAAACCTACATTACCTATTTAAACTAACTATCAAACAGAAACTTAACTAACTAAACTAAAAGAAAAATCAAAAATGGCCACATACGACCCGGGGGGGAGGTACAGGGTGCTGCTCAACATCCACATGCGATGATGCTGAGCCAAAAAAAAATACCTCCATGGGCTCAACGCCTGCACAGCACGACCTATGTGGGAGATAGATGGTCGTCCGAGTCTGGCTCATCCTGGAAAGGAGGACGTGGCACAGTAGCCTGGCCACGCCTAGCCGCAGCTTGCCCCTCGTCGGCAGCAAGTCTGCCGGACAGGTGAGCCTGGTTCTGTGTGGCGATGTTACATAGGTCTGCATGCAGAACCTCACGTGATACACGTGCTTCCTCTTGCAAGGTAGCACGTGTAACACGGAGTTCCTCCTGCAAGGCCTGGCTGGACAACCGCTGCACCTCCCGTCAAGCCTGTAGCTCAGCCGAGATGGTGCGCTCAAGCTGTGCAAACCTCTCCTCTGCCTGCTGCCTCTGGGACATCATAAGGACACCCAGAGTAGATCTGAGGGAGGCATACTCCTCCCTCAGGGCATCCATGTGCGCCTCTGCGTGAGCAGCAATTGCTTGACGCAGAGACGACATTTCAGCCTGGCGTGCCCTGTCTGAGGCCGCCATGCCCAGCCTGAGCGAGCGGGCCGTAGACCTTGCCGCCTGCTGCTGGAGAAGCACCTGCCTAGCAGGGGGGAGCACAGATCGGGCCACACGCTCCATGCTGTCAGCGATGTTCTCCATTGCTGCCCCTTGCCGTTCGGAATTGGCAGTCATGTCTTGCTCCCACTCAGTATACAGCGGTTGCGCGCGGTGACCGCGTTGCCGGGCTTGACCCCTGCGGGACCCAAGGACCGGGGGTCCTCGCTGTGTTGGCACCGCCTGCGGCTGCACGACTACATACCCCCGTCGACGTGATGTCCCAGGCACATCAGTGACTGGTGTGGAGGGTGACCCTGCGTCCTGATCCACCACGGGCGGAGGAACCAAGACTGTCTGATCCCTCAGTGCAGGTGTCGCAAACAGAGGAGTGTCCACATCAGAATCACTCACCCCTGACACATGGACTTGATGCTCATCCAACTCAACATGGACGTCAGAGTCGTCATCAAGGCTGGACTCATAGGCAGCCAGAGACAGGATGGACTGCAGCACTTGGGGGTTTTCGTGGCCTACCACCCCACGACCCCCACTAGTGCCGGGTTGATGTGGTGTTACCAACCCTGTGTCTGGCATGACAACACCATCCTCTGCATCCATTGCGTCATCACCTGAAAAATAGAGAGGAAAAGGTCACTACACATGTCAGAAGCACACAACACACACACACACCGACAGCAAAGGCATCCGGCAGACATGTGACACACAACATATGACCTGGCATGCATGCTGGGTCTACTTTGAATAGCTTCTGTGATCAGACCTGTTGAAAGGTGGCAGTTTGCATGGAAGTGGGTCTATGCAGTGCAGAAAATGTGTACGCCACTCACTACCTACATGTACAAGCACTCCATGGTGTGTGCCAGGAAATGTGAAGGCAGTGCAATGTCAAATTCAGACATCACGTGCATTGTGTATTCAATGTGTACCATGTCTAGAAGCCAAGCACCCCTCCACCCCAGTACCAAAGCATGGATGCCTAGCATGGTATCAAAAGGCTGCCCATACAGCTGTGTATTGACAAGCAGTGTTGACTGGCATCAACAGCTTAATGTGATTCAAATTACAACACTGCAAATGATGCTGGGACAGTGGGCAGGACACATGATGGAAGATCCGGAGGCCGGCCACGTGTGAAGAAGACACGACAAGAGTTGGACAGAGTCATTGGCCATTGAACAGGCTGAGGCCTGTGAGCCACACAGATTGTCAGAGCCTAAACATGTGTGCAACGCAGGACTGAGCCACAGTTGACATGGGGAGGCCGATAATATGGCAGGCAATGTATGTAACCAAGGACTCATATTACAGTGATCATCCAGTCAAGGACACATAGGGGCATGCGTGCAATGCACATGGAGCATGAATGGGCACTCATGTCCCTGCGGGACATCTGACCCATGCACAGTACAAGTGGGATACCCTGCATCGAGTACTAAGACTGTACCACACGGCATATGTCTGGCAGTTTCTAAGCTGGAAGTTAGCATCTACACAGGACACATGAACAAGAAACTACACATTGGCAAGAATGTAGCAGACCAGCGCAAAGGTGGAACTGGGGTGCAGAGTGGCGGAGGAGGGGCAAGGGAGCATGCCCACATGGAGTCCCGCATGCAGGCAGAGGAGACATGCATGACGGTAGCATTGCATTACTTACACATCAGAACCATGTACACGTCACATGTAGCAGCAATCATGCACAACACATCCCACAAGTGAAACACACACGTCCTCAACAACTACGCATCAACACTCACTGGACTGGGCATCAAAGTCCAGCATCTCTCCCACACCTTCGACCAATTCTGGTGGTATGAACTCTGCAACGAGAGCCTCATGCGGAGTGAGTTCTTCCTCCTCTGGTGCAGGCCCACCGCCAGTCACCAGAGTCAAGTTGTAATTTGAGGCACGCTTAGCCTTAGTGCTGCGCTTGATGTCATTCCAGCGCTTTTTGCACTCCTGCGCCGTGCACACCTCATGGCCGAATGAACTGACATGTTCAGCAACATGCTTCCAGTGGGTGTCACGTTGGGCAGCCGTAGTCTGACTATTGGCACACACTAGCATGTCACGGCTGTGTCCCCGCACGTAGTCCACGAGGAAGTCCAGTTCCTGCTTACAGAAAGGCTTCTTCCTCGATGTGCAGGAGGTCGTGGCTGTGTGTGGGGTCCCAGCCTGTGCTGCAGGTGCAACCTTCCTCCTCTTGGACTGTGGCGCAGACCCTGGCTGGCTAATGCCGCCCTGACCAGTATGGCCAGTGGGTTCGGTGGATTGAGCCGAGGGAGTGGCAGGTGGAGGGATGACCAAAGGCCTGACTTGTGTCAGTGGCAGCTGGGTGCCCACTAATGGACCCTGCGCAGCAACATCAGCTGTGGCAGGGTCATTGACCGCAACGGTCCTGGTTGGCAGACTCACAACCGGGGTGCTGTTGGGTGCATCTGCCCCTGCACTTGCCAACACCCGGCTGTTCGGGGCAGGAGAAGACATGACTGCCCCAGGGACACGTGTCTTGGCCTGAGCAGCCCGGCGTGCCCCTATGGTTTCCCCCCTGGCCTGTTGGAGATCTACCAAGGGCTCTTCAAGTGCCAACGCAGCCTGCGCTGGCAGACCCTGAGCCTGGGTGGCGGTGTCCACAGCTGCACCTGCAGCTACCGCTACCCTTGGGCCCGTGGCAGTCGATGTAACGGACTGCCGGGTCACACGGGTGCCAGTGCCAGATGCAGGAGCTGCATCCCCCGGAACCACAGGGGGTGGTGGCATGGCTGCACCAACACATGGCACAACATTGTGCTCAAGTGGCACACCCCTGCCTCTTCCCCCTCTGTGGCTGCCCTGGACACCCTGGAGTCCCCCTACTCCCTGGTCACCATGGCCACGTCCCCGACCACGCCCGCCACGAGGAGTACACCCAGCTGAGGCGCCCCTCACCTTTGGTGGCCTCCCAACCATGGCACAGATGTAATAGTGCTGGCACAGATGGAGTGGTGCCAATGGGAGGTGTACAGCACAATTGACCTGGGCAATTGGGGTGAAGGGGGTGGGAAGCAAGATGTTAACAGCCCCCCTGCACCTGCAAGGCTGTATGTGACCCCAGTGATGTGGTGACGGGTCACGCAACGCTCAGGCACCCCAAAACTGCAGTAAAACCGTGCACGCAACCCTGCAGCCTACGTGCGTGGATTTAACCTCCCGCAGTACGCGGTGGCACCCAGTAACACGAATAACGCGTACGCGTGGGACACGCAGGCTACGATGACATCGAAAATGGGTGCAATACACAGGGGCACCCGCAGTGGGAAAAGGAGCGTTTGCGACTCACCGTCTGACTAGCGCGATGCAGAAAAACACGCGTAGCCAATACCCCTGCAAAAAGAAGAGATACGTCCTTGAGAGCTGTGAAGTAGATGGCGAGCGAAATAACTAGAAGCAGCAACACACGTCGGTCTCCACGAAAGGCACGTACAGCGAACTGCTGGGCCCGCTCACCTTTAACCCGTGCTGAGGGAAACGCACGCGCGCGTCACGTCACATGCGAACGTGCAGTTTTTCACGCGCGATTACGCGCATTACACGTGGACGTGCAGTTTTTCACGCGCGCTTACGCGCATTACACGCGGACGTGCATTTTTTCACGCGCGCTGTAATGCCCATGCACGTCTGTACGCGTCACGTCACAGACGCGCTCACGCGCTGAGGGCCTTTGGTCCAATGAAAATGCGTATGCGTGCAGACGCGCTTACGCGCTAAGGGCCTTTCCTCGAATTACACGCTGACGTGCAGATTTTTCACGTGCCAAATCACTCCGTATCAAGCTGGCCACGCGAAAACACACGGGAGACCACGCTCCTGCCCAGAAGGCCGAATCACTGCCCCCCAGTGCCCCGAGCAGCCTCCCACGTGCCATCTGCTGCTGCCTGCCTGCCTGCCTGCTGCCACCGTGCCCTGCCATTTGGTGCCTGCACATCAGCCATCTGCAGGGGTACAGTTGCTGTGTCCACCCCTGCTGGAACAGTAGACTCCCGACTGGGATACCATCGCTCCACAGCCCAGCCCCAGGACCCAGTTGCCCACCCACGCCTGCCTCGGGGGTCGCCATGTTGGGGCAAGCACCATCTGAGACCAGTGGCGACCCCCAGCCAGAGAGGCAGAGGGCCACCAGCTTCAGTGAGAAGGAAGTTGGTGTCCTGGTGGAGCATGTCCTGGGGCATTATGATGCCCTCTTCGGAAGACCACGCGCCAACAAGGAAGGACGGGAGAGGATCTGGGACGATGTAGTGGTTGCCATCAACGCGGAGGGGGTGGCAACCCGCGACATCAAGCACATCAAGAAGCGCTGGGAGGACTTGAGGTCCAGGACCCTCAATAAGGCCCGGCGCCTCGCGGAGGGGGGCCGGGCACGCCTGAGTGACATCCAGATGAGGGTCCTGGAACGCGTAGACCCAGCGCTCCACGCCCAGATCCTTCGGAGGCAGACCCATCTGGAGTTGAGCGGTAAGTGGCCAAGCATTGCTGTGTGAGACAGGGCATGTTGCAGTGTGCTGGTTGTCTGATACCTGCCTGTATGTGTGACATAGGCCATGTACGTATGTGTGTGTGCAGGGACATCATGGTCAGGCATGTGTGTACAGTGATGTGTGAACCACATGGTTGGTGCATGTGTTCTATTGCAACATGGGGGGCTCTGTGCGGAATGGACACATGGAAGCATGGCAGTCTCTGTTCCTGGACATGGGTGGGGGTGAGGGATGGGTGCTGGTCCCATGTACACGTATGGTGTCCATTTGTGTGTGTCTGACCTGCGTGTCTGTGACTTGTAAATGCCATGGATGCATGACACATGTCTGTGACAATGTTCAGATTCACTGATGCAGCCTAGTCATCCTTGTATCCACTGCGTCTGTGGTGTACGAGGCCAGATGGATGGAACAACGGTGAGGTGTGTGCATGTGATGGCAAGACCCATGATGCATGTGTGTTTAAAACCAACATTGTATGAATCATGAGTCCCTTGGTCATGTATGCCAATGTCCATGGCATGCGCCATGCCTGTTACTGTATGTGTTTTGCCTGCACTGACCCATGTGTTGTGGAGGGACATGATGGAAGTGATGTATGACAGTGCCACTCATCTGCTATTGCTTCCTGTCTAGGGGACCATTGTACAGTACCCTGATGCTTGTGTTCTATGTCTCCCTCTACACAGTGGCAAGTGAAGAAGAGGGCGGAGAAGGCGCTGTGGAGCAGAGCGGCGGGGATGCCGCCACGGCTGCAGCGGAAGGGGTGGGTGAGCCCCCACAGGGGCTTGCAACGGCGGAAGACGGCGTGGAGACATCCAGGTTGGTGGTCTCCACAGAGGGGGAGGAGGCCGCTACTGAGCCACACATGGGGCCTGGTGTGGGCATCCCCGCTGGTGCAAGTGGTGCAGTCCAGGGCCAGGGGCAGGAGGCAGCACAGGTCGCCGTGGAGGGGCCTGTGCATGTCACTGTCCCTGACACTGTGACTGCACCACCATGCACCAGCAGGGATGCCCCATCCCAGGCCCGTCCGCAGGTAGGGGAGATGTCCATGTCATCTGACACTTCTCTACCTGCGGACGAGGGGACCCCTGGCCGTGTGGAGAGGGTCCTGATTGGTGTCGCGTTGCGCACGGCTGGCATTCGTGATGAGGTGCATGCTTCCCGGGAGGAGCATGCACATCATCACGAAGAGCACCGTGCGTACGTGAACCATTTGGGAGCCGCCATGGTCGGGGGTTTCCTACATGTGTGTGGCCTTCTGGCGACCCTCTCCTCCTCTGTGGAGGCCATGCGCCAGTCGTGCTCCATGCCGTCTTCCAGCCCAGATGCCACCAGGGCCCCCTGTGGACCTGCCCCGACCAACGCAGCCAGCTCGGTGGGGACCCCATCCCTGCCACAGTCGGGAGTCGAAGGTCCAGCAGGGGTGGACACAACAGCAACTGTCCCCCTGCAGATGGAGGATGTGCCGGCATCATCTGGCAGGGCATGTGCACGACGGCATCGGTGGATTCCATCAGCCTGGATGCCGTTGTGCTGGCAGAGGCAGTGGCGTCGGAGGCAGCAGCAGGCTCGACGTGGGAGGCATCATGGCTCGGGGCCATCAAGATCAGAGGGGCAGGCATCGGCCGGAGGGCAGGAGAACCCTGGGATGGCAGTGTCTTCCGTGTGGGAGCAGTTGGTCCAGCGGATAGGTGCGGAGCGGCAGCGGGCGGAAGAGGAGCGGATCACCATGGTCAGGGCGGAGTTCTCCATGCGTCGGGCGTTGAGGCGGGCTGAGTGCCTCGAGGAAGCTCGCAGGGAGTTTGGGGTGAACACGGGGTTGTCCCTGCGAGACCTCGGGGCCAGGACAGAGTCCCGCCTCCGGGACATCGACATGGAATTCGATGATGCCCTGGCCGGCAACATCACAGAGTGAGCCGCAGGACTTGCCCGCTGCCATTGTATATAGTTCTTTAGTTAGTTAGTGTTAGGTTTCCTTTATTTTTTAAGTTATTTTCGGACCGCTCGGACAATGGCCACTTTTCTGTATATATTTTTTTTATTAGTTAGTAGTAGTAGGTTTCATTTATGGTGTTGGGCTCATGGACCCTGGGATATTCTTGTGCATAGTTTGATGTTTGAAAAACATTTGTTGGATTTATATTTGTGTTCACCATGAGGCAATGGTTTTTCCTTATTTTTCCCCCCATTATTTTGCTTTGGACTACATTAGTTTTTGGATTCCTTTGTTTTTTGATTTTTTCTATTCGTTCTCGGACATGGACCATTTGTTTTGTCATCCCCATTGTTGTGTGTTTTATTTCTTTACTTCATTTTCATCTTTAATACATATATTTATTACTTACATTTGTGGTATTTTCTCATTGGTTTCATGCATGTCATGATATGGGTTTTGACATTCACTTGCACCCATTGTGTATGTGTGTGTGACGGACATGTGTTCATTTACATACTTGGCATTGGGGTTGTATCATGTAATTGCATCTACTATGTGGGTGGATGCAATCCTTGGCTGGGTGTTTGTGCTGGGTATGCTGCCCATTACTGCCATGATTGCGTTTCGTCAGGACCTGGGTGCAAGGGGACATGAGTGGAGGCCTGCTGGGGGGTGGGGGTGCAAGGGGACATGAGTGGGACATGGTTGGGGGCCTGCTGGCAGGTGCCCCACAGTGCTGGGGGGTGGGGGTGCTGGGAGACATGGGTGGGGGCCTTGTGGAGGCTGCCCCTGGTGACTGGGGGGTGGGGGTGGTGGGAGACATGGGTGGGGGCCTGGTGGAGGCTGCCCCTGGTGACTGGGGGTGGGGGTGCTGGGAGACATGGATGGGGGCCTGGTGGAGGCTGCCCCTGGTGGCTGGGGGATGGGGGTGGTGGGAGACATGGGTGGGGGCCTTGTGGAGGCTGCCCCTGGTGACTGGGGGTGGTGGGAGACATGGGTGGGGGCCTTGTGGAGGCTGCCCCTGGTGACTGGGGGGTGGGGGTGGTGTGAGACATGGGTGGGGGCCTTGTGGAGGCTGCCCCTGGTGACTGGGGGTGGGGGTGCTGGGAGACATGGGTGGGGGCCTGGTGGAGGCTGCCCCTGGTGGCTGGGGGATGGGGGTGGTGTGAGACATGGGTGGGGGCCTTGTGGAGGCTGCCCCTGGTGACTGGGGGTGGTGGGAGACATGGGTGGGGGCCTTGTGGAGGCTGCCCCTGGTGACTGGAGGGGTGGGGGTGGTGGGAGACATGGGTGGGGGCCTGGTGGAGGCTGCCCCTGGTGACTGGGGGTGGGGGTGCTGGGAGACATGGGTGGGGGCCTGGTGGCAGGTGCCCCACAGTGCTGGGGGGTGGTGGTGCAAGGGGACATGAGTGGGGGCCTGCTGGGGGGTGGGGGTGCAAGGGGACATGAGTGGGACATGTTTGGGGGCCTGCTGGAAGGTGCCCCACAGTGCTGGGGGGTGGGGGTGCTGGGAGACATGGGTGGGGGCCTGGTGGAGGCTGCCCCTGGTGGCTGGGGGATGGGGGTGGTGGGAGACATGGGTGGGGGCCTCGTGGAGGCTGCCCCTGGTGACTGGGGGGTGGGGGTGGTGTGAGACATGGGTGGGGGCCTTGTGGAGGCTGCCCCTGGTGACTGGGGGGTGGGGGTGGTGGGAGACATGGGTGGGGGCCTGGTGGAGGCTGCCCCTGTTGGCTGGGGGATGGGGGTGGTGGGAGACATGGGTGGGGGCCTTGTGGAGGCTGCCCCTGGTGACTGGGGGTGGTGGGAGACATGGGTGGGGGCCTTGTGGAGGCTGCCCCTGGTGACTGGGGGGTGGGGGTGGTGGGAGACATGGGTGGGGGCCTGGTGGAGGCTGCCCCTGGTGACTGGGGGGTGGGGGTGGTGGGAGACATGGGTGGGGGCCTGCTGGCAGGTGCCCCACAGTGCTGGGGGGTGGGGGTGCTGGGAGACATGGGTGGGGGCCTGGTGGAGGTTGCCCCTGGTGGCTGGGGGATGGGGGTGGTGGGAGACATGGGTGGGGGCCTTGTGGAGGCTGCCCCTGGTGACTGGAGGGGTGGGGGTGGTGGGAGACATGGGTGGGGGCCTGGTGGAGGCTGCCCCTGGTGACTGGGGGTGGGGGTGCTGGGAGACATGGGTGGGGGCCTGGTGGCAGGAGCCCCACAGTGCTGGTGGGTGGGGGTGCAAGGGGACATGAGTGGGGGGCTGCTGGGGGGTGGGGGTGCAAGGGGACATGTGGCTTGGCTGGGGGGCATGCCCATGGTGGATGGGCTGCCTGCGGGACATGACCAGGGGTGCAGGGTAGTCCCCTGTGGTGTGGGCTGCCTGCAGAGGTCGTGGAGGGGGTAGAGGGGAGACCTGGGAGGACCCACACTGGCAATTCACCTCTTCAACTTCCCGCACACCCACGTAATACACTGCCCCACTCGCACAGGCCCAATCGCGTGTAGGATTTCTTGCGCACCCCTGAAATACACGTACCCAGGCCAATCGCGTGTAGCATTTCTCGCGCACCCCTGAAATCCACGTACCCAGCCCAATCGCGTGTAGATTTTCTCGCGCACCCCTGTAAGACACGTACCCAGGCCAATCGCGTGTAGAAGTTCTCGCGCACCCCTGAAATCCACGTACCCAGGCCAATCGCGTGTAGCATTTCTCGCTCACCCCTGAAATCCACGTACCCAGCCCAATCGCGTGTAGATTTTCTCGCGCACCCCTGAAATCCACGTACCCAGCCCAATCGCGTGTAGATTTTCTCGCGCACCCCTGTAATACACGTACCCAGGCCAATCGCGTGTAGTATTTCTCGCGCACCCCTGGAATCCACGTACCCAGGCCAATCGCGTGTAGCATTTCTCGCGCACCCCTGAAATCCACGTACCCAGCCCAATCGCGTGTAGATTTTCTCGCGCACCCCTGAAATCCACGTACCCAGGCCAATCGCGTGTAGCATTTCTCGCACACCCCTGAAATCCACGTACCCAGCCCAATCGCGTGTAGATTTTCTCGCGCACCCCTGTAATACACGTACCCAGGCCTATCGCATGTGAGAACACCCGCACACCCCTGAAATACACGCTCCCCGCTCTGCGTTTGCTGCTGCCCTTTGCGCTGGATTGGGGATTTTGATGGCTTTTCCCTGCGCGAGGGGCGTTCTTGGGGGCGTAACTGACGCTGCTGCAGGGTCGCTGCGCCACTCTGCGCCACGGCTGGTTGTGGATGTTGGAATCCATGAATACGCTGTGCGCCTGAATGTGTTTCGGCGCACGCGGCTGGCGCAGACTACCGCACGCGCACACTGTGCGCCAGCCGCGTGCGCCACTTGTGCGCCGAATTCTATGAATTACCCCCCTTATGTTTATAACTATTATAATTTTTATATACATTGTGAAAAAACACTGTTTATACATGCAACCTCGTGCAAAAATGGGAATCGTTCATCAAGTACGGAATGATTAGGGGAATCTAAATACATATATGCATATATATATATATATATATATATATATATATATATATATATATATATATATATATATATATATATATATACATATATATATATATATAATATCATATATATATATATATATATCATTATGTTTATTTATAAGATACAAACTTTTGCCATGAAGTAACTATTTAAGTGATACAATTAAAAGTGTAAAATGAAAAATCCAGTGGGTGTATCCATCCCTCCCATCATTTCAACTACTTAACTCAAGGAGCCTATCCACAGAGAGAGCTGTACCTTGGGGTGGAGAGGACCATGGGGTCAAATTAAACATCAGGGCTAATAAGCTAGCACCTCCTCATTTTAATTTTTCGCCGGAGTGATTTTGATGTTAAAAAGTGGATGTACAAGCCAGAGAGGGGGAGAGCTGCCTAAAATCATCTTGGTGAATGCTGAAAGAGTGTTGCAGAATGTAAACTTGCCTGGACGGTGCCTGACACTGCCTATGGTGGAATTGCTGATGAGAGTGCTGAAGAAAATCAGGGAAACAGAGATAGATGGTAGTATATTTGCAAGGAGAGCCAAGTAGAGGGATGAATTCTGGTGACTTCTAGTAGAAGAGAGTCTGCATTGTATAGGGTCAAAGCAAGAAGGGTTCTATCAATCCAAAGTATTATCAAACGTCTCTTCTGCTTTATGAACTTCTAGAATTTTCAAGTGTGCAGGGAAATTAAATATAAAAAGTGCTGTATGTGTGAATTTGCTTTTGAAAATAGAAAAAGGATGCAGTTGATTTAAATCTAGTCCTTATCAAGGAATAATAATGCTCCAGATGTTGCAATGTTCTAAGGTACTGTCTAATGTTGACATTAAGGGATCTGAGTGTTATAGAAGCTTTGAAAGTGTTTATTTGACCTGAGTTCTATTTCCATGAGACCCAAAAGTGAAAAAACACATGGGGTGTAACTTCCATGTCTTTCCTTCATGTGGATTCCCAAAAAGTGAGTCTTTGTATTGAAACTTTTTTTTGTACCACAGAGAAAGTGGCAGGTGTGCAAATATCATTTGAACCTATTATTTAATAACACACATAGGGCCTCATTACGACCCAGGCGTAAGGGTTAACGCCGTCGTTAACCCTTAACGCCTGATTCCAATTTTAACGGCTGCTCTTAGCAGCCGTTAAAATCCATGGCGCTAACCCTCCATGATGCTAATTACGCCACCGTAATTTATGGTGGCGTAATTAGCGCCTTCCCCACTCCCATTATGCCCTATGGGGCAAAAATGGGAATTGGGAAGGGAAAATGGGAAATGGGGATTTACCGCCCCACTCACCTTGGAATGGGGCGGTAAATCCGCCATCCACCATGGTGTAAACGTAATTTACACCATGGTGGTAAAGTTGGCGTACTTACCGCCTGGGTCGTAATGACCCCCATATTCTTTCAGTACACCTGCTGGTTCTTGGCTTAACATTGCTAAAGGGGGAGAGATTCATTGGTTCTAGATGAGCCATAGACAGGCTAGGTAGACTATTAAGGTCTATTTGTGTGGCGCTGTTGATCGGGGAAAGTACTCCCCACTTTACCAGTGATCCCATCAATATATCTCACAAATATGGGCTCCTAGCCAGGATCTAGCTTGCTGTTTTTGATTCATGACAAGTGCATTGTTGACAGGCTATTTATTCTGGTGTATCCACATTGAGGTGGATAGAAGTTTGTGATGCCGTGTTAAGGTGCCATAGTTACTTGAACCCTGAGAATCTAGTAGGTGTACAGAGGAATACAATTGTGCAGAGTAATGCAAAAGTAATATGATTTGATTTGATTTGACATTGATTGTGGAAATCTAATAGGAATAAAGGGGAGGGTTTTTTTTTTACGGTGGAAAGAGAGTTTAGAAAGTTGCAAAAAAAGCCACTTTTAAAAAGAATGCTGTTAAAATTGAATATGCCAGAAAGAATTTCCTAGTCAAGTTATTCATTCATGGTGAGTGGCCAGAGATGGAAGGTGGAGGATGGCAAGCCAGAATGTTACCAGGAGGTTACCTCAGTAAGCACTGACATTTGGCTTGAAGGTGGATGTTACACAAAGCTTTGGAGGGATTCTACATGCCCCAAAATATTCCAGAGAAAGAGATTCAAATGGCACAGCTGACGGCTCATTTATATTTCCATTTTAAATTAGTTAGAGTTACTGAAAAATAAAGAAGCCAGTATCCTGAGTCAGACCAGAGACCTATAAGTAGTAGACAATGTCAGATGTTAGAGCTCAAGTATGAAAATCTCAATGAGGAACTCAACAATGAGCTGAAAGCACATCAGCAAGAGGGTGTTGAGTGAGAGATGCAGTTCTGTACACTCCAGGACACACATAATGAGTGTTTGGAAAACCTGAGTAGACTGAAACATAAGGAACATTATAAAACTACTCACAATTGTGCATTGTTGAATGAGATTATGGCTTTTAAACAGACCATAAATTAATTGAAACATGAAAACAGTCAGTTCTTCATAAAAGATATTGGGCCTCATTCCGAGTATGGCGGTAAGGGATAGCGGCCACCGGTAACGAGACCGGTGGCGGTAATCCCTTACCGCCATACTCCGAGTTCCCTTTGCGCCCTCGCTCTTAACGCCTGCTTTGAGCAGGTGTTAAAGTCGAGGGCGCAAAGGGGCCTCCAAGCCAATAACGGTGACCGTAATGAACGGTCACCGTTATTTGCATCTTCCCCATTCATATTGAGCCCTATGGGGGCTCATTTGGGAATGGGGAAGAGCCTTGGTGAATGGGGAATTACCGCCCCGCCAACCTTGGAATGGGGGGGTAATTCCGCCATCCACCAAGGCGCTGCCGGTCCGGGTACAGCGTCAACCAAGGCGTTAATAGCGCCATTGGTTAGCGCCGTACTCGGAATGAGGCCCATTGACTCTCAATAGGCGTTTGATAAAATGCGTCAGGATATAAATATTCTGAAGCAATAGAAATTAAAGCGGATCAAAGACAGAGATGCTTTAAAGTTGTAAATGGATGTAGCGAAAGGTCAGTCTGGGTCTCTGGAACTGACCAGAAATAGGGAAGAAAATATTGAACTTATCGAGTGTTTGGGGCAAGCAGTTTGCTGAAATATTACATGCAGTGTATTGTAGAGACGCTCACATGAAAAAACTTGGCAGTTTAAAAGTAAAGTGCCATGAACATGTGTGCATAATGCAAGATTCTCAAAGACAACATGAAAACCTGCAGGAAGATATTCAGACAGTGAGAGAGCGATTGGCTTTGCAGAGCATTGTAATAAAAGCCAGCCAAGCTCTAGTGTCTGATATTAAAGTCCAACTCTCTGAATATAAACAGGAAATCAGGCAGAGAGAAACAAGTGTGAGAGTTTAACCAACGAAATAGGTAAACATAAACAGGCATTGAGGCACCCTGATCAATAAGGGCATGCGGTAGTCCCTCTGGCCAAGGAGAGTTGCCCCTCCTAGCAAGGAACTCATGCCAGTTATCTACAACCTCCCATGTACAGATTGCAACTGAGCTCATGCATACCACTTATAGAGAGCAGGGAAACAAGAGGCAATTGGACTTACCTAGGCTGAGCTAAACTGATCCAGAAGGCCTTCCCTTATCTGACATTGAAGAACATTCACCTCTACCAAAAAGATGGGGATATGACTGGACCAGTGTGTACTGTTAGACCAAAAATATTCCTGTGAGTATGTCTGACCCTGAAAACTCATATGATGAGAAAATCAAAGAGTTAGACTTGCAGAAAATGATCTTGCAAAAGCAACAACTAACCCGCTTCAATGAAAAAGAAAATTACAAGCTTCAACCTAATAAGGGCATTCTAAAAACCTCCACCTATTCCGGTAAATTGGTGGATTTTCCCAGACTACCCGAAACGAGGGATCTTGCTCATTGGCACCTGTCTGAGGAAGAGACTGTGTTCTATCCTGTGCCTAAAAGTGACAACAGGGAAAGTGACCCAGACAATTCGCAGCGGCACAGGCAAGGTGAGTTCAGACCCTGTGATTCTGGAAGGTATTCCCAAACTCATAAAAGAGTCCAAAGAAAAAACAACTTTGTGGAGAGCCAGAACAACATAATCCCTTTTGAAAGACACAAATAGTTGGAGGAGTCAGGTAAAGAAATATTTTCATTCAGGAATAGGGGGATCGCTCCCAAGGGAAAATAGGTCCCAAACAGGGTAAGTATAAAGACCAACCAATATCAATAAACTTTTAGACCACAACCGTGTGAAGCATATTCTACAAAGATTGCAGAGGTATCCTGCCTGCAGGTTCTGAGAATTGTCTTCAGACAAAGGGGGACAACAAAGAATCAAAAATGAATCCAGGGAGAAAGAGGATCACCCAACTACGAGCACTGAGAAATGTAATTTCCTTCCTACAGATTGCCTGTCTCTGACACGGAAAATCACCCAAGATCACAAGGTGCCATAGTTCCCTATCAAAAAAATGACCTTTGAGCTGGCAAATAACTCACACATTATTTGCACACTTGAGGAGAAAGAGGGAAGATTCTATGCCCCAGTTAAGGTACACGATCAGTGCAAATTATCGGCTCTAGAGGATACTGGATCCCAAGCCACCCTCCTGGCCAAAAAGTAATTCAACCAACTGAATAATAGAAAGGCTGGAGTGTTGGGATATTTCCCCCGAAGTTACTGTGGATCTAGAGATAATAATTGGGCAACATCATTTAAAACATCCAGTGATAGTAGTGACTCCAGAAGGCACACCTTGCTTGCTGTGGAACCATCTCCTTTGGAGGTTATCACCTCTGAACGACTGTGTGAACATGGTCCTCTGGACCCCGACTAACCAGCCTATAAAACCAAAAATGAGCACAAATTGTATGAGTTTGAATGGCACCTGCCATTTACCCGAACAGCATTCTGAGAAACTTCATTTCCAGAATAATCATTTTACCAAGCATCACTGTCATCTCTGTAGGAGAAGAAACTGATGATGGGAAACCTTTTCCATTCTTAAAAATCAACCTTTCTCCCTGTTTTAAGTGGCATTCCACACTTGAAGGGAAGACCCTGAATTTTCATACCAGTCCAAAGTCAGAGGAAACTCTGAGTCCCATGAAAGAGGATGATGAAGAGCCAGCACAAAGCCTGACCGACATTCAGAAAAAGGGCAAATAGTTGTTGTTCCCCATTCAGATAAATGAGGGGTAGGAGCATGTGCTTGCCAGAGTATACATGAATAATGGAAAAAACATAATCAGGGTAGATTATTCAGGAAATTCCCAAAGGATCTGACCATTCAAAACTTTAAATTGATAGATAAACGGGAAGTGGGTCTGGAAGGACCAAATTCAAAACATTGCTAAAAACGTCCACTGGTGATATAACTATAGAGCACAATTGTTGGCTTGTTTGAAAAGTCCCTTCTGACTTTTATTTGGGTAGTGACATTCTCAATTGATTAACAATTAGCCTAGATGTGATCAACAACAAAGTATGGTCAGGATTGGGAGGTAACCCCATGGGCTTTGACAACACCAAAAAAGCATGTTGGTCAGCTCAGTTGCTGCCTTACACGGTTGAAGTTCAGGTGAGAGAAGAGGTTACCATCCCAGGGCAGGTACGAAAATTCACTTTTCCTCTCAAAATTAAGTGAGGACAGAACCTCAAACATCGGGACTCCTATATAAATTTGAATTCTCGTCTCTAATAACAAAGTTTGTATTTACATCCGACACCTTGAGTGGAACTAGAACATGACACCATTCGAATATTCATAGATAACAGTGACCCTTGAAGTATCTCCTTGGGTGAAGACACCTTTATTGGAATGGTGGTTGATGCCCAATATTATTCTATTGATCTAGGTAATTAAATCATCAGACCAATTCCAAACAACTGTTTGGAGACCATTGAGGGTATTCCTCCAGAAAAGATGTTTACCTGTCATGGGGGGAATTTCTTGGTGTACGCTTCTTGCCCTTATGGAGTTGAAGAAGTAACCTGTGACATTCAGAAGGATGAGTTAGTATTTCGAGTTGATAATTACTACGTCGAATCCATGCAATCTCCTGTCCAGGTTAACACCATGAAAAGAGATCTCTCCACCCAACTGGAGGATACCACTTAAATTGTCAAGCCTGAGGCCTTTCCATGTTTCAGGCTGATGGTCGAAGGGATCAATCTTACTGATGCCTTTGAGACCAAAGAGCAAAGACAGAAGCTGAAACAGGGATTCCTGGACTTCCCAGATATATTTTCAGTAGACTCATGTGACTGTGGATGTACATCTATTCATTCAACCACCAAGTCCACAGACCCAACGATGGCTCCAGTATTTGTTAAACAATACTAGTTACCTCTCACATCCATGGAATCACTCACAGAGATTGTTAAGAGCTTAGAATCCCGTGGGATAATTCATCCCAACCCCAATACCTTTAACAACCCGGTACTGGGGATACTAATACCAAATGGTCAATGGAGACTATGTGCAGACCTGAAGGAGTTGAACAAATGGGTCTACATGTCAAGATGGCCACTTCCCTACATCGGCCAAGGGCTGGTACAGATCCAAGAGTCAAAGGTGTACACAGCCATTGACTTCATCAACGGTTGCTGGACGGTATCCATGAGTAGGGAAGATCAATATAAGCTTGCCTTTATCTTTGGAAGGCAGCAATACACCTGGACCTGAATACCCTTTGGATACATAGACTCTGGCAATGAGCTCGACATCTTCCTGCATAAGGCCATGCCCGATTTGGGCGAATTGGGAAATCTGTCCTATGTAGAAGATGTTTTGATCAAGAGCCGAACTATGGAGGAACATATAGCAGAAATCTGCTATATTATGACCCAGGTGCAGAAAGACAGAGCAAACCTGTCCTTTCAGAAGGCACACTAGTGTAAGACCTGAGTGAACATCTTAGGGCACAAAATAACCCCTGAGGGTCTCAATCCCCAGGCGAAGAATGTGGAAGCCTTTTTTAAATTTAAAAAAACCCTACCATTCTGAGAGAATTGAGACGGCTTCTTGGTGTCACTAATTATAGTCAAAAGTTAATTGAAGACTACGCAGTGGTCACTTGACCCTTGGTCCATTTATTAAAGGGTGGAGTCAAGTGGGAGCGGGGCCTAGAACAATCCAAGTCAGTTAAACAACTGAAAAGAAGCCTTTCCCAAGCTTCTTGTTTGGCTTACCCCATCAAGAATAAGGAGTTCTTCTTGGAGATGGGGTTTCAGATACCTGCCTAACTGCGGTATTGTACCAAAAGCACAATAAGGTCAACAAAGTCATCCTGTACTTTAGCAAAACGTTGTCGTCTGTGGAGAAAAAATTCAATGACTGTGAAAAGGAACTCCTGGTGATGGTGTAGGCATTGAAAAACTACCACTGATTCATCCAGGGGGAGCAGATCATATGACTGATTTGCATGATTGTGCTCTAGACAACTGTCTTGAGGACGAAAGTATGAGGACCAAAGACAATATGGAGGTGTATCTACCTTCCCTGCACAAGGTCTATGAAGATGACATTTGCCCGGAGATACCCACACTTTATGTGGTTGGGGGTTCCTACCATGTTGACAATGACGGGGAATAGGAACTAGTGTCTGGCATTGGGAATGCATGGGAGATGATAATCCAGAGTTGATCAAGCAATTCTCAATGCAGTAAACCGCCAACTCGAAGAACTTGTCATAATCACTGATTGTGAATATGACAAGAATGGGTTCATGGAACACCTGATTAACTGGAAGAATCACTGCTAATAATAAACTCTTAAAGCATGGGAAACTGATCCAGCCGATTGACGATCTGGTAACCTCTAATGGGTTTACCATCTATTGGAAGAAGATAAGAGGTCATTCCAAAATAGAGGGGCCAGATAAGACTGGAAATGGCCTGGCTGACCCGTTGGCTAAAACGGTAGCGCTGCAGGGGGTTTTCATAGATATGGACTTCCTGCTAGGTGAAATCCAAGTCACAGCTGTCACCAGGTCACAAACCCATGCAATAGTGAACTCTCGACTTCCCAGTAGAGTAAAGATGCTCTGGATGCAGATTTGATCACTGCACAGAAAGAAGACCCTATCATTGGAAAGTTCTATCAAAACATTGAGGACCCTGTGAGTTTTCCTCTAACAGAAATGGATTATACCAGTAAAGAGGATCTCTGCCTGTTGATGAGGTTTTCCAAAATGTTCTGAATTCAAGACAGTTTGTTGGTATGGCGATCCCTATCTGGATGTGACCAGTGGGTGTTACCTACTTCATTCCAGTGCCTGATGTTGAATCATGGCTATGACAAGGCAGGTTGCATACTGGTCACACATGTGTCAGGACCTCAAAATATATTTAAAGTGTTGTCAAATTCCCCCACAAGCAGATCTCCCCTACAAAAAAGGGTAATGGCACTGCCTTGATCAGATTTGCAAGTCTATTTCATTGGGCCACTAATTTGTGTCGTAAAAAGAGACAAGTACATGTTGACTGTAACATGCATGTTTACAAACTGGGTAGAATGTCCCCCTGCCCAAACAAAATTTTAAGGCAGAGAGAGCTGTCATACTAATTATAAATCACATCTTTGTTAGTTTTGGCTTCCCGCAAAGGATTGAGTCAGATCAACCAAGTCATTTTACCAGCAAAGTGATGACTAAGATGTTGGAGATCCTAAGGGTAAAAAGAAAACTCCACATTGCTTTCCACCCGGCCTCAAGCAGAGGAGTTGAGAGATACACCAAGATGATTGTGAGCATTCTGAAGTAGTTTGTGGCTGACTCTTGACCCGGTTTGGGAATATATAACCACTTGTTGTGATGGCTGTTAGGTCTACACCATCTTCTGCAACTAAAATGTCTCTATTGAGTTTATGACCTGACGAAGAATGGTGTTACCTCAGCATCTGCTCTATAGAACTCAGGAGCAGGCACTGATCAAAGCGTCCACTACACATGAGTGCATTGAGAACCTACGGAAGCACCTCTAGCATGCTTCTGCCTTCGCCCATCCCAACTTAGTGAACTTGGTTGAAGGAATTAAATCATACTTTGACTAAAGATCATGAAGAAGGAGTACAAGGTAGGTGATGTAGGGATATATTCAGGCATGATATATTTGTGCAAATAACAGCACATGTGTACCGATTCCAAGGGAAGCAAAATGGGTGTTCATTGGCAGTGTTTAAAAGCAGCCATTTTGAAATAGGTGCAAGGGACAGCTTTTCTCAGCAACAAGCCAGTAAAATGAGTGTTGTTTTTAAAGCATTCAAGCTAGCAAAGGGATGATTATTTCAAAAAAACCCAGCAGAATGTGCAGTCATTTTAAAATGCAGAAACGTGCATATTTACAAATGGAATGTTTTTCTATCTGTGTGGAACTGCATTGGAAATATATAACCAACTAACCTTACTAATAAAAGCCCAGTAACCAATTAACTTTATAATGCAGTTTGGTAGGCACAGTTTGAAATGAATTTCATTTTGTGTTTTTCCATGGGGAGATGCACAGTAAAAAAAACAGAAGGGCTGTTTGTGCAGGTTGAAAACTTCCATTGTCCTTGCAGGAAATAACTTGTTACATGTATGCCTGTGTAAGTTGTTTGGCTGATGTGGTCGGCAGTTCTGGAGGTGTCAGAACCACATCAGGGGGAGGATGGTCTAATGTTGACGGACAGCCAGAGGAAATGTAAGCAGCTCAGAGCTTTCTGAGATATGAATGCGATCTGTGCCTCCCGGGGATGTGAGCTCTGTGGCTGTAGTCTTAAAGACAGGAAAGAAGGGGTGGCACCTGGCTTTGAAGCATTCCTGAGGCAGTGCAGGGTGGAGGACTCCCGCGCAGATAGCAACTACAGCAAGAGATAAACCAGGCGAAAGACAGGAGCCTCGCATATTTTTGTAAGTGCTGTTTCCAAGTGAGGAGCGTGTAGGATGGATGACATGGTATCAGTCAGCATAGAGTTATAGGTTTGAAACCAAAGTGTTTTATTGTAGTCGCTTTCTTTCAGCACTTGTTTAAGAAAAAGAATTGTATAGCACGTTTATTATCTCTCCCATGTTGCCAAGTGTTGTTTTCTTTTTATTTCTCAGAGAGTCAGAGCTGGGCTTGCTGTTGGTAAGAATATGTAACTGTGTTATCATGTAATGTATTGTTCTTATTTTTCTGTTAGTGCATCATAATAGTGGTAAACAAACGGTAACAGCATAAAAAAAAACAGAACAAGGCTATTGCTTGGTTTTGTGTTTTCTTTTCTGCCTCTGATGATCACTGTGTTAGTGGGAAAGTCAGGGGGTGATCCTATTGTTATACCACTGTGGTAAACATGTGTTACCTCATTTACCACCTGGGACAATGTTAAGAAAAACAGTTAATACATGCAGATGATCCAGGTAGAGTGTATGTGTGTGGTTGGGCTTTCCTCTGCATGCTGGAGAGGAAGCAGTATCTTCTAAGGCACGTAGGTTACTGTATGTAAATAAATCAGTAACATGAGCTACATGCAATAAATGACATTCTATGTCATTTTACTGGGTTCCCTAAAAGTGTGCTAAGTCCAGGGTTTGTTTATCATCAGTCCAAGGTATATCATAATTATAAAGAGGGAAAGTGTGTAGTACTATGGGCAGTATTAGAAAAGACATGTTGACCACTATACCACAAAAATAAGATACCTCTAAAATACTGCCAAGATAAGCTGACACTAAATCACCACCAAAATACTATAGTGCTAGACTATTATCAAAATAGGGTAATACTGAACTACCAATAATGGTAAGGCAAATTTACCACCAAAAATACCGCCAAAATACCACAGTGCTAAATTACCACCAAATCTGAAATTTAAAGCAAAGACAAAATATCCAACAGTGAAAAGGTTTGTCTATAGCATTTTCAAGAGAAAAAATACCAAGGAACAGAAGATGTTTTCAATGTTGGCATGGTTGTTCTGAAATTGTGGACAAAGTTATTATTATTATTATTATTATTATTATTATTATTATTATTATTATTATTATTATTATTAGTTGCCTATAAGATCTGCATCCCAAAAGGAGAACGGACAGAAGAGAAATGGGTCCACATCAATCAGTTAAAAAGCTATCATGCCAGACTGGTTTTAAGTGAGACTCAGGAGCCCACTCAAGTTAGAGCAGAGTAACCATCTGTGAAATGAAGGTAAGAGAGCAATCTCGGATGAAAACTAAAATATACATAACAGGTGAGTGATGTAATTAATATTCATCAGAAATACAAAGAAGGATGGTCTAGCAAATGCTAAAGTGAAATTAGATAAGTGTGTTTTAATGTATATGCAATGTTGTATCTCAATGTATATATAATATTACCTGGGGAAATCAAGTCTCACCAAAAATACTTAACATCTCTTTTTATCCTCTCTCTAGAATTATTAACATCCTTCCTTCCAGCCTGGGGAACAGCAGAAATGGAGTCCGGGGAAGACCAGTGGGACCCTGGAAAGGATCCAAGGAATAAAAGAGGGAGGGGTTCTGGCAAGCAGAAAAAAGGAGGTGGAGACCAGAGCGCCCACTCCCTGAGGGTGGAAAACAAGCAGGATGTGCTCAACTGAAACATTTGAATTGTGAAAAAAAACACTCTCCCCCTGCTCTTTCCCAGGAGTAATCATGACAAACAAGCAGGGGGGCTTCTGTGGTAATTAAAAGCCATGTTAGGCCTGAAATGTGCAGAAATACCTTTTTGTCATAGGAAGGCACATAGGTAGATTGAAAAGCCAGCATCAAAAAGTTCAACACTACTAATGTGCCTAGTGAATTCAAATGCATGTACTTGTGCAGTTGAAGCAAGGAATTTTCGAAAAATGAAACCAGGATGCAGATGGGAATTGGAAAGGCACATTGTGAGCTGACAGACAAAAAGTCAGCATTTCATTTTCAGCCGCTCCATCAAAAATGCTTTTTTCAAAGAAAGAGAAATACACTTATTAAGTGGGCCTTTAATGCAATTGTCAAAGCTAAAAAAAAAACAAAGGCCTACTATTCATTCAAGGTGATTGATGCCTGAAGTGATGATTTTCAAATACAGAAATTGCTATCGTGGAAAGGAGTACATGTGCATCTTAAAAACAATAAACAGATGGAAAAATTAACAGTGTTAGCAAGACACAAATATATTAAAAACAAACGTAAGGCCTCATGTGCCCAAGGAAATGTAACCTTCACAAAAGTGTCTGTTTCCAGAGGCATGACTTTAAGTTTATATTTCCTGAGAATGGCTCAGATTCTATTCAGAACACTCAAGCAGTGACCATGAAGGAATTTAATTGGGTCCTGTTCTCTGAGATAAGCAACACAATGACCAAAAGCCCTGAGAGAACAACGGCTGATGTGTTACTTGCAAGCCCAAGTCAACAACAGAGCAGCAGAGACTGGAGCAGATGCTCTGAGGAGAAATAAAACTTAACTGTGAAATGGAAGTCAGGATCTCCATATATGTTTGAAGATTCCAATGTGTTTAAATGGATTATCATAGTTTGTTCATTTTGTCAAGAAATATAAGTTGCACAATAATGGTTCAAGTATCACTAAAAAGCTGGTAAAACTCTTAATTGAAATTTTTCAGAGGTGTGGTTTGGAGGTGAAAAACTGGATGCACAAGCCAGAGACGAGTAGAGCTGCCTAAAATCATTTGGGTGAATACTGAGAGAGAGTTGCAGAATTTAACCTTGCCTGGAAGTTGCCTGACACTACCTGGGGTGGAATTGCTGATGAAAGTGCTGAAGGAAGTCAGGGAAACAGAGACAAATGCTGGGTTCTTTGCAAGGAGAGCCAAATAGAGAGATGAATGTTGGTGGCTATACATGATTGAGGTGCCTGTCTAGATCCCTGTTTTCCCCAAGAGGGCCCAGAAATTCTGAAGTGTTACCTGAGCGCCAGTCTCAGAGACATTCTGATATGATATGATATGATAACTTGTTTATAATGTGCTTGTAAAGAACTGTTTCTAGGTGTGACAAGGCAAGGGAGAGAAGACTGAGGGAGGACAAATACAAACAATCTTACTAGGCCTTTCCTCCTTCTGATCGTGCAAGTGTGGAAACGAGAAGTGTGAGGGGAAGGGGGAAATGCCAGGGAGAGGGGAAAGGAGAAACAGGGCACCATTGCTCTGAGTAAGTGCAGCCAGGGCAGCATGGCTCCAGGTAAGTACAAGGAGGCACGGGACTGTAGAGGTTACAGTTACAGCCCCTATGTGCCTGGTAGGTCTGGAGGCAGTGCATTGGTGACTGATCATTAATCAGCCTGGTACCCGGGGTAGCCAAGCAACCAGTTGATGCAGTAGAAAGGTATGTCAGGTAGGTCAGCAGGGGAGGGGAGGAGAGAGATTAAACAGAGGAGAAGAGGACAGTTTTGAGCTGCTTCCGGAACCTCATGTTATCCGGTTCAAGTTTGGGAGGGTCAGGGAGGCCATTCCAGAGGGAGTGGAAGGAAGATTGAGGAAGCGTTAGAAAGAGGCTGTCACAGTAATCTAGCTGAGAGAGAACCAGCGCTCTGAAGACAGTGAGCTTCTGGGGCAAGGTGAGAAAGTGGAGAGTACCTTTGAGGAGGTGCAGATGATAGTCAGACTTATTGGCGAGGTCCGAGATGTGAGGAGAGAAGGAGAGAGTGGAGTCAAATATGACACCAAGATTGCCTCACAGGAAGGCAAAGGAAGATGGCCCAAGGAGGGCATCCAGAGTGATAGAGGGAAAGCAGGAGCAGGGGTCCCAATGAGAGGGATCTCCATCTTACTGGCATTAAGGTACAGATTGTTCGAGGTGCACCAATCCTAAATCGCAGATAGACAGTTATGAGCAAGAGAAGTAAGGAGGCTGATGGGAGCCTGAAGGAGAGCTGACTGTCATCTGCATAACACTGAAAGTTACAGGAGATGGTAGAGATCAAATGGGTCAAAGGTGCCAAGTAGAGATTGAAGAACCAGGGTGAGAGGATAGAGCCCTGGGAGCATCACACATGGGCCTGGGAGGGACCTTCCAGGAGGAAGGAGGTAAGCCACTCCAGGGCCTGATCTGTGATGTCCAGGTTCTCACAGAGTCGATCAATTGATCAGGATGATGTGGTTTGCAAAGTCAAAAGCGGAGGATAGGTCAAGCAGGGTGAGGACAGAAGGAATGCTGAAAACAAAGTTAGAGAGCAGATCTTCACAGGTGTTCAGGAGAGCAGTGCTGGTGCCTCTGGCAGCTCTGAAGCCAGACTGATGATCATGGAGACAACCAACAGATTCAGTGTGGAGAGTAAGCTGGGAGATCTAGCTTTCCCAGGAGTTTGCCCAGGAAAGGGGTAATAGAGATCGGGCGATAGTTTGCCAGACAGGTAGGATTGGCAGACGGCTTCTTAGGGAGGGGGCACAAGGGAGTGCTTGAGGAAAGAGGGGAAGGTTCCAGTGGTAAAAGGGTGATTACCGAAATTGGCCAAGGCTGGAACAAGGGTGTCAATATGGTCCTTGTTGGTTCTGGAGGAGCAGGGGAGCACCTGTTAGGATGACACTTTCATAGATCAGACTTAGCTAGAAATCTCATTAGGTGTATTCAGAGAGAAAGAGGAGAAAGGAGGAGGAGAGGGAGAGTTGGCCAAAGGGGGGTCTAGAGAGGGAGAAGGAGAACTAGAGGAATAGGAGATAGAGGACAGGATTTCCTGAGTTTTAGTGAGGAAGTGAGAGGTCAGAGCCATACAGAGGGCCTGGCAGGGAACTTGAGAGGTGGAGACTGAAGCATGATTGACCAGTTCCTTGCTTGCAGATTTCAAAGAGTTTGGCTGTGTTGTTAGAGGCTACAGCGACACAGGCATGAGTGTGGGCTCTATTCTTCGACAGGACAGAGAGTCTTTATTGCCTTTGGAGCAGGTGGCAGGCCAGTTTGTCAAAGGTTGTGCCCAAAGCCCTCCACTTCCTCTCAGCCACACTGCACTTGCGTTTCAGTATAGCGAGGTCAGAGTCATACCAAGAGTTGCACTTGGAGGTAGGCTTCAGCCGGATTCTCATGGCAGGGGCAAGGATGTCCAGAATGTTGGAGATACAGAGATGCAGATTAGAGAGGGCTGTGTCAGAGTGTGAGTCAGCCGCAGGAGTAAGCGGAGCAGAGAAAGTAGAGGCAAAGGCATCAATTGACATGCGCTTCATGGGCCGAATGACCGCAAAGGTAGGTGGCAGTGCAGGGGTGGGATTTGCCTGAGGGACTGAGAGTTTTGTCAGAAACAGATCCACACAAATTCTATTTTGGTAGAACATATTTTGATATTCCCCTATCTTCACTCCAAGCTAGACGGTCTGCTAAAGTAAAAAAGAGAGAGCCATACAACACAGAGGACACATATGTAATCTCCTTAGAAATTAGCAAAACGTTTGGCGAGTGCAAGATTGTCAATCTGGTACAATCCAGGGCTACTCTCTAAATTGTGGGGAGAATTGGAGAATGTTGCCTGCAAGTGTTTAATTTGTCTACACTGCCCAGACTGGTTTTAAGTGAGACTCAGGAGCCCACTCAAGTTAGAGCAGAGTAACCATCTGTGAAATGAAGGTAAGAGAGCAATCTCGGATGAAAACTAAAATATACATAACAGGTGAGTGATGTAATTAATATTCATCAGAAATACAAAGAAGGATGGTCTAGCAAATGCTAAAGTGAAATTAGATAAGTGTATTTTAATGTATATGCAATGTTGTATCTCAATGTATATATAATATTACCTGGGGAAATCAAGTCTCACCAAAAATACTTAACATCTCTTTTTATCCTCTCTCTAGAATTATTAACATCCTTCCTTCCAGCCTGGGGAACAGCAGAAATGGAGTCCGGGGAATACCAGGGGGACCCTGGAAAGGATCCAAGGAATAAAAGAGGGAGGGGTTCTGGCAAGCAGAAAAAAGGAGGTGGAGACCAGAGCGCCCACTCCCTGAGTGTGGAAAACAAGCAGGATGTGCTCAACTGAAACATTTGAATTGTGAAAAAAAACACTCTCCCCCCTGCTCTTTCCCAGGAGTAATCATGACAAACAAGCAGGGGGGCTTCTGTGGTAATTAAAAGCCATGTTAGGCCTGAAATGTGCAGAAATACCTTTTTGTCATAGGAAGGCACATAGGTAGATTGAAAAGCCAGCATCAAAAAGTTCAACACTACTAATGTGCCTAGTGAATTCAAATGCATGTACTTGTGCAGTTGAAGCAAGGAATTTTTGAAAAATGAAACCAGTATGAAGATGGCAATTGGAAAGGCACATTGTGAGCTGACAGACAAAAAGTCAGCATTTCATTTTCAGCCGCTCCATCAAAAATGCTTTTTTCAAAGAAAGAGAAATACACTTATTAAGTGGGCCTTTAATGCAATTGTCAAAGCTAAAAGAAAAACAGAGGCCTACTATTCATTCAAGGTGATTGATGCCTGAAGTGATGATTTTCAAATACAGAAATTGCTATCGTGGAAAGGAGTACATGTGCATCTTAAAAACAATAAACAGATGGAAAAATTAAAAGTGTTAGCAAGACACAAATATATTACAAACAAACGTAAGGCCTCATGTGCCCAAGGAAATGTAACCTTCACAAAAGCGTCTGTTTCCAGAGGCATGACTTTAAGTTTATATTTCCTGAGAATGGCTCAGATTCTATTCAGAACACTCAAGCAGTGACCATGAAGGAATTTAATTGGGTCCTGTTCTCTGAGATAAGCAACACAATGACCAAAAGCCCTGAGAGAACAACGGCTGATGTGTTACTTGCAAGCCCAAGTCAACAACAGAGCAGCAGAGACTGGAGCAGATGCTCTGAGGAGAAATAAAACTTAACTGTGAAATGGAAGTCAGGATCTCCATATATGTTTGAAGATTCCCATGTGTTTAAATGGATGATCATAGTTTGTTCATTTTGTCAAGAAATGTAAGTTGCACAATAATGGTTCAAGTGTCACTAAAAAGCTGGTAAAACTCTTAATTGAAATTTTTCAGAGGTGTGGTTTGGAGGTGAAAAACTGGATGCACAAGCCAGAGACGAGTAGAGCTGTCTAAAATCATTTGGGTGAATACTGAAAGAGAGTTGCAGAATTTAACCTTGCCTGGAAGTTGCCTGACACTACCTGGGGTGGAATTGCTGATGAAAGTGCTGAAGGAAGTCAGGGAAACAGAGACAAATGCTGGGTTCTTTGCAAGGAGAGCCAAATAGCGAGATGAATGTTGGTGGCTATACATGATTGAGGTGCCTGTCTAGATCCCTGTTTTCCTCAAGAGGGCCCAGAAATTATGAAGTGTTACCTGAGCGCCAGTCTCAGAGACATTCTGATATGATATGATATGATAACTCGTTTATAATGTGCTTGTAAAGAACTGTTTCTAGGTGTGACAAGGCAAGGGAGAGAAGACTGAGGGAGGACAAATACAAACAATCTTACTAGGCCTTGCCTCCTTCTGATCGTGCAAGTGTGGAAACGAGAAGTGTGAGGGGAAGGGGAAGTGCCAGGGAGAGGGGAAAGGAGAAACAGGGCACCATTGCTCTGAGTAAGTGCAGCCAGGGCAGCATGGCTCCAGGTAAGTACAAGGAGGCACGGTACTGTAGAGGTTACAGTTACAGCCCCTATGTGCCTGGTAGGTCTGGAGGCAGTGCATTGGTGACTGATCATTAATCAGCCTGGTACCCGGGGTAGCCAAGCAACCAGTTGGTGCAGTAGAAAGGTATGTCAGGTAGGTCAGCAGAGGAGGGGAGGAGAGGGATTAAACAGAGGAGAAGAGGACAGTTTTGAGCTGCTTCCGGAACCTCATGTTATACGGTTCAAGTTTGGGAGGGCCAGGGAGGCCATTCCAGAGGGAGTGGAAGGAAGATTGAGGAAGCGTTAGAAAGAGGCTGTCACAGTAATCTAGCTGAGAGAGAACCCGTGCTCTGAAGACAGTGAGCTTCTGGGGCAAGGTGAGAAAGGGGAGAGTACCTTTGAGGAGGTGTAGATGATAGTCAGACTTATTGGCGAGGTCCGAGATGTGAGGAGAGAAGGAGAGAGTGGAGTCAAATATGACACCAAGATTGCCTCACAGGAAGGCAAAGGAAGATGGCCCAAGGAGGGCATCCAGAGTGATAGAGGGAAAGCAGGAGCAGGGGTCCCAATGAGAGGGATCTCCATCTTACTGGCATTAAGGTACAGATTGTTCGAGGTGCACCAATCCTAAATCGCAGATAGACAGTTATGAGCAAGAGAAGTAAGGAGGCTGATGGGAGCCTGAAGGAGAGCTGACTGTCATCTGCATAACACTGAAAGTTACAGGAGATGGTAGAGATCAAATGGGTCAAAGGTGCCAAGTAGAGATTGAAGAACCAGGGTGAGAGGATAGAGCCCTGGGAGCATCACACATGGGCCTGGGAGGGACCTTCCAGGAGGAAGGAGGTAAGCCACTCCAGGGCCTGATGTGTGATGTCCAGGTTCTCACAGAGTCGATCAATTGATCAGGATGATGTGGTTTGCAAAGTCAAAAGCGGAGGATAGGTCAAGCAGGATGAGGACAGAAGGAATGCTGAAAACAAAGTTAGAGAGCAGATCTTCACAGGTGTTCAGGAGAGCAGTGCTGGTGCCTCTGGCAGCTCTGAAGCCAGACTGATGATCATGGAGACAACCAACAGATTCAGTGTGGAGAGTAAGCTGGGAGATCTAGCTTTCCCAGGAGTTTGCCCAGGAAAGGGGTAATAGAGATCGGGCGATAGTTTGCCAGACAGGTAGGATTGGCAGACGGCTTCTTAGGGAGGGGGCACAAGGGAGTGCTTGAGGAAAGAGGGGAAGGTTCCAGTGGTAAAAGAGTGATTACCGAAATTGGCCAAGGCTGGAACAAGGGTGTCAATATGGTCCTTGTTGGTTCTGGAGGAGCAGGGGAGCACCTGTTAGGATGACACTTTCATAGATCAGACTTAGCTAGAAATCTCATTAGGTGTATTCAGAGAGAAAGAGGAGAAAGGAGGAGGAGAGGGAGAGTTGGCCAAAGGGGGGTCTAGAGAGGGAGAAGGAGAACTAGAGGAATAGGAGATAGAGGACAGGATTTCCTGAGTTTTAGTGAGGAAGTGAGAGGTCAGAGCCATACAGAGGGCCTGGCAGGGAACTTGAGAGGTGGAGACTGAAGCATGATTGACCAGTTCCTTGCTTGCAGATTTCAAAGAGTTTGGCTGTGTTGTTAGAGGCTACAGCGACACAGGCATGAATGTGGGCTCTATTCTTCGACAGGACAGAGAGTCTGTATTGCCTTTGGAGCAGGTGGCAGGCCAGTTTGTCAAAGGTTGTGCCCAAAGCCCTCCACTTCCTCTCAGCCACACTGCACTTGCGTTTCAGTATAGCGAGGTCAGAGTCATACCAAGAGTTGCACTTGGAGGTAGGCTTCAGCCGGATTCTCATGGCAGGGGCAAGGATGTCCAGAATGTTGGAGATACAGAGATGCAGATTAGAGAGGGCTGTGTCAGAGTGTGAGTCAGCCGCAGGAGTAAGCGGAGCAGAGAAAGTAGAGGCAAAGGCATCAATTGACATGCGCTTCATGGGCCGAATGACCGCAAAGGTAGGTGGCAGTGCAGGGGTGGGATTTGCCTGAGGGACTGAGAGTTTTGTCAGAAACAGATCCACACAAATTCTATTTTGGTAGAACATATTTTGATATTCCCCTATCTTCACTCCAAGCTAGACGGTCTGCTAAAGTAAAAAAGAGAGAGCCATACAACACAGAGGACACATATGTAATCTCCTTAGAAATTAGCAAAACGTTTGGCGAGTGCAAGATTGTCAATCTGGTACAATCCAGGGCTACTCTCTAAATTGTGGGGAGAATTGTAGAATGTTGCCTGCAAGTGTTTAATTTGTCTACACTGCCCAGACTGGTTTTAAGTGAGACTCAGGAGCCCACTCAAGTTAGAGCAGAGTAACCATCTGTGAAATGAAGGTAAGAGAGCAATCTCGGATGAAAACTAAAATATACATAACAGGTGAGTGATGTAATTAATATTCATCAGAAATACAAAGAAGGATGGTCTAGCAAATGCTAAAGTGAAATTAGATAAGTGTATTTTAATGTATATGCAATGTTGTATCTCAATGTATATATAATATTACCTGGGGAAATCAAGTCTCACCAAAAATACTTAACATCTCTTTTTATCCTCTCTCTAGAATTATTAACATCCTTCCTTCCAGCCTGGGGAACAGCAGAAATGGAGTCCGGGGAATACCAGGGGGACCCTGGAAAGGATCCAAGGAATAAAAGAGGGAGGGGTTCTGGCAAGCAGAAAAAAGGAGGTGGAGACCAGAGCGCCCACTCCCTGAGTGTGGAAAACAAGCAGGATGTGCTCAACTGAAACATTTGAATTGTGAAAAAAAACACTCTCCCCCTGCTCTTTCCCAGGAGTAATCATGACAAACAAGCAGGGGGGCTTCTGTGGTAATTAAAAGCCATGTTAGGCCTGAAATGTGCAGAAATACCTTTTTGTCATAGGAAGGCACATAGGTAGATTGAAAAGCCAGCATCAAAAAGTTCAACACTACTAATGTGCCTAGTGAATTCAAATGCATGTACTTGTGCAGTTGAAGCAAGGAATTTTTGAAAAATGAAACCAGGATGAAGATGGCAATTGGAAAGGCACATTGTGAGCTGACAGACAAAAAGTCAGCATTTCATTTTCAGCCGCTCCATCAAAAATGCTTTTTTCAAAGAAAGAGAAATACACTTATTAAGTGGGCCTTTAATGCAATTGTCAAAGCTAAAAAAAAAACAGAGGCCTACTATTCATTCAAGGTGATTGATGCCTGAAGTGATGATTTTCAAATACAGAAATTGCTATCGTGGAAAGGAGTACATGTGCATCTTAAAAACAATAAACAGATGGAAAAATTAAAAGTGTTAGCAAGACACAAATATATTACAAACAAACGTAAGGCCTCATGTGCCCAAGGAAATGTAACCTTCACAAAAGCGTCTGTTTCCAGAGGCATGACTTTAAGTTTATATTTCCTGAGAATGGCTCAGATTCTATTCAGAACACTCAAGCAGTGACCATGAAGGAATTTAATTGGGTCCTGTTCTCTGAGATAAGCAACACAATGACCAAAAGCCCTGAGAGAACAACGGCTGATGTGTTACTTGCAAGCCCAAGTCAACAACAGAGCAGCAGAGACTGGAGCAGATGCTCTGAGGAGAAATAAAACTTAACTGTGAAATGGAAGTCAGGATCTCCATATATGTTTGAAGATTCCCATGTGTTTAAATGGATGATCATAGTTTGTTCATTTTGTCAAGAAATGTAAGTTGCACAATAATGGTTCAAGTGTCACTAAAAAGCTGGTAAAACTCTTAATTGAAATTTTTCAGAGGTGTGGTTTGGAGGTGAAAAACTGGATGCACAAGCCAGAGACGAGTAGAGCTGTCTAAAATCATTTGGGTGAATACTGAAAGAGAGTTGCAGAATTTAACCTTGCCTGGAAGTTGCCTGACACTACCTGGGGTGGAATTGCTGATGAAAGTGCTGAAGGAAGTCAGGGAAACAGAGACAAATGCTGGGTTCTTTGCAAGGAGAGCCAAATAGAGAGATGAATGTTGGTGGCTATACATGATTGAGGTGCCTGTCTAGATCCCTGTTTTCCTCAAGAGGGCCCAGAAATTATGAAGTGTTACCTGAGCGCCAGTCTCAGAGACATTCTGATATGATATGATATGATAACTCGTTTATAATGTGCTTGTAAAGAACTGTTTCTAGGTGTGACAAGGCAAGGGAGAGAAGACTGAGGGAGGACAAATACAAACAATCTTACTAGGCCTTGCCTCCTTCTGATCGTGCAAGTGTGGAAACGAGAAGTGTGAGGGGAAGGGGAAGTGCCAGGGAGAGGGGAAAGGAGAAACAGGGCACCATTGCTCTGAGTAAGTGCAGCCAGGGCAGCATGGCTCCAGGTAAGTACAAGGAGGCACGGTACTGTAGAGGTTACAGTTACAGCCCCTATGTGCCTGGTAGGTCTGGAGGCAGTGCATTGGTGACTGATCATTAATCAGCCTGGTACCCGGGGTAGCCAAGCAACCAGTTGGTGCAGTAGAAAGGTATGTCAGGTAGGTCAGCAGAGGAGGGGAGGAGAGGGATTAAACAGAGGAGAAGAGGACAGTTTTGAGCTGCTTCCGGAACCTCATGTTATACGGTTCAAGTTTGGGAGGGCCAGGGAGGCCATTCCAGAGGGAGTGGAAGGAAGATTGAGGAAGCGTTAGAAAGAGGCTGTCACAGTAATCTAGCTGAGAGAGAACCCGTGCTCTGAAGACAGTGAGCTTCTGGGGCAAGGTGAGAAAGGGGAGAGTACCTTTGAGGAGGTGTAGATGATAGTCGGACTTATTGGCGAGGTCCGAGATGTGAGGAGAGAAGGAGAGAGTGGAGTCAAATATGACACCAAGATTGCCTCACAGGAAGGCAAAGGAAGATGGCCCAAGGAGGGCATCCAGAGTGATAGAGGGAAAGCAGGAGCAGGGGTCCCAATGAGAGGGATCTCCATCTTACTGGCATTAAGGTACAGATTGTTCGAGGTGCACCAATCCTAAATCGCAGATAGACAGTTATGAGCAAGAGAAGTAAGGAGGCTGATGGGAGCCTGAAGGAGAGCTGACTGTCATCTGCATAACACTGAAAGTTACAGGAGATGGTAGAGATCAAATGGGTCAAAGGTGCCAAGTAGAGATTGAAGAACCAGGGTGAGAGGATAGAGCCCTGGGAGCATCACACATGGGCCTGGGAGGGACCTTCCAGGAGGAAGGAGGTAAGCCACTCCAGGGCCTGATGTGTGATGTCCAGGTTCTCACAGAGTCGATCAATTGATCAGGATGATGTGGTTTGCAAAGTCAAAAGCGGAGGATAGGTCAAGCAGGATGAGGACAGAAGGAATGCTGAAAACAAAGTTAGAGAGCAGATCTTCACAGGTGTTCAGGAGAGCAGTGCTGGTGCCTCTGGCAGCTCTGAAGCCAGACTGATGATCATGGAGACAACCAACAGATTCAGTGTGGAGAGTAAGCTGGGAGATCTAGCTTTCCCAGGAGTTTGCCCAGGAAAGGGGTAATAGAGATCGGGCGATAGTTTGCCAGACAGGTAGGATTGGCAGACGGCTTCTTAGGGAGGGGGCACAAGGGAGTGCTTGAGGAAAGAGGGGAAGGTTCCAGTGGTAAAAGAGTGATTACCGAAATTGGCCAAGGCTGGAACAAGGGTGTCAATATGGTCCTTGTTGGTTCTGGAGGAGCAGGGGAGCACCTGTTAGGATGACACTTTCATAGATCAGACTTAGCTAGAAATCTCATTAGGTGTATTCAGAGAGAAAGAGGAGAAAGGAGGAGGAGAGGGAGAGTTGGCCAAAGGGGGGTCTAGAGAGGGAGAAGGAGAACTAGAGGAATAGGAGATAGAGGACAGGATTTCCTGAGTTTTAGTGAGGAAGTGAGAGGTCAGAGCCATACAGAGGGCCTGGCAGGGAACTTGAGAGGTGGAGACTGAAGCATGATTGACCAGTTCCTTGCTTGCAGATTTCAAAGAGTTTGGCTGTGTTGTTAGAGGCTACAGCGACACAGGCATGAATGTGGGCTCTATTCTTCGACAGGACAGAGAGTCTGTATTGCCTTTGGAGCAGGTGGCAGGCCAGTTTGTCAAAGGTTGTGCCCAAAGCCCTCCACTTCCTCTCAGCCACACTGCACTTGCGTTTCAGTATAGCGAGGTCAGAGTCATACCAAGAGTTGCACTTGGAGGTAGGCTTCAGCCGGATTCTCATGGCAGGGGCAAGGATGTCCAGAATGTTGGAGATACAGAGATGCAGATTAGAGAGGGCTGTGTCAGAGTGTGAGTCAGCCGCAGGAGTAAGCGGAGCAGAGAAAGTAGAGGCAAAGGCATCAATTGACATGCGCTTCATGGGCCGAATGACCGCAAAGGTAGGTGGCAGTGCAGGGGTGGGATTTGCCTGAGGGACTGAGAGTTTTGTCAGAAACAGATCCACACAAATTCTATTTTGGTAGAACATATTTTGATATTCCCCTATCTTCACTCCAAGCTAGACGGTCTGCTAAAGTAAAAAAGAGAGAGCCATACAACACAGAGGACACATATGTAATCTCCTTAGAAATTAGCAAAACGTTTGGCGAGTGCAAGATTGTCAATCTGGTACAATCCAGGGATACTCTCTCAATTGTGGGGAGAATTGTAGAATGTTGCCTGCAAGTGTTTAATTTGTCTACACTGCCCAGACTGGTTTTAAGTGAGACTCAGGAGCCCACTCAAGTTAGAGCAGAGACACCATCTGTGAAATGAAGGTAAGAGAGCAATCTCGGATGAAAACTAAAATATACATAACAGGTGAGTGATGTAATTAATATTCATCAGAAATACAAAGAAGGATGGTCTAGCAAATGCTAAAGTGAAATTAGATAAGTGTATTTTAATGTATATGCAATGTTGTATCTCAATGTATATATAATATTACCTGGGGAAATCAAGTCTCACCAAAAATACTTAACATCTCTTTTTATCCTCTCTCTAGAATTATTAACATCCTTCCTTCCAGCCTGGGGAACAGCAGAAATGGAGTCCGGGGAATACCAGAGGGACCCTGGAAAGGATCCAAGGAATAAAAGAGGGAGGGGTTCTGGCAAGCAGAAAAAAGGAGGTGGAGACCAGAGCGCCCACTCCCTGAGTGTGGAAAACAAGCAGGATGTGCTCAACTGAAACATTTGAATTGTGAAAAAAAACACTCTCCCCCCTGCTCTTTCCCAGGAGTAATCATGACAAACAAGCAGGGGGGCTTCTGTGGTAATTAAAAGCCATGTTAGGCCTGAAATGTGCAGAAATACCTTTTTGTCATAGGAAGGCACATAGGTATATTGAAAAGCCAGCATCAAAAAGTTCAACACTACTAATGTGCCTAGTGAATTCAAATGCATGTACTTGTGCAGTTGAAGCAAGGAATTTTTGAAAAATGAAACCAGGATGAAGATGGCAATTGGAAAGGCACATTGTAAGCTGACAGACAAAAAGTCAGCATTTCATTTTCAGCCGCTCCATCAAAAATGCTTTTTTCAAAGAAAGAGAAATACACTTATTAAGTGGGCCTTTAATGCAATTGTCAAAGCTAAAAAAAAAACAGAGGCCTACTATTCATTCAAGGTGATTGATGCCTGAAGTGATGATTTTCAAATACAGAAATTGCTATCGTGGAAAGGAGTACATGTGCATCTTAAAAACAATAAACAGATGGAAAAATTAAAAGTGTTAGCAAGACACAAATATATTACAAACAAACGTAAGGCCTCATGTGCCCAAGGAAATGTAACCTTCACAAAAGCGTCTGTTTCCAGAGGCATGACTTTAAGTTTATATTTCCTGAGAATGGCTCAGATTCTATTCAGAACACTCAAGCAGTGACCATGAAGGAATTTAATTGGGTCCTGTTCTCTGAGATAAGCAACACAATGACCAAAAGCCCTGAGAGAACAACGGCTGATGTGTTACTTGCAAGCCCAAGTCAACAACAGAGCAGCAGAGACTGGAGCAGATGCTCTGAGGAGAAATAAAACTTAACTGTGAAATGGAAGTCAGGATCTCCATATATGTTTGAAGATTCCCATGTGTTTAAATAGATGATCATAGTTTGTTCATTTTGTCAAGAAATGTAAGTTGCACAATAATGGTTCAAGTGTCACTAAAAAGCTGGTAAAACTCTTAATTGAAATTTTTCAGAGGTGTGGTTTGGAGGTGAAAAACTGGATGCACAAGCCAGAGACGAGTAGAGCTGTCTAAAATCATTTGGGTGAATACTGAAAGAGAGTTGCAGAATTTAACCTTGCCTGGAAGTTGCCTGACACTACCTGGGGTGGAATTGCTGATGAAAGTGCTGAAGGAAGTCAGGGAAACAGAGACAAATGCTGGGTTCTTTGCAAGGAGAGCCAAATAGAGAGATGAATGTTGGTGGCTATACATGATTGAGGTGCCTGTCTAGATCCCTGTTTTCCTCAAGAGGGCCCGGAAATTCTGAAGTGTTACCTGAGCGCCAGTCTCAGAGACATTCTGATATGATATGATATGATAACTCGTTTATAATGTGCTTGTAAAGAACTGTTTCTAGGTGTGACAAGGCAAGGGAGAGAAGACTGAGGGAGGACAAATACAAACAATCTTACTAGGCCTTGCCTCCTTCTGATCGTGCAAGTGTGGAAACGAGAAGTGTGAGGGGAAGGGGAAGTGCCAGGGAGAGGGGAAAGGAGAAACAGGGCACCATTGCTCTGAGTAAGTGCAGCCAGGGCAGCATGGCTCCAGGTAAGTACAAGGAGGCACGGTACTGTAGAGGTTACAGTTACAGCCCCTATGTGCCTGGTAGGTCTGGAGGCAGTGCATTGGTGACTGATCATTAATCAGCCTGGTACCCGGGGTAGCCAAGCAACCAGTTGGTGCAGTAGAAAGGTATGTCAGGTAGGTCAGCAGAGGAGGGGAGGAGAGGGATTAAACAGAGGAGAAGAGGACAGTTTTGAGCTGCTTCCGGAACCTCATGTTATACGGTTCAAGTTTGGGAGGGCCAGGGAGGCCATTCCAGAGGGAGTGGAAGGAAGATTGAGGAAGCGTTAGAAAGAGGCTGTCACAGTAATCTAGCTGAGAGAGAACCCGTGCTCTGAAGACAGTGAGCTTCTGGGGCAAGGTGAGAAAGGGGAGAGTACCTTTGAGGAGGTGTAGATGATAGTCGGACTTATTGGCGAGGTCCGAGATGTGAGGAGAGAAGGAGAGAGTGGAGTCAAATATGACACCAAGATTGCCTCACAGGAAGGCAAAGGACGATGGCCCAAGGAGGGCATCCAGAGTGATAGAGGGAAAGCAGGAGCAGGGGTCCCAATGAGAGGGATCTCCATCATACTGGCATTAAGGTACAGATTGTTCGAGGTGCACCAATCCTAAATCGCAGATAGACAGTTATGAGCAAGAGAAGTAAGGAGGCTGATGGGAGCCTGAAGGAGAGCTGACTGTCATCTGCAAAACACTGAAAGTTACAGGAGATGGTAGAGAGCAAATGGGTCAAAGGTGCCAAGTAGAGATTGAAGAACCAGGGTGAGAGGATAGAGCCCTGGGAGCATCACACATGGGCCTGGGAGGGACGTTCCAGGAGGAAGGAGGTAAGCCACTCCAGGGCCTGATCTGTGATGCCCAGGTTCTCACAGAGTCGATCAATTGATCAGGATGATGTGGTTTGCAAATTCAAAAGCGGAGGATAGGTCAAGCAGGATGAGGACAGAAGGAATGCTGAAAACAAAGTTAGAGAGCAGATCTTCACAGGTGTTCAGGAGAGCAGTGCTGGTGCCTCTGGCAGCTCTGAAGCCAGACTGATGTTCATGGAGACAACCAACAGATTCAGTGTGGAGAGTAAGCTGGGAGATCTAGCTTTCCCAGGAGTTTGCCCAGGAAAGGGGTAATAGAGATCGGGCGATAGTTTGCAGACAGGTAGGATTGGCAGACGGCTTCTTAGGGAGGGGGCACAAGGGAGTGCTTGAGGAAAGAGGGGAAAGTTCCAGTGGTAAAAGAGTGATTACCGAAATTGGCCAAGGCTAGAACAGGGGTGTCAATATGGTCCTTGTTGGTTCTGGAGGAGCAGGGGAGCACCTGTTAGGATGACACTTTCATAGATCAGACTTAGCTAGAAATCTCATTAGGTGTATTCAGAGAGAAAGAGGAGAAAGGAGGAGGAGAGGGAGAGTTGGCCAAAGGGGGGTCTAGAGAGGGAGAAGGAGAACTAGAGGAATAGGAGATAGAGGACAGGATTTCCTGAGTTTTAGTGAGGAAGTGAGAGGTCAGAGCCATACAGAGGGCCTGGCAGGGAACTTGAGAGGTGGAGACTGAAGCATGATTGACCAGTTCCTTGCTTGCAGATTTCAAAGAGTTTGGCTGTGTTGTTAGAGGCTACAGCGACACAGGCATGAATGTGGGCTCTATTCTTCGACAGGACAGAGAGTCTGTATTGCCTTTGGAGCAGGTGGCAGGCCAGTTTGTCAAAGGTTGTGCCCAAAGCCCTCCACTTCCTCTCAGCCACACTGCACTTGCGTTTCAGTATAGCGAGGTCAGAGTCATACCAAGAGTTGCACTTGGAGGTAGGCTTCAGCCGGATTCTCATGGCAGGGGCAAGGATGTCCAGAATGTTGGAGATACAGAGATGCAGATTAGAGAGGGCTGTGTCAGAGTGTGAGTCAGCCGCAGGAGTAAGCGGAGCAGAGAAAGTAGAGGCAAAGGCATCAATTGACATGCGCTTCATGGGCCGAATGACCGCAAAGGTAGGTGGTAGTGCAGGGGTGGGATTTGCCTGAGGGACTGAGAGTTTTGTCAGAAACAGATCCACACAAATTCTATTTTGGTAGAACATATTTTGATATTCCCCTATCTTCACTCCAAGCTAGACGGTCTGCTAAAGTAAAAAAGAGAGAGCCATACAACACAGAGGACACATATGTAATCTCCTTAGAAATTAGCAAAACGTTTGGCGAGTGCAAGATTGTCAATCTGGTACAATCCAGGGCTACTCTCTAAATTGTGGGGAGAATTGTAGAATGTTGCCTGCAAGTGTTTAATTTGTCTACACTGCCCAGACTGGTTTTAAGTGAGACTCAGGAGCCCACTCAAGTTAGAGCAGAGTAACCATCTGTGAAATGAAGGTAAGAGAGCAATCTCGGATGAAAACTAAAATATACATAACAGGTGAGTGATGTAATTAATATTCATCAGAAATACAAAGAAGGATGGTCTAGCAAATGCTAAAGTGAAATTAGATAAGTGTATTTTAATGTATATGCAATGTTGTATCTCAATGTATATATAATATTACCTGGGGAAATCAAGTCTCACCAAAAATACTTAACATCTCTTTTTATCCTCTCTCTAGAATTATTAACATCCTTCCTTCCAGCCTGGGGAACAGCAGAAATGGAGTCCGGGGAATACCAGAGGGACCCTGGAAAGGATCCAAGGAATAAAAGAGGGAGGGGTTCTGGCAAGCAGAAAAAAGGAGGTGGAGACCAGAGCGCCCACTCCCTGAGTGTGGAAAACAAGCAGGATGTGCTCAACTGAAACATTTGAATTGTGAAAAAAAACACTCTCCCCCCTGCTCTTTCCCAGGAGTAATCATGACAAACAAGCAGGGGGGCTTCTGTGGTAATTAAAAGCCATGTTAGGCCTGAAATGTGCAGAAATACCTTTTTGTCATAGGAAGGCACATAGGTAGATTGAAAAGCCAGCATCAAAAAGTTCAACACTACTAATGTGCCTAGTGAATTCAAATGCATGTACTTGTGCATTTGAAGCAAGGAATTTTTGAAAAATGAAACCAGGATGAAGATGGCAATTGGAAAGGCACATTGTGAGCTGACAGACAAAAAGTCAGCATTTCATTTTCAGCCGCTCCATCAAAAATGCTTTTTTCAAAGAAAGAGAAATACACTTATTAAGTGGGACTTTAATGCAATTGTCAAAGCTAAAAAAAAAACAGAGGCCTACTATTCATTCAAGGTGATTGATGCCTGAAGTGATGATTTTCAAATACAGAAATTGCTATCGTGGAAAGGAGTACATGTGCATCTTAAAAACAATAAACAGATGGAAAAATTAAAAGTGTTAGCAAGACACAAATATATTACAAACAAACGTAAGGCCTCATGTGCCCAAGGAAATGTAACCTTCACAAAAGCGTCTGTTTCCAGAGGCATGACTTTAAGTTTATATTTCCTGAGAATGGCTCAGATTCTATTCAGAACACTCAAGCAGTGACCATGAAGGAATTTAATTGGGTCCTGTTCTCTGAGATAAGCAACACAATGACCAAAAGCCCTGAGAGAACAACGGCTGATGTGTTACTTGCAAGCCCAAGTCAACAACAGAGCAGCAGAGACTGGAGCAGATGCTCTGAGGAGAAATAAAACTTAACTGTGAAATGGAAGTCAGGATCTCCATATATGTTTGAAGATTCCCATGTGTTTAAATGGATGATCATAGTTTGTTCATTTTGTCAAGAAATGTAAGTTGCACAATAATGGTTCAAGTGTCACTAAAAAGCTGGTAAAACTCTTAATTGAAATTTTTCAGAGGTGTGGTTTGGAGGTGAAAAACTGGATGCACAAGCCAGAGACGAGTAGAGCTGTCTAAAATCATTTGGGTGAATACTGAAAGAGAGTTGCAGAATTTAACCTATCCTGGAAGTTGCCTGACACTACCTGGGGTGGAATTGCTGATGAAAGTGCTGAAGGAAGTCAGGGAAACAGAGACAAATGCTGGGTTCTTTGCAAGGAGAGCCAAATAGAGAGATGAATGTTGGTGGCTATACATGATTGAGGTGCCTGTCTAGATCCCTGTTTTCCCCAAGAGGGCCCAGAAATTCTGAAGTGTTACCTGAGCGCCAGTCTCAGAGACATTCTGATATGATATGATATGATAACTCGTTTATAATGTGCTTGTAAAGAACTGTTTCTAGGTGTGACAAGGCAAGGGAGAGAAGACTGAGGGAGGACAAATACAAACAATCTTACTAGGCCTTGCCTCCTTCTGATCGTGCAAGTGTGGAAACGAGAAGTGTGAGGGGAAGGGGAAGTGCCAGGGAGAGGGGAAAGGAGAAACAGGGCACCATTGCTCTGAGTAAGTGCAGCCAGGGCAGCATGGCTCCAGGTAAGTACAAGGAGGCACTGTACTGTAGAGGTTACAGTTACAGCCCCTATGTGCCTGGTAGGTCTGGAGGCAGTGCATTGGTGACTGATCATTAATCAGCCTGGTACCCGGGGTAGCCAAGCAAACAGTTGGTGCAGTAGAAAGGTATGTCAGGTAGGTCAGCAGAGGAGGGGAGGAGAGGGATTAAACAGAGGAGAAGAGGACAGTTTTGAGCTGCTTCCGGAACCTCATGTTATACGGTTCAAGTTTGGGAGGGTCAGGGAGGCCATTCCAGAGGGAGTGGAAGGAAGATTGAGGAAGTGTTAGAAAGAGGCTGTCACAGTAATCTAGCTGAGAGAGAACCCGTGCTCTGAAGACAGTGAGCTTCTGGGGCAAGGTGAGAAAGGGGAGAGTACCTTTGAGGAGGTGTAGATGATAGTCGGACTTATTGGCGAGGTCCGAGATGTGAGGAGAGAAGGAGAGAGTGGAGTCAAATATGACACCAAGATTGCCTCACAGGAAGGCAAAGGAAGATGGCCCAAGGAGGGCATCCAGAGTGTTAGAGGGAAAGCAGGAGCAGGGGTCCCAATGAGAGGGATCTCTATCTTACTGGCATTAAGGTACAGATTGTTCGAGGTGCACCAATCCTAAATCGCAGATAGACAGTTATGAGCAAGAGAAGTAAGGAGGCTGATGGGAGCCTGAAGGAGAGCTGACTGTCATCTGCATAACACTGAAAGTTACAGGAGATGGTAGAGAGCAAATGGGTCAAAGGTGCCAAGTAGAGATTGAAGAACCAGGGTGAGAGGATAGAGCCCTGGGAGCATCACACATGGGCCTGGGAGGGACGTTCCAGGAGGAAGGAGGTAAGCCACTCCAGGGCCTGATCTGTGATGCCCAGGTTCTCACAGAGTCGATCAATTGATCAGGATGATGTGGTTTGCAAAGTCAAAAGCGGAGGATAGGTCAAGCAGGATGAGGACAGAAGGAATGCTGAAAACAAAGTTAGAGAGCAGATCTTCACAGGTGTTCAGGAGAGCAGTGCTGGTGCCTCTGGCAGCTCTGAAGCCAGACTGATGATCATGGAGACAACCAACAGATTCAGTGTGGAGAGTAAGCTGGGAGATCTAGCTTTCCCAGGAGTTTGCCCAGGAATGGGGTAATAGAGATCGGGCGATAGTTTGCCAGACAGGTAGGATTGGCAGACGGCTTCTTAGGGAGGGGGCACAAGGGAGTGCTTGAGGAAAGAGGGGAAAGTTCCAGTGGTAAAAGAGTGATTACCGAAATTGGCCAAGGCTAGAACAAGGGTGTCAATATGGTCCTTGTTGGTTCTGGAGGAGCAGGGGAGCACCTGTTAGGATGACACTTTCATAGATCAGACTTAGCTAGAAATCTCATTAGGTGTATTCAGAGGGAAAGAGGAGAAAGGAGGAGGAGAGGGAGAGTTGGCCAAAGGGGGGTCTAGAGAGGGAGAAGGAGAACTAGAGGAATAGGAGATAGAGGACAGGATTTCCTGAGTTTTAGTGAGGAAGTGAGAGGTCAGAGCCATACAGAGGGCCTGGCAGGGAACTTAAGAGGTGGAGACTGAAGCATGATTGACCAGTTCCTTGCTTGCAGATTTCAAAGAGTTTGGCTGTGTTGTTAGAGGCTACAGCGACACAGGCATGAATGTGGGCTCTATTCTTCGACAGGACAGAGAGTCTGTATTGCCTTTGGAGCAGGTGGCAGGCCAGTTTGTCAAAGGTTGTGCCCAAAGCCCTCCACTTCCTCTCAGCCACACTGCACTTGCGTTTCAGTATAGCGAGGTCAGAGTCATACCAAGAGTTGCACTTGGAGGTAGGCTTCAGCCGGATTCTCATGGCAGGGGCAAGGATGTCCAGAATGTTGGAGATACAGAGATGCAGATTAGAGAGGGCTGTGTCAGAGTGTGAGTCAGCCGCAGGAGTAAGCGGAGCAGAGAAAGTAGAGGCAAAGGCATGAATTGACATGCGCTTCATGGGCCGAATGACCGCAAAGGTAGGTGGCAGTGCAGGGGTGGGCTTTGCCTGAGGGACTGAGAGTTTTGTCAGAAACAGATCCACACAAATTCTATTTTGGTAGAACATATTTTGATATTCCCCTATCTTCACTCCAAGCTAGACGGTCTGCTAAAGTAAAAAAGAGAGAGCCATACAACACAGAGGACACATATGTAATCTCCTTAGAAATTAGCAAAACGTTTGGCGAGTGCAAGATTGTCAATCTGGTACAATCCAGGGCTACTCTCTAAATTTTGGGGAGAATTGTAGAATGTTGCCTGCAAGTGTTTAATTTGACTACACTGCTCAGTACATTGTCACTGTTCACACCAACTGTATGTTCTTCATTTTTAGTTACCCTTATTTACTTGTAAAGGAACCAGTCTGCACCATAATCTGTGATTTACCACCACTGACACGTGATTCGGATAGGAAAAGAAATGCAACATTCCTCCCCTTTTACCCCAAGCTAGGACATGTGTTGCAGTTTAAAAGGGAAACATGCAATCTCCATGAAAGTTGACAGCATGGCTGATGACTGCATTTTAGTGCAAACTCTGTTATAGGGGTGTCCAGCTTGTAGGTGCCCGAGTCACGTTTGAGTTGAGTGTGAATTGTAGAATGCTGCATGCGAGTGCTCCTTTGATTACGCAGCCTATTGCATTGCTATGCATAGCACCTATGTTTTGCATTTGGATCTATTCTTCTTATGTCTTTGTTAATGGAGCCGGATACTCTATGATGATTGGCCAAAAGCTGGCATACACTTTGTGGTCAAACAAATGATGTTATATTGACACACTAGGGGCCTGATTTACAAAAGCGTTTTTCAGTGGGAAAATCCCATCGAAATATGCTTTGTATGCCCCAGGACACCTATCCCAGGATTGGTCTAACACAAAAACGTTCGTAAAACGGAACCATCCTGAGTGTACCAAGTAGAGAACTCTGCCAGCATCCATGGGGGCATTGTCTGCACATGAAATCGAGTGGCATTTAGACCGTAAACAGGCAGGCACATACAGGCAGTGCAAAAAACAATCTTCTGTGTTCACACTTTTCATTGAGGGTTGCCAAAAGTGTAACCCGCAAATGTTTCTGATTAATTCCATGTACGTTTGAAGAGGGTCTTGGATCCTAGAGGAATCATCTATATATAGAACACAAAAGAGATGATGTGACATCCCTCTGCTGGTGTTTTTGTTCTCTTATTTAGCTTTTAGAACGTTGACTTTAATTTCTCAATGGTTTTGCTGGTGATATAGAAATCTGGCGCCCAATGCATGATGGGCATTTCGCTCCATGATGCAGAGAGCGTCTTTCATTGGCTCATTCCATCTAAATTAATATTGTGTGCTCTCCGGCCCAGCCTTGGAATGGCAGTAATAACCTAAATCTCTGTACTTATTTAGCACTTGATGATGGAGACCTCCAGCTTCTGAATGCTGTAACAACAGGTGCTATTTTAAACTCATTGATTTAATGGTACTTGATTTATCAACCACTGAAGAGGTCTGGCTACGTTGGGTTTTCTACATGACTAAGTCGTGCACAATGCAGGCCATTTCAATGTCAATAACCAGTATTTTACTCGTGAGCTATCCACCCGGGCAAACATGACAATGCCATGTTTACGTGTGTGCATGTGCCCACTCAATCAAAAAGTTTCTACTCACTGGTCATTTTCATAGTGTGTGGCGGGTTTTAGTTTCGGCATGCAATGGAAGTAATAGCCATACACAACAGTGAATACATGAATGCATTATATCATCACAGGTGGGTAACCTGTGGCTCTACAGATGTTTTGGCCTACGATTCCCATCAACCCTAGCCAGTATAGTCATTGGTTAGAGATCTCAAGAGATATACTGCAAAACATACAGAGAGAAGCCAACTGCCTACCTCTGTCATAGAAGAACATTTCTCTTTACATTTTACTGTTTATTGCAAGATAGTACAACTGTTTTACAAAGTTAGTGGCGGAGTGCGGACCTCCATGTGCATTCTTTTTTTAATCAACTTGTAATATTGCTTGAGAGGAAGCAGGCAGCAGTGTCTAATTCAAACATTTGTATGAACATGTGCTCTTGCTGGTTTGTGGAACATTCATGATAGGTGCTAATCAGAAGAATTAAAACCAAGAATAAGGTCACAGTGCAAATGATGAGCTTTGCATTCTGGCAGAAGTTAAATAATTTAGAAGTATTGACTATTGCCATGGAAAAATTACTACGAACTATTCTGGTGGATTGGTGAATTTTTTTTTTAGAAAGTAAGAAGATAGCAAAACAAATCAATCCAACAACAGTATGAGACTTAGGGCCTCATTACGACCCAGGCGGAGGACCATGGTGCTAGTAGCACCATGGTCCATGCCGGTAACTTACCAACTCCGCCATGGAGAAAGGGGGAATTACTACCCCATTACAAGGTTGGTGGGGTGGTAATTCCCCCTTCCTCCATGGCCCTTCCCCATTCCCATTTTTGCCCCATAGGGCTCAATGGGAATGGGGAAGGCGCTAAGTACGGTACCACAAATTGCGGTACTGTACTTAGCACCAAGGTCCCTTTGCGGGTCCCTACTTTAACGGCTGGTAAAACCAGCCGTTAAGGTCGAGTCCCGCAAAGGGACCTCGTAATCAGGCGCTAAGTGTTTAACGGCGCTGCAGCCTTTTACAGCGCTGTTAAACACTTAGCGCCAGTGTCGTAATGAGGCCCTTAGGCGCAAGTGAGAACCCCCCTCCTCCAAGCACCATTCTCTTATACCCCAAAGAACACATGCATTTCAATAGAAGCGGAGGTCCAGACAGGGCCAGGAATCATACTGAAACAATGTTACAAACAAGGAACAGAGCCCATCTATCCAGGTCTTTGATACCAGCTGCGTTCTTACACGTAGGACGTTGTGTGAGGCAGGCGAGCATGCTTATAGTATGATGACTTCCATCTACTAAATATGCTTTTCCTAGGAAAGCGGGAGCCTAAAACATGATTCCATGTGCCAAAAAAGAAACACATCAGAAGTGAGAGATGTGGAGGCGAGCATAGCTACACACTAAGTATGAGCCTACATTGCAAAGACATGTGCAGTAAAGACTAAAACCTTGACCAAGCAAGAAACAGTTGTTTAAACATGCCAGCTTGCAGTACCTTCTTGATATTATAATGCAGCAGTATTCATAGAGGGTAGATACAATTTTTAATTCCAGACTTTTCCCTCACAATATTCTCTACAAAAGCACATTTACAGTTGCAAGCTTTGGCTCAGCCAATAAGTCTTGCTTTGCAGGTGAGAGCATACACATTTCCTGTCCTGTGGAACTTTAGAAAACATGTACTCCCCACATTTACAGAGACAGACCTATTGAATTTGTTAATGAATGCCTTCGTAATGTTTGGCCACATGTGTGAGGTACATAGTTATGACAATATATGCACATCTTTCTGCCATGCAAACAACTGATATTAATAGAAACATCTTCAAAAGATGACATATTGAGATCACTATGAATATATCTTAACTTGCATACCAAATACCAACATGCTAAGGCAAGACCAATAGGTTGCGGCTGTCATAGATGCACCAACATTTTCACCATGTGTTTGGGAATAACTCCACATTTGCAAGGTTCCCATCATATGTTAAGTGCAGGCAAAAATGCATTCTTAAGCCAGAGTAGTCATGATATACAAGGTACAGGCCTGCATATGGTGCCACTATGACAACTGCATCATCAAATTCACGATTAATGCTATCCTATGCCTGGTATGTCACCATATTCAAATTATAGCTGCATACTTACAGCTGATATATGCCAAATGCAGCTTCAAATGTCTGGCTCTCACAGGGGAAAGAAAAAGATGCCTAAATCCGAAGGAGGCATTGTATCTCTTGCAGGAGGATTACAATCATTTTAGAAGTCCTGGTTAATATTTCTTTCCAATGTTTGTTTTGTTCAATGAAATAAAATACATATTATGTGTTTGTGTTTGAACAGCACTTACATTAAATAGTAACCAACACTTCTAAAATGATTTCCAACCTGCTGGATAGGAGGACTCATCCAGTTGGGCTGTAGGCATGTTTTTATTTTTCAGGACACCAGAAAGGCATTTCAAACAAGCATTCACAATGCCACAAGTTTGGACTTTTGTGTAGGCAGGGGAAAGACACTTGCCAAGCACTGCCATAGTGGCATTAACTGGCCATTGATGGTAGCCTGTCCTAAATGGTGCGAGAACCTGGGCATCTAAGAGCAGTATACCTGGCAAATGCCTAATCCTTATACACCAGCCAAAACTGTTGGCTTTGACATAGCTCGTTTTTAACAGTGCTTCAGTGAAGGGAACACAAAGTGCTTATACATCAAATGACTGAAGGCAGACCTGGTTAAGACATTTTTATTACACTGGTAGCAAGTTTACAACTCCAATTAAGTCATTAACTGTCAGAAGACTGCTTTGAAAAAATACTGCCAGGCACCTCCAGTGCAAAGTCTGCTGCTGAGGCTTGATTAAAGATAGCTCAAAGAGTTCCCATGAGTAGATGTTTTGGCGCAGAGCGGGGCAGGCTGTGTGTCCATCCTCATATACCATTACTTCTTATCTGCAATCTAATGCAATAGTTTTGGCTTATGGGTGGCACAAGCGACACCTAATACCCAAACTAAACATTGAGACAAAGGAAAGTCTGCCATAATGAAGGAATCTCTTGTTCGCTGCAAGAGGCTTGAAGTCATTTTCAAAGTTTGAAAATAAAGAAAGCTATTTTAGAAATAGGTTTCCTTAAGCCTCGTAAGGTGATTCTGGAAACCGAGAAGCATGTTTCTGGGATGTTTTCTTTTATTTCACTTCCTTAAGTGGGCTCACAGTAAACATACACACATTTCTGAATTGTATTTCTTCAATGTATGTGCAAGCCTCTATGAAGAAGTGAATTAATTAAACAAACAGGTTCAGGGCTTAACAAGTAAAAATGAAAGCTCATGCAAATGTCACGTACGTTTTGTTTCAACGTGTGGGTAGTTTCATTTGACAAAATCATTGCAAGCCTGCATGGATTTCTTCACGTAATTGAAGTCATATATTAAGCAGCATCACCTTACAATTTGTGATGCAAAACCACAGGCTTGGGAATTACTTTCACCTGTTTAGTACTGATGGCTTTTAGACTACATTTGTAAAGGAAACTCAGTTCTCCCATCACCACCTCCCTTTCCTCCCCTCAGGTACCCTTCTATAGTTATTTTCCTTAGAACAAATGTGGCCGATGATGGACAGTGTTGGCTGGCCAAGAGTACTGAATTAAGTGGGTCAGAAGGACAGCTCAGGGGCAGCGCGTTTGTCTAGCACCTTATGAAAAGATTAACGAACTAATCAAGCTGGTAATGACCTTTTGCTTTGGATAAAATCATGTTTGCAAGTTACTCTATGAAACATACATAATGCACCATGCCTATGTCATCAATTGAACTCGGATTTGGTTGGTTTATCTCATTATCTTTGGAAAGGGAAATGATTTCCAGAAGAAGTTGAGCAAGCATTTGAACGTGCCCTTGAGAGTCCACATCCTAATGACCTTGAAGGTTCTCATATTACCCACTCAGTCAGTGGCCTAAATACTAATGCCTACACTATGTAGTCTACATCCCTAAATTTACTTTTTACATTTTGAATGCAGATGATGTACTTATTGGCATCACATGAGGCGATGGGATAAACCAGCATCACATTCTTTGAAAAACAATGAAGGGCATAACTGACATCTGAAGGGGGGGGACGGTGGGACCCTGCATGCACCAACAGTTCCGGGACTCCATCTCCCAGCAACTTCCACATGCACAATCATTGGCTGGACCAGGCATAGCTCTGCCTCCACACTGACTAACCACTGGTTGATGCATTGTTCTGAGCAAAGGGTGTGACACCCAGATAAACCTAGGGAAAGCAGTTTCTGCCCATTTGTGGATGGATGTTGTACTGTAGGCCAAAAAACCGATCGGAAAAATCAATCTAAGGAAGAAACAATAGAGTGCACAATTGCCAAGAAAAACTGTTTTAAAAGCAAGCAAATTACGGCTGGAGTGTCAGTCATCCGCCCACATTGAGGTACAATTTTTAAAGATAAAAACTGCAAGATTTGAATGGATTACAAATACTAAGTACATGTTAATCCCACGTTCCCCATTGGCTCCCATCTATAGAGAAATTGAAACACAGTGCACATTAGTATTTATTTATTTATTGTGCATTTGTTAGGTGCTTATACAACAAGTACATTATGTTTCAAAGTGCCCACATGGCAACAGGGAGGGAACAATGTATACACTGGAGGATAAAGACTAACCTACTAGGCCTTGTGAGTATTCAGCAAGTGCAGAGAGAGAAGAGGGGGAGGAGGAAGTGGGAGTAAGTGATGGAATGTCCGTGCTCGTGGGTTAGCAGCAGATGTAATTGCTAAGTATAGTAAGTGCTAAAAGTGCAATAAGTGGGTAAGTGCAGGCCTACACTAGGGTAGACCAGTGGGTGCCGAAGCAAGTGCTGTGTGTAGGCAGAAGCTGAGGCGATTGGGTGTGGGAGGCCAGGGCCCCGAGGACACATATGGGCCTTGGTCACCAATCATAGCGACGGTGAGGCTAGCAGAGGAGGGAAGAAGGGAAGGAGGAAGTGAAAAGGAAAGTCTTAAGGAGTTTCAGGAATTTGAGGAGGTCAGGCTAATAACGAAGAGGAAGGGGGGGCTGTTCCACAAGAGTGAGCCAGCTGAAGCAAGAGATCAGCCACCGGCCCTCTGTTTAGCAAAACCCTCTGGGCCTCATTACGACCCTGGCGCTAAGGGATTACCGGTACCGGTAAGGGTACCCGTACCGGTAATCCCTTAGCGCCTGATTACGAGGTCCCTTTGCGGGTTGGAGACTTTAACGGCTGCTTTTTGCAGGCGTTAAAAACCAACCCGCAAAGGGACCTAGGTGCTAAGTACGGTGCCGCAATTTGCGGCACCGTACTTAGCGCCTTCCCCATTCCCATTGAGCCCTATGGGGCAAAAATGGGAATGGGGAAGGGCCATGGCGGCATGGGGAATTACCGCCCCGCCAACCTCGGAATGGGGCGGTAATTCCCCATTCCGCCATGGCGGAGTCGGTAAGTTACCGGCATGGACCACGGTGCTATTAGCACCATGGTCCAACGCCAGGGTCGTAATGAGGCCCAGAGTTGGTAACAGGGGAACGTAGAGGTCTAGAGGGAGAATATTTAGTGATAGCAAGTTGGAGATAGCATGTTCAATGGCCCCAGACAGCCTTGCGGATGATGCAGAGGGATTTTAATTTAATCTGCGCAGCAACCAAGAGCCAGTGAAGAGTGTTAGGGCAGGAGAGATACGGTCCATGGGCTTGAGGCCAAGGCTTAATATTGCTGCCCTATTGTGGATTAGCTTTAGGGGTCGTAGAGAGGAAGAGTGTAGATTCAGGAGTCAGCTGTCACAGTAGTCAAGCCTAGAGAGAACCAGTGCTCTGGTAACGTTGAACTTCTGAGGGAAATTGAGAAAAGGGAGAATTCCTTTGAGAAGGAAGAGTTGAAAGTTGGACTTCTTGGCAATGTCCGGATCTGAGGGAGGAAGGAGAGAGAGAGGAGTTGGAGATGACTCTAAGGTTTCTGGCTTCAGATGTAGGAGAAGGGGGAAGAGCCCATAGAGGGTGGCCAGATTGAGGGGAAGAAAGAGGGAGCAGGAGTCCCAACAGGAAGGATCTCATTCTTGCTGGCAATAAGGCAGAGATTGTTAGAAGTGCACCAGGACTGGATAGCAGATAGGCGGTCTAAGAAGTCCAGGAGTACCCACTTCTGTACCACCCATTGATTAGTACATTACCCCAAGAGCATTCTAAGTGCAGCCCCCTATGAATGAACTAATTGTGCAGTCAGCTGACAATGCTTCATCATGATTGGCGAAATGTATACATGTATCCTTCACTAAAATGGCATACCCACATTGGTCAAGACAACTTCATGTAACTTCTGATGTGCAATCCCACCGAAACAAACTAATCATGAAGTTAGTGTGAACAGCGAGGTCAACAAATTAGACACAGTAACATCTTCTCCCACTTTATACCGTTTTGCAAGATGCACCTGTCCCTAACACACATTCTTCTGGCTATCTCTTGGGAACCAGGTGGCTTCATAAACATTGTAACTGAAGCTCAACTCCTTGGAAATTCATTTCTCATGTTTATTTGTGCTACCAAGCCATTCTAATCTAATGCAGACCTAGTTATCCCACCTGTCCTTAGGGGGTAATATAACCACCATCTAGTTTTGACACTTTGGCAATGCCTTCACCCGAGGCTCTGTTCATACCAAAATATGGCCTTCACAACAATTGCAAGAACACAAACTGTTATTTTACATTTCACTAAAAGCTCCTGAGACCAGCTAAGCCCTGCAACAATACCTAATATGTGTGCTACTCCTCACCCTCCTTCCAAGAACCTTGATATGCTGAACACTCACAAGGAAAGCAGTAAGGTTTCATTAAATGTAGAGAAAGAAGCTCAAAACTGCAGGCTAGTGCCCAGAGTGACAGAAATCTCCTCTAACGGGGCCTAGTGCATAATGGCAGGACTCCGGCCAAAGGAGCAATAGGCCATTATGCTCATGGAGACTAATATCAATATCTATGCTGACCATCATTCCATCAAGTGCCTGGCAGCCTAGGGCTCTCTAAAATTTGGTGAAACTAAGCAATGCTAAATCCCATTTGAACGTGCCCTTAAGTGCTGCCACAAATGACGGAAACACTAACCCCAAAAATGAGCAAATCAAATATATTGTTACATCAAGTCTCCTAAGCACGTGGTAACGTGCCTTTTATTCTATTGTCGGTTCAAGTGATTTGTTTGTGACTGTTTTCGCCACATGAACCCTTTGGTCTTAGAATCAGGTACTGTGGAGTCAGAATCTGGGTGGCCAGCTAAGCTAGTCAGACACGCTGTGACCTGATTGTCCAACTGATTGTTGCATTATGTTATTATCATTGTTGTGCTGCCTGATTGTTAGACTGCATTGGATCACTACTGTTACTTACTCTGGTTATGAGAAAGGCTAGCCTTTCAAAAACCCATCCAGAACAACAAGAGACATTTGCAGTCACAATTAAGCACTATAGATATCATTATAAAAAGCTGATTGGGATCTAGAGGCCAAGATAATTAAAGTTGAAAAGCTGCAACTCCTCTGCCTCAATCCCTTCCTGAGAAAGCGTTTTAGTGCTTAGATGCCTTTCTGGCCATGGGTGATTTGCAAATAACCATAGATAGATAGATAGATAGATAGATAGATAGATAGATAGATAGATAGATAGAGATAGTTTGAGCAATAGAGAGATAGAGAGATAGATAGCTAAACAGAGAGAAAGACAGTCATATATATATATAGTTGTGAACAAGCGGTCAGTGGACTGCGAAACGCGTAGACTTTTTATGCCATTCACTCTTGGGAGAGCCACAACGTGCGTGGCTGATGTTGAATTTCGCATTTTTTCCACATGGATATGCCAGGATTCTTTTAACTAGTTGGAAATAAAGATTGAAGAAATTTACTCTATGGTTGGTGTGCTTTGATAAGCGACTGCACTGTGAATTTAGGAGTGCTCCTCCACCTACTTGCGGAAACGTCAGTTACAACAAGATATATATATATATATATATATATATATATATATATATATATATATATTCATATATATATATATATATATATTCACTGAAATACCTTAGTTAAAGTGCAGTTAAGTTGTCCAGATTCAAGGTGACAAAACCCTTGAAATTCATCAGATGTGGGAACTCATGAACAGTTTAACCCAGCGCACTCCCGTTGATGTCCCCATAATACCATTTTGTATGTCATTGGGAACCCTTCACTTAAAATATGTATGTGCTCATGGGCTTTGCAACGGGAACACGCCAAGTTAAGTTGGGCATGACTTCCGCATCCACTGAATTTCAAGTATTTTGGTGCGTTAAATCTGGTCAACTGAATTGCACTTTAACTTGAGTTTTTGCAGTGAATGTCAAGGACTTTGTAATACCATAGTTTTTTTTACTGCCCACTAGCCTACTGCCTCCAGCCATGGCCAGTGGCCCGCCCTTCGGCCGTGTCCACTGTATGTGTTCCTGCAATATGTTTCTTTTACACCCACTAGTTCCCTTCTGCCGTGGCCACTATACATGCCATGGCCTCTCTCCACTATTCACACCATTCCTAATACCTTTTTAATTTTCCTGCAAATTGATCCTAAAATGTCCAGTTTGAAGGGGGCGCTTGATGATCGAATGGTTTAGAAAATTGCATACAAATCCATCCAGCAAGGTTAGAGGTGCAGTGGGCACCCCGTTCTATGTTGAATACTTAAAAAACGACAGAACTTTTTCTCTTTGGGAAAATGAATCAGAGTAGTCTGAAAACAGCATTTTTATGTCTTCTTAATACCATTTTCCATTTCTAAAGAATATTAAAATAATTACTGGATGGATTCACCCCAAACCAGTCAAGAAATGTTAGTCAGTGCTTTATGCCCAAGGTGTTTCTGATTTCGTCTATATCTGCCCAGCGGACATTGCACTATACCTGTTCAAAAACTGCACTTTTTCTCTATGGAAAAACTGGGATTGGGAATGTTTTGAAAACTGTGACCCTCTGGTGTTTTGTTTTCTTAATAACTTTTTGGGGAGAAACTTGACAAACGTTTTGTTTTGCAAAATTCATCTAAATCCGTCCAGCAAGTCAAAAATTATTAGCAATAGAATTTGTTGGGGAAAATGGCTGATTTTTCATTTCTGAAAATCCTGTCAGCCTCTCTGCAGCAATATACCATGTGAGATATAGCTATCATTTTGGGAAAAGGGGGCACCCCCTTCTTCTTCAAATATTTTAAAAACTGCTGGATGCAATAACTCCAGGTCTCTCCAGTAATCGAGTCAACACGTTGTGCCCAAGTTGTTTCATACCTGCTCCAATTCCATCCAGCGGTTTTGGCTGTGCGCTTTAGCAAAAGTATGACTTTTTCTCTATGGGAAAATGAATGGGCACTAGGCCGAAACAAAGTTTTTTAACTTTCTTAATAACATTTTTATTTTTTAATGGATCTTTCCCAAAATGTCCAGTCTGGGGTGGTTGGTGTACATGGGGATGTGGGGAGGTGGGTGCATGAGGACAATTTTGTTTACAAAATTTCAGCCAAATTCGTCATACAAGTCAGAGGTTATTAACAATTCATGTTTCAGTTTTCCTATGAAATGCTATACTCAACCTTAACTATAGTGCTGCAACCTTGAGAGAGACAGATAGATAGATAGATAGATAGATAGATAGATAGATAGATAGATAGATAGATAGATAGATAGATAGATAGATGCTCCTGCAATATAAGCTTTGATAACAGACACAACAAAGATTTGACTGATTTTGCAATAGATTATAAAGTACACTGTACACCTTCTGATGGGGCCCAGTTAAGCTCTCCATTGTTGCTTCAAAAACTCCTGGAAAAGAATACCATTGATCAAATCTAAATAATGAAACTGGGGCTAGTAAATAAGGATGCTTAAAGCAACTATTCCCAAAACATTAAAAGGGAACATTGATGAGGATTGTGAGGGTTTAGGAAGGGTAATATGAAACATATAGGGTCATTATGAGTTTGCTGGTACCCCGCCAGTAATTCTGGTGGGATACAGGGAAACTGACCCTAACATTTCTGCTGCCTGATATCCCAGTATTACTGTGATATTCCAGGTGGCAGAAACACTGTAAAATCCCCATAGGGGTGCTATTTTTATGAATCTATCAGCAGCTTTGACACCATCAATCCTGCCTTGCTGCTGGACAGGGCATCTCGGGCTCGGTGTTCACCTGGTTCAGTTGCTTTCTTTCAGGCAGTACATAGTCTCTTCTCCTTTCTCCAGTCCGCTCTTCACCCTCACCGGTCTTTTGTGGGGTTCCACACGGCTCTGCCTTCTCCCCTCTCATGTTCAATATCTACATCTAACCTCTTGTTTTTCTTACTCACTCTTTCGGTTTAGGTGTTACTCTCATGCATATGACATCAAAATACTTTTTTGCCTTGATTTACTTCAGCAACAATAGGCTGCCCTCTGCCAGGACTGCCTGTTGGCGGTCAACACCTGGATGAGCAACAGTCGGCTCCTTTTGAACTGTAATAAAACCAAAATAATGGTCATAGGCTTCAAAAACCTGGGTGTCAAACTCTCGTCCTCACTGTCCTTTGAGGCGCAGTTCAGTGCAGTGTGTCAGGTGGTCTATCTTAAACTTAAGGTGCTCCACAAAGCGCTGCCCTACCTTCCTTCTGACCTCCACTCAGTGGTCATATATGCCATGGTAGCTGGCAGTCTGGATTACTGCAATGCGCTGTATCTCGCTCAACCGCTTTACCTGCTCCATCGCCTGCTGCAGGTCCTGCAAAATAGCACTGCAAGGTTGGCCACGGGGGCCCCCTTTCACGTTTCTGCGTCTCCCCTCTTCGCCTCCTTGCACTGGCTGCCTGTGGCTAGGTGGGTAGAGTTTAAATCACTCTGCCTAGTGCAGTTGGCTTATTACGGGCTTGGCCCAGTGTACTTGCAGGGGAAATTCCTGCTGTATGTCCCTTCTCGCTCCCTTCATTCAGCTGCTTTCCTTATGGTTCAGGCCCTCCTCTTTATCGTTCTAGATCTGGGGGTTTTGTCTTCTCAATGGTGGCTGCCAGATTATGGAACTCCCTTCGCTGGCAGTCCACATGTCCAAGGAGCACTTACCTTCCAGCGGGCTTTGAAGACTTTTCTCTTTGTTTTTAAAACCTAGTTTTTGTGTACTATTGATTGATGCTCTGCCCTGCCCCCTCCTCCGCTTGCCAGTAGCACCATGATGCCCATGTTGGTGTAGATGCGCTTTAGAAAGGTTTAAATAAATAAATAAATACATATATAAGGAAATGAATGATGGAGGTAATTGCAACATTTATTTGCTAGTGCAGGCCTGATTTACAGACAACTCGGTGATGGAGTTGTAAATCGGTGACCCCACCGTCAAACTTGTGTTTTGCCGGTCTGGTAAAATTGCTGGTCCCGGATTTACCAGCAATTTTTCCAGACCGGCAAAACTGTAATGACCCCCAAAGTATTTTGTGATTTACAAAAGAAGATCTTGAAAGTCATTTTAGTACAAAGTATGGTATATTTGTTGATATTTCCCTCTCTGAAAAAAACCCATTATGATGGAAGCTGATCTTTCGATTCTGCCATCTAAATATTCACTGAAACTGATTGAAACAATACTTATACATTTTGCAGAACTACTAGTTCGAATGATATGCCGAGGTAATAGACCAGCACTATGCACCAATGCACAACTACTATTGTTAGTTACGAATCATCATGCATACACAACATACCTTTTTTATAAATTATAGGGCGTCATACGGGTTGCATCTAAACACACCATTCATTTCATTTGTATATGCATTCTTCTTTTGTGTACCCTGATAGTCTCAAAAATAAGAAACATATTGATTTTATTGTGTGCAAGTAATGCAGTCCTTATTGCAAGGACACTAAAACACTTCATACATTGACTAAATGCATATGAAATACATGAACGCTCGTGGGTGCCAGATCAATTCTGTCGTATTCCATGTAATGTATTTAGGGGTCAAACCTATGCTTTTTACACTGAAAGGGACAATATGTCAAATGCACACGAATTCAACGACCCCGGTATGTGCTGTGCAGCTGATGTAAAATGGACAGTCCATATTACCAGAACACACTCATGGTCCAAGTTACCTCTGCAGGTTGTAGATGTCCACAACATTCTTAGGAGTGGGGGGGTTACGAATCAAAGTTGTTCCCAAAAACAAAACATGAAAATTCCAGTTCAACAGGGTTTGGAGGCCTCTTGTATCTCCCCGACGGGCACTCCTTGGTTCAGCCTGTAAATCACTGACCCTGGAAGATTTGTCTTTCTTGTATTCTCAATTTTATTGGTAGTATATGTAGTTGGCTTAGGTCCATAGGGATGATCTTGTCATTGCCCTTCTGATCCAGAATATGTCCTTGTTGCTGATATGATGTCCTTACTATAATGTCGGGCAAGGTGTCACATAACTGCTCAAAGTCTTAGGCAGACAGGATCGAAAGGTTTGCGTAAGAGAATATCAACTATTACTTTATTTAATCAAGGATTTTAGCGTGTGTTGTACCAATAGGAAAACCTCAGAGAGGGATCCTGTAGTTTTTCTTGTCAAGAACCTAGCAATCATTTTTGAAATCCTTGCAATTTACAGTTGTGGGCACATAATTCATTATAAAGAACATGGTAGTCTCACACCACACATATATATATATGCGAACAAATGGGGAAAAAAAGAAATTCAGACTTTTGGTGGTCGGACTTTTAAACTAAGTCATTTCACGTAGATTCACTTGCAATATCCGTATAATGCCTGGGAATCGATATGTAATCCCATATATCTTTAAGCAGCCTTTTAGTATCACACATCATTCCCCTAAATTAGGGATCTATGTACATAATTATTCACAATTGCCTCTTCAGATGTGGGAATGTTATGAAATGTGTTGGAAGAAATAACTTACCAAAAATATCTGATAAATCATATTCTACAGAATAAACCTCCTCACCCGGACATTATAAGGTTATTGCAAGTTACATAGCTGAGAGCATATAGAGCATATTACAAGAACTTGGTCAAAGTAAAAAAAAAGAGGTCTATTATACAGCAAGAATGGGTTAAAATGCAGGAAGCCTCCCCATCTGGAGATTCCTGCACGTTCTGGAGGATAGCAAGTGGGAACTCACCAGGGCATGATAGGGGAGTGGTGACAGAGATAACCCCCAGTTCCTGGAAAAATAACATTTTCAAGAGCTTTATGGAACGAGAGATCTGCTGCACTATCCATCAAATGCAGGATGATGGGGATATCATTGAGCCAATAAAACTAGAGCTTTGGGAGATATGTAATGGCATTTCTTCCCAGGGCTGTGAAGTAATGTCCATTGACCTGATTAAAGACAAATCATTGGTATGGACTCCCACACTATGGCTCCTCTTCAACATTGAACAGGTTCCCTCCTTCCTGGCAAAAGGTAACAATCCTCCCGATATATAGGAAGGGAGGGAGAGATGACCCAGCCGATCGCAGGCCCATTTCCCTACTCTTGATGGAGTAGGGAAAGTCTTTGCAAAGATCCATACATGTGCATTTGCAAGAGTGGGTCTGTGAGATGAATGTGATAGACCATTTGCAAGCTGGGTTTTTGCCAAAGATAGACACCTTAGAACAGGTTTTTTCGTCTCCAGCTAATTACGTAGAAATACGCAGTCCTGAAAAAGATTATGGTATACACTGTTTTTGTCGATCTCAGGACCGCTTTGATAGCGTGTGAAGGGCATTACTGTGAACAATATTAGAGAAAAAGGGGACTCCTACAGATAATCACCCAACTCTACTCCAATAATACTGCCTCAGTACGTTTGGGGTTGGGGAGGAATTAACAGATCAATTTAAAGTATTTAAGGTAAGGCGTGTGGCAAGGATGTAGCCTGGCCCCTCTCCTCTTTTCGATTTATATTGATGAGGTGGTCTGGCATGTGAAGTCGAAATGCCAAGACTGTCCGAAATTAGGTCAAGAGGCATGTCCAATCCTCCTTTTTGCAGACGATGCAGTCCTTTGTCAACATCTGTCAAGGGCCTCACGACTACGTTGGAGGCCTTTGCAGTAAAATGCCTGGAACTTCAACTTGACATCAACATGGCAAAAAGCAAGTCACTCCTTTTTCATCCCAGATTCAGTAAACATGTAGAATTTAGATTTGCAATCAATAATACTATCCTTGTGCAGGTGCAACAATATGACTATCTAGGGGTGAGATTTAACGATCAGGGCAACTGGCCTTCCCAGATGTCCAAATACATTTTGTCCCTGGGAAAATATGGGGGTGGCATATTGAGATTTTTTTATTCCCACGGCCATGGCCCCATTTCTCATGCTATCAAAATGTATTCAGTCCAAGCTAAGTCCCCTACAATGTATGGGGCTGAAATTTGGGGCAATTCAGATACCAATAAAGTGGGGTTGGCCTAAAGATCCTACTTGAAAAAATTCTTTGGATTGCCCAAATCAATGCTGACCACCCCATTTAAGTTGAATGCGGCCTAAAACCAATCCAGAAAGAGGCCCCTTTCAAACCAGTCCTCCTCTGGTGAGACTGTGGTCGGTCCCTGAATTACATATATATCAGGAATCCACGGCTCCCATCTTGGAGGTAGAGGGTGGTAGATCGTTGCCATGGTGCCGGCATGTCAAAAACATGCTGGCATGAATGGAATTGGGAGATCTCTGGCAGAATCCCAAGGAAATCAAACAAGGTGACATATCTAAGGTAAAAAACATTTCCCAAGAATGATTGCGGCTGAGCTGATCAATGACTGCATGAGTGTAACATCAGGTATTGCTTATCTGTCCCATAAACCATCTACAGGGTTTGAAAAATATGTTGTCCATGTCAGGCCCCCATTGGCACACAGCCTCTATCTCAGGTTCCGATTTACACCATTGAACGTGGCATATCGAACAAAAATGTGGTCCCCTGATGGAACGGACACATGTCCAGTCTGTGGTTCTGCTAAAGAAATTCTACTCCATTTCTTCTTTTTTTTGCCAGGACTGTAGTCAAGCGCATTGTACATTTTTTAAAACATTATGTAACACGTATGGTATACATCGCACAAGTCTCGCACTCAAACTTTTTAAAACTGGTGACGAAATGAAAGTGGTGTACTGTGTAGCAAGTTAAGGGCGAAAAGGATAATAAATGGAAATTCGTCGATATGATACCAAAGTATTTCCTATCCTGCCAGTATCTCAGGAGGTTGATAATCCACATGCCAAAAATGATTGATCTGAGGTAGATTGCACTGAGCACATGAATTTAGAACATATCTATGGGTAAAAAAAGTTTTTATACTTGCTATTTACACGTTGGTTTTCATGAATTATGTTTGTATATGCTTTAAAAACAGTGTATATTCATGCTCCAAATATGTGTATTTATGGCAAATGACTAACTTGTCGAATAAAGCCTTTTTGGCTTGACTTGATATTGCAATTTACAGAGGATATCTGTGCTATCTAAGCATGAGGTGGATGAGTGATTCATACAGGAGCAGAACTATGAGGTGACAGTTAAAATCCTTCAAACGTACATTTGGGATCTATAAAAAGCAATACGTGTACACATATTCTGATGTGATGATTTAAAATAGCAATTTGGTGGGAATGAATTACTATGGGAAGTTTATATGAACCAGTATGTTACATAGTTCCCAAGTTCTGAACCTAGTCAAGTGCAGGAGTAGGCCTCAATTTTGGGATTGCCTTCAGAGGGGGGGGGGTTGAAACTTGGTTCTTTGAAATGGGACTGGGCCTAGGAGCAGGGATGGACCTTCAAAGGCGCGCCTCATGGCTCGGACGGGCATTGGGGCCAAGGACAGACATCTGGACAAGGACGGGCTTCTGAGCCTGGAGGTGGTTTGGAGTGGGGATGCGCCCCTGGCTTGTCAGGGGATGAACCTTGTGCGAAGAGCATGTATAGTCCTTGGCGGTGGTTTTCAAACAGGGCAACAAAGAATGTTTGGCAAAGGTACCTTTGGGTCAGGTGGCCAACTAATCAGCACCTCTCATGTAGAAGGCAATGATGTGAGGATTTGCAGATTATATTACATTTGCATATCTGCCATGGCTCTTTATAACATTATTTTATCCTGTAAATTATGGGACTTTTATTTTATAACTCCACCATGTTGAGGTTAAAACCTGCTACCGTGAGGTTTGTTTGAAGCATCACAAGCAAGAATGGCCATATGCATATCGGATCCCCTTTTTCCCCCACAAATATTCTCGCATCCATTGTCATGATTTACATTTTATTTTTGTGTGAATTAAATCTTTTTATTTTATCACCATCAAAGATTATACATAATTGTGTAAAACAGTACAAACAAAACAAATTGAACACAAAATCTGGCAAACTTAATATGTCAATTATATATGTACAGCGGTATTAGTGAAAAGTACGAAAAAAGAAAGATAAGGAGGAGGGAAAAAACAACAAAAAACACACATTTTCAACCCTGAAAAACATATTCTAACAATACTGCATCAAATATCCATCCATCAGTGTACATAAGTAAAAACAGCAATGTAATTAGAATATTCAGTTGATATAATGGGGCATCATAGAAGCACTGCATGATTCATGCAGCAAGTGATTAAAGTGACTAAATTCACCATAAGTGTCTAAAAACAGAGCCCATAGGTCATTGCATTTTTCAGATTCATCTTTATACTTGCAAATTGCTTTTTCATAAGTTGAAGCAATTAGCAGATTTTCCACGCAATCATCGATGTTGAAGCTGTTGGGGGATTTTTGTAATAGCTATTCGAAAATAATGACACCATATTTGAATTAGAAAGGGAATCTCACTGAAGGAAAACGCCTCTTCTAGGAGCTGTCAACTGAATTTCGTTTTACTGCCCTTAACACAACCTATATACGCTACACTTGCCATTAATTGAGTCCTCTTCGTGCTGTAGAGTGCGGACTTCAGGGAAGGGTCACTTCGCTGTCAAGAGAACAAACGAACTCTAGTGCGAGTAACGCACGGCCTTTGTAGTTCCTTCTGAGTCAGATGGCGGCTCACTTTAATCTGCGTGTCTATGCTGCAGTGTTCTCAACATCCCACAGTGCGCCTTAAGGTGGAGCGCCTTTTATGTTAACCCCAAGCACTGATTAAGTTATACGTCTTTCATGTTCTCTAATTCCCACTGCAGGCTTTGTTGACATCTTCAAAGATGGCCAATCGTTCTCTCTTTCTGAAAACTGAAGCATTGTAGTGCTGAGTGTGAATTAAAGGACTGACGCACACATTAATGCCCAGTCGCCCTTTCATCCAGACTAGGAATTTGCCTCTGTATATAAAGGTTGCATAGATGGCAATGATGCTGGCTGCTGCTTTCTTAGCAATACAGTATTGTGTGACATATGACGCCAAATGCTTTAATGAAGAAAGCTTTTTTTTAAAAAAGAAACAAATGGGGTTGTAACGTTGAAGCGTTTGAAGGTTTGTGCGAGCTTCTGTGAAACAGCCAAAGCAAGCATTGGCAAAGCCAAGAGTTCTGGCTTTTGTATACCAATTTGCCAGGCACTGCTAACTTGTGCCAGGATTTGGGCATAAGCTGTTTGTAAATGTGGTGCTAGAAAGATATGGATTTGGATCGCAATAACTGGCAATGACTTTAGTACCATTTTAAGTGATGCCAATGCCTGTTGTGTGATAGCCACACCAGCCGTCTTCTGTTTCATAGCATGTGAAAATCTGGGTAAGTCATGGAAACACCTGCAGAATTATGGTATTACAGCACTGCAACAGTTAGTCAGTGGAGTTGGCCTATACATTCAGTGCCTGTCAAATGACTATACAAGAACCCTAACCGTTAGCTTGACCATCCCTTGATTCTATTGAGATGTCTTGATTCGAATTTACAGGGTGTTCAGGGGATCAAGTGGGATCCAACTTTATCTGTTGTGCCCTCATTTCAGTCAAACATGGTTCCTTTCATCCTCATCCTGTTCTCCAAGGAGCAGTAGGATGCGACATACGCAGCTACTCGCAAAATAGACACAGCCCTCTGTGTGTTGACTCTGTGTGTGCTTTGCTACGTGTTTGCATGGATACAGCACTAGTAATGTGCAGGAGGCTTTCATGACCAGACGTCAAACCTTCGTCCGTGACCAGCATGAAAACATTTGGAATAGGCTGGAAAATATGGCACTATCTAGTAACATTCAACCATCAATTAGTTGGTGTAACCAAATCTAGTCTTTCTTTCATGAATAACATTAAACGATATGTTTAAATATCAATGTTCACATATGTAGAAGTTCAGCAGACATAGGACGTAACACTTCATTGCTAATAGAATTCAGAAGCATGGATGATTTTTCTGTTGCAGACCATTGTCTACTTTGACTTTACAGCCATTACATGTATAGAAACAAAAAAATTAAATCGGTTTCTTGTAACATGCTTTATGCCGGAATCCAGCCTCTAAGCAAGCAGCATTTAGACACCTTCTGCTTCCAAGACAAGCACGATGCACCTGAGCTATCGTCCCGACCTAAGGAAATCATCAAAAGTCTTGAGCCCATCAACTGTCCCGGTAACCTGTGCCCCTGTCCAGTGTTGTTTAAAAAATTAGTGGAACCTATGAGTGCTTTAGTCACAGACCTAATTAACGCCTGTTTCAGAGGTGCCAAAGTCCCAGTTCTATGTAGTTTCATCGATCACAGTTTGAGAGTAGAAATATTGTTCAACCTGTTGCGGGTAGTTCAACCTTTTTTCCTTTATTTAATGGGGTTCCCCATGCCCAACTAAATCACCCTTCAATAAACCCTGCCCATACTGTATAACCCCCCCGTATAAACAGTGTGAAAAATCTGTAGATGTAGTCCCTACTCCCCTAGGGGAGAACGTGTCCATGTGGCCAGGACGGTGTGCCCACAGTACAATAGCCCAGCTGCTGGTGGTGCACAAGGAAGGATCACATGGGAGAGGAAGCCATTTATGGGATTAGGGACAACTATCCCCTGAGAACAAGGTATACCTCTGCTTTACTGCACCCTCCCTCTGTTCCAAAAAACAAACTCTCCTCCCTTCTTTACAACTGGTGCCAATATCGTTTATAATAAGGTCAGCCAACCTAATATGTTAGACCTGGCTAGGGGACCAGAGAACACAATTTGCTTTCCGTATAGTTTCAATGCAAGTACTGTGATGAAGAAAATGACCAGTAGTATGAAGATCACTTCAGAGAATTGGAGTGAATGTTCAAGTCCCTCACGGCACATGATTGGTCAAAGGCAATATAAAATAACCAAGGAAAGCCAGCATGGAGAGAGGCATCCTCTGAGGAGTAAACCTGAGAGACGCTGACACAGAAAACAGGGAGACACACAACAAGACACCATTGGCAGAGGAAGAGGAGCCAAGAACTGAACTAATACTGTATTACAAAAACAGATTTCCTTGTTTCCTAGTTGTTTAACATTGAACTGAATTACCTCGAAATCCGGGGAGGGGAGTTCACCTATGTTACCAAGAGACACTGTGAAAATCATTGTTGATGTTACTACGAATTGCCATATTTTTCTTTATGTATTTGATGTTTAACTGTGAGGGCCAGATATCCTATGTTAGACTGTTTTGCTTTAATTTTGATAGGCAGAATAGGGATAGTGATTCATTTGATAACAGTTATGATTTAATAAAATGGCGTATTTTGACAAATCATCCAAAAGTTGTCTGCCTCACATTTCTGATCCCTCACCTATGGATTCAGGGTTGGGATTGGAGTCAGCTGATACAAATTGGGAATCCACTCTGTATATGGCAGATTGTGATCAAACAGAAGTTAAGTCAGAAAAGGGATAATCTGAACCTATTTCTCCTTCTTGTACCAATTGTACTTCCCATTCCAAACCTGGCTCTAATACCTCCCTTACAAGGGAGAAGAAGGAGCTTTGATGCCTTTTCCATCAAAGGAACCAGGGGCATAAGAGAAGTCGTTGTAATCAGTGGCCCCTTAACATGAATGTTGATATACAATTTTTCAAAGTCTCAGCCCAAGCTATTCTTTACAAAGGACAGTGGGCCTCATTATGAGTTTGGCGATAACCCGTCGGTGCTACCGACACTTGAGATCCCGTGAACCTAGAGGCTGCTGTGCAGGACCTGGAGGTGCGTAACACTGCCCTGGAGCTTCGTGCGGAGGATGCGGAGGGGAGATGCAGACGCAACAACATCCATGTGCTGAGCCTCCCGCTTGGAGAGGAAGGCAACAATACCACCATGTTTATCGAAAACCTCCTCCTGCAGGAGATTGGCTCAGGTAAATGGTCTCAGGGATTTACAATTGAGAGGGCACATCGCTCGACCAGCAGAGACCCCACTAGGAGCTAACCCAAGACCTATAATTACACAGGTTCTCAATTTCAGGGACAGAGAAGCTTTATTGCAATATTCCAAAGATGGTTGTTCCATCTGTTGGGGCAACCTGAAGCTTGCCCTGTTCTCTGATTACACTTTACTAGTACAGAAGATGCATAACATGTTTGTGCCGATGAAGGAGAGGCTGAGGCTCCATGGTCTTAAATACATGTTGATTTTCCTGGCTAAATTGAAAGTGCTTTATAAGGGGAAGACCCTCTTCTTCGATACCCCAACTGATACCAGGAAGAGGCTATGCTGACCTTTGCAGTGTGTGACTGGTTTCTTTCCCCAAACGCTACCTTCTTTTGGCGGGTCCCGTACCTTTGGCACCCGCTGCCTGCCTCCCCAGCATAGTCGTCTGGGGGAAGATGGCAGGTTGGCGTGAACAACACTGTGCTGTTGGACCTATGTGTCATCAGGATGCTTGTTAAACGATGCGTATCGTGACTGCTGGTTACCCGTTTCCCTGGAGAGCAAGGAAGTGAGGCTGCCAGTCTGCTGACAAATCCTTCAAGTGTAGAACAAGCAACGGGGGTACAAACCCAACACCCTCCTGACAGTCTCCAACATGACGGGATTGGACTGGCTCCCAACACCATGGGATGGCACATCTGTGATAAGCATGGCGTCAGGACAGTGCAAGCACTGACAGAGAAGGCCAGGTGATGTCTGATAACAATGGTGGTCTTCCGGATATCCCATCGAGGTTCGGTGCAGATGGTGATTATCCAGGGAGCTGGGTACCAGCAGGGCATAAGGCAGGGCAATGAAAATAGACTGAAAAGGAGACCACAGGGAAGCCAGAGAGCAAGAGGAGAATAGACTCCAAGGAGAGGAATAAGAACTCCCAAGAGAGTTGTGAACCAAGGCTAGGACCCCCTACCAACGCAAGCACCAGGGACTGAGATATCAGGGCCTAAGGAGGAGCAGACAGAGCAGAAAGTAGAAGCCAACAAGGTACAGGACAAGAACAAGGAAAAGGGGCTAGAATAGCAAGGCAAGGCAGGCTAGACTGACCAGGAGCGAGAGACAAAATCAGGAGACCTGACCGCGTTGAGACACAGCGATTCCCTGCAATCAGGACCCATAAATAGGCCAGGAACCAAAGCGAGGTTCCAATCAGAATGTGCATGCATGGAGCACCATGCGCAGACAACCGTGCATGTGCAGGCCCGCAACTATGGCAGTGCCCAAGGAGCCGGGAACCCGGACTGGAGGAACCTGCCCGAAGCACCAGTGAGTATAGAGCCTCCAGGAAGGGACCCGGCAGAGCCGAGGACCCTGCCCCCCAGACCCAGTAAGTGTCATGACAATGTTCCTGACGTGTGTATTTCTTGAGCCTTGTTTTGGTTTTTCTTGTTGCTTTTCTTGTTCATGGGCATCTTATTGGGAGAGGTTGGAAATGCTAGGTGTCTTTTGGGGATTACACGTTCATGGCTGGTAACAGGGCGTGGCCAACCTTGGGTGACCGGGTAGGCCAGTCAGTCACTCTTATATGAGACGGAACAGAATCGGATTGTATCTGCACAGAAAGAATGTTTCCATAGCACTATTACAGGAGACCCACCTGATGCCAGCTGAGCAAGAGAAGGTTGCAGCCAGGTGCAGTGGTGTGGGATATGATTCCACTTACTCAAGATAGACTAGAGGGGTCCTGGTGTGGATTGCGGGCTCTGTCCCCTTTCAACTGATAGGCACTGAAAAAGATAAGGAGGACATATTTATTAAAGTGGATGGCTTTACTGAACACAGGGAAGTGTACAGAGTGCATTCCTATGCACCCAACCATGCCACGGCCACATTCCTTCGCTCATTGAGGGGAGTCTGGCTGGTATAAGGTGTGCTCTGTTTTTATGGGGGGACTTTAATTGTATCCTAGATCCTGCAATGGACAGATCTGGCACCTTGCATTCTAGATTATACCCTGCCTCGATGGCAGTGAATGCTGTGTTAGAGGACCTCTCCCTGGCAGATGTATGAAGGAGTCCAATGAGGATGATCAGAACTATTCATATTACTCTGCACGGCATAGGCTATACACCAGAATTGACTACAACTTTGTTGGGAGGGACATGTCCCTGAGTTTGTAGATGCTACATAATATATATGTACAATATCTGACCACTCCCCACTCAGTGTCCACTGTGTCTGTGCTGCAGTACGTCCTCCAGTGCCGACATATTGTATTCCTGCGGGGCTCTCCTCGATGAAGCCTTCAGGAACCACGTAGATGGCGCTCTGACAGAATACTTGGAGAGTAACGTGGGCAATGTCACCTGGTGGGAGTCTGTGTGGGAGATGCTCAAAGTAATAGTCCGGGAAAATCATTTCTAAAGTGGGTGGAATCAGAAAAACCCTAAGAAGGGAGCTAGAAAGCCTGGAAGACTGTTTGCACATACTTGGAAGTGGTGGTGCCCTGGACACAGAGACAGAGACAGAATTGCTGACCCTGCATCTTCAGTGCACCTCTGCATGGGAGAGGCTCAGTAAATTTTATTTTGGCCCTTATACCTCCAAGCTGCATGCAGAAGGAGATACAGTGGAGTGGTGGGAGCATGAATGTACACAAATTAAACCCCCCAACCTCCGATTACTGCGGTCATGGACAAATGCGGAGAGACTTGGCAATCACAGGCATAGATCAACAACACCTTTAGTGCAATTTTTCGCATCTTGTATGGGAGAGGTAAGAGTACTGACATGGAGGTGGTTGAGTAAACGTTGTCCCAGATTATGCTGCATAGGCTTGCTAACGAACAAGTTGCTGCCCTTAAAATGAGTGGATAACTGTGGAGGATATCCAGGGTGTTATATGGTCCCTGGAGTCCGGAAGATGGTGTCCCCTATTAGGGAGAATTCTCATAAATGTGCTAATTCCAAATACCTTAAAGCCCTCCAGCTCTTTTGCTACACTTTGGGACTTTGAACTTTTCATTTCAATATGTTTTCTGGGTTTATTTCTTTTGGTTATGGAGACTAACCCAGTCCATAGGCATCATTTATTTTATTTGTGTTACACAGCAGCCTCGATGCAGTGACACAGGGAAGCCTTGTAGGATGTCCCAAGGCTTAAATCCCTTCTCTGGCATAAACTAGTGTTTCTCAGAGAAAGTAAAGTGAAATTGACTTTACTAGTCATTCCAAATTCGTAGACCCAGCACACCTGATCTTGCAATAGAGTGCTGGGGAGTTTACCTAGTATCCCCTATGTCAAGAAACTCATGTAGCAGTCAGATGCTACCCTTTCCTATCAAAATAATTGGTGGCAGTGGTTTTACAATGAACTACCATGATTTTTCCTGACCGTGAAAACCGGGAGCTAAAAATCACAGGAGCTATGTTTTTCAAGATGGCGTCTGAGCCCTCCTTGTTTAAACAGAACTGGGCTGCTTTTTTTGCCATTTATTTTTGGAAAGGTCCTTCTAGAGTTTATCTCTGTGCGTCAAACCAGGTTTGGTCCGTTTGTTCCTACGCCTTTGGCTGGCTTCAGGACTGAATACCGCCTCTGGCGCCCGAGGGTCTGGGGTTTGCAGCAAGTGAGGGAGGTGCCGAAAACTCCCTGTGCTTAGTATTCTAGGAGACCCAAATGCACTTGTGGGATGTATTAACCCACTTCGGTATCTTATGCGGCATCACTCTGATAGTATGGTGTTAATACGCACAAAAAGATGGATGCACAACCTGCCACCCATGGTGCAACCTGCCACCCATGGTGGGATAGAGCACACACTGCCGAAAATGTGCCAGTGGGCTCCATGACCAGCAAACAGACTGCAGAAAGAGAAGCAGCTCTTTGCACATGAATTTTCCGAAATGTGCCTATAAATGGCATTTGCTTTGTTGCTAAAAACTCCAAAATGCCTATACACAACACTTCTCAACATTCAAAATCTTGCTTGGCGCTAACATTCATGTAATCTAATGAAGCATGGAGAATGTACAAAGTTTTAAAGTGTAAAGAGCAAAACATTTCCTCAGACAAACTGGATTGTCTGTAAACTGACAGCTCCTGTCAAAATATGTGTGCAGTACACTGGGCTATCTGTGGATGACAGCTGTCAGATGAGCTCCTGATGAAAATTCAAAGTATCTAAACTAAAAGTCTGTAGGGTTAGCAAACATAAAAGGATTGTTGCTAAAAGGAACACAGATCTCAGTTGTGTTTTTGATCCCATAGATGTAAAGCTAAGAATGTAATGTATTTATGTTTGATGCAACAAGTTTGTTTTTTTCTGGATTAAGAAGTTAAGAATAAATTAGCCTGGCTGAGCTGCAAAAAGTGGAAAAACAGGTTTCTCCCAAGGGGAGGGAAATTCTCTCAGCAGAAACTCACTGATAGATGATAATTGTGGGTTAGGCCAGACTCTTGTCTACAGAAAGAGAATGAACAATGGCAGATCCTTCAGCCCAGGAAACAGAGGTGTGAAAGGGTCGTAAACTGCTCCTGGAAGGACTTCCCCAAAGGAGGGTCTGTTCCTGGACTCCAGGGAGAGACAAATGGGCGGACCATTTGCTGTTAAGAATGAACAATGAACAATTTTTAGAGACTCACAACTTGTGATTCAAAGTGGTGAAAAATATACAAGGAACAGATCTGTTAGTTTAATTTTTGGCTGCACATTTTAAGTAGTGGTAGAACGGTGTAACATATTCTGGACAGGAATGGCAATATTTGTGGTTTTATGTGAACTGTGTTAATGCTAGAATTGTGAAATTCTACACACACTTCCCTATGTAAAACCACACATTTGTGGTAATTTGCAGAACATTTGGAAAATGTGTTCATGGCGAAAAGGACAAAATTCTGTAGAAAGGTGAAACAAGATCCCACAGTTGCGGAATTTTGATGAGCAGATGCTACATAAAATATGGAATCTTTGTGTGTGATTTGTGTAGAGGTGACCAATGTAGAAATATGTATTTCGAATAAAACATGATTTTGGCATTAGCAGCTTAGGGGAGGTTTCTAAGGATTGTAAAGCTAAACCATAAATGTGACATCATCCAGCCTTGATCCAATCACTGAAATGCAAGGTATAGATGAGGTCTTGATCCAATCCCAGCTCAAAGGGGCAAGCTTAGTTAAGCGGGCCCATACACCCATTTTGTGATGTCATTTGAAAGGATAAATAGAGAGAGCTGACACCACTTAGGGACTCACTGATTCACTCACTTTCCTGATTCTGGCGAAGCACTCTCATCCAGCATTCTACATCCAGCTTTAGCATCCTTCCAGATCCAGATGCCAAGACTCTTGCCAAGCAGGAGAGAACTAGTGACTTTCATCAGGGCCTAAATCCTCAAACTTATTCTCACAACCCAGTGTAGCGCTGTCGTGTGAGAAGGCCTTCTGAGCTAGTATCCTGAAACTATCTGGCTTGCTACCACAAGGCTGGCTTGAGGAACTCACTTTCTAGCTGATTTGAAATACCCACAAAAAAGAAGGGCAGATCTTATGTAAATTCAGTGACCAGCCTAGCTGATCCAGTCCCGTGCTTGATGTGCTGTCCTTCCTTGAAAGACCTAATCCATGACCAGAACTGACGGTCCAATTTAATAACTTATTCTGTAAGTATTCATTGGAAGAACTGTGACCCATAATATATCTGCATTGTATGATCCCAATCACAAACCCATCCCATCTTTTATTCAGAACCATAGTATTGCTAGAACTATCTTTGCGCTGACATTTCTCTCATCTGTGTTACTAAACCCTAACTTCTTCTTGATCTGATTAAGAAAATTAATTACCAAAACCATACAGAAAATAGAGTATCACACATGAATTGTTATGAGCGGCCGTGAATGACTGATTCCTGTGTGTCATTCTCTTTTCTGTAGTCCTTGATATAGTATAAGAAAACCTATCTGTCATTTCTAAATCCGAATTTCTGTTTTCCATTCTATCGCCTATTTTTCAAGCACAGCTTTTTACTAAAACTTCTATAACTCCCTCAGTTGTTATGATAGAAGCGAAATTTCAACTTCTAATTGTACCAAACATCCTTAGCTATCCAAAGTAGCCTAAACTTCAGTGTGAAAAAGTGCGGTTGGCCCGTTAAATTGAATATCGCATAATGAAAAGTTACCGCGATTTGACATTCTGAGAAATTTGACACTTGTGAAGTAGCTTTAAATGATTTCCTACTTTGACTTTGAGATTTGAAATGTTTTCTTCTGACTACATCATTGCTTGGGATTGTTTGCATCTGTTCAAAGTGGCTCCCATAGGAATTTATAACAATTTAAGTATTTTTGACCACATTTGGTGTATTTTCTCAGGCAATTCCAAAGACAATTTCTGAGTTATTCCGACAGTTGAAAAGTCAATTCCGTTTTTCTCTTGTGTTTGAAGGGGGAAGGTGGGAGTAACATTCTGTTTGATTTGTGTTATTCCTGAATACCTGCTCTCTCTTCACATCTATTTAATTTGCCTATTGGGGGGGTTGAGGGGTGTTGTGGGGGAACCTCTAACCATAGTGCTATCTGTTCCAAACCAACACAGCAGTATTCTTTTCGTGCTGCATTTGTTTTTGTGTTCATTATTTGACTCCTAGTGCATTAAAGACATTATTCAGTGTTCTGTCACCCATTGGTGATTGTTGTTTACCTATTAAAATATATTGTGATCTAAATTCAAAATAAATAAATATTTACCTTTGCAAACCAGCCTGATTTCCTGGTTCATTGTGACCGGGGCGAGGGGTCTCAGGAGAAGGGTATGATATGAGTGGTATATCGTTCAGAATATGGAACTTATAGATAAAATAAATAAGGGTTTCATGTGCGCACTACATGCTGGGCGTGACTTGGGTATGTGCCAGATTGAAATCACTTACACATTCTGGTGTGATTGGCTGGCTGACTGTCCGGCAAGGACAGCCACCCTGCTGGGTGAGTGGCAGCGAGACTGGAATGAATGGGAGGAAACTGGATAAAAGGTGAGTCTCTTGACTTGAAAGGCAGAGTCGACCACTGGAATGAAAGAACTGAAGACGAGCTGGAAGAGGATGGCTACTGCAACTCCTGGACCGTTGGTTTGCCCGGTTAAGCCCTGCTGCAGGTCCAAATCACCAAGTTCATCTCGACATAGAAGCCCTTCAAGGACGACTTCTCCCTTTGAGTTGGTGGGACCAATCAACTCGTAAGCCACCTGGACACCATTCTCGGAGCTGGTTATATTTTCCTCAGAGTGCTGCAGGAAACCGAATAACCAGGGAGAAGGACACCAGTTTGTGCGCTTGACTACATCTTCCATAATCGAAGATTTGCCAGTTTGCCAGCTTTGTGACCAGTCCCTGTGCATTGCAGGAGTCCCCAATGTCCTACCTCTTGTCTCCACGACTGAGGCTCAGGAACAGCGAGATCTGCAGGAACTGTCAGCAACAGACGTCTTCAGCTGCATCTTTTTCTTCAAAATAAGGTACTGTCAAAACCCGACCAAGAGAACTTACCTCTCACTGCGAAAGTGCGTGAAACTTTGGCAACTTGAAGGCCTAGTCAGCTTGTGACCCAACATATGAACTACTTCTGAGAACCGCAGCAAAGACTTTTCCGTTTAACTGCCAGAACCGTTTTTACCTATACAAGACGCTAGCCTATTGACTTTAGCCAACCTATTGCATTAAATCAACTCCTCTGGTGAACTCAAACTATTTGCACTGTTTAAGAGTAAATGTAATATTTGTTTTATTATCTTATGCCTTTTTGCTCCTACTTCAAATGCACTGAATGCCATTTTGCTCCTCCTTCAAAGTAGTTTAAATGCCTCAGTACCTGATGGTGTGAAGTACTGTAGTATGTTTTTGTGTGATATTGATTGTCTCCTTTTAGTGAATGTTTTCTAACTGTCTCTGTAATAAATTAAGAAGTCTTTTAGCAAGAAACCTTGAGTATAAGTGTCTATCTGAATATTTGTGATTGTAGACCTCTGTGTAACACCCTTACAGCTCATATTTCCTCTTGAGATAAGCCTGGCTGCTCAGCTCGCTACCAAAAACTATGTGGTACACACTTATACCAAAGGTCGGTTTTACATACACCTGTAGTCATAGGTGTGTGTATTGTTCACAGAGTGTACTACATACAAACTCTGCCTAACATCCCCTCTGAGATCTATAAGGAGTATGGCAACACTTTGGCCCCTGTCCTGCACGAGGTGTTTAAGGAGGTGTTCGAGCAGTCCCAGTTGCCGTGCATCATAAGAGAATCAATGGTGATTCCCGTACTTAAGACGGGGAAGGACCCCATGTTATGTGGCTCTTACAGACCCCTGTCCATGTTATCCCAGGATTTTAACATAATTAAGGCGCTGCTGGCTGGCTGCCTTAACCAGGCCATAGGGTTCCTGATCCTTTAGGACCAGATGTGGCTTGTCCCCGGGAGGAACATCTCCATGATCCTTCACAGACTACAGTACATTATGGATCGGGTGTCTCTAAAAGAGGCAAATTGCGCCATCATATCCCTTGATGCTATCAAAGCATTTGACTCAGTCTATGGGAATGGATTTATGTGGTGCTGCACAGATTAGGGTTTGACCAAGGATTTATATGCTGGATAGGGTTGCTATACACCGGGCAGTCCTGACCTGTCCCTCTGGCACCCGCTCGGTGGAGGTGGCCCCCTGAAGTTCCCTGGTTTGCTTTCCAGACACCAATCTAATACTATATTTGCCAGACTGATGCCGGATTTGTTTGTTTGTTCTATTACTGTTTGATCTGTATCTATGTACTACAACTGCCTCATATTTCTCCTGTAATGTGGTGATGCTTACATGCTGTTGTGAAGGGGGCAGCCCCTCCCCACCACCCTAGGTGCTTTAGAGTGAGGCGAGATGCATTCGAATCACTATGATAGGCCAGGGGGGAGGGAGGATGAACAGAGGAAAATCTCCCAGTACAAAAGGACCCCATGTCAATGTAATCAAGTATAATCAACCTACATAGTATAGTGTAGGGCGTGAGCAGCATTGCTATTTTACATAGATATTCGTAACCATAGGTAGAAGGGAAGGACTGCGTGGCAAATGCAGGATGCATGCACTAGGCCCAAATTGATGGATAAGGGAAATCTTCAGCCATGCCCAAAACTCCCATGAGGACAACCCACCCCCCAACCACCACAATGCCTATTCCTTATTCTAATAGTGTTGCAAAGTTGTTTAAGAGGAATGTACCCTACAAGGCCGTGATCACAGACCGGCACCTGGTGTGCATGTTATCTCACACTGGCCAAAGCATGACCTGGCCCATCCCCAGGCAACCACGAGTTGTAGGAGCCAGCCTCAAAAACTAACATGCTCACAGTCATAGCCAGGTGTTTGCATGGAGTAGCAGGCGGCTACCTAGCTGATTAACAGACGCCTGCAGTTCCAACCATCCGGTAACCCTTCACGACAGTAGAGAGCAGGGGAGAGTGCTAACTATTAACAAAGGGTACTCACTGTGACCCCAACACTTACCAAACGGATACCCACAAGGGACCACGTATAGAGACACCTCGTCTGTTATTGTTTTTCTATTTTCTGAAGTACCTGTTGAACACCATTAATTCGCATCCGATATTATTTCGTGACACGATATGCTAATGAAACTGGATTTAGAACCTAGAGTATAACTCTTCACGAGGATGGCATGACGTTTGGTGAACCATTACACCGGACCATTTTGTGACAAGCTCCCATTAGAATATAATGAGGCATGGTATGAAGAAAAACTTACTTCAACATTGAGGACCCAACTGGAGGAAATTAACCCTGCGTCTATGACGTGGCTACTGACGGTGCAGTGTATAACCGAATGACCAAGATCACAAAAATTCATCAACTAGAAGGGGAAGACTTATTATGTAGCTTCTGCTACATCTCTTCGGGATTGAAGATTTGAATGCCTTAATCTTGATACAACATTTGACGTTGTTATACGATTAAGAGACTTGACATGGTACTATACCTGTCTTTTGTATGAAAACCACTATTGCTTTCGCCCCTGATGAATTTCCGTGGAATGAAACGCAGATGCGATTAGGAAAGAAACATGTTGGGCTCTTTAACCCTTTGATTTTATGTATGTTTTGTGAATGAAAATGAATAATTGGGAATGGGAATGGTATGAATGTGTTAGAAGTGGATGAGTGGAGAAATTGGTATGCCAAGTGTGAATCTGCATAGCACAAGCCACTTTAAAAGATCAAGCTATGGAATGAGCTTATTCTGAATTGAAGGTGTTTGTACAATAGTACTTAGAATCCAGTATGGGTACTGAGATGATGAGTAACAGATGAGAATTTTAGCACTTTGGATTTGTACCACTGTATTGTTCTATTAATTGTGAATTAAAAATTAAAATATGTATTTTTCCATCTGTTGAAATGATGTTTTTTTCAACAATGCTCTTAAATATGAGCACTACATGAAGTGTCTTCCCCACATACAACAACAAGCTTGTAATCACAAGTTTATTTTTGTTTATTAGTTAAAGGGTCATTCCCCTTTCATTGAGGGTTCGCTTGTGATTCCTCGACAACTACACTCTACCTCTAAGTGTAGTGTATTGGACCACAAGTTATAGCCTATATAAGTGACAAAAACATAAGACCCCGAATTCCATGGCACCAGGTGCCCTTTGACCACCAACCACAAAGTACCAAGTCCTGAAATGTTCAAAGGGGATGGACAGGGCAGATCATTAAAGCGACAATCGTGTGATCTGTATTGCGGGGTGCTGGGATGGATAAATTATAGTTCAAAATGAGGGTGGAGACCTTGGAGCCAGAGTGAGTGAAATGTGTGTGTGAAGGTTGAGTGCCCCAGAACTTCCTTACTGCCAGATTTAAGGCCTGCCAACTGCACGGTATGAGCGATAAAGTAGTCATACAATAGGAGTATAATTAATTTGTTCTTTGACCTTCGATGTGAGAAGAAGATGATCACTGCAGCATCCACGTGATGGAAGACGGACGGATTGAGCTGGAACCAATGGCCTGGCATCTCCTCTGGGGCAGGCGGATTATGTATAGGCCACACCAACCAGCCATGCCAGATTTTATTATATGTATTGCATCATTTATGATCATGTTTTTCCTTATAAGATTCTGCTTGTACGACTTTTTGGCATAACGTTCTTAGCAGCATAGTTCTTTGCTTTTGCTCTCATCTGCATGTGAGATTAAACGTGTTATCCTTACCAGAACAAATTGTACCTTTCTTCCCTATCAAGTTTTATTCTCTCTGGTGTGAGCGTTCTGAGACTTGCCTTCAATGCCAATAAACAGATAAAAAAATAAAAAAATAAAAGAGGATAGTAATTGAATCCTTTGAATATGTTTGCCTTAAGCAAACTTTATGTCGGAAGTAACATAACTTGACTAATTTTAAATGCATATTTGTTTCTCTGCAGGTTGTGGTGTCACCAGTTAAAGGTTTTATCAAGATCTATTGAACTATTACACAAACCATGAAACATATGAGCGGTTTTTATACACGCATTTGATATAATCTATCTATAGAGAGTGAATTTTTGGACTCATATAATCAAACTGAGTGATAAGAGGCATATTGCAAGGCTTTGTATGATTATGCCGTGTTTGGTGGTGGTGATGCAATTATTTGTCACAATGTGGTGACGTTTTCTGTTTTAAATATTTATTATATATATACATTTTTGTACTTATCTAAATTTTAGACAGGTTTTATTTCATTAAAGATGTCTACTTTTCTATTACTAGTGAACATATACGAGAAGGTCCATATTTGAATTATGTTTTCATTTATAGGAACAAGCTTCTTTGTATCTTTCCCTAGAGTCTCTCTTTATTGTATTAGTTGATAACTTGTGACATTAGGAACTTTCTATTGGCAAGAACTGTCATCATCACTTTAGTTGTGAATATAACATACGTGCAAGTTATTAGTGTTTGGGTCAGAAGCAGGGTTTTATGGGCACAAAAGTGACTAACTATGTATTTGATATCCTGAAATTTTCTTTAGATTTATTTGAGGCAGGGAAATCCCTCTTAGCTTAGCTTTAGGGACAGAGAGGTTATGATATGATATGGCATTTATAACGTGCCTATACACAAGTGTTTCAAGGCGCGACGAGGCAAGGGAGGGGAACTGAGGGAGACAGAGACAACGATCTTACAAGGCCAGGTGTCATTCAGATCGCACAAGTGCATGGGAAGGGGGAATGTGAAAAGTGCGGTGGGGAAGTGGGAGGGGACAGTGCAGTACATGGGAAACATAGAATAAATAAAACAATAATAAAAAATATGGCCAGCTGGTGGCAAGTGCAAGGGTAAGTACAATCATCAAGTTTAAGTGCTGGTAGGGGACTGTAGGGATACAGAAAACAGTCCCCAAGTGCGGGTGTTGCCAGAGAGGCAGTGCAACTGGTGGGGAGGGGACCTGTGCCCGAAATCAGAGGGTGGCCCGGTAACTAGTGCACTTTCTGCCAGGAATTCAGCAGGGGAGAGGAGGAGAGAAAGCAAAAGCAAAGAGGAAGATTTTGAGCTACTTCCGGAACTGGAAATGGTTCTCCTCAAGTTTCAGGGAGGCACAGAGGCTGTTCCAGAGGGAGGCCTCTGCCGAAGAAAAAGATCTACCACCAACTCGTTGCTTGGAGAAGCGACTGACCCTGAGGGAGTTGGAGGCGGATGAGCGAAGTGCTCGAGAAGGAAGATGTTTAGGAAGAGAGAGTTGAAGGTATTGAGGCCCCAGGCCCCAGAAGGCCTTGTGACAATGCACAGGGTTTTGAACTTAATCCTCGCAGCCAAAGGCAGCCAGTGCAGAGTAGTTTTCAGTCCTGGAGAGATAGGATCCCTGGGCTTGAGGCCAAGTACAAGTCTTGCAGTCCTGTTCTGGATGAGTTGCAGAGGGCAGAGAGCAGAAGCAGGCAGATTTAGAAAGAGGCTGTTGCAATAGTCCAGCCGAGAGTGAACAAGAGTTTTGGAGACAGTGAGCTTCTGAGGGAAGGAGAGGAAAGGAAAAATACCTCTGAGGAGGTGCAGCTGTTAGTGTGACTTCTTGGAGACATCAGAGATGTGAGGAGAGAAGGAGAGTGTGGATTTGAAGATGACCCCGAGTTTTTTAGCATCACAGTTGGGAGCAGGAAGAGGGCCAAGAGAGGCCGGCCAGAGACTGACAGGAAAGGAGGTCGCGGGTGTGCCAATGAGGAGAATCTCAGTCTTACTGGCATTAAGGCAGAGGTCATTGGCGACACATCACTCCTGGATAGCAGACAGACAGTCAGAGATGAGTGAAGGAAAAGAGGTGGCTGAAGGTCGCCTGAAAATGAGCTGAGTGTCATCCGCATAGCACTGGAAGTTGGGGCAGAGAGCAGCAATTCAGTGGCAAGAAGTGCCAGGTATTGGTTGAACAGTCAGGGAGAGAGGTTAGACCCCTGGGGAACACCACAGGTAGAGATAGAGATAGAGGAGAGGAATGACCCAAGTTGGACCTCGGAGGGTCGATCAGAGAGGAAAGAAGTTAGCCACGCCAGGGCCTGACCGTTGATACCCAGGTTATCAAGTAGACGGTTGAGTAGGATGGCATGGCTGACCGTGTCAAAGGCAGAAGAGAGATCAAGTAAGATGAGGACACTGGGTGTGTTGGAATCAAGGTTGGAGGGCAGGTTTTCACGGATGTTCAGGAGAGCTGTTTCCATCCTTGTGGCACCACTGAAGCCAGACTGATGATCATGAAGACAACCAACAGATTCAGTATGGAGATTGTGCTGGGAGATGGCCAGCTTTTCCAGGAATTTTCCCATAAAAGGAGTATTTGAGATTGGGCCATAGTTACCCTGGCAGGGCAGGTCGGCAGAGGATTTCGTAAGAAGAGGGTGCACAAAGGAGTACTTCAGGGGTGATGGGAATACTCCAGTGGTGAAGGAGTGGTTGCAGAAGTTAGCCAGAGCAGGAGCAAGGGAGTCAATGTGGTCCATGAACCTGTTTTGACGAGACTTTCATAGATTGGAATTGTCTAGAAACCTCATCTGGGGAGAACAGGGGAAAGACAGAGAAGGAGGGAGGAGAGGTGGCCAAAGAAGGGCCAGAGGCAGAGCAGGGAGTAGAGGGAGGAGGGGGAGAGAAAGAGAGAGAGGACAGGATCTCTTGAGTTTTAGAGATGAAATGAGAAGCCACGGCAGTGCAGAGGGCCTGAAAAGGGACAAGAGAGGTAAAGACTGCAGGAGGATTGGCTAGTTCCTTGCAGATTTTAAAGAGTTCGCCAAGTTGTCAGATCCTGCAGCAATGCAGGCTTGGATGTGACCTCTCTTCTTGTTGCGGACAGAGAGCCGGTATTGCCTTTGGAGCAGGCTGCAGGCCAGTTTGTCCAACCCTTTTACTGGTTAATAAAGTTTATTGCAAAAACAATGTCACCCTTGTGTCGGAGCCTTACTTCTACACCCTTACACCACCAACATACAAATAGAAATATTTTTTAGTCAAAATGCTCAAACAGGTGCAACTAAATATCCTCTCAAAAACGGTAGTCCACAAAACGACTGTGTACACCTATTCCCATATGTATTCAAAACAAGTTTGACTCATCAAAATCTTTTCCCTCGACCAAAGAGTGTGTGCACAATTTATTCCAATATCTAACATACCGTTCCTCATAGAAATTCTGTCTAGTGTTTCAACTAAACAACTCTAGTTCTAGACTAAAATGCTGGAGACTGTTCATATGGGTTTCGCCCAAATAAGGAACATCATTTTCACCCTTACACATAAAAGAACATTTCCTCCAAATAATGGATCCAAAAAACACTTTCGTCCTTGTGCTCCTACATCTCTCTTCAGCCTTCGACACCTTTGACCACGTCAGCCTGCTCCAGTGCACAGGAGGGTGGCTGGAATGTCAGTGAATGCAGTCAAGTTGATTACCTGATTCTTTGAAAATATAACTTGTACTGTAAAAATTGAATTTTTTGCATCCTTAGTAGAAGTGATTACCTGCACGGCATCAAAAGGGTCATGTATATCTCACTTTTAGAAATATCCTGATCAATCTGGGAGCAGCATTCCAAAATAACGAGGATGAAATTGACATCATTTTTGCTTAGCTAGGGAATGCAAACCTTGCAAAATATAAGACTGGATAAATACTGACTGGCTAAGGTTGAACCAGAAAAACACATAATTGTTGCTGGTCTCCACACCTTACACCATACCTAAACTATGTACCATGAGATTACCATTGAAGAATTGTTGACCCCTGTACAACTAGAAGAAAAAGCGCTAGGCATATTTCTGGGCTCACCTCTTTCAATGGACAAGCATGTCAACTCCATAACAAGCACGGCCAATTACCATCTTACGCTATGACCAATGAGAACTTTGCTATGAGAAACTCAATTGCTATTACAGGCACAAAGCTTGATTTTTGTCACTCCATGTATATAGATAACAGGCAAAATACCATACACTTTCTCCAGGTAGTACAAAACGCTGTATCGATGATGGTGTCAAACATTTCGTTTCTTGGCTGAGAGGGCAAGGAGGGGTCTGGCTGAGGAGTTTTGGATTCATTGGAGTTTCCTGAGCTGGTACGCTGGGGAGCCTAGATAGAGTGAGTTGGCACAGTCTAAATGGAAGAGGATGATGGCAAGAATTGCAGAGACTTAATGTGGGTAGGAGAGGCAGGGGAAGATTCACCTAAGGATGAGCATGTGGAAGTGGCAGGTTCCGTACACAGTGGTGATGTGGTGACAGAGTGTTAAGTCTAAGGCCATTGTGCATCCCAGATTCTTTACAGAAGTGTATGCCACAGGTAGAGATCCTAGGGATTGTGGCCACGGGGTCATTTGGGGAAGAGGAAATGTTGTACCACAAATTAGGATTTCAGTTTGCCAGAGTTGTGGAGGGAATGGTTGGCCGTCATCTAGAGGTCAATTTCTGCAAGGCACAAGGTGAGGTAGGGGCGGGGTGAGGCCAGCGATTTGGGGATCTTGAAAATTATCTGGGTGCATAGTTACAACTTCACCTGCTAAAATGCTATAAGAGCGGATAAGTGCTGGTAGGGGATTAAGGTAGAGATTGAAGAGGAGTAGGAACATGGAGGCTCTCTGGGAAACCGCTTTGGGAATGGGGGAGAAAGGGCGAAGGAGCATGATTTGCAAGCAGTACCAGAAATGAAGGAGGAGATCCACCTTAGATCCACCTTTGAGTAGAGTTCCTAATGCCTAGGGGCTGGAGTCTGCCTGTGAGTATGCCGTGGTCAATGGTGTTAAAGGCAGCAGATAGATGAAGGAGGATAAGTGCATCACAGTCTTCTGAGTCTGCTGTTCTTTTTAAATCATCACAAATGTACACAAGAGAAAATTCTGTTCCTCAGAGGGGTCTGAATCCAGATTGGGTGGGGTAAAGAAGGCAGTTGGATTGTGTGAAAAGGCCAGAATCCTTTGTCATTCCAACCATCAACTGCGGAAGGAGAACATTCATGCCATGTTTGTTCCATCACCGGGCATGAAGCTTGTTGTAATGATGATTCTCAACTCCACTACCACCGGCCACCCTGTAGCTGCCTCTCCTCCCTCTTCCTCTTCCTTTCCTCTGTTCTCCGCTGACCCGATTTCCAGATAAGTCTGATCTATGAAAGTCTTGTCAAAACAGGTTCTTCCCTGTTCGTCCAAAACCATCAAGGGCCATATTGACACCCTCGCTCCTGCTCATGCTGACTTTTGTAACCCCTTCTTCACCTCTGGAGCCTACCTTCCCCACTGAAGCACTCTCTTGTGCACCCTCTTCTCAAGAAACCCACAGCCGATCCCTGCTGCCCGGCCAACTATATCCTGATCTCTATCACTCCTTTCCTGGGCAAACACCTTGAAAAGCTGGTCATCTCTCAGCTTAATCCTCACACTGATTCTGTTGGTTGTCTCCATGCCCATCAATCTGGCTTCAGAGCAGCCAGAAGCTTGGAAACTGCTCTCCTGAACATCCCTGGAAACCTGCTCTCCAACCTCGATTCTAATCTCCCCTGTATTCATCCTACTTGATCTCTCTTCTGCCTTTGACATGGTCAACCATGCCATCCTGTTCAACCGCCTCCGTGATAACCTGGGTATCACTGATCAGGACGAAACCTGGCTGACCTCCTTCCTCTCCAACCGACCCTCCCAGGTCCAAATCGGGTCCTTCCTTTCCTCTATCTCACTCTCCACTTGTGGTTTTCCCCAGCGGTCTAACCTCTCTCCCTGGCTCTTCAACCAATCCCTTGCACCCCTTGCCCACCGCATTCCGCTTTCTGCTCCAATTTTCAGTGCTATGCGGATGACACTCAGCTCCTTTTCCAGCCTGCCTCTGCCCCCTCGTCTCCCTCTCTCATCTCTGACTGCCTGTCTGCAATCCAGGAGTGGTGTGTCACCAACGCCCTCTGCCTAAATGCCAGTAAGACATAAATCCTCCTCTTCTGCACCTCTGCACCTTCCTTTCCTGTCTCTCTCTCTCTGGCCAGCCTCCCTTGGCCCTCTCCCTGCTCCCACCATTGAGGCTAAGAACCTCAGGGCCCTCTTCCACTCCACACTCTCATTTTCTCCTCACATCTCTGATGTCTCTAAGAAGTCACACTACTAACAGCACCTCCTCAGAGGTATTCTTCCTTTCCTCTCCTTCCCCCAGACGCTCATTGTCTCCAGAGCCCTGGTTCTCTCGAGACCAGACTACTGCAACAGCCTCTTTCTAAATCTGCCTGCTTCTAATCTCTGACCTCTGAAACTCATCCAGAACAGGACTGTGAGACTTGTCCTTGGCCTCAAGCCCAGGGATCGTATCTCTCCAGCACTGAGATCTCTGTACTGGCTCCCAGTGGCTGTGAGTTTTATGTTCAAGACCCTCTGCATTGTCCAAAAGGCCTTCTGGGGCCTGTGGCCTCAATACCTCCAACTCTCTCTTTGTAAATATCTTCCTACTCGAGCTCTTCGCTCCTCCGCCTTCAACTCTCTCGGGGTCAGTCACTTCTCCAAGCAACGAGTTGGTGGTAGATCTCTTTCTTTAGCTGGGGCTTCCCTCTGGAACAGCCTCCTTGCCTCTCTTAAACTTAAGGAGAACCACCTTCAGTCCTAGAAGCACCGCAAAACCTTCCTTTTTGGTTCTGCCTTCTCTCTTCCTCTCCCGTTCTGATCTGTCTTTTTCTGCACCGGGCACCGGGCTGCCCACTGATTTCAGGCCCAGATCCCTGCCAACCCAGCTGCATACCTGCACTGCCTACTGGCAACCCTTGCAATTTGGGTCTCTATCTGCAACCCTACAGGCCCCTTCCTGCACTTATTAGACATCCTTTGTCTGCGCCTTATTATTGCACTTGACACTTGCTGGTTGCATCTGTTTTTTGTTTTGTTTTGATCACATGTTGAGCACTTGCCAATACTTTCCTGCCCCTTGCACTTCCCCCTTCATCTTCCATGCACCTGCATGTTCTCAATGTCGCTGGGCCTTGTAAGATCGTTATTTTTTCCTCCCTTGTACCCTTCCCTTGCCTCGTCGCTCCCTGAAACACTTGTATATAAGCGCAATATAAATAAAACTTCTATCATATCATAACGCTGTCGGAAGCAGCTACAGTTGCATTTGTCTGAGGCTGTAGTGCAGCATGACAGCAGGATTCAGACATGGCCATCACACCTCCAGGTCCCTTCCTCTAATGTGGAAGCATTCATTCCACTCACTTCCCGGGCTCGGCTCACCACGTGGTGTGCTTTTGCAGTTTTCGTTTCATCAGCACTGTGTTCTCACGGCTAATCTGCACAACTCCTCGTAAAACATTACCGGAGAGTTAGCCAAGGAGTCTGGTAATGGCAATAAGGCAATAGGAATATTGTGTAGAAGGAGGGGCAATCGCTCACTAACAAAGAGCATTCTGTGGGAGACCAGTTCTGTTTAGTATTTTCTGTCTGCTGTGCTCAGATTTATGACAGATGCTCCCTGCAGCTGCTGTCTGCCGTTGTGGTGTACATTCACAATTATTGGCGCTATGCCCATTTCTAGAGCGCCTGCCTCACAAAGGAAGCCCTGCTCGTTAAAACAAAAGGGCTCTCAAGCTAATATGCTTGAAAGGCTAGACTTGCCTTCTTGTATAGCTGTGGGCAATAATCGCGTGAGGGAGGTTATGGCTAGGAGCGTCATGAGAAGACAGCGCCTGCGTAAAAAGAGTTGTGACTCAGGGAAGAAAGAGAAGGGCGCAGATGTGGATGTGGATGTTCCAGGGAATAACTTAGTGGAGCTGGAAGTAGCAACCGTTCAGAAGGATCTTGTTGGTCTTTTTGATGAATTATCTAGTCCTAGTCAACTTGGGAACTCTGCTCATATGTCTTTGGCCTTAATGGAGGTAGTGCATTCTCCGTCCAAAAGCATGGATGCTGTGATTAGTGAGTCAATGGTGCGTTTATGCCCGAGAAATAAGGAGCCTAATGGAAGTGTGAACTGGTATTACATCATAGATAAAATTATTCATGCTCTGAACCAACGTAAATCTTATCAGGATTTTGGTAACTGGGTGGATTCATTTGATGAGATCATCTCACAAGCCCCCTCGAGTAAGAGTGACAAAGCGTGTCGATGTGATTTGAGAGAGCCAGAGGTCAAGATGATGGACACAGCTTGCCAAAACTTTATGTCCATAATTACCAATAAAGGATATCAAAGTCTCTTAGATTAATGACAGTTCCCATGATATGGGTCCTACAGTGGTGGTAGGGGTGAGAGGGGTTTTTGGTCCCCAAAATAAGATTAAAAGCAGACCAATCCTTTACCAAGAATGAGCATGGCTTCTTGTGGTAGAGATATTTGAGTCAGGAAAGCAGGTATGCCTGTGATGTCGGCTGTCTTTCATAGAGATCTGGCTATGGACTATAGGAACATTATCATCACCAATGTTGAAAAGCCAGAGAGAGTGCAATCCAGAGAGGTGCTCAGAACAAGATTTAGTTTTTACTTAACTCTAAAGTGGGCCCAGGATGTGTAAGAGGTCGAGATTTCAGACTTTTGCAAAGGACACATTAAACAATGGTGCACTTACACCAACATTTACTGTATTGTTATTGGCTGTGCCCAGAGCAGCATTCCTTCATTTTTGAGTCTATGCATTAATTTGACCAGTGTTTCAATTACTTTGGATGCAAGAATTGTGCTTAATTAATTTTGGTCAATAGTTTTGAGGTATTTCTTAAATGCAGATTTACTAACTTCTTATTGATCTGATTAAGAAAAGTAATTCCCAAAACCATACGGAAAATAGAGTATCACACATGAATTGTTATGAGCGGCCGTGAATGACTGATTCCTGTGTGTCATTCTCTTTTCTGTAGTCCTTGATATAGTATAAGAAAACCTATCTGTCATTTCTAAATTCGAATTTCTGTTTTCCATTCTATCGCCTATTTTTCAAGCACAACTTTTTACTAAAACTTCTATAACTCCCTCAGTTGTTATGATAGAAGCGAAATTTCAACTTCTAATTGTACCAAACAACCTTAGCTATCCAAAGAAGCCTAAACTTCAGTGTGAAAAAGTGTGGTTGGCCCGTTAAATTGAATATCGCATAATGAAAAGTTACCGCGATTTGACATTCTGAGAAATTTGACACTTGTGAAGTAGCTTTAAATGATTTCCTACTTTGACTTTGAGATTTTAAATGTTTTCTTCTGACTACATCATTGCTTGGGATTGTTTGCATCTGTTCAAAGTGGCTCCCATAGGAATTTATAACAATTTAAGTATTTTTGACCACATTTGGTGTATTTGCTCAGGCAATTTCAAAGACAATTTCTGAGTTATTCCGACAGTTGAAAAGTCAATTCCGTTTTTCTCTTGTGTTTGAAGGGGGAAGGTGGGAGTAACATTCTGTTTGATTTGTGTTATTCCTGAATACCTGCTCTCTCTTCACATCTATTTAATTTGCTTATTGGGGGGGTTGAGGGGTGTTGTGGGGGAACCTCTAACCATAGTGCTATCTGTTCCAAACCAACACAACAGTATTCTTTTCGTGCTGCATTTGTTTTTGTGTTCATTATTTGACTCCTAGTGCATTAAAGACATTATTCAGTGTTCTGTCACCCATTGGTGATTGTTGTTTACCTATTAAAATATATTGTGATCTAAATTCGAAATAAATAAATAAATATTTACCTTTGCAAACCAGCCTGATTTCCTGGTTCATTGTGACCAGGGCGGGAGGTCTCAGGCGAAGGGTATGATATGAGAGGTATATTGTTCAGAATATTGAACTTATAGATAAAATAAATAAGGGTTTCTTGTGCGCACTACATGCTGGGCGTGACTTGGGTATGTGCCAGATTGAAATCACTTACACATTCTGGTGTGATTGGCTGGCTGACTTTCCGGCAAGGACAGCCACTCTGCTGGGTGAGTGGCAGCGAGACTGGAATGAATGGGAGGAAACTGGATAAAAGGTGAGTCTCTTGACTTGAAAGGCAGAGTCGACCACTGGAATGAAAGAACTGAAGACGAGCTGGAAGAGGATGGCTACTGCAACTCCTGGACCGTTGGTTTGCCCGGTTAAGCCCTGCTGCAGGTCCAAATCACCAAGTTCATCTCGACATAGAAGCCCATCAAGGACGACTTCTCCCTTTGAGTTGGTGGGACCAATCAACTCGTAAGCCACCTGGACACCATTCTCGGAGCTGGTTATATTTTCCTCAGAGTGCTGCAGGAAACCGGATAACCAGGGAGAAGGACACCAGTTTGTGCGCTTGACTACAGCTTCCATAATCGAAGATTTGCCAGTTTGCCAGCTTTGTGACCAGTCCCTGTGCATTGCAGGAGTCCCCCAATGTCCTACCTCTTGTCTCCACGACTGAGGCTCAGGAACAGCGAGATCTGCAGGAACTGTCAGCAACAGACGTCTTCAGCTGCATCTTTTTCTTCAAAATAAGGTACTGTCAAAACCCGACCAAGAGAACTTACCTCTCACTGCGAAAGTGCGTGAAACTTTGGAAACTTGAAGGCCTAGTCAGCTTGTGACCCAACATATGAACTACTTCTGAGAACCGCAGCAAAGACTTTTCCGTTTAACTACCAGAACCGTTTTTACCTATACAAGACGCTAGCCCATTGACTTTAGCCAACCTATTGCATTAAATCAACTCCTCTGGTGAACTCAAACTATTTGCACTGTTTAAGAGTAAATGTAATATTTGTTTTATTATTTTATGCCTTTTTGCTCCTACTTCAAATGCACTGAATGCCATTTTGCTCCTCCTTCAAAGTAGTTTAAATGCCTCAGTACCTGATGGTGTGAAGTACTGTAGTATGTTTTTGTGTGATATTGATTGTCTCCTTTTAGTGAATGTTTTCTAACTGTCTCTGTAATAAATTAAGAAGTCTTTTACCAAGAAACCTTTAGTATAAGTGTCTATCTGAATATTTGTGATTGTAGACCTCTGTGTAACACCCTTACAGTTCATATTTCCTCTTGAGATAAGCCTGGCTGCTCAGCTCGCTACCAAAAACTATGTGGTACACACTTATACCAAAGGTTGGTTTTTCATACACCTGTAGTCATAGTTGTGTGTATTGTTCCCAGAGTGTACTACATACAAACTCTGCCTAACATCCCCTCTGAGATCTATAAGGAGTATGGCAACACTTTGGCCCCTGTCCTGCGCGAGGTGTTTAAGGAGGTGTTCGAGCAGTCCCAGTTGCCGTGCATCATAAGGGAATCAATGGTGATTCCCGTACTTAAGACGGGGAAGGACCCCATGTTATGTGACTCTTACAGACCCCTGTCCATGTTATCCCAGGATTTTAACATACTTAAGGCGCTGCTGGCTGGCTGCCTTAACCAGGCCATAGGGTTCCTGATCCTTTAGGACCAGATGTGGCTTGTCCCCGGGAGGAACATCTCCATGGTCCTTCACAGATTACAGTACATTATGGATCGGGTGTCTCTAAAAGAGGCAAATTGCGCCATCATATCCCTTGATGCTATCAAAGCATTTGACTCAGTCTATGGGAATGGATTTATGTGGTGCTGCACAGATTAGGGTTTGACCCAGGATTTATATGCTGGATAGGATTGCTATACACCGGGCAGTCCTGACCTGTCCCTCTGGCACCCGCTCGGTGGAGGTGGCCCCCTGAAGTTCCCTGGTTTGCTTTCCAGACACCAATCTAATACTATATTTGCCAGACTGATGCCGGATTTGTTTGTTTGTTTTATTACTGTTTGATCTGTATCTTTTACTACAACTGCCTCATATTTCTCCTGTAATGTGGTGATGCTTACATGCTGTTGTGAAGGGGGCAGCCCCTCCCCACAACCCTAGGTGCTTTAGAGTGAGGCGAGATGCATTCGAATCACTATGATAGGCCAGGGGGGAGGGAGGATGAACAGAGGAAAATCTCCCAGTACAAAAGGACCCCATGTCAATGTAATCAAGTATAATCAACCTACATAGTATAGTGTAGGGCGTGAGCAGCATTGCTATTTTACATAGATATTCGTAACCATAGGTAGAAGGGAAGGACTGCGTGGCAAATGCAGGATGCATGCACTAGGCCCAAATTGATGGATAAGGGAAATCTTCAGCCATGCCCAAAACTCCCATGAGGACAGCCCACCCCCCAACCACCACAATGCCTATTCCTTGTTCTAATAGTGTTGCAAAGTTGTTCAAGAGGAATGTACCCTACAAGGCCGTGATCACAGACCGGCACCTGGTGTGCATGTTATCTCACACTGGCCAAAGCATGACCTGGCCCATCCCCAGGCAACCACGAGTTGTAGGAGCCAGCCTCAAAAACTAACATGCTCACAGTCATAGCCAGGTGTTTGGATGGAGTAGCAGGCGGCTACCTAGCTGATTAACAGACGCCTGCAGTTCCAACCATCCGGTAACCCTTCACGACAGTAGAGAGCAGGGGAGAGTGCTAACTATTAACTAAAGGGCACTCACTGTGACCCCAACACTTACCAAACTGATACCCACAAGGGACCACGTATAGAGACACCTCGTCTGTTATCGTTTTTCTATTTTCTGAAGTACCTGTTGAACACCATTAATTCGCATCCGATATTATTTCGTGACACGATATGCTAATGAAACTGGATTTAGAACCTAGAGTATAACTCTTCACGAGGATCGCATGACGTTTGGTGAACCTTTACACCGGACCATTTTGTGACAAGCTCCCATTAGAATCTAATGAGGCATGGTATGAGAAAAACTTACTTCAACATTGAGGACCCAACTGGAGGAAATTAACCCTGCGTCTATGACGTGGCTACTGACGGTGCAGTGTATAACCGAATGACCAAGATCACAAAATTTCATCAACTAGAAGGGGAAGGCTTCTTATGTAGCCTCTGCTACATCTCTTCAGGATTGAAGATTTGAATGCCTTAATCTTGATACAACATTTGACGTTGTTATACGATTAAGAGACTTGACATGGTACTATACCTGTCTTTTGTATGAAAACCACTATTGCTTTCGCCCCTGATGAATTTCCGTGGAATGAAACGCAGATGCGATTAGGAAAGAAACATGTTGGGCTTTTTAACCCTTTGGTTTTATGTATGTTTTGTGAATGAAAATGAATAATTGGGAATGGGAATGGTATGAATGTGTTAGAAGTGGATGAGTGGAGAAATTGGTATGCCCAGTGTGAATCTGCATAGCACAAGCCACTTTAAAAGATCAAGCTATGGAATGAGCTTATTCTGAATTGAAGGTGTTTTGTACAATAGTACTTAGAATCCAGTATGGGTACTGAGATGATGAGTAACAGATGAGAATTTTAGCACTTTGGATTTGTACCACTGTATTGTTCTATTAATTGTGAATTAAAAATTAAAATATGTATTTTTCCATCTGTTGAAATGATGTTTTTTTCAACAATGCTCTTAAATATGAGCACTACATGAAGTGTCTTCCCCACATACAAAAACAAGCTTGTAATCACAAGTTTATTTTTGTTTAATAGTTAAAGGGTCATTCCCCTTTCATTGAGGGTTCGCTTGTGATTCCTTGTTAACTACACTCTACCTCTAAGTGTAGTGTATTGGACCACGAGTTATAGCCTATATAAGTGACAAAAACATAATACCCCCGAATTCCATGGCACCAGGTGCCCTTTGACCACCAACCACAAAGTACCAAGTCCTGAAATGTTCAAAGGGGATGGACAGGGCAGATCATTAAAGCGACAATCGTGTGATCTGTATTGCGGGGTGCTGGGATGGATAAATTATAGTTCAAAATGAGGGTGGAGACCTTGGAGCCAGAGTGAGTGAAATGTGTGTGTGAAGGTTGAGTGCCCCAGAACTTCCTTACTGCCCGATTTAAGGCCTGCCAAGTGCACAGTATGAGCGATAAAGTAGTCAAACAATAGGAGTATAATTAATTTGTTCTTTGACCTTCGATGTGAGAAGAAGATGATCACTGCAGCATCCACGTGACGGAAGACGGACGGATTGAGCTGGAACCAATGGCCTGGCATCTCTTCTGGGGCAGGCGGATTATGTATAGGCCACACCAACCAGCCATGCCAGATTTTATTATATGTATTGCATCATTTATGATCATGTTTTTCCTTATAAGATTCTGCTTGTACGACTTTTTGGCATAACGTTCTTAGCAGCATAGTTCTTTGCTTTTGCTCTCATCTGCATGTGAGATTAAACGTGTTATCCTTACCAGAACAAATTGTACCTTTCTTCCCTATCAAGTTTTATTCTCTCTGGTGTGAGCGTTCTGAGACTTGCCTTCAATGCCAATAAACAGATAAAAAAATAAAAAAATAAAAGAGGATAGTAAATGAATCCTTTGAATATGTTTGCCTTAAGCAAACTTTATGTCGGAAGTAACATAACTTGACTAATTTTAAATGCATATTTGTTTCTCTGCAGGTTGTGGTGTCACCAGTTAAAGGTTTTATCAAGATCTTTTGAACTATTACACAAACCATTATTCCCTTGAGGAATTCCTTGTCATTCATGTTAATTAACAAGAAGGGATGAAACATTTGAGCGGTTTTTATACAGGCATTTGATATAATCTATCTATAGAGAGTGAATTTTTGGACTCATATAATCAAACTGAGTGATAAGAGGCATATTGCAAGGCTTTGTATGATTATGCCGTGTTTGGTGGTGGTGATGCAATTATTTGTCACAATGTGGTGACGTTTTCTGTTTTAAATATTTATTATATATATACATTTTTGTACTTATCTAAATTTAAGACAGGTTTTATTTCATTAAAGATGTCTACTTTTCTATTACTAGTGAACATATACGAGAAGGTCCATATTTGAATTATGTTTTCATTTATAGGAACAAGCTTCTTTGTATCTTTCCCTAGAGTCTCTCTTTATTGTATTAGTTGATAACTTGTGACATTAGGAACTTTCTATTGGCAAGAACTGTCATCATCACTTTAGTTGTGAATATAACATACGTGCAAGTTATTAGTGTTTGAGTCAGAAGCAGGGTTTTATGGGCACAAAAGTGACTAACTATGTATTTGATATCCTGAAATTTTCTTTAGATTTATTTGAGGCAGGGAAATCCCTCTTAGCTTAGCTTTAGGGACAGAGAGGTTATGATATAATATGGCATTTATAACGTGCCTATACACAAGTGTTTCAAGGCGCGACGAGGCAAGGGAGGGGAACTGAGGGAGACAGAGACAACGATCTTACAAGGCCAGGTGTCATTCAGATCGCACAAGTGCATGGGAAGGGGGAATGTGAAAAGTGCGGTGGGGAAGTGGGAGGGGACAGTGCAGTACATGGGATACATAGAATAAATAAAACAATAATAAAAAATATGGCCAGCTGGTGGCAAGTGCAAGGGTAAGTACAAACATCAAGTTTAAGTGCTGGTAGGGGACTGTAGGGATACAGAAAACAGTCCCCAAGTGCGGGTGTTGCCAGAGAGGCAGTGCAGGTGTGCAACTGGTGGGGAGGGGACCTGTGCCCGAAATCAGAGGGTGGCCCGGTAACTAGCGCAGTTTCTGCCAGGAATTCAGCAGGGGAGAGGAGGAGAGAAAGCAAAAGCAAAGAGGAAGATTTTGAGCTGCTTCCGGAACCGGAAATGGTTCTCCTCAAGTTTCAGGGAGGCACAGAGGCTGTTCCAGAGGGAGGCCTCTGCCGAAGAAAAAGATCTACCACCAACTCGTTGCTTGGAGAAGCGACTGACCCTGAGGGAGTTGGAGGCGGATGAGCGAAGTGCTCGAGAAGGAAGATATTTAGGAAGAGAGAGTTGAAGGTATTGAGGCCCCAGGCCCCAGAAGGCCTTGTGACAATACACAGGGTTTTGAACTTAATCCTCGCAGCCAAAGGCAGCCAGTGCAGAGTAGTTTTCAGTCCTGGAGAGATAAGATCCCTGGGCTTGAGGCCAAGTACAAGTCTTGGAGTCCTGTTCTGGATGAGTTGCAGAGGGCAGAGAGTAGAAGCAGGCAGATTTAGAAAGAGGCTAGGTTGCAATAGTCCAGCCGAGAGTGAACCAGAGTTTTGGAGACAGTGAGCTTCTGAGGGAAGGAGAGGAAAGGAAAAATACCTCTGAGGAGGTGCAGCTGTTAGTGTGACTTCTTGGAGACATCAGAGATGTGAGGAGAGAAGGAGAGTGTGGATTTGAAGATGACCCCGAGGTTTTTATCATCACAGTTGGGAGCAGGAAGAGGGCCAAGAGAGGTCGGCCAGAGACTGACAGGAAAGGAGGGTGTGCCAATGAGGAGAATCTCAGTCTTACTGGCATTAAGGCAGAGGTCATTGGCGACACACCACTCCTGGATAGCAGACAGACAGTCAGAGATGAGTGAAGGAGAAGAGGTGGCTGAAGGTCGCCTGAAAATGAGCTGAGTGTCATCCGCATAGCACTGGAAGTTGGGGCAGAGAGCGGCAATTTGGTGGCAAGAAGTGCCAGGTTTTGGTTGAACAGTCAGGGAGAGAGGTTAGACCCCTGGGGAACACCACAGGTAGAGATAGAGATAGAGGAGAGGAATGACCCAAGTTGGACATCAGAGAGGAAAGAAGTTAGCCACGCCAGGGCCTGACCGTTGATACCCAGGTTATCACGTAGACGGTTGAGCAGGATGGCATGGCTGACCGTGTCAAAGGCAGAAGAGAGATCAAGTAAGATGAGGACACTGGGGGTGTTGGAATCAAGGTTGGAGGGCAGGTTTTCACAGATGTTCAGGAGAGCTGTTTCCATCCTTGTGGCACCACTGAAGCCAGACTGATGATCATGAAGACAACCAACAGATTCAGTATGGAGATTGTGCTGGGAGATGGCCAGCTTTTCCAGGAGTTTTCCCATAAAAGGAGTGATTGAGATTGGGCCGTAGTTAGCCGGGCAGGGCAGGGCGGCAGAGGATTTCTTAAGAAGAGGGTGCACAAAGGAGTGCTTCAAGGGGGATGGGAATACTCCAGTGGTGAAGGAGTGGTTGCAGACATTAGCCAGAGCAGGAGCAAGGGAGTCAATGTGGTCCATGAACCTGTTTTGACGAGAATTTCATAGATTGTTCTTGTCTAGAAACCTCATCTGGGGAGAACAGGGGAAAGACAGAGAAGGAGGGAGGAGAGGTGGCCAAAGAAGGGCCAGAGGCAGAGCAGGGAGTAGAGGGAGGAGGGGGAGAGAAAGAGAGAGAGGACAGGATCTCTTGAGTTTTAGAGATGAAATGAGAAGCCACGGCAGTGCAGAGGGCCTGAAAAGGGACAAGAGAGGTAGAGACTGCAGGAGGATTGGCTAGTTCCTTGCAGATTTTAAAGAGTTCGCCAAGTTGTCAGATCCTGCAGCAATGCAGGCTTGGATGTGACCTCTCTTCTTGTGCGGACAGAGAGCCGGTATTGCCTTTGGAGCAGGCTGCAGGCCAGTTTGTCCAACCCTTTTACTGGTTAATAAAGTTCATAGCAAAAACAATGTCACCCTTGTGTCGGAGCCTTACTTCTATACCCTTACACCACCAACATACAAATAGAAATATTTTTTAGTCAAAATGCTCGAACAGGTGCAACTCAATATCCTCTCAAAAAACGGTAGTCCACAAAACGACTGTGTACACCTATTCCCATATGCATTCAAAAGAAGTTTGACTCATCAAAATCTTTTCCCTCGACCAAAGAGTGTGTGCACAATTTTTTCCAATATCTAACATACCGTTCCTCATAGAAATTCTGTCTAGTGTTTCAACTAAACAACTCTAGTTATAGACTAAAATGCTGGAGACTGTTCATATGGGTTTCGCCCAAATAAGGAACATAATTTTCACCCTTAGACATAAAAGAACATTTCCTCCAAATAATGGATCCAAAAAACACTTTCGTCCTTGTGCTCCTACATCTCTCTTCAGCCTTCTACACTCTTGACCACATCAGCCTGCTCCAGTGCACAGGAGGGTAGCTGGAATGTCAGTGAATGCAGTCAAGTTGATTACCTGATTCTTTGAAAATATAACTTGTACTGTAAAAATTGAAACTTTTGCATCCTTAGTAGAAGTGATTACCTGCACGGCATCAAAAGGGTCATGTATATCTCACTTTTAGAAATATCCTGATCAATCTGGGAGCAGCATTCCAAAATAACGAGGATGAAATTGACATAATTTTTGCTTAGCTAGGGAATGCAAACCTTGCAAAATATAAGACTGGATAAATACTGGCTGGCTAAGGTTGAACCAGAAAAACACATAATTGTTGCTGGTCTCCACACCTTACAACATACCTAAAGCTCTAACTATGTACCATGAGATTACCATTGAAGAATTGTTGACCCCTGTACAACTAGAAGAAAAAGCGCTAGGCATATTTCTGGGCTCACCTCTGTCAATGGACAAGCATGTCAACTCCATAACAAGCACGGCCAATTACCATCTTACGCTATGACCAATGAGAACTTTGCTATGAGAAACTCAATTGCAATTACAGGCACAAAGCTTGATTTTTGTCACTCCATGTATATAGATAACAGGCAAAATACCATACACTTTCTCCTGGTAGTACAAAACGCTGTATCGATGATGGTGTCAAACATTTCGTTTCTTGGCTGAGAGGGCAAGGAGGGGTCTGGCTGAGGAGTTTTGGATTCATTGGAGTTTCCTTAGATGGTACGCTGGGGAGCCTAGATAGAGTGAGTTGGCACAGTCTAAGTGGAAGAGGATGATGGCAAGAATTGCAGAGACTTAATGTGGGTAGGAGAGGCAGGGGAAGATTCACCTAAGGATGAGCATGTGGAAGTGGCAGCTTCTGTACACAGTGGTGATGTGGTGTCAGAGTGTTAAGTCTAAGGCCATTGTGCATCCCAGATTCTTTACAGAAGTGTATGCTACAGGTGGAGATCCTAGGGATTGTGGCCACGGGGTCATTTGGGGAAGAGGAAATGTTGTACCACAAATTAGGATTTCAGTTTGCCAGAGTTGTGGAGGGAATGGTTGGCCGTCATCTAGAGGTCAATTTCTGCAAGGCACAAGGTGAGGTAGGGGCGGGGGAGGCCAGCGATTTGGGGATCTTGAAAATGATCTGGGTGCATAGTTACAACTTCACCTGCTAAAATGCTATAAGAGCGGATAAGTGCTAGTAGGGGATTAAGGTAGAGATTGAAGAGGAGTAGGAACATGGAGGCTCTCTGGGAAACCACTTTGGGAATGGGGCAGAAAGGGCGAAGGAGCATGATTTGCAAGCAGTACCAGAAATGAAGGAGGAGATCCACCTTAGATCCACCTTTGAGTAGAGTTCCTAATGCCTAGGGGTTGGGGTCTGCCTGTGAGTATGCCGTGGTCAATGGTGTTAATGGCAGCAGATGGATGAAGGAGGATAAGTGCATCACAGTCTTCTGAGTCTGCTGTTCTTTTTAAATCATCACAAATGTACACAAGAGAAAATTCTGTTCCTCAGAGGGGTCTGAATCCAGATTGGGTGGGGTAAAAAAGGCAGTTGGATTGTGTGAAAAGGCCAGAATCCTTTGTCATTCCAACCATCGACTGCGGAAGGAGAACATTCATGCCATGTTTGTTCTATCACCGGGCATGAAGCTTGTTGTAATGATGATTCTCAACTCCACTACCTCCGGCCACCCTGTAGCTGCCTCTCTTCCCTCTTTCTCTTCCTTTCCTCTGTTCTCCGCTGACCCGATTTCCAGATAAGTCTGATCTATGAAAGTCTTGTCAAAACAGGTTCTTCCCTGTTCGTCCAAAACCATCAAGGGCCATATTGACACCCTCGCTCCTGCTGACTTTTGTAACCCCTTCTTCACCTCTGGAGCCTACCTTCCCCACTGAAGCACTCTCTTGTGCACCCTCTTCTCAAGAAACCCACAGCCGATCCCTGCTGCCCGGCCAACTGTATCCTGATCTCTATCACTCCTTTCCTGGGCAAACACCTTGAAAAGCTGGCCATCTCTCAGCTTAATCCTCACACTGATTCTGTTGGTTGTCTCCATGCCCATCAATCTGGCTTCAGAGCAACCAGAAGCATGGAAACTGCTCTCCTGAACATCCCTGGAAACCTGCTCTCCAACCTCGATTCTAATCTCCCCTGTCTTCATCCTACTTGATCTCTCTTCTGCCTTTGACATGGTCAACCATGCCATCCTGTTCAACCGCTTCCGTGATAATCTGGATATCACTGATCAGGACCAAACCTGGCTGACCTCCTTCCTCTCCATCCGACCCTCCCAGGTCCAAATCGGGTCCTTCCTTTCCTCTATCTCACTCTCCACTTGTGGTTTTCCCCAGCGGTCTAACCTCTCTCCCTGGCTCTTCAACCAATCCCTTGCACCCCTTGCCCACCGCTTTCCGCTTTCTGCTCCAATTTTCAGTGCTATGCGGATGACACTCAGCTCCTTTTCCAGCCTGCCTCTGCCCCCTCGTCTCCCTCTCCCATCTCTGACTGCCTGTCTGCAATCCAGGAGTGGTGTGCCACCAACGCCCTCTGCCTAAATGCCAGTAAGACAGAAATCCTCCTCTTCTGCACCTCTGCACCTTCCTTTCCTGTCTCACTCTCTCTGGCCAGCCTCCCTTGGCCCTCTCCCTGCTCCCACCATTGAGGCTAAGAACCTCAGGGCCCTCTTCCACTCCACACTCTCATTTTCTCCTCACATCTCTGATGTCTCTAAGAAGTCACACTACTAACAGCACCTCCTCAGAGGTAGTCTTCCTTTCCTCTCCTTCCCCCAGAAGCTCATTGTCTCCAGAGCCCTGGTTCTCTCGAGACCAGACTACTGCAACAGCCTCTTTCTAAATCTGCCTGCTTCTACTCTCTGACCTCTGAATCTCATCCATAACAGGACTGTGAGACTTGTCCTTGGCCTCAAGCCCAGGGATCGTATCTCTCCAGCTCTGAAATCTCTGCACTGGCTCCCAGTGGCTGTGAGTTTTATGTTCAAGACCCTCTGCATTGTCCAAAAGGCCTTCTGGGGCATGTGGCCTCAATACCTCCAACTCTCTCTTTGTAAATATCTTCCTACTCGAGCTCTTCGCTCCTCCGCCTTCAACTCTCTCGGGGTCAGTCACTTCTCCAAGCAACGAGTTGGTGGTAGATCTCTTTCTTCAGCTGGGGCTTCCCTCTGGAACAGCCTCCCTGCCTCTCTTAAACTTGAGGAGAACCACCTTCAGTCCCAAAAGCACCGCAAAACCTTCCTTTTTTGTTCTGCCTTCTCTCTTCCTCTCCCGTTCTGATCTGTCTGTTTTTGCACCGGGCACCTGGCTGCCCACTGATTTCAGGCCCAGATCCCTGCCAACCCAGCTGCATACCTGCAGTGCCTACTGGCAACCCTTGCAATTTGAGTCTCTATCTGCAACCCTACAGGCCCCTTCCTGCACTTATTAGACATCCTTGGTCTGCGCCTTATTATTGAACTTGACACTTGCTGGTTGCACTATCTGTTTTTTGTTTTGTTTTGATCACATGTTGAGCACTTGCCAATACTTTCCTGCCCCTTGCACTTCCCCCTTCATCTTCCATGCACTTGCGTGTTCTCAATGTCGCTGGGCCTTGTAAGATCGTTATTTTTTCCTCCCTTGTACCCTTCCCTTGCCTCTTCGCTCCCTGAAACACTTGTATATAAGCACAATATAAATAAAACATCTATCATATCATAACGATGTCGGAAGCAGCTACAGTTGCATTTGTCTGAAGCTGTAGTGCAGCATGACAGCAGGATTCAGGCATGGCCATCACACCTCCAGGTCCCTTCCTCTAATGTGGAAGCATGCATTCAACTCACTTCCCGGGCTCGGCTCACCACGTGGTGTGCTTTTGCAGTTTTCGTTTCATCAGCGCTGTGTTCTCACGGCTAATCTGCACCACTCCTCGTAAAACATTACCGGAGAGTTAGCCAAGGAGTCTGGTAATGGCAATAAGGCAATAGGAATATTGTGTAGAAGGAGGGGCAATCGCTCACTAACAAAGAGCATTCTGTGGGAGACCAGTTCTGTTTAGTATTTTCTGTCTGCTGTGCTCAGATTTATGACAGATGCTCCCTGCAGCTGCTCTCTGCCGTTGTGGTGTAAATTCACAATTATTGGCGCTATGCCCATTTCTAGAGCGCCTGCCTCACAAAGGAAGCCCTGCCCGTTAAAAGAAGAAGGGCTCTCAAGCTAATATGCTTGAAAGGCTAGACTTGCCTTCTTGTATAGCTGTGGGAAATAATCGCGTGAGGGAAGTTATGGCTAGGAGCGTCATGAGAAGACAGCGCCTGCGTAAAAAGAGTTGTGACTCAGGGGAGAAAGAGAAGGGCGCAGATGTGGATGTGGATGTTCCAGGGAATAACTTAGTGGAGCTGGAAGTAGCAACCGTTCAGAAGGATCTTGTTGGTCTTTTTGATGAATTATCTAGTCCTAGTCAACTTGGGAACTCTGCTCATATGTCTTTGGCCTTAATGTAGGTAGTGCATTCTCCGTCCAAAAGCATGGATGCTGTGATTAGTGAGTCAATGCTGCGTTTATGCCCGAGAAATAAGGAGCCTAATGGAAGTGTGAACTGGGATTACATCATAGATAAGATTATTCATGCTCTGAACCAACGTAAATCTTATCAGGATTTTGGTAACTGGGTGGATTCATTTGATCAGATCATCTCACAAGCCTCCTCGAGTAAGAGTGACAAAGCGTGTCGATGTGATTTGAGAGAGCCAGAGGTCAAGATGAGGGACACAGCTTGCCAAAACTTTATGTACATAATTACCAATAAAGGATATCAAAGTATCTTGATTAATGACAGTTCCCATGATATGGGTCCTACAGTGGTGGTAGGGGTGAGAGGGGTTTTTGGTCCCCCAAATAAGATTAAAAGCAGACCAGTCCTTTACCAAGAATGAGCATGGCTTCTCGTGGGAGAGATATTTGAGTCAGGAAAGCAGGTATGCCTGTAATGTTGGCTGTCTTTCATAGAAATCTGGCTATGGACTATAGGAACATTATCATCACCAATGTTGAAAAGCCAGAGAGAGTGCAATCCAGAGAAGTGCTCAGAACAAGATTTAGTTTTTGCTTAACTCTAAAGTGGGCCCTGGATGTGTAAGAGGTCGAGATTTCAGACTATTGCGAAGGACACATTAAAGAATGGTGCACTAACACCAACATTTACTGTATTGTTATTGGCTGTGGCCAGAGCAGCATTCCTTCATTTTTGAGTCTATGCATTAATTTGACCAGTGTTTCAATTACTTTGGATGCAAGAATTGTGCTTAATTAATTTTGGTCAATAGTTTTGAGGTATTTCTTAAATGCAGATTTGCGTTTTCTCTCTTCCTAATTAATTATTTTCCTTACAGTACTTATCCCTGAAGGGGAGCCTTCTTTTTTGTTACCTGTTGTTTGTGTGTGTTTGCGCTTCTATGCCTAAGGGGCCTGTTCCAGCATGTTATAAATAAATAAATAAATAAATAAATAAATAAAACAGGTGGCTTTGTGACAATCCCTACTTGTGTGAGAGTTCTGTTGATTGCATTAATTCACAGTTGCACATATTACAAAATAATTGTCCACTTTGCCCGACACAATTAGTTTAAACCTGGCTCCAGTGGTTTGTCCTTTAACCATAGCTCCATCGAAGCAGATGCACCATAGTCTACCAATTTCCTCAAATTAACTGTTTCAAACAGTTATGCAGATAAATGTCACAACATTGTTTTGTGATCCTCAAAGAAGTATGTGCTGAATTGTTTGGCACACACAACTGCAGTGAAAGCACATTAAACATAAACATCAGGACAGTGGATCAATGCAGTAGCTGGAATTTGTTCAAATGTCCATGCTGAAACAAACGAAGACATGCATTTTAAATCTGGGGCAAAGTACCAAATCTGAAACTGAAATATTCAGCATGGAATTCAGCAACCCATTGTCGGATCCAGTTCATTCTGAAATCTTGAATGGGCGTAGCCTGCAGTTCTCCATCCTTCAGGACATGCGCTAATCACTTTGTAGTTGAACAAGTATTGTCCTCAGCCCACATAGCGAGAGATAGACTAATAAAAGTCCACTAGAAATAGACAACTAAGAGTGCGTAGGTGACGTAAGGTTTTAGGGATGAGGACAACATGTATCTTAAATCATATAGGTTTTCCAAACGTCATGCTATAATGGAAAACCCCCTTCCCTCTTCATGTCGCCAGATGTGGATTTATTTATTTCAGTATTTACTGAAAAAATGCGCTCCCATATGTGCTTCTCGAAAAGGCTGCTGTGATATCATCAGGCACTCTCTCTTCTAGGCAAATGTTTTATGCACAATGCATGAGTCTCCTTAACTGCATTATTGATGTGAGGTACATGATATTGAAGTCAGTGTTGTGAATCACTACTGTACTGTGAGATAAGGTTTGATATCTATTTGAAAGTCCTTTGGTATAGAAGACTTGCTATACTTTTATTTAATTCATCTTTATTGGTTGACAAACGTAGCCTTTGATCATTTATTAACTAGTTAAAAAGCAATATCATATTTTAACTAGTTTGGATAGATATGAAGGCATGACTACATTCAACTTAAGTTAATTCCTGTTGTCCAGCTTGTTCATGATTATAAAAAATTCTATAGCAGCAAATGTGCCATCTCCGTTAAAAAAACCTCTGAAAAACATTACACTATGTTTCAATAACTTGCATATAGATTTAAACTATGTTTCTGTAGTTCCATACATTTTAGGCAAATGAGACAAAAACATGTTCTAGTGTTAGAACAGGCATTACAGCCACATTTGCAGTCATACAGAGTAACCATGCACATTCGCCAGTTATGTCTAAGAATTTGTCAAGAGCAAGCTTTACAAAACATTTGCCGCCATTATGCAAGTCATGGATATTCAATTAAGGCGGGCGTCCTATGGATAAGGTTAACTTACAATTATTATACAGGGAACATTTGCCTGACACATTAGCCCAACGTCTTTCGTTCGATAAGTAATTTACTGTACGTTGAAGAGATGCGTCCCTAGCTTAACCCACATGCAACATCCACATATATCTTTCTAATTTTAAATATCGAAAAAGATCTTGAAGAGAGTTGGTTCAAAATAATCACAATACAATTTATTGATAGTGATTACTGTGGAGATGTTTTTATCCTGATCATTAAGGGGATCTTTTGAATCTTAATTCTAACACCTAAACCATGATGACCCAATTCTGATCTAAACCCAGCAATGGTAAATGGTAAGCTAATGACATTTTTCCCTGAATTCAATTTAAAATATTTTAATTTTTGCCTACCTAAAGTTTGAGACCCATGATGGGACCAGTGATGATGTGGATATGCAAATCTGTATAATGCATGACTTGCTCCAATGCTCCAACATTCCCAAATTCATGTATACATTTTAGCTGGATAACGTCTTTGACCAGATGTCGTGACTTTGGTGCTGATGAAAGTTATTTTCTTTTTTACTTGCACCCCAATTTGTCGATTTGATGTTTTAGCTCAATTAGTTTTGATATGAAACCACCTTATCATTTTCATATGATAGACATGGGACTGAGATGCTCTTATTTTTAGGTGGAATAAATCAAGTACTTAATAAGCTTTTGGAGAAATGGCTAACTATAAATTAGTAAAGTGCAGCGGTTAAAACACATCCGTGTCAGCGATTAGTTAATGCATTTATTCTGCACAGGTTCCTCACAATTTACACAATGACTTGCATCCAACGGTAACTCATCAAGGTAACCTTATTAAACTATTTTACAACATTCAATATTTCACCAGGTATTCCCATCTCCCATTATCTGATCCCTAAGGTTGATCTTTCTATCCTAATGAACAGACTTTTGAAATGAAATCAACATATATTTGAATGTATCTTTATGGAGCTCAATTTAAATTCTTACGATGCGTATAAGGGTGAAAAGATACTATTCCATTCCAAACCAATTTTGAAGTAAGAGACGCAAACTGGAAATCAGCTATGCTTATCAAACCATTTTCAGAACTTGTGTAACCATTTGGTTAAGAATATGCCGATGAGGACTAAAAGGAATATAATTCCATATGTGCCACATATTTCCTTTTGCAATACTTAAAAAGTGGTGCTACAATTGTACAAAACTAGGTCACTGAAGTAATGTATTATTAAATGGGACGACACAACACATCTTCCCACCACCTGGTGCATTTCTTAAGCACAGAAATTGGATGGTAGATCTGGAGCTGGTGCTCTGAAAATGGCCAGTCATTTAATAATTCATTATATTTCAGATATAGCTATTGCAAAGTCAGGGCACAGATAATTGACTGTTGCTTTGCTTATCTAGTTTTTGAAGGTGTTCATGAAGCACTGAGGACTTATTGTGGATGTTTCTTTCCCCTTCTTAATTTCGTTTGATAGCCTTTTGGCATCTGTTATGCTTTTCAATGGATCTCAAGAGCCCCCAGATGTCCTGCCTTTTGGCCTTATCTCTCATCTCCCTTCAATACTTATAACATTAAAAGAAGGTGCTCCAACTAAATGTTCTTTTGACCGTACCCCTTTATTCCTTTATTTTTGATTTCCTTCTAATCTGTACAAGTTAATATTAATTTGCTTGTATGTTACATAAGCAAATAATCGCTGTGATTTGATAAATACATGTTAAATGTGGATAAGCCATAATATTGTCATCTGACCTACAGCAGTAGGTGTCCATTTGACCAGTCTCCCCATATTTAAGTTCCATTGCACAGTTACTACAGAATGTTGAATGACTGACCTTAGAAGTTTCATGAGAATTTTTGTTGAGGATGGTGATACCCCCCTAAGTGTAAATTTCAATTTAAATTGATGCATCGATCCATTAAATGTATCTATATCAAAGTTTAATCTAGTGTCCTATTTGCTTGTTGTAATAGAGGGGAAGGTTTATCTGGGTAGTCTTCCTAATATCACCCATTAAGCCACATGTTTAACTGAAAGATCTGTAAAAAGAGAAGGACCTCTGTTAGAGGTCTTGCTTTGACTGAGATAGCGGATTAAGGTAGTATGGTTGCCTGCCATGATTAGAGGTTACATCCTTCCATTAAAATAACCACTGACAACCCGGAAATCCATTGAATTGTTTCCGTTCTTTATGCTACCTGCACGATGAAGCTTCACATAAGTTGTCCAGTTTCCTGAGTCTCATATAGTTTAATATAAATTACTGTTATAATCAGCCCACTGCTCCTTAAAAGAGAAAACACAGGGTAATTGTCAGCCATTGCTGACGTTAGAAGTGACTGCTAGTTCTCTGAGGCAACTTAATTTTAAAACATTCTTGCTGATTCCTGTGATCTGGCTTTAATTCCATTATTGGAGCCCCTAGAGGTTTGCCAGTTTCTAGAAATTCGAATATTTCCAATATTTAAAGAAGATTAAGAATGTTTAAGTGTCAGGAAAGTGCTCAAAAGAGTTCCAAGGAGATAATGCCTAGTGGCTACTGTACTTCAGACATTATTGCCTAGGTACTGACCTTTGTTATCATAGTCAATATACATGTTTAATTGTAACCTGCAAGATGTCTATCAATTCGTGCTGTAAGCAGAATTTCATTTCAGGGGGGGCTGCACCTTATGGACATGGTCAATGGGAAGATGTCTCCATAAGTTAAGGGAAACACATTGATTTAATGTGACTGATTTCTCTTGCATGCTTCTGTGACCACGCCAAGGTTTGAGCTGGTCTATGCTATTTCCATTGCATTGCAAATAAACTATACTGAAATCACCCCTCTAAAAGGTACTTCTTTCATCATCTGTGTAAATATGAAAGGCAGAGTAGACCCTGCCAGAATGTGGACATATGCATGCAGGTTCCACAAAGATATCTGGAAATATACACATATGGGAAACTGGCTCGATGGTATGAACCCCCTAATTTGGACTCCTCCTCCTCCTCAGTCGTTCTCTCTATGTATTATCCCTCATTTGTGTAAAACTTTCTTTTGCTTGATGGTTCACATTGCACTTTATTATTATTTTTTATTATTATTGATCTAGCTGAAATAAATCAACTTTATAATAAATGTTATTCAGATTAAAACAACTAAAAGAGCAACACTACAACACTACAACTTAAAACGCATTTCATCAAAATCAGATTCATAAAAACAAATAAAAGAAGAAAAGAAAGTAGGGCACCATATTGCAATCCTTAAAATGCAAAACGTATATTTTAGACACCACTAGCTTTTTTACTATAGATCCTTGTTCCAACAAACCAGAATGAAATAAACGAGTGCTTCATGTTGGCAAATCTGAGCTACTGGAGATTAATCCATCTCTATGAAACAGGGATTGTTCTCCTGAAGTTTTAGTCCATATAACAGTGCTCGGGTTCGGATTCTCACTTTAGTGGAGTAACCTGAGTGAATCATTAGCCACAAGGTGTCAGAGGTGCAAGCTTCATAAAGGTCCACAATTGACTTAAAATGTTGCATACGTTGCTTTAGTAATGCCCTACATTCTGTCAGCAGATGTCTTAAATGTTCTTCTTTGGATTCCTCCTGACAGAAGCGACAGAACTTCAACGATTCTTTGATGACTTTCCTACGCGCAAGTACCTGTCTCGTAGGCCACAGATTTAATCTTAATCGGAGATAGTCATTTCTATGTACTGCCTTTATTAAGTATGACTCAGGTGTGCTATGTTTTTTTATTCCAAACAATTCAAGTCACACAATACTTTGTGCACTCTTCTCAAGTTTTTGCCAAGTCCAAAGCAAAGAGTCTGGTTTTAACCTGCATTGGGTTTTGAAGGAGAGTGATCAAGGGTACATCTATGCAAGCCATTACATGCACAACATGAAGCCGCCATTTGATAATGAAAGTGTCAGTTGATAAAAAAAACATGATCAGCTACAATTCCCAATACATTACCATTTTTGAAGGCCAATATGCACTTCCTGAAGAGCGCCACCTCTCTCATGTATAGTGAGATGAGGCCAAGTTCTTATCGCATCAATGGAAGTGGAGTGAAGTTAGGCAGATTAAACACTCCTCGCCAGTATTTACCCTCCAACAAGGACCAAAATCTTTCCAACAATATAGGTCTGGTTTCGGCTGCATAGAGCAAGATTGGTGTAGCTTTTTGCAAGTAGTATGTCAAGGCGGGGGTAGCTGAGAATCTGCCATATTTCCGTTGTATAATTTTGGACTGTTGTAAGGCTGTGTTTACTTTGTCTGTCAAAAGTTGCCTAAACATTTGTACACCACCTTGACTTACTATTTGGACACCCAAATAGGTGTACGTTTGAACTACTTGTAAGCTTGTCCCTCTAACGGTCCAGATTTCATCTTTGTACATACGTTTTCTTAATGTGTTAAATACCATAACCTTTGTTTTCTCAAGGTGGATTACCAAATGATTTTCCTGGGTATACACTGCAAGCGCATCCAACGCTCTCTGAAGCCCTTTTGGATTCTTTGAAATTATAATCAAATCGCCTGCATACATTTGGAAAGGAATATTTTTATTTGCCAGTTTCGGGGGATCAGATAGGATATTGGCAAAGGTACATCCCACGTCAGAGATGAAAAAATTAAAAATGGCCGACGCCAGTGTGCACCCTTGCCTAACCCAACGATATGTTAGTATTGGAACAGAAAGTTTGCCGTCAGCTGAAAGTCTAACTTGAATGCTGTTATTTGTGTGCAAATCTTTAATAAGGGAAATAATATACGACGGGCAACCCTGATGAATCAACTTATGAATTAATAATTCTCTCAAAATTAAGTCAAAGGCCGCTTTCAGGTCTATAAACGTTATATAAGTGCTTGCCTCCTAGAGTGGTGAATTAGAATTATTGATGTTAATGTCATAAGAATCACACACGTTCCCATTCCGGACATGAAGCCTGTTTGGAAAGGGTCTCTTATACCAGCTATTCGGGCCCAGTTGTTAAAGTCCCTCAATATGAATTTAGAGAATAATTTACCAGGAGCGTCCAATAGAGGGATGGGCCTGTAGTTACCCCCCACAGACCAATCTCCCCTTTTAAAAAATTGGAACAATAACTGCCGATAGCCAAGAGGAGGATAACTTGTGAGTGGTAATGATTTGGTTAAATATGTTATATAACATTTTTGGACAAATATCTGGATTCTGTTTAAACACAAAATTGCTAAGCCCATCAGGGCCGGGAGCCTGAGAGTTATTGAGTTTTTTTTTATTTGAAAAAGAATATCCTCTTCTCAATTAAAAGACCCTCATAATTAGAGGACTCTAGAGTGGAATATGTAGTGTCCAAAGTTGGTCTCTGATACATAGTAGTAAAATGTGCTACCCAGTCGGTCTCGTTGACACCATTTAGCTGAATCGGTTTTTGGGCTGTGTTGTTAGCTATGTTAATAAGAGCCCATATTTGGGCAGTGTTTTTACGTACGATACTTTCCAACATGACTTCACCATCTGTTTGCAACAGTTGCATTTGATGCAATCGTAACCATTTTCTGTACTGACACTGAAGAGCACGTATCAGTTCATGCTTATTTTCACGGTTTGATGAGGCAATGAGCGTTTTATTTCTGCGCAACCACGCCTTTTTGGATTGAACCATTGCATCAAATTCATGCTGTGGTTAAACTTGAACATAAGAACGTGAAAGCACTTCTCACCGTAACTATGTAAAAAGACAGTGTAGTTACCAGTGGCAGCTATGCCATCATTGTAACTACTTTCAACATGTTGGTAAAAAGCTGACAGAGTCAGAGGATTCCACGATAAGCGCTTTGGGGCATTGTTCACCATCATAACTTGGGGAAAGCCTTCGCAACTATTCTGCACCACCTCAGCATTGGGCAACCGTACTAGATTTAACATATTATGGTCACTATAAATTTGGGGGATTGTCTTGAAGCTCCTTGCTGAATCAAATGTGCATACGTCTACAAATTCATAATTGATAAGTACTTCCTCCTCTTTGCAAGGTTGTATGCGGAGTCGAATCACCTGGGAGAAACCCAATGCACATCAAGAGCCCTCAGTCTTTTGCCAGAAGATACCATCTTATGCAAGATAAATTGTATTTGGGATTGTTTTCTGGTAATAACTGTAAATATAAGTCACCCATTGCTATAATATTGGTTATTTCTGAAGACTCGGAGATGACATTTAACAAACTTTCCAGATCACAGAAAAAGTCATCATCAGAAATCCCCTCGGGGTTGCGATACATGTTCAGATTTGCAGCAACCACGCCTGAAAAATTGAGCTTCGTCAACAATAAATAAAGATTGGGTGCAGCCCACCAGGTGAGATGCCAATTCCTATGGTTTCTGATCGCAACTATCATGCCAGACGATGGACGACCACGAGAAGCCGACTTGTCAGCATGGAAAACAATAGTGTGGTCTTCCCACAGCGGCTTGTCTACTAACCAAGTCTCTTGTAAAATGATGATATCATACATTGCTAGGAGTGCCGCACTCCCCCCTGGTAAATGGGAATGAAAAGATGTGTTCCAGCTGATCATTGAAATTACACTTCTATTTTGCTCAGTACTTGGTTATAAATCAGGATTTTGCATGGCCATGAACATAGAAGTATATTTTAGCACCCTACTATTAGTAGGGTTACCCTCCCCATAGATTTTATTTTGCAGTCTGGGGCTCTCTGACTGTTTAACATTGGTGACCAGATTTAAGTTCCCCTCAGAATCAATGGAGAACGGATCTCTGGCCAAAACAAAACCAAGCATAAAGATGTCCATCCTGGCTTGCCAAAGGGCATTTCTCACTAAGTTGGATTGTAACCATATTGTAGCGATGGAGCTGTCATTATCCTGGACAAATTCAAGCTGGTTAATACCTGCAGATGTAACATCTTGTAAAGTACTGACCTCCTCACATATTGCCAAGATACTGATTCTATTCATGGTATAAGAAGCGAATGTCGCAGGGTGACACTTGATAATGAGCCGATGGAGATTAGAACGCTTTTTATTCGCAGCGTTGGTTCTCACCTGCCTATTCGTTGCTTTTTGAGGCGCATTTACTCTTTGTTTATTGCCTGGATCTTGATTCCGATGCAACAGAACTTGACTCTGTCTTGAGAGTTGGATCTCAGCGAGGGATATTGCATCAGCAATCAGCTTCCGGGATTCCTGGATAGCTACGGACTGACCAAAATAGCTTTTAACAGCTTTTGCAATTTGATCTTCAATCTGCCAGCTGGTATGCTGTTGGACAGCTTGTATTTCAGGAGGCGCATTGGGATGTTGATGGTTAGCATCATTTGGTTGTTCCCATAGAATATCGCACTCCCCAGAAACGTCCCTCAATTCAGTCCCTTTTGTGTTATTTTGACATGTGTCAGGTTAAGCCATCAAGGATCCCTGTAGTGATTTGTCCTGGTGTCTGGACAGATGCGCATCCAGTGCTGCTTGCGTTGAAATAAGCTTTCCCACTTCAAGATTGTAGGACAATACTTGTGTTGGCATAGAATCTTGAACATTTGATGATATATTAGTGTCGCTCTGTAGCGCGGGAGCTCTTACATACTGAGACTGTAGCTTTGGCCCCCCTCCAAAGAACACCAAAGGTACCGGAGGCTGTCTGGCCATAGAAGTAGCCCACGTTTCTTGTAAGTCTAGATACCTTTGTATAGAGTTCTCAATTTGGGCTTGTGCATCTGCTAAAACAGAAACCTGATATACTTCTCGTTCTGTGGCCCTCACTTTCTCCCCTGTCTTATTAATCTTTGCCTAAGAAGATTCAGTCTCAGATGCACTCAATTTTACAGAGGAGATGGATGCAATAAGATCATTTAGAGGTTGACAGGGGGTCATTATGAGTTGGGCGGTAAGCGATACCGGGCACCGGTAAGGAGACCGGTGCCGGTAATCCCTTACCGCCCAATTCCGAGGTATCTTAGTGGGAACCGTAAAGGACGTGTGGTCTGACCACACATCCTTTGCGGGTCCCGCTAAGGGACCAGGGTGCTAATAACGGGCCTGCTATTCGTAGCGTTATTAGCGCCTTCCAGGCCGGTGCCGGACCCAGCATTGGAGGCAGCCATGGCGCAAATAGCGCCATGGCTACCTCCAATCTTGGAATGTGGGCCATAGTCTTCTACCTCACTTGGTTTTTGAGCAACCTTTACCATATTTATGGGTGTACAAGATGGTTTCTTAGGTTTAGGGGCCCGTGATTTAGGCACAGGTTTCATTTGCGGGGCCAATCGCTTTATCAGTTGTTTGATGTTTGCTCTGGCTCGTAAAGGCCTTTTGATTTTTCGGTTTTTTGAGCATGCCAGATTGCTCGACCCCTCCTGTTATTCCCACTTTCTCTTGAAAAAGCTTATATGGAGCCTTTTTGTTTTGCACTGGCTCCTCTGTCGGGACAGTGACAAACATAGAGGTACCACACTTTGGAGACACCCACAATCTTGAAAAGGTACTGGTTTGTTTAAACCTGATGGTTGAAAACCCAGGCTAATAACAATTCTACTACACATGTTAATACCATTGTTAACTGCAGGAAACTAGGAAGAGTCGATTAGCATGTCAGGCATAGTATCAGGTTGAATCATGTGGCTAGTTTCAGGCAAATCTGGCTCCTTGAATGCTGACAAACATTACAAATTGCACTTTATAATTCCTGTGCAGCCATACATATGTAGGTACTTGTTTTGTCGTCTACCATGCAACAGTACTCTGCATTAAAAAAAAATATATATTGAGTGTAAATAATCTTAGGTTGGTAATGCGGACAAACGACTGCCCAATTGTCTTACCCATCTGCTGCATTGTACGAACACAGAGCTCTCAAGTCAAGTTGAGTAAATGCTAGAGTAGTTAGACAATGTCGCTTTACTTTTTAGTACAGTTCATAAAGAGAGGCCTACACATACCAGAATGCAATATCTCAGTCTGTAAGACAAGACTGGTTGATTATAACACACCTGGCATGAGGAGACATGAGATCCTGCACAATGAGTTGTAGTACCTTCAAGACTTGGACACACTCCAGAAGAGCCAGTGTGACAAAAAACATTTAGCTGTTGACCTTTTTGACAGTGGCATGCAGCTTGTTATTATGTATAAATGCATAATATGTGCAGTTCCACCAACAAGTTAAACCAACTTTCTGTGCTCAAAACAAGCATATAAAGACCATCACCAGCTGCCAAGACAATGCCTGAACACATCTGGGTCGTGGCCAGAACAGTGGGTTGGCCCCTTAGGCAATGTGAGTAGGGCTTTCCCCTAATGTCACTCTCTCTCGCTGTATGCAATTAGTCCATTTGTAGTTTCAGCCTTCTGGGTGTCATTTCTCTTTTTATCTCATCCCTTATGTATCAAAACTGTAACATTTTCTATCAATTTCGGAATCAAAGTGTGTTTGGTCCATTGTTTACTTGAGACTTTCTAAACCTGATTTCATAACCTTTCCATGTACTTTTATACTGCTATTTACCTTGCTGTTTTTGGAAATGTTAGTACTATATTAACACTACCGGGTTATGAATTGTTTCTTGCTCTCAAACCATTTAGCTCAAGCTGTAGGTATGGACAGAGAGCATGGACTTTATGGGCTGAACTCTTGTCGCTCCACGTTGGGCAATACTCTAGGATATCCACACGTTTGGATAGGTTGAAGGAGCTTCTGTCCACAAAGTCTTCAGAAACTCGAATGATCAGCAAGGTCCTTACTTTTCACCTGAAAGTGAGGTTCGGAGTTCCTCTGTGGGGCATGTCAACCAGCTGAATGGTAACCGTACCGTCATTTAAAGCGTTTACCTTTTACCTGCCTTCAAGAAGTTCGTTTTTTTCAGCTAATTCCCTTTTTTCTTTCTCTAAGTGGGTGATGTGCGTGCCAGTTTGTGTGCGTTATGTTGTATATATTTACTGAATTAGATGGTGAATGTCTGTTTATTTGGGGTTTCTCTTTTGTGGCATGTGTCTGTGTGGTTAAAGCATATGACTCTCCTGAAGTGGTACCAATTGCTGTGCTTTCCATGTGCTTGGTACACACCTGAATTGTGTATTTAGCAGATAAGTTAAAGCCAGTTGGGGAGGTTTATGCTTGTATGCTTGTGTGTATTCCTTATGGGTTGTTGTAATTTTGTATGCTTTGTACATGTCGGTATAACGGAAAAGAAAAAAAAAACCTTAAACTATTGCTTGATAATATGTACACTCACATTAGCAGACACTGGGCCTCATTACGAGGCTGGCGGTAGCCACTGCTGCTAGTATTTATTTTTTCCAGCGCCCAGGAATAGCCAGTTACCAGATCATTACGGCCTTGCCACATCCGGTAATTGCCCATTCCTGGGCGCCGGAAAATATTCTCTCCCATTTGAGCCCCATAGGGCTCATGGGAACGGGAAAGCTGGATGCACCGGCACCTTTGTCAATGGTGCAGGTGCATCCGACACGCTCTGCTTGCAGTTGCCGGTACCTGGTGGCCGCAATGGCACCCGCGAGCAGAAATCGTAGTTTGCCAATCCGCGAACTACGGTACTGGAATGCTTACCAGTACCATTGTTCCCAGACCAGCAAACATATAATGAAGCCCAGTAAGTTATGCAAATGAGCTTAAACTTAAACATGGTAAATGAATATGGCATGCATTTTGCATTCTAGGCAAAATTCCATTTGGAGCACTTTGAGCATTTAATAGGCATTTCCAGGTCGCTAATTATGCAGGCATTTCATTTATTTGACTGGTACATTTAAGGAGTCAGCCATTCTCAGCATGCTTCAACTCTGATCACTTTTCAAATCTCAAAAAGTCTTCCTTGTGTTTTTGCACTGTATGAAATGTTATAAATGTGCCATTTCTGCATTTCTGCATGTACAAACAGCTTGAGTGCACACACTCTCTCACCCTATCACAAAGAGATACATTGTAGCAAAATCTCCAGACATCTTGGGTGCAAGTGATAAGGTGCGCAACCCATTGCGTCGTTTCCATTAAAAAAAAGGTGTGTTGGTAAATTTGAATTTTTTTCTTTTTCTTTTGTATTGGATTGTTTTCATTTAATAATGTATCATGTCCCCAGTGTATATGAGTTTCTTTAATCTATGAGTATCTCTTTATTGAATTTCCTGGGGTATGACGAATTGTAAAAGATGTATGTGTTAAGATATATTGTACTTTGTGTTGATTTTAGATGTATTATATCTTACATGTACTGTTTGAATAAGATAAATAAAGAGTAAAATAATGTACAAAAAAGGTGTGCCCGATTGTGAATCACTGATTGCCTTTTGAGTGCCTTTTCTCAAATCATGGGTGTTTCTGTGCATTTTAGATTGCATTCCATATTCAAAAAAGGGATGCAATTTAAAATGCACATACAATAAATACATTCCCTGCACCTATTCGGAACTTGATCAGTGGGATGCACATTGTATGACAGGGACACGTGCTGTTTTTTTTTAAGTGAGACAGCAGCAGTATGAACCGCTGATGTCCCGTTTGTATTTCTATCCCTCAAACACACAAACAAGATTTTTTTTTTCTTTTTTTACCATCTCACAGTTACTGAGCCTTTAATTGAGCGAAAGGGAGGAAGACATTTCTCAAAAGCAGTCCAAATGATGTGATGCCATGTTCTCCAGTCCCTGCTCACTGTTTGTAAATGCAAGGGTCAATTGTGAGGCACTATTCACATGGCAAATTGGATTAAGGAAATGAAAACATTGGGGGTGTAGATTTTCAATGCAGTAACACCTGATACCTACAGTCCAGCTGAAACCTGCAGATAGATAGAGAGCTGATAAATGTTTGTTGTTCCATCTAAATCGAGCAGTAAGGCTCCGCCCGGTCCCTGCAGCCCACTCTCTGTTCCTAATCAAGCACTTCCGGTTGACAAGGTCAGAGAGTGAAGCGGGTTGACTAATTAGTAACGCAGGTTTTACATTTTCCTTTATATGAAGTTCCTGTGCGGTCTCTCAAAGCTCATTTTCACAATCAGTGAATGTTTTATTTGATCATGGTATGTGGTGTCCCTTTAAGTTGTTAGCACACACGGCGGAGTGACATAACTCTGTTGCGTGTGATTGCTAATAAAAGGGTCCAGTCATGTGTGCTCGTCAGAGCAGGTATGGAGCCCGGATGAGATGCAGAGTCTCACAAGTGTTCTGTTTTCTGGGGGAGTCACGGTGCGCAGGGAGGCTCCTACTAAGGGGCCACTTAGCACATTTAAAACGAGGTGGTCATCCATGCTGACACGGACCTGCTGGGCCATGCGGCGGTGAGAGGAGAGCCTTAGCTGGCAGTACATCTTTCGCTCATGCTATGGAGTCGACGCGTACAGCATTTTCGGCTGCCATTTCTGCTGCACATGGTATGGAAGGTTGCAGCTCCGTAAAGGAGTGCTTGTGCACCCCCTAAGCCTAATTCTTGGAAATCCCAATGGCACATGGTTGCTGGACTGCATTTTGAAGGTTTGGAATACTCCATTCACAAAAGGAAGGTGAGAGATCGTGGACTGGGAGGCAGGGAGGAGGAGCACATGGTTTTGGTTTGTCTCTCTGTCAATCTCCATCCTTCTTTCCTTTGTAACTCGCTCATCTTTGGTGGTGAAGGAGTATTTTCTTCCCAGTGACATTGCTCTATTACTGTGTGCAGCTGCGGAGCATTTGCCTTCCAGGTTGTGCTCAATATTTACTTCAGCCCCTCTGTGTGGTGTGGAGGGGCAGGACTTGCTAGAAAAGATAAATCCCAGTGGTGCTGTACAATCTGGTGTTTTTTTGTTTTGTTGTTGTTTACTCTGCCTCTGATTCCAATGTGGGTTGTTTGTTTGTTTATTTTGTATGATTTCGGCCTCTAACAAGGAAAGGGTGCTCATGCACCCACCGACATGGCAGACGAGGCACAAACAGGTGGCGGTCCTGCTGGAGTTCTGCCAGCTGTGCAAGGGGGCGCCCATTCCTGCACCAACAGGGTGCTTTGGCACTTATGCCTGAGTTTGATGTCTTGGGGGGCGCCATTGAGCCTTGGTCCACACTGGAAATCTTATATTGATCGCATGGACATATATTTCAAGGCGAAGGGAAAGAAGATTCAGCCTTGGAATCCTCCCGTCCCCTGCACACTTTTGATTGTTTGGGGAAAACCCAATACTGTTCTTTAGACACAAAACAAAGTATATATATGTTGATAAAAAAAGTTAGGCAAACAGAGTAATTCAAAAAGCAGGAGTATTTTATAAAAATAATGTGATTCAAAAAAGAATTTTGTTTACAAAAGAAGAAACAATTTGGCATCAATAATCAACATCAAAGAATTAAAGGATGATGGAGTCCAATAAAATCGGTGATGCGTTTCGAGGATGTTTTCCTCTTCTTCTGGCCAAAATCGGACTCTTTAAGCAAAGAGAAAACAATAGTTCACAATCATGTGATTCAAGAATTGAATTTTTACAAACATAGAAAAACCTCTTCTGCATGCTGAACATATAAAACATAATATTACATTTTTTTGGCTTACTTTTCTTACATTGTCTGTTACCAAAGTGTATATATTCCTTATTAGAGAAAGCAGTTCATGAAATTCCACTACTCAAATGCTCCATGTCCATAGTAATTGTTGAACATTAATGCGTACTATCATAGGTGGTCCCCATCTAAATAAGTTGACTGCGATTCGTCCAGTGTATATTCGCCTAGCAGTAATAAATAATTCAGAGTCTAATTTATTTCAAGGCCACAGGAGAGAAAGATGAGGAATGGTAGGGGGCAACTCTCTTGTACTCGGCTGGCCTGGCAGCGCATCAGCTGTTTCAGTTGTTAGAGCCTGTGGATGCGTCCTATGCTGTGGCGAAAGATGCACTGCATGAACATTTTATGCCTCTAGCAAATGTGGACTACGAGAGGTTCATCATGTGCAGCTCCAGACAACAGGTTGATGAGTCTCTGGACGGGCTCTATGGATGCCTTAAGCAGCAGGCGATATCATGAGTGTGGGACAATGAACAGGCCATGATTTAGAACCAGCTCATTCAGGGCTGTGTGTCGGGGAAATTCCAACATCTATTCCTTCGGGAGCCTGGCCTCACTCTGCCCTGCATCCTAGAGCTGGGGTGGTCACATGAGATGGCAAAGATGCGGGCATCAAGAATGGATGTGGCAATTCGCCCTGTCAGGTCAGAAGAGGTGTGTGCCATTGGTCGTGGTCATGGCGCGAGAGGGGCATGTCGGCCCGCTGTGCAGCAGAGGGACAGGAACACCTGGGGAGGCCCAGTCGCGTATGAAGTGTGGGTATGATCTGCCACACCCTGCAGAGTGCCCCTCAAAAGGGAAGGCTTGTGGACGGTGTTGCACAGTGGACCATTATGCCCGCACGTGCAGGGCTCCATTGCCAGTGGTGGTCCAGAGAGGACCAGCTCGGGGTGGGTTTTTCCGACAACGTCTGACGAATGTGACACTTGTAGGTCAGGAAGTGGATGGTGCCACCAAGGACCTGGAGGAAAAGGGGGATGATGAAAACATATTTTTCATCTCGAGTGTGAGTGTCCTGAAGGTGAGGGCCAGAAGACAGCCGCAGCGTATGGTACAGGTGGATAGGTCACCAGAACCGGTGTTGGTGGACACAGGAGCCTCAGTCAATGTCATGGCAATGGTACACTACAAGGCATTAGAGAACCCCCAACCCTACAACGTCTGAAGGCATGGATATTCATATTCAGGTGCAACCTGCCCATCCCGCCGGGCGGGCCGTTTGTGTCAAAGGTCGAGCATGGTGACAGCCCAATCAAGGCATGCTTCTTCTTGATGGATGTGAGCATCAACAACCTCCTGGCTGTGCTGCTGCAGAAGTGTTAGGCATTGTCAGTTTTGCCTTCAGCGTGTATGTGGAGGATGTGCAGGCGGTCCTCGAAAGGTTTGGAGAGCTGTTCACAGGGATTGCACAGATAGTTGGTGAGCCTGTGAGGTTACACATTGATGAGTCCATTCAGCTGGTGGCCCTCAAGCAGCGAAGAGTCCCTTTTCATGTGTGGGTCCTAGTGGACAAGGAGTTGGAGAACCTTGTAAGCATGGACATCATTGATAAGGTGGAAGGCCCGACGCCCTGGGTCTCACTCATAGTGATCACTCGCAAAGCCAAACAGCCAGACTCCATCAGGATTTGCATAGACATGTGACTCCCCAACAAGGCAATCAAGCGGGAGAGGCCCCTTACCCTGACTATTGACAACATCATTGCAGAGTTACAGGGTGTGAGATTCTTCTTTAAGCTGGACTTGTTGGTGGGATACCACCAAATTGTGTTACACCCAGAAACTTGATATATCACAACGTTCATGGCACACCGAGGGATGTATCGATATAAGCACCTCAGTTTCGGTGTGTCAGCAGCCGATGAAGTCTTTCAAAACCTGATATGGGGGCCCCTGGCAGACTTGTAAGGTGTCCTGAACATCAGTGCTGATATCCTGGGGTTCGCCAAATCAGAAGTGGAGCACATGGCATGGTTGGTGAGAACCCTAGAACACATTCAGGGTCTGGGTTTGACGCTACATCAAGTGAAGTGCTTTGGACGAGCATCAAGTTCTTCAGATTTGTGTTCAAAGAAGGAAGGGTGCCCCCAGATCCCCACAAGGTCAAGGGCATCATGGAAGCAAAGCCTCCAGAGAATGTAATGGAAGTTCCTAGCTTCCTGGGGATGGTTACCTACTGTGGCTGTTTCATCAAGAACCTCACCACGAGGTCAGAACCACTGAGGAGCCTGACGAGGAAGGACACAAACTGGCAAAGGGGGCCTCTCAAAGAAAAGTGAAAGTTCGAGGATGTGAAAGGGGCCCTCATGGCTGATGACATAATGGTATTTTTTGACCCCACCCTCCCTTTGGAAGATGGATAACAAGGGGGAAGCAAGGCCCATTGCGTATGCCAGTCGAGTTCTGTCGGATACCGAGCAGAGGTACTCCTAAATTGAGTGTGAGGCCCTGGCGGTACTGTGGGGGTGCCAGCATTTCTGACTCTACGTGCCAGGGAGGCCGGTGATAGTCATAACAGATCACAAGCCTCTGCTGCCCATCATGGCAGGGTTATCCTCCAAGCCATCAGCCAGGATTGAGCGATGGATGCTGGATTTGCTGGAATATGGGGTCTCACTGGTATACCGCCCAGGAGCGAACAACGCAATGGACTATCTGTCGCATCACTCCAAGGACAGAGGAGGGGGCGTGGATGCATCCAGCATTGAGGAGGTCGTAGTGTACAGCTCATCGTGGAGTCTGCTTCCCCGAAGTTGATGCCCATCCAGGAGCTCAAAAAAGGCATCTGAGAATGATGAATGCTTTCAGGTTTCCATAGGAGCGCACTGCAGAGGGGAAATCAGTGTTGGAAGGTCTGGGCAAGAGAACCCAGGAAGCTCTAGAATAACCTTGGAGTAGTTGTGGCGAGTCGGGGACAAGCTAACATTCACTGACTCTGGGTTACTACTGTGAGGAGACAAAAGGGTAGTGCCCGCTCACATGGTTCAGCGAGTGATCAAGCTAGCACACCATCGTCACCAGGGAATGGCCAAGACTGAAGGTGTAGTCCCCGGGCTTGGGGAAGAAAGTGGAGGAGTTTGTGAGAACCTGTGTCAGGTGCCAGGAAGCTTCCCCAGTGCACAAGGACCCTCCCATTGAGTCGATGCCTGGAGGAACACAGCCATGGGAGGCGGTACACGCAGACTTTGGATCCACAGGAAGTGATGTCCACTTCCTGGTGGTGGTGGACCAGTGGTCTAGATACCCTGAAGTGGAGTTTGTTGACTTGGTGGTGTTTGTTTGATGATGTGGCAGTGGCATTCGACAAAATGGTCAGGACCCATGGTCTCCCACAGACTTTGTGCACAGATAATTGACCAGCTTTCCAAGGTGAGAGTTTTGCTGAGTTTCTGAGGGAGTATGGTGTACACCACAGGAAAAACACCCAAGTGCAGCCCGCGCCAAATGCGAGACTGAGCAATTCATGAGAACACTCAACAAGGTGTTTAGAATTGCCCATGGACAGGGCCAGTGCCTTTGCAGGCCCCTCTACCAGTTCCTCTGAGAATATCGAGCGACTCCCACTGCTCGACTGGGGTAGCACCCGCTGAAGTCATGTTCAGGGGCCTGTTGTCAGATGCGAGTGACCAGGAGCCAGCTGTAATTGACAATGTGCAGTTGGAGGAAGAGAGGAGGTGCCGGAATGAGGGCAAAAACATGAGAAGAGGGCTGCGGCAGCACAAGCTGGCCCCAGAGGATGAAGGAATAGACATCCCCAAGGAAAGCTGTCACTGACGTATGAGCCCGGCCCCATGGACGTGGTTGCTGTGAAGGGGTAGATGGTGATGGCCTCAGAAGGGACAGCAACTGAGACCAGAAATGCCAGGTTTTTCAAGAAACTAGGAGACGGCACATGGGTGGGGTTGTCCCCAGGCAAAGACTGTGCCGAAGAACCGGATGAAGGTGGTGGGGCTGGCAGCCCTCAGGTTTCCCTGGATTGTGGGGATGCAGGTGAGAAGAGGTTGAGCTGGGAAGGGGGCAGGTGGTATCCTCAATGAACCGGGAGGGGGAGACCTGCCTAAGTGCCTGCCTAAGTGATTATGTACTGGACCCCTGAGTCAAGCACCCCAGAGATGGTGGAGACTGTCTTACTTGCCTGCTGTTGTGGGGTGTTTAATTAGCTTGCGACATATTTTGAGTGGGTGGTGATTGTTGTTAAATTGCTATTTGTTGTTATGAAAAAGGAGGAGTTCGGTGTCCCTTTACGTTAGCACACGCGGTGCAGTGACGTAACTCTGTCCGTGCGATTGCCAGTCATGTGCGCTCAGTCAGGACAAGGCATGGAGGAAGGACTATCTAATGCTATGCCTATAATACATACAGGGATGGTTGTGCTTCTTTTTATTAGGGACATGAAAGATAGACTTCCGTCTGCTCACTAAAATGACCCCTCTGAGTTGGGAATTGGGGGTGGGTTTATTTTAAAAAGCCGTCACTCTCTATTGTCAGCCTTCCCCACAACATGACTATAGAAAGTAACGAAAATGGTACACACACCTCCTCCACAGTGCTCCAAGGGAAACAGAAAATGTGTTTCAGGTCCATGCCTTAAATTGTAAACTTTCTGAGAGGATCGGCAAACCCTAAATTGAGGAAATTCAGCATTCGCCTGAACTTAATTAGGAACAAGTAACAGGAGTGGATTCGAAAATAAAGGATCTGTGCGCTAGTAATCACTGATAAGTTATGGTATGAAAAAGTAGTTGAGGAGATAGAGTAAGCAGCACCTCAACTCCCGCCAACCAATCCACCCTGGTTGGAATAGAATTAAAGTATTAGAGGAGAGGGGGTGAGTGTGCGCTTCACACTAGTACAATAAAAAACAGCTTGATAAGTAGTTCTATATTTAATTCACAACAGCCGACACGTGTTTCAAAACACAGGTTGTCTTCAAGGCTGGTAAATGTGTAGTGATACAAGATTGAAAATACACACAGTAGCAAGGCATATAAATAAACGCAAGCAAACAATAAATGATAAAATGAAATACCCAACACAATATATCACATGGATGTTAAGGTAAACACAAGATGCGGAGTATCAGTTGCGTTGCATAATTAAACAGGAGGAAATAAGTAAGAGATATGCCAATAAACGTGAACAGCCCAGAAAAAGTGTGGGCAAGTACAAAGAATATACATAATAAATAATATAACACATACCACATGTCCAGTTGGGAGGGAGGGACAGGACGCAGCGTGGGAAATATTGAGAGACAAATATGGTTTGTAAAAATGAAATAAAGTTACGCGTAAGCATCATATTGAAGTATATAGGTCTGGAATAGTAGATCAATTCACGTGGCATAGTAGTATCGGTAATGGTGGGTTAAGCATCCAGTGAATAGTAAACAGGAGTATCGCCCAATGATGTCAAGGCAACCGTTAACCTCCAAACCGACTGTCAAAGCACCAGACACACCAGTACAGTGATATTCAAGGAAGCCAGAGTACATAGTAAAAATTAACTGAAGTGCCAGGTTGGCTCAGGGCAAATTAAACAAAAGGCATATGAATGCCATATGACGTGCAGATATCAGGAAGGATATGAAGAAAAATAATATAACATGCAAGGGTGCTAATCAAAAAGGTGGTGTGCACGTGAAAGTAAGAAAAATGTAAAAACAATGAAGATCCTTACCGCACTTGAAATTCAAATAAAGAGCTCCTAAATCAATAGAGACAAATAACCCAAGATGGTACTAGTAGCATAAATAAAGTGGGTACACTGCCAGGTAAAAAATGCAAAAGTACAGCACATACCTGATAGCAGGCCGTATGTTAGGACAGCTCAGTCGATAAGAAAAATCAAGGATGTTCTACCGGCAAGGTAAGTATCATGCCACAATGGCGAATAATATATAACCTGAAGAATTAGAGACCACAAACCAATTAGAATACTATTATCCATGAAACAAGGAAAAACGGCACACAATACACATGGCCCTAGAAACAGGATCGCTAGTTGATTCAAAAGCATAGAATGGACGGAGATGTAATTACTCGTCAAATCGAGCTGCAACAATCAAACGAGAAGTCCCAGTAACAACCGACGGTGGGGTGAGTCAAAGTATAAGAACGCTGTGTACGTCACGAAAGTGACATCTGCAGCGTCGCAGGTCGTTGACGTAACTGGCGTGACGTCGAATGTGAACAATGCTCATTTACACGGGAGAGAGCCAGAACGATGAGAGCGTCAATAAGACACAAAACAGGGTAGGCGGACTACGATGAAAGAAGAAAGGGTGAAAACGAAAGTGGATATTGTAGATAAACACGGAAAAACCATGCTGGGTGAAAAGGTGACAAACAGTTAAGAAGGAGAACGGGTAGAAAAACAGAATATCAGAATGCATCAATTGAGGAAATCCGGGAAACAACGAGGAGGGTTCCTGATAGAATGGAAAGGAAGTGAGACTCAAATAAATGAAAGAGGGCGGTGTGGTGCTGAATAAATAAGGATGATTCATATGATGGTAAGACAAGAGAAGAACATCAAAATTGAGCCGTAAAAGAACGGTTGCTGGGCCAGAATATCAGTCCGATATACTGAAGATTAAACAACAGTGCCGTAGATGTTGGTGCTAGGACAGAAGTGGAACAATCAACGGTGCCCGACAACTGGTAGATCATGGAAGGAACAAAAGGGGAAATGATGGGCCACAAATTCATGGGGACAATTATTAAAGCTGGCTGATCCAAATTTATGTAAACGTAAAAATGTCATAAAAATACATGCGTTTCATGATCGGAATTAAGACCTTGAAAGGTACAACGAAGAAGGCAAATGAGCTTGGCTTCCATTTGCCGTAATTTAAGTTGTAAATTGCCTCCCCTTTTACCCGATTGCACTTTCATCAAGCTGATGTTCAGTAGATCAGCAATATGACCTAGCTGATGTTCTTTTTTGCCAATGAACGGCTAATGGCGATTTCGCTTCACACATCCTGAGACTGCTCAAGTGTTCCCTGATGCAAACTCTAAGTTGGCGGATGGTGCTGCCCACGTAGAATTTGCCACAAATACAGATGATGGCATACACCACATGGGTGGTCTTGCAATTGATGAAATTCACAAATTTCAACTCTTGATCCAAATTTATCATAAAGTATTTTGCATGGAGGGTGGGCCCAAGGACATTGATTGCAATTACCACATTTGTGGAATCCAGCAGATTGCTGTAGCCAAGTGGGAGTCTTGAGAAAGAAGGACTCACCATGGACTCACCATGGATTTAATGGTGGGAGCTCTGGTGAAAGTAAATTTAGGCTTTGTTGTCAAATAAGGTTCGATATCACAATCAAGTCTCAGGATGTGCCAATGTCTAGCAACCATGTTGTACAATATTGGAGAATCATTACTGAATCGAGTTACAATCGAAATATATTCTGGAGATTCCTTAGGCTTAGAAACTTGTTCCAAAAGGTCAGATTGAGCTACATTTACAAATTTGGCGTAGACTTTATTGATGACATTACCATTATAGCCACAGTTCAAAAACCGCTGGTTAAGAATGTTGCATTCCTTGAGGTAATCTTTCGAATTGGTACAATTTCGTCTGGCCCTGTGAAATTCACCCATCGGAATGTTGTCAATGGTTTTACGTTGGTGATTACTTTGGGCAGCCAAAATCGAGTTAACCTCTGTGGGTTTTCTGTAGGTGTTAGTACACACATTACATCCTTCAATGAAGATATGTAAATCAAGAAAGTCGATTTGGTGGGGATCACACTTTCCAATGAGATGGATCTCAAACAAGTTAGTGTTAGCAAACAATAAGAATTCCTGAAATGATTCTTCAGTGCCTTTCCAGATCAGGAAGATGTCATCAATAAAACGCTGCCACATTATAATTTTGGAAACAAATTGAGGTTGGGTAAGAATACAAGTTTCTTCGTAAAAATCCATGAAGAGGTTCGCCAATGTAGGTGCGAACTTTGCACCCATTGCGACCCCCTTAAGTTGGAGATAAAACTGATCATTGAAGATACATACATTGTTGGCTAGAACAAATTGTAGAAATTGTTTGAGCATGGTAACATGTTCTAAAAAAGAAGCAGAGGTGTTCCTGAAAACATAATCAATAGTGCATAATGCCAGGTCATGATTAATGTTGGTATAGAGAGCAACGACATCAATTGTGGGTAGCAAATAGTCCGATTGCCAAGAAATGGTTCTCGCCCTTGAAGTATATGTTTGCTGTCTCTAATAAATGATTGCATTTTAACCACAAAGGGTTTGAGTGCCTCATCAAGATATTTGGACAGGCCTTCAGTCGCCCAATTGATTCCGCTCATGATTGGTCAAACTTCGGGCAGAACATCAAATGGGAAGAAAATACAATGTTGGTAGGGTCGGGTCAGTGATTGATAAGAATTGTTTTTCATCCTCAGTCAAAAAACCTTTGTTGTACCAAATAGCTAAGATATACATTTCCAAATAAAGGGATGGTGGTGGGTTTCTGGCACCCACTCTTGTATCTCTTTACTATAGGCCTCTCTATAGGACAGTCCCAAATATGCAGTTCTTATCCTTTCAGTCTCCTTCTCTCCTGTCTCAGTCTCCTTCTCTCCTGTCTACTCCCCACCCTAGGGTTTCTTCCTTCGTTTTCCACTCTGGGGTTCTGCTCTTTCTCTCTCCCCACTCTGGGCTTTCTTGGTTTTCTCCCAACCCTAGGGTTTATCACAGTATCTCTCCTTAGCTCTTTCCTCTGTCCACTCTGACATTTCTCTATACTTTCCTCACTCAGGGGTTGTCCTCTTTATCTTCCCACACTCTGAGGTTTTTTCATGGTCTTGCCACTCTGGGGCTTGTCTCACTCTCATACCTCACTCTGGGGCTTCTCGGGTCTCTCTGTACCCAGTTGCTTGTGTCATTCTCTTGTTCCACTCTGGGGCTTCTCTGTGTTCTCCATACTCCAGGGTGTGTCTTTGTCCCACTCTCTCTCCCCACTCTGGGGCTTCTCTGGTTTCTCCCCACTCCAGGGTCTCTCTATGCTCTCCACACCTTGCAGCTCCCTGCTCTGGGGCTTGTCCTTTTCTCACTTGGTCTCCCCACTGTGGAGCTTCTCGGCTTTCTCCCCGCTCCAGGGTATCTCTATGCTCTCCACACCTTGGCGCTCCCCGCTCTGGGGCTGCTTGCCTTTTTCTCACTCTGTCTCCCCAGTCTGAGACTTCCTGGGTCCCTCTGTGCTCCCTGCTCTCTCTGTGCTCTCCTCCCTTGGGGTTTCTTGTATTCTCCCCACCTTGGAGCTTCAATGTGTTGGAAAAACTTTCAAAAAATTGTATTCTAAAAAACAATTGGCTGATCAAAAATCAGTTTTCTAATACCCATTTAGAATAGTCGTGAGAATCTTACCATTTAATAGCCAGGCCTGACTTCAACACCTCACAAAAACAGTTCAGACAGTAAGCCACCAAATTTGATCTTCCACTTTCACGTGAGCATTGTGCGAGAGAGAGAGAGAGAGAGAGAGAGAGAGAGAGAGAGAGAGAGAGAGAGAGAGAGAGAGAGAGAGAGAGAGAGAGAGAGAGAGAGACACAGCTTGGCCCTCTTGTAATTTTTTAATTTTAATGAACATTGTCTTCCCATAAGTAGGTACCATCAGAGTTGTACGTTACAGGGCATGGACCTTTTGACACATATTATTTTTTCCAATGCAATTACATAGTTTTACTGCACAGTTTGAATTACTAATGAGGTGAAATGTCAGTGGATGGATTTATCATTGAAAGTGGGCATGTCTGAAACCAAAAACTTAGTTGAACATTGAAATGGAATGTGCCTACATTAGTCCCTCAGTCATAGCCTTTTCCTTTGCCTGAATACATGTGCAGTTGTTTAAAAATGCATCCACCAATCATGTTCAGTATGGTTTTCACCACACCATGCCAATTCTAAGGAGGACTGTTCCACAAAATACGATTGAAATAATGGTCTTTATATAAGATGCATTTTGCGGGTCACAAGCAGACTTGCAACTGTGAACATGTGCAAATTTGCCTGCCGCAAAATAAGTCTGACTCACATAAACGTGAAAGTGGCGCTTTACATCCACCACCAGAAAAAAGTTTACCCACCACTATATGGGTAGGCTGAGGGTATGCCTCCAGACATTCCCACTTTGAATATGCAAAATCATTTTTTCTCTTAACGCGGTTCACTTTATTATAAAGTTTGACACCACTTTCAAGGAAAAAACTCACTTTTTGTGAGCTTTTTTCTCGTAGTGTCATTTTGGATTCCTGGGACTTGGATCAGAAGGTGCACAATTCTCGTGAATAATGTTCCTTTATAGCCCCAATTTGTGGTACATGTAACGTGAGAAGCATTACTATTTTATGTTTGAATCTCACTGCGGCCATTCATTGTGGGTAGCCACAGCTGCGATTTGTGGATGCTTTAAGTTGCACTAAGGTGTGGACCAAATTGGAATCTTCGTGAATCCATCCACATGGCTATTAAAAATTATTCTTAGGCATTATAGAAAACAATTCTCAGGGACAGCACGATTTAAAATGTCATTTTTGTTTCAAATGTTTTGATTTACAGTCTTGGATGTACAAAGTGATTATTGGATATTAATATGCATATTGTTTTGTGTTTTTATAGAAATAACTGGCTTGACAAAGCGCTCAAACGCGTGATACCTATGCAGGTGCACATTTCGTTTATATGGAAATAAAAATAACTACTTTGTAGTTTGTTTAAATGGTCTCCCCTCCCCCAGGTCCACAAAAGCTGTTTAGTCCTCTCCAAACGGTGGTGCGCAGTGCATAGTTCCTCAGAATCTCAAAAAAGATTTGGGGGCTATGTGATTTCACCTGCAATTGAGATATATTGAATCCAGGTTAACAAATGCTGCTCTGTATGGTGTAGAAGTGTGGGGCAATGATTAGGTGACAATGCTGCAGCAAGCAGAAAACTATATTTTGAGATATTTTTATCCATTTCCTTGATGTTAGAGTTGGGTCGTTAATTTCAAGGTCAGACTGAGGATGTTTTTATATTGGCCAAAGAGCTGGAGTTCTCCCTATTTAGTCCACTATACAAGGGCACTTATTGATTTTTTTCTATATCCTGGGTCGAGGGATATATCTTGTCTCACACATATTAGATGATATCTATCAAGCTTAATATCCTGCTAATCAGAGACAACCCACAACAGATCTCTATCTACATTAAATTGATGGTGAAAGATAGTAAACTATGGGTTATTAAGGTACCAAGACAGAGAAGTAGCATGGTAAATTGCTTCTTATAAATCATTGGTAAGATGTGGGTCGAGACATTTTATATTTGATTGAACACTTCCCATTGAGTTCATAATCTTGAAATTGGGTATCTTACCACTCTCTTATTCCACATCCAAGGGGTTAAAGTAAATTGTACACTGGAAACAATGCCTCACTTGTAAGGTCAATAAAGAAGACCTCTTGTACGTCTTACTGATTTGCTTCTTTTAACTAAAAAGAAAGTATTAGAGTATGCTCTTTTTGTACAGCAATGAAAGACTACCACAGATGCACTTTATTTATTTTGGTCTACGCAAGATTCATTTTTTTCATTGTCATAGTTTCATCTTTTTTGATGAAAGCTTGGAGAATAAGAGGAATGATTTTAAAGTCCTAACACCAAACTAGTCACTGGGTTGTAATTGTCTATGGATTTCTTCCTTCTGTATCGATTGGCCTAATTCTGTTATATGGAAACAGGTATTAACATATTTTACTGGCCTTTATCAAATAATTATGCACCATTTTGGGATAAAGTTGGAGAATGATATAGTAATTTATATTCATATATATATTTGGTTTGAGGGCACAAAGTTTATGTTCCCCTCATTTAATTAGATGTTCTTCGTGAAGTAGTTTGATTGTGTAATACCTTTAATGTAGTTTTATGGTTTCATATATTTATTTTTGTCTATATATATATATGTATATATATATATATATATATATATATATATATATATATATATATATATATATATATATATAATATATATCAATATACGCTGCAAGTGATTGCTACATTTTAACACATATATTTTGAAAGGATCTGCCTTTTATTTAGAATACGTATTTTAGATAGATCACTGATGTTAATATCAAATAACATTTTGACAATCCTTATACAGTCAAACGTTTTATATTAGGTGTATATTCAGTGGTGTATTTTTGTGTAACATTTGAAGCTTTAAGATTAATTAAAATGTACTTATTTGTTTTATGGAATTTGAATTTCCAAAATAAGGAAAGTGAGTCACTGAACCTCTTTTTGAAGACAAAAACTGGAGAACTATAAATATGAGGAACAGGTGTTAAAAGATTTATATTGTGAAATAAAAAGAGGCAAATAGAAAATGTAGCTGTCTGAGAAATTGATTGAGCGTTATTGTAATCTCTTCAAGAGCCAGTTGGGCTCCTATTTCGATAATATTTAATTGCAGGAATGTGTTCACTGCAAATGTCCTTTTCTTTTACAATATAACACCTCATTTAAAATATTTTCAACCTACTTTTGATAGACATTACACTTTACCTCTCACAACACTTTCCCAGAAATAAAATACGGCAAAAGCAATTGATTTGATCATATCATTATAAGCAATACTGTGTTGAAGTGTAAAAAGAGGTCTCATGTAATCTAAACATAAGGCATGCATTTGCTCAATGTTTCAATGTTTGCTATAAATGATGACCTGTTTCAATGTTTGCTATAAATGATGACCTGATAACCAAGTAACATTTATCTCGGCACCAAATGATTAGCTTTGATCAGGTGGATTGCAGCGTAAATAGATTTCCATATATATTTTTGAATTTGTTTTTTTACAATAGTTAAGGATAAATCTACAAAAAGTTAAAGTCAACAAAAATCAGAAATAATAACATTAAGGTAGCAACATAATAAACACCCTGTTTTTGTTTTTTATTTATTTATGTTTGTAATGTGTATTACATTTGCTCTGTTTTTGTTAGTACTTACAGCTTGCATTATTTACTAAATTAATATTTAGCACACATTACATGTTTGCTTTTGTTATGCCGTGTAATGACTGTACATGTGTGCACATTGATATTTCTAGAAGTAAATGCTATTATATTTTTAGTGCATATTATATTTTAATATATTTTTAATTGTTTAGTATATTTTTCTTTTTTTCAATGCTATGTCTGTTGTTTAGTACATGTTATGTGTTAACAATGATGACATGAACTTTGTTCATTCATATTGTTGTATATGTAAAGTATGTCACTTGCCTGCTCATGTCTATTTTGTTAAACTAAATAAAACTATGTTAGATAAATTGTATGCAATTTTGTGGAGCAATTATACTTGTTTATATCACATTTTAAGTTTTGTATTTTGTCTTCATTTAGGATTGTAAACATTATTATTGTTATTATTATTATTATTATTATTATTATTATTATTATTATTAGTATTATTATTATTGTTATATTTTATACTTTCCTTTAACATATTATCGATCTATATTTAATATACTTTTGCATGATGTTACATTATAAACAATTACTGTTTTTTATGGTTGAAATTGTTATAATTGTATGGAAATATTGTATGATTTTAAGTGTATGGGTGAGTTAAGGCTACCATGATATTTGATTTGAATATAATATGTTTTAAAATGTATTAATACAGTTTATTATGTTGTTAACTTATTGTTATTATTTCTGATGTTTGTAGATGTTATCATTTTGTTTGTTTACCTTAATTCTTCTGTAAAACAAAGTTCCTAATAATTACAAATTATTTAACTGTTACGCGATTATTGATTTTGAATGTTTGTTGTAATACTAGCATGTGTTGTAAGAGCATGCAGAATGAGTGTGTGTGGCATAATAGAAGGTTGCATAACAGTTTGTGGCATAAGTCTTTGGTCCTGATTTACAAACATGTTTTCAGTGGGCTATTCCCATGTTAAAAGATTTTTGTACATCAAGCCCTATGAGCAAAAAGTGCATGCGTCATATAGATTCTGTGTTGTAACAGCATGTTTTGTAAGATTGTGTGTAATGTGTGTTGTAGTTGTGTGCGTTAAAGGAGTGCCTGCCATAATAGTGTGTCTTATAATAGTATGGGTCATCAGATGGCATGTCATGGACGCATGTGCTGTAGGCGCACATGTCATAGGAGTGTGTGTGGTGGTAGCACATGTTGTAGGAGTGCCTGTTATCTAAGCATGTGCTGTAGGAGCATGTGTTGGAAGACGGTGCAAAGGAGGAGTTTGTGCAATTAGTGTTAATGTATGCAATGTTAATATGACAAATGTATGTGTAGGGTTTTAATATAAAATGTACTTCCATTCTGCTAATGCATTGTATGCCTCCTAAAGTGTATATTTTCACATGAAAAGGGTACAATTTCATATGAAAAGTGTCATTTTAATACATTACTTTAAACTTGACATCAAAGTCAGTTGTGACTCGTCTTTCATGTGATTTTTTAGGAGATGTAAATTGTCTAATATACAAACATCCAAATGGTATGTGTAGTAGGCATGCATGTCATCGGTACACATGACATGCATGGAATGTGTGTTGTAGAAGTGCATGGGATAGCAGCATGTTTCATAGGGGCACGTATTGTAGGAGTGTGCATATTACAGTGTGCAATATGTGTGTGTCATAGGAGCGTGTGTCGTAGGAACATATGTGGTCAGAAAATATGTGGTAGGAGATTGTGTGGAAGGTGCACGTGTCACGGGATCATGTGTCATAGGAGCAAGTGTAAAAGGAGCATGTGTCATCATACGAACATGTGTTATAGGTGCATATGTCTATGTGCATGTGTCCTAGGTGGATGTGAAAACACTTCTCATACATCTGCATGTTATGTGTGTGGCAGTACATTGGGTGCATGTGTCATAGAAGCACATTAGTGTTCATCTGCACAAAGTTAATATCACAAATGTATGTGTAGGGTTTCAGTATAAAATATACCTCATTCGGCTCATTCATTCATTTATTTATTTATTTATTTAGTTAGTTAGTTAGTTAGTTAGTTAGTTAGTTAGTTAGTTAGTTATTTAGTTATTTAGCACTGCAGCCCGCAGGCATCAGAGCGCTTCACAAAAAGACAGACTAGAGTATAGAAACGGGACTGGCCAAAGGCCACATGTAACAGACATATGGAACAGAGTTGGGCTAGCTGGCTAACAGAAGTATGGATCTTATTTAAAGAGAAGTGTCTTGAGTTGCTTCCTGAAGAGTAGATGGTTAGTTTCCAATCTCAGCACAGGAGGGAGTTTATTCCATATGAGGACTGCCTTGGTCGTGAATGCCCTACCTAATCCTTTAGCTTTTTTAGTAGGAATAACTCGCAGGAGGCCAGATTTGTTAGACCTCAAGTTGCAATGTGATTCGTACCACACACATTGCTTTTTTAGGTAAATCGGTGCTTGTCCATATAAGCATCTGTGTACTAGGGTAATGGCTTTAAATGTGATGCGATCCTCGATCGCCAGCCAATGTAAGTCCTTTCTGTCTTTTATGATGTGTTCTCTCTTGGGTTTATTGGTGATTGTTCTGACTGCGTTATTTTACACCACTTGGCATTGTTTTAAACATTTACTGCTTGCGCCTAGGAGTAAGGAATTTCCGTAATCCAACCGGGAGAGAATTGTGGCTCTTGCTATTGTAGTACTGTTTTGTGGGATCAGCAGGTGTCTAATTTTTTTTAATAGTTTCTGATAATATTGACAATTCCTTTTGAGGTAGGTAGTGTGGGCTTCTGCTCCCAAGGATGCCTGAAGATAGACACCTAGTGTTTTAACTTTTTCTGCTATAGCTATCTGTGTCTCTTTGATCTTGAATTCGGTGTTTTGTGGACTAAGTTTTTTCCTAGCATAAGGAGAACTGAAGATCATAAGTTCAGTTTTGGAGGCATTTAAGCACATCCAATTGTCCTTCATCCAACTCTCGATGATATTATAGATTCTCGAGAGTTTTTCGCTGTCCTGTTCGTAGTTACCATTAAGTTCGAACACTAATTGGGTGTCGTCGGCAAAGTTGGTGAAAAATATACCGAGTTTGCATGCCAGCAAATGTGTACATTTTCTTTTTGAAAAGTGTACATTTTTGTCAGCTGTCACTTGCCTTTGATGTGAGTTTTTAGATGTTAACTTTGTGATGTATGAATTGTAAAACTCATACGTTCTGTGTACAGTTCATATGGAAAGCGTACATTTATTCCATCACTTTAAAACGTATATCAAAGTCAGCTGGGACTTGCCTTTAAAGTGTATTTTTAGAAGATGTTAATTGTGTCATGTATGAACAGGAAAACTCATTTGCTCCATGATATGATATGTTATGATATGATATGGCATTTATAACGCGCCTATACTCAAGTGTACTCTTTGTATTGTCTTAGGAGGATATCTCAGTAGCAATGCGCTCGCCTTGTAAGCAAGACGACGTGGAGCAACACAGGTTCGATCCCCAGGCCTGCGTTTAGAAACCTCTGGGTATTAAGTGTGTTATAAATAACCAATTATAATCATACATTTTCTATGACTTGCCTCTGATGTGAGTATTCAGGAGTTGTTAATTTGATAATGTACCAACAGTAAAACTCCATCACGCTTTGCAGATGTGATGGCAGCACATCTTAGGGTCTTTATCTCTGTGTTTCATCTATCGAAACCATGCATATCGGGAAAAAAAGGGAAAAAGGGTGCCTCTAGGGACATAGTCAGGGAAAAGAGACTGTAGCCGCCCGGACCTTTATTGTTGACCCTGTTACTATGATCCCTTCCAGTCAGGTGTTTAGCAAAGTTCTCTCGCCAGATCAAGGGGCCCCCCCATTACCCAACTATTTTGAAACCAGGAGACGGGCCTACCGAAGGTAGCTAAACCGCCGGCCGTTTACAACATCTCTAATTACACCTTAGCGAACAAGAGATAAGGGTGCTTGAAAAAGGTTTTTCTTTTGTCCCCATGAAGAACCCCACTAAAATGGAGGTTAAAATAGAGCTACATAGCTTATTTTGGAAAATACGATTGCAGGACTTTTTTGGTAATCACGCCTCTTCTGATGATGGCAATGATCTCCACACACCATTGAAATGCAAATCTGCATTTACTCCGACTCTTCAAATGGTTTCTGAGAAAACAGCGATTTTTGAAATGGCAGTCCTTAGAGATTTCAATTCCACCTACAACAAATCCAATGAAACTGGACAGGGCCCCTGCTTTAACTTTAGCAAACAAGAATAGGCCAGTATCCAAGATTTTAAGACTAACCCCGCTATCGTGATCAAATAAGCAGATAAAGGGGGAGGGGTGGTAGTTCTGGATTCTGACCAGTATGATAATGAAGTTCTGCGTCAGCTTAACAACCCAGCATTTTACTGCAAACTGCAGGGAGATCCTACTGACAGCATAAGAAATCAAATCCTGGAAGTTGCCTCACGTGCATGTGACATGGGAGTTATTAATGAGAAGGAATTTTCGTTCCTTACAATCAAGGGGACGAGGACCCCTCTCATATATATACTCCCCAAAATACACAAAGATCCATTGAATCCACCGGGTCACCACATTGTGTCCCGCTGTAGTTCCAATAAAATCGGTGATGCGTTTCGAGGATGTTTTCCTCTTCTTCTGGCCAAAAACAGACTCTTTAAGTAAAGAGAAAACAATAGTTCACAATCATGTGATTCAAGAACTGAATTTTTACAAACATAGAAAAACCTCTTCTGCATGCTGAACATATAAAACACAATATTACATTTTATTGGCTTACTTTTCTTACATTGTCTGTTACCAAAGTGTATATATTCCTTATTAGAGAAAGGAGTTCATGAAATTCCACTACTCAAATGCTCCATGTCCATAGTAATTGTTGAACATTAATGCGTACTATCATAGGTGGTCCCCATCTAAATAAGTTGACTGCGATTCGTCCAGTGTATATTCGCCTAGCAGTAATAAATAATTCAAAGTCTAATTTATTTCAAGGCCACAGGAGAGAAAGATGAGGAATGGTAGGGGGCAACTCTCTTGTACTCAGCTGGCCTGGCAGCGCATCAGCTGTTTCAGTTGTTAGAGCCTGTGGATGCGTCCTATGCTGTGGCGAAAGATGCACTGCATGAACATTTTATGCCTCTAGCAAATGTGGACTACGAGAGGTTCATCATGTGCAGCTCCAGACAACAGGTTGATGAGTCTCTGGACGGGCTCTATGGATGCCGTAAGCAGCAGGCGATATCATGAGTGTGGGACAATGAACAGGCCATGATTTAGAACCAGCTCATTCAGGGCTGTGTGTCGGGGAAATTCCAACATCTATTCCTTCGGGAGCCTGGCCTCACTCTGCCCTGCATCCTAGAGCTGGGGTGGTCACATGAGATGGCAAAGATGCGGGCATCAAGAATGGATGTGGCAATTTGCCCTGTCAGGTCAGAAGAGGTGTGTGCCATTGGTCGTGGTCATGGCATGAGAGGGGCATGTCGGCCCGCTGTGCAGCAGAGGGACAGGAACACCTGGGGAGGCCCAGTCGCGTATGAAGTGTGGGTATGATCTGCCACACCCTGCAGAGTGCCCCTCAAAAGGGAAGGCTTGTGGACGGTGTTGCACAATGGACCATTATGCCCGCACGTGCAGGGCTCCATTGCCAGTGGTGGTCCAGAGAGGACCAGCTCGGGGTGGGTTTTTCCGACAACGTCTGACGAATGTGACACTTGTAGGTCAGGAAGTGGATGGTGCCACCAAGGACCTGGAGGAAAAGGGGGATGATGAAAACATATTTTTCATCTCGAGTGTGAGTGTCTTGAAGGTGAGGGCCAGAAGACAGCCGCAGCGTATGGTACAGGTGGATAGGTCACCAGAACCGGTGTTGGTGGACACAGGAGCCTCAGTCAATGTCATGGCAATGGTACACTACAAGGCATTAGAGAACCCCCAACCCTACAACGTCTGAAGGCATGGATATTCATATTCAGGTGCAACCTGCCCATCCCGCCGGTGGGGCCGTTTGTGTCAAAGGTCGAGCATGGTGACAGCCAATCAAGGCATGCTTCTTCTTGATGGATGTGAGCATCAACAACCTCCTGGCTGTGCTGCTGCAGAAGTGTTAGGCATTGTCAGTTTTGCCTTCAGCGTGTATGTGGAGGATGTGCAGGCGGTCCTCGAAAGGTTTGGAGAGCTGTTCACAGGGATTGCACAGATAGTTGGTGAGCCTGTGAGGTTACACATTGATGAGTCCATTCAGCTGGTGGCCCTCAAGCAGCGAAGAGTCCCTTTTCATGTGTGGGTCCTAGTGGACAAGGAGTTGGAGAACCTTGTAAGCATGGACATCATCGATAAGGTGGAAGGCCCGACGCCCTGGGTCTCACTCATAGTGATCACTCGCAAAGCCAAACAGCCAGACTCCATCAGGATTTGCATAGACATGTGACTCCCCAACAAGGCAATCAAGCGGGAGAGGCCCCTTACCCTGACTATTGACAACATCATTGCAGAGTTACAGGGTGTGAGATTCTTCTTTAAGCTGGACTTGTTGGTGGGATACCACCAAGTTGTGTTACACCCAGAAACTTGATATATCACAACGTTCATGGCACACCGAGGGATGTATCGATATAAGCACCTCAGTTTCGATGTGTCAGCAGCCGATGAAGTCTTTCAAAACCTGATATGGGGGCCCCTGGCAGACTTGTAAGGTGTCCTGAACATCAGTGCTGATATCCTGGGGTTCGCCAAATCAGAAGTGGAGCACATGGCATGGTTGGTGAGAACCCTAGAACACATTCAGGGTCTGGGTTTGACGCTACATCAAGTGAAGTGCTTTGGACGAGCATCAAGTTCTTCAGATTTGTGTTCAAAGAAGGAAGGGTGCCCCCAGATCCCCACAAGGTCAAGGACATCATGGAAGCAAAGCCTCCAGAGAATGTAATGGAAGTTCCTAGCTTCCTGGGGATGGTTACCTACTGTGGCTGTTTCATCAAGAACCTCACCACGAGGTCAGAACCACTGAGGAGCCTGACGAGGAAGGACACAAACTGGCAAAGGGGGCCTCTCAAAGAAAAGTGAAAGTTCGAGGATGTGAAAGGGGCCCTCATGGCTGATGAGATAATGGTATTTGTTGACCCCACCCTCCCTTTGGAAGATGGATAACAAGGGGGAAGCAAGGCCCATTGCTTATGCCAGTCGAGTTCTGTCGGATACCGAGCAGAGGTACTCCTAAATTGAGTGTGAGGCCCTGGCGGTACTGTGGGGGTGCCAGCATTTCCGACTCTACGTGCCAGGGAGGCCGGTGATAGTCATAACAGATCACAAGCCTCTGCTGCCCATCATGGCAGGGTTATCCTCCAAGCCACCAGCCAGGATTGAGCGATGGATGCTGGATTTGCTGGAATATGGGGTCTCACTGGTATACCGCCCAGGAGCGAACAACGCAATGGACTATCTGTCGCATCACTCCAAGGACAGAGGAGGGGGCGTGGATGCATCCAGCATTGAGGAGGTCGTAGTGTACAGCTCATCGTGGAGTCTGCTTCCCCGAAGTTGATGCCCATCCAGGAGCTCAAAAAAGGCATCTGAGAATGATGAATGCTTTCAGGTGTCCATAGGAGCGCACTGCAGAGGGGAAATCAGTGTTGGAAGGTCTGGGCAAGAGAACCCAGGAAGCTCTAGAATAACCTTGGAGTAGTTGTGGCGAGTCGGGGACAAGCTAACATTCACTGACTCTGGGTTACTACTGTGAGGAGACAAAAGGGTAGTGCCCGCTCACATGGTTCAGCGAGTGATCAAGCTAGCACACCATCGTCACCAGGGAATGGCCAAGACTGAAGGTGTAGTCCCCGGGCTTGGGGAAGAAAGTGGAGGAGTTTGTGAGAACCTGTGTCAGGTGCCAGGAAGCTTCCCCAGTGCACAAGGACCCTCCCATTGAGTCGATGCCTGGAGGAACACAGCCATGGGAGGCGGTACACGCAGACTTTGGATCCACAGGAAGTGATGTCCACTTCCTGGTGGTGGTGGACCAGTGGTCTAGATACCCTGAAGTGGAGTTTGTTGACTTGGTGGTGTTTGATGATGTGGCAGTGGCATTCGACAAAATGGTCAGGACCCATGGTCTCCCACAGACTTTGTGCACAGATAATTGACCAGCTTTCCAAGGTGAGAGTTTTGCTGAGTTTCTGAGGGAGAATGGTGTACACCACAGGAAAATCACCCAAGTGCAGCCCGCGCCAAATGCGAGACTGAGCAATTCATGAGAACACTCAACAAGGTGTTTAGAATTGCCCATGGACAGGGCCAGTGCCTTTGCAGGCCCCTCTACCAGTTCCTCTGAGAATATCGAGCGACTCCCCACTGCTCGACTGGGGTAGCACCCGCTGAAGTCATGTTCAGGGGCCTGTTGTCAGATGCGAGTGACCAGGAGCCAGCTGTAATTGACAATGTGCAGTTGGAGGAAGAGAGGAGGTGCCGGAATGACGGCAAAAACATGAGAAGAGGGCTGCGGCAGCACAAGCTCTCCCCAGAGGATGAAGGAATAGACATCCCCAAGGAAAGCTGTCACTGATGTATGAGCCCAGCCCCATGGACGTGGTTGCTGTGAAGGGGTAGATGGTGATGGCCTCAGAAGGGACATCAACTGAGACCAGAAATGCCAGGTTTTTCAAGAAACTAGGAGCCGCACATGGGTGGGGTTGTCCCCAGGCAAAGACTGTGCCGAAGAACCGGATGAAGGTGGTGGGGCTGGCAGCCCTCAGGTTTCCCTGGATTGTGGGGATGCAGGTGAGGAGAGGTTGAGCTGGGAAGGGGGCAGGTGGTATCCTCAATGAACCGGGAGGGGGAGACCTGCCTAAGTGCCTGCCTAAGTGATTATGTACTGGACCCCTGAGTCAAGCACCCCAGAGATGGTGGAGACTGTCTTACTTGCCTGCTGTTGTGGGGTGTTTAATTAGCTTGCGACATATTTTGAGTGGGTGGTGATTGTTGTTAAATTGCTATTTGTTGTTATGAAAAAGGAGGAGTTCGGTGTCCCTTTACGTTAGCACACGCGGTGCAGTGACGTAACTCTGTCCGTGCGATTGCCAGTCATGTGCGCTCAGTCAGGACAAGGCATGGAGGAAGGACTATCTAATGCTATGCCTATAATACAGACAGGGATGGTTGTGCTTCTTTTTATTAGGGACATGAAAGATAGACTTCCGTCTGCTCACTAAAATGACCCCTCTGAGTTGGGAATTGGGGGTGGGTTTATTTTAAAAAGCCGTCACTCTCTATTGTCAGCCTTCCCCACAACATGACTATAGAAAGTAACGAAAATGGTACACACACCTCCTCCACAGTGCTCCAAGGGAAACAGAAAATGTGTTTCAGGTCCATGCCTTAAATTGTAAACTTTCTGAGAGGATCGGCAAACCCTGAATTGAGGAAATTCAGCATTCGCCTGAACTTAATTAGGAACAAGTAACAGGAGTGGATTCGAAAATAAAGGATCTGTGCGCTAGTAATCACTGATAAGTTATGGTATGAAAAAGTAGTTGAGGAGATAGTGTAAGCAGCACCTGAACTCCCGCCAACCAATCCACCCTGGTTGGAATAGAATTAAAGTATTAGAGGAGAGGGGGTGAGTGTGCGCTTCACACTAGTACAATAAAAAACAGCTTGATAAGTAGTTCTATATTTAATTCACAACAGCCGACACGTGTTTCAACACACAGGTCGTCTTCAAGGCTGGTAAATGTGTAGTGATACAAGATTGAAAATACACACAGTAGCAAGGCATATAAATAAACGCAAGCAAACAATAAATGATAAAATGAAATACCCAACACAATATATCACATGGATGTTAAGGTAAACACAAGATGCGGAGTATAAGTTGCGTTGCATAATTAAACAGGAGGAAATAAGTAAGAGATATGCCAATAAATGTGAACAGCCCAGAAAAAGTGTGGGCAAGTACAAAGAATATACATAATAAATAATATAACACATACCACATGTCCAGTTGGGAGGGAGGGACAGGACGCAGCGTGGGAAATATTGAGAGACAAATATGGTTTGTAAAAATGAAATAAAGTTACGCGTAAGCATCATATTGAAGTATATAGGTCTGGAATAGTAGATCAATTCACGTGGCATAGTAGTATCGGTAATGGTGGGTTAAGCATCCAGTGAATAGTAAACAGGAGTATCGCCCAATGATGTCAAGGAAACCGTTAACCTCCAAACCGACTGTCAAAGCACCAGACACACCAGTACAGTGATATTCAAGGAAGCCAGAGTACATAGTAAAAATTAACTGAAGTGCCAGGTTGGCTCAGGGCAAATTAAACAAAGGCATATGAATGCCATATGACGTGCAGATATCAGGAAGGATATGAAGAAAAATAATATAACATGCAAGGGTGCTAATCAAAAAGGTGGTGTGCATGTGAAAGTAAGAAAAATGTAAAAACAATGAAGATCCTTACCGCACTTGAAATTCAAATAAAGAGCTCCTAAATCAATAGAGACAAATAACCCAAGATGGTACTAGTAGCATAAATAAAGTGGGTACACTGCCAGGTAAAAAATGCAAAAGTACAGCACATACCTGATAGCAGGCCGTATGTTAGGACAGCTCAGTCGATAAGAAAAATCAAGGATGTTCTACCGGCAAGGTAAGTATCATGCCACAATGGCGAATAATATATAACCTGAAGAATTAGAGACCACAAACCAATTAGAATACTATTATCCATGAAACAAGGAAAAACGGCACACAATACACATGGCCCTAGAAACAGGATCGCTAGTTGATTCAAAAGCATAGAATGGACGGAGATGTAATTACTCGTCAATTCGAGCTGCAACAATCAAACGAGAAGTCCCAGTAACAACCGACGGTGGGGTGAGTCAAAGTATAAGAACGCTGTGTACGTCACGAAAGTGACATCTGCAGCGTCGCAGGTCGTTGACGTAACTGGCGTGACGTCGAATGTAAACAATGCTCATTTACACGGGAGAGAGCCAGAACGATGAGAGCGTCAATAAGACACAAAACAGGGTAGGCGGACTACGATGAAAGAAGAAAGGGTGAAAACGAAAGTGGATATTGTAGATAAACACGGAAAAACCATGCTGGGTGAAAAGGTGACAAACAGTTAAGAAGGAGAACGGGTAGAAAAACAGAATATCAGAATGCATCAATTGAGGAAATCCGGGAAACAACGAGGAGGGTTCCTGATAGAATGGAAAGGAAGTGAGACTCAAATAAATGAAAGAGGGCGGTGTGGTGCTGAATAAATAAGGATGATTCATATGATGGTAAGACAAGAGAAGAACATCAAAATTGAGCCGTAAAAGAACGGTTGCTGGGCCAGAATATCAGTCCGATATACTGAAGATTAAACAACAGTGCCATAGATGTTGGTGCTAGGACAGAAGTGGAACAATCAACGGTGCCCGACAACTGGTAGATCATGGAAGGAACAAAAGGGGAAATGATGGGCCACAAATTCATGGGGACAATTATTAAAGCTGGCTGATCCAAATTTATGTAAACGTAAAAATGTCATAAAAATACATGCGTTTCATGATCGGAATTAAGACCTTGAAAGGTACAACGAAGAAGGCAAATGAGCTTGGCTTCCATTTGCCGTAATTTAAGTTGTAAATTGCCTCCCCTTTTACCCGATTGCACTTTCATCAAGCTGATGTTCAGTAGATCAGCAATATGACCTAGCTGATGTTCTTTTTTGCCAATGAACGGCTAATGGCGATTTCGCTTCACACATCCTGAGACTGCTCAAGTGTTCCCTGATGCAAACTCTAAGTTGGCGGATGGTGCTACCCACGTAGAGTTTGCCACAAATACAGATGATGGCATACACCACATGGGTGGTCTTGCAATTGATGAAATTCACGAATTTCAACTCTTGATCCAAATTTATCATGAAAGATTTTGCATGGAGGGTGGGCCCAAGGACATTGATTGCAATTACCACATTTGTGGAATCCAGCAGATTGCTGTAGCCAAGTGGGAGTCTTGAGAAAGAAGGACTCACCATGGACTCAACATGGATTTAATGGTGGGAGCTCTGGTGAAAGTAAATTTAGGCTTTGTTGTCAAATAAGGTTCGATATCACAATCAAGTCTCAGGATGTACCAATGTCTAGCAACCATGTTGTACAATATTGGAGAATCATTACTGAATCGAGTTACAATCGAAATATATTCTGGAGATTCCTTAGGCTTAGAAACTTGTTCCAAAAGGTCAGATTGAGCTACATTTACAAATTTGGCATAGGTTTTATTGATGACATTACCATTATAGCCACAGTTCAAAAACCGCTGGTTAAGAATGTTGCATTCCTTGAGGTAATCTTTCGAATTGGTACAATTTCGTCTGGCCCTGTGAAATTCACCCATCAGGAATGTTCTCAATGGTTTTACGTTGGTGATTACTTTGGGCAGCCAAAATCGAGTTAACCTCTGTGGGTTTTCTGTAGGTGTTAGTACACACATTACATCCTTCAATGAAGATATGTAAATCAAGAAAGTCGATTTGGTGGGGATCACACTTTCCAATGAGATGGATCTCAAACAAGTTAGTGTTAGCAAACAATAAGAATTCCTGAAATGATTCTTCAGTGCCTTTCCAGATCAGGAAGATGTCATCAATAAAACGCCGCCACATTATAATTTTGGAATCAAATTGAGGTTGGGTAAGAATACAAGTTTCTTCGTAAAAAGCCATGAAGAGGTTCGCCAATGTAGGTGCGAACTTTGCACCCATTGCGACCCCCGTAAGTTGGAGATAAAACTGATCATTGAAGATACATACATTGTTGGCTAGAACAAATTGTAGAAATTGTTTGAGCATGGTAACATGTTCTAAAAAAGAAGCAGATGTGTTCCTGAAAACATAATCAATAGTGCATAATGCCAGGTCATGATTAATGTTGGTATAGAGAGCAACGACATCAATTGTGGGTAGCAAATAGTCTGATTGCCAAGAAATGGTTCACAGCCCTTGAAGTATATGTTTGCTGTCTCTAATAAATGATTGCATTTTAACCACAAAGGGTTTGAGTGCCTCATCAAGATATTTGGACAGGCCTTCAGTCGCCCAATTGATTCCGCTCATGATTGGTCAAACTTCAGGCAGAACATCAAATGGGAAGAAAATACAATGTTGGTAGGGTCGGGTCAGTGATTGATAAGAATTGTTTTTCATCCTCAGTCAAAAAACCTTTGTTTTACCAAATAGCTAAGATATACTTAGTGCCATTTCCAAATAAAGGGATGGTGGTGGGTTTCTGGCACCCACTCTTGTATCTCTTTACTATAGGCCTCTCTATAGGACAGTCCCAAATATGCAGTTCTTATCCTTTCAGTCTCCTTCTCTCCTGTCTCAGTCTCCTTCTCTCCTGTCTACTCCCCACCCTAGGGTTTCTTCCTTCGTTTTTCACTCTGGGGTTCTGCTCTTTCTCTCTCCCCACTCTGGGCTTTCTTGGTTTTCTCCCAACCCTAGGGTTTATCACAGTATCTCTCCTTAGCTCTTTCCTCTGTCCACTCTGACATTTCTCTATACTTTCCTCACTCAGGGGTTGTCCTCTTTATCTTCCCACACTCTGAGGTTTTTTCATGGTCTTGCCACTCTGGGGCTTGTCTCACTCTCATACCTCACTCTGGGGCTTCTCGGATCTCTCTGTACCCAGTTGCTTGTGTCATTCTCTTGTCCCACTCTGGGGCTTCTCTGTGTTCTCCATACTCCAGGGTGTGTCTTTGTCCCACTCTCTCTCCCCACTCTGGGGCTTCTCTGGTTTCTCCCCATTCCAGGGTCTCTCTATGCTCTCCACACCTTGCAGCTCCCTGCTCTGGGGCTTGTCCTTTTCTCACTTGGTCTCCCCACTGTGGAGCTTCTCGGGTTTCTCCCCGCTCCAGGGTATCTCTATGCTCTCCACACCTTGGCGCTCCCCGCTCTGGGGCTGCTTGCCTTTTTCTCACTCTGTCTCCCCAGTCTGAGACTTCCTGGGTCCCTCTGTGCTCCCTGCTCTCTCTGTGCTCTCCTCCCTTGGGGTTTCTTGTATTCTCCCCACCTTGGAGCTTCAATGTGTTGGAAAAACTTTCAAAAAATTGTATTCTAAAAAACAATTGGCTGATCAAAAATCAGTTTTCTAATACCCATTTAGAATAGTCGTGAGAATCTTACCATTTAATAGCCAGGCCTGACTTCAACACCTCACAAAAACAGTTCAGACAGTAAGCCACCAAATTTGATCTTCCACTTTCACGTGAGCATTGTGCGAGAGAGAGAGAGAGAGAGAGAGAGAGAGAGAGAGAGAGAGAGAGACACAGCTTGGCCCTCTTGTAATTTTTTAATTTTAATGAACATTGTCTTCCCATAAGTAGGTACCATCAGAGTTGTACGTTACAGGGAATGGCCTTTTGACACATATTATTTTTTCCAATGCAATTACATAGTTTTACTGCACAGTTTGAATTACTAATGAGGTGAAATGTCAGTGGATGGATTTATCATTGAAAGTGGGCATGTCTGAAACCAAAAACTTAGTTGAACATTGAAATGGAATGTGCCTACATTAGTCCCTCAGTCATAGCCTTTTCCTTTGCCTGAATACATGTGCAGTTGTTTAAAAATGCATCCACCAATCATGTTCAGTATGGTTTTCACCACACCATTCCAATTCTAAGGAGGACTGTTCCACAAAATACGATTGAAATAATGGTCTTTATATAAGATGCATTTTGCGGGTCACAAGCAGACTTGCAACTGTGAACATGTGCAAATTTGCCTGCCGCAAAATAAGTCTGACTCACATAAACGTGAAAGTGGCGCTTTACATCCACCACCAGAAAAAAGTTTACCCACCACTATATGGGTAGGCTGAGGGTATGCCTCCAGACATTCCCACTTTGAATATGCAAAATCAATTTTTCTCTTAACGCGGTTCACTTTATTATAAAGTTTGACACCACTTTCAAGGCAAAAACTCACTTTTTGTGAGCTTTTTTCTCGTAGTGTCATTTTGGATTCCTGGGACTTGGATCAGAAGGTGCACAATTCTCGTGAATAATGTTCCTTTATAGCCCCAATTTGTGGTACATGTAACGTGAGAAGCATTACTATTTTATGTTTGAATCTCACTGCGGCCATTCATTGTGGGTAGCCACAGCTGCGATTTGTGGATGCTTTAAGTTGCACTAAGGTGTGGACCAAATTGGAATCTTCGTGAATCCATCCACATGGCTATTAAAAATTATTCTTAGGCATTATAGAAAACAATTCTCAGGGACAGCACGATTTAAAATGTCATTTTTGTTTCAAATGTTTTGATTTACAGTCTTGGATGTACAAAGTGATTATTGGATATTAATATGCATATTGTTTTGTGTTTTTATAGAAATAACTGGCTTGACAAAGCGCTCAAACGTGTGATACCTATGCAGGTGCACATTTCGTTTATATGGAAATAAAAATAACTACTTTGTAGTTTGTTTAAATGGTCTCCTCTCCCCCAGGTCCACAAAAGCTGTTTAGTCCTCTCCAAACAGTGGTGCGCAGTGCATAGTTCCTCAGAATCTCAAAAAAGATTTGGGGGCTATGTGATTTCACCTGCAATTGAGATATATTGAATCCAGGTTAACAAATGCTGCTCTGTAGGGTGTAGAAGTGTGGGGCAATGATTAGGTGACAATGCTGCAGCAAGCAGAAAACTATATTTTGAGATATTTTTATCCATTTCCTTGATGTTAGAGTTGGGTCGTTAATTTCAAGGTCAGACTGAGGATGTTTTTATATTGGCCAAAGAGCTGGAGTTCTCCCTATTTAGTCCACTATACAAGGGCACTTATTGATTTTTTTCTATATCCTGGTTCGAGGGATATATCTTGTCTCACACATATTAGATGATATCTATCAAGCTTAATATCCTGCTAATCAGAGACAACCCACAACAGATCTCTATCTACATTAAATTGATGGTGAAAGATAGTAAACTATGGGTTATTAAGGTACCAAGACAGAGAAGTAGCTTGGTAAATTGCTTCTTATAAATCATTGGTAAGATGTGGGTCGAGACATTTTATATTTGATTGAACACTTCCCATTGAGTTCATAATCTTGAAATTGGGTATCTTACCACTCTATTATTCCACATCCAAGGGGTTAAAGTAAATTGTACACTGGAAACAATGCCTCACTTGTAAGGTCAATAAAGAAGACCTCTTGTACGTCTTACTGATTTGCTTCTTTTAACTAAAAAGAAAGTATTAGAGTATGCTCTTTTTGTACAGCAATGAAAGACTACCACAGATGCACTTTATTTATTTTGGTCTACGCAAGATTCATTTTTTTCATTGTCAGAGTTTCATCTTTTTTGATGAAAGCTTGGAGAATAAGAGGAATGATTTTAAAGTCCTAACACCAAACTAGTCACTGGGTTGTAATTGTCTATGGATTTCTTCCTTCTGTATCGATTGGCCTAATTCTGTTATATGGAAACAGGTATTAACATATTTTACTGGCCTTTATCAAATAATTATGTACCATTTTGGGATAAAGTTGGAGAGTGATATAGTAATTTATATTCATATATATATTTGGTTTGAGGGCACAAAGTTTATGTTCCCCTCACTTAATTAGATGTTCTTCGTGAAGTAGTTTGATTGTGTAATACCTTTAATGTAGTTTTATGGTTTCATATATTTATTTTTGTATATATATATATATATATGTATATATATATATATATATATATATATATATATATAAATATATATCAATATACGCTGCAAGTGATTGCTACATTTTAACACATATATTTTGAAAGGATCTGCCTTTTATTTAGAATACGTATTTTAGATAGATCACTGATGTTAATATCAAATAACATTTTGACAATCCTTATACAGTCAAACGTTTTATATTAGGTGCATATTCAGTGGTGTATTTTTGTGTAACATTTGAAGCTTTAAGATTAATTAAAATGTACTTATTTGTTTTATGGAATTTGAATTTCCAAAATAAGGAAAGTGAGTGACTGAACCTCTTTTTGAAGACAAAAACTGGAGAACTATAAATACGAGGAACAGGTGTTAAAAGATTTATATTGTGAAATAAAAAGAGGCAAATAGAAAATGTAGCTGTCTGAGAAATTGATTGAGCGTTATTGTAATCTCTTCAAGAGCCAGTTGGGCTCCTATTTCGATAATATTTAATTGCAGGAATGTGTTCACTGCAAATGTTCTTTTCTTTTACAATATAACACCTCATTTAAAATATTTTCAACCTACTTTTGATAGACATTACACTTTACCTCTCACAACACTTTCCCAGAAATAAAATACGGCAAAAGCAATTGATTTGATCATATCATTATAAGCAATACTGTGTTGAAGTGTAAAAAGAGGTCTCAAGTAATCTAAACATAAGGCATGCATTTGCTCAATGTTTCAATGTTTGCTATAAATGATGACCTGTTTCAATGTTTGCTATAAATGATGACCTGATAACCAAGTAACATTTATCTCGGCACCAAATGATTAGCTTTGATCAGGTGGATTGCAGCGTAAATAGATTTCCATATATATTTTTGAATTTGTTTTTTTACAATAGTTAAGGATAAATCTACAAAAAGTTAAAGTCAACAAAAATCAGAAATAATAACATTAAGGTAGCAACATAATAAACACCCTGTTTTTGTTTTTTATTTATTTATGTTTGTAATGTGTATTACATTTGCTCTGTTTTTGTTAGTACTTACAGCTTGCATTATTTACTAAATTAAAATTTACCACACATTACATGTTTGCTTTTGTTATGCCGTGTAATGACTGTACATGTGTGCACATTGATATTTCTAGAAGTAAATGCTATTATATTTTTAGTGCATATTATATTTTAATATCTTTTTAATTGTTTAGTATATTTTTCTTTTTTTCAATGCTATGTCTGTTGTTTAGTACATGTTATGTGTTAACAATGATGACATGAACTTTGTTCATTCATATTGTTGTATATGTAAAGTATGTCACTTGCCTGCTCATGTCTATTTTGTTAAACTAAATAAAACTATGTTAGATAAATTGTATGCAATTTTGTGGAGCAATTATACTTGTTTATATCACATTTTAAGTTTTGTATTTTGTATTCATTTTGGATTGTAAACATTATTATTATTATTATTATTATTATTATTATTATTATTATTATTATTATTGTTATATTTTATAATTTCCTTTAACATATTATCGGTCTATATTTAATATACTTTTGCATGATGTTACATTATAAACAATTACTGTTTTTTATGGTTGAAATTGTTATTAATTGTATGGAAATATTGTATGATTTTAAGTGTATGGGTGAGTTAAGGCTACCATGATATTTGATTTGAATATAATACGTTTTAAAATGTATTAATACAGTTTATTATGTTGTTAACTTATTGTTATTATTTCTGATGTTTGTAGATGTTATCATTTTGTTTGTTTACCTTAATTCTTCTGTAAAACAAAGTTCCTAATAATTTCAAATTATTTACCTGTTACGCGATTATTGATTTTGAATGTTTGTTGTAATACTAGCATGTGTTGTAAGAGCATGCAGAATGAGTGTGTGTGGCATAATAGAAGGTTGCATAACAGTTTGTGGCATAAGTCTTTGGTCCTGATTTACAAACATGTTTTCAGTGGGCTATTCCCATGTTAAAAGATTTTTGTACATCAAGCCCTATGAGCAAAAAGTGCATGCGTCATATAGATTCTGTGTTGTAACAGCATGTTTTGTAAGATTGTGTGTAATGTGTGTTGTAGTTGTGTGCGTTAAAGGAGTGCCTGCCATAATAGTGTGTCTTATAATAGTATGGGTCATCAGATGGCATGTCATGGACGCATGTGCTGTAGGCGCACATGTCATAGGAGTGTGTGTGGTGGTAGCACATGTTGTGGGAGTGCCTGTTATCTAAGCATGTGCTGTAGGAGCATGTGTTGGAAGACGGTGCAAAGGAGGAGTTTGTGCAATTAGTGTTAATGTATGCAATGTTAATATGACAAATGTATGTGTAGGGTTTTAATATAAAATGTACTTCCATTCTGCTAATGCATTGTATGCCTCCTAAAGTGTATATTTTCACATGAAAAGGGTACAATTTCATATGAAAAGTGTCATTTTAATACATTACTTTAAACTTGACATCAAAGTCAGTTGTGACTTGTCTTTCATGTGATTTTCTAGGAGATGTAAATTGTCTAATATACAAACATCCAAATGGTATGTGTAGTAGGCATGCATGTCATCGGTACACATGACATGCATGGAATGTGTGTTGTAGAAGTGCATGGGATAGCAGCATGTTTCATAGGGGCACGTATTGTAGGAGTGTGCATATTACAGTGTGCAATATGTGTGTGTCATAGGAGCGTGTGTCGTAGGAACATATGTGGTCAGAAAATATGTGGTAAGAGATTGTGTGGAAGGTGCACGTGTCACGGGATCATGTGTCATAGGAGCAAGTGTAAAAGGAGCATGTGTCATCATACGAACATGTGTTATAGGTGCATATGTCTATGTGCATGTGTCCTAGGTGGATGTGAAAACACTTCTCATACATCTGCATGTTATGTGTGTGGCAGTACATTGGGTGCATGTGTCATAGAAGCACATTAGTGTTCATCTGCACAATGTTAATATCACAAATGTATGTGTAGGGTTTCAGTATAAAATATACCTCATTCGGCTCATTCATTTATTTATTTATTTATTTATTTATTTAGTTAGTTAGTTATTTAGTTATTTAGCACTGCAGCCCGCAGGCATCAGAGCGCTTCACAAAAAGACAGACTAGAGTATAGAAACGGGACTGGCCAAAGGCCACATGTAACAGACATATGGAACAGAGTTGGGCTAGCTGGCTATCGGAAGTATGGATCTTATTTAAAGAGAAGTGTCTTGAGTTGCTTCCTGTAGAGTAGATGGTTAGTTTCCAATCTCAGCACAGGAGGGAGTTTATTCCATATGAGGACTGCCTTGGTCGTGAATGCCCTACCTAATCCTTTAGCTTTTTTAGTAGGAATAACTCGCAGGAGGCCAGATTTGTTAGACCTCAAGTTGCAATGTGATTCGTACCACACAAATTGCTTTTTTAGGTAAATCGGTGCTTTTCCATATAAGCATCTGTGTACTAGGGTAATGGCTTTAAATGTGATGCGATCCTCGATCGCCAGCCAATGTAAGTCCTTTCTGTCTTTTGTGATGTGTTCTCTCTTGGGTTTATTGGTGATTGTTCTGACTGCACTATTTTACACCACTTGGCATTGTTTTAAACATTTACTGCTTGCGCCTAGGAGTAAGGAATTTCCGTAATCCAACCGGGAGAGAATTGTGGCTCTTGCTATTGTAGTACTGTTTTGTGGGATCAGCAGGTGTCTAATTTTTTTTAATAGTTTCTGATAATATTGACAATTCCTTTTGAGGTAGGCAGTGTGGGCTTCTGCTCCCAAGGATGCCTGAAGATAGACACCTAGTGTTTTAACTTTTTCTGCTATAGCTATCTGTGTCTCTTTGATCTTGAATTCGGTGTTTTGTGGACTAAGTTTTTTCCTAGCATAAGGAGAACTGAAGATCATAAGTTCAGTTTTGGAGGCATTTAAGCACATCCAATTGTCCTTCATCCAACTCTCGATGATATTATAGATTCTCGAGAGTTTTTCGCTGTCCTGTTCGTAGTTACCATTAAGTTCGAACACTAATTGGGTGTCGTCGGCAAAGTTGGTGAAAAATATACCGAGTTTGCATGCCAGCAAATGTGTACATTTTCTTTTTGAAAAGTGTACATTTTTGTCAGCTGTCACTTGCCTTTGATGTGAGTTTTTAGATGTTAACTTTGTGATGTATGAATTGTAAAACTCATACGTTCTGTGTACAGTTCATATGGAAAGCGTACATTTATTCCATCACTTTAAAACGTATATCAAAGTCAGCTGGGACTTGCCTTTAAAGTGTATTTTTAGAAGATGTTAATTGTGTCATGTATGAACAGGAAAACTCATTTGCTCCATGATATGTTATGATATGATATGGCATTTATAACGCGCCTATACTCAAGTGTACTCTTTGTATTGTCTTAGGAGGATATCTCAGTAGCAATGCGCTCGCCTTGTAAGCAAGACGACGTGGAGCAACACAGGTTCGATCCCCAGGCCTGCGTTTAGAAACCTCTGGGTATTAAGTGTGTTATAAATAACCAATTATAATCATACATTTTCTATGACTTGCCTCTGATGTGAGTATTCAGGAGTTGTTAATTTGATAATGTACCAACAGTAAAACTCCATCACGCTTTGCAGATGTGATGGCAGCACATCTTAGGGTCTTCATCTCTGTGTTTCATCTATCGAAACCATGCATATTGGGAAAAAAAGGGAAAAAGGGTGCCTCTAGGGACATAGTCAGGGAAAAGAGACTGTAGCCGCCCGGACCTTTATTGTTGACCCTGTTACTATGATCCCTTCCAGTCAGGTGTTTAGCAAAGTTCTCTCGCCAGATCAAGGGGCCCCCCCATTACCCAACTATTTTGAAACCAGGAGACGGGCCTACCGAAGGTAGCTAAACCGCCGGCCGTTTACAACATCTCTAATTACACCTTAGCGAACAAGAGATAAGGGTGCTTGAAAAAGGTTTTTCTTTTGTCCCCATGAAGAACCCCACTAAAATGGAGGTTGAAATAGAGCTACGTAGCTTATTTTGGAAAATACGATTGCAGGACTTTTTTGGTTATCACGCCTCTTCTGATGATGGCAATGATCTCCACACACCATTGAAATGCAAATCTGCATTTACTCCGACTCTTCAAATGGTTTCTGAGGAAACAGCGATTTTTGAAATGGCAGTCCTTAGAGATTTCAATTCCACCTACAACAAATCCAATGAAACTGGACAGGGACCCTGCTTTAACTTTAGCAAACAAGAATAGGCCAGTATCCAAGATTTTAAGACTAACCCCGCTATCGTGATCAAATAAGCAGATAAAGGGGGAGGGGTGGTAGTTCTGGATTCTGACCAGTATGATAATGAAGTTCTGCGTCAGCTTAACAACCCAGCATTTTACTGCAAACTGCAGGGAGATCCTACTGACAGCATAAGAAATCAAATCCTGGAAGTTGCCTCACGTGCATGTGACATGGGAGTTATTAATGAGAAGGAATTTTCGTTCCTTACAATCAAGGGGACGAGGACCCCTCTCATATATATACTCCCCAAAATACACAAAGATCCATTGAATCCACCGGGTCACCACATTGTGTCCCTCTGTAGTTCCAATAAAATCGGTGATGCGTTTCGAGGATGTTTTCCTCTTCTTCAGGCCAAAAACAGACTCTTTAAGTAAAGAGAAAACAATAGTTCACAATCATGTGATTCAAGAATTGAATTTTTACAAACATAGAAAAACCTCTTCTGCATGCTGAACATATAAAACACAATATTACATTTTATTGGCTTACTTTTCTTACATTGTCTGTTACCAAAGTGTATATATTCCTTATTAAAGAAAGGAGTTCATGAAATTCCACTACTCAAATGCTCCATGTCCATAGTAATTGTTGAACATTAATGCGTACTATCATAGGTGGTCCCCATCTAAATAAGTTGACTGCGTCCAGTGTATATTCGCCTAGCAGTAATAAATAATTCAAAGTCTAATTTATTTCAAGGCCACAGGAGAGAAAGATGAGGAATGGTAGGGGGCAACTCTCTTGTACTCAGCTAGCCTGGCAGCGCATCAGCTGTTTCAGTTGTTAGAGCCTGTGGATGCGTCCTATGCTGTGGCGAAAGATGCACTGCATGAACATTTTATGCCTCTAGCAAATGTGGACTACGAGAGGTTCATCATGTGCAGCTCCAGACAACAGGTTGATGAGTCTCTGGACGGGCTCTATGGATGCCGTAAGCAGCAGGCGATATCATGAGTGTGGGACAATGAACAGGCCATGATTTAGAACCAGCTCATTCAGGGCTGTGTGTCGGGGAAATTCCAACATCTATTCCTTCGGGAGCCTGGCCTCACTCTGCCCTGCATCCTAGAGCTGGGGTGGTCACATGAGATGGCAAAGATGCGGGCATCAAGAATGGATGTGGCAATTCGCCCTGTCAGGTCAGAAGAGGTGTGTGCCATTGGTCGTGGTCATGGCGCGAGAGGGGCATGTCGGCCCGCTGTGCAGCAGAGGGACAGGAACACCTGGGGAGGCCCAGTCGCGTATGAAGTGTGGGTATGATCTGCCACACCCTGCAGAGTGCCCCTCAAAAGGGAAGGCTTGTGGACGGTGTTGCACAATGGACCATTATGCCCGCACGTGCAGGGCTCCATTGCCAGTGGTGGTCCAGAGAGGACCAGCTCGGGGTGGGTTTTTCCGACAACGTCTGACGAATGTGACACTTGTAGGTCAGGAAGTGGATGGTGCCACCAAGGACCTGGAGGAAAAGGGGGATGATGAAAACATATTTTTCATCTCGAGTGTGAGTGTCCTGAAGGTGAGGGCCAGAAGACAGCCGCAGCGTATGGTACAGGTGGATAGGTCACCAGAACCGGTGTTGGTGGACACAGGAGCCTCAGTCAATGTCATGGCAATGGTACACTACAAGGCATTAGAGAACCCCCAACCCTACAACGTCTGAAGGCATGGATATTCATATTCAGGTGCAACCTGCCCATCCCGCCGGTGGGGCCGTTTGTGTCAAAGGTCGAGCATGGTGACAGCCCAATCAAGGCATGCTTCTTCTTGATGGATGTGATCATCAACAACCTCCTGGCTGTGCTGCTGCAGAAGTGTTAGGCATTGTCAGTTTTGCCTTCAGCGTGTATGTGGAGGATGTGCAGGCGGTCCTCGAAAGGTTTGGAGAGCTGTTCACAGGGATTGCACAGATAGTTGGTGAGCCTGTGAGGTTACACATTGATGAGTCCATTCAGCTGGTGGCCCTCAAGCAGCGAAGAGTCCCTTTTCATGTGTGGGTCCTAGTGGACAAGGAGTTGGAGAACCTTGTAAGCATGGACATCATCGATAAGGTGGAAGGCCCGACGCCCTGGGTCTCACTCATAGTGATCACTCGCAAAGCCAAACAGCCAGACTCCATCAGGAGTTGCATAGACATGTGACTCCCCAACAAGGCAATCAAGCGGGAGAGGCCCCTTACCCTGACTATTGACAACATCATTGCAGAGTTACAGGGTGTGAGATTCTTCTTTAAGCTGGACTTGTTGGTGGGATACCACCAAGTTGTGTTACACCCAGAAACTTGATATATCACAACGTTCATGGCACACCGAGGGATGTATCGATATAAGCACCTCAGTTTCGGTGTGTCAGCAGCCGATGAAGTCTTTCAAAACCTGATATGGGGGCCCCTGGCAGACTTGTAAGGTGTCCTGAACATCAGTGCTGATATCCTGGGGTTCGCCAAATCAGAAGTGGAGCACATGGCATGGTTGGTGAGAACCCTAGAACACATTCAGGGTCTGGGTTTGACGCTACATCAAGTGAAGTGCTTTGGACGAGCATCAAGTTCTTCAGATTTGTGTTCAAAGAAGGAAGGGTGCCCCCAGATCCCCACAAGGTCAAGGACATCATGGAAGCAAAGCCTCCAGAGAATGTAATGGAAGTTCCTAGCTTCCTGGGGATGGTTACCTACTGTGGCTGTTTCATCAAGAACCTCACCACGAGGTCAGAACCACTGAGGAGCCTGACGAGGAAGGACACAAACTGGCAAAGGGGGCCTCTCAAAGAAAAGTGAAAGTTCGAGGATGTGAAAGGGGCCCTCATGGCTGATGACATAATGGTATTTTTTGACCCCACCCTCCCTTTGGAAGATGGATAACAAGGGGGAAGCAAGGCCCATTGCGTATGCCAGTCGAGTTCTGTCGGATACCGAGCAGAGGTACTCCTAAATTGAGTGTGAGGCCCTGGCGGTACTGTGGGGGTGCCAGCATTTCCGACTCTACGTGCCAGGGAGGCCGGTGATAGTCATAACAGATCACAAGCCTCTGCTGCCCATCATGGCAGGGTTATCCTCCAAGCCACCAGCCAGGATTGAGCGATGGATGCTGGATTTGCTGGAATATGGGGTCTCACTGGTATACCGCCCAGGAGCGAACAACGCAATGGACTATCTGTCGCATCACTCCAAGGACAGAGGAGGGGGCGTGGATGCATCCAGCATTGAGGAGGTCGTAGTGTACAGCTCATCGTGGAGTCTGCTTCCCCGAAGTTGATGCCCATCCAGGAGCTCAAAAAAGGCATCTGAGAATGATGAATGCTTTCAGGTGTCCATAGGAGCGCACTGCAGAGGGGAAATCAGTGTTGGAAGGTCTGGGCAAGAGAACCCAGGAAGCTCTAGAATAACCTTGGAGTAGTTGTGGCGAGTCGGGGGCAAGCTAACATTCACTGACTCTGGGTTACTACTGTGAGGAGACAAAAGGGTAGTGCCCGCTCACATGGTTCAGCGAGTGATCAAGCTAGCACACCATCGTCACCAGGGAATGGCCAAGACTGAAGGTGTAGTCCCCGGGCTTGGGGAAGAAAGTGGAGGAGTTTGTGAGAACCTGTGTCAGGTGCCAGGAAGCTTCCCCAGTGCACAAGGACCCTCCCATTGAGTCGATGCCTGGAGGAACACAGCCATGGGAGGCGGTACACGCAGACTTTGGATCCACAGGAAGTGATGTCCACTTCCTGGTGGTGGTGGACCAGTGGTCTAGATACCCTGAAGTGGAGTTTGTTGACTTGGTGGTGTTTGATGATGTGGCAGTGGCATTCGACAAAATGGTCAGGACCCATGGTCTCCCACAGACTTTGTGCACAGATAATTGACCAGCTTTCCAAGGTGAGAGTTTTGCTGAGTTTCTGAGGGAGTATGGTGTACACCACAGGAAAATCACCCAAGTGCAGCCCGCGCCAAATGCGAGACTGAGCAATTCATGAGAACACTCAACAAGGTGTTTAGAATTGCCCATGGACAGGGCCAGTGCCTTTGCAGGCCCCTCTACCAGTTCCTCTGAGAATATCGAGCGACTCCCCACTGCTCGACTGGGGTAGCACCCGCTGAAGTCATGTTCAGGGGCCTGTTGTCAGATGCGAGTGACCAGGAGCCAGCTGTAATTGACAATGTGCAGTTGGAGGAAGAGAGGAGGTGCCGGAATGAGGGCAAAAACATGAGAAGAGGGCTGCGGCAGCACAAGCTGGCCCCAGAGGATGAAGGAATAGACATCCCCAAGGAAAGCTGTCACTGACGTATGAGCCCAGCCCCATGGACGTGGTTGCTGTGAAGGGGTAGATGGTGATGGCCTCAGAAGGGACAGCAACTGAGACCAGAAATGCCAGGTTTTTCAAGAAACTAGGAGACGGCACATGGGTGGGGTTGTCCCCAGGCAAAGACTGTGCCGAAGAACCGGATGAAGGTGGTGGGGCTGGCAGCCCTCAGGTTTCCCTGGATTGTGGGGATGCAGGTGAGGAGAGGTTGAGCTGGGAAGGGGGCAGGTGGTATCCTCAATGAACCGGGAGGGGGAGACCTGCCTAAGTGCCTGCCTAAGTGATTATGTACTGGACCCCTGAGTCAAGCACCCCAGAGATGGTGGAGACTGTCTTACTTGCCTGCTGTTGTGGGGTGTTTAATTAGCTTGCGACATATTTTGAGTGGGTGGTGATTGTTGTTAAATTGCTATTTGTTGTTATGAAAAAGGAGGAGTTCGGTGTCCCTTTACGTTAGCACACGCGGTGCAGTGACGTAACTCTGTCCGTGCGATTGCCAGTCATGTGCGCTCAGTCAGGACAAGGCATGGAGGAAGGACTATCTAATGCTATGCCTATAATACATACAGGGATGGTTGTGCTTCTTTTTATTAGGGACATGAAAGATAGACTTCCGTCTGCTCACTAAAATGACCCCTCTGAGTTGGGAATTGGGGGTGGGTTTATTTTAAAAAGCCGTCACTCTCTATTGTCAGCCTTCCCCACAACATGACTATAGAAAGTAACGAAAATGGTACACACACCTCCTCCACAGTGCTCCAAGGGAAACAGAAAATGTGTTTCAGGTCCATGCCTTAAATTGTAAACTTTCTGAGAGGATCGGCAAACCCTGAATTGAGGAAATTCAGCATTCGCCTGAACTTAATTAGGAACAAGTAACAGGAGTGGATTCGAAAATAAAGGATCTGTGCGCTAGTAATCACTGATAAGTTATGGTATGAAAAAGTAGTTGAGGAGATAGTGTAAGCAGCACCTCAACTCCCGCCAACCAATCCACCCTGGTTGGAATAGAATTAAAGTATTAGAGGAGAGGGGGTGAGTGTGCGCTTCACACTAGTACAATAAAAAACAGCTTGATAAGTAGTTCTATATTTAATTCACAACAGCCGACACGTGTTTCAACACACAGGTCGTCTTCAAGGCTGGTAAATGTGTAGTGATACAAGATTGAAAATACACACAGTAGCAAGGCATATAAATAAACGCAAGCAAACAATAAATGATAAAATGAAATACCCAACACAATATATCACATGGATGTTAAGGTAAACACAAGATGCAGAGTATCAGTTGCGTTGCATAATTAAACAGGAGGAAATAAGTAAGAGATATGCCAATAAACGTGAACAGCCCAGAAAAAGTGTGGGCAAGTACAAAGAATATACATAATAAATAATATAACACATACCACATGTCCAGTTGGGAGGGAGGGACAGGACGCAGCGTGGGAAATATTGAGAGACAAATATGGTTTATAAAAATGAAATAAAGTTACGCGTAAGCATCATATTGAAGTATATAGGTCTGGAATAGTAGATCAATTCACGTGGCATAGTAGTATCGGTAATGGTGGGTTAAGCATCCAGTGAATAGTAAACAGGAGTATCGCCCAATGATGTCAAGGCAACCGTTAACCTCCAAACCGACTGTCAAAGCACCAGACACACCATTACATTGATATTCAAGGAAGCCAGAGTACATAGTAAAAATTAACTGAAGTGCCAGGTTGGCTCAGGGCAAATTAAACAAAGGCATATGAATGCTATATGACGTGCAGATATCAGGAAGGATATGAAGAAAAATAATATAACATGCAAGGGTGCTAATCAAAAAGGTGGTGTGCACGTGAAAGTAAGAAAAATGTAAAAACAATGAAGATCCTTACCGCACTTGAAATTCAAATAAAGAGCTCCTAAATCAATAGAGACAAATAACCCAAGATGGTACTAGTAGCATAAATAAAGTGGGTACACTGCCAGGTAAAAAATGCAAAAGTACAGCACATACCTGATAGCAGGCCGTATGTTAGGACAGCTCAGTCGATAAGAAAAATCAAGGATGTTCTACCGGCAAGGTAAGTATCATGCCACAATGGCGAATAATATATAACCTGAAGAATTAGAGACCACAAACCAATTAGAATACTATTATCCATGAAACAAGGAAAAACGGCACACAATACACATGGCCCTAGAAACAGGATCGCTAGTTGATTCAAAAGCATAGAATGGACGGAGATGTAATTACTCGTCAAATCGAGCTGCAACAATCAAACGAGAAGTCCCAGTAACAACCGACGGTGGGGTGAGTCAAAGTATAAGAACGCTGTGTACGTCACGAGAGTGACATCTGCAGCGTCGCAGGTCGTTGACGTAACTGGCGTGACGTCGAATGTAAACAATGCTCATTTACACGGGAGAGAGCCAGAATGATGAGAGCGTCAATAAGACACAAAACAGGGTAGGCGGACTACGATGAAAGAAGAAAGGGTGAAAACGAAAGTGGATATTGTAGATAAACACGGAAAAACCATGCTGGGTGAAAAGGTGACAAACAGTTAAGAAGGAGAACGGGTAGAAAAACAGAATATCAGAATGCATCAATTGAGGAAATCCGGGAAACAACGAGGAGGGTTCCTGATAGAATGGAAAGGAAGTGAGACTCAAATAAATGAAAGAGGGCGGTGTGGTGCTGAATAAATAAGGATGATTCATATGATGGTAAGACAAGAGAAGAACATCAAAATTGAGCCGTAAAAGAACGGTTGCTGGGCCAGAATATCAGTCCGATATACTGAAGATTAAACAACAGTGCCATAGATGTTGGTGCTAGGACAGAAGTGGAACAATCAACGGTGCCCGACAACTGGTAGATCATGGAAGGAACAAAAGGGGAAATGATGGGCCACAAATTCATGGGGACAATTATTAAAGCTGGCTGATCCAAATTTATGTAAACGTAAAAATGTCATAAAAATACATGCGTTTCATGATCGGAATTAAGACCTTGAAAGGTACAACGAAGAAGGCAAATGAGCTTGGCTTCCATTTGCCGTAATTTAAGTTGTAAATTGCCTCCCCTTTTACCCGATTGCACTTTCATCAAGCTGATGTTCAGTAGATCAGCAATATGACCTAGCTGATGTTCTTTTTTGCCAATGAACGGCTAATGGCGATTTCGCTTCACACATCCTGAGACTGCTCAAGTGTTCCCTGATGCAAACTCTAAGTTGGCGGATGGTGCTGCCCACGTAGAGTTTGCCACAAATACAGATGATGGCATACACCACATGGGTGGTCTTGCAATTGATGAAATTCACGAATTTCAACTCTTGATCCAAATTTATCATGAAAGATTTTGCATGGAGGGTGGGCCCAAGGACATTGATTGCAATTACCACATTTGTGGAATCCAGCAGATTTCTGTAGCCAAGTGGGAGTCTTGAGAAAGAAGGACTCACCATGGACTCACCATGGATTTAATGGTGGGAGCTTTGGTGAAAGTAAATTTAGGCTTTGTTGTCAAATAAGGTTCGATATCACAATCAAGTCTCAGGATGTGCCAATGTCTAGCAACCATGTTGTACAATATTGGAGAATCATTACTGAATCGAGTTACAATCGAAATATATTCTGGAGATTCCTTAGGCTTAGAAACTTGTTCCAAAAGGTCAGATTGAGCTACATTTACAAATTTGGCGTAGGCTTTATTGATGACATTACCATTATAGCCACAGTTCAAAAACCGCTAGTTAAGAATGTTGCATTCCTTGAGGTAATCTTTCGAATTGGTACAATTTCGTCTGGCCCTGTGAAATTCACCCATCGGAATGTTGTCAATGGTTTTACGTTGGTGATTACTTTGGGCAGCCAAAATCGAGTTAACCTCTGTGGGTTTTCTGTAGGTGTTAGTACACACATTACATCCTTCAATGAAGATATGTAAATCAAGAAAGTCGATTTGGTGGGGATCACACTTTCCAATGAGATGGATCTCAAACAAGTTAGTGTTAGCAAACAATAAGAATTCCTGAAATGATTCTTCAGTGCCTTTCCAGATCAGGAAGATGTCATCAATAAAACGCCGCCACATTATAATTTTGGAAACAAATTGAGGTTGGGTAAGAATACAAGTTTCTTCGTAAAAAGCCATGAAGAGGTTCGCCAATGTAGGTGCGAACTTTGCACCCATTGCGACCCCCGTAAATTGGAGATAAAACTGATCATGCAAGATACATACATTGTTGGCTAGAACAAATTGTAGAAATTGTTTGAGCATGGTAACATGTTCTAAAAAAGAAGCAGATGTGTTCCTGAAAACATAATCAATAGTGCATAATGCCAGGTCATGATTAATGTTGGTATAGAGAGCAACAACATCAATTGTGGGTAGCAAATAGTCTGATTGCCAAGAAATGGTTCACAGCCCTTGAAGTATATGTTTGCTGTCTCTAATAAATGATTGCATTTTAACCACAAAGGGTTTGAGTGCCTCATCAAGATATTTGGACAGGCCTTCAGTCGCCCAATTGATTCCGCTCATGATTGGTCAAACTTCAGGCAGAACATCAAATGGGAAGAAAATACAATGTTGGTAGGGTCGGGTCAGTGATTGATAAGAATTGTTTTTCATCCTCAGTCAAAAAACCTTTGTTGTACCAAATAGCTAAGATATACTTAGTGCCATTTCCAAATAAAGGGATGGTGGTGGGTTTCTGGCACCCACTCTTGTATCTCTTTACTATAGGCCTCTCTATAGGACAGTCCCAAATATGCAGTTCTTATCCTTTCAGTCTCCTTCTCTCCTGTCTCAGTCTCCTTCTCTCCTGTCTACTCCCCACCCTAGGGTTTCTTCCTTCGTTTTCCACTCTGGGGTTCTGCTCTTTCTCTCTCCCCACTCTGGGCTTTCTTGTTTTTCTCCCAACCCTAGGGTTTATCACAGTATCTCTCCTTAGCTCTTTCCTCTGTCCACTCTGACATTTCTCTATACTTTCCTCACTCAGGGGTTGTCCTCTTTATCTTCCCACACTCTGAGGTTTTTTCATGGTCTTGCCACTCTGGGGCTTGTCTCACTCTCATACCTCACTCTGGGGCTTCTCGGGTCTCTCTGTACCCAGTTGCTTGTGTCATTCTCTTGTTCCACTCTGGGGCTTCTCTGTGTTCTCCATACTCCAGGGTGTGTCTTTGTCCCACTCTCTCTCCCCACTCTGGGGCTTCTCTGGTTTCTCCCCACTCCAGGGTCTCTCTATGCTCTCCACACCTTGAGGCTCCCTGCTCTGGGGCTTGTCCTTTTCTCACTTGGTCTCCCCACTGTGGAGCTTCTCGGGTTTCTCCCCGCTCCAGGGTATCTCTATGCTCTCCACACCTTGGCGCTCCCCGCTCTGGGGCTGCTTGCCTTTTTCTCACTCTGTCTCCCCAGTCTGAGACTTCCTGGGTCCCTCTGTGCTCCCTGCTCTCTCTGTGCTCTCCTCCCTTGGGGTTTCTTGTATTCTCCCCACCTTGGAGCTTCAATGTGTTGGAAAAACTTTCAAAAAATTGTATTCTAAAAAACAATTGGCTGATCAAAAATCAGTTTTCTAATACCCATTTAGAATAGTCGTGAGAATCTTAGCATTTAATAGCCAGGCCTGACTTCAACACCTCACAAAAACAGTTCAGACAGTAAGCCACCAAATTTGATCTTCCACTTTCACGTGAGCATTGTGCGAGAGAGAGAGAGAGAGAGAGAGAGAGAGAGAGAGAGAGAGAGAGACACAGCTTGGCCCTCTTGTAATATTTTAATTTTAATGAACATTGTCTTCCCATAAGTAGGTACCATCAGAGTTGTACGTTACAGGGCATGGACCTTTTGACACATATTATTTTTTCCAATGCAATTACATAGTTTTACTGCACAGTTTGAATTACTAATGAGGTGAAATGTCAGTGGATGGATTTATCATTGAAAGTGGGCATGTCTGAAACCAAAAACTTAGTTGAACATTGAAATGGAATGTGCCTACATTAGTCCCTCAGTCATAGCCTTTTCCTTTGCCTGAATACATGTGCAGTTGCTTAAAAATGCATCCACCAATCATGTTCAGTATGGTTTTCACCACACCATTCCAATTCTAAGGAGGACTGTTCCACAAAATACGATTGAAATAATGGTCTTTATATAAGATGCATTTTGCGGGTCACAAGCAGACTTGCAACTGTGAACATGTGCAAATTTGCCTGCCGCAAAATAAGTCTGACTCACATAAACGTGAAAGTGGCGCTTTACATCCACCACCAGAAAAAAGTTTACCCACCACTATATGGGTAGGCTGAGGGTATGCCTCCAGACATTCCCACTTTGAATATGCAAAATCAATTTTTCTCTTAACGCGGTTCACTTTATTATAAAGTTTGACACCACTTTCAAGGAAAAAGCTCACTTTTTGTGAGCTTTTTTCTCGTAGTGTCATTTTGGATTCCTGGGACTTGGATCAGAAGGTGCACAATTCTCGTGAATAATGTTCCTTTATAGCCCCAATTTGTGGTACATGTAACGTGAGAAGCATTACTATTTTATGTTTGAATCTCACTGCGGCCATTCATTGTGGGTAGCCACAGCTGCGATTTGTGGATGCTTTAAGTTGCACTAAGGTGTGGACCAAATTGGAATCTTCGTGAATCCATCCACATGGCTATTAAAAATTATTCTTAGGCATTATAGAAAACAATTCTCAGGGACAGCACGATTTAAAATGTCATTTTTGTTTCAAATGTTTTGATTTACAGTCTTGGATGTACAAAGTGATTATTGGATATTAATATGCATATTGTTTTGTGTTTTTATAGAAATAACTGGCTTGACAAAGCGCTCAAACGCGTGATACCTATGCAGGTGCACATTTCGTTTATATGGAAATAAAAATAACTACTTTGTAGTTTGTTTAAATGGTCTCCCCTCCCCCAGGTCCACAAAAGCTGTTTAGTCCTCTCCAAACAGTGGTGCGCAGTGCATAGTTCCTCAGAATCTCAAAAAAGATTTGGGGGCTATGTGATTTCACCTGCAATTGAGATATATTGAATCCAGGTTAACAAATGCTGCTCTGTATGGTGTAGAAGTGTGGGGCAATGATTAGGTGACAATGCTGCAGAAAGCAGAAAACTATATTTTGAGATATTTTTATCCATTTCCTTGATGTTAGAGTTGGGTCGTTAATTTCAAGGTCAGACTGAGGATGTTTTTATATTGGCCAAAGAGCTGGAGTTCTCCCTATTTAGTCCACTATACAAGGGCACTTATTGATTTTTTTCTATATCCTGGTTCGAGGGATATATCTTGTCTCACACATATTAGATGATATCTATCAAGCTTAATATCCTGCTAATCAGAGACAACCCACAACAGATCTCTATCTACATTAAATTGCTGGTGAAAGATAGTAAACTATGGGTTATTAAGGTACCAAGACAGAGAAGTAGCATGGTAAATTGCTTCTTATAAATCATTGGTAAGATGTGGGTCGAGACATTTTATATTTGATTGAACACTTCCCATTGAGTTCATAATCTTGAAATTGGGTATCTTACCACTCTCTTATTCCACATCCAAGGGGTTAAAGTAAATTGTACACTGGAAACAATGCCTCACTTGTAAGGTCAATAAAGAAGACCTCTTGTACGTCTTACTGATTTGCTTCTTTTAATCTAAAAAGAAAGTATTAGAGTATGCTCTTTTTGTACAGCAATGAAAGACTACCACAGATGCACTTTATTTATTTTGGTCTACGCAAGATTCATTTTTTTCATTGTCAGAGTTTCATCTTTTTTGATGAAAGCTTGGAGAATAAGAGGAATGATTTTAAAGTCCTAACACCAAACTAGTCACTGGGTTGTAATTGTCTATGGATTTCTTCCTTCTGTATCGATTGGCCTAATTCTGTTATATGGAAACAGGTATTAACATATTTTACTGGCCTTTATCAAATAATTATGTACCATTTTGGGATAAAGTTGGAGAGTGATATAGTAATTTATATTCATATATATATTTGGTTTGAGGGCACAAAGTTTATGTTCCCCTCACTTAATTAGATGTTCTTCGTGAAGTAGTTTGATTGTGTAATACCTTTAATGTAGTTTTATGGTTTCATATATTTATTTTTGTATATATATATATATATATGTATATATATATATATATATATATATATATATATATATATATATATATATATATATATAAATATATATCAATATACGCTGCAAGTGATTGCTACATTTTAACACATATATTTTGAAAGGATCTGCCTTTTATTTAGAATACGTATTTTAGATAGATCACTGATGTTAATATCAAATAACATTTTGACAATCCTTATACAGTCAAACGTTTTATATTAGGTGTATATTCAGTGGTGTATTTTTGTGTAACATTTGAAGCTTTAAGATTAATTAAAATGTACTTATTTGTTTTATGGAATTTGAATTTCCAAAATAAGGAAAGTGAGTGACTGAACCTCTTTTTGAAGACAAAAACTGGAGAACTATAAATACGAGGAACAGGTGTTAAAAGATTTATATTGTGAAATAAAAAGAGGCAAATAGAAAATGTAGCTGTCTGAGAAATTGATTGAGCGTTATTGTAATCTCTTCAAGAGCCAGTTGGGCTCCTATTTCGATAATATTTAATTGCAGGAATATGTTCACTGCAAATGTTCTTTTCTTTTACAATATAACACCTCATTTAAAATATTTTCAACCTACTTTTGATAGACATTACACTTTACCTCTCACAACACTTTCCCAGAAATAAAATACGGCAAAAGCAATTGATTTGATCATATCATTATAAGCAATACTGTGTTGAAGTGTAAAAAGAGGTCTCATGTAATCTAAACATAAGGCATGCATTTGCTCAATGTTTCAATGTTTGCTATAAATGATGACCTGTTTCAATGTTTGCTATAAATGATGACCTGATAACCAAGTAACATTTATCTCGGCACCAAATGATTAGCTTTGATCAGGTGGATTGCAGCGTAAATAGATTTCCATATATATTTTTGAATTTGTTTTTTTACAATAGTTAAGGATAAATCTACAAAAAGTTAAAGTCAACAAAAATCAGAAATAATAACATTAAGGTAGCAACATAATAAACACCCTGTTTTTGTTTTTTATTTATTTATGTTTGTAATGTGTATTACATTTGCTCTGTTTTTGTTAGTACTTACAGCTTGCATTATTTACTAAATTAAAATTTAGCACACATTACATGTTTGCTTTTGTTATGCCGTGTAATGACTGTACATGTGTGCACATTGATATTTCTAGAAGTAAATGCTATTATATTTTTAGTGCATATTATATTTTAATATCTTTTTAATTGTTTAGTATATTTTTCTTTTTTTCAATGCTATGTCTGTTGTTTAGTACATGTTATGTGTTAACAATGATGACATGAACTTTGTTCATTCATATTGTTGTATATGTAAAGTATGTCACTTGCCTGCTCATGTCTGTTTTGTTAAACTAAATAAAACTATGTTAGATAAATTGTATGCAATTTTGTGGAGCGATTATACTTGTTTATATCACATTTTAAGTTTTGTATTTTGTATTCATTTTGGATTGTAAACATTATTATTATTATTATTATTATTATTATTATTATTATTATTATTATTGTTATATTTTATAATTTCCTTTAACATATTATCAGTCTATATTTAATATACTTTTGCATGATGTTACATTATAAACAATTACTGTTTTTTATGGTTGAAATTGTTATAATTGTATGGAAATATTGTATGATTTTAAGTGTATGGGTGAGTTAAGGCTACCATGATATTTGATTTGAATATAATATGTTTTAAAATGTATTAATACAGTTTATTATGTTGTTAACTTATTGTTATTATTTCTGATGTTTGTAGATGTTATCATTTTGTTTGTTTACCTTAATTCTTCTGTAAAACAAAGTTCCTAATAATTTCAAATTATTTAACTGTTACGCGATTATTGATTTTGAATGTTTGTTGTAATACTAGCATGTGTTGTAAGAGCATGCAGAATGAGTGTGTGTGGCATAATAGAAGGTTGCATAACAGTTTGTGGCATAAGTCTTTGGTCCTGATTTACAAACATGTTTTCAGTGGGCTATTCCCATGTTAAAAGATTTTTGTACATCAAGCCCTATGAGCAAAAAGTGCATGCGTCATATAGATTCTGTGTTGTAACAGCTTGTTTTGTGAGATTGTGTGTAATGTGTGTTCTAGTTGTGTGCGTTAAAGGAGTGCCTGCCATAATAGTGTGTCTTATAATAGAATGGGTCATCAGATGGCATGTCATGGACGCATGTGCTGTAGGCGCACATGTCATAGGAGTGTGTGTGGTGGTAGCACATGTTGTAGGAGTGCCTGTTATCTAAGCATGTGCTGTAGGAGCATGTGTTGGAAGACGGTGCAAAGGAGGAGTTTGTGCAATTAGTGTTAATGTATGCAATGTTAATATGACAAATGTATGTGTAGGGTTTTAATATAAAATGTACTTCCATTCTGCTAATGCATTGTATGCCTCCTAAAGTGTATATTTTCACATGAAAAGGGTACAATTTCATATGAAAAGTGTCATTTTAATACATTACTTTAAACTTGACATCAAAGTCAGTTGTGACTTGTCTTTCATGTGATTTTTTAGGAGATGTAAATTGTCTAATATACAAACATCCAAATGGTATGTGTAGTAGGCATGCATGTCATCGGTACACATGACATGCATGGAATGTGTGTTGTAGAAGTGCATGGGATAGCAGCATGTTTCATAGGGGCACGTATTGTAGGAGTGTGCATATTACAGTGTGCAATAAGTGTGTGTCATAGGAGCGTGTGTCGTAGGAACATATGTGGTCAGAAAATATGTGGTAGGAGATTGTGTGGAAGGTGCACGTGTCACGGGATCATGTGTCATAGGAGCAAGTGTAAAAGGAGCATGTGTCATCATACGAACATGTGTTATAGGTGCATATGTCTATGTGCATGTGTCCTAGGTGGATGTGAAAACACTTCTCATACATCTGCATGTTATGTGTGTGGCAGTACATTGGGTGCATGTGTCATAGAAGCACATTAGTGTTCATCTGCACAATGTTAATATCACAAATGTATGTGTAGGGTTTCAGTATAAAATATACCTCATTCGGCTCATTCATTCATTTATTTATTTATTTATTCATTTAGTTAGTTAGTTAGTTATTTAGTTATTTAGCACTGCAGCCCGCAGGCATCAGAGCGCTTCACAAAAAGACAGACTAGAGTATAGAAACGGGACTGGCCAAAGGCCACATGTAACAGACATATGGAACAGAGTTGGGCTAGCTGGCTAACGGAAGTATGGATCTTATTTAAAGAGAAGTGTCTTGAGTTGCTTCCTGAAGAGTAGATGGTTAGTTTCCAATCTCAGCACAGGAGGGAGTTTATTCCATATGAGGACTGCCTTGGTCGTGAATGCCCTACCTAATCCTTTAGCTTTTTTAGTAGGAATAACTCACAGGAGACCAGATTTGTTAGACCTCAAGTTGCAATGTGATTCGTACCACACAAATTGCTTTTTTAGGTAAATCGGAGCTTTTCCATATAAGCATCTGTGTACTAGGGTAATGGCTTTAAATGTGATGCGATCCTCGATCGCCAGCCAATGTAAGTCCTTTCTGTCTTTTGTGATGTGTTCTCTCTTGGGTTTATTGGTGATTGTTCTGACTGCGTTATTTTACACCACTTGGCATTGTTTTAAACATTTACTGCTTGCGCCTAGGAGTAAGGAATTTCCGTAATCCAACCGGGAGAGAATTGTGGCTCTTGCTATTGTAGTACTGTTTTGTGGGATCAGCAGGTGTCTAATTTTTTTTAATAGTTTCTGATAATATTGACAATTCCTTTTGAGGTAGGCAGTGTGGGCTTCTGCTCCCAAGGATGCCTGAAGATAGACACCTAGTGTTTTAACTTTTTCTGCTATAGCTATCTGTGTCTCTTTGATCTTGAATTCGGTGTTTTGTGGACTAAGTTTTTTCCTAGCATAAGGAGAACTGAAGATCATAATTTCAGTTTTGGAGGCATTTAAGCACATCCAATTGTCCTTCATCCAACTCTCGATGATATTATAGATTCTCGAGAGTTTTTCGCTGTCCTGTTCGTAGTTACCATTAAGTTCGAACACTAATTGGGTGTCGTCGGCAAAGTTGGTGAAAAATATACCGAGTTTGCATGCCAGCAAATGTGTACATTTTCTTTTTGAAAAGTGTACATTTTTGTCAGCTGTCACTTGCCTTTGATGTGAGTTTTTAGATGTTAACTTTGTGATGTATGAATTGTAAAACTCATACGTTCTGTGTACAGTTCATATGGAAAGCGTACATTTATTCCATCACTTTAAATCGTATATCAAAGTCAGCTGGGACTTGCCTTTAAAGTGTATTTTTAGAAGATGTTAATTGTGTCATGTATGAACAGGAAAACTCATTTGCTCCATGATATGATATGTTATGATATGATATGGCATTTATAACGCGCCTATACTCAAGTGTACTCTTTGTATTGTCTTAGGAGGATATCTCAGTAGCAATGCGCTCGCCTTGTAAGCAAGACGACGTGGAGCAACACAGGTTCGATCCCCAGGCCTGCGTTTAGAAACCTCTGGGTATTAAGTGTGTTATAAATAACCAATTATAATCATACATTTTCTATGACTTGCCTCTGATGTGAGTATTCAGGAGTTGTTAATTTGATAATGTACCAACAGTAAAACTCCATCACGCTTTGCAGATGTGATGGCAGCACATCTTAGGGTCTTCATCTCTGTGTTTCATCTATCGAAACCATGCATATTGGGAAAAAAAGGGAAAAAGGGTGCCTCTAGGGACATAGTCAGGGAAAAGAGACTGTAGCCGCCCGGACCTTTATTGTTGACCCTGTTACTATGATCCCTTCCAGTCAGGTGTTTAGCAAAGTTCTCTCGCCAGATCAAGGGGCCCCCCATTACCCAACTATTTTGAAACCAGGAGACGGGCCTACCGAAGGTAGCTAAACCGCCGGCCGTTTACAACATCTCTAATTACACCTTAGCGAACAAGAGATAAGGGTGCTTGAAAAAGGTTTTTCTTTTGTCCCCATGAAGAACCCCACTAAAATGGAGGTTGAAATAGAGCTACGTAGCTTATTTTGGAAAATACGATTGCAGGACTTTTTTGGTAATCACGCCTCTTCTGATGATGGCAATGATCTCCACACACCATTGAAATGCAAATCTGCATTTACTCCGACTCTTCAAATGGTTTCTGAGAAAACAGCGATTTTTGAAATGGCAGTCCTTAGAGATTTCAATTCCACCTACAACAAATCCAATGAAACTGGACAGGGCCCCTGCTTTAACTTTAGCAAACAAGAATAGGCCAGTATCCAAGATTTTAAGACTAACCCCGCTATCGTGATCAAATAAGCAGATAAAGGGGGAGGGGTGGTAGTTCTGGATTCTGACCAGTATGATAATGAAGTTCTGCGTCAGCTTAACAACCCAGCATTTTACTGCAAACTGCAGGGAGATCCTACTGACAGCATAAGAAATCAAATCCTGGAAGTTGCCTCACGTGCATGTGACACGGGAGTTATTAATGAGAAGGAATTTTCGCTCCTTACAATCAAGGGGACGAGGACCCCTCTCATATATATACTCCCCAAAATACACAAAGATCCATTGAATCCACCGGGTCACCACATTGTGTCCCGCTGTAGTTCCATACTGGAACCCATTGGGTAATTTTTAGATTTGTTTCTAAAACCTTTGGCAGCATCCACCGAGACATACCTTTCAGATGCCACTGATGCCATTACTCTTCTAGAGGGGTTATCTTTTGATTCCAACACTGACATTTTACTGGCTCTCGATGTGGAATCATTGTATTCCAACATACCTCAACTAGAATCTTTGCAGGTTATGAAACACTTCCTGGACCAACGACCTGGGACTCATCAGGTTCCCAGTGAAGTGTTAATAGACCTACTGGAAATAGCCCTATCATGGAATTACTTCTGCTTTCAGTCTACCTATTATCTACAAGTCAAGGGTACGGCAATGGGGGCTGTGTTTGCCCCCCCGCGCCACCCTTTACATGTGGATTTTTGAAAAAAGTCCATTCTGTCTAATATTAATCCCTTTAGATCCGCTATTAAAATCTACAAGTGTTACATTGATGATATATCATCATCATATGGGATTCATCATTCCGTACATGGATTAACACCATGGACATTAATCTCATATTCACCATGTCGGCCAGTAATTCATCCTTACCATTCTTGGACCTTCTTGTCAAAGATGGTGGTGGACACATTATAGTGGATTTGTACTAAAAAGAAACTGACCGTAACACTATTTTGAGATTTGATAGCTTTCACCCTCAGTCTCTACACAAAAGCATTCCATACGGCCAGTTTCTTAGGGCCAGGCAAAATTGTTCCAGAGTCGAGGACTATAAGACCCAAGCTGACATTATCCAAGATAGACTCCAGCAACGAGGATATCCCACACACTTACTTAGACAGTCTCGTAAAAGGGCTAGATTTCGCTTCGCGATATTCTACTGGACAAGCCTGTTAGGGAAAACATTACCAAAGAACAGATAGTCTGTGCCATCACATTTAATACTTACCACCATAAAATAAAGAAAATTATTACAAAACATTGGCACACGCTCCAAATGAACAATCCTGATCTCCTGAGCCCTTTATATGCCTTTAAGAAAGGGAAACATTTGAAAAATTGGTTGACTGAAGCAGATAGAGCAACTATTGTTCCCAAGCACAGCACACTTCCATGCTTATGGGGTGCTAAAACTATTACGGGCCATTTCCCCTGTGGTCTTTGCAATCAATGTGCATATACCACTGCCTGTAACTGTGTAATGATTAATGGAAAAAACTGGTATCTTAAACATTATACCACGTGCAACACCAAAAACTTCATCTATGTAATATTTTGTCCATGTGCAAAAACATACATTGGGAAGACATCTAGGCCCATTAAATAGAGGATTGGTGAGCACAAATCCAAAATCCGGACCAAATCTATCACAGCCCCGTTGGTTACCCATTTTATGGAGAACAACCACAACGGCAATGATTTAAAATGGTGTGTTCTGGAAAAAGTCTTGGGAGTCGACTCCACTAATATATCATCCAGATTGTCCTAGAGGGCACAATGGTGGATGTACAATACTAACAGCTATGTTCTAGGGCTCAATCATCAAGAAGAATGGCTCCATTGTGTGCCTTAAGCATATCTCTTGTCGTATTGAGGGTCTGATGTTCCGTTCTTGCCTTTATTCATTTTTCTTTCTTTTCTCAATTAATTTAAATTCATTTTTTTTCTTTTTCATATATTAATTTGTTCTGGATTTAATTAATTTGTCCAGTCACTTCAGTGATCTTTTCATATTCTTATTCAGTTTTTCCCTGTAGCTCATTAATATTTTTTTACAATAATAGATTTTGGCTACAATTTGGTTTTCTTTCAGTTCTATTCTATTTTTATTCTTTTTTCCTTTTTTTCTATTTTTATTCTTTTTCCTTTTCCTTTTTCAATTTTTTTTATTTTATTTTATTATTTCATTTACATGGGGCATCTATTCATTTAGGTACTCATCATGGCTATTGAAAGTTGTATTCATTTACCTTCCAAAGGAACGTTTTTGGGTTACAGTCCTTTAGTTTTAACATACCTTGGATTAGGAGATCATTCCCATTTCCCTTTCTACACTCACGTGGACATAAGAGTTCACTGCAGTGATGGTGTCAGTCTGAGTGCAGGCGTGGGATATGAAGGCACACGATTAAACAAGCTCACGGATCCGGAGGTTTACGGTTGGCGCATCACGAGGGATACCTACGTTTGTCATCATGTACCGCGACAACGGTAAGCTCATTGGAGTCTCCTTCCTGAGCACATTATTCTAATATTGCCACTGAGGACAGAGGCATTAAATAATAATGTTTCGAAAAAGCGCCAACATATCCAATGCAGACGTTGTATTTCTTTAGTCTGCTAGGTCTCGGGCTCATTACAACTAAATGAGCTGTCTACTTTGCTCTTCCTCAGCCTACCGTTGATGCTTATTAATCAAATTTTATGCTTGGTTTATTTCACGGTTTTGAGCCGGATTTTCATTATAACAACTACAATTCCGCTTTCATACATATTGCGGTTGCAGAAGCATTGTCCATTACAACATCTTGACTATACTGGGAAACTATTCAGCAACTGCATTTCCTTTCGCATAAAACGGCTGCATGCAATCATCTATCCTTGGGGTCTTTTGCCCTTTAACATCTTGGAGAACTGACTGCATTCTAGTCCTTACGAGTCTAGATTGATGCCCCTATATTTTCGTGAGGTGCTGTAACTTTTATTTTATTTTATCTACTGTCTCACTATTTTAGCTTCCACAATTTCTTTTCTTTAGACCCAATTCTATGTTTTCTTTTCTTAATAGGCCGCATTACAGGGCAGGCCATTTACTTTACTTCATTGAAGTGCATCGGGATTTTGGACACAGCACAGTCAACACCAGAGATGACTACACTTCTGTGATTTGTCTGCAATGATAACTTGGAAACAACAAACACCAGAGGATGGTATTTGTGTGGTGGTGTAGCCTCTCATATGCCCTGGGTTAGGTTTCGCTGTGCAATAATGTTGAAGGTTGGGATAATTTAGATACATTTCCAACACCATAATTTTGTCTCCTCAGATGCAATTGGGCTACCATTTTGGCAGCTGCTGGGCTGCGTGAACAAAATACTGGTTCTCTGCGCCTCTTTTGAATTAATCTAGGTGAACACGTGATGTTTAATATTGATAGTCCTACAATTTGAATTCTAATTAAATGTTTGGTATTGTTTGAGGTTCAGTCAGTCTTTCCTCTAGTGTCTATTTTTTGTTTTTGACTTCTCATTCACATTTGTGATGTTTTAAATGTTTTTATCTGGGTTGATGCTCCAATCAGAATTGAGATCTGCAATCAAGCTTGAATTACTACAGCGATTCAACTATGGGACCCACTGGCTTGATTGTTATTTGTGTACACATTTTTATACCAGTGTGTCCCCAATGTTATTTTTACTTGATAGTGCACCCTGACGAAGGCGACCATCAGTCCGGTTGATTGAACTAGATAATATCATGTGGCTGAAAGTGTATGTTTAAAATACCGTATTATTCTGTATCTACATTAGGCACATAGCACTTTTTTGCACTAAGCACTTTTTGTGACAGCGCTTCCATCATGACTCAATGAAATTATTTATAATACAGATGGTCATGCACTACTTTAAGTACTAATAGACAGGTCTTTCTCAGACTCCATGCCCAGTCTTTTTTCTAACGTTTTTCTAACAGTTTTGATAAAATTGCTTTGCATTGTTATGTAATTGAATGACTTTTAAGGATGTTATTGTGTTAATTTATTATGGATTTTTATGATATTATGACTTGTTTGATTACTATTAAAATATGAAGTTATAACTGCCCACCTGACTGAGTCTCTCCACTCCTTCCATTTACTCAATTAGTACTTGAAGAATTTTAGTACTCACCCATGTGACCACCGTTTCTACTCTCTCCTAGTCCCTCCATTATGCCTACCACCACGGTTGTCCTTTCAGAGGTAACTACAGGGGAAGTCTGGGGTATTACTGAGGCCACAGTTATCACCCCCAAGGCCACAGCTATATTATTGAGATGGGATAATCGATCAAACATTCAGGCAGTGAGCCTATGTACTGAATCTAATGAGACCTGGGCTACCACCCCCAAGGCATCTCCGAAGTCATGGAATAGGGACCTCCTGGCCGAGGTCCAGGCCCTGAGCCTACGTAGGAGGCACAGGCTCTACTCTGACAGAATGTCCCTGTCCTTAATTACTAGCCCCAAGGAAACAAGCAACCAGTCTTGTACCTTTGTGGGCCCGATACCTGAGAAGGCTCTTAACTCTCTTAGTGCCCACCTGTCTATGATTTCCACTCTTGACATTGAGGGGCCCAGGAACAATCCACGCCGGCATACCAACCCTATGTCTACTGCATCAGACATCTCGATGGCGAATCAGGTGCAGATTACCCCAGACCAATGGTTGGTGGTGAAGGCCAATATTATCCACCAACATGTGCCGAAATGTCAATGATTTCAGCAACTGGATGGATTCCCTCAACAACTGTGTGGGGAACTGCATTCTTGGGAAAACAGATATGTCTTCCCAAACAGACCCATTACTATCCCACTGTCACAACAGTACTCAGCTTCTCCCAATATGTTTGCTCTGCCTGCCCTCTCATTGAGGGATGAAGACCTGGCCTCCTCTATTACATCTCATGTTCTGGCATCTACTATTGGCCTTGACCTTTTAGTGTGCCCTGCAGTCTCCTCACCCAGAGAAGAGGAGAAGGTGAGTTCCTTACACCCTCCTCCACAGGAGGACCCTGTGAAGCTCACTGCAAACTTGGGTACCACGCGTTATCTGACAAAAAACATTAAAAATTCCATCTCAAAGAACTTCCAGATAAGATCCACAATAGCACGGTTAAGCAATAAATCCACACAGAATTTTGTAATGGACAAAAGGAATGTTATCATTACTAACATTGAAAAACCTTTAGGGAAAGAACCTAAAGATGCCTTAAGAAACAAGGTTCTGGCTTGGCTCCACCAACGAACTGGACCGGGGGTGGTCAGACACATAGATTTGAAAATCATACAAAGGCTGGAAATAAATTAGTGGTGCACTCAGGATAATACAGTGCCACGATGCTCAAAGGCTGCTTGTGCGCTTTATAAATGCAATAAATAAATAAATAAATAAATAAATAAGCACTGTATCCTGATGGGATATGGTTCTAGTAACCTTCCCAGCTACCTGAGTACTTGTAATTATATGCCTAGAGGTTCATTAAACGTGCATCTTATATTGGACTAGCCATGGGCCGTTTCCAGTGGAGAAATTAATATGTTATGCTTTTTTGCCTTGTTATATTTTCTGTGAAGTTGTGACAAAGTTGTTTTCGTTTTCTGTATGGTGTAAGTTGTGTTGTTATGGCGCTCCGATCCCAGCGGGCTTTCAGCGCCTTATAAACAAAATAAATAAATAAAATAAAAGTGTGTAGGCTCCTGTGTTGTAAGAATGTGTGTCATTGGACCATGTGTTGTAGAAGTGCAAGTTGTAGGATCACAAATTGTATGAGCATGGCATGTGCAGAATGCACACGTAGTAGGTGTGCTTGATATAGGGACTTGTTTTATAGGAGTGTGTGTTAGGAGTGTGTGTTAAAACTGACATCAAAGTCAGCTGTCACTTGCATTTGATGTGAGTTTTTAGATGATAATTGTGTTATGTATGAACTATAAAACTCATACACTCTGTGGAAGCAAGAAAACGCAGAGCAACACAGGTTAGAATCCCTTTCCTACACTTAGAGACTTGTCTGTGGTATTGAGCATCTAATAAAATATTAAATAGTTAATTAATTTACAGTTAATTAAAAAAGTGTACATTTATTCCATCACTTTAAAACTGACACCAAAGTCATCTTTGGATTGCCTTTCATGTGAGTTTTTGGGAGATTTAATTGTGTCATGTAAAAATAGTACAACTCATACGCTCTGTGTACAGTTAGAATGACTAGCATTTGATGTAATTTTAAGAGATGCTCATTTTGTAATGTACCAAATGTAAAACACATACACTCACTGTGCATGTTTACAGCACATGTTGTAGGCGCCTTTGTGACAGGAGTATTGTGTTGAATCCTCCGGACTACTCACAAAGACCCTGCCTAGAGTCTCCAACCATGTGGCCAGGGAAAAGCAGAAGCTTTCCAGTCCTGACCTTGACGTTGGTGATCTGAAAGAGGATCTCCTGGGAAGAGAAACGGCCCAGGGAATACCAGGACTCTGCTGGGTGGGCCGCAGTATTTGTCTTCCTCTAAGGACGACATCTCCTCAATGCCAAAGTATGCAAAGGCTTGTTGTCAAAACAGTCTTTCTGCTCCCCGGGTTGAACATCTTAATATGTGTGAAAACATGCATAGACCCTTAGACATTGGGAGAAATTAAAATCCTCCTAAAACCATAGAGACTTACAGAACTAGAAGCTCCCTACAGGGATAATTTGTACACACATTTCAACCATGCACTAATTTTAGCTGCACCACTGACTTATGTAGGAGGCTGTGTGTACCACTTAAGAAATTGTGCTAATGTTGCAGCTTGTGTTAGATTTGTGACTTAGTAATTATGTGAGTCATTGAGGGAAAACTAAAGAGGGGGTGATTTGGGATTTAGCATAGCATAGTGTAGTGAGGGGTGCTAACAATATTAACATGACTAAACACTAACACTACTAATGACTAATCTTAACAAGACTAATATTAGTAATTATTGAGATAACAGTGGGTTTGCTTAGACCATAGATCTGCTGCAGGATGGGCTTGCCTGAATTCACAGAGCAATGTTGGCCTAGAAAATAAATAAGAGAATTGAAAGCTGAACTGCAGTGTGTTTTGTGGACGTGAAGTTCAGAGTACAATGAGACAGCAGAATATGCTTTGCAAAAACAGCTCTGTTGTTTAAACAGGAAAGCAGACATGATGTCAGGATGCTATGTAGTCCATTTCATCCGGGCTGGAGAAAAGTGCTGTATAAAGGTCCCTGTGACGAAACAGAGAGGATTTGAAAAATTACTAGGTTGATGGCTAAAAGGGGAGGTGATGATTCACTGATGACCTCACAACAGAGTGCATGAAAATGGGCGGTGAAACCATGTGGATCCTTATGAAAATATATGCAGTCGGGAGGAAGCAAAGATAGCTTAAAAGCTAGAGGAAGATGAATGAAGCAGTTGCAGAGAAAGGAGAAAGGGGCAAAATACAAAAAGAAAAGAAAAGAAATTGGATTGGGGCTGCGTGTGTGCTGTGAGATGGCAGGCTTGTTGAGCTGGGATGCAGAGGAAGGAGGGAGAGACCTCAATGTGCCCAGCAGGAAGCTGAGAGCGAGAGAAAGAGGGGGAGAGAGTGCCAGTCAGAGTGCTGGGCATCCTGCTTTGAAAGCAAAATTGGCAGGCTGAAATTGTTGAGTATAAAATAATTAATTAATTAGTGCACCGCATAGCCGAATCCAGGGAGTGCCAAATCTGGACAAACAAACAAAAGGGGACACAAACACATTTGTTGTGTTCACTGTGCGAAAAGAGAAATTAATTGTGACGACGGGTCATCTGTAGGAATGTTTTGCAGCACTGCTAAAGTTTAGCATTCACACTTACATGGTTACATATAAAAGTATGCATATGTTCTGCCAAATTCTCAAGAGAGGAGCTAATTTTGCTGGAGGCAAAAGGAAAAGTCATAGTCTGGGGTGGGGTATGCCAAGCGAGATGATGCCAAAGTAAACAAAAAAGGTATAATCATGGGCTAGTTCCCCATACTTTAGATAATGAAAATCAGATAAGCACATATTCCTGCACAGGGTGAGAGAGTTCTAGATATATTTCCTACATATTTGGAGAATGCAGGCATAGTTTGGCTAGGTACAGTTGCTGGGCGTTGCCCCTTAGTAACATGGTCATACTGTGTTATGGGGGGTGCACTTTGATTTTTTTTTTCTTCTTGTTGAATTGCTTCAATGACATTGTGTGAAAGTGACAGTGATACATGGCAGATATGACAGAAATTGAAATAACTGATCTCGTGCATACTGGCAAATTAAGTTGTTTGCTTTAGCGGCCTGGGCATCTGAAAATATTTCAAGTTAGCAAGAGTGAATAAAGTCAGAGATAAATGAACAATGCCCTGAGCAATTGTTTGCAGAAGGGACTGTTTTGCATACATGTGTGTTGAGACTTTTTGGATTCCAAGGATCGGAAAGCACAAACTGATTGCGTAATTGGGCCAAAATCATGGTTTGCTTTACATAGGTTAATTGAACTGAGAACGAAACATAATGAGATCATTGCAGGATTAAAATGTGACTTGACAGTTATGCGTGAGGAAATGTTACAATGAGAAGAGAATTCAAAACTGTGTGAACTTAGTGTACAATTACAGACTATGTATGACACTTTAAACATGTAGTTTGCACAGAATGAGAGGCAGCTGGTGGAATGTGAAGGTGAAATTGATCATCTAAAAACTATTGTAGAAGTTATTCGAAAAGATAGAGATCTTACCTTATCAAAGGTGCAGGCACTATGCAAACATAGTTCTCAATACTCTAACAACATACATTCATTGGAAGATGGGGAAATCAGGTTGATTTCTGAAGATGATAGAAAGTTGGTAGCAATCCATGATTACAAAATGAAAGTCACAGATATGAATGAGTTCATAATCAAACTGAGAAAAGAGAGTTCTGCATTTTATGAGGAAATGCAAGAATTACACACGTAGCTAGGCGAGAGAGAATGACAAAATTTGGTTGTCAGAAGCAAAGAACTGTTCTCGAATCCCCATGGACTGCATGGCATTCATCTCACTGAGGCTGGATGCAACCACAGACTGGGAAATTTGCCAGCTGATGTTCACTCAGCAAGAGCTGGCTGCTCTCCAATGCTCGAGAATGAGCCTGCTTACTCTTAGCAGGGAAAGGAGGATCAAAATGAAGCATATTATAGCCCATTAAAAATCATGAAGAATATTAAAAGTCTAATTACATTTTTTAGAAAGGTTCTGATTTTTCTATTGAATAACATTTGGAGTCTGTTGTTGAATTATTTTGGGCTGTACATCCATATGGCCCAGTATGACAGATTTTTTCATCTCACAATGGAACTATGTTCTGCTGGCTTTTTACAGAGTTTGAATAAACAAGAGAATTTACCATGGAATGAATTTGAAAGAGAGGTTAGGAAACAATTCTTGCCCATATTGCTCCATACAAAACGCCAAAACGCAGTGTATACCATGACAGCACAATTAGATGAATCGCCACACCATTTCCTGTAAAACCTAAAAAGAGGTTTTTTTCACATTTTGACACTAGTTGTGACACGGACTCAGTAGAATTCAGGGCCACATTTATTAATGGTCTGCAAAAAGAGGTGCTCTTCCAGCTAGCTTGTGAATTCACTAGAGACCAGAGTTTAAAATGGATTCTCAAGCAGACGACCAAAGCCTATGACGTAATCTCACACACATGACGGTGGAAATAAGGAATCAAAACCGCAACAAAAAAAAAAGGAATTTACCACTGTAGTGTTAAAAATCAAGTCAGGAAAAAACATGCCATTGGAGACTGCTCAAATGAAGAATGACACAACACATAACCAGAAGGGTGTGGCCATGCATGGTAAGGCAGCACCATCTCAGACTGCTGTGTTTCAATCTATAGATCCCAGCCAGCCAGACACTTACATTAGTCCTTGGTATATTGGTAGTTTGCCAATGGTGGGGTTTTGCTGTGATATGGTGATATGATATGATATGATATATGATATGGCATTTATAACGCACCTATACACAAGTGTTTCAAGGCGCTATGAGGCAAGGGAGGGGAACAAAGGTAGGACAGACAAACAAACCTTCTAGGCCAGGTGTAATTCGGATGGTGCAAGTGCATGGGAAGGGGGGCAGGGAAAGTGCAGTACATGGGAAAAGATAACAATAAGTATGTAAGGCCAGCTAGTGGTAAGTGCATGGGTAAGTGCAGACATCAGGTGTCAAGGGCTGGTAGGGGGACTGTAGGGATACAAAAACAGTCCCCAAGAGTGGAGGTTGATGGGTGGGCAGTGCATGTGTGTGAAGCTGGTGGGGGGGATCTGGGCCAGAGATCAGAGGGTGTCCAGGTGGCCAGTGAGTTCAGGTTACAGCCAGGAGGTCAGCAAAGGAGAGGAGGAGAAGAAGCAGAAGCAAAGAGAAAGGTTTTGAGGTGCTTACGGAACCAGAGATGGTTCTGCTCAAGTTTCAGGGAGTTGGGAGGCTGTTCCAGAGGGCGGCACCAGCCGAAGAAAGAGATCTACCCCCAACTCATTGCTTGGAGAAGCGACTGACCCTGAGGTAGTTGGAGGCGGATGAGCGGAGAGCTCGAGAAGGAAGATATTGAGTGAGAGAGAGTTGAATGTCCCAGAAGGCCTTGTGGACAATGCAGAGGGTGTTTAACTTAATCCTTGAAGCCACTGGGAGCCAGTGTAGAGATTTCAGTTCTGGAGAGATACGGTCCCTGGGCTTGAGGCCAAGGACAAGTCTCGCAGTCCTGTTCTGTATAAGTGCAGAGGGTAGAGAGTAGAGGCAGACAGATTTAGATAGAGGCTGTTACAATAGTCCAGCCTAGAGAGGACCAGGGCTCTGGAGACAGTGAGCTTCTGGGGGAAGCAGAGAAAAGGAAGAATACCTCTGAGGAGGTGCTGCTGGTAGTGTGATTTCTTAGAGACATCAGAGATGTGAGGGGAGAAGGAGAGTGTGGAGTCGAAGATGACCCCAAGGTTTTTTGCCTTGCAGGTGGGAGAAGGAAGAGGGCCAGAGAGCTGCAGGAAAGGAGAGTGGGTGTGCCAATGAGGAGAATCTCAGTCTTACTGACAGCATTAAGGCAGAGGTCATTGGTGGCACACCATTCCTGGATAGCAGACAGACAGTCGGAGATAAGGGAAGGAAAGGAGGAGGCCGAGGGTAGCCTAAAAATGAGCTGGGTGTCATCCGCATAGCACTGAAAGTTGGGGCATAGAGCAGCGATGCGATGGGCAAGGAGTGCCAGGGATTGGTTGAACAGCCAGGGAGAGAAGTTAGACCCCTAGGGGACACCACAGGTAGAGAAAAAGATATCAGAGAGGAAGGACCCAAGTTGGACCTGAGAGGGTCGGTCCGAGAGGAAAGAAGTCAGCCATGCCAAAGCCTGACCAGTGATACCCAGGTTATCACAGAGATGGTTGAGCAGGATGGCATGGTTGACAGTGTCAAAGGCAGAAGAGAGATCAAGCAGGATGAAGACGCAAGGGGTGTTAGCATCAAGGTTGGAGAGCAGGTCTTCATGGATGTTCAGGAGAGCAGTTTCCGTGCTTCTGGCAGCTCTGAAGCCAGACTGGTGATCATGGAGACAACCAGCAGATTCAGTGTGGAGATTAAGCTGGGTGATGGCCAGTTTCTCCAGGAGCTTGCCCAGGAAGGGAGTGATGGAGATTGGGCGATAGTTAGCCGGTCAGAAGGGGTCGGCAGAGGGTTTCTTAAGAAGAGGGTGCACAGGAGAGTGCTTAAGGGGGGTTGGGAAGACTCCAGTGGCAAAGGAGTAGTTGCAGAAGTCGGCCAAAGCAGGAGCCAAGGAGTCAATGTGGTCCTTGATAGTTTTGGAGGAGCAGGGATGAACCTGTTTAGATGAGACTTTCATAGATAGGACTTGTCTAGAAACATTGTCTGCAGAGAATGGGGGATTGGCAGAGAAGGAGGGAGGAGAGGTGGCTGAAGAAGGGCACGAGGAAGAGCAGGGAGTGGTGGGAGGAAGGGGAGAGGAGGAGAGAGAGGACAGGATGTCGGGAGTTTTAGAGATGAAATGAGAAGCCACAGCCGTGCAGAGGGCCTGGGAAGGGGCATGAGAGGTAGAGAATGCAGCAGCATTGGCCAGTTCCTTGCAGATTTTAAAGAGTTCAGCCGAATTGTGCGATGCCGCAGGGACGTGGATTGGATATAAGCTCTCTTCTTAGTTACCACAGAGAGCCGGTATTGCCTTTGGAGCAGGCGGCAGGCCAGTTTGTCAGAGGATGTACACGAAGCACGCCATTTCCTCTCGGCCACCCTGGACTTGCATTTTAGGGTGACGAGGTCCAAGTCGTACCAAGTGTTACACCTGAATTTGGGCTTCAGGCGGATTCTCATGACAGGGGCAAGGATATCAAGAGTATCAGATATATCAGAGTGGAGCGTGGAGAGGGCTGTGTCAGGGTGAGAATCAGCTGAAAGGGGGGGAGGAAGGGGAGAGAAGGTGGTGGCAAAAGCCTCAACTGATACGCGCTTCATGGGTCAGATGACTGAGAAGTTGGGTGGCCGTGCTGGAAGTGGCTTGGCCTGAGGGGTAGGGAGGATGAGGTGGGAGGAGAGGAGAAAGTGATCACTCCAGGAGAGAGGAGTGGAGAGAGGGACAGAGAGGGGAAGGTTTGAGCAGATCAGGACATCTCGAGTGTGCCCGAGTGTGCCCTGCAGAGTGAGTTTGGCCAGACGGGAGAAAAGTGAGCGAGAGAGAGTCACAGAGGTCACGAAAGAGTCCAGAGGGAGGACAGGAGGCATCCAGGTGGATGTTGAAGTCTCCAAAAAGGAGGAGTTGAGTGGTTGAGGTCAGGAGTGAGGAGGAGAGGTCCACCCACTCAGAGAGGAAGGAGGAGATATGACCAGGTGGCCTATAGTTAGTAGCCACACCTCCTCCAGAGCAGTTGGGCCTGGGCATGGAGAGGATCTTGTAGCCGTCAGGTAGGAGCGTGTCAAAGCTGTTGACAGAGCTGGCTGTGAACATGTCTCGGTGAGACTGAGGACATCGAGGTCAAGTTCTTCCAGGAGGTGGCAGATATCAGAGGAGTGTTTGACAGCAGAGCGAGAGTTTAGGGTGGCAATACGTAGAAGGTTGCCATCCTTGAAGGACTTCCGAGGAGGGGTACAGATCAGAGGTATGCCCTTCAGAGGTGAAGAAGGAGCCCAAGAGGGGGCATAAAGAGAAGGTGAAGGCAAGGTAGCCAATGAGGAGGCAGAAGGGGGAGGCGAGGTAGCCACAGAAAGGGGGAAGGGACAGCAGGTGAAGAAAGGAAATTGATGAGGCGCGGGAAGCGTCTATCAAAGAGGTGAATGTTGGCCTGAGGGCCTTGGACCAAGATGGTCCCATTCAAGTAAACATTAATGATGACCTTAGAGGAAAGGAAGGAGGCCAGGAGGGCATCCCAATGGGTGCCACCATTAATGGGAGAAGAGGAGAAAGGAGAGAGCACAGAGACCATATGAAGGGTCCATTGTCAATAATGTATACTATGCCTAAGTGAATATTCTGTAACTGCGCCAGGATGCCCTAGGGCCACTCTGTGCGTTAAAAATGCATATAAATAAATAAAGAGGATGTCGGTGAGAGTTTCCTTGGAGGAGGCACTGGTGTAGGTGTCAGCCATGGGGAGGCCTGGGTTTGTGACCAGGATGTCCTTTTTAAACTTCTTCCTACCAGATTTAGTGAGGAGAGCAGGAAAGTCAATAGAGAAGCACTTAGACAAGATAAGAGAGACGGAGAGCACCATAGTGTAGGTGGGAGAGGAGAGAGGTGGAAGGGAGAAACAGGAGTAGGACACTTGAGTAGGCAGAAGACAGCTAGAGGCAAGCAAGGTGAACAATAGGACAAAAATACTACACTCGCGATTAAGAGTGTACAAGAATGCACCCTCTTAGACAGGAGAAAAACACACCTAAACTTCAGAATCCTGAATAGAGGGAGAAAGGCCTAGGTTTCACAATGCAATTTTAAATACTGAGACAGTGTGTATTATAACAGGAGAAAAACACACCTAAATTTGAGAATCCTGAATAGAGGGAGAAAGGCCTAGGTTTCACAATGCAATTTTAAATACTGAGACAGTGCGTGTTAGGTGGGTCCTAATAACACCCAAAATCAAATGTATATTGGACCTTACCAGGCATTGGGGGCGCATAGTAGTTTTAACCCTGCTATTGTGGTTTATTGCATTCAGACAGGCCCAAGATATGTAGATAGGTTTATTGAACATGGAAATCAGCAAAGAGAGCAGTATCAACCAAATAAGAGACAAATGTAACCTACAGTTCTCGCCCTTGTGTTCAGTCCTCAGATCATGCTCTCCATCTGCTCTGTCCCAGGAATTCAGGGGGAATAGAAATAAGTCTTCTGAACGAACCCAAACAGGATTGATCAATTTGAATTCAACCAATACCAGCCTAGAGCACAGAGGATTGAAGTTGGGGATCTGGACAAATTCCGTGTTTAGAGGCACAAGTGAACGTGTTGGATGAGACGATAGGAAAACTGTGTTTAGGGCATAAACAGCAGCTGAGTGAGAGTGCAGAATGTCACAAGAGTGGCATTGCACAGAGTAGCAACAAATGACTACTCAACCAGGCTTCCCACAAAGAAAGCGTAAACAACAATTATCCACCATAAAATGAACAAACTGAGTTGCCTAGCAATTTGCAATTAAGAAAACAAACAAAGGAAGTAAAAACACACACAAGAAGGGAGTGTGTTTAATTTAGAATTGATCCAAACCATTCAGATATGTGAAAATGAGAAAGGAGAAAAGAGAAATACACATGAAGAACCCAAAGAGCAAAGGCTCGGAATTTATTTTTAAAAGAACATGTAACCTGAAATGAATTAAATAGTTCAAAATAGAAAAACAAATGAAAGGGGTTTGATGTCCTGACAATTGTAATAGTGATCATATCGCCACAGAAATGAAAATGTTACATTTGTAAATGAGTACCCTGAGGAGTATTTTGCGCCACAGACGTTCCAAGAGACAGAGCTGACTGGTATGCTACAAGAGACTGGTATGTTTAAAACACAAATGTTCTGCCACAGAATGCAAATGAAGACACAAAACAGTTATGCTCCAGAGGTAAGTGAAGAAAATCAAAATAACTTGAAAAAGCAGAAAAGGAATGGGGTGAGAATACAGTTGTCCTGATATAAAAAAGGGTGCTATTAGTATTGTAGAGGAGCAGACATACATATCCGCAGGAGACCCTACCACCTACCTTCCCTCTATTGGAGCCATGTGACCATGCCTTGTCTAACCTCAGCTACTGTACCAATAGTACAGCGAGCATATGGAAGATGGTATCCATTAAGACGACCAAATTGAATGTGCCCTCGAGTTGATGACATCCTGCAGGAGGAACTCCCTGAAGGAATATGAGAAAGAGCTAAGGAAATGTACTGATGATGTCATAAGAATGTGTGGACGACGTCCTGAGATACTGAATGAAGATGATGTATGAATCCTAGAGGAGAAATGACCAAGTAAAGATTCAAGTGAACCTTAAAGTGTAAAAAACGAAGATTGCATGGTAAAAAGTGCAGGATAGAACCAATGTATAAAGAATGAATATACGCTGAAACGCAAGATAGATCAAGTCATCGTATAGACTAGCTACAAGTAGTAAATAGAATGCAGGTGAATCCGCCATTGTACAGAAACTGGACATTGGTCTCATGAAATAATAAGCCAAAGAATCATTAAGGAAGAATGAAAGGCTGTGTTGCAGTAGAATGGCAAGTTAGTGGAGCTACGTTGGGAGGCTGCCTGGCCTGAATTCAAGAACAGAGAAATCGAAATCTGCTATCTACTCTGAAGAAGAACATGTGTGCGGAGGATGAATCATCTCATGTTAAGGTGCAAGAAAGAACACAAAGGATGCCAATTCTTAATTTGTTTAAAGCATTTACAAGCTTGCAGAATGAACAGAATTGTGGTCTCTTGTTACATGAGTCAAGGATGGAAATACGGTTTGAACTTGGAGCTCCAGACACAATGGCGAGTGCCCTCACTCCCGTTGCATTCCCAGGGCGAGAATACTCTGCAAGGCCAAGTACAAAGAGAATATCATGGCAGAAGGCATCGGTGATGAGAGATGCTGGGCTAATTGGTTGGTAGGGCAGCTTCATGTTCTATCTACTTGCACCAGGGTCTTGGCTTATGTACTGCTAATTGAATCGAATGTTCCAGACATGCCACAAGCGTGCCAAACCAATTGTATTTGTCCATATAATGAAGGAGCTTGTAGCTTAACAAACCAATGAAACACTGTTTAACTGATTTTTCTTAAATGATATGTATGAAGAGGTAGCCATAAGTTGTCCACCTGATATATAAATTAATAAATCAGCAACTTGCCTTCCTCTTGAGTTTGTCTGCTTATTTGGACTCAGAATTATTCTGGTGTAAATACATCAAGCCATGTATGCACATACCAAGGGTCATACGCTCATTGGCAAAGCTCCAAATTAATTCTCAAGACAGAAAAATAAACAGAAATATTCAAAAAGAGAAGAGCAAAAGGGGGGTTGGGGTAAAATGGAATTTCAAATGCCTCATTGCTTAGCAAGAAGTCAGGCATGCCTAGAGAATAAAAGCCCTGAGATTAGCATAGCACCAATATAAACTTCCTGTGCATACTTGAAGAATGTGAAGACATGTGCCTGTTACCATTGAAGAGAAATGCAATGTTTTTGCAATGATGGATACAGGCGCAGAGTTAACTGTAATGTCAAAGAAAGTGTTGGACAGCAAAAATGAAGAAAACTGCCACAAGACATGTTGAAATTGAAAAAGGCAAAAGGCTGGCTTTAGTAAAAGCTGGTCGAGCGGCGACTCCTCTGTAGGCCTAGTTCATTGGATTGGCTGTTCTTTTTAAATGCTATCTGTAATTATAAACTGATTCGTCGTGTCTTGTAAGAAAAGCGGATATAGCCAGAAACCGCTAATGATTACTATAGTATAGTGACATCTCAAGACTGTGCCAAATGAGGGTTAGCACAAAAACGTAATTATTTAGCATCATTTCATTTTATTTTCTGGTGCCCTTAAGCTGACACGTGTTTCAGCTGATTCCAGTCTTTCTCAAAACAGGGCATAGTCTACGGTTTTTCAGTTTCCCTAGTTCATTCAATGTACATGAGCACATATTATGTATCCATAACATAACAGTAAAACATATTAAGCATGTGTTACAAGTCATGAGATTACAAAAAACAATATGGTTTGTTATGTACAATTCATAATAACCATGGATCAACCATAACATAAGGACAGAAAATGTGGGGTTAGTAAAGGGGAGGATTGTTGGGAGAAAGAGAGGAGAAAACCGTGTATTGAAATGTTAGTTGGTGATTGCACTCAAAAAGATAATGTCATTAGAAAAACCTAAAAGTGGTTTTCAGATGAAACATTGGGAGTGTGCTTACCAAGGTTTTTCAGTTTCATATGTCATGGGTTAGAGCCCTCATTTCCTATAAATAATAATAGGCTACCCATTAATGCGATCGAAAATTACATTGAGCGAATAAGTAGCAAATAGCCTTGTTTTTTCAATAAGATATTGCGCGCAATGCAAATAAATCGTATATTGCATTCATCGGTGTACGCTCTTTGTGATAGTTTCAGGCTGCATTAATGCATGTGGGTGCTTCCCTTGCAATACTGGCAGTGTAGCCACTAGAGCTGTGGCTGATTTCAAGCCGCTCCCTCAAACGTATCTATCTATGGCTTCGAAACCGTACTTGCTAACGCCGTGTTTTTTTGATATCATTGAATAGTGGATTTGGTTACAAATACTTAAAAATAGCAGCTTACCGTGCTTCTGATGCATACTCTGATGTGCATCGGCTCTTTTTGTTCGGGAGCCCGGCGCCATGGTTGCAATTGTATGGTTCGGTTACCCTGGTTACCGAATGCAAGGTTGCCTCATTGCCAATGCAATGTGTCATGTTGTCAGTAGTCCTTTTTCATTTTTGCTTACTCGGTTTATCGACGCCTCCATCTTAAGCCAAAGTATGTGTATGTATACGTGCACCTAATCTTGTTGCGTGATTGATCAACTGTGAATTAAATTGATTGTGAAAAAGTCAAAGTTATATTATTTAAAAAGCAAAAAAGTCTGGATATGAATTGAATGATTTGAATTTGAATCACCTTTATTTAAAGTGAAGGGAATGCTTGAAAGTGTTGTACGACCCCCCTTAATTTTTTCTAGGTTCTATGTAAAAAAACTGATACATCTTTAACTCAAGTTTTTATAAAAAACCGGCTGACAAAAATTGTGGTGATACTTACATCTTGTTCCATGATCAGATGTGTACGTGTGCACTATGTGTGAAAAGTAGCTGAAATGTAAACAGATTGGACAGGGAAATAACAAGAAAAAACCTAACACTACATATGCCTGAAAATCTTATACAGGTGTGTTATCACAGTAGTTATGTTCTCAATTTGAGTCTTGCTATGTAACATTATACATAACTGATATTTTCAAAGGAAAGAGATCATCTCATTGTCCGAGTTCAACCCTGTCACAGCAGTATTAAAAAAACAAATGATTCTTGCTACAGCTTGTCGTAATCTTAGAAGTCTGTCGTCCCCTCTACTAGATTGAGGAATTTGATGCAATCCTAGGAATCTTATTGCTGTTTTTTACATCATTTTGCCGCAAGTAAATGGAGGATAGAGCAATTTAGAATATTTGTTGTGTTATATGTTTTATTATGTGTCTGTAGATGTATGCTATATGAGGTAAGAATGTGATGTGTTATTTGTTGTTTCTTAAGTTTAAAACAAAACTATTTTTTTAAGGATTTTCTTTACATGTGCCAAAGGATCCTTATGTGACTTTTAAACAAACAATGTGTTTTTGTCACAATTGCCATAGAAACAGTGCCCTATGTTTGCCACCCATGCTAAGCTGTGGGCTGTGTTTTGGTTTCAGAATAGACAGCAGTTGTTTTGTTGATTGTGAGCATTCTTGAGTGCGCACAGTTTGTGTTCAGGCTTTGTTTCCTTTCATGTTAAAATTAAATAGCTCTGCTTAAGCCTATGTACACGGTGGAAACTGCAGTCTGCCTTAAATGAAGCTAGCTTGTGAGGCGTGTTTCAATAAATAATAGAATTACATTCCTCTGATTGGTAAGAAGACAGCTTTAATAAATATATGTAACCTGAAATTAGCTTTGCTTGCAGGGAAAGAGATTTTGTATGCAAACAGTTCAGTTAAAATGCAAATATAAAATACTTCTGCCTGCTGTGCAGACTACAAGCAGATGGGCAAGAGGCATGGCAGATTAAAGATAACAGCTAAAAGTCTTTAGTAGAAGACACGAAGTGGAGGGGGGGCTCAGCGGAAGAGCACAATCTCAAAGTAGCTCAGCTGGTCAAAGCATTGATCGCTAAGTATCCCACATTGATTGCAGTAATGTGCATTTAGAGTGCAGAAGGGGAGTTTGTGTAAGAAATGTTAGTAAGGGCGGGATAAATGACAGATGAATATTTATGGAGAAGCTTAGAGAAATGATATGAAGAGTTTGGATTTATAGGAAGCTAGGTTGAGCTGTGCTGAAAGTATCAGAAAGAAAACATGGTTTTAATGTTGCCTTTGCAATGATGATAGTAATACTTATGTAAAGTGCTTTGAATTAAGGAGCTATGTGATACAGTTATGCTGAAGAATAATGCAAAGAAAAGTGCAGCTCGGTTTAACGTAGCAGCTATGAGTTGATAATATGGACATGAAAATAAGATTAATTTGAAACAATGGTTTGAGGAAAAAAATATATATTATCAGAATGACACAGAGAGGGTGTATATAAGTAGATATTGGATTTTAATGAGGTGGGAAGTGGTTGGTGTAGATGAATATGTGTATCATACATATTTTGTGAATAATAAGAAAAAAATGGGTTAATTGAACATGATGAATCCCTTTTTGAATTGTGTGATCTGAGGCACATGCAAAATGTATATGCGGAAAAAAGGTTGACAAATATAGAATTTTAACTATAAAAGGTAAGAATGAGTAGGGCTAGAAATGATATAGGTGGGCAGGCATATAATTAGTGTGCATTGTGAGTAAAGACACATTTTTAAGATTTATAATATTTAGGTTTTTTAAAAATAATATGTTGTATATAGTAGTAAATGATTTTGGATTGACTTGGCAGCAGAGAAACTATGTGATTATAGAGTTTGAAAGACTGTATTGTTAAATGTTTTAAGTGAACAGGGGCCTAATGCCACTCTCATCGAAAAAATATTTAAGAACCAGAACTCAATGAACAGACTTTCTTTTTTAAGGGTGTTTATGAGATATATCAGTAATAATGGTGTTTCATTAGTAGAAGAGGCCAGTTTTGTTTCATCTATTCATCTAACAACACCAGTTGAAGAAATGTAAGATTGGGTAGATTTTGAAGAGAAAATATGTTTGATATTTGTTAAATGTTACGGTGAAGTGATGTGCTGGCGGAGCACTTGATTGGAATATATGGGATTGTGGGGTGGGTAAGCCCTTGGTTTTGATTTGGTGAGTGTCTATATATGTTTTTAATTTTATTTTTGTATTGGCTTAAAATGTGTTCATAACTAACCATATTTTTACCAAATTTATTCACACTTGCATTTGTCCCTATTCATTATCCATACATGGATTGGAGCGATCCCATTAAATGATTAGTTATTTTGGATTTTAAGGAGTTACGCCAGATACGTTATTTTTTACGGTCTTGATCATAGACTTTGTATTAGCACACACAAGAGCATCCCTGATTTTTTAAGCAGTATAGGTATTCTTATTAGTAATAAGTGGGGCATCTTTAAAAGGCATGTACTATAAGCATGCATACATAGATGAGAGAGAGAGAGAGACAATGGAAAGAAATCATTATTAAAGTTGATGCACATTATTCAAAAATAATCTGAAAATAGGAAATGTGCATTGCCCAATGGTTTTCCAACCTATAATGAATGAGCACAGTGATGTGCCTCACACCCTTGTGATAAGCAATATGGAAATGAGTGCAACAAATGGAAGAGCTCTAAGAAGTTTCTGAGTACTATCAAAAGGAAGAGCAGATGCACACAGTTTATTTTATAGAATTTTAAACAATAAGGTGGCAGGGAAGTACGTCAGCAGAGGGGAATGGGAAAGTGATTGAAGAAAGAGAAAACAAGAAATGATGATAAGAAAGGAAACAGGCATGGGAAAAGCAGGAATGAGACAATGATTGCAATGAAGGCACAGGAAAGTGCTACAAACAACCAGACAGTGGGAATATTGGCAACTAAGATTAGAAAGATGGGGGACAGCATCTCCCCCACTGTACAGAAGCAACACAAAATATGCCTAAAATCACACATGGTGCTAGGCATGCTCTGAGAATAAAAATACAATTAAGAATGAACATTACATAACAGAGAAGGTTAATGTAATAAAAAGGGATACCAGATCATGCATGACAAATGATAAGCACTTTTTGCAGTAACACATTATTAAATGTGCTTGCATTGACACAAATATGTGTATTCAGAATGGGGGAAGTAACAGTAATGAGAGAGAGAGAACTCTCACTAGCATCAATATTGAAATTATATACACTATTGAATAGGAGAGCATGATCTTTTTAAACCATTATTATATTTTTTGTAGCATATTAATTAATATATTGAGAGATTTGAGTAAGTGACTAGGAGATAACATGCACTATTCTAGGGATTAATTATATAAATACACAAGACGTCACATTAGTATTTTAAGGCCTGGAAATATAAAGGAGTGTGCCGTTAGGTCAAAGAAGCATTTTTTTGGAGCACACTCCCTGATTAGTATGGTTTTCAAGAATAAAGAGCTGATTATTAAGATTACTTATAGGGTTTATATTTAGATAAAGCATATTCACGGATGAGAGAGAAGGACCAATGAGTGCAAGCAGGCTAGGAGTTACACAATTGAGGGAATAACACAGAAGGACAGGTTTATTAGAATGACTGAATAGAAGGTGAATTTTGAGATATGGAAAGAGAAGGCCTTATGCACAAGATTTGGAAAAATATAGGGATAACTAGGTTAAAGTTTTGTTATGTTAGGGCCATAAAGAGAGGGTGGCGACACACACATATACACCACCTCCCACAACAGTAGATATTATTTTTACAATGCAAGTACAGCTCCAACTGAAGTAACAATAACCCCATGTTTTGGTAAAGAAAACAACAAACAAAGGAATATAGAGTGCATATTATTTTTGTAGTATGTGGGGAGCATTTTTAAAATCATAGGGGAGGTATTAAAAGATATAAAAAGATACACAGTAGCATCTAACTGTGAGGGCCAAGCATGAGGTGTTATGAGGAAAAACATAATAAGAGAACTTCTGCCAGGGTAAACAACATACGAGCGTAGGTAACAACATTAGTTTATATATGTATATATGTGTTTATTTAAAAATGTTGAATCATATTATAGATAAAATGGTGTCATTTTTGCAGCACAGGATGATTGTCTATGTAGCCTTAGTGGAGTATAGTGATACAATTAGAAGAAATATTATGAGAAAAGGTAAGTACTAGTGGATTAATAGAGAGAGAGAGAAAAGGTAGGTACCAAAGGACACAAAAAGTGTATGGATCTCATCATTGATCATTATTAGAAGAACGAGAACCCAGGTGAGTACAAGGGAAAGGTAGTGAGGGACACAGCGGTTTTAAACTGATAGTATTTTTCCCAAAAAGGTGTAGCAGGTGTAGGCAAATAATAGTACATATATGCAAGTATGGCCATATCTAGTGAAGAAAGCAAACACAACACATGGATATAAGAAGGTAGAGTAACTTTTTTTATGATTATGTCAATATAAAATGGTAAAAAAGTATGTATGTTTAAAATGTATTTTGATATATTTTTGTTTTAATAAAGGAACAAAAGAATAGTACCATATGAAAACGAAGTAATGGCCAAACATTGTATGCATATATGCCACATGTGTCTGGACTTAATAGGACATGCGCTAATTTCCAGCTTGATGCATAGGTATATTAGGGTAGGAAGGCCCACAAAAGTGTTAATTGTGTCTCAACACAAGAGACACAGCAAAGAAAGAAAAGGCTGCAGTCCCATGCTAGCAGAAGAAGGTTTACAAAGTCACAGAGAAGATTTTCCACACGATGAAGAAAACTAAAAGCAGGTATGCCAATAACTTTATATAAAATGGATAAAAGCAGAGTGCACAAAAGTCTCTAATATAAAAAATATATATAAAGACACAACCCACCTGCCAATGGACATAAGGAGGTGTCCGCAGCATCATCATATAAAGGAAATGCACAAGTGATAAGGCCAAGTGCCCTCTTTGCAGAAGGAGAAAAAAGGCATATTTTAAGGAAATACAATTTTTTTGTTTGCTTATCATTACTTTCTGTCTCCATTTTGATTTCTGCAGGAAGATAAGGACAGTTTTTACACATTGATTCACCAAGAAGAAGGAGGAAGAGCGGCTGAAGAAGAAATCTTTTTTGTTCATGTTTTGCTGAATTTTGTCATGCTGTCTATTCCGTCTTTTATTATTTTTTTATTATAAAAAAGGGGACAATTTAACCCCAGTAGTATGACATAATTAGTTGCTATGAGCTCTCTCAAGCATAGGGAAGAAATGTTTTCTTTTTTAATGAAAAGTGGAGTTTGGAGATGCTGGAGTTTAGCACGGCATTAAGAAGGACAAAATGAGGTGTGAGCCTGTGAATAGGTAGGGCAAGTGAGGGTAAAACAACATATGTGTGTGATTTTGGTCCCACGTCACAGGCACACCAAGGTATAAGCACAAATTAACATAGGTGACACTAAGGTATGCACGAGGGAGAAAATGCAGCCATTCAATTAAAGTAAAGAAGAGGGAATTTAGTAGCAAGTGTTTTAGGAGTTAGGAGTGGTTTAAAGAAAAAGAAGCATGGAAGTAGTAATGTTTAGAGTTTGGGAGGAAGTATTGATGACAAAATGCACTTATTTATCAAGAAACAGACCTGTTTATTTGGTATTTGAGATGAACAGGGAGCACCTGCACTCCAAGTGATCTCAGGAACCAAACATGCAAGCAGGGAGAAAAGCTCTAATTGTCATGCAAAAAATGTCAAATGCCCCCTCGACAGACTATTTTATTCAAAAAGACAATGGGCCTCATTACGAGTATGGAGGTAGCCATGCCCTTAATAGGGGCATGGCTGCCTCCATACCGGGTTCCAGTACTGGGTTCCTCCAATGAGGACTTACCGGGCTATTCCAACCATGGAGGACCCAGTAAATCCTCATTGGAAAAACCCATCCCCATTCCCATTTGAGGCCCCATAGGGTCAATGGGAATGGGGAGGGAGCTAATAACGGGCCCGTTTTACCAGATGCCTGTTCCGGGTCCCGCTAGGGGACCTCGTAATCAGGCATCCCGTAATGAACAGTGCCGGTCCCGTACTGGCACCCTTCATTACGGGAGCGCCATCGCCGTAATGTGGCCCAATGCATCCTAAACCATGGCCTATGAACTAAGAGGCCCTTGAACTTGCTGCAAAGCAGCCAAAAGACAAAATAAACGATAAATGGACTAATGAAAGGTCTGTGAACTTGGAATAAAGAAAATAAAGAATCGAGAGGAAGATGCGCAGATGTAAGATAAACAAGATGATGGCCAGGAAAAGAACTTTAAGCAGGTGGCGAATGGGACAGGGACAAAGGGAAGCGTCATGGGATGGGAGAAAAAAATATATACACGTGAAAATGTTTAATGAACTAATTCGGAGATGAAGAAAGAGGAGGGACAGTCAACAAAATGGGCTGGTGGTTCCCCTCAAGGAATACAAATGAGATTTAATGATATCTCCCGATTCTCCTAGTGGCAGATGTCACTCGTTGTGTATGTAAATTCATCTTTAATTGGGAAACAGGGGTGTGACCAAGATGGAAGTAAACAATGTTATCTTTGGGGATATGTATATATATATATATATATATATATATATATATATATATATATACAAATAATAAAAGAGGGCAATAATGACACACCTTTCACAAAAAGGGTACCTATATAATATATGATGAGAATACAATATGATTAGAGACATTATTGGTTGTTTAGGAGCATCTTTCATTACACCTCCCATGTTGAGAGCATTGAGTTGAGGGGGGAGCTAGGGATGCAAAGGTACACTGCATGCAGGGTAGGGTAAACACAAGGTCCGAGGTTAAATAGTTGTCAAATATATTGGCCACGGGAGGAATGTAGAGGAGGAGCCTACTCCCCTCTCTTTTTGGCCAACAGGTAAATATGGTAGTTAGGGCCAATACACCTCTCTTCTGTCCACCATCTTAAAAATCAGGAGTATTGTCTATTTAGGCAGTTAAGCTGCCCTTATTCAAGGAAATGTACATTTTAAATAGCTAACACTGCACACACTTCTTTAGGGTAGCATAGGACATATAAAGTTTTAGAATCATATATGCATTTTAAAAAAGTGCTTTAAACACAGACATTTAGTGCTGTGTCCATAAAAGGGAGTGCATTGGACAGACGCCAGTATGAGGTGATAGTTTAAATGGTAGAAATATACCATTTCAAACAGTGGTGTTGAAAGGTTTTCTATAAATACAATTTGGCAGAAGTTGAGAGCAGATAAGCAGAGCAAGATGGCCTTGACCAGAATGTACTACAATACAGAAGACGTGTGTGTTTTCTTGAAATTGTTTTGTCCAGTTTAAAGGTTGCAATACATGCCTTGTGATTTCAGAACAATGGAAAACCCCAGGTCATCATAGGAAGCCATGTATTTCAGGAAGTGTTTATGTTTAGTGGGATACAAGTGGTGTATTGACGTTTAGAAAAATGACCAATTAGACTTTGTAAAAAAATGTGAGGTACAGATTAGCATAAACTTATTGTGTAATCCTGTAATTTCTATAAAAATGCATTTGAAAGGGACAGGTTTTAAGCACTTGCCTAACCAACTGAAAAACAATAGCTTGTGTTAACTGCTTCCAGTTGACTCATGATAAAACCTTTGCTGTTTGCGGGAGTCTTTTGAGAAAACCTTTATTGAATTATGATTGGACCAGTGCCTCCCTTATCACTGTGCTTCCTGCACACCGTCCTTTCCTGTTGTGCACTCCTGCACCTTCTTTCCACCTTTCTGTGCCTCTTGCACACTTCTCTTTACTTTTCACTATGCTCACTTGCACTTTCATTTTCTCACTATGCTCTCTTGCACCTTCATTTTCCTGTGGAAGTGCCTCTTGCACTCTCTGTTTTTCTTTTGGGTCACTTGCACCCTCTCTTTTCCTTACCACTGTGACTTTGCTGTCTCTCTCGGTTTTGGGTCACTTGCACCCCTCTCCTTACTTTCGCGTGTCTTCGAGCTACTCAAGACTCTTTTCGCACCACCAGCACACTTTACTATCTTGCATTATTTCTGTGCCTCTCTCACACCTTTTCTGTCACTCCGCTTTGCTTTCTTTCACCGCTTTCCAGCTTTCACTTGCTTTGCTTTGACCTTTCTCTTGATTCACTTTGCTTTCTTTCACTGCTTTCCAGCTTTCCACAACTCTCCCGCTCCAGCCACCTGCATGCTACTGAGTTTCTCTTATCCTCATGACACTCACCAACGGTAGCGTGGCACAGTCAAGCAGTTCAAATGGGTTTGGGTCGATGTCAGGGTCTTACCACCTGCCTCACAGACATCCTTGGGTCACACACGCATCCCAGGGGAATGAGCATTGGCCTAAACAAGCCTTATAGACTGCCTTCCGTCCCGCTTTGGGCTGCCTCAAGACACAGATCCCTCACCACGCTGCAGCCCCTCACATACACCAGGCCAGCATCTCAGCGTCCCGCACTCCACCAGTCTTTCTGGGCTCCTCTTCTTGCAGCCTTCTGCTTCTATGCCTCCTGGTTCCATCCAGCAACCCCAGCTCACGCAATGCTTCTGGCAGAACCACGATTTTTCTACTGTGGGTGAGGAGAAGGGTGCCGTCTGTCTTGTGACCTGTGTTTGCTGCCTGGGATCAGTTATGATTTTTGGCCATGCCCACTTGAGGTCATTGCAGGTGGAGTAAGAGGTGGGGCACTACAAAATCTGGAACCATCAGCACTTGCAGCAAAGCCTGTGAGGAGAAGGGTGCTGACTGTCTTATGGCTGTCCGATCTTGTTACAGTTTATGTCTGTGGAATGAACTATATTTAATGGAGGGAGGTTTTAACATTCTATATTTAATGCGATTTTTTATGTCAGTGAAAGTACACATTTCTTACCACACATGTTTTTTATTTAATACTATTGCCTGGAATGCCTTAGAAATGCATGAAGACTTTGAAAGAAGGAAAAGCAGATGGGAGTGTAATTGTGTGAGGGATCTGTGTATGTTAGGTGGTTTTTTAGCTACAATCAAATACATAACGGAAATTACATGCACTTTCATAGAGATGTGTCAGAGGAAATGGGAACATTTTAAAGTGTTATTAGCAAGACCAGAAACAATGTTACATGAGAGAGTCCATAATTATTGTTCCTCCATTTGAAAAACAGTTTAAGAGTGTGGAACTAATGGATATTAGTCTTTGTCTAAATGGCTAAGTACTATTGTTATAGAGGTTATTAATCCCACTTATTGGAATTGTACATGTATTTCTGATTTCTGCCTTTTAGAAATGTATCAAATATTTTCATGGTAAATTTTTTATGGATGTTAAATTGATGTATCTATTATGGATTTTATTATCTGAAATAAAGAATCAACTACTACTACTGTAGGTGAGAGTCAATTGAAGTCAGTTGTGCACAGTTGGGGAAACGTACCTGACCTTGACTGACTCTACTAGTGGGACAATTCAAAGGTGTTAAGATGGTAAATCTCAATTTGTATCCCTATGTTGTTTCTTTGGGCAATCCTCATTGCTCCCGATTGCCTCTTCTTCATCCCAGTACCTAATAGAAATGGGGAGATGGGGTGTGATTGGAATTACCCCATTAAGGCTGAGAGAGAGTTAGTGTATAATTGAGAAAGGGGGAATACCATGCCTCACCCAGGGGTATTCACCTCCCAATCCCCTGTTACTCTCCACTCAGGTGATCCTCCCTCAATTGTCCACCCCCAGGATCGGGATCCAAAAGCGATGGCCCTTGCCTGGCCACCTGAATGGAAGATCCCAGGGGGTAGGTGGGTGAATACCATAAAGTTTCTCACAACACCCTGCTTTGAAGTTGGTTTGGGGGTCCATCAGGGATGTGTTCTGACCAGGGCCACTTCAGCCTGTATAACAATGGTCTACAAGATGCCCTGGTGGACTCCCAGGCAGATTTCCCGAGGTTGGGTGGTAGGGCTTTCCCAACCTTAGGCTACGCTGATGATATGGTTTCGATAGCCAGAACTCCAAATGCCCTTCAGAAATTGATCATTGTCAATTATTCAGTGGCAGTAACGGGTAAAGCCCATCTCTGTCAAAAACAATTGAAGATGGCCCAATACTTGGGTGGGCTTTCTTGCTTTATGGCTCGGTGCCAGGGTCAACCGTTAGATCTAATATTGAAAGTCTATGGCACTAAAACAAAGGCTGCTGTTCTTTATGGAGACCCCCCTTTGGGGCTGCATGAAAATGTCTGATCTACAGACACAGGAAAATACATTTTTTAAGTGGCTTCTTGGACTTCCATTGTCCGCTCCCAATACGCTGTGCACAAGGAACTGTGAGTGAGCTTTTTAGAGGACGAGTGGACGCTGGAACCGATTCTCTTCTGGCTACGTCTCTGGTCAAACGAGAAGGAAAGTTTAACACATTTTATTATCCAGTCCTTATTGGCCAGGGACAATTAGCAGAACATTCCTTGGTTTTCTTTTATAAGTAATATGTTTAACTGAAAATAATATTTCCGCACTTTTCATCCCAAGCACGTTGCCCCTTGCGCATTTACAATATTGTAAGTGCATGTTTACAGCTGCAGTTAATGAGAAAAGGGAATGTAAGGAGATATTCATCCCATCGAACAGAGCCCTAGCTGCCATTAGTCTGGTAGGTCTTATTCAGCCATATCTTCTCTTGAGTCTGAATCTGATTACCCGTGCCCGGTTTAACAGCCTGCTGTTCAGGGGAAACACCAGCTGGACGGGCTTTTCTGATTTAGCGAGCTGTCCAGTGTGCAGAGATATTGTGGAAGACATATACCATTTCATTTTGTTTTGTCCCGTTTATAAGGACATTAGAAAGTATTATTTCCCCATATGTTACCTGGGCCTTGCTGTCCTTTTTAAAAAGAGCCACGTATCTCAGTATGAATTGTATTTTTAGTGCTTTGCTTATTTGCATTGAAATGGTCTTGCTTGTAATGTGCTTTATAATGGTATCGCTGTTATGTGCTAATGTGAACAATTTAAATTTTTACAAAATTGTATTATTGTGTTGTTTAATGGATGCGCTCATCCAAATAAACTTATTGAATGAAAGAAAGAGAATGCACATGTGCATACTGTCAGTTTTGTATAGGTCTCCTGTGCATATATCAAAGTGAGGACTAACTTTGATCTCAATTTAGATATGTATATGAGTTGTATCATGTACACATTGTGATGAATCAAAGGAGTTTTTTTTTACGTCTCCCCAAATGGGAGCCACACTTAACACCCCCTATTGGTAATTGGACATTGAAAGTGGCATCCCTCTGGGGGAGACCCCCAGCCATTGATAGGTGAGAAGAAAATCCAAAAAAGGGGGAAACAAGTCACCATCCTTTTCCATCCAACCCCTAAGACCTTTATTGGCTATGTGGGAACTGAAATGCATAATACTCCTAACTCCCATTTGTAATGACTTGTTTGGTTTCTGACCCCTACTATCCTCAGTCCTCCTCTGAGAGAATGAAAAAGCAAATGTTCCAGCCCCCTGGATGAGCATCAGTTAAAGAGCACTCAGAAGCAGTGTGTAGGCAAGCTGTGCAGCTCAAGGGAGCCAAATGCTTGCTAGAGATGTGGCCGGACAGAGAGAGACTATGCCAGCAGTATAGCTGGTGGTCTACAATGTGAGACTGCAGAGGCATCAGCCGAGCAAGTAGCTGGAAGGGCCTGGCTCGGTGAAGCTGAAGCAAACGACAACCAGTGGAAATGCAGAGTGGCTGGCCAGAAAAGAAGCCACACCCACAACCCTGTGTGAAGCAAGCGAGAGACGAAAGAGGACAGGACAGCGACCAGCGCAGAAGCGAGTTGATGAGTTGCATAAGCAGCACTGTGTCAGACAGACATGATGCCCCTTCCAAGAAGCACTGCACAGCAGAGGAAGGTGCACAGTGGCTGCAGGGAACTGGGAGGTGGGCGGCAGGCAGTGAAGTCACAAAGAGGAAGAAGAACCCCAGAGTGAGGAGAACACAGAGAAACCCCAAGGTGGGGAGAGCACAGAGAGACTATGGAATGAGAGAGATATAAGAAGCCCCAGAGTGAGGAGTGAGAGTGAGCCAAAGACAAGTAACGCACATACTGCATGCATGGGCTAAAATGTTTGTTCATGCCACACGCTGCAACGGTTTGTGTATTGTTGTTCAGGTTCCCAATCCAACCTACTCTCTTTAAATTAACAGACTCTTCCCTACACTCACTCAAAGACTCACTCACACACCCACCTTCTTAATGATTTTTACTCTGATACCTAGTTTTACTCAATCACACATACCACAAGTTATAGATCTAACTTATCACATCACTCTTATTCATCTGACAATTCATCCGCCCTCACTATCAGAGAAGAATGTTTTAAACGCTCATTCAGGGGCATACAGGGCTGGTAGCATCCCACCAGCATGAGCCTCAGCAAGGGCTCAGGCCTTTTACTTGCCCGACATGCTGTGAACAAAGAGGTGATCACTACTCATACCTCATGGCTCCCTCTAGTGAGCAAATAGTTTAAATGTATTTTTGTTGTTGGAAGATTGGCTCTGCAGGTATTGCCCATGGCCTCCTTCATGGGAAATAGAAAAGGGACCAAGCCTGTTTTCTATCTCTATGGGAGAGGCGTGGACGGTCAGCGAGTAGAGCTAGATGGAAGAGGCCCCAGGGTAAGTTGCATGGCATGTAGTGGGTTGGAAGTGCAAGATAGCATGTGGGATAAGTGTGCTCTGCAACTGATGGGGAGTAAATAGATGGAGAGCTGAGGAGAGAAAAAAATGGTGACATCAGTGAACGATATTGTGTGCCTAGTAGAATGCAGGGAGTCACTGGCCTATTCTGTCCACTTTCCCAGCCATCTTATTGGCAGAGCACATTCACCCGGGTGCCCCCCAAAAAAACGCGTTGGACTACTGTATTCATATGGTTGTCATAAACAGACACACATAAATGGAACACACATCCACTAATTTATCAAATGACAAACCCATCTGCTCACTTATCCATCTACCCACACATCCACCTTCTAACCTCGCGTTCTTCCACTCGGCCACATATCCACTCGCTTATCATCTCAGTCTCCGTCCGTCCATCCAACCATTCATCCCTCACTCCCACGTTCTTGGAAAAATGATAAAAACAATCCATCAATCTATCCATCCACTCCCCTCCCCCGTGTTCCCTAAATGATCCTCTCACTCTTCCATTCATGTAGCTATTCACCCATTAATGTATCCTCTCACTCTCGTATCAACATACACACACACCCACTCGACTATTCACCCAGCCATTCCCCCATCAATGGATAGCCTGCAGTATTACAAGGCATGAAACTGGACAGTAATGATTCCAGTCTGCAGGGTTGAATGAATGAACCCGGGAATTTTAGAGAACTTCACTGCAGGACTGCCAATGCTTTCAATAAGGCAAACCAAACAGTATGTGTCTGCAAGACTTTACTACTAGGAATGGAACAGTGCAATACAGTCAATAACTTCAATTGTCAACGGCTATTCTCAAAGTTGTATTTGTGTGTGTGCGTTTGTGTGTGTGTGTGTGTGTTTGTCTGTGTGTGGGGGTGTGAGCATGTGTGAGAGACTCATGGAGCACAGGTTCAAACGAGGGTATCAAAGGTTCAAAAGAGATAGATATTAACACCAATGAAAACTTTCATATTTCAATTCCATGTGTGCTGTATGTTCAGTCAGTATAGCATTCCTGTTACTCTTTACACTTTCCATCATGACTTTTCATCATGGGCTGTGACCCTAAAGAGCTACTTCATCAGTTGAAAAGGTTCAAGCCGATCTAAAAAAAGGGGGCTCGACCCGGCTCGAAAGAGTGGAACAATTTGGATCCGAGGCTCGAAATTGTTTGAAACATTTAGACTCGAATTCACAGCCATTCATATAGATATGTGTATTTAATGGTCTGATCTGGCTTGAATGCAGCTCTTTGGTAATACTGAATTCCAGAATGCTGGACCAGTATCTTTTCAGTATTAATTGTAGCTGAGGAAAAGATACAAGAGGGATATACAATGTAATCCAAAATATAAAAGGTGCAGTGGATACGATTTTTTTTAATTTGCATTCAATTTTAGAAGTGCAGAGAACACCTTATCTACAAAGGTGAACTGCTCATTCCAGGGGGGCTGTGCTTCAGTGCAAATAATGCGCTTGTTTGCCCTCTCACATGCATTAGCTCCCGGCACTTATGCATAACCGGCTCCCAGCACCCTGTGTAAATTTTACAGTAACGGACCCTTGAAATGTAAAATAAAAAGCATTTCTATTCCTATTTGAAAATAGAAACGCAAGAGCGACAGTAGCGGTTTACACCAGCATATTGCACTGGTTCAATTTATGTCTGCTATTTTGCCAAAGTGAAACTTTTCTCATAGGAAAATTGCTTGTATGCTGTCATTCGTTTTAAATGTTTTGTCATTGAAATTCTACCTATAATTAGGATGATGAAAATTGTTTTGTGTACTAATTTTGTATGAAATATTTGAAAGGTTGAAACTCAGCCAAACAAATAAAAAATAATAAAAACAAAAAGGTTTACACCAGTGCTGTTCAATTAAAAAAGAAAATGGACAGCTTTGTCATGCATTGTGCAGTATTGCCCCTTCATCTGTGTAAATGCGTCATCACTTGCATCAAAAATAATTAGACAATCCGACCTATTTTTTCTGAAAATCCACATGGCTATTACATTGTTTTTTAACCCAATTCATGACATAGAGACCTATGGCTCGAATTGTGTCGAATTCATTTGCGCTGAACCAGACATGCACCGACTCGGCTCACCATTTATCTCTCTGGAGGCTTGAATTACTTGAGCGTTTCAGACCTTTTTCCAAAATGTTGGAAATGCCATTCACGTTGAGCACTTTAAAACCTGCACAGAATAGCTATACTAATATTCTGTAACATTAAAAGAGAGTATGTCTTGCTCTTTAATTAGTCCACACCTTCTTCAGTGCTTGCACTAGCTCTGGCACTGCCACAAAAGCTATGCATGTTCACACATGTGCGGTCGGTTGAGTAACCCAATGGTGCAAACTCCCATTGTGCAGTATACCTTCCACATAAGGCAATTGAATTGAAATAGTGTCCCCATATTGACAACCAACTTACTGCATATGCACAAACCATGATGGGGCATGTGTATATGAAATGAAAGATGTGTAGCCTCCACAGTCTTGTATTTATCATATTTCCTTCATAATGTACGTCTCATTCACCTCACTATTCTCGGGTTCTGCGAGGATTTAAGCCTGCACTTTGCAAAATAGACAATGTCAGTTCCAAGTTAATTTACGTTAAAGTGAGATCATTTTTTATATGTCGCCTCCAACCTTAGTTTTCAACAAGCATAACAGAGATGCCAATCTTATCTTTTTAGGCAATGCATATATGTACAAATTGGTTCCATTTGGTTTCATCGACCTCTGTTTTTTCAAGGCAAGTTAGTTCAACTTATGCTTGTTAGTTCTATATTTTTGTATGTTTTAAAGGGGTTTCCTCTGAAAACCGTCCTTCCCGCTAGCCCACCTAACCCCCAATCCTATCCAATGTTGGAGAGTATGAGAATAGGGGGGATTATAACAGTGTTGGAGAGCACATCCAGTGCCTAAACATCCACAAAAGTACAAGCTGCAAATTCCTTGTAAAATGAGCACACAGCATGGAAGCCAGCAGCCACACAGGCACCGAAAATAAATTCCCTTGTGCAGGCCCAACAAAGCATGAACAGCCAGGCTTTAGTGAACCATAGCATATTCAACCTATAGCTGGACATAACCCTGTGCCATAATGAAAATAGCTGCATTTAACATTAATTAAGGAAATATAAAACATATTAACAATAAAAATGACTGACAGTAATCCTTCCCACTAAACTGATCACACAGTAACGGTAGGCCTCGAAATCTAGTTAGCCACCTCACAAGGAAAAACATCCTTACCCCCACAGCAGAACATATCAGCTAAACCTTTGCAAGGAAGCATACACACATCTCAATTGTAACATTCCAGACCTCAAAGTTAAATATCATGCAGTGATTGGCTAAGACAAGTGGGGCGAACAAGTTCCCAAGTGGTAGTGAGGTCATAACAGAGCAACAGAGAGATAGCAGACCCCAGTACTAAAGGACAGAACACTGCATACTGATTGGTCAAAATGTATTGGTCTAGTTGAGTTCCCAAGCATGCATATGAATGACATATAACAATGTCTGTTCCTCAGCAGCATGTCAAAATGTAATACAAACTAGGTCATAAGCCTGTGAGAGCAGACCAATACCTGGCTGTTGTAAGATATGTCTGTTAAAATGAAAGGGCACAACACTGCCCTCTGCAGGATAAATCACACCAATAAGGCTCCATTTGTTAAGAAAGAAGTAATGCAGAACGCCATTACACATGAAGTAGAATTTATTAGGAATAATTCATTCGTTTTCCAGAAGCTCACACATAACCCTCACCACATGTACATAATAGATATAAAGACACCTTCATGGAGTCCCAAATTATATAGATACACGCACATATAAGCATGTAAATATACACATTTCCTTGTCATTATAAGACAAAGAGGTTTGCAAGCAGCTAAGTCCCAGCATGAAAGGTCAAATGCAGGATAGTTGAAACCGTGAGAGAAGGAAGCCACACAAATAAAATTTCTCAGACGAGCCGCAAAGTCTACTGGAAAGAAAGAGTTAATGATGAGAATGGTAAGATGGTGGCAAACCGCCTAGGTCAATGGAAGAGGATGTCAGGGTACAATCTCAATGCCACACTGTCACACCTCACATAGGGATTGGTTGAAATGTACGTAATCATTCCCTCCACTGTGGAGCAACCAATTGCAAGCTGTGTTTAGCTGATACATGTTTAAAAGAGAGCCATCCAATTAAAAAGTATGTGAAAGGAGATGAGCTCAATGCAAATGAGTTAAACTTTTTAACAATCTAACTTAGTCACAAGGTTACAGTAAGCCAATAGAGTTAGGAAATGTATGGAAACACCTATAGTGCAAATGACACGGGCGAATCAGAAGCCTGGAAAATGTAATTGATTTGTAACATTTGTTGTCTTTTCCTTTCCGTAATACAATATAAAACCAGCTATTTTGCAGAATACTTATGAATGTCTTTTGTATATGTTGCCCTGCCAAGGCAGTTAAAATACATTTTCTTCTTCTCATATCTCGAGCATTAGTTTTCTCGCTCTTTTGGATTGATTTTTGACACTTGGTTTAGGACTTGCCTTACATATTTTCTGGCCCAAGTACAGGGATCCAGGTGTTTTTGCGGAAAGCTGTGAGCTCCTCCACCACACTTTGGGGATAAGAGAATCCCTTCTGGGGCAAGCAGACAACTGCACAAAACCACAAGGAGGTAGCAGGTGCCGGGGTTAACCAGAAGGACTTCCTGATCACTGCAGGCCCTAAGCCCACCCCTTTGAGTGGGTATACAAGCATTTCGCTGACCTATTTTTCAACGTGGGACTTTTCATCGTCAGAATTTTCATCACCAAAAACCCATGGTTTTCAATTTTGTATTTTGGGGGGTGTTTTGTAGGGGTTGGAGTATGATTATAATAGTAAGGGGGAGACTGGGGGAACCCCCCCGAATAAAAAAAAAAACAAAAAACAGGGTTTTTGGCGATGAAAATTCTGATGATGAATAGTCCCATGTTGAAAAATAGGTTGGCGAAATAACGTAGAACCCTTGAGTGCAGGCCATTGTGGGAGAGGCAGCCTCACCATAGTGAGCCAGTGCATCTGATCCGAGAACTACAGAGGGGAAGTGAGTGTAAATGCGGAAGTTGACTGAATGACAGTGCGAGCCATGTGGGGTGTTTTGTTTTGTTTTGTTTTACTTTTAGCAGACATTGAAGAGGGCTCCTGTAGAGAGGAGTGGTGACATCACATACATTAAAAACCTGGGAAATGAAGTGTACAGGGTATACACGCATTTCGCTGACCTATTTTTCAACGTGGGACTTTTCATCGTCAAAATTTTCATCACCAAAAACCCAGTTTTTTCAATTTTTTATTTTGGGGGGTGTTTTGTAGAGGTTGGGGTATGATTATAACAGTAAGGGGGGTGTCTGGGGGGGAAACCCCCCCAGAATAAAAAATAAACAAAAAACAGGGTTTTTGCCAATGAAAATTCTGACGATGAAAAGTCCCACGTTGAAAAATAGGTCGGCGAAATAACGTAGAACCGTGTACACATCCCTCAGCAAAGGAGGGAGGGGCAGCACTTCTTTAGAAATAAGAGTGGACGGTCCTGAACTAGCGAGGACTGTACCCTCTGCCAGCAGTAAGGGGTGAGAGGCAGAGAATAGTAGACATTAAAACTGTGATTTTTCCTTGCATTGCATACATTTACATATTGGTGAATGACCAGAGGCAATTGTTGGTAAGATTTGGAGTGGGGAAAGGATTGGGGTGGAGACTATGGGAGGTTTTTTGTAGAAATGTCTGTTTATGCGCATGAGCGTACTGTTATTTTGTGCTCAGGTGTTCACGTTTGTATTGACGTTTATGTTTTGGGGCTTTTGAAGTAAGTTAGCGGTGCGCTCTAGAGGGGCGGCCCTACAAGATGATGTTGAAGGCATTGTTTTAATTTCATTTTTTGTGAAGAGAGCTATAAGGATCAATTGTGTTTGTGCTTTACTGTATAGAAGAGAAATGGATACTCCATTAGAGCACACATGCAAGAAATTACCAACCTGCAGGGAAAAGATCATTACAAATAATCAGGAGTGAGCACTAGTGTGTGGGAGTAAGGGGCCAGCAGCCCCCCCTTCCCTCACTTCTGCACTTCTGTAGTACAAATGTGGACCGTGTGCCCCTAATGGTGGGGAATGCCCCCGTGCCCTTATGTGATGTTAACATTGACTGACATCAGCGTAGATGGGACCATCATGCAGGACACAGGGCATCCATCTTTGTTCCCCCTTGATGCCATCTTGGTAACCAGGCCTTGCTGCGATAATATGAAAAGGCTTTATTCCCCTTTTGCCGTGACACACACGCACACAGCATGCAGCACACATGGCCCCCACCATTCCTCTCACTGTGTCTGGAAAACTCTGCGACTCCATTCTCACGCTGAAGCCGGAGGTAATTGCAACAAAAAACAAATATAACAGCCCAGTTTTCCTCTGAGATCACTGCCCCATGTGTGAACCGGCTTGAGCCAAGCATCCATCTCCACAAACCTGTCCATGCCCCCTCACCCTCGCCATTGGAAAATTATTGCCTGTGTAACACTGTGTCCTCACAAGGTATTCTCTTGAAGTACCAAACATGTGACCCCACCACGATGCCTACCAGGCAGACCCCTGACTAACATTGCACTTCTGTCACTGAAAGGGGCCCCTAGGGGACCCTGACGTCTATGGAAACTAGGCGAGTCACCACACACAAAAGATACCCCAGACATGAGGTTGTATTCCCAAAGCTAGGGTTTATTGCAAAGCAAAAGTCTCAGTTGGCCAACTCGGACTCACGCCCCGCAACGTGTATTTCTAGACCTTGAGGGACGCAAGAGAGTGAATTACGTACATCAGTTACCTATATACGAAATGCATATCAAACAATCAGCTATGACATGTTTAACACCCCCCTTTATTGGGTTTCTTTGAACTTGGTATGATGATGGACATCTCCGACTACTATGACACCTTCAAACATCTATTCTAGTAACAATTGCAATTTGTGAGTGCGAAGGCATCCTTCAGTTGTTGAATAGAACACAGCGCTTCTGTTCTTGGAAGCGAGCTACATACGGGGGGGAGTAAATTGCATTCCGGACCTTGCAATCTATCAGGTGCTATTAGCGACCTGGGAGCCGACACGCTCTAGCGGGCTCAGCAAAGGGGGGCCGTAAAAAAAGCATAATTCAAGCCTTTAGCTGTATTATTCTAACATATTCTACCATATAACGAGACTGGCTGGCAGCTGTGAAATGATTAAATGCCCTGCAGCTCTGCTTCAAGGCTACATTCGGGAGGGAGCCGGGCATTGTTCCTGGCGCTGCCTACATTAGTGTTTCAGTGAACTCTTGTTATCCTCACGCCCCTGCGGCCTTGTCCTTTTCACATACAGACAACAATGTTTCACAGTCGAGCAGTGTAAGCGGAAAATATACTGCGAAGCAATAGGAACAGAAAGCAATGAGCAATGGTTAGAAAACAAAATGGCGATTCTTGTTACATCAAAATGGCCGTTCATTGGCAAACTCGAAAACCTATATTTTGTCATATCGTGCATGAGACGGTTGGCCCACGGCCACCAAAATGTGTTTGCGGTCACAAAGTAGAGGTATCCATATTTCTAGACTGACAAACCCTCCTTTGGCGATATGCCAAACGTCTCATCTATTTATTGAAACCTGAAAGTGATGATGAATCTGAAGTACTTATGTCTGAGTCTTGCATGCTATCGTGGACATCATTGTCTTCATCAATATCTATTGCCATAGACTCTTTTACTGCTCTCATCTCATTTGGGTCTGGGTCAGTTCGATCATGAGGTTGTTTTTTCTTTGTCATCATATGCATACATCCTTCCGTACATCCCTCTGTTACCTCAGCGCAAACTATAGGTAAACAATGTATACAACAACAGCACGTTAGGAATATTCCAAACACCACTACTAATATTGAGATCAACTTCCATCCCCAAGAACATAGTATTCCCCAAAACCAAGATCCTATTCCCCAGCTCCCTTCTCCAGTGGGGAGTTCAGAGCTTAGGACGTGCATTTTCTTTATTGCTTCAAAGATCGTGGGGGAATAGTCATTGACATAAACGCAACATGCTGATCCCACTATTTTGCAAATTCCCCCACGATCAACCAGGATCACATCGAGAGCCATTCTATTTTGGAGCGTCATTAACCTGTTTCCTCTTTCTTCCAACGTCATGTTAAATAATATTTCTGTTGTTGTGTTTATTGTATTCTTTAGGATTCTGGACAGTTGCCTTATATTATAGGAGTACACTATCTGCCCTAAGAATGTAATGAATGATTTTCTACATCAGTTGCTATTAAAACACCTTTGTCAGTCCTTTTGACTCTAGTTCTGGATAATCTGGCCATGGCTGCTGTTTCCAAGAGGAATACTCCTGGGAACAGTAGCCCTAGGTAACATGTACCTCCCCAGCATACCCTTTGCTTTCTCTCCACAAATAAAATAAACTGGATCACCTACGTATACTGGTTCTATTTCCCATTTTAATACCACTGTATTCATACAACCAGTATATGTTCCAACTGAAAAAGAGCCTTTCTTTTTTAGACAAAAAGGGAAAGTTCTTGGGCTATAATTCACAGTGTAAGATGGGGGAATTGCATCTTTGTCCCCTTCTGTTCTTACACGAAACGTCATTACAGATGTTTTTTCTGGTGGGGACAATCTATCTTGTCTATTTTGTCGTGTTATCTTTCGTGTACTTTTCGTCGTGGGCACTGGGGCTATTACTTGTGTTTTATGGAAAATGAAACAACCCACAGGCTTCATTATTATCTCCTCAAACTCATTAATGTTGGTTATGTTTAATTGACCCGTATTAACCTCATTCCATTTCCCATTGAACATTGCTCCTAAAAATGCACTACATGCAGAACTTAACTGTAATGTCTGCACATACCACCCTATTCCTTTCCCAGCATGCTGTTGTAAATGGGCACATACCCAGCAATTTGTTTTCTTCAGGATTGCATGTGTCATGTTCATGATCAACAGTAAAGTGTTATTTCCAAAACCTTCCCTGCGTTTTTCTTTCATTGGGGGTAGGGTATAAGTGATCACCTGAACCGGGCTTTCAGTAGTGGATATATTAATTATTGGTAAAAACATTTCTAATGGGTGTATTGTTTCTACCCACCATAATATTAGGGCTGTCGATATTGGTGCTACCACACTCATAAAGCACATTATTATCATTAGTACCAGCACACAATTTGTTTTACCATGCGTTTTTCTTAAGCTTATAGTCTTTATAATTGACTCATTCTCAGCGGTGGTGTTGCAGGAGGAGGATGGAACTGGTCCCGGCATGTTTCTCATCGTCCTTCTTCTTCCTTATTACAGTTCGTTGTGGATATCTCACTTCGTCGCACTTGCTCTGATGTTAATAAGTTCAATGGAATTGTCACAGTTCAGTTCTGCCTGTCCTTTTTAGCCTGGATTCGATTATTTGTTTTTAGGCGAGATCACTTGTCCTTTCTTATACTGCTCAGAGGATCTTTGATCAGTTATCTTATCGCCTTAGTATCATGTGCGCCCAGCTTGTCCGCTCTGGTTCCTGACACATGTACTGTTAATCAGTTATCTCACTTGCCATAGTTCCATGTGCGCCCAGCTTGTCCGCTCTGGTTCCGGACACATACTTTTTTTATGATCACACCGAGGAGCCGCGAGTCTTGAATTGTCCGACTTGCACAATTCTCACGCTTCTCTCCTCTACACCTCTGGTTCCTTCTCCGTCCATGAGCTAAACCAGAGGTTGATATAAACACCAAAAAAGAACTGCGGATCACTTTGTCTTCCGAGGCCGCAGGTTGTATCGCCTTGCTCCTGGTATCGTATGATCCATGAACAGTGCCGGTGCACTTCCAGATTCAGGCTCAAAGTCAGCCTGTCGCGCTACTGCAGGTGCTGGTGTGCGCTGCGCCAATGATGCTGATCCGTTTTTTGGCGTGTTGGCAAGTGCTGGTGTGCGCCAAAGGGGTACACGGTTTATTTTTGCTGGTATTTGCAAGGCAGATTTAGCGTCGGTCAGCAGTGATGTTGATTCTGCTGTGCAACGTTGAGGCACTCCTTGCCCTTCCCCCTCTTTGGCAATCATCTCAGGCTTTGTTTCGAGTTTCACTTCTCGTTTTGGCAGATTAGGTGGCTGCTTACTGGCAACAGTTTCTTTCCTTTCTGGGGCCGCTGTCTCTTTCCGGTTATCAGTGTCAGGCAAGTCTTTCAGTGCAGTTGGAATCTTCTTGGCATGGGTGGCATGGATCCAGAATTTCCTTCCATCCACCCGTATTGCCGTCTGCGTTGCCAAAAGAACTTGATAGGGCCCGCGCCACCTGGCTGCTAATGATGACTTTCTTTCAAAGTTCTTTAGCAGCACCCAGTCTCCTGTCTCCAGCGCGTGCCACAGACCAGTGTATCTCACTGGTAATGCCTACTGCACCTGCTGATGAATCAAACGCAATTTCGGCATTAAAAGGCCACAATAAGTACTAAGCACAGGATGTTCTATATCACTAAATCGTTTTGGCTGAGGTGCGCAACAAACATTTGCCGGCCTCCCCATTACGATTTCGTATGGGGAGAGTCCAGTTTTAGCCTTTACAGACGTACGCATGCATAATAGTGCTATTGGTAATGCATCCACCCAACTCAACTTGCTTCCCCCACAAATCTTGCTAATCTTTGATTTAAGAATCCCGTTGTGCCTCTCCACAAGACCGGCAGAACTCAGATGCCTTGAACTATGGAATCTCTTATCAATCTGAAGACCAGCACATATCTGTAATACCACTGCACCCACAAAATGAGGTCCATTATCAGACCATAGGACTGGGGGCAAGCCAAATCTGGAAAAGTACTCCTTCAACATTACTTTTGCCGTGCTCATTGCTGTGCAGTCCTTCAAAGGATATGCCTCCACCCACTTACTGAATGCACAGATCACCACCAAGGCATATTTTAAGTTTTGGCACCTCTCCATCTCTATGAAATCAAAATAAATGACCTCAAATGGCATGGAGGCTGGGCCAAAACTGCCTGTTGGAATCACTGTTCCCTTCCCTACATTGTGTTGCAAACACGTGATACAGTTCTGCACCAACCTCTCTGCATTCTTTTTTATGTTTACATTCTGCCAAACTGTAGAAAGGTGCTGTATTATTTTCTTCGCACAGATGTGCGTAGGGCTGTGGGCCATTGTGACCATTGCAGTCACGTACGAATTTGGCAACATCCAGTTTCTAGTTCCCTTGTCCACCCAACAACCCTCCAGATCCAATTCAGCAGATCCCTCTGCCCACCCCTGTATTTCATCGGCCGTAGCCTCAGCCTGTTTTTGTTTGACAGTGGCAACTGCATCTTCTATCGTACAGGGTACTTCCTCTGTCTGAACCATCATCATTTTGGTATTCAAATCAATGGCAGTTTGTTTCGCAATTCTGTCTGCAAACGCGTTTCCCTCTCCTACTTTGCATGTTACTTTTTTATGTGCCTCACATTTCAGTATTGCTAGGCGCTTTTTAAACTTGAGTGCAGACAGCAATCGTGCAATCAAAGGGCCATGTTCAATTCTGGCACCATGTGATGTCAGAAACCCTCTCTCAGCCCAGAGTCGACCAAAATTATGAACCACTCCAAAAGCATACTGACTATCAGTATATATATTCACATTCAAATTTTCAAAAATCTCACAGGCTCTGGTTAATGCTATTATTTCAGCGGCTTGTGCTGAATTATAGGGAATTCTTTTACTTTCTACAGTGCTCTCTAGGGTAGTGATAGCATATGCGGCAGTTGTCGTGCCATCTGGTTATTTAAAACATGAGCCGTCACAAAATAACTCTCCATCTGGCTCTTTCTGTGGGATATCACTTAAATCAACTCTTCCCTTGGTTTCTTCCTCAGTGACCATTAAGCAATCGTGGGGGGTGATTCATTCTTCCCAATTTCTTTTATGGTTGGTGGCATTAATTCTGCAGGATTCAAAGCGCTACACCTCATAATTTGGATATGGGGCGCGAACAAGATAATCTCATATCTTGTCAGTCTAGCAGAGGTGAGGTGTTGCGTCTGTGTCCTATTTAATAGAACGTCTATGGCATGTGGCACCATCAAAATTAGAGTGTGCCCCAATACCATCCCTTCCGTTTGTTTCACTGACCCAGCAGCCGCAGCGACAGATCACAAACATCGTGGTAGTGCGCGCTATAGGGTCCAGCGCAGAAGAAAAATAGCCGCACGGCCTATTTCTTCCACCTTGTTCCTGTGTCAAAACCGCCAATGCACATCCTTCACTTTCACACACAAATAGTCTAAAAATGTTCTCATAGTTCGGCGTACCCAAAACTGGAGCCGAGCATAATGCAGTTTTCAATCCATCAAATGCTTTCTGACATTCCTCATCCCACAGCAAAGGCATAACCGCATCCTTTCTAGTTAAATTCACTAACGGTTTCACAATTAACGCAAAATTACCAATCCATTGTTGGCAATATGAAGCCATGCCTATTATGGCTCTGACTCCTTTTTGTGTCTTTGGAAAAGGCATACAAGAAATACTTTCTATGCGTTCTGGCGTTAGTCTTCTCCCTCCTTTCGAAAGTAGGTAGCCCAAATAGGCCACCTCCTTTCGATTATACTGACATTTCTTCAAACTAGCTTTATGGTCATGTGCCGCTAGGTGTGACAGTAGTAATACAGTGCTTTCTTTACAAATCTCCTCTGTGTCTGCAGCTAGCAATAGATCGTCTACGTATTGCAAAATTACACAACCCACAGGTAATTCCAGCATGTCTAGCTGCTCTGCTAATGCTCTACTGTAAATACTTGGACTTTCCGTGTAACCTTGCGGAATCCGCGTAAATGTAAATGATCGTCCTCCTAATGTGAACGCGAACAAATATCTGCTGTCCTTGTCCACTGGAATACTGAAGAATGCGTTTTTCAAATCTACTACACTAAAATATTCTGCTGAAACAGGTATCATTGTCAATATTGTAGTGACGTCTGGCACTAGAGGAAATTGTGGATCTACTACCTTATTCAATGCGCGTAGATCAATTATGAAACGGTATAGTACCTCATTACCTCCGTTTTTATAAACTGGAAGAATCGGGCTGTTGCATGTAGTGCCTGTAATTTCCTCGATTACCCCTACTTTCACCAAATCTGTAACAATACTCTTCAATCCTTTCTCACCTTCAACTGAAATTTTGTATTGGGGTATTCGCGGTAGGGTAACAACTTCTTTCAAAATGATCTTTACTGGCTCTATCTTTAAACATCCTACATCATTGTCATGCATTGCGCATATACAGTTTGGTACTTTACTTAGTTCCCCTGGTAACGCTTCGGACATGAATTCTGACACAGGGGCATCGTGTGGCCATATTGTTAGAAACACTCCGTCTGCCGTGCAATGTATAACAGAACCTAGTTTTTTCATCAAGCTTAATCCCATCAAATTCTCCCCACAATTTTCTGTTAAAAGGAAAGGACAATGTTCAGTAAATGGTCCTATGGTAACTGGGACTGGTTTGGACACTGGGTTTATGACTGGTGTACCTGTGAACCCTACGGAAATATTCTTTTGCCCTGACAGTGGTATATCTGGAACCAAGTGATGGTCTATTGAACACTTCTGTGCTCCTGTATCTACAAGAAAGCGGTGCTCCTCATTCCCGACTCTCATTTCTACGTAGGGTCCTCTCTGATTCACCGGAATAGACACTGCTTCCGACCCCTGTCCTGGGCTGTCCTATTGGGGAAATAACACATCATCTGATGTGTAATCATTACTATTACTGTAATACGTGTTTGGCTGTGTATCAAAAACATTCCCACTCTTCCCTCTATTTCCCCCACTCTGGTTTCCATATTGTTGATTTTGCTGTCCCTGACTCTGGTTTGGGGCATTTTGGTTTTGGCCTTGGTTTTGATTACCTCCGTTATTGTGATGCTGCTGCATACTATTCCTATTTGGTCCATTCACTCCTGGGTGTCCTCTATGCTGTCTCCTCTGACCAGATCCATTTCTATTCTGTAGATGCGGACATTGCGCTCGCCAATGTCCTTCCTCCTTACAATATGCACACTGATTCGGTGCCACTGTTCCCCCATGCATATTCGAATTACTCCTTCCTTGTGCGTTCCCTCGCCATATATTATGTCCTGTTACTTGCTGCAATAGTACCTGTGTTCTTATTAGACATTCTTTCAAGTCTGCCCCCACCTGTTTTAGCAACGATAATTCGTTCACCATCTCCTTCTGCCCCGGCGATGGTAATTGGGCAGTTTATTATGCAACCCCGTTTCCCCCTTCCCAGGTCTCGAGATATCCCTACTCCTATGCAGGTGTAGTAAACACTTTGACAGGTGGAGTAAACATTTCAGAATAATCATTATCTAATTCATCTTTAAGCTCAAAAAGTCTATATACATGTTCTCTCACGTCGTCATCCCTCTCCTTACAGCGTGCTAATACATTCAAATCTAACAATCGCTGCAGTGGTAATTTCCCAATTAGCTGTTTCCATTTCTCCACCAAATATTCACCCATGCATTCCAACACTACCTGTCTTTCGTTGCTTCTACGGAAGTCATATATCGAAGCCACTGCTGCCGTCCCATCATTCCCGTCTATATACATCTCTGCCTGTTGCTGCAATTCCACCTTTCTTTCTTTGCTGATAGCGCTGCGAGTTACCCTCGTGCGCCCGTTGGTCAGTCCCGCCTCTTGCCCCCATGGTTTCAACTTCAACCCCGGGAGGAACTGACGGTACCAAGTCTGTGCCTGAGGCGGGAGGTGCAGATGGGACATTGGGAACAGGGAGTGTCTGTTGTGGGCCTGATTGGCTAATAGGAAGTGTTACGCAAGTGGTCTGCGCCTGCGGGAGGGCTTGAGCTACCGGAGGGGGAGCTTGAACTACGGGCGGGGTCTGGGCAATAGCTACTGACGTGTCTGGTCTTACTTCTGATCTTGGGCCTTGTTTTGTATGGGTCAATATATTTTCTATCAATTCATCTGCTATGTGTAATTCTCGTTGTGGGTATATCTTTTCTATATTCAACTGGTCACGCCTACCTGCCCTTCTTAGACTCTCAGTCCACTCCTCCTCTTCTTTCTTTTCCGCTACTTCACCTTTCGATTTATGCCTGCGCGCATGCTTTGCTCTGCTTTTAAATCGGAGCATTGCTTCCTTTCTCCAGTCTTTAATAGTCTCAAATGCTGCAGGACGCGCTTTCTTTCTTTTGCAAACCCTTTCCAGGTTGTCTATCCTCGCTATCTCAAAACTACCATTAATCGGCCACTGATGGTCTTGCTGCTTTCTGGTTGCCTATGCCAAGTCTCACAGAATATTATCGCACCCACTCCATACTTCACATACTTCTCATACGCCGGCTTTCCTCCAGGTGGTACAATTGGGCTATCTTCCAAAGATTGTATACCACAGCGGAAAAACCCTTCTAAGGTGGACAATACCCCAGGCATGTTTCAACCTTCCCCCTGGTTAATCAACCTTACCTAGGGCGTTTGATTTTGCAAAGTCAACACTCAACCAATATCAGGATACTTTGAATCGGGGAATGACTCACCTGATCAATCAAGTCGTCTGTATACTGACGCACCAAAGGACGTCGAAGAGGTAAGGGAGGGGCTAAGAACAAAGGGGAACAGGTAACAAGTGCTTAAAAGAGAGTTAGGGTCTGTGTGAATCACACTGAGGTTTTTTCCGATCTATCCTTTATATGGCCATTAGGTTTTTGGAGATAAAGAAGTAAAGAGAAGAGTGAGGAATCCGAGCCCGAACGGGGTAGAAGGCGGCGCCACATAGCATTGTCTCATCCAGTACAGTTAAATAAGTGAAGATAAAGAGAAAATAGTAGGGGTCTCATATATCTAGTAGACTCGGAGTAGTAATTTAGAATATTCTTTTTCTGTGTGAACAGAACTCTTGGTGAGGTAGTAAGGGAAAATAAGAGGTGGGGAGTGTGTGAGAAAGATAGAACAGAGGGGTAAGAAAATTTAAAAAAAAGGGGGAGTAAAAGCGCACAGGTAGTACATGTTATGTGTGGTGTGTCTTCATGTTATATGTTCTCGTGTACATCAAGGTATTACATGTTAATTTGTCAATAATTGTTCAAATGCCAATGAGCAATTAAGGTTGATTAAGAAATTTGAAAATGCAATGGCCCTCGTTACGACCTTGGCGTTGGACCATGGTGCTAATAGCACCATGGTCCATGCCGGTAACTTACTGACTCCGCCATGGCGGAATGGGGAATTACCACCCCATTCCGAGGTTGGCGGGGCGGTAATTCCCCATGCCACCATGGCCCTTCCCCATTCCCATTTTTGCCCCATAGGGCTCAGTGGGAATGGGGAAGGCGCTAAGTACGGTGCCGCAAATTGCGGCACCGTACTTAGCACTAAGGTCCCTTTGCGGGTTGGTTTTTTAACGCCTGCTAAAAGCAGGCGTTAAAGTGCCACCCGCAAAGGGACCTAGTAATCAGGCGTTCAGGGTTTAACGGCGCTGCCACCTTTTACAGCGCCGTTAACCCCTTAATGCCTGGGTTGTAATGAGGGCTGTAAGGATATTTGGCGTGTTACAGCACAGAGTACAGCACTACTGCACAGGATCAATGTGTAGCATGTTTTTTTATGCAGCACCACTGCATGGGTGGCGCATTGCTATGATGCAGTTGTTTCAAGCTATGTGTTGCCAGTGTAACATGGACATATAAGTAAGGGCAGGTTATTCAGTCAAAAACGATTTTTACATATAAAATGCAAATACATTTTTCACAGTTAAAAGCACACATCTGTAAATGCACACCATTTCTCAACTGAAATGCCTATGTTGCAAGAGAAACATTTGGTAATTAACAAACTAATATCACTAACAAGACTAATAATTATAACTCATTAATAAAAGAATGTGTCTTCACTGCAAAAAGAGGCAGACTATGAAAATCAGTTTTAAACACACATTCAAGTTTTTCTTTCTTTGCCTTCCTGTGCTCTGTCCACAGTAACTGCAGGAAGCAAAGACTTCGAATAAGCAGGAAATCAGCTTGTTACAGTTGCAACTGTACAAGAAGAACCATTGTTAAAAGTAGGAGGATAGAACATGATTGATTCTGATTGGAGCACGTCACATCAAGCATCATGTTGGAGACTGTAACTAGTGCTTTGCTGCAGAATCTGGGGGAAGAAAGGCAGAGACATCTTCACACAGCTCGAAGAAGGACGGGGTTGACAGCTGGGGAGGCCTGATTCCTAAAGCAGATTCAACTTGGTTGCAGAGACTGGCTTTTCCAGTCAACAAGCCCCAGTTCGAGTGATGGCAGATGCTTGTCCTTGCTGGGTGAACCCCTCCAGAAGGCGAACAGCCAAAGAAGTTACATGCTGAATAAGCCTGGTAATTATCTCGCTGAGGTGAGGGGGCTGAGTGTGTACGAGAATATTCAGTCAATGTAGGAAAGGAGATTCCTGTGCTTTACTCACGTGTTTAATGTTGCAAATTGAGTTCTTGTCTCCGCCACTCTCTTTTCAGTGTATCACAGATAATGCTGTTACTGTGCTATTTCATTTATTTCTGTAAAGAGTGAGATCGTGTTTAAATGCAACTTTTATAATACACAAAAATATTTGAAAGCAGACGGGTGGTGTGTTTTATATTTACCAATACAGTGCTGATGATGTGGGGAGATGTTTAGACAGTGCAATTGTCATTTTCAAGGTAGCTAAACATAAGATTTGGCTGCAGCCGTGTGCACAATGTAATTCAGTATGAGCGATTATAACTAACTGTGTGTGTTGTAGTCTGCCGGAGGTCTATGAGTCGGCAAAAAGGGAGGCCCGGGACATAGTTCACTACCGTATATAAGATAGTGAAAATACCACATGATAGCTGGCTGCCGTAGATAAGACAGAGAGAAATTGCCCATGGTGGCACACTAAAAATGAAAATGTGGTGTTCCTGAAATGCAAGCCTGAGGTCTCTCTAGTGATTACACGAAAAATCTAAACAAAAATAAGGGGGTTCTGGATATTGGGGCCACAAATAAAACAAGGGAATTATGCTCACCAAAATACCACCAACCACGCATACCAACTACGCATACCAACCACGCATGTCTGTGTGCTGAAATAATGCATGTCCACTGTATTATTGTTGTACATGGGCCAATCTGAATACAAGGAGTGATTGTTGCTAAATTATATTTCGGCGGGAAGAAAATACCGCCAGGCCCCAAATCTCCACAAAAATACCCAACAGGGCCAATGTGTATGAAAATGTTTTGAGTAATAATAAGTGACGAATGTTCTGGGTTGAAATAATCAATGGTATCGGTAAGTGGTGAAAGAGGAAAAATTGTTGAAAAATATTGATGATAAGGAGAAGGAAAAAGGTTACACACAACGCTGAACAGAAGCAGAGCATGAACAAAGTGTTTGTGAGCCCATACGTAGGTAATTGTGTTATCATGGGGGGGAGTAACACCCTTAGCGCATATTTGTCAACACCTCCCATTGTATAGTGAAAAATACAAAAGTATCATGATCAGTGGGTAACAGAGATAAAGGGAGATAGTGTAACTCCGATATGGCCAGAGAGAGTATCCTTTGATAAAAGGGTATTAGACTTAGTTTCGACACATTTAATGGCCAGGTATAAGGGAAAACAGTTGCAGAACAGAAGGGAAGTGCTAGATTTGTGGCAGATGTTTGAGGAAATAACGCCAAGTGAGGTAAGTACAACTAAAGAAACCGAGAAGGAGAAAACGGCAGGAGAGATAGGTGATCCAGCAGGGGGAGAGTGCACGACACCTGCAAATGAGAGTGACACCACCAAAATATACCCGTTGCTGACAAGGCCAACAGTAGGATACAGCAAGCCAGTATATGTTCCAGCAAGCTCTTCCCCGACAACCTCTGCAGAAGCAACAGCCACCGCACCACCACCATACGATAGAGGGGGCTATATGGGCCAACCAGTGCCCCACCTTTAAACCTAGCTGGTATAACTGGGGAATTATACAGACAACCTGCACACACACAGATAGAAATAACACGATTGAGAGAATCGTGTGATAAGGGCCAGATGTTGCCAGGGGGAGGGGAAGTGCCACCACTAGCAGCGACTGATCCAACTCCCCCACCAAGTGTAGCAGGAGAATCGACACCAGCAACGCCAACACCGTAACGATCAGCACCATCACAGGCAGGACAGGCACCGAAAGGACAAGAGCAAGAGTGGCAATCAGGGGAGTTCCTGTCCCATCTAAATGGGAAGCCAGTAAGAATAATACGCCCCACGACCCCAGATAGCCAGCATGGAGAAGGACAAGAAGAAGAGAGGGAACAAGAAGAAGAAATAGACGAAGTATGGAGTGACCTTGATGAATATGAAGAAGGGGTAGCAGCAGTGGGATCCCCGCTGCCATTTCATTTTGATGACTTAAATGAAAGATCGCCACCAAGATGGCAGGGGTGGCTAAGACAACGAGTAGGGAATATGCTGGTGAGTAGGACGAAGAAGGGGATGGTAAGGAAGGTGGGAAGAAAACATAAACTACAGATGCCATTGATACACAAAGGCGCAGGAAGGCCGTACTACATTCCGTGGGCCCAAATGGATAAAAATAACTTGCTGAAACTGCTCCCCCCACTTTCAGGAGGGGCAGGAAAATGGATACACGCATTCGAGAAGAACACAGCCGGAGTGCCCCTAGCAATAGGGGACGTGAAAGGTTTGGTAGTGTCTGCAGTTGGAGATCAAGCAAATGCATTATTGGTGAAGGCGGGATTCCCAGAAGTAACTATGAGTTGCGACTGTCATGATGGATCGCCATTTAACAACGTTTGAACACAAGTATATGACGCATTGCGGCGCACGTTTCCAGACATACCAGATTTACACCTAGTGATATACTGCACGATGGGAGAGGAGGAAGAGCCTACACAATTCATCCTCCGGGTGCAGGACCTGTGGAGGAGTGAAACGGGTACGGCGTGGAACCAATCCACCGCCCTGTTCTATTTCATAATTAAAAAGGGGCTCCCGAAGAAAGTACAGAAGGCCTTGAACAAAATAGCTGGGATAGAAGCCAAGGGCTGGTCTGAGATTCAAAGCATAATTGTACACCACTGCAGGAGGATCAAAGAAAAGGAAAAGGAGATAGCACAGAAAAGGTTGGCAGACAAAGCAAAGTTAGTGCAGAATAGGCTAGTGAAGGTTGCAGCACTCAACGCAACCACATCGATAGATAGGAGCAGCGAAGGAGACGATGTAACAGGACATGCGCCACTGAGGATGGCTGCAACATGGGCTACAGAAGGGCAAGAACAGTGGGACAGAGAGGAGCAGTACAGAGGACCTCAGTGGCAAGGAAGACTGGCAAGAGGACGAGGTGGGTACAGAGGGCCATGAGGGGGATTCAGAGGAATGGGGAACAGGGCATTTGGAGGGCCCGGAATGAGAGGAGGGCCACAAGGAACGTGTTGGAATTGTAATAGATGGGGACATTATTCGAGAGACTGTAGAATGCGACCTATGGGGTATTATCAAGGACAGCCCACAATGAGAAATGAGCAACAACACGGACACCCACATCCAGGTAGCCCCTATGGGTTACCAATGGGAGGGGATTGACAATGTGACCAATGCTATAGTGAGAGAACTGAGAATTTGAGCGGGCACTGCTGGGTATCTTGCTTTTTACATGAGTTTATCCATAGATGGTGCTACTTTTGGGGTGAAGCCCACTAACTCGTGTTACCGTGTGCCAGCACGAAGGAAATGAACTATGTGAAAAGACCTAGACAATCTTGTCTGCGGTGTGGGCCGTACACCATTATATCCCGTAGGGAGTCTTCAAATATTTTGACTTCTCAAAAATCCAATTTTAACAAATATTTCATTCTTAAGGTGTTTGTTTTATTCTTATACCTTCAAAATATATAATGTGCTGTTTTATAAGCCAACATCATACAGTGGCCAATGCATTTCGGACTATACAGTCCTTCATCAGGGCCTTTCCTAATCAAAATAATGACCAAAAAACAAACAACAGTATCCATTGATGCAACAATACGGAAAATAACACCATCACATATTCAAAAACGTGACCATTAAAAAAAGAAAGAAAAATGCATTAGAACAAACAGGGCACCCACGTACATAAAAACATACATGAAAAAGAGAGAGAAAGAAATACATAAACACTTTTCATCAGAAATACAAATTGCCATCATATACAAATGTAGTATCACATTTTACATATGGTTAACCTCCTGGTGTATCCCCTACTTTGTGTGTCGATGCTAAGGTGATAATGCGCCTCGAGTGCAACCTGCATGCCACCAAAGTAATTGTCAGTGATCTAACCTTGAGGTTGATTTATCTAACAGTTAATATCCTGTGAGCCCATGCTGAACATTAACAATTCTATTGTGCAGAATTAACTAATATTCATGCACCTGACCTTTCAAAGCACACAATTGCTTGTGTTGCAATGTGTATCGTGATCGCGTTGGTTTCAATGTGCACGTAGACCTGGTAAAATGTAATAACAACCTTTAAATGGGCCGCGTAATCGCTGCTATAGAGGTACATTCATAGACCTGTTTGAGTATTGCAAAGCTCTCGATACGTTGCCGAGTCCAAAATGGACCTGTCTTCACTTATTTCACATACCTTACATGCCCTGTAAGAAAGTCGTCTTACGCTGACTCATGGTGAGCTGCCGTCTCCTGCCTAAGTAAACGCTGACTGTTACTCGGGGAGTGAGGGTCGGGTTGCTATGGTGACTGCCACACTCAACATGGATACTAGTCCATGTGTGTGCCGCCATTTTACTAGAGGCTTCAAAACAACAGATAAGGGTAAAGCGTACATGTAAGTGCCGTGATACCTATATTACTGTCACAGTAATGCTACTTGCACATTAATATACACGTTCCTGTTCGTGCTGCTTGCACATTTCTGCTAGCATTCACAACTGGATAAATCTCGTTCAATATAACTGATGCAGTGTCGTTTCTATGGAAATGCGTATGGACATAAAAGTATAGTGTATGTAGATGTAGTGAACCACAAATGCAGCAGAGGCAATAATACCAGCCACAGCCACCACAACAGAGAGGAGCACCACAACCCATGGCCAGACAAAACACAGTAGGAAGTACAAATAACAAAATTTTTGCAACATCAGCGAATGATGCGCTGGCACCTTTTCGCAGCACAGCAGTAGTAGGAGATGATGTTTTCTCAGTGCCAGGAACTGAAACATATGCAGACTAGGACAGCCCACAGAGAGCACTTGTGTGTCCAGTCCTATCCACTACCCTACGTGCAGAAGAGGAACCACTAGTGGGAGCAGAGATAGGAAACAAGCAGTTTATCTTCATGGTAGACTCAGGAGCAGAAAAATCATGCCTCATGGAAGGTCGGTTTCCGCTTTTGGGAAAACATTTGGAGACGCAGGAGTTCTCTGGGGCTATTTTAAAAGTTCCTTATACCAAAGATCTGGACATAACAGTGGGGGGAAAAATAGTGCGTGCTCCCTTACTATATCACGAAGACGCGCCAATCAATTTGCTGGGAAGGGACTTGTTAAGCAAGTTAAACATGACCATCTCCTTTACTGAATGGGGAATAGTGTGTTCGACTCCAGGAGTGTGCCCCGTACGAACGATGCTGATGATCAGCACAATGACAAATGAAGTGGTTGTAAGAGGGGTACCAATTGACATGGACATGTTCATTCATGGCATTAGAGTGCTGGCTCAAGTGGTACCAGAAATAACTAGAAAGGAATGGAGGGTGCCCACGGATTTCATCTTCCGCCCAATTGTGAATAAAGATGTTGTACCAGGAACCATCCTATCTATAGATTTAGAGGGGATTCAGGTTTCAAGTAAACCTATTGCGGTGATAGGACTGGACACGCATGGCTTTAAATGGAGAACAGTACTGTGTATAGACCCAAATATAATGATGCGCGATCTAACTGATGAAGAACTGTTCCCTGACAATGAGAGTGATGGAGAGATAATAATGGGAATAAGCACACCATGTGACATCATGATTCAATATAGAGAAGTGCACAATCCTCTCATGGCCAGCATAAACATCCCACCTACAATCTTTGAGGAAGATATGAAAAGAGTACTACCAGAGGTCTGGACTACAGGCCCATATGATGTAGGGTTATTGCAGGATATAACTCTCATAAAAATAAAATTAAAGCCAGATGCAATACTCCCAAGGGTTAAGCAGTACCCAATATCACAAAAGGCAGAAGAAGGAATAAAAGAACCAATAAGTGCCCTGTTGTGACAAAGGATAATAGTGCCATCCAACCCCCCATGTAATACAGCGATTTTTCCAATCAAAAAGGCAAAAGGAGGGTCATGGAGAATGGTACAAGATCTCTGCCCACTTAATGACGTCATTCAGAAAGAGTTCCTTTTGATCCCTAATCCAGCCTCAATACTGTGCAGCATTCCCAAAGAAGCCACGTGCTTTACAGTGGTGGATCTGAAAAATGCTTTCTTTTCCATACCACTCAACGAAAGCATCCCATTACCTCACAGCGTTCACGCTAGGAGGAAACAGGTATGAACATTGTAGATTGCCACAGGGATATTGTGAAAGCCCCAGCATTTTCAATAGAATTTTACACGAGGATCTTGGAAATATTGATGTAGAGAGCGTAATAATACAATACGTGGATGACTTGCTCATCTGCAGTACAACTGAAGACAAGTGAAGAGAAGATTCTGTAGCACTGCTGAATCTACTTGCTACAAAAGGATATCAGGTGGATAAACAAAAACTGCAATACTGCCTTGCGGAGATGCTGTACTTAGGACAGCTCATATCAAAAGACGGTAAAAGAATACTCCCCGACAGGGCAACAGCCACACGCCACATGATAATGCCAAAAACTGTAAAAGATATGCAGAAATTTCAAGGCATCTACAATTATTGCCGTGCTTGGATACTTGATTATGCAGCCTATACCCGCCCATTGTTACAGGCATTGAAGGAGGCCCAAAAGAATAACGTCCCAATAAAATGGACACCTGAAATTATGACACAATACTTTAAACTGCAGGACATGATCACAAATGCGCCAGTTCTTGCAAACCCAAATTATGACAGGAAATTTTATCTGTTTTCACACTGCAATGGAACACTAATGACTGCAGTCCTAACTCAAATAAATGTCCCTAGGTCACAAGCCATTGGCCTACTACATCGGAACGCTGGACGCAGTAATGCAAGGTCATTTCGCATGCGACAAGCTCTCACTGCAGCGGCCTTCGCAATTGAAAAGAGCGCCGCAATTGTAATGGGCTGCTCGGTGACACTGTACGCAGAGCATTCACTCTTTGCAATCCTAGAACGATCAAAATCAACCTTAACAACACAGAGAGCAACAGCTTATGAAATAATAATCTCCAGCCCAAATGTACACGCAGTAAGATGTAAAACTGTAAATCCCACTACATTCATCACAGAACCATGCACTGTAGAAGATATGCAGGAGCACTATTGTGCGACATATGAGGGAGAAGAGGACAACATCCACAAAGCCAGTGAGAATGCATTGCAGGAAGGAGAAATATATTTCATAGATGGGTCAGCGTGCATAGACACCGAAACAGGGGAAACACATGTAGGGATGGCAGTGGTAAGAATGGAAGAAGATAACTATGAAACAATAATACATAAACGCCTACCATCTCATTTCTCTGCACAAGCGGCTGAACTAATGGCATTAATTGAAGCATTGCACGTAGCAAAAGGATGTGTAATAACTATATACTCAGATTCAGCCTATGCCACAACAACAGTACACTCAGGATTATCACGATGGCAATGGAGAGAGTTGCAAAGGGCAGATGGGTCGCCAGTGCAACATGCTACACTATTGAATTAACTAATAGAAGCGTTGGCAGAACCGTCAGCAGTGGCAGTGGTGAAATGCCAGGCCCATACTAACAACACAGATGCAAACTCATTGGAAAACGCGGCAGCCGACACAGCAGCGAAAGAGGCCTCGTATTTTAATATACCACCCACCCTTGAATGCCTTACTAAGACCGCCACTACACAACCATTAGAAGAGGGATATAGCAACACACCAGTAACACAGATAATAGAACTACAGAGGAGAGCACCAGTGGAAGAGCAAGAACTATGGGTCAAACAAGGATGTAAACAGTCACCTACATATTTGATCTGGAGGCAGGAAGTGAGTGGGAAAGTACTGATGCCAGTGGAACTATTAGAGGTAGCATTCCAGCAACTACATTTCCTGGCCCATGTGACGAAGCAACATATTGCAGCAGACATCTAAGAGCATTGGTTTATTCCCAATCTGCAGGAACACTTATCAAAATGTATCATTGAATGCACCACATGTCAGAGATACAATTCAGGAATGACTATGAGAACATTGAGTTGAACTCTACCACGTCCTTTGGGACCTTTTAGAGAGTTCCACATTGACTATGCAGACACGGGAGAACGTTGCAACGGAGCTAGGTACTTGCTTGTAGTAGTATGCCCATTTTTGAGATGGGTGGAAGCAGGACCATGCCCCCACCCAGACGTGACATGCACGGCTAAGTTTTTGGTGCGGGAGGTTTTCCTCCAGGTGGGGGATTTGTGACATCATAAGATCAGACAATGGCACACACTTCGTGAATGACCTCTTCAAGGAGTAACATCACTTCTGGGGGTTAAACACAAACTGTGTTCCATTTATCATCCAATGGCTAATGGAGTAGTGGAGAGGATCAACGGCCTACTGAAAAGTAAATTGTCAAAATTGTGCAACACACTCAAGAAAAACTTGGTGTATTGCCTGCCCCTAGCACTGTTCCAACTCAGAACAAAGCCAAGCAAGGACCACCATTTAAGCCCCCATAAAATTGTAACTGGCAGGCATATACACACGCCACTCTCCCCAATTAGAAAAGCATCAGATGCACATCGAGCTGCCACATTGCTGGGGGAAGAGTTTAACAAGTACCTTACACAGTTACCACGTGCAGTACACAGTATAGCGTGCCAGATTGCCCGACCATTTACAGAAAATGCTGCAACAGACACAGTAAATGCAGCCCCAGACAGTCAAAATGGCCTGTTAATGCCAGGTGCAAATGTGTATGTGCGCAGTTTTGTGCGGTGGTGGAACTCCCTGAGATTTCATGGACCATACGAGGTAGTGTACTGTACGCCCATTGCTGTCAAAGTAAAGGGACTGAAGTATTGGGTGCACCTCTTAGATATAAGAAGGGCACGTGATACAGCACTGCCTCAAGGTGAACAAATGAGCAACACTGAAATGGTGAATACTGTTGAAAAATAATTATGGAGGTTTAAATGAACGGAATGCATCACAAAATGCTTACATGACTCTCTCTCTATCTCTCTCTCTCTTTCTCTCACTCTTTCTCACCTTTTTCTGCATAGTCATTCAATCATTCTGTCCATTCATTCTTTTCATGACTTACACATAATGCATCATTGATCACGAAAAAACTACCGGTATGAATGTAAAAAATAAATTTAAAAAATGACATAAATATAATGAAATTGAATGTTGCAAAAGTAATGAAGTATACCTATGCAAAGTAAAAGGTTAATATATGCTTGCCACTTAACAATTTTATATCGCCCCTGCAGGTGATACAATGGCCGAAAGGAGTGCACTCCAGGGGAATGGTTTATTGTTAGTAAGCGATAGGAATGTTAATAGAGCTAACAAATATAACAATGTTGAATGTATGCTAAAATGTTCAGCAGTATTGCTATCTGAAATGTTATTCTTTATGGCATGGTACTACACACTCTTATGCCTTGTCCATGATATACAAAGTGGGGGGAGCGGGGCCCAAATAATACGGGAAGGTTCAACGTTAATTTGGAGAGTGGTAAAAACAATGTGGAGAGAAAACTATTCAGTGGATGACAATGACAACAATAGAACATGCATTATGATGCACTTTAACAACACATCCGCCGCTCCCCTCTCATCAGCTGCTGCAATAAGAGAATACAATAACAATGAGTGGAACGAATATGATGGTGATTATTTTTGGCCCAATATAAACTGAACAAAACATTAATTCACATACAACCAGTGACCCTACCTCATTTTATGTTGCTGCTATCCACGAATCCCCAGGTCTACTGATCAAGGACACAGTATATAACATTAACGACACAGAATGGTCTGGGGTATTTCCAATACATTATCAAAAAGTGTGAAGCTACAAGGGGAGGGGAAAAAGGGGGGCGGATAGGAAACAATATGACATCTACCATTGTCTGGGATTAGATGAAATAGAAGACCCACGCCACCCAGATCAGTCCAACAAATGGTATTCAGACATGAGCGTCATAGCAAAACAAGCATCGAATTAGAGCTATTACATTTGTTCTCTTATTCCGCACGCATCAGGGACACCAAAAATACTGGTGCCGCAAGAGTTACCCTTGTCAGACGCCCAGTGTTTAATTCACCTCGTATTGTGTAGTATTCGGAGCACCTTCCAGGCACACACAGTAACAATAGATATGTTGGAGAACGAGAGAACATGCACCAGTAGGTAGCAAGGAGTAATTTGCATAAAGGAACCGTTCTTTGCCATAACAGGAACAAGATATACAGAGAATAAATGGCATGATGAAACGATCAAGTGCAAAGCTGAGGCACTTCGAGGACTATCTGAAGAACACTTTAATTGGATAAAAGAAACGTGCACGCCTGTGTGGTCTCAACACATTGCCAAGCTAACATGGGTTACAGCACTAGAAAAACTGATCAAAATGCAGAAAGAGATACCACACGAACTGTGCTTTCATGGAGAGGGGAAAGTGCCCATGGGAGCAAATAGACATTGCAATAAAACAATCATAATACCAGATATGAAAAAGGGAACAGCATCCCTCATGCACATGTATTGGATCTGCGGCAAACAAGCATACCTGCATCTTCCAGTCTCATGGAAGGGCACTTGCGCCATGGTAACCCTACATTCAGCTCTTATGGTGATACCAGAAAATCACATCCAAGATGGGAAAGGAGAATCGGCTGGCAAATCGGCAGAAGGGCAATCGGCTGACATATCAGAAGTGCCCAAACAAGAAGCGACAGAGCCTCCAGCATATGAACTGTTGTCAGAAAAAGGGTTAAAAGAAACATTTTCTCGCAGAAGAAGATCATCCAACTTCATCTCCTCTGAATCGACTGCTCTTCTTGCCGCAATCCCACCAAAATACAAGCTCTTCAACTCTGTAGAGACATTCTTTGCTTCACTCCTAACACCAGGTCTCCAGGCTCGAGCAAACACCAAGTGGTTACAGATAGTGCGCTGGGAGCTGATCCAACTGCCAATGACACTGAAGAGGGATTCAACGTGATCAAGGTAGAACTCCGTGCCTTGCGCCTAATGACAATGCAGAACTGGAGCGTCTTAGATCTCCTCAGGGCAATTGACGGAGGTGTTTGCTGAAAAATCGGGAGCGCATGTTGCACATTTGTGCCATCAGAAGACACAGACAATGGAACACTTTCCCATTTCATGTCAGCAGTACATAGTTTAGGAGAAAGAATGTCGAAAGAAGGAGGGGTAGAACCTACTACATGGTTTGACAACATGTTCAGCTGGATACCGCCCTGGTTCAATACCGTACTGAAAATGTTCATTCCTGTTATCGTCTTCACAATGCTATTTTTCTGTGTGTGCCAATTAGGTATCCGATGTTGTGCAAAATATATGCCTAATTCAGCTATAATGATGGTAACAATGGGCCGTCAGGCAACAGTGGCAACAATAATAGATGCGCAAATGCAAATTGGGAAACATAACACACCCAGATATCATCTGACAGCAGTATACTGTCATAACGGGGATAGGGTTGACAACCTTTATCACACTACTATAAAAGAACCAAGAGAGCTACAGTGGTACAATGAAGTATGGGTGGACCTAGATGGTGATAGAGGAATATATATGACATGTACCCCTGATGAGTATGCTAGAAAAGAGCACAGCCTGAAAAATGTATGTAGAGCATGGATGCCCATAAAAGGCACACCAGCCTGGGATGAAGCAATAGCTGAAGCTGAGTATGTTAGGATACGCGAACGGCCAGCCCCTAATCTACCTGGTGTTCGCATTGCGCTTCCTACGGAGAACCGTTATCCCAGAGTGAGGAGGGGCCTTACGTTACAAAGACACCCGATGCCTTTTGCAAATCGAGTTTTTCTGATGGCTAGGACCAGTCTTGCAGAGCGTTGGTGTTTGCCCTGGAGTCTGGGTCGTTTTGGACGACGTACTGGTCACGTGCATCATATCCACAGATCACGTGACTTTGGCTTTTTAAACCGCTCAGTGAATCAGCTTGGTGCTTCTGATTGAAGTTTGTGCTTTGTTACTTGCCTACCTTGTCTTGTGCGTTATCCTGTTTTTTTACCTCTGCCTGCCTAACGGATTGCTCTTGCCTTGCCCTTTTTTTTGGTTTCCTGGTTCTGGTATCTCGACCTTTTTGGCTACATCCCTGGATTCTATTTCTCTGTTCCCTTGTCTGGCTTTGTCCGCTTATTGCTATCCTTGCCTGCACTTTCGCCTGTTTCCTGTTCTGGCATTTGGGACTCTGCTCACCTGTTTACAGGTTTTAATATCACAGCGAGAAGTACTGACGTCCCAGCATTTCATCACGGAACCTGCAGTTGTGTCTTCGGGTTCAACTACTAAAGGAATCAGCACGTTTTGAAATCCAAGGAACAACTTGGGAGTACTTGCTGGAAACTGTGCAGCCCAATGGAAGAACGCGGGATAACAACATTCTCCAGGCAATTTTTGGACTAGGTTTCAACTTACCTAAGGCGTCCTCGTGCCATCAGGTCTGGTGGTTCTATTGTGGACTTGAGACTTACCACCTCAGGAAAGGCGTCCGCGTGCCGTCGGGTCCGGTGGTTCCAGCGGACTACAAACTCACCACCTTAGTTCTGCATCCACGAATCGTCGGGTGTTGTTTATTGGTATATTCAAGACCAAAATTGCTCCACTGCTCTACTTCCACTTTGGTAAGCCTGCTTTTCCTTCATGTTTGATTGTTCTCCTATGAATTTCCAAGCTTTGCTACTGTGACTTTCTATCCTTGTACAGTGTAGTTTTTGCTGGTATATTTAGGGTCTTAAGGGGTCTGCTCTGATATCTGAATTGTACCTTTGTCTTAGGTGATTATCCCTTGAGAGTTACACATCATCTGGTGGCTGTATCCCGTTGAGAGTTGCAAATCTTCTGGTGACGATATCACCAAGTTCGAGTCAATGACTGATATCCATTCTTCTGAGCAAAACTCCTATTGGTGTTTTCTTTACCTTGGTACTGACCCCAAGGGAGTATTGTTTTGAGAAATTCTATGGCTACACTACGTGGTCAAGGCTGTGGGATTCCTAACAGAGTATTACCGAAACAAGAACAAAAGAAGTAATAGTTTGTTACTTTAGATGTAACGAAATGGGGGAATGTGTGGGAGTAAGGGGCCAGCAGCCCCCCTCCCTCACTTCTGTAGTACAAATGTGGACTGTGTGCCTCTAATGGTGGGGAATGCCCCCGTGCCCTTATGCAATGTTAACATTGACTGGCATCAGCGTAGATTGGACCATCATGCAGGACACAGGGCATCCATCTTTGTGCCCCCTTGATGCCATCTTGGTAACCAGGCCTCGCTGCGATAATACGAAAAGGCTTCTCTCCCCTTTTGCACCAACACACACGCACACAGCACGCAGCAGACATGGTCCCCACCGTTCCTCTCACTGTGTCTGGAAAACTCTGCGACTCCATTCTCACGCTGAAGCCGGAGGTAATTGCAACAAACAACAAATGTAACAGCCCAGTCTTCCCCTGAGATCACTGCCCCGTGTGTGAACCGGCTTGAGCCAAGCATCCATCTCCACAAACCTGTCCATGCCCCCTCACCCTCACCATTGGAAAATGACTGCCTGTGTAACCCTGTGTCCTCGCAAGGTATTCTCTTGAAGTACCAAATATGTGACCCCACCACGATGCCTACCAGGCAGACCCCTGACTAACATTGCATCTCTGTCACCATATATCGTTTCCAATACTAACACATACCAGTGTGCCTTAGATTCTTTACGAGTCCAGACCCAAGCTTCAATCGATGCTATCATCATCGTCAAAACCTTTGTAACCAGATGACCCGTACGAGTCACGATAATTAACTGTGCTAATAAGTACAAAACTCTCAGTGATTTGTAGAAGTTTCAATAAATGTATTTCAAAGTAATCATTTAGTGCATGCCTCATAGAGATGTATTATGTTAGCTTAGTTGGTGATCACCCCACCTCACAGCAACCTGACCTTCACCCCTCCTGGACACGGACAATAGAGCCACGTGATGACCACCCTCCCGCCAGACAAGCAACCAATCCAGATGGGACAACAATGTCATCAGCATATGTATCTATACTGAAGAACCAATCCTGTACCACTGTGATACCCTATACTAATTGCTCAGGCAGCAGAGTTCTTTGGATGCCAACCAGATAAACATTTTTTGAACTCACGCAATCTGACCTTGTAGCCTTATTCCCCACCTGGGGAGTGTCTCATTTATTCTTTGCACGTCTAACGACGGGGAGGGTGCCTACACTAGGAACGGAAAGATTTTTTTTTACAGCTTGGCAAGATGAGGGCACACGTGACAAGAGTATCATAGAGCACATGTATACCCAAGTATTGTCAACCTATAAGGGAAAGATGCTGAAAAAGAGGCAAATTATGTTAGAACTTTGGAAGTTATATGAAGAAGAAGAAAGCAGTAATAAAGGAAGGGGAATCCTGAGGGTGTTTGTACCCTGCCCCTGTCAAGTAGCGCAAGTAAGACACAGGCTTCAACGCCTGCAGTCAGCACCCCAGACGAGTGCAGAGAAAGGCACCCAGTCGGCACAGGCTCCAGGGCCTGCGCAGCTGACAGCTCCACCCGTAATGGGCCACTATCCCTCAAAACAGCTGCAAGATATTCAAACCCCTGATATAAACATCCAGCATAAGGGGAGCAGGTTGCACCAATTGACAGATGAGACCCGGCAATAGTGAAATTAGAAAATAAATCACACAAAGATTTAGAAGCAGATAAACGAAAGGCAGAGGAAGAATTGAGAAGGGCGACAAGGAAATGGGAGGGGCCCTGCCCTACTGTAGATGCAAAAACATGGGCTCGGGAGGAATATTATTGAAATCGCACAAGGAAGTAATTAAAGATGTAAAAGTAGCAACCAAAGAGCCAGAGCACCAGGATGTAGACTATGAACCAAAGGTGATTGAAAGTGAGGATGAACAGGAAGAAATTGAGGAGAATTGGGAAACAGAATAGGATCAGAAAGAGAGAAATCTTTGGGAAAGGCGATTAAGGCATTGCCCAGAACAATGGAGTGGTTAAAGGGAGGTAAAAGGGAGGAAAACATCATAGCCCAAAATGATGAAGGCAGTTCCCGTTGATACAGAAGGAAGTGGGCCGATCACAATATATACCATGGCAACATATGGACAAGAATAATTTAATGAAAATGCTGCTGCCTCTTACAGCATGGGATAGAAAGTGGATCAGTGCAGGGGCTACCTTAGCAGTTGGGGACATGAAAAGCCTACTAGCCAGCATAAATGGAGATCAGACATACTCCGTTTGGTAACAAGAAGGGTATCCCAGAGTACGGTTAGAAAGTGATGCGCATGACGGTGCTCCATTTAATAATTGCACAGCCTATGTATGGGATGCATTGAGAAGGGCATACCTTGACAGACCTGATGTAGGTGCTATAATGGCACACACAATGAAACATGACGAAGATCCTGCATTGTATATTGTGAGAAACCTGAGGGTACTCTCACTCTGTAAGTGATTTCAATCCGGTACACACCTAAGTCAACGCCTAGCGTGTAATGCACAACTGAAATCCTTATTTATTTTTGTCTAAAAGTTATTTTATTCTGAACGATGTACCACTCATATCACGCCCCTCTCCTGGACCCCCCTCACACCCCCCCGGTCACACTGAACCAGGAATCAGGCTGGTTTGAAAAGTTAAAATATTTATTTATGGATTTATAATGTAATCAATGTTTTAATGGGTATACAATAATCACCAATGGGGTGATGTAACAATGATTAATCTCTTTAATACACAAGGAGTAATAATGAGCAAAACAATTCAGCACAGAAATAATACTTTTGTGTGTGTGGGTAGATCAAATAGCACTGTGGTTAAAGGTTCCCCCTGCACACCCCTCAACCCCCCAATAGGCAATGTAAAGAGATAGGAGTAGAGAGCAGGTATTCAGGAATGGCAGAATTCAAACAAAATAACAATCCCACTTTCCCCCAGCAAACACAAGAGAAAACAGAATTGACTGTCAAGCTGTTTGAATGGCTTTTAAAGTTATCTTGAAAATGGATTTGGCAAAAACACTAAATATGGTTTAATTTGCTGAAATTGTTATAATTCTTATGGGAGACGCTTTGGATAGTTGCACACAAACACAAGTAATGATTTAATACTAAGCAACAATTTGGAATCTTAAAATTAAGGTCGGGAGCAATCATAAGCTGTTTTACACGTGTAAGAATTTCCCTAAAACGAAATTCATAGCAAAGTTTTCACTGTGCGATAATCGCGATAACGGGAGAACCGTATGGATTAGAGATGCAGTTTTAGATGTGATTTAAAGCTGTGTATGTTAGCTACCAGCAGATGTTTCTAGCACAAAAACTGAGGAAGTTATGGACGTTTTGGTGGAGGTCGTTTTTTGCAAGAAGGGGAAAACGGGAATGCACTTTTAAATGACAAAAAGGATTTCTTACACTAGAGGATGACTATGAATAAACGGATACCACACAGGAACACAGCCACTTGATCAGGGCGACTGCCTGCAGTGGGACAGCCTTCTTCAGATGAAAAATATTGGCACAAAGATAGTTTTAAGTATACTAGCACAGGGGGAAGATAGGAGGGATTGGATAGAGAGTTCAGGCAATTCAAAAGTACTCCTAACAATGCATGTTCTGATTACAAGATAGGATGGATTTAAGATAGGGATTGGACTAAGCAAGGTACATATGCTAGTGACACAGTTCTATCTATAGATACTCACTAGATATGTTTCAAATGGAACCGTCAGGATTCTGGTCAGGGATTCTGGTCAGGGATTCTGGTCAGGACATACTGCTGGTCACATCGGATTTTGGCAGCGTCAAGGTGCTCTGGACACCACACGGCACAGGACTGGATCTGATGATAATTATTTCAGCAAGCAAGCAGTACAGCGCAGCCTGGCAGTATTTTAGTTCCCCTTAGGTTTGTGGGGTTGGTTCTGGTTCTGGAAATGTAAGGCCTAGCTGAAAATCTGGAGCAAGGAAGATGGAGAGTTATGCAGCAGGGTGCTCTGCCAGCATTTGGATAGTGGATGAATCTGTCTGTCTGAGTGCTGAGCTGTCTCTATTTATGCTTATGATAAAGGGGGTGTGTGTGCTGGTGTAGCCTAAGCTCGACCCTTTGACAGGGATTGGTCAGGATCTCCTCTCAGCCTCGATAGGAGGAGAAAACCGTGTGTCATCTTTATGGTGTGGGTTTATGAGGCTTAGAGTCCACCCGTGGCTTTTGAACACAGAATCTACTTTTGCCACAATACATATTTCCACATGTGCAACCTCTATAACAACCACACATACAAATTACATATTTTGTACAGCAGCTACTCCTCCAAACCAAGCTGTAAGATCTTGTGTCTGCTTTTCCCAGAATTTCACCCTTCTCATCAGGAACACAATGTCCCATTTCTCCGCAAATTTCTACAAGTGTGTGTGTATAACATTGCCATAAATGTATAAAGTTTAATATTTCTAGCAGAAATACATTTGGTGTAAAATTATATTTTCTGCCGTTTCCTTACAAATTATGTCACACGATCTTGCCGCCTCTTGAAATGTGCAGCCAAAAATTAGATTTACAATTCTGTTATTTTTGTGTTCTTGACAATTTTCAGTGGTAAGTTATATGTATTTAAACAAAATGTTCATTGTGGATGTCCAGCCAGAGATGGTTGCTTGTCTCTGCATCTTTTTGTCTCCCTTCAGTTCAGGAGCAGTCTCCTCCCTGTTTCCTTGGCAGAGGCCATTTTACGAATGTTCACACCTAGCATTTCCTTTAGCTGGAGGATGTCCATTGTTTAGTCCTGGGCTCTCCAGCAATTTGCACCTCAAAGTGAATTTCATCTTGGGGAAAGTGAGAGCAATTCATCTTCAACGCTCATAAATACCATTAAGCAATTTACAAGTGAAGCCCAATAAAAACATTGAAGTACAACTCCAGAGGCTGACAAAGGGGAAGCCAAAGAGTGTGCAATGTTGTATACAAGGCGAGGAGGCCCACCTAAAGACATTAAGCAGAAATACCTTGGCGCACCGGAGCAAGTGCCAAGGAACCACCTTGGTACACAGGAGTAGGTTCCAAGGAACACAATGGAGCACAGGAACAAACAACAAGGAAACCCTTGCCACACAGGAACAAGTGCCAAGGAACCGGCAAGAGGCTGAAGAGCCAGGGACAGGGATCCTGGTTGCGTGACCTGTAATGGGTGGACCGAGTAGTCTGATAACTGCGCCTAGACCAATGAACCCTGAATACTGAAGATCCAGCACATTGGGAAAACCAACTGATAAAATGAACTACACCAAGTACAAAAGGTGAAATTGAAGTGTTAGGGAAGGGAGCCGTGAGACTGAAGAACCTGTTTATGTTGTCTTGAGAGCAAGGTCTCAAGACCCTGTCCTTTTGTGTTTCGAATTGTGTTGCATGAGACATGGGGAAGGCAACCCCAAGGATTATCTTGAACTATATTGTGTGAAGCTCAACAGAAGTGATCTTAAGACTTTTGTGGGACTTGCTTATACTTGGGGAAAGAAAGCTGTGAGTTGGAAGAAGCACTGAACTTTGCATTGAACATCACTTCTTTGTTTGTTTACATGCCTACACATTGTTAGTCTAAATGGTGAGGGCAATTATAGGCTGTGGACACAGACAGACTTACAAGTGGAACTATTTGACTCAGACTTTCCTTTGTTTCATTCCGATAGGGAAATCCCACCTTTGCACAGGGCAAGATAGGGCTTCAACCATTCTGACATTTGATTTAATAAAGTGCTTTAGTTTTAATATAGGTCTGTTGTCTGTGTCTTGCTTCATGATGGCTTTACAATATGGAATACATTCTGGAAATGTGGAGAAAATTTCTTCCTACAGAAGTGCAAGTGGAATTAGATAGGATCGCAGGTATGGAAGTGAACGGGTGGGGGAGATACAGGTACACATAGTGCATTTTCGAAAATTAAAGTGTGAGAATGAAAAGGTAGTAGTTTAGCTTTGGCGATGCGACCAGAAGCTAAACTAGTGCAAAAGAAACTAGCAAAAGCCAGTGTGGAGGGAGCCATAGTAACTAACCCTCCAGATGCACAACAGCAGTCAGGATCAACACACAAATGGACTAATACACAGGACAATCACAGCAATAAGTGAGACAAGGGAGGAGTCCAAGGGACAAGGGTAATTCACAGAAGACATGAGGGGGAGGATTTGGGGCAGTACGCCCTCGATTTGGAGGAGCATGTTGGACATATATTATAACGGGACATATGTCTAAGGATTGTCGAACCAGAACCCCCATGCAATATCACCCATGAGCACCCCCAGCTCGGTATTTTGCACATGGGCCAGCACAGAGATGATATATCCGACAACAAGCCACCATGCTAGTACCAATGTATTCCCTGGGATCTGCACAGTCCCAGAACGTAGGCCAAGTACAAATGATCACAGCCACACGGGGACAGCCCATACAGTACACAACCCCACATTTAAAGCAGAATGTCAACCAATAGACTCCAGCACCAGCCACTGCAGCACAATGGGAACAAAATGCCCTTACACAAGGGACTGTAACACATACAACTGGAGTTAGTGTTTTAGGAAGCAATTCTTTCCCGCTTTCAGGATCTGCTGCCTATACACAATAGGACAGCCCACTGCAAGCCCTGATGTGCCCAGTTCTCTCAATCACTCCAGAGGCTGACAAGGAGCCCAAAGTGGGAGTTAAGATAGGGAACAGAATGTTTACCTTTATGGTAGACACTGGAGCCACCCGATCTTGTATAAGGAAAGGACGGTTTCACGCAACAGCATGGACACTGAGGTATTTTCTGAGATTTGTAAGGGTTCCTTTTGCCAAAGACTTACCCCTCACTATAGGGACTCAAGAGATAGTTGTACCATTATTGTACAGCACATAAACACCAGTGAACCTACTTCAAAAGCTTAATATGACTATTTTATTCACTGACAAAGGAATAGTGTGTTCAACACCAAGCCACAGTAATACAATCACTTTGCAGCAGTAACGCAGTGCAGTGTGCCACCAACAGGTAAATATGTAGGGTGTAACTGTTATTTAGCCGTAATAAGGATGAAAATCTTCACCCCACAGCAGAAAATTTCAGCCATACCTTTGCAAGGAAGTATACACACAGCTCAATTGTAACTTTCCGGAGCAAAAGGCTAAATTATTCGCAGTGGTTGGCTAAGACAAGGGGGTGAACCAGTTCCCAAGCTTGAGATGCTGTAGTGAGGTCATGAGCAAGCACCAAAGAAATATATTAGACCCCAGAGCTAAAGGACATGAAACTGCACGCTCAATGCAAATGAGTTAACCTTTTTAACAATCTAACTAAGTCAAGAGGTTACAGTAAACCAATAGAGTTAGGAAATGTATGGAAACACTGATAGTGCAAATGATGCGGGTGAATCAGAAGCATGGAACATGTCATTGATTTGTAAGATTTGTTATCCTTTAGTTTCTGTAATACACTATAACACTGGCCATTTTTCAGAATATGAATCAATGTTTTTTGTAGATGTTTCCCTGCCTAGGCAGTTATAATACATTTTCGTTGTTCTCATATCTCGTGCATTCGTTTTTTTGGCTCTTTTGGATTGATTTTTGATACTTGGATCAGGACTTGCCTTACACCCAGCTCCCCTACACACACATATACATTTATGTTTTTTAATGTCAAACTACCAAATTCTTTCAAATTAAGTCACCACGATAAAACAGGTAATTGAAACCACCCATTACTGCATGAAGTCTATGTGATAAAAACCTATTCAAGTCTCCATATTGCGGGGCTGAAGAGTTATGCACAATATGGTGTTACATGGGGGAATCCTCAGAGCTTCCCAGCCCTCCCCCAATCAAAGATGGAGGTTTTTAAATACCCAAGTATTAGAGGAAATCCCACATTGAGAAGGAAGAAATATGATCTATGACACTAGGAAAGAGGTTGCAAAAGCATGTTTAATAATGTGTACAAATTCTCTGGGGAATTACCCCATATCAAATTATTAAAGAGATTAAGCATTTAGCCTAAGTGCGTGATGTGAAGAAAAGGGCAGGGACTGATTGCTGTTCCAAGCTCAGGCTGGTAGCTGGAAAGAGTGCATGCCAAATACCCAGCATGGAGCATCAATAAATCAGAATCAGTTGAGAACTACACAGCAGCAGGTAGAAACAAACAGTACATACAGGCTCCATCTGAGGAAGAATACCAAATTCTCTCATGAGCAATCTCACTTGTATAATTGTAGTGCTCAGTTGCTGGATGAAAGGATTACCATAACAGTACTGTCTTATCAAAATATGGTGGGCAGTCACTTTGTAACTTTGGACTGCGGGGGCCAAAGCACAGACTGATGTCACTCTTTGATAGACCCTCAACACCTGACAACACATTAAATTACATGATATACACAGGAGGAGGAGAAACGCAGAGATCAATCAGGCATAACACATCTGGAAAAATTGATCCACCAACAAGATCACTGATTGGGACAATTAGTCTTAGAGCACACCTATAAAATGGCAGACGTGTTTAGACAGTGTGTTTGAGTGAGTGTTGACTTTTATTAAGAGGAATATATTTAGAAGTGATCCAGAATCTGTGTGGGCCAATCTGAAAAATAACATCTTGCTATAGACAGGGGTTGACCGAGAAAGTGTGCCTTACTACAATTAAGACCTGATCAAAGGGAAAGGATAGACTAGATGAGAGGGTTGATAGTAATCTGCACCAAGGGCCTGAAAGGAGCCCGACAATGAGGAGAAGAGCTGTAGCAAAGATAGATGGATGTTCCAGCCCAGATCCTGGTGGGGCATAAGGTCACCAGCTCAAATCTCAAATAAAGAAATGTTGCACACTTTAAAAAATGCAAGTAATACAGAGTAAATCCTTCAAACGTACCCAGGTCGGAGTGTGGGGACACTCTTCCCCACAAGCAGACAGGTAGTGCGTACAGTTCCTACCTTGGAGAAAACCCCTAGGGCAAGATTGCATGTAACAGGGTAACATTCCAATAAATTTGTTATGGCAATTACCAAGCCAGAGAACTTTGATGAGGCACTATATTTGATTCTGAGACTGTAAGTGATCTAAATGACATGGTCCTTTATGCAAACGCCCCGTGATTTTGAAATAAAGAATAGGGGTTGGACTCGGGAGATGATGCCTTGTCAGTAGGCACAGCGATTAACACACATTGTTGAAACTATCATCCTCAGCAAAGCTTTATTCTTCTTCAATTATGAGTTGGTGTCCTTCCTTTGTAGTTCTTTTAATTTCTTACCCTGTGAATAGAGACGTAAAGCTGTTGAAACCTACAAATATGTGTGGGCGTGTGTGTTCAGTGGTCTCCAGCCATGTTGCAACTCTGACGCACTGTACAGAACATTTCGTTCAAATGATAAGTAACACAAGTGAAATATTAATATTAAAGTGAGACAGTCATGGATAGTATAATGAATGTTCCAGTTCAAGCCTAATTATAGCTAAGCTGCTGGCATGATCATATCAAAAGGGCAGTGAGTCATCTTTCGCTAATGGATAGCATCACTCGAGATAAAGATCTGCTCCAATATTGTTTAATGTTGTATAAATTAAAAGTTATAGGATCATGGAACTTGGCAAGCCTTTTCCTTAATTTTACAAATCATTTCAAGAAAATCGGTGACATCATTGAGGCTATCAACTAAAGGGCCTGCTGAATTGTATAAGTTTTGATATATTGAACGGTATCACAGCAATTTGCCTATGCCTATGGAGTTTGATTTATGTTCAGAAATATTTTATTGATTTTAGATAAGCGGTGCATTCGCCCACACACCTGTAGATCGGCCTTACTGATTCATATATGGAATAGATCTCAGATTCAGCAAGTGTAGTTACAGAGTGTAAGTACAATGAAAATAAAAGCCAAGCATGGCTCAGGCATCTGGGAGAATTTCGATAGTACCCATGTTTCTTGGTGTTTGTGAATTTTTGTGGTGCTTGCATCACAAACTTGCCGACGCTATTGTTACAGAAGAGAGAGAGGGAAGGGATTTCTCAACAGAGACTAACTGGTTGACATTGCAACCAACAATGCCATGGCATGAAAATGGCAGTTTACCGTCAAACTTCCTCCACGTACTCTGTTTTGCAATGCCCACTTGATCCGCCTCCACCCTTAAAACCTGCCAACCAAGCCCTCAGCGGCGAAGCCCATGCAGGCAAAGGGCGCAGTGTTCAGTGCCGCAGGTGTTTGGCACTGATGGTGTAAGGCCCAAACCCTCACTGATCCTCTTCTAAATGGCCATCCTTACCTCACACCAGCCTATGTCAGCAAGGCCACCCACTGAAGGCTTCTGGCCCAATCTGGATCTGCCAGCTGCCCTTATCCCCCCAAGAAATAAAGGTAAGCGTCAGCATGATAGTACGAGTCGCCCACTCTGCCTCTGCTTCACCCCTCACATGCCCAGCCCCCTGACACTTTTCCTGCCCCCACTCACATCTGAATCATTTCAGGTTATGAAGCACTGCACCTCGCAATCCACCCTCATTCCATCTGCACCTAGTGCCATGTATAATGCCCATGGCATCACTCTGCACTGTACAAAGGATTCCGCCCATGGTCCTGCTGCACACCACACCACGAATATGGCCCAGGGCTCCACGGCATACCATGCTAAGCCTCTCGCCCATGTCCCTAATGTGCACTATCCCATGCAATCCACCTACGGCCCCACTGTGCACCATGCCACGCAATCGGCCAAGGCCCTTGCTGTGCACCGCACCTCACGATCTGCCCTCATTCCATCTGTGCCTAACACCATGCATTCTGCCCATGGCACCACTATGCACCATGCAGCAGAGTCCACCCTTTATCCTGCTGCACACCATGCCATGCATCCTGCCCAAGGACCCCTGGCGCACCCCACCGCGCTTCTTGCCCCCTTCATGACTGCGCACTGTGGCACACAACCCACTCACGGCTCCACTGCATTACATGCAACAAATTTGGACCATGCCCCTGCTGCACATCGCACCTCACAATCAGCTCATGGTGCCTTTACATACTGTGCCACTCACTCCATCCCTGCCACTGACACGCACCATGCCACGTATTCTACCCATGCACTGCACCTCACAACCTTCTCATGTCCCCACTGCACCTTGCGCCATGCATCTCCAGTTTTCTACACTTCCCCCAAGACCCCACATTGGTGCTGAACATAGGACTCATCTCACAGTCTGCACTTTGCAGCCATGCCCTGCCTCCTCACCTCACCTGCCCCTTGTGGGCATGCGCAATTACTGCATAGGCACTCGTACCTCCGTGCTCAGGATCTCTGCTTGCATTCCAGTTGCAAGAGACATCCCATACCACTCTCTGCCACCTTCACTTGCCATCCCACCTCGCAGCATTCTATGTGCAATGATTAAAGCACTTTCCCTTATTGCCCACACACCTGACTCGTTGTAGCCAACAACCTAGACATGTTCACCATCACTGAGACCTGGCTCCATGACGCCGCCTGCCCTGCTTTCTTCATTGCTATTCCACCTAATTATGCCATCCACCATAAAGACCTGAATGTACAAAATATTGGTGGGTGCACTCTCATATATAAAGATACGCTTGTCATCCTCAATTTAGCATACACCCCCTCTCAAATTGCCAGGCGCACTCTCCCTGGCACCCACTTCCACAATCACGAAGTACATTCTCTATCGCCCTGCTGGCCCACCCACTACATTCGAGGATGTCCTCACACAGCTTCGCCTGTGCCATCTGAAAACCAATTCTATTCATCGCTCTAGGGGACTTCAATCTTGGCTATGCAAACTCCCTAGAGAGGTATGTCCCATCCCTGTATAGCACCACCTCTGCCCTCAACGTATCTAAAAGAACACTGGAGCACACACAAGCTCTAGGACATACACTTGACTGGATACTAGACCACAACTGTAACACCGCCATCCTCTTCAACACCCCCTGTGCCTGGTCGGACCACCACCTCATCACATTCACTATCCCACCCTCTGACCAACACTGCCTCCTTACCATATACCGCCATAACCTCTCCAGCGGCATTCTCAGCCACTGCTTGGAAACACAGCGCCTCTTCCAATGGTCCCGACGTTGACAGCCTAGTCAACCACTAAATCTCAACGCTCAACTCAGCCATTGACAAACTCGCCCCGCTAAAAAAAAAAAAAAAACTCTAAATGAGCCGAAAAGCACCTTGCGCCTATGCCCGTCCGCAGCGAACACATCCTGCTTCACTACACTCTCCAGAACCTACAAAAAAAGCCATACAACTAGCCGAAGCAGCTACTTACAATACTCAGATCCTTCCTGGCTGATCGCACCTCAAGAGTCTTTGCCAACAACCACTCCCCCACCCGTACAGCAATCACTTGTGGAGTTCCCCAAGGATCTTACATTTTCTCCACCATCTACAATGTCTATACTAAACCCCTCTTCGACCTCCTTGACTCTCTCAACATCAAGTACACAAACTATGCCAACGACATCCAGATCCTCATTCCCCTCATTGGGGATGACCGCCTGAACTCTCAAGAAATAAATGCCATATACGAAACCAACCAAGCCTGGATGGCCTTCCACAACTTATGCCTTAATGATCATAAAACTGAACTCCTTCTTGTTGGCAACTACTCACACTTCGCCAAACTCAGTCCAGACTTCAAACTGTTCACCATTGACTGCCACCCCATCCATATCTTGTCGGATGTCAAGACGCTTGGCTTCCACCTAGATGCCACTCTCACCTTGTCCCACCACGTCAATGCCATTGCCACATCTGCTGCATATGCGACCAAGCTCATCAAGGTGAGTTGAAACTTTCTGTTGACTGACAATTGCCTCAACATTGCCAAGGCCATTATTGGCTCAAAATTGGACTACTGCAATGACCTCCTTTGAGGCACCTCAGAAAGAAACCTGTACAAGTTGCAAACCATCCTCAATAACACCCTGAGAGCTGCTGCGCGGGGGCTAAGCAAAAAGGACCACATATCACTGAAGCAAGTCAGAGAATTGATCAAGTTTAAAATTTGCACCATTAACCACCACTGCCTCGACAACACTGCCCCTGGCTACCTGGCCCAGAGACTCTCTAAACTAGCCGATTCCAGGCCCACACGGACTGCTCACCCCAACCGCCCATGCGTTCCTAGGTCCAAGCGTGCCAAAGCTGGTGGCGCCAGCTTCCCTGTCTCCGCGTTCATGTTCTGGAACTCCATCCCCCAGCCTTGCAATCCAAGCCTTCCTACACCTTGTTCCGTAAGAGAGTGAAAACCCACCTGTTTCATTAGCAGCCCTTTTCCTGCTAACTGTTGTAACTACATGAGCTGTAACAGCACCTATACGCCCACGGGTTAAATGTGCTATACAATTAAATAATTAAATAATTAAATAAATAAATAAATAATAGAGCATCCAAATGACAAGTCACACGCTGTGAGGTAATGATCTCAAGAGGTTGCTACATCACCAAAGCCAGCATAGAACATCTTGCCAAAAATGTAGTTTCGAAGCTCGAATTGCACATATATTGGCACGTGTAATTTCCATGAAAACATAGTGCTTTTTTAAAAGCGGCATCTTTCATACTTGCACTGTTCTTGGGAACAGGAGACTGTAAAACCGGAAGAGGGATGTAAAACCACCAAAATGACTGGGATAATGAAAGTGGCATCACACACCAGATGGCATGAAATAAAACGATGCACCATGAACTTATACCTTGATGACATCCCATTAGCACCTGTGACCCAGCAACAGTGTAAGCCTAAAGCTAAAATAAATAGCCATTGGATTACTCCACTGTTAACAGAATTAAAAAGAATAGGCTGAGGTCTGAACAGATGTTGGCACTCTGCAATCCTCTACACTTATAAACGACTGCGTAGACAGAACGCCTTGAATTATTAAAAAAAAAGCACTCGAGCAAGAAAAACAGTTATTACTTGGGGAGAATCTTATTTGAACATTCCAATAACACTGAGATGTATAAAATCTTTTGAGAACTGAAAACTATGTAAAATGGAAATAATTAAATTGTTCCTTCCCAGTAATAATGTATAAATGGTTATTTATAATGCGCTAAACACAAACCCGGGGTTCGAACCTGTGTTGCTCTGCGGCGTCTTGCTTCCAAGAGAGCTCATTGCCACTGAGCTATAATACCTGTGCCTAAATGTGATAGATCATAACTGCTAAACTCATATGCATGCATCATAGTACTTAGCCGAAACCTATCCTTACCCAGAATAATTTGGCTCACACATTGTTTGTCAAGTGTTGGCAATAAAAGGCTGTAGGTTTTATTGTACAGATATGGTTATGCCAATAACAATAATCACATATCATAAGATAATACACAATACTTTTGGGCACCGGGTCTTGGGGTTACCCCCTCTGGCCCGTGCCCGCCTTCTTATGTCCCACGACTTGTTGTGGACACTGTACAGTGTCCTGTCCTTCTTTTCCTTTGTTCTTCTCCCGTTTTTTGTAGGGTGGGAGGGTTTTCTGGTAAAGACGTAAAGGTTTGGAAGGCACTGAGTCAACAGCGCACCTCCTGTGTGTTTGGGTCCCCGTTCAGGGTCCACAAACTAGTTGTGTTTTCTCAGAGCGTGCCGCTCTGTATTTATAAAACCCAGGGGAGCCCTGGGTCTTTGATATGTATAGTAGTGGGGGCTGTTATGTGTCAGCCCCGGGCCGGATAGCCGACTGTCTGGCCCCCCGTGGGGGCAGGTCTTTGAACCTGATCCCTGCCTGCCTGTTGGCTTCCTTGAGTGCTTAGTACCTAGCAGCATGAAGGAAGGGTGAGGTGATTGCTCACACCTCACCCTTCCTCAGCATTGTGCTTGGCAGACTGCGTGTCTCCACGACAGGGGGGAGGAAGAGAGGAGCAGAGAGGGGGAGAGGTTGTGCTGCCCCTCTCCAGGCCTGCTGATGGTAACAGCAGTTACCCTGCCTCGCTTTGTGAGGCACTACAGAATTGCCCATAACTGCTGAACCCATATGCATGCATCATAGTACTTAGCCGAAACCTACCCTTACCCAGAATAATTTGGCTCACACATTGTTTGTCAAGTGTTGGCAATAAAAGGCCGTAGGTTTCATTGGACAGATATGGTTATGCCAATAACAATAATCACATATCATAAGATAATACACAATACTTTTGGGCACCGGGTCTTGGGGTTACACCCTCTGGCCCGTGCCGCCACACGTGGGTAGGTTGCCGGCTGACCGCGTTGCCCCGAAAGTATCTCTTATTTACAACCCCTGGAGGCTAGAGTTGCTGTAATTTCTCGAAATAAATGTTCCATGCCCTTAGTTGATAAGTGGGTGCCGTCTTTCACTGAAAAAGGTCAGGATCACCCATTGTAATGGCTGGGTGCTTGATGAAGCCCAGTCCTCTTATTGTGCAGAATTTCTCTAGCCCCCTGTTGATGTTTCGTCTGGAAAATGTCTACAGATTTATAACAGTTGGCCCCCTGCCATTTCCTCCTAGGTAGGATGGCTGAAAAGTATATTTCCGTTCCTCTCCAGTTGTGTGTGATGCCTGCAAGGGAGGCGCACCTGTCCTCGAGTATCTGCCTCCTCTCCACTGTTACTAGGTCATTGCCACCTAAGTGTATGATCAGGAATATGGGCGGGTCCCTGTATGCAACCAGCTCTGCTAATGTTTCATGGATCTCTGCCCACCGCAGGCCCCCGTAGCCCCACCAAGAGGCAATGGTGTTCCTGAAAGGTGGCCTTTCATTGGTCTCCTCTGCCCATCGGCCTGTCCTGAAAATAAAAGAGTGGCCGACGATCCATGCTGATTGCAGGGAGGTCCTCCCTTCGCCTGGTGTTTCTGTATGAAGGGGAGGAGAAAGAAAAAAGAGGGGGTGGGGGTGGCTGGCTATATTAATTGCGGTCTGATGTATCTTTTGTAACAGTCTGATTTCCAGCCCCCTATATTTTTCAGCTGTTGGGGGGCTAAACTTCCCTGTCATGCTGAGGTGGCGGCACCTATTCTGAAGGAATGGGTGCCAAAACCCTTGGGGTCCCACCCCGCATTGTTGATTGCTTTCATTAGCACCCCTTTAAATTGGTACCGACTTAGTGCCGAGGCGTCCTTGTGGATCACAAACCTCCCCCCAACCTTGGGTCTTTGTGCATTGTAAAGGTTGGTAAAACATACTGGGCAGTTTACTTCCTCATCAATACAACAAATGTTGATGGTTCTTTTTGCCCCGGTTTTGGATTGTTGTATTTCTATGCTGATGCTCTCCTGTCGGACCCTTACTTCCATGATGCCCAGCCCGTTGCTGGCCTTGGTGCTGGAAGCAATGAGTTCACTCACACGGAAAGCACCGAAGTATGCTAGGAAAAAAGCTGTTCTGAACAGCAGGATCGCATAAGGATGCCAACATATGGCTTCCAGCTGGTTTGTAATTTGTACCAGTTTGCAGAAATCAAGGGGGCGGCGGGTGTCTCCCTGTGGGCCTTATAATCTGCCCCATCCTTTTAATGCCTAGGTAATGAGGGGGCTTTGGGTGGGGTCCGAATCACCCCGGATTTTAGAAAAATATGACAATGCGACTAGATGTCTTTTGGCCCAGTCCCTCTTAAAGCCTTGTTCATGTGCCCATTTTAAAAAGATTTCTATGTCTTTCATGGTTATTAATTCTACGTGTTTTATGCCTGTGGCTTTAAAAACTGTCTGTAAGCACTTACTGTACTGCGCTGCGGTGGTGCTTGCCAGTGCTTTCCCTGCCATTTCCGTGAAGAAACCTGGAGAGGTGTTGGCAGCGGATTTTGAGGTGCCTGGTTCTTGTTGGACATCCCGGCCAAGGCTCTCTGACCCTGGCGTTGATGCCGTTATATTATTGGCACCCGTGTATGAGGTGCCTGGTTCTTGCTGGACATCCCGGCCATGGCTCTCTGGGACTGGCGTTGATGCTGTTATATTATTGGTGCCTGTATTTGAGGTGCCTGATTCATGTTGTGCATCCCGGCCTGAGCTCTCTGGCGCTGGCGTTGATGCTGTTATTTTTGATTTCCCATTATTTCCCAGCATTGCGCCGGTATTGGCGTCATCTGTTCCTGGGCGTGAGGGGCTAGCTCCCGGAATCTTGGCCACTGAAAGCGAGATAAGGCATCTGCAATGTTATTGTCTGCCCCATCAATGTGCTTAGCTTTGATCACAATGTTTTCTTGCAATGTGACTGCTGTGATGGCTCGTAGAACTTTTAGTACTAAAAGGCATTTGGTAGACCTTCTGTTTATGGAGCCTACGACTGCCATGTTGTCGCACCACACCAAGAGTTCCGTGTTAGCCAGCTGCCTGCCCCAAATGTGTAATGTTAGCCAAATGGGAAAAAGTTCTAGGAGGGTGATGTTTTTAGTCCACCCTGCCTGCTGCCATGAGTCGGGCCAGTGTCCTGCCACCCACTCTGTGTCTAGTATGGCCTCAAACCCCTTGCTCCCGGCTGCGTCAGTAAAAAGGACTCTTTTTGCCCATGTGTTCATAGGTGTTCACCAAAGTGCGGTCCCGTTGAACTTTATTAAGAAATTCCTCCAAATTTCCAGGTCTTGTTTCACCTCTGTGCCTAGTCGGATGTGTAGGTGGGGTTTGGTAAATGATTTGATTTTCAGTTCCAGGCTTCTGGAAAATATCCTTCCTTGCGGGATGATTCTGGCAGCGAAATTGAGAATGCCTCTACTAAGGATTGTATTTCTTTGACTGTGCCCTTGTCTTTAGTTATCAAGGCTTGTGTCTTCTCCAAGAGTTCTGCGATTTTTGTTTTGGGGATCCTGCATAGCCCTTGTGCAGAGTCTATTTCAATGCCTAGGAAGATTATGTTGGTGGCTGGTTTGGTCGTTTTTTCTTTTGCTAGGGGTATGCCCCAGAGGGCGGCCATTTCCTCTAATTTTGCCAGGGACCTGTTGCATTCTGTTGAATTCGCTGGGCCCATGACCATAAAATCATCTAAATAGTGGACTACTTTGGTCCCTGGTCTTTGTTTTTGAAAAGCCTATTGAAAAAAGGAGCTGAATTGCTCAAATAGGGCACAGGATACTGGACACCCCATCGGCAGGCATCTGTCTACATAGAATGTGTTGTTGAAGGTGAAACCCAACCATTGTTGGGAGTCCGGGTGGACAGGCAATAATCTGAAAGCTGATTCAATGTCTAATTTGGCCATCAGGCCATTCCTGCCACATTCCTGGATGCGTCTTACTGCCTCTAGGAAGTGTGTGTAGGAAATTGCGGATTCCGTGTGTGGAATGCCGTCATTTAGGGATAGGCCTTTGGGGTAGGATAGGTGGTGGATTAGTCTCATTTTCGCTGGCTCTTTTTTGGGGAACAGTCCTAGCAGTGATATTATGTACTCTTTGAGAGGCATGTGGTCCCAAGGTCCAGCGTCCTGCCCAAAAATAGTTCTTTCTTGATTTTGTTTTCCACTATGAGGGGATTGTCCCTGGCTGATTTTAGGTTAAGTTGGATGTTCTGTGACCCTGAGCCCTGAAATGGTATGAAAAATCCTTCAGAGAAACCCCTCCAAATGTTTTTGCTGATTTCCCTGTCTGGGTAGCTCAGTATTGCATCTCTAAAATTGTTTGGGTTGATTGGTGTCTTGCCTGGGGTCAAAAAAGTGGTTGACCCAGGGAGGTTGGCACCAGTCTTTTGGGTTTTTTGTTGGTTGTCTGGTGCAGTCGCTGGCTGCGTGGTCACCGTTGCAGTTTGTGCAAGTGTGTTTGTACCAGCAGTCCTTGCCCCAAGAGCATTGGTTTTTTCAGAAGTTCCTGCATGGAGTGTTGGCTTTTGAACTATGATTCTTGTTTTGCCTTTGGGTATTGGATTTAGCCGCCCACGGCTGTTTTTTTCGAAAAGGCTGTTCTCCCTTTCTGTGTTTTTCATTATCGTTATTTCTGGGACCTGTTTTTTGGTATTTTTGGAGGAGTTCGGGGAGGCCTCTTCCTCCGCTGGGGGTTCAGCATTTAACATGTACTCATCGTTTTGGACCTTATCCCATTCTTTGGCTGGCCTCTCTGACATGCTCCTTCTAAATCTGATGTCGTATGCTAACCAGGTCTTCCCTTTTTGTGCAACTTTCACCTCTCTTATTTTGTCCATGTAGGCCCATATTTTTCTCCCGTCATGGGGAAATTTCTCTTTGTAGATTGTTGCCAAGATGGCAAATGCTTGGAGCCAGTTGTCCCAGTTCTGTTCTACCTGTACGTTTTTGGCTATGGCTTTCTCTTCTATCTTTTTGGGGTCTCTAAAAGCATCTTTTCCTTTGCGTTGGGCTTCTATTAATGAAAAGATTTCTATAAATTCTTTGGCCCATATGGCTTCTTTGATTGTGGTATCGATATTCCATGCCAGGCATCTTTTATATCTGTTCAGTATTTCATTCTGAAAGGATTTCATTTTTAAATCTAATTGGGCATTGCATATCGTTGCTATGTCTGTTGGATTGCCGTTGCCCTCTCCCGTTTGGCCTACTGCCAATGTAGTAGGGGTTGACCAAGCCTTAAGGGCCCCTGTTGGGTCTGCCGTGCTTGCTGTTGGTGCAACTGTGGGGGCAGTTGTTGTTGCAGCTGGCACTTGTGGCTGTGCTACGGCTGGAGTTGGGATAGCTTGGCTTGTTGCTGTTGCGGGGGGGCGGCCACTATGCTGGGTACTAAAGCTGTGTTGGTGTTTGGTGCCCCATGCTCTTCAGTTTGGGGTAATTGTTTCTCCCTCATTTCCCGTAACAACTGCTGCATTTCAGACATATTCTCACATAGTTTTGCCAGTTTTTTGTTACCTTTCTTGTGGGCATCTGTCACTTTCTGTCTTTTTGACATTGTAGTGACGTTATCTTGGTTGAGTGGCATGGTTATCCCATCCCTTGGCAGGCCATAAATATTCTCCCTCACCCAAGGCCAACCGTAATGTTCTGCTGCTTCTATGGCTGCCCGCAAGTGTGGGGATTTGGGTTTTTGTGCTGGTGTGCGGGCATCCCGGTTTTTCTTTTGGCACCCATGTCTTCCTTTTTACCTGTTTCGTTTGGAAAGATAAGACAAAATTAGTTTTGCTGTGACCACAAAACTCTGTGCTGTTGCCCAAATATTGAGTTTTCTGTTCTTGGCTGTCTGGTAGTCTTTAACTAGTTTGGCCTTTATGTAGCGCTATGAAATTTCAGGTATTCTGAGCGCAGCTTATTATTTAAGCAATGTGGTGGTGGTGTCTATTTTATTGACCTGGCGCGATTTACAAATGCTTTGGGAGGTTTCTGAAAATGACCAGGAGAAATTCGCTCTTGTCGTGCAGATTGCCGTCCTTTTCCTGTTGCACTGCCCCAATTTTGTTGTCTCCCGTGTTGGGAAAGCGTCTAGTGATTTATACTGCAGTCAATTCTTGGCCACCCCTTCACGATTGCTGGCGCTGGAGGTTTGGCAAAAAAATGCCCCCCCCACTTTCACTTATGAAACTCTTAACATTCCTTTAAAGTGTCATTGGGAAAGTTTATCCATTAAAAATGTTCGATTTCCCGGGCTGAGCTCTCCCTCTTACACTCATGTGTTTATTTCGCGTAGGAATCTCCGGGCAGTGTGTGTCCCGCGACTTGTCGGGGGAGCGGCTAGCGCGGATGTTTGTTTTTGGCTTGACTCGCGTAGGAAAAACAAAGTATCAATCTGCTCTGATGGAGCCGGGCGCGCACGCTTACCCTGTGAAGACGTATGCTTGTAGATATCACCGCCTCGCCGGGCCATGCTGCAGGAATTCTCCTCAGGTAATTGATCGTGCTGCTTTCCGGGATTCTTCACGGGAGACTGTTTTCTTTGTAAATTTCGCTGCACGCTCTCCGTCGGTTTGAACAGGGCAATATTCGATTAAAGGAAAAAGACGCGGCGAGTGCCACGAACTTCAAAAGAAGCTTAAAGAAGCAAAGGTTTGGAAGGCACCGAGTCAACAGCGCACCTCCTGTGTGTTTGGGTCCCCGTTCAGGGTCCACAAACTAGTTGTGTTTTCTCAGAGCGTGCCGCTCTGTATTTATAAGACCCAGGGGAGCCCTGGGTCTTTGATATGTATAGTAGTGGGGGCTGTTATGTGTCAGCCCCCTGTCGGATAGCCGACTGTCTGGCCCCCCGTGGGGGAGCAGGTTTTTGAACCTGATCCCTGCCTGCCTGTTGGCTTCCTTGGGTGCTTAGCACCTAGCTGTATGAAGGAAGGCTGAGGTGATTGCTCACACCTCACCCTTCCTCAGCATTGTGCTTGGCAGACTGTATGCCTCTACGACTGGGGGGAGGAGGAGAGGAGCAGAGAGGGGGAGAGGTTGTGCTGCCCCTCTCAAGGCCTGCTGATGGTAACAGCAGTTACCCTGCCTCGCTTTGTGAGACACTACAGCATCGCCCAGAGTCTTTCTTTATGGCTAAAATTACCAATTTGTCAGATGCAATATCTGCTGAACCTAGAATGTATTCTCTCTCGCCTTTTACTCCCAAACAGCTATTCTCAGGGTTCAATTGTTTTGATTTCTGGTCTAGTACTGATACGTTAAAGAGAGTGGAAGGGATTAAAAGCCTCAGGTTCTAGGACCATGAAGGCCTCTAAGGGAGCATTTCATATTGCAGCTCCTAAGGCATGGAATGACCTGCATTTGGACTCAGGTGTCTAAAGTCCACAGATGTCTTTAAGAAGAAACTAAAAACGCTTCTGTTCGCCTGAATTTCCATGTACGAATTGGCAGCTGCCCTGGAGTTGTTGTTTCTCTAACCCGATTGCTATTTGCCTAGCTCTGAGTTGTTTGTATCTAGGTTTGTTGACCCCTTAAGCCCACAGGTCCATGGCACGCGCAATATAAATAAATAAATAAAGTAAAGAAAGAAAGAAAAGTTCTTCACTGGAACCTATTCCGTCTCTATTGGTCAAATATTCCATCTTTTCTTTGGAAGATGATCCATCAAACATCTTTAACATCTCTTTTCAGAGAGGAAATGTCCTAAACTGCTCAAAGATGCCACGCCTCTCAGCTTGTAAAACCAGCACATTTGGATTCGGTCGATTATGTGAATTGTGTGCCCATATCTAACCTCAACTCCCTGAATAAACATATGAAACAGGAGGCTATATTCCAACTATCGAGGTATTTAGAAATGGGTAAAGTTTTGGCAACAGAACTATTTATCTGTGACAATCTGCTAGACCTAAGGGATAGAGGATATCTATGATCTGATGGCAAGGTCCGACACTGTGGATCCCAGTGTTTAAATCCAATAGCTTAAATTGGTGCTGAACATTACTGGTACTGCTTTAGCCTGGGTTGAATCCTATTTAAAGCATAGGAGCCAGAGAGTTTAGCCTGTAAGTTATATTTCGTCTAGCAGCCGGCTATTATGTAGTGTCCCTCAAGGTTCAGCCATGTTGCTTCTCCATTTAAATGTTGATATGTTCTCTTTGGTTCAGGTGATAGAGAATTGGGGTTTGTAGTGTCAACTATATGCTGATGAGATCCTGATTGTGGTTCATCTCTGCAAGGGTCCAAGCCTGTTTAGGTATGATGCAAACACAGGACCATTGCCTGTGTTTAAATTAAATGGGGACACGATTGAGGTATTGCTTCTTAGGTGTTACTTAGAGTCCCTTTCTCCATTTCAGTGGTCTTCTATCCATGGAGTTTCTCTTTCTCCCTTGGAGGTAGTTAGGAATCTGGGCGTCTTTTTTGACAGTCAATTGCCATTTGCTCGTCAAGTGGATGCAGCTGTATACAGTGCATATTCATCTCAGAATTCTAGCTCAGGCAGTTGTCCGTTCTATAGTGTAGTATTGCTTGTCTATTTTATTAGGTCGTTCTAAGAAACGGGAGTCTAAGTTTCAAACCAATCAAAACCACCCAGTGTGCATGATTCCCCGGATGATAACATGTGACCATATCTCCCAAGCTCGTGCATCAGAGGGGGGGGTGCCCATTGAGCGACCAGCTCAAGCTCAGCCTTTTATGCAGCTGTGGAAGGTCCTTAATGGATGAGCTCACGAGTATCTGTGCAGCATGGTTCTGCAATGCACTCTCACTCCTTCTTCATGAAACCACACCAAGCACCTGTTGGTTGTGTTTAAATGTATTGGCCCCCATTAGGCCATAGCATCAATGGATGCTCTAGGTTGTTGTCCGTGGACGAATTTACCAATTTCTATCAGAACTTGTTCCACCTTGCAGGCTATTAACTTCCAACTAAAACGGGATGTTTGCTCTTGTTCTGGTCCTTCCATATTAAGGCTAGGTTTCTATGTCCTGGATTATTTGTTTCTTTGTGTGTATGTACTGTTCTGTGTTATTTTGGTTCGGCGCCATAATCTGGTTGATACATGACATACATTTGGATGTATTAAATCATTTTATTACTTACTACTAAAGTAGTGATAGTGCAGATCTCAAAATCGATACCTTTAAGTTAATATGAAATAGCTGGTAGAGGAGACAAAAGACCATGTTGGTTGCCAACCGTTGTTTATCTAGGGTGCTGCCTTGGTATACCATGGGTATGTTTATGATATGATGAGGGTACACCAAGAGCTTACATAGGAGAGGGGCAATGCCTTCTTTTGCCAGTACTGCACCTAATATCCAATTACCTCCATCTCATGTCAGTGATTGCTTAGCACAGTGGTAAAGTCACTTGTGTATAGGCGTGTTATAAATGCTGTATCATATCATATCATATCATTGAATGCTAAATAGAGACCCACATTCCCAGGTTCTGAATTATTATGTCAAGTGTAGCCTCCTATTTTCAGTTTCAGAGACAACCATCTTAAACTTGTTATAGCCGCACATGGCGTGTGCAACCAAACATTGCAAGGTAACTCCAGATATAGGATGGTGCTAGAATCATATCCTAAGTACAGACTCTACGCCTGAGTGATGCAATCCAATGCAAGTTAAGAACGTATATGCCTGGTATAGCCTCACATGTAAAAGTGCTATATTATGTCACGTGTGAGCCCTCACATTCCCAGTAATGCCATCCAATCGTTCATATGCACTGTTTAGTCATATGTAAAGTGTATACTCACATGCCCAGTTCTACAATCACATTCCAACAACATCATGCAAAAATATGCCAGTAATTGAACCCATTGTCAGTTAATACCTCTATATATTGCATTTTCAGCCCATGTAATAAGCAACGCCTGAGGTCAAATTGTTATGCTCCTTTGCCACATTCAGCCTCAAACGTTCCACTAATAACATCCAAAGTCACTTAATACCTTACGTGATTGGTATAAGAACCATGCATAAGGAACAGCCTGTATGTTGTGGTAATGTCCTCATATACACAGTGCAACCTCAAGTGGTCCAGTAATGACACCCATTATGTGATATGCATTGTATAGTCACCGAGTGTAATCTGCAACCTCTCATATTATATTATCACCTCATTACATCATATGCCAAGCAATGCCTCAAATGCTGAGTTGATATCATTTTATTACATCATATGCCAAGCGATGCCTCAAATGGTGAACTAATATCATTTTATTACATCATATGCCAAGCGATGCCTCAAATGTTGGACTAATATCATTTTATTACATCATATGCCAAGCGATGCCTCAAATGTTGAACTAATATCATTTTATTACATCATATGCCAAGCGAAGCCTCAAATGCTGAACTAATACATTTTATTACATCATATGCCAAGCGATGCCTCAAATGTTGAACTCATATCATTTTATTACATCATATGCCAAGCGATGCCTCAAATGCTGAACTAATATCATTTTATTACATCACATGCCAAGCGATGCCTCAAATGCTGAACTAATATCATTTTATTACATCATGCCAAGCGGTGCCTCAAATGCTGAACTAAACGGCTATCTGGGTCAGCTCTGCTCTCTGGGTCTGTCAAGCACCGGTTCAGCTCACAATGGTCTGGTTTGTGGTTCTCTCTGATTCCGGATACAGCACTGCCTTCTGGATACTGCTACAGGTTCTTGCAAAAGTTCTTGGCAAAGAATTCAAACAGCTGGCCCGGCTGTTGAATAGTTTGGTTGGTTCTGAGGCCTGCTGAAGAGGATTCAGCTTGTGGATTGAGGCCTCTCTGCTACAATTTCTGGAGTTAATTTCTGGTCTCTGGAGATTGATGGATTTGAAGTCTGGATCTCTGGATGTGAAGTCTGAAGTCTCCCGGCAAAGCGTCCCGCAAGAAAGTGGAAAGTGAATGTCCCTACCTGGGTTCCAGTGGCTCTTTTTATGTGTTTAGAAAATGGGTGTGTGCCTGGGCCTAGCTAAGCCTGCCCCTCTCACTTATCATTTGCCAAGCTTTCCTCTCTCCCTTGATTGGGGGAAAGAAATGGAGTGTCAGAGTGATGCTGTAGGTTTGTTTATGGGTCAGAGGATCCTCACCTGGTCAAATTGCCCACAAATCTATATTTGAGTCAAATACATATTTCCCAGATACACAAGTGGTTGACATTACATGTACATATTACAGATGAATTAAGACAGGTCTCTGTTCAAGCCCCATGTTCCTGCGAGCTGGGATTCAGAAATGACAACATTTTGCGCTTTTTGGTCGGTTTACCAATATCGGACATTTACCAAAAATTACTCAAATGTGCCCAAGGAGTATGGACATTAATTGATGAAGTGTCAGATTTTTAACATGCAGACATTTGGAGTAAGACCCTATTTTCTGCTAGCAACCCCCTAGAATACACCACAGGGTCCTAACACCTCTTAAAACGTGCACAGAAAAATCACAAGAGTAATGATATTACTTATATAATTCTGACAAGTCCGTACTACGAAATATTCATCTTTTTTTAAATTATGCTCTGGCCCAAAGGGGTGTGGTTTCCCCCAAGCACAAGGTGGAGTTTCTGGTTTGTCCACTTCCCCCAAGCTCAGCTTGCTAGCAGAGGCACTGCCCCTCCCATTTCCTTCCAAGAGGAAGCCATTTTACGACCCCCCCCAATTTAACAATTGCCTGAGCCAAAGAAGGCCCATTGTTCAGTTCCCTGCAGTCCCCAGGTGCCACTCCCCTTTCAATCAACAGGGCCATGTGATCTCCTTTTGGCAGGGACAGCAGGAGGCAGCCAGGCCTGGGAATGCAGTTGTGCAAGTCTCAACTCCTGTCGGGGGTAGCTGGTGGTCAGAGTTTAGCTAAATGTCACTTGAGTTCCCATTTTTCTACATTCAACCCAAACTTACAATTTTTACACATGCAGCTAGAACACTGATTCTAAGTTTAAAACTATGACATTTAAAAAATTGCAACCTATGTGACACTCACAAGTAGGTCACTCATTTATTCTAAACATTTCGATTTTAGTGGCTTTACCCCCAAATTCACTTAAGCTGCTGACATCCCCAGCTATTTTTTTTATATATACATTAAATAATTACTTCCTTCAAGTCATTTCAGAATATAGTAGTTTTACATTGTATCCACCTCTTAGCAAGTCTTTCCTTGGCCTGGTTTTGGTTCATTTGTTCAGTTTTACACAAAATTCTGGTGGTTTTAAAACACTGGCTTTCTGATAGTGGTAAGCACAAGCACCAGTATTGCATCCCTTTTGACATTAATAAAATGAATTCCCCACAATTCTGGGTTGCTTTTGGCAATCAGCATTGGTATTCCTAATGGTTTCAGGCTACTGTGTGTGTAGCCCAATGGTGGTTTTAGGCAGTGCCCTCTGTGCTCACAACATAGGCAAAAATGGGTGGCAGCCTATTCTTCATGTTTTCCCTGTGCACTCTCTGGGGAGCACTGGCCAACATGATGTTTTCAATGCCAGTACTGCACAGTTTTATGGTAGGGCTTGGCTGCATGGGTAAAAACATCCCACAAGCCCCCCCCCCCTTGCGATGGCCATTCTGATCTTTCACTGATGGAATTTGCAAGATCTGGGATGTTTGCCTCATCTTCTTCCAATTCCGTAGATGGCACAGTTCAGCATCTTTTCCTCCCTCCAGTCGATCAATCAGTTCTCCTTGCTGGTCCTGATAGGAGGATTGGGCGGTACCCCGGGCCCCTCGGATCTTCGCTCCCGGTCCCCAGGTCGCCTCCTTGGTCAGTATCCGTGGTTTCATCTCTCCTAGGATGATAAAGCAAAGGCGGCAATACCTATTCGTAGACATTTCTCCACTACTATTAATGGTGTGGCGAACACATACATTTTATACATCTGGTTACATATTTCAGTCTTGTTTTAAAAACAAGATATAACAGGAAATATTGACATTAGGTTGCTATATTTTTGGTATGTGGAATATTTTAGGGTTGGAGCTTTTATTGATCTGGGGCGGCCCCCTCTGGGATTCCAGAGGATTCCTCCAGTTGTTGCAGAGTGTGCCTAGGATGGCAACACTTTAGCTGATTTATATGTACCCACTTGTCTTCCCCTTCCACCAGACTACCTTTGGGGATGCGGATCGTATACGCTACCGGGGAGATTTTGTCTATAATTTCATACGGTCCCTTCCATGTAGGCAAACATTTTCGCTGTTTGGCCTGGTTCCTTTGGAAAATGTATAGATAGACCCGGTCCCCCACAGTATATTCCTTCCTGGTGGTCTTCAGGTCGTAGTGGGTTTTATGCTATCAGCTGATCTTTCTAGATTCCGCTGAGCATAGGCAAAAGCATGCTGAAAGTGTTTCCTTAAATTCTCCACATACTCATGAGTTGTGGAGGCATTTATCAACGTCTGCTCTTGGGTCCTGTAGAGCAAATGCTGGGGAAGCACCATCTTGCGTCCGGTCATCAACTCAAATGGTGACATTTTAGTTGCAGATGAAGGGGTAGATCGGATGGCCATTAGGACCAGAGGTAGTTGGATATCCCAACTTGGCCCAGAATCTGCCACAAACTTTTTTAAGATGCTCACAAAAGTTCGGTTGTAGCGTTCTACTGCCCCAGAAGAAGCTGGCCGGTAAGCTATATTTAGCTTCCTTTTGACCCCCAGTATCTCCCACATCTTTGTCATTACTTCACTGGTGAAGTGGCTACCCCTGTCTGACTCAGTCCTTTGAGGTAGACCAAAACGGGAAAAGATGTGATTGATCATCAGGGCAGCTGCTGTTTCTGCCTTGCAGTTTGGGGCCAGGAGACATTCCACCCACATGGTAAACAAGCATGTAACGGTCAGCGTGTACTTGTTTCCTCTAGACGAGCGAATTACAGGGCCTACGAAGTCGATTTGCAAATCTGACCATGGCAGTGTCATCCCCCTCTTTTGGAGAGGCGCCCGGTGTGTGAGGGATGTTGGCTGAAATTGTGCACACACAAGACACCCCTTAAAGTATTGGCCGAGGTCCTGCCCCATGTGTGGCCAGTATGCAACCTCTCTTAAGATTTCCAGTGTTGTGTGAAACCCCCTATGACCGGCGGTGGCCGCATCATGGGCGTGACTTAACATCAGGCTTCGGAATGAGGTAGGAACCACCCACTGATCATGGCCAGCTTTGGATTTCCTTACCAACAAACCGTCTTGGATTCGGAACCTTTTTGGACATTTCATCAACACTCTTAGCTCCTCTTTCCCAATGTAATCGGTATCCGTCAGGGGAAAGTTCTCAGGGTCCTCAATGTGTTGGTAAAACTTACCAATTATTGGATCCCCCTTCTGAGCTGTAATCAAATCAGTATCAGGGGTCTCCTTACTCCATTGTGCAGGTGAAAGATCATTGTGAGCATTTGTCTGGGACCTAGTGATAGCAGTGACCTGGATTTCCCCCAACAGGGACTCAGTTTCTATTAGATCCCCTTGGATGGCCCCGGTTTTGGCCAGCTGATCAGCTAAGTCATTTCCAGTTTTGTCTGGTCCCTCTACTTTGGAATGACCCTTGATCTTTTTCCAATAGATGGTCATCCCTCGAGGTGACCAGATCATCAATGTTTTGGATTAACTTCCCATGTTTCAAGGGTTTGTTATTAGTACATAACATGCCTCTGGTCTTCCAATTAACCAGGTGCTCCACGAACCCGTTCCGTACATAATCCGAATCTGTGATTATGACCAGTTCATGGAGTTGATGTTGGACAGCAGTGAGGATGGCCCGATGCACAGCCATCAACTCTGCCACCTGACTACTTCGGGGACCAATTTTTGTACCCAGCGGAGGGTTCTGCGAACTCCTTCACCCATGCATTCCCTACGCCAGCCACCAGTTCTTTTTCCCTGTTGTGGTCAACATGGTAAGAGCATCCATCCACATAGACAGTGGGCATTCCCTCATAATTGTCCTCTTCAAAGACTTTGTGTGGGGAATTACGGTATGCCTCCATGTTGTCCTTGATTTTTGGACTTTCGTCCTTGAGACAGTTTTCTCTGGCACAATCATGCAAATCAGCCAGACCTTGCGCGAGGGAACTCTTCTTGTTTTGGCCATATCTGACCTCCACAGGAAAGCCTTGCATTGACAGAATCCAGGAAGTAATTCGGGAATTACTCACATTTCCGGCCTGGATTCTGTCACTTTGCAGATATTGCAGAGGCTGGTGTGGAGTCTCCACTATGATGTGTTCCCACTGGATGAACGGCTGTAATTCTTCAATGCCCACACCATTGCCAGGAGTGCCTTCTCACAATTGTTGAATTTTTCCTCCACAGAGGATAAAGTTTTGCTCGCATATGAGATTACTTTTTTGACCTTGTCATGCTTTTGGCATAATACTGCCGTCAAGCACGTATTATAGAACCCTGTCTCCAGGAAGAACTCCTTGTTTCTGACAGGGTAAGCTAGGCAAGGCGCTTGTGAGAGGCTTCTTTTGAGCTGTCTTACTGCCTCGGATTGTTCTGGACCCCATTCCCACTTGACCCCCCCCCCTTCAAAAGATGAATCAGGGGTCTGGTGATCTCTGCGTAGCCCTCAATGAACTTTCTGCTGTAATTAGTCAGTCCAAGGAGGCTCCTTAGTTCCCGCAAAGTGGTGGGGTCTTTCAGTTTCTGAAGTGCTTCCCCTTTCTTTTTCTGGGGACAGAGACCCTGAGGAGTAATTTCATGCCCCAAGAAATGAACACGGGTTCTACACCACTGTGCTTTCTGAAAGGAAAGTTTTGCTCCGGCGGCCCTCAACTGGGTCAGAACATAACAGATCTCCGCTATGTGTTCCTCCACAGATTAACTTTTGATGAGGACATCATCTACATAAGCCAGGTTACCCCTCGCACCCAGGTCAGGCATGGCCTTATGTAGGAAAAAGTTAAATTCATTGCCGGAGTTGAGGTATCCGAACGGAGTCCGGGTCCATGTGTACTGCTGGCCCCCAAAGGTAAAAGCCAGTTTGTATTGGTCCCCCCTACTGACAGGCACGGTCCAGTATCAATTGGTCAGGTCTATTGCTGTGAATACCTGTGACCCCTGAATATGGGCCAGCCCTTGGTCAATGTACGGCAGAGGCCATCGGGAAGTATGGACCCGTTTGTTGAGCTCCCTAAGGTCGGTGCAGAGTCTCCATTGGCCGTTTGGCTTCAATATTCCCAGGACTGGATTATTGAAAGTGCTGTGGACTGGACAGATTATTCCCCGGGACTCAAGGTTCTTAATTATTTCATTAAGGGACTCCATGGATGCGAGAGGCAAGCGATATTGCTTCACAAACACTGGAGTCATGCCCGGGTCCGTGGGAATTGTTGTTGTGTGGATGTCGGTGCGACCACAGTCATATGAGTCTACCGCAAAGAGATCTTGGAAATCCAAGAAAACTTGTTTCAACTTTTGCTTCTGCTCCAGAGTCACACAGTCATCAGCTAGGTTGACTCTCTCTTCCACCATCTGCCTGAAGCCTGGAAAGACTTCTGGTTTGGCTATCTCAGCGGCCTCCTCCAGCTGGGTGGAGAAGTCCTTGGTCAGAGTGCTGATTTGGACTGGAGGCTTCAGGTGGGAAAGGCAGCCCTCATGGACCGGGAAAATCACCTCGTCCCCTCTGAAGTCACAAGTCACATCTTCCTTACCATAAGGGCAAGAAGTGTACACCAGGAAGTTCCCGCCATGCCGGGGGAAAATCCTGTCTGGTGTTGTATTGTCCTCACTGTCACTTTCAAAACAGTCCTTGGGGATCGGTCCTAACAGTTCATTTCCTAAATCAATGGAGAAATGTCGGTCATCAACCGCCATTCCAATAGTGGTGCCTATGGCTAGAGTAATACTCTGTAAATCGCTGTTATCCACCTCTATTGGAATGGTGTCATGTTCTATGTTGACTAATGGTGTTGGGATTACCCCCAACCCGTGCTGTTGGAGAGAAGCATTTAGATGAATATAAGCATCAGGGTTTTTCAATTTTTGTCCTGTTTTAACTTTCACTTCCAGGGAGAATTGTCGGGTCCTTTCTGGGATGGTGACTTCCTCTTTAAGCTGAATTTCAACTGCATAAGGTAGCAATTGAGCTGACCTAAATGCTTTTTCTTGATCATCAAAGCCCATGGGATTATCCGCTACTTGGGACCAAGCTTTGAAGTTTATTAGGTCCAAACTAATGGCGAAGCGATTGAGAATGTCACTGCCTAAGTAAAAGGCGGCAGTGACGTCTCGCACGACCCAACAATTATGGACTATGCTCTTGTTGCCAATGGAGATTTTGAGCATACACCTGCTTGGCAGGAGATGTTTGGAATTGGGTGATTCCAGGTCCATTTCCCATTTATCTATCAGTTTGAATGTGGGAATGGCTGGATCTTTTGGGAGTTGGCGGAACATTGCTTCGCTGATGAAGCTCTTACCGTTGTTCACACATACTCGAGCGAGAACAGAGTCCTTCCCATCATTTAACTGAACAGGGATGAACAACTGATCTCCAATTTGCTGAATATCAGCCAGGCTCTGAGCTGATTTCACATCTTTCTGGACTATGGGAGTGGGAGTGTCTGATTGTGGATTGGTAAAGAATTTCAGAGTGTTTCCTTCAAGTGTGGAATACCACCTTAAACTGGAAGGAAGGTTGATTTTCAGAAATAGAGAGGACCCCCCATCACTGGTCTGTTGTCCTACTGCTATTATTGTCACGTCTGGAATTTGGTTGTTCTGGAAGTGAAATTCTACTTGGTCTGATTTTTGTTCAACCATGTGGCAGGTGCCGTTTAAACTAACATGGTTGACACTCTGTTTTAATTTTATTGGTCGGCTAGTCTGGGTCCAGAGGACCTTGTTTACACAATCTATTAGGGGTGACAACCTTCTCAGGAGGTCATTCCCTAGTAAACAAGGGGTGCCCTCTGGGGTCACTACTATGACCGGGTGTTTCACCTTGTGTCGCCCAATTTTAATGTCCCAATCTGCCGTCCCCTCGACGGGAATTTCCTTCCCGTCAAAGTTCTGGAGTTGTCCAGGAAGAGAGGTGAGAGGAATACGATAATTCTCTCCCCTTCCTAAATTCAGTTCATCAAAGGCCCTTCTGGACAGAAGGATAGTCTGAGATCCAGTGTCCACCAGCGCTGAAATTGTACCCTGCCCCTGTACTTGTACCGGGGCATAATATCTTCCCTCCTTCTCCTCAAGTGGGCACATATAATGCACATTTTTGGACAACTGGTGGGCCAATTTTCTGATTTTGGACATTGCAAGAGAAGAGATTTGGGCAGAATTCTGTGGAGAGCCTTGGGAATCTAAAAGAAAAAGTTGGCAACTGGAGATCAGAGCCATTGTGGGTTCCCCTGGTTCCGGTTCTGGGCCGCCCCTGCTTTTGGAGGCAGTCACCAGGATGGTTTTGAACCAGGGGATTTTGTGATTGTGGGTTCTGGGATGAGATGATAGGCGGCGGTAGCTCAGTCTCCATATCTCCCCAGTATGGATTGGAATCCCTTGGGACCCATTTTTCTTTGGGAGGAGTTCCCCCATCTCTAAAGGAGAAGATCCTTTTCCCAGGATCCTCTGATGATCCCTCTGCCTCAAATTGGAAGATCTGTACCTCCTCCACAAACTGGGCCAGTTTGGGTACTTTGTTTCTCCTACCCCCCCTCTGCTCCTTTGGAGGCAGACTTTCAGGGGCAGGAGATTTCGTTTCCGGTTCCTGGGTTTCCAGGGGCTGTTTACAAGTGAGGAAGGAAGCTTCCTCCAAGGCTTTACATCCCCCTTCCCATTTGTGCCTCCTCCCTGGGAACCGGTGGGTTATCGGGGTGCTGCCCCGTCATTGTTCTGGAGCACCAGGTCCAGAGTTTGGGGCGTTCTGTGCCGGCATGCCCATCTAAGGGTTCAGTTGCGCCCTCAGCATGTGACCCAGATCCCGTGCCATGTTTTGGACCTGGCGCTCAAGTTGTGAAACCCGCTCAGGCTGATACAGGGGTTCTGTTTTCCCCCCTGGGCTGATCCCGGGAAGGGTAGCTATCCCTTCTCTGGTAATACCCCGGGTTGGGAACATTTGGGTACCCCCCCACCATTGGCCTCCCCTCTCCCGGATTAGGTTGTCTGGGCTCAGGGAATTGGGGAAAGAAGGATGGATGATTTTGGGGCTGGAAGTTGGGTGGATACCTGGGGAAAAAATTCTGCCCAGGGTTTGGTGAATTTCTGCCCTCCTGGGGGAAGTTAGGAGGAAAATTCCCTGGGTTAGGTGCTTGGCTGGATTCCCCCCCTTGGGCTGGAGGAGTCCACACATAACCCAGGATGGGTCGGTTTCCCTTGTAGCGGGGACTTACATAATCAGGGGAGCGAGGGACCCCATTTGTGGGACTACCTCCTTGACTCCATGTCTGTGACTGGCCCGAGGGCCTTCTAGTGTTAGAGTTATTTGGTGCAGGCAGGTTTTTAGGCCCCCCCATCTCCAAATCTAAAACAGGGGCAACCTTTACCTCTGCCACCTTGGCAGCAGCAGGGGTGATGTTGGTTTTGGGGTTTTTCTGCGAATTACTTTTATTTTCTATGGGCTTCTGCACCTCATAGATCCGGGTAGCGTGTTCAATGACCCAGTCTATTGACCTCTTCTCGTGAAAATCTCTCACTAGCTGGGTCATGATGTATTTGGGCAAGGCATGGAAAAAAGTATTGACAAATTCTCTGCTGTCCGTGCGCACCCTTCTGGTGGCCTGCGCAAAGGCACGCTTCAATTCTTGCACAAATTCTTGTGGGGCCTGATCCTCCCCACATTGCAAATTGTAGGCTGCCTTGCGAGCCTCTTGAGGATTTCTATGAACAGAAAAATGTGTCAAGATGGCTGCCTATATGCGGACCATCTTGAATGGTTTTGGTCCTCCAGCCCTGTAAAGAAACTGGAGTATTCTGGGGAGAATGTCCATTTGACGTACTGGATGCAGCTACTGCTGTCCTTCAAATGGAAAGTCTCCATCATTTGCTCATAGAGCTCCAAGTGTTCCCAAACAGAATACTTGGCGTTCTTATGATAAGGTGTGATGACACTCCTTATTGCCTTTATTTGTTTCAATGGGTCCTTAAGCAAGGCCCTTTTTGCCTTATTGGCCTTTTTGGTTCGGGTAACCCTGGTCCATTCATCCTCCGACTCAGAAGCACTGCTCCCAGAGGTGCCCGTCTGATCTTCCAGGTTATCCCGGATTCTGCGAGCCTGGGAATGGCTGGCAGAATGTGGGAACCTGGTCTCCTGTGTCCTGTGACGCTCAGAGGAGTCTTCAGATCCCTCCTTGCTGCCAGGATTTGATGGGTACCCCCCCCACTGACCTAACTGGGCAGAGGTTTTCAGGATGCCCTTAGTGGGCCTATTCTCCTGGGGTTCCCCACTAAATTGAACTGTGCTTGGGAGCCCATACCTGGATGCCCGCCCCTCCATTCCTGGGTGGTACTGGCCTATGAGCCCCATACTTTTAGCTGGATAGTAATCTGCTATCCCTGTGCCCCCGTGCTCATGTGCGCCAGGGCACGGGGGTGGCAGAGTCCAGGGACTGGTAGAGATGAAGGCCTCTGGTACTAGGGCTCCTGAGGTTATGCTCAGGCGTTTCCCTTTCCCTTTTGCAATGCAAGAGCCTGGGCTTTCAGCTCCTCAACGAAGGTCTTAATCGACTCTATCAATCTCTCCTGCATGGCTAGCTGTTGCTGGAGCCTATCATTGTGCTGGCAGAGAGCCTCATTCTCTCTCTGTGCCTCCTGATTGGTCCTGGAGTACTGGGCCAGTCTTTGCTGCAGGAGGGTTACCTCCTGCGTTCCATCCCTACTGGCCTGCTCCTTTCTTGCCAGAGCCTCTTCCACCCTCCTGGTGTGCTCTAACAGGTTCTGATGCTCTTTTTGGAGGTCACCCAGCCCCTGGAGGGCCAAGTGATTTTCTTCAATTTTTCTTTTTAAATGGCAGACTTCCTGGCCTAAGGTGTCCCTTTCCTGACTAAGAATCTGCATCTGTGCCGCCAGGTCGTCCCTTTGCCTTTGAAGGGCACCAGCTTTATGGCGCTCCTGATCAAACTCTGCCTGGGTATCCAGCTCTTTCAGGATCAGTTTATTGCTCTCTGCCTTTTCACTATCTAGGCGGCTTTGCAGGGTGACTACCTGCTCAGCACATGCCCTATTGAAATCTAATTGTTGCTCCAGCTTTTTCTGGCTCTGCAGTAGGGAGTCCAAACCTTCTTGGTACTCCTTCTGCAAGGCCAGAAATCTGGTATCCTGGTCAGACTTTTCCTGTTGCAGGATACACATGTCCTCTTTGATTTTAATGAGATACTGTCTGCTCTCATTTTCTGACTCCTGGCTTCTGTGCATCCTCTGCTCAGAAGAGACCAGGTCAGATTGGGCCTTCTCTAACGCGATCTGTTGCCTATTTGCCAGATCTTGGCCTTCAGCACATTTGTCCTGCATGGCTCCCATATATAGATACAAATATGCCGCTATCCTAACCATCTTGTCGTGTTCATCTTTAGCTTTAGGAGCCATGTATAGTTCACTCAGGGCCACATGTAAGGGAACCTGATCTCTCCAGATATCTAACCCAGTTGCAGTGACCTGTCGTGTGATTGCCTGCAACCACGCATCCTTGCCCTGCTCAGTCCATTCACCTCTCACAAATAGCTTATGTAAGAAGTGCTCTCTGGCTATTTTGATGTCTACCAGTGTCGTCATTCTGGAATTTGAGTTCCTTCCTGACTTACAGAAGTTTGTATTTTATTTTGCGAAACAGACCGTTTCCTTAGAGTGTTCCTTTGAGGGGTGCTTTCACAGTGTAAAACAGCGTGGTGATCTAACCGGATATGTGTATCCGGTCAGTTGACACACTGTATTAAGCTGCACAAGTGGTAAATCTAATCCAGAATATCCCGGCTACGAGCCCCCACTCTGTAAGTGACTCCAATCAAGCAATCCCACTAAGTCAGTGCCTTGTCTGGGATGCCCATGGGAAGCCCTTATTTTTGTATTTTTATGGCAAGTTATAATCTGGATGATGAACCCTTGTATAACACCCCTCTCTTAAATCCCCCTTGACCCCACTGAGCCAAGAAGTAGGCTTGTTTTGCAAATTTAAAGGGTTTATTTGAAAAATTAAACAATATATATATATCACACTTCTATAAATAAATTGATAATGGATAGTACACTTGTGAATATGAGCAGTAATCAGCAAGAGGTAATCCTACAGTAGCACAGTTCTTGGTTACTTATGAATACGAACAGAAGAATGAGGTGGGAAAGAATGCTGTATATGGTTCAGGGAAACGCAATGATAAATGAAATGCAGTACAGAAAATAACTTGATATGGCTTCAACAAAAGACAATATAATCACTTTTCCGTGACAATTCACTCCCCCCCTTTATGCAATATAAGGAGATGGAAAGAAGACACACAGTTCTCAGGAATGCAATCAAATATAATTCAGTTCCCCCCTAGCAAGCTTAGAGGAAAACAGGTATGAGTTTTAACACAGGCAAGATACTTTGATGTGGTTGCAATTAAGTGAAAAATATGCTAAAAAGGCTTTTAATTCCCTATAGGGGGTTCAGGGTGGGTGATATCTAGTTGATATTAGTTCAGGCTCACTTTAGCAATGCTCTCTGAGTAACTAGCAGGTTAAAACGAATTTTAGCAAAGGAAAGCAAGGAGCTGCTGATTTTTACACGTGGCTGAAATTGTGCAAAATGTCAAATCGCTGCAAATTTAATTTAATCGCGTGCGTCGAGCGTAATTACGGAGGCCCTATAAGGAGTAGCGAGTCGGTTCTAGGTTCGTTGGAAAGCCGACAGTTAAAGCTCGCTCCTAGCACAAACGGTTCCGGAGATACGGCCGATTTAGTCAAGGTAGTTTTTCGGATTTTAAATTTTAAAGCTCAGAATGACAGATGACAGTTTTCAGTTTTAAAGATGACAGAATAACACGATTCTAAGAGGCAGTTCTAATAGGCTAAAATAGTTTGGATTAGATTATTTTAAACTAAGAGACTGGTTTTGCACAGTGAGTACTCACACTATATTTTTGACATAAGCCATCAAGTTCTGGTCAGGTTGGACGGGACTTCCGGCGGGTGGTTCTGAAGTCCCGGCTATCTGGGTCAGCTCTGCTATCTGGGTCAGTCAAGCACCGTTTCAGCTCACAACGGTCTGGTTTGTGGTTCTCTCTGGTTCCGGATACAGCACTGCCTTCTGGATACTGCTACAGTGTCATGATGCCTGCCCCCGGAAGACCAGGCCCAGCAGCCCCGGAAGCAGGCATCATGCCACTTGGAGCATGCCCAAAAGCCCCAGTTAGGGGCTGTTTGGGTGCAGTCCTGGCACCTATGGCGCCAGGCTCATAAAGATAAAGTGACTCCTGGCTCCATGGGCGCCAGGCTCATTATTGATAACTTACCTGAAGCAGACCATGCTGCATACTCACCTGAGGCAGACCATGCTGCATGAAGACTCAAGCCAAATGAGGCTTATGAGGAACTATTTTACTGAAGGGACTATTTTGTTACTTGGGTGGGGCTGTGGAAGAATACTTACCTGGATCTTCTTCCAAGGCTATTTAAACCACGCCCGGACAGCCACACGTGCTTCGCGTTATTCTGCTTGCTGCAGCGTAACGCTCACCGTGTTTTCAGCAGCTCCAGTCTTCAGCCACGCCCGCTTCAGTCCTGGGAATCCTGAAACAAGAAGAAAAGCAGGATAAAGGTTACAACAGGAGTTTAAACTTTAATCCTTACCTGAATCCTGATCCATTTCGCCACGGAGCTGAAAGACAGAAGTCTTTGAAGCATCGCTTCACATTCCTACGGCGCCACGCTGAACTCACCTGCTTGGCGGTACTTCAGCATTCCATCACGCTCTCTCCATCTCGCGGCCGCCCTCCGACACCTAAGGAGACAAAGACAGCAAGGTGAGCAAGGGGACTCTCTAAGGCTATGCAAGCTACCCCCAAGGACTTACCTGATTTACCACGGGGGGTACTCACCTCATCTCGGGTCGGTGCAGTCAACTCTGCTTCATCGCCGTACCCCGGCCCTTAAGGGGAAAACCACAATAGACTTACCTGAATCTTACCAATTGCCATTTGGAAATCTTCGAGTGGATTAATCGGCAGACAACGGGAGTGGGGAAGGTGGGTTGACACTCAATTCCACGGGTGGTTAATTCCTCTTCTCCTTTGCAGAAGAATATTCCTGCGAGCCAGACAAACTAGGCTGAGCGGGCCTGTCCAGTCAGTCATCTCGGCTCTACATGTCACGCTGGTGGAAACAACAGCGGCCCAGTTCCGGTCAACGCCCCCGTGGGAACCAGGTGAGCGTAACATACAGGTTCTTGCAAAAGTTCTTGGCAAAGAATTCAAACAGCTCACCCGGCTGTTGAATAGTTTGGTTGGTTCTGAGGCCTGCTGAAGAGGATTCAGCTTGTGGATTTAGGCCTCTCTGCTACAATTTCTGGAGTTAATTTCTGGTCTCTGGAGATTGATGGATTTGAAGTCTGGATCTCTGGATGTGAAGTCTGAAGTCTCCCGGCAAAGCGTCCCGCAAGAAAGTGGAAAGTGAATGTCCCTACCTGGGTTCCAGTGGATCTTTTTATGTGTTTAGAAAATGGGTGTGTGCCTGGGCCTAGCTAAGCCTGCCCCTCTCACTTATCATTGGCCAAGCTTTCCTCTCTTCCTTGATTGGGGGAAAGAAATGGAGTGTCAGAGTGATGCTGTAGGTTTGTTTATGGGTCAGAGGATCCTCCCCTGGTCAAATTGCCCACACATCTATATTTGATTCAAATACATATTTCCCAGATACACAAGTGGTTGACATTACATGTACATATTACAGATGAATTAAGACAGGTCTCTGTTCAAGCCCTATGTTCCTGCGAGCTGGGATTCAGAAATGACAACATTTTGCGCTTTTTGGTCGGTTTACCAATATCGGACATTTACCAAAAATTACACAAATGTGCGCAAGGAGTATGGACATCAATTGATGAAGTGTCAGATTTTTAACATGCAGACATTTGGAGTAAGACCCTATTTTCCGCTAGCAACCCCCAAGAATACACCTCAGGGTCCTAACACCTCTTAAAACGTGCACAGAAAAATCACAAGAATAATGATATTACTTATATAATTCTGACAAGTCCGTACTATGAATTATCATCTTTTTTTAAGCTATGCTCTGGCCCAAAGGGGTGTGGTTTCCCCCAAGCACATGGTGGAGTTTCTGGTTTGTCCACTTCCCACAAGCTCAGCTTGCTAGCAGAGGCACTGCCCCTCCCATTTCCTTCCAAGAGGAAGCCATTTTACGACCCCCCTAATTTAACAATTGACTGAGCCAAAGAAGGCCCATTGTTCAGTTCCCTGCAGTGCCCAGGTGCCACTCCCCTTTCAATCAACAGGGCCATGTGATCTCCTTTTGGCAGGGGCAGCAGGAGGCAGCCAGGCCTGGGAATGCAGTTGTGCAAGTCTCAACTCCTGTCGGGGGTAGCTGGTGGTCAGAGTTTAGCTAAGTGTCACTTTAGTTCCCATTTTTCTACATTCAACCCAAACTTACAATTTTTACACATGCAGCTAGAACACTGATTCTAAGTTCAAAACTATGACATTTAAACAATTGCAACCTATGTGACACTCACAAGTAGGTCACTCATTTATTCTAAACATTTCGATTTTAGTGGCTTTACCCCCAAATTCACTTAAGCTGCTGACATCCACAGCTATTTTTTATATATATACATTAAATAATTACTTCCTTCAAGTCATTTCAGAATATAGTTTTACATTGTATCCACCTCTTAGCAAGTCTTTCCTTGGCCTGGTTTGGGTTCATTTGTTCAGTTTTACACAAAATTCTGGTGGTTTTAAAACGCCGGCTTTCTGATAGTGGTGAGCACCAGTATTGCATCCCTTTTGACATTAATAAAATGAATTCCCCACAATTCTGGGTTGCTTTTGGCAATCAGCATTGCCATTCCCAATGGTTTCAGGCTACTGTGTGTGTAGCCCAATGGTGGTTTTAGGCAGTGCCCTCCTGTGCTCACAACATAGGCAAAAATGGGTGGCAGCCTATTCTTCATGTTTTCCCTGTGCACTCTCTGGGGAGTTCTGGCCATCATGATGTTTTCAATCCCAGTACTGCACAGTTTTATGGTAGGGCTTGGCTGCATGGGTAAAAACATACCACAATATGCATGGTATAGTCACAACATATACTGTGCATTCTGTCTAGCATGTCTAGTTGCTGCCAACACCAAGTGAAGAATCACTTGCCACCAAGTGCAGGTTAATATATTTAGGCACGATACAGGTAGCACATTTACCATCCAGCACCACATATGCAGTTTCTGCTACAAACATGGCAAATACAGCTTCAAATGACCTTTTAGTGCATTCATGGAAGTAAATGCCTCGTAATTCATGGCATGATGTGAATCAACTCCATCTTATCACATCAACTTGTTATACTAGAGTACTACAGTACTAAGTCCTTGTGCCAAAAGGTGCGGACTAGTAACATCAAACTTCTTGACATGGGCGTAATTATAGGGGGGGACCAGGGGTTTTGTCCCCCCCAACTTCTGTGGCATGCCATTTTGTCCCCCCCCCAACTTTTGGAGGCAGGGCAGGGGGGCCGCAATCATCAATTATATAATTGGACAGCGCGAGCCCGGCTGGGGTGCCCAGCAAGGCTTGCGCTGTCTCATGACATAATGCTGAGATGCCTGGTAGCCGTGCTGCAATACATTCAGGGCTGGGATGCCCTGCATGGCTCAGTCACTCACCCTTGCTGGCCTGACTCAAAGTCAGCAGCCAGGGTGCTGAACTGGGTGTTGCAGGGCCTGGTGCCTGTGCTTCCACTCTAGCAGCAGCACTTCCAGGGGCCACGGCGCAGAGAATCGCTTTCTGGCTTTGTGTTTGTGCGACACACAGACAGGAACTAGGAAGCACATTCAGCTTGCTGGTTTCTATTTGGAGGTGCGTGAGTGCAAAGAGGTTAAGTCGGTGTAACATGAGACATGGCCCAGGCGGCATTTGAAAGCAGAGCAGAGGTACTTTTTTTTTAAATATAATTTTAAATTGTGTTTGTGTATGTTTGTTGGGGTGGTGGGCTGCAGGCTGACCCTAGTGAGGGCGCGTGTCGCATTTGGACAATCTGAGCAGAGCTCCCAGTACCCATTAAGGCCCCAGGTATGAAGACACACTATCAATAACAAATGATGCATTCACACAGCTCGGCAACGCCTCTAAAATTAGTCTTGCCACTTTTCAGATGCTACTAAAGCACCACCAGCCTAATTTCAAAAAGAAGTTGGAGGAAGGTGCAACCTCCCAAGTAGAGTGGAAAGACTCGAGCTGAGGAAACCTGTGAAATTAATTTGAGTGCTATATGCATTCCAAACATGGTGAACCTTTGTTAAGCAGTTTTTGCTCTTGGTACGCAGAAGGAACCGTATGGAATTTTTTGTTAAAAGCACACTTTTAGGAGCCCTGTATAACTTTTCCCCCTGACGCCAAAAATAATCTGCACCATGACACCAAATTAGTAAATGGGTGTCATGGTTCAGGTTACAGGCCACCAAAAACTGCTTCACTTACCAAACTAAGCAGGAGAGTATCCATCATTGTAAGAGTGGGGGTCGGGAGTTAGGGGTGAACAACAAAATGCAGTATGTGGAATTCCACATGGTCTCATTGGTGCCCTCAAACCACCCACCCCTGCCCCAATCTACTTTTTTGGTAACGTTAGTGGAAGATGCATTTTAACACACAACAACAAAAATAAAACCACAGGATCATTCCAGATGCAGGAAACTCATCTATTAGAGCTCTGAGGCAAAATACATGGAAACTTCCTGATTATTATATGGATTGCACCAACAGAAGTGACGTCACAGAAAATCACATTGCAAGCAGCATCATCAGTCCTTGATACTTGGAGGCACCATGGAAGTGACTTTAGAATAAGTTGTCATAAATAAGCCAAATGACAAATAACTTTGTGGTGCAAAATACCTAAATTGCACTTTTCTTATATGTGGAGTAACTCTATAGTCATTAGACCTTTCCATTATAATACTATGATACATTAACATAAGCTTTGAAGTGAATCCGAGTCACTTGCAGAGCTGCAGATAAGGCACAATGTGATTAAATGATTTGCTCAGGATCACACACTTGGTTAAATGGTGAAACTGGGCTGTGGACAATTTAAGCGACCGCGCACATCTTTTCAGGTTTAGTTGATATAGATATTTATTAAGGTTTTGCTTTACATTTCATGTGCTTAAATAATTATTTATAGCAATTCCTTGGACGCAAACCACATAACATAATAAACTAGCCTTTCATAGTAAACTAACCATACACTATAAACATTGTCATAGAAATATGTTGAGCGATGGGAATATGACTTTAGTTTTATTCTCCCCATTCTGCATGCAAAGTCACAATAGCATCATGTAGATTAATGTGAGCCTAACAAATTCCCCTTGGGTTTTAAAGCCATAGTCATTATTTCATAAAGTATGCAACATTATGCACCTTTCTCACTTCTGATCACTCCCATTCACATTTATAAAGGGAAAAAAGTCCCTGCTAATGACATCCCCCTCCCTCCCATCAGTGCCTTATCGCTCACACTGTAATGCTCCGTTAATAAAGAGCCACCTGAGGACTCTCTGCTGCCCGGAGCACCTTGGGACAATGTCCTGGCAGCGGGATACCTATACCATTTAGAACGGGTAAGGTGTCCTGCTGCCAGGACAACGAGCATGCTGAGCAGGAATTGCTCAGCACACATTGTACTGCCAGTGGGACACCTTTGCCATTGGGCGCTCTCTTTGATATGCTGAACGGGAGAGGTGTCCCAATGACAACTGTCCCAGTCGGGCTCTTAAAAGAGCCACAGGCAGCAGCTTGCCCCCCCTGCCTCTCCCGCCTGGTACTCCACTGCTTGGAGCAATTTGAACACAGGAAAACATACCCTAATTTTAATCAGTGAGAATCTTGAATAAAAAATCTATCAGCACGTACACATATAATGTGCCATGCAGAACCCAAGTTTGGAGATATATGGCATTTAAAAATTGATACCAAGTATACTTGGTCACCCACTGCACTGCATTAACCAGTGGCTTCTGCCTTTGAATGAAAGGAAAACCCAAGGGAATTGCTGACATTCCAGTGAATCTGTTCGGCCATGGCTATATAGTTCAACTTAGCCCAAAATTTCAGGCATCAGGGTGTGATAAAGTCTGGTCTGCTCAATGGACCTTTAGCAACTGTTTTCATGCGTTATTGTATATGAACATATAAATGTTGTGTGCACACAGTGTATGTCAATGGAGGTGCTGGGTGCATGTGTGTGTGTGGGAGTCTATGCAAACATATGTGTGTTGACTTTTGTGTCTGAATGAATGATAAATAATGCATTGTTTGTGTGTTCTATTGGAATGAAGTTTGTGAATGTTATGTTTTGTCACTGGGTGCATTGCAGGCCGGCTGGAGATGTGTGGGGATCCAATTGAATTTTAAAGATAGGCCCCCAGTCTTATTAAAGTTATTACAGATCATCAGCAATGGACTCTTGTTTTGTAGTAGTCGAGTGTTATTGCTCAGGGATTTAGGTTGTTTGACCAAGGTACAAAATCACAGAGAAATTGACCGTAGCCAAAGGGACAAGGGACCTCTACAAGCTAGTTGGTGATGGATCCTGTTGATGTATGGATAAGATCCCCTACTAACCCTCACTTTAACCCCATAGTTAGACAAGGGGCAGACCCAATCGGCCCCACATCCCTGGCTGGAAATATGTACATGTTCCCTGAGGCAGACCGGATTAGAGAAAATACCCTGCATACACAAATCTTGAAAGAACCTCGCAGATACATTTGTTACTTTCACTGCTCGTTCTGGAAAATGCACAGTGTCGCTCAAAATTCTGGCAGGCATGCATAGAGGAACGTCAAAAGCAAATCCAAGTTGACAGCCTAGCTTTTTCAATCCTCGATCGGCCTGTCTTGCTGCTCACAAAATCCTAACATGCATGGTTTAGATAATAGAATCACAACAACCCAATCTTATTTTTTCACCAATCAAGGCAGTGTTAAAAACACTGAAACACAACTACCAATATGGGGTATAAAAAGTCCAACTGAACCCAGTGCAGTTTTGAGATTGGAGATTGAGCTGTTGGTAAGAGTTTTGATAAAGTTTTTACTACAGAGGGAAGATTTTGAAGAAAGATCTCATTGTAGACTTCTACAATTAAGATTGGGTGATGGAATATCTGGAGGTGGATCCTCAGATAGAAGTTGGAGTTCAATATCAGGAAGAGCTTGTTATGAAACATCAGGAGAAGGTTGGTGTTGAGAAGGAGGTTCAGGAATATCAGGAAGCCCTTAGAGCTGGCCATTTGGACGAGGCTTGAGTGGATCATAAGAATAAGGCTAAGGGGGATGATAAGTTGGTAGCTAGCAAGAGTAGAAAGATGCAAGAAGGCACAGTTGGCCCAAGGCAGACAGTCTTGACGAGACCCTGATCAGAAGGGATTCAGCCCACCAATGGAGAAGGATCAGGAATGTGACATGATGTTGGGGAGACACAGGAGACTAGCAGTTGTAGAGAGACTTGGAGGGGGCGGCATGCCAGAACCCAAAGACCGGTAGGTGGTAGAACCCTGAAGAGCTTGCCAATATCAACTGGGAGAAGTAAACTTGGCTATATCTACTAAGGAACATAGGAGAAACTCGCTGGTGCCTGTACTTGCTAGAGGAGGCAGAGATATGCCTGAAATATCTACAGCTGTGCAGGGCACAACCCTATCTCACTGCAGGAGCAAAACAGTTCGAGATAGGAACATTGTTATCAAGACTGTGAATGGCTAAGTAAGGGAACCCTTGGCAACATGAGAACTTTGAGGACAACGATTTGTGTTAATATCAGTGAGATTTGGAGAGAATCTCTTATTTGTCATTTGGGATTTTGTTTGCCAGACTCCATCAGAGTGAGAACAAATGCGCACTGCTTAATGTTTACCAAAAGATCCATTGTGTCATGGTAAATGTGAATCATATTCATGAAGCAGTGGCCACAATCTATCTATGCAACTATGGTCAGTGTGAATCACCTCCATGAAGCTGCGTCCGCACTCTGTCTATGCAACACTGGTCAATGTGAATCATTAGACTTTAACTACTTTTATTCCCTTAAGCTTAAGTACCGTTTAAACAAACACCATTTTCATAATGTTCATGAAACTGTGGCCACAATCTATCTATGCCAATATGGTCACTGGGAATCAACTCATGAGGCTGCAGTCAAAACTGTCTATGCCAGTAATGGTCACTGTCCATCACTATCATGAAGCTTCAGCCCTAATCTATGTATGGCAGCATTGTCACTGTATGTCACTGTCTTAAATCTGTGGCCACAATCTATGTCATTATGGTTAATGTAAATCATGTATGAAACATCTAGCACTCATACTTCTTTTGGTTCGAGTGCTTATAAATATAAATATCATTTGGATGATCACTGTGAATCAATTTCATGAAGCTGCAGCCACAATGCATGTCATTAATGTTTACTGTGACTATATCACTTGTAAGAAGCTGCAGCCATGTTCTCTGCCATTAAGGAGCACAGAAAATCACCTTCAGGAAGCTCTGGGCAGAATCTATGTATGCCAGAATTGTCACTATGAATCACTTTTATTAAGCTGTGGCCACAAATAAGTCATACCAGTGTGACCAATTAATCACTTTGATGACATTACAGTCAAAATCTGCCAATGCAAGCATGGTATTTGTAAATCACTACCATGAAGTGGTGTCCACAATATATGCCAGTAATCGTGCCTTGTGAATAACTTGCATGAAGCTGCAGCCACAGTCCAGCCATGCAAGTATTACTATAAAGCACTTTTCTGCAGCAACATCCACAATCTATGTATGCCTGTATTGTCACCGTGAGTCACTTTCATGACGCTGTGTCAACAAGCTATTTTTGTAAATATGGTTGCTCTGAAGCACTTTCCCAAACAACAGCCACAATCTAGTTATGCCAGCGTGCACACTGTGAATTGATTGATCACTGCTTGTAGATTTTCCACAATCTACTCTAGTATGACCACTGTGACTCACTTTCAAAGAACATTGTTGTTCAAGTCATATTTGTTCTTGGAAAGAGAGATACCCTCTGTCCAATGCTCATTACCCTGGCTACCAGGCCAGGGACGCACGGTGTATAAGATCTACCATCTCATTTTTAAAAGTGTACATGGATAGTTCTATGACGCCTCTTTTTGAGGCTAAAATAAAGCCAAGAATACTGAGTAAATCTCTCTGATTCTCAAGACTGCTGCTGGACCTGCCATCTTCTAATTCTAATAGGAAAAAAAGACAGTGGAAATAAGATTTCAAGTCCAGGCTCTTATGTTGTGGAATGCACTTCCAGTTGAATGTCGGTCTATATTTAATGATTTGGAATTCAGAATTAACTAAGAAGAGTTGCTATTGTTCTCATTTAGCTCTGCCTTCATTATGATTGTCTGTCACTTAAAGCAGCCAGAAGCATTTTACTTTATAGTCTTGTCCCTTTACCAATCCTATAACGAAACCACATTATATGGCTTTAACTGTCTCAAAGCTCTAGACATTGCTTCACATTACCTGGGAAGGGGCGCAAACATCCACATATGGGGAGGAAACTCAATTTGGACACATGAGAAAAAAGATGTGTTCCTGAATGTGAGATAAGAACACTAAAATCTGGAACCTACTTATAGGAGATGGATTCCATGAATGGGACGTTGGGCCTTAAATGCACATTTATCTCAGTCTTTCATACAAAAGGGGAGGCATCAATAAACAATGGGTGAAGAGACAGCTCAATCATTGGCAAGCTGATCAATAAGCTGCTGTTGCAGAAACCCTGAAACCAGCTTTTCATCATGGCTGTAACACTAGCCGGAGGATGAGTATGACATAGTTCTTATGCCTACTATGATGTTTTAGTCAGTCTAGTTGGAAATAGACTGCTCTACTGTTGCATTGTCTTGTATGGTGACTGACAGCTTGTCATCCTGCTACCTACTGCAGTTTTATCATTGACCTTAAAGCTTAGCACACTGGAAAAAAGCAAGAAGAGTGGGTTTATGGGGAAGATGTGTTAGTTTCACAACACTAGATACATTGTAGGCTCTACTGCACTGTACCAAGAAATGCTTATGCAATCTATTTCTGTAATATAAATGCATATGTTAATTATTAATATTCCATTTTGTGAGCAATGTTGCTGTTTTTACAATTAAAGTTCAAATAAATTCATCAATATCAAACAATTTCCACAGGTGAAGTATTCTCAATGAATTCAAATGATAGTTTCTTACACTCAGAACACAAAGAGTTCCTTCTTCAGTTTAATTGCTTTTTTTAAAAAGAAACAATGATAATACATGTGTTCGCAAGTTCCAGACAACTAGAGGAACTAAATTGCTAAAGATAAACATAGAATAACCATAATAATATGTGAAGAAGTTAATAATGCTTAAAACATTAATTAAACAGTATGTATTATTTTACAAAGTTCTTTGAGCATAGGTTATGGAAGCAATAGATGATGAAACATGACTCATTATACCGACTCTGCAATGAAGATACATTAGGGGGAAATGGAAAAAAGAAAGATGGGGAAACGAACAGGTAGACAAACATCAAACATACACAAAACGAATGGGAGTAGAGTAAGAGGGAAGGTGGGTATAATGTTGTATTTGTTCAAACTGTTATTGCAGTTATGATAATAGTATATGACGAGCATATGGATGAGATTAAAGGTAAATATCTGATAGATTCAAAATGGGTATCTTGGTTCAGGTACTATGTGCGGTTACATTGAAATAGTTAAGATAGCGGATGAAAAAGAACCATTTAGCATTGAATTTGGGGATTGCAGTCAAATATTTTGCCGTACACAATTCCATTTTATGAATATTACAGACAGAGTTTCAACATCCTCTAATGTAGAGAGATCGAAAATCCTTCCAGTTAGCTGTAATACATTTCAAGGCTGTGCAAATCAATAAATCATAGACTTTGGCTGAGTCTGGGGATATATTGGTTGTTAAAGCTATACTACCTAGAAATACATTCAAATAGGACAGTTGAATATTGACAGAGAATATGAGCTTAATGAACATCCAAATGTTTTGCCAAAACTTAAAAGTAAATGAACATTCAATAAACATATGCTTAAATGAAGCAGCGGTCAGACCACATGTCCAGCATTTAGCATCAAGATTTGGTTTGGATTTTGCTAATTTAGCAGGGGTAATAAATGCTCTGTGAATAAAGAACAAATAATGTTGTGTTATATTTGCTGAGACAGATACATTTTTAATTTTAGAGAACAGACTGAACCAAATGTGATCATCAAATGTGCAACCCAGATCTTGTTCCCATTTAAGACGAATAGAGAAAACTTCAGATGTAGAGTTGAGCATATTATAAAATTATGAAGCTCTCACATCGTTGATCATGGTAAGCTGTAGCAGCCTAAAGGCATCTGGAGAAAGAACATCATTAGAAAAGTTATTAAGTGCGTCTGAACAGGAGTTAATTAACTTGTTGTAGAACTGAAAGTCTGCCTTGGGGATGGCATATTTGGATGATTTTTGCTGCAGTGATAGAATGGTGGGACCATGTATAATTTGTTGAATGAATCTGATTCCTTTTTTTATCCATGACCTGCGGTTAAAGACCTTATTATTAATCAGAATATTTTTGTTATGCCATATTAAAGGCGAGAAGAGTTTATTGGGAGTTTTGGTATTAGGGAAAAGAAAGGTTTGTAGGGCTGAGACAGATGCGTTAATGGGATCTAAAATATTCATGGATGTATGTTTAAATATGGAAATGTTGTCCGTAACATTGTAAGGATGAACTGAGTGTTTTTCTAAAGTGCACCACATAGGGGTATCAGAGATTTCAGGATCTGCAAACCAATTGCGGAATTGTTTTAGGAGAAAAGCTGAATGGTATAGCTTGAAGTCAGGGAATCTAACCCCTCCCGTTTCATAAGCTGCTTTTAGTTTAGATAAGGAAATTCTCTTACTTTTTCCTACACCCCATAGAAAGTTTAGTAAATGAGAATATATAGATTTAAAAAAAGAGAGAGATAGGGGAACGGAAAGCAGCTGTAAATAGTATAGTACAATATGGGAGAGCATCATTTTTGTTACAGAGAAATGAGAGTAAACGCATGCGCGAGCCTCGTTTGGGCTCACGCATGCGCGTTAGCAATAAACGCGTCCCGAATGGCAGTTGTTTCCGGGACCTTGCCACAAACAGACGCGTCTCCTATTGTCTTTGTGTGTACGTGTTTGCTGAGTGTGTGAGGCCGCCCGAGGTACTCCCGACCCCCTAACACTGGCGACGAGTAGTCAGCCCACGGTGAGAAGACGCGAGCCGCGATAACCGACATGAGAATCTTGGCATCCCTTCTCATGACGCAGCTTGAATCCTATGCAGTTACATTCGGCCATCTTGGTATTCACCGTGTGACAGTTGTGGCCCGCAACGGTGCTCGTGCGCTGTCCACGTGAGAATCAATTGACAATTTTTGGAAAACTCAGGGTTTCCCTCTGAGGGAGCCCATGTTCAATGTCCTCTGGGGACAAGATTGATCATACAGTCTGCACAACAAAGCAAGAAGAGGTGCTATCAGGAGGCAGTTGCATGCCAGCATGAGGGTCAGTGGTCACTAGACTTAAGCTAAGAAGCCCACATCTACCCACCTGTTTCACCAGTAGTGAAGCGATGTCTGGGCAGGGAAGGTTTGCGGCCTCAGTCACGTGTATGAGGTGCCTGAGCCACCTGAAAAGATGAGTGACCATGAAGGAGAGCAAGCGGCACCGGCACAAGCGCCATGCAGACAGCAAGGCACTCTGGCACCAAGGCCAGAGTTCGACACATCAGGTCCCCCTTCCAAGCTGGGGCCCAAGTGGCTTATCCGGATCAAGAAGCTCGACATGTTCTTTAGGGCTACTGGGGAAGACGACGACGAAGCAAAAGTCGCAACGCTGATGTACTCAGCAGGACTGAGGTACTACGCATTTATGAATCATTGAACATTCAGGTGGTTACGTATGCCGCCGTCAAGACTGCTCTTCGGAATCATGTCATACCGCTTTCGATTGTGGACTTTCACAGGTTTGTGATGTGTGGTGAAAAACAACGCGATGATGAGTCCCTAGACAAATTCTGTGCGTGACTGCGCCAACTGTCAATCACGTGCAGATGGGACAATGAAGAAGTGATGATAAGAAACCAGCTAATACAAAGGTGCAATTCAAGTAAGCTGCGAAGGCAAATCCTGCGGGAACCTGGAATGACGTTGATCCAAATCCTAGACACTGGCAGGGTATACAAACTTGCATAAAGCTGGGGGGCAAAAATGGACGCGGACGTGCGACCTGGCAAAGGTGAATTGGCTTTTTCCATAGGAAAGTCCACCCCATCGAATTTCCGGTGGAGCCAAAAGCGTCAAGACACATCACCCACCCAGGGCACCCCAGCTGTGTGTCAGTACTGTGGGTACGATTTACCGCACCCAGAGGACTGCCCCACAAAGTCAAGGATATGTGGTAGGTGCAACACACTGGGCCACTACGCAAGAGTGTGCAGAGCTACAGCACCAGTGACAACCCACAGGGGCCCTGCGAGGGCGAGCAGTGGTAATATCAGGAGGTCACGGAGCATAGCCACGCTGGAACAGGACACTCAGAGACTGAACCTGGCTGAAGAGGATGAAGAAATATTCTTCATGTCCAACATAGCTATGGGAGCCCTTGAAAAGAAGGCAACCCAACTGCGTAGTGGACATCAAGGGCACCCCCACACCAGTCCTCATAGACACAGGTGCATCAGTGTGCGTCCTGGCCACAGAGCACCACAAGGCCCTCCCTAGGCCCACCACAGCTGGAAAATTCAAAAGCCAGAATATACACATTCCGAGGCGACACGCCACTGCTGATCCAAGGGGTCTTTGTTGCACCAGTTACCCATGGCCCCCATATGATCAAAGCCCAATTTTATGTGACAGACGTCCGCCCAAATTCCCTCTTAAACTGCGCAGCTTCCAAGGGCCTGAACATCATTCATTTCACGTTAGCAGTATACCAGGTAGACATTGAATAGCTCCTGAGCAGGTTGAAAGCATTTTCCAAAGGGTGGGTAAGCTACAGGCGGAACCGATTCGCTTGCATACTGATGAGACTGTAAGACCCACCACCCTTAAGCATAGGAGGATACATTTCCACTTGAGAAAGCAAGTGGAGAAAGAACTGCAGACTCTAATTGTGATGGATATCATCGAAAAAGTTGAAGGGCCCACGCCGTGCGTATCACCAATCGTAGTAGCTCCCAAACCCAAACAACCAGGTGCTGTCCGCATCTGCGTGGACATGTGGTTGCCCAATACGGCAATAAAAAGGGAACGCCACATTACCCCAACGCTGGACGATGTTGCCAATGAGCTGCAAGGGGCCAAAGTCTTTTCAAAGCTGGACTTGCGTTCCGGGTACCATCAGCTTGAACTTCACCCGGAATCACGGTACATTACAACCTTCACGACCCACGAGGGGTTATATCAATTTAAGAGACTGAGCTTTGGCGTATCATCCTCCGCCACCGAAGTGTTTCAAAACACGATCAGGGGAGCACTGGCTGGCTTACATGGAGTCCTCAACATGAGCGACGATATTTTAGTGTTTGCGTCGTCAGAAATGGAACACACGAAGAGGCTAGAACTGACCCTGCTGAGATTGAGCGACCTAGGTCTGACGTTGCACCGAAGTAAATGTACATTTTTCAAAGACCGCATAGAGTTTTTCGGGTTCGTCTTTCAATCTAGGGGGATCTCGCCCGACCCGGAAAAGGTTTGCGACATTCGTGAGGCCGCAGCGCTGGAATCACCTGCAGAAGTTCGCAGCTTCCTTGGCATGGTGATTTATTGCAGCCGATTCATCAGCGTCGCTCTCAGAACCTCTCCGAGCTCTGACAAAGAATGATGTACCTTAGACGTTTGTCAAAAGAGAACAAAAAGCATTCCAGGACATCAAACTGGCACTGTCAGATCAAGACACCATGACCTACTTTGATCTGGCAATTGAGTCGGAGATTGTGGTGGATGCCAGCCCCGTAGCTTTGGGGGCAATACTGCTACAGGCAGGTGCTCAAGGATGTATGCGGCCAATTGCGTATGCGAGCAAGGCGCTGTCAGACAGAAAAAAGATACTCTCAAATTGAGAGAGAAGCGCTTGCAATTTTATGGGGCTGCCGATACTTCCACCTCTACATCCTTGGGAAGCCTGTGGTCGTGGTGACAGATCACAAACCTCTGATCCCCATCATGGCATCTTCAAACCCCCCCCACACATTGAACGCTGGATGCTGTCACTCATAGAATACGGGGTGAAACTTCAGTACAGGCCCAGGACAAGCAACCCCGCCGACTACCTGTCCCGTCACACTAACAGCAGATGGGAGCAAGGCCAGGGAGAGATCGTGGCATGAAGGAATTAATACGCAATGTCATGGAAGTGGCCATGCCAGTAGCACTGTCTAGAGAAGATGTCGCCAGAGCGTCCGACGAAGATGAAATATTCAAGGTCATCCAGTCAGCCATCAGGAGTGGAGAGTGGAAGGAGATCCTGAACAACAATGCAAGGTGAGAAATGAGAGCGCAACAGGATTTGCAGGCTATGTGGAAGGTGAGGCACGAACTGTCGATTTCAGAGGAAGGCCTACTCCTACGGGGCCGACAGATAGTGATCCCAAGTGCACTTGTGCCGAAGGTGCTCGAACTGGCGCATACAGGCCACCAGGGGTCCACCAAAACCAAAGCAAGGCTGAGGCCAAAAGTGTGGTTTCCCGACCTGGAAGAGAGAGTGGACGACAATGTGCGAAGATACCTGCCGTGTCAGGCCGCAAGTCCAGCTGAAAGGGCACCCCCTATAAAATCCATGGACAGGAGCGAACAGTACACGCGGACTTTGGCTCAACAGGTAGTGGAATGTATTTCTTAGCCATCATAGACCAGTGGTCAAGGTATCTCGAAGTAGAGCTGGTTGAATCCACCATGTGTGATCACACTATTTTGGCCCTAGAGAAAATGTTTGCGACCCACAGGTTTCTGACTGTCCTATGCACAGACAATGGGCCTCCGTTCATGGGGAGTCAGTTTGCAAAGTATATGGAGGCGAGGGAAAGACAACACAGGAAATTGTCACCCCTATGGCCCAGGGCGAACAGAGAAGCAGAGAGATTTATGAGAACGTTAAACACGACATTTCGGATCTCTGCGAATGGAGGGGGAGAACTAAGGAGAAACCTGTTTGAGTTCTTGCGGGAGTACAGAACAACCCTGCATAAATCCACGGGAATCTCCGCAGCGGAGGCCCTGTTCAGACAATGCCCAAGAGGGCTCCTCCCAGAGCTGGAAGGGAGAGCGTCAGGAGTAATCGATGAAGCACGGGTTAGACAAGGACGAATGGTCATGAATGAAAAGGAGAGCGAGAAAAGGCATCTACAAGAGAAAGAGGTGACAGTGGGTGATACTGTACTGGTCAAGAACTGCCACCCGGACGGTAAGCTGTCGCTCACCTACGAGCCACAACCCTGGAAAGTGACACATGTGAAAGGTTTGATGGTAACCGCGGCCAACGAGAGAGGAACGGTGACCAGGAACAAGTCTTTCTTCAAGAAAGTTGACTTGAGTCTCGCTGAGGGGTCACAGGAAGAGGCCTCGGGACCAGGAGCAAGGGAATGTCCCCCAGAGGCGGAGAGAATAGAAGAACCAGCACCCAGCGAGGATGCACCGCTGCCGACATTCGGGAGTAGCAGTCAGTACCCAACCAGACAGGGTCGACAACCCCCTGCGCAATTCAAAGACTATATCATGGACTCAGGGGACTGAGCCGGCAGCGACCAAGGTTAAGCGACTCACGTTGAGTCCCTGTTAAGTTATTGTTTTCTGTTTAAGGAAAAGAAGGGATGTTACAGAGGAATGTGAGTATACGCATGCGCAAGCCTCGTTTTGGCTCACGCATGCGCGTTAGCAATAAACGCGCCCTGAACGGCAGTTGCCGCCGGGACCTTGCCACGAACAGATGCGTCTCCCATTGTCTGTGTGTGTGTGTGTTTGCTGAGTGTGTGAGGTGGCCCGAGGTACTCCCGACCCCCTAACAATTTTAATTGTATCTAGGCGTCCCCATCAAGAAAGGTAAAGGGGGGGACCATTTAGATGCTAAGTCCTTAAGAGTGAAAGAGTTCCTTCTACACTGATGTATTGTAGACAAATCTAACTTTGGCTAATATATACAAAGCCGTTCTGCCAAAGGTTGAGACAATTTTTTTCAGCATACAGTAGAAATTCACATATTGCAATAATTGTAACATAGCCAAAATGATTATACAGGTGTCAGTGGCAGACCACATTACCCTGCCCTCGACTATCATGCACATTATTTACCAGGGGCGGTGCATTGGTTCATTTAACCCCCTTTTAAACTGTGTTACCTACCTGCCACTTGCACCAAGTTGTTTAATTACCTGTGTGTCTCTATATATGTGTCTATTTCTCTCCCCTCCTAAGAGTTGGTCATCACTGCTCGAACACTTCCACTGCTAGCCATTTAGCGGCTATCTTAAGGAAACCTGCTTGGTTAGATTTGTGGAGGTACCCTAATATCATGAACCCAGGCTGGAGAAATCTGCCCTAACTGCCTTGCAGGACTGTTTCCATCCATGAGTAACTTTATGCAGAGACTCTGCGGTGAGGTCTGAAACCTCACATACTGCGACTGGAAATATGGAATGCTTGACCGCAAACGTAGGATACTGGTACGGGCACAGGCACGTTTGTTAGATGCTTTCATTCTTTATTCATTCTTTATTGCATACAAGCATGGCATGACATGCAACACACTCGTAGAACAATGTTACGTGACCGTGTAATTTAAACATTATCTTTGAAGAATTGCATGTTTGTGCCCCGGTTGTCAGTGTGCAGAAAACAAACAAACCTGGGCAAATGTTATACATATCAAATGTGCAGCAGCTTGGTTCATTATTCTAGCAACTCCATTTTGAAATCAGATAATGGAATGTGGGCTTCCTGTTTCTCTCAGAAGGAGAGAAGAGCGTGGATCCATGCCATGTCACTCCATAGTCTGGATTGGGCGGATCGGGCAGAAGGCTCTAGAAAGGCCTAAAACGAGGCCAGGCAGAATTGAATCCCCATGACAACTCTAGAGGCAACATTAGAGTATGACATGTGAAACATTATACCCAAAGTTCCTGGTTAACTTATGACGTTACTGTTGAACATGGCAAGTCCTGCAGCACACTCCTCAACACCTTTCTGAACTGTGTTAGCTACCTGCAACTTGCAACAAGTTATTTACTTACCTGTGTTCCTCTATATTCTTGTCTATTCCGCTCCCCTTCACAGAGTTCGCCATCACTGCTCCAACACTGTCGCTACTAGCCATTGAGGGGTTACATTTAAGAAAACGTGCTTGATTAGATTTAGGGGGGTACCCTAATATCATGATAAGTGGGCTGAACAAAACTGCCCTAACTGTATTGCAGAAGGTTAGCTGCACATGAGTAAATGTACTGTAACAGCGCCTCGATGCCTTAGGGCCGTGTGTGCGCTTTATAAATTCAAATAAATAAATAAATAAATAAATAAATAAATAAATAAAACTGTTTCCATCAATGAGTAACTTCATGCAGAGACTCTGTAGTGCATTACCATAGATCTGGTAACGCACAACAGTCCCTTTGGCACTGTGTCATGTGTAGCCAGTCCGCTGACTCTAAACAATTGCATTTAGGCACCATGGACCCAGAAAGCTCACCCAATGATAACACTAAACTAGTGATAGTTGATAATATGCTCTTGTGGGCTTCACTAAATGGGATTAATCACAATAATGTTATGCTTTGTATTTCAAAGTGCACTGTTTCCATTTGCATAGTCTCCAGATATTCTGGCAGATTTGAAAGGGTGAGGGTTGTTGGTTAGGTTAGTAGCAGGAGAGGGGAAAATGCAAGGAAGCTTTGTCAATGAGTTGATGCATTTAGATCGGACATATCCCGAGCTCTACTTGAGGATATTTTTGTCGGTGTCTGTACTGAGAACATAGAGTCTGTGACAGGGCCAGACATCTGTCCCTGTCAGGTTGAGATAGGGACCCCAATCAGCCTGGGCAGGGAGATCTAATAGGGTTAATTCCAGAGATAGTCCTTCCACAGACGAGGGGTGTTGGAGTTGAGAGAGCCCCAGTTCCAACCCCTTCTCTTTGTGTCTTTTTTTAAGACAGCAGTACCATTGTCTATCCCATGTAATAACAAAAGGAAACTGATTACCCCCCCTTTTAACCCCATTACTAGGTAAGGAATAGCCCTATCAAATGCTGTATTTATTTGTATGTATGCTGCATTATCTATTTTGGCATTCCGTTCAACAAAACACACGTTTTGTTATAAATATCTTGATATAAAAAAAATTTGTACAAAAACATAAAAACAATGTTCTTGACAATATTTCACACAAATATACAATTATGTAGCCATAGGATTGTTATATTATGGGGTTAGTATGGTATGTGACTTAATTTCTCTTTGACACATACAACATTACTAATTCTCAACCCTTTTGGTACTTCGCTATCAAATTCACGATGAAGAACCTCTGATGGACAGGTCCCTGTGTTCAATACCCAGAACGATGATGGAACAAGAGGCTCTTTGTTCTGGCCTCAGGAAAGTCGACATATTTTTCGGCACCTATGTCTTAGTACACTATCCCTAACGCCTTTTGACTCATGCTATTGGGCCTTCTTCAGGACGTTGTCATATTTGCTAAATGCCTTAGTCTGAAAACCCCTTTGATGTTTTATACATAGACACTGTAATACAAACAAACATTTAAAAAACACTACTATTGCACATGTTGGTGCTTGGTTTTGGTATTACTTCTAATTGTGCTAGTCACTGACTTTAATTTCAGTAGATGTGGGAATGGGCAGGATCTGCAGACGTATCTCTTCTGTCTGGAGATCTGAAGGAGAATTATTTCTTATAATTCTTTTATCTTTCTTTCTAAATTAGAGCAAATGAATAGTTTCAGTCTTGCTTTGTTTTAATTGTGAATCTTGTTTCTAAACCGTTCAAGTACTCGTACTATGTTTTAATAACCTTCACTTTTCATAATCTCTCCTACAGGTAGAGTTATCTCAAGTGGCAACAAGTTGACTTCTTTGTGCGCTCTCCTACAAGAGAAACACAAAGTATTTCATTTATCATGTTTTTCTTATATCACGTTAAATTTCAGCATTCATGAATAAATGGGAAACATTCTTTTATAGCCGTCGGTCTCCATATATTTACTACAGCTACATCCATTTTTGACTGTCAGGGAAAGGTGTTTCAAAGCGCATAATGCTGCAAGAGTATACCATCGCAGGCATGAGGCTAAGTATGTTATGTTATGTTATTTGGCATTTATATAGCACTCTATATTTCATTGGTATGACGTCAAAGCGCTTATTGGTTGAACGCCCTCGTGGACCATAGTGCAGGTCAGTCGAGAGAGTAGGGTATTATAGGGTGCTTGGGTGCACTCAATATGTGAGCAGCTGATGTGATTGCCTGATGGTAGCTGCATCCTAACATTAGGTGTGTTGGTATTGAGAGATCAGTTGAATATGTGCATTCTGGTGGTTGTTCTCCGAGACTGCATTCTGGTGGCATTAGGCATGTGTAGGATGCTCATGTATGCAGCCAGGCCGATTTTTCGTGTGGTATAGCTGCATTCTAGTAGGATGTTGAGGTGTTCATGGAGTATAGTTTGTATGTGAGCAGTTAGGCTGAAATTGATTAAGGGGTGTAGCTGCGCTCTTTTGTGTGTTGGTGTAGAGTAGAGAGTGAGCATAGTGATAGGAGAGGTGAGTGTCTGGAGTGGATGTGTTATTCTTACTAGCCCACTGTTTCGGATTACATTCACGCGTTTCGCGATAGCTGCACTCAGAGGGAGATGTGAAAGGAGGCAGCTAAGCATGTGTAGTAGACTCAGGAAGCAGATAGTCGGAAGTCCTATATCTAACGCCTGCAGGACGCTAAGGTTGTCATCTATGGTTACCATTTCCTGATTCTGTCTTGGTGACTTATTAGTTGCTTTCAGTGGTGTCATTTCTCAGTATCTCCTTGGACATTTGTCCGCAGGCTGTGGTTATGTTGAAGAAATGTAGCAAGAGGTATTTGTAGAGTGTTTGCGTGGGGGTGGATAGGGCAGAGGTTGAATTAGGTTTCATGAATTTGGAGATGATCTTGTGGAGTTCTTTTCTGCTGCTGCCGCAGTTCAGAATTAGTTTATTGTAATAGGATCATGGATTTGAAATTACGTTGGTGGTGTGCGAACATAGATCAATTGAGAGCGGTTTTAGAAGCACACCATTTGCACTCAAGAGAGTTATTTAGACTTATGAAAGTCTTCAGGTGGGGCATGAACCATTTGGGGGACGGTGCTTTGTGTGAGGTTGCGGAGCATAAGTGGGTCAGAGGAATTAGTGATTCTTTAATCCTGGAGTCAAAAGTTTCAATGGTTAGGGGTCTACCACAGGTCAGCGTCTTTGGGGGACAGGGTAGCAGGGCTTTGGGTAGGTCAGGGAGTACCTTGACTTTGTTCCAGCATTTGTGATCAAAGGTGAGGGCTCGGGGAGCTGTTGGAGGATGGGCTGTTGTGTGGATATATACAGGGATGACAGAGTGGTCTGTCCAGATAAGTGGTTTGAGACTGGATGTAGAGACAAGGTCATAACTGCTGAAGATCGCATCAAGGGTGTGGCCACCTCAGTGAGTTGGACCTGTGGTATGAGGAGAGAGTTTGAGTGCCTCAAGAATGTCGACAAGAGGTTGGGTCATGGGGTTGTTCGGGACATCAAACCATATGTTGAAGTCTCCCAGTAGTGTGAGTTTTGGATGATTTACCTGAATGGTAGCTATTGAGTCACAGAGATTGTTGGCAAAATGTCTGTCATATCCAGGGTGTCTGTACATGAGTAGGAAGCTGTGAGTGAGTGTTGATGATAGCAAGAGTTTTACTACAAGGGATTCACAGTTAGCATTGCTTGTCTGGGTTTCAGTGAGAGGGATGGAAAATTTGCGGTTTGTAGAGAATTGCCACTCTGCCACTTCTGGAAAGTATGTTGTGGGAGATGAGCGAGTAGCCAGGGGGGAAGGCCTCACGCGCGACTGGTGCAAAATCGTCAGAGAACCAAGTTTCATTGATAAAGGTGAGGTCAGGGTTGTCAGAGGATAGGAGGTCAAATATGGTATGTCTGTTTTACGCCAGGGAGCGGGCATTGAAAAGGAGGCATGTGATTTCATGAGGTGAAGTGATTTTCTTGATGCTCGTGGTAGGGAGTGTTCGGTCTACATAGGTGCCCTTTGCGATGTTGGGAGCAGTCGGATTAGTCTGGCTAGTTGAGATTGACAGAGGGGTGGTAGTGGGGGATTAGGATGTTACTTTTTGGGGGAGGGGTGAGTGGATCGAGTCAATGGGGTGCAGGAAGAGTAGGTGAGCAGTGATTGGTATGTTAAAGGGGTGGGGGAGGATCTGTAGTGGGGGTGGAGCGTGGTGCATCTGAGGTGTGTGGGGTCGTGCAAATTATTAGGGCTTTGAGTCTGGTGGGCACTAGGGGTATAGGACTACTGGGTGAGAGGTCAGGTTCAAGGGGTTTAAGAAAGGGAGAGAGGGGAGAGGAGGGCCTGATGGTAGGGCAGGGGAAGGATGCGAAGTTGGAACGAAGAAGAAGTAGTGAGTGGGCTGGTCACCTTTTCTGCATTTTAATGGGTCTGAATGCCAGGGGAGGTGTGAGAGAGGGTAGGAGAGTCAGAGGGGAAGGAGGATGAGGTGACGGTTATAGAAAGGGCAAGACGTGCTACTTTTAGAGACGGGAAAGGGTTTGAAGGGGAGGTCGGTGGGTGGGGGTCAAGAGGGAGCTGAGGGTGGGGGAGAGGTTGGTGTGGGAGGTAGGGCAAGAGGGTTTTGCAGGTGAAGAGGTGGGGGTTCCAAGTTGTGCAGTTTGTGGGGTGCGGTTGTCTTTGTGAGACCTCTTTGTCAAGGTGCGCTGCATTTTCAAGGAAGAGTAGGTGGTGAGGAGTAGTGAGGCTGATTTGGGGGGCATGGATGGAGTGCTTGTTGGTGGAGGGTTGATGCTGACAGTGTGATGTGGAGCACTAGACGAGTGGGAGGGTGCTAGTGCAGGTGTCAAGAGGGTTTTGGCAGGGGTCGGGAGTGCTGGGCTGAGGGTGTTGCTCTGGGGGGAGTTCCTGAGTGAGTGCACAGATGCCATGTTATTTGTGTGGGACACGTGTTGTTTGGAGCACCGCAGAGCTCCTCTAGCTTGTGAGTTGTAAATTGCATGGGGTGTAAGAGAGGGGAGAAGGGGATTGTTCTCAGTAGATGCCTCTGGGTAGAATGGGGGCGAGAGGGCCTGTTGGGATGAAATGTTTGGGATGAGGGTATGAGTTGCGCAGTGTTTGGCGTGCCAGAGTGCTCCTCTGATCTCAGAGTTAGTTGTGGGATGGTGATTAGGGGGTGACCGAGGGGGGACAGAGAGTATCAGCGATCGAGTACAGTGGTCGGAGGTGGCGAGTCAATGTGGGATGAAGGGGGGGTTTCTGAAATAGAATGCTAGTACGGGGTGCAAGCGCTGGGGTGGTGCATTATGGCGGTTGGGTGTGGTGCAGAAGGGGCAGGGTTGAGGGGGTGCAGCAGTGGTCTATATTGTCTAGGTATCGCCATCAGGGCGGAGAGATCAGTCATGATTGTGGGATGGAGCAGATCAGAAGCTGCGTGATGTGAGGGTCATAGAGAAGCTGCACATCCAGCTGGCTAGGACAGAAGAAGTTGAGTCTGGGTCGAGGCACCTATGAACAAGATGGCAGGAAGTGCTGAGCAATAGTGCAATAGCAGCACTTAGGTTTGGGACACTTGGATAGAGGGAGAAAGGGCCTAACTTCGAGGGACAACAGTAGATGTAATAACAAACAATAGTGAATGCAATAGCAGCACCTAGGTTTGGGACACCTGGATAGAGGGAGAAAGGGCCTAACTCGGGGGAACAGCTGTAGATGCAATAACAGTGAATGCAATAGCAGCACCTAGGTTTGGGTCATCTGGAAAGAGGGAGAAAGGGCCTAACACAGTGAAACAACAGTAAATGCAATAATAGTGAATGCAACAGCAGCACCTAGGATTGGGACACTTGGATAGAGGGAGAAAGGGCCTAAAACTGGGGGAAAACAGTATGCAATAGTGGTAGTAATGGTGACTCAAGAAGCAGGCAGTAATAAGAAAGATTAGGGGCTGTTTGGCTATGGGCTGAGTCTAAGTGTGATAGGACACAACAGGTGGGGTTAAATTTAATTTCAATGGGTATGGACAATTCACTGGGGAGCAGCAGGTGGTGGTCTCCTACCTTGTCAGTCACTGCTGGTGGTCTGCTGCAGGCACCACAGGCTAACATGGTCTGGATCTGCATCTTCGGGAGCTGCTGTTCTTTAGCTCAGGTCCTTCACCACAGGGGTTGCACGGGCAGCGGCTGCCCTGGAAGTGTGCTTTATGTGGGTTTCTGATGCCCAATCAGGAGAGGGGATGGGCTGGGAGGGGGGTGGTGGGAGGGAAGCAAGGAAGTTGGGCGGGGAAGAGGGTCGGAGAGGAGAGGGTGATTTGGGGTGGCAGGGCTAAATAAGGGGAAAAAGGTCAGATGCAATCAAGCAGGGCCTAGGGGGACAAACACTCACCTGCTAGCGCCAAAAAATGTGGCATGCTAGCAGGGTGGTAAAGGCACATGACCAGGCAATGGCACAGCACCGAATGTCCAATTAGGAGAGGGGGCGATCTGTGCGGCAGGTGGTGGGTGGGAAGCAAGGAGGTTGGACGGGGAAGAGGTTCTGGAGAGGAGAGTGTGATCAGGGTGGGAGGACTAAATAAGGGGAAAAAGGTCAGATGCAATCAAGCAGGGTTCAGGGGGACAAACACTCACCTGCTAGAGCTGAAAAAAAGTGGCGTGCTAGCAGGGAGGTAAAGGCACCAGGCCAGGCAACAGCACATCACTGAATGCCCAATCAGGAGATGGGGGGGGCTAGGAGGCAGGCTGTGGGTGAGAAGCAAGGAAGTTGGACGGGGAAGACAGTCAGAAGAGGAGAGCGTGATTGGGGGTGGGAGGGCTAAATAAGAGGGAAAGGGTTGGATACAATCAAACAGTGCCAAGGGGGACAAACACTCACCTGCTAGCGCCGAAAAAAAGTCTGCTAAAGGGAACCCATGTTTCTGGACTGATTAGTCACTAAAGAGTTTTGGGAAGGTTCTGGATGGTAAAAAGATGCCTTCCTCATGGTTGACTATGATCCTGGACCCTATTTTTAAAAAGGGATCGCAAAACTATCCAACAATGTAATGCCCGATGGCCCTTTTGGGCGCGCCATCTAAAATGTTTGCCTCAATTTTATTATTTGTTGGCATGGGCTAAAGGGGCAGAGAGGCTTGATCCCCACAAAACAGGTTTTATGAAGGGTACAGGGACCATTGCACATGGATTTGTTTTTAACCTTTTGAAATATAAGGCCATCACAAAGTCAAAGCTGGTTTTTATCACGTATTGATTTTTCAATGGCTTTTGACAGCGTCGACAGGGACCTTTTGTGGTGGAAACTTTTTTAACCTGGGTTGCCCTGTGGCCCTTAAAGTACGATTATCACTCTGCATTTTAGCACATCAGTATGGGTTATACTGAATACCATGGGTACACTCTCAAGTGAGATCCAGTTCCTGTGGTATTAAACAGGGCTGCGTGCTAGCGCTCCTTCTTTTTAACCTTTTTATTTCTGACATTTCTGATGCCTTTAAAGAAACAGGATGCTTCCCTTCTTTTTTGGCAGCCAAAAGAGTTAATTATCTCTTCTACGCAGATTATCTCGCTTTCCTGAATTACACTCCGGTCGGTTTGCAAAGACAACTTGCACATCTCTCGGAGTACACAAGACGTAACAAACGTGTGACTAACATTGGTAAATCAAAGGTCATCAAGTTTAGATATGGGAATATGCGACATTACCCCAAATACAGGTGGTTTTTGGAGCAGTCAATGCTGGGGCAAGTCGCTAATTTCGTTTACATGGGCTTTTGTTTAACTGAGGCACTCAGTTGTTCCGAAACCCTCCTCTATAGGAAGACCAAGATCAGAGCTCTAGCTTCTGAGGCTTCCTTAATCAATACAAAGTTTGGTTATCTCTCAATGGCTCCGGTTGTTGAGTTCTATAATAAAATGGTGCTCCCAGTCGTCGTGCATGGGACTGAAACCTTGCTATTCTACCCAAGTGAGAATTGGGCCAAACTTGAAGGAAGGTTCTGGCAGAGGGTGCTGAAACTGACACCGGGGGTCCCTGCCGCCGTTTTTCACTATGAGTTGCGCCTTCTGTCAATCGCTGCGCATGTGTCATGGAAGCAAATATTGTTTATTTTCAAAATAAATGTCAGGGGCTGAACCCTCACTGTGGTGGGAACTGAGATAATTGATGGAGGGGGAAATGTGCTCTTCATTTAATAAATGGGTTACTGACTGTATTGCTATTATGGAAAAATACGATATGGATCTCCCTCTCCTGCAGGCGACTCCCTATCTTGCAAAAAAGAAACCGTGATTGGATTTTCGCCATAGAGGTGCACAGCTTTGAGCTATTCTCTGGAATACTCCTTGATGTTAGACCTTTTGGGGTCTTGCCATCCTCTCTGTTTAAGTTCCCAAGCTTCGCATGTAGATATCAACTTCTCCAGCATTGGACCTTTCATAGACTCACATGTCTGAACACTCCCCGTCGTCAGACCGGGAATCCTCAGTGTTCCAAAAACAACCATTCATACAGATCATTTCCCACAGGAAAAGGCAATGAGAGCTGCCCACCCCGTTCAATAAGACATTCACCTGTCATATGAAAATCTCAAGAATATTTCACTCTTGCAGAGCTTTTACATAAATACTCTTGTTCCTTTCCTCCTGCGTCCCAGTATTGCAGTGTATCTTGTTACCATTTCACAACCACGAACACAATGGTTATGGGGATCGTATTGTTTATGTTATCTGCATATCCCAAACGCACCATGTTCGTATCCACCCAGTCGTGAGCCGACGTGACACACCACGTGACCTGAGCGAGGTGGACTCAGAGCATAGACTGTGTTCTGCTGCCGCCATATTGGGTCTGTCGGAATTTATGGTAGTCATATGAGTCCTATGCTTTTACTGCATACTGTCTTTGTGACTACTGTAATAAAGTCATCAAGATGTTGCAAATGGGTAATGCTGCATTGAATGGATGTCCCGATCAAGTGATTACAGTGAAATGTGAAAAGTGTTTGACAAGAATTTTTGTTGGAAACCTAGGGGATCGGATACATGTTTTCTGCCTGGCTTAAAACAAGGGCTTATTTGGTGAATGTCAATAAACTCTTTATTGCATGAATAATCCCCACTCTATGCATGTATTTAAACCATTCAGGACAGTGTCTGATTTATAAATCCATTGCTGTTCTACTTTTCTCAGCAGTAAGTCTGGGTCTCCCCCTCTAATCGCATCTGCAACAGTTTGAATCACGAACCAAAATATGTCTGAGAGTTTGTGTTTTTTCTTGGAGAAATGTGCAACCAAAGGTTTGTTGTGTACATTATTTCTTACACAAGAACAATGTTTGCAAATTCTTTGTCTAACTCGACATGTGATTTTCCCAATATAGATAAAATTTCATGGACATTTAATGATATAGATGGCCCACTGTGTGAGACAATTTGTAAATGTTTTGAGAAGCCAAGGGTGTCCCTTCAATTCTACAGTTTTCATGTCCTTTGTCAAGAGGCAGACGGAACATCTGCCAAACCTGAAATGACCAACTACTGGGGGAAGGCCCCATAATGTATATGTAATCTCGAGTTGTTTACTCTTTCTTTCCGGATATGTATTTACCAGGGTGTCTCTTACATTTGTTTGCCTTTTAAAGGCAAACCTTGGTTTTGCCAGTGTGAAATCTGGTGTTTGCATTATGTGCTGTTCTTAAGTATCAATCTCCTACGGTTGTTGCTAATAGGACTATATGTGGTGACACAGGTAATTCTTTTCAGTGTCGTCTTCTCTGGTGGGGTTAGGCAGGATCCCCATGTGGCATGTCGGGCCCTCTTATGGGCAATCTGTGCTACTTTGGATGGATACACTTGGTGTTTTAGGCAGATTTACAATTCCTTGCTGTGTTTCTCAAATTCAGTGAGTTGTGTACAATATCTACATACTCTCAGGAACTGGCCAATGGGTGTATTATTTCTTAGGCTAGTAGGATGAAAACTGTCCTATTGAAGAAGGGTATTTTTATCTGTCGTTTTTTGGAAGAATGTAGTCTCTAAAGTACCGTTTCATGACTTTTGGATCATGAGATCAAGGAAAGCCATGTTTTCAATGTCATATGCTATCGTACAGTTTATGAACTGGTCTTGACTGTTGAGCCAGATGAGAAATTCTTCCAGTTTATTAAAAGGGTCCTTCCACAACATGAAAACATCATTGATGTAGCGGTATCAACCGTCTACCATTTGACTGTGTGGTTTATTATCATGATAAATGGACTTCTGCTCGAAGTGGTCCATATATAAATTGGCAAAATCAGGGGTGAACGTTGGACCCATACTTGTGCCATGTTTTTGGTTATAGAATTCCCCTTCAAAAAGGAAGTCATTTTCTGTTAATGCAATCCTAATGCATTTTAGCACAAAAGCATTTGGAACTTTCTCTAACATATCAGTGCATTTGTCCAAATATCCTTGCATCACCTTATTTATTTATTTTATTTATTTTGCATTTATAAAGCGCACAGAACTGCCCTGGGGCATCGTGGCGCTGTTACAGCAGACTTAGTCATGAACACAAGCATAGGAATGTGTTTACAGATGTAAACCGAGTTACAGAGTACATTTCACATTGGTAATAAACATTGAGCTTAAAGGTTATGCTATGCTGTGGTTACAATGCAAGCATGAGAGTGCATGTGGTAGACTTTAGCGGAATAGGAGGGTTTTGAGGTTTTTACGGAAGGTATGGTATGATTTTTCGTTCCTTAGTGAGGTAGGTAAGGAGTTCCAGTTTTTAGGTGCGAGGTGTTGGAAGCTGGTTCCTCCCGCCCTGGATCTTTGAAACGTGGGGACATCAATCATGTTGGTGCGGTGCGCTCTGGTGGGTCTGATGGAGGCTTTCGGTGTGATTCTTTCTGCGAGATAGGGTGGGGCATCCAGGGATAGGCATCTATGTGTGATGGTCATGGCTTTGAAGAGTATGCGTTCCTTCACGGGTAGCCAGTGAGCATCTTTCCTTGCTTGCGAGATGTGTTCTCTTTTTGGAATGGACAGTGCTGCCCGGAGCGCATTGTTTTGCGTGATTTGGAGTTTTTTTAGGTTGTGGGCGGAGGTGCCTAGGAACAGGGCATTACAGTAGTCTAGTTTTGTCCCTATAGTGGCTCTGGCGATGGACAGGCAGTTTTTAGCGGAGAGAAAAGGCTTGACAGCATTTATCATCTTGGTGGTAAGTGCCGACGAAGAGGCTATGGCGTTGACCTGGCGAGACATAGATAGTGAGGCATCTAGGTGAACGCCTAAGGTTTTAACAGTCTTGGAGACTGTGATGGTGGAGTTGTCGATGTTGAAGGATTTGTATTGGGGGGGGAGTTTGTTGAGAATTTCATTGGTCCCTACTATGAGGATTTCGGTTTTGTCCCCGTTTAGGCAGAGGCCGTTGGCCGCCATCCAGGTTTGGATGGCTGTGTAGATTTTGGTTAATGCTGTCGCATCTTCTTCGTAGGTACCAGTTAGAGGGAGTAGTACCTGCGTATCGTCTGCGTAGTTGGTGTACGCTATGTTACGACTGTCGAGGTCATTGAAGAGAGGAAGGGTGAATATATTGTAGAGAGTGGGGGCGGTGCAGGAGCCTTGTGGGACGCCGCAGTGGATGGTGGTAGGGGTTGCCGAGGCAGTGTCTGAGAAGACTTTCATGCGTCTGCCATTTAGGAAAGAGGCCACCCATGCAATGGCTTCCGGGGAGAAGTGTGCTTCATTTTTTAGGTGCATGCCTAGGATATCGTGGTTGACAAGGTCAAAGGCGGCAGATAGATCCAGTAGGAGAAGGAGTGCAGGTTTGCCTTTATCCATAGTGTCTGCAAGCTGTATTTTCAGATCAAGTAGGGCTGACTCTGTTCCGTGACCTGGTCGGAAGCCTGACTGTCTTTTTCCTAGGATATGGTTGGTTTCGAGATAATCCTGGATTTGTGTATAGGCCATTTTATCCAGAATCTTGAGCAGGAAGGCACAGTGGTGATGGGCCTGTAGTTGGTAGCTACTTCAGGGTCGAGGGTGGTTTTTTTTAGAAGCGGGCGCACCCAGGCTTCTTTTAGACTGTCAGGGACAGTATTGGCTTTGAAAGAGGCATTAATGAATGATTTAAGGAAAGGTGCGAGTGTTTCAGTGCAGTCTTTGATCAGGCTGGCGGGGCAGGGATCTCCTTTACAATTGGATGGTTTGATCTTGTTCATTATCTCAATAACTTCGTGTTCTGTGACTTCCCTGAATTTGAACGGGGTAGTGGGGGCTTTGGTGGATGTGGTTCCCGAGCTAGGGGTGGGCATGTGGCTCGTGGTGGTGGGAGATTTGAGGTGCAGTGATAGGTTTTTGTGGTGCTCGTTAATTTTTGTTTGTAGGAGTTCAATTTTATTTAACAAGGCAGATTGTATGGAGTTGCACCAGATTTGGTCTTTAACAATGTCTTGTGATTTGGTGGCCGGTGTGGTGAGTTTGTTGAAAATGGCGAAGAGTTCTTTGGATTCGGAGCTTGCATTAGCAATTCTGTCATTATAAGAGACTGATTTAGCTGTGATTATGGCTTTTTTGTATTGGGCAGTGATTTTTTTGTAGGAGGATAGGGTGGCTGGGGAAGGCGATTTCTGCCAGGAGTTTAGTGCTTTTCTTTTCTGTGAGCGGAGTTCTTTGAGTTCAGTGGAGAACCAGGTATTTGAGTGTTTGATAGTTTTGGCTTTTTTGGTCTGCAAGGGGGCAATGGCGTCAATGGCGGTGCTTATGGTGCTCTTGTAGATATCTGCTAATTCTGACGGGTCAGATGACTTGAGGTCTGTGGAGAGGATGTGAAGGTGGGGTGTAATTTTATCTTACCTTAACACTCTCCATCTGTGGGATACTCGTATGAAGTGCTTCTACATCGAAAGAAACTAATATATCATTGTGATTCACTGCATATGTGCTTGGATGTTATAAAAGTCGATCACAATGATTTATTAGTTTATCAGAAAAGGAGGGGAAAGTGGAAAAAGAGAGGCAGAACGATAAAGATACATTGGTGCAATGATGCTGGTGCCTGCTGCTGGTGATTCTGCTGCTGGTCCCTGTGGTGCTGCTCCTCCTCTCCCAAACAGAAGAGATGTGGCAGAGACTGGAGATAAGGCTCACTTATATAGCCAGGGCCACACACAAGATACCCAATCACAGAAACTTTGAATTAAACTTCATTTGCAAACAAACTACATTACCTACAATCCACCACACAAATAAAATGAAAACGCGGCATGGCATGACAAGTAGACATGCATTCATAAAGGATTGTACTGCTTTAGAGCAACAGCTTGTAGGTTTTTGGCGTGAACCCAGTGCCATTTGGCCAACAGACTAATTTCCTGGATGTTCCATCCAGAGCCAGATTTAAAGCTTTACCTGTGCCAGAAAGTGGAACCAAGCAAAGGAAGCAATCTCAAGAACATTAATTCATTAGGTGGCAAATAAAAGAGGTCATCCGTCACCACTCTTATGAAATATTTCAAATGTTCTCAAGGAAGCTCCATCCTGTTATCTCAAAGTATGTTGTAGGGCCAAAGAACAAACATTGAGAGATGCCAGAAATGTTATATCATGTGCCAGATCCACTCGGGAGTAGTGCACATGCAAATACATGGTGAGTGGCAGAAAATAATGGCACTACGGAATTGCCAATACACGGAGGGAATCACGGCAAACATTGCCCTAATTGGATGCTGGATGTAAAACAGCTTCCTACTATAATCAAAATTAAATTAAGGATCAAAATATAATAGTGGACCACAGACATTTTACAATAATGAATGTCCAAGTGATAATGCCTAATGAACCATGAAAGTCATTTGTCAATAAGACCCATGAATGGCTATAAAAAATCCTAGCTGGAGATGTTATAAAGCTCTCTGTTCTAAGCTGGTTAAGAAAGCAAATATCATAGAGCAACATTCCTCTAAGGACATACTAATTGTAGGGTGCGGACAATCTAATCTCTCCACATATAAAAGATGAGCTAAAACCTTGACAAGTCCCATTTGATTGTCGAATCCAACAGCATTTCATGTTATCTCATGAGCACTCTTTGTGCAACTGTACCGATCAGAGCAACACAGTAGCAATGACTAGTGAGATGATGTGTCAGGACTGCAAGAGGCTACGATTGGCTGGATGAGGATGGCAAATTGTCAAAAGGCTGTGCGGGTGTGATGCTAATCTCTGCTTGGGACATAGGAATGCCCTTCGATGTATACCTTGTGACACAATAATCAAATAAGGTCATGTATTCTTGCCTGAGTAGAGGACTAAACATCATGTCAGTGCTAGTCACCAGACCATGGCTCATTATGAATGATGGAACAACCTCCCACAGGTGAAGATTATGTCACATGAGCAGGCAGCGCAGAATGGTAGAGGCATGAAGTGGTGTTGTTAAGTCATGCTGCACAAGGTAGATGGAAATTCCATTAGGAAGTTTATTGTTTAAATGTTACTGATTATATGCATCGTTTCATTTTGTAAAGCCCCACATAAACCCTGTGAAATCCAAGCCAGGGAACAATTTCTAGGACAGGAATAGCCTATACATTTCTCTAGAGCCTACAGAACTAAAAGCCCCCTCTTACTGCTGCCATAGATGCCTTAGCAGATTCTTTGGACACAATTCCACATTGGAAATGAGACTACTTATGTCTTTTCATCAAGAGAGCCAAGGGAGACGAGGAGAAACTCAGATAAGGCGTAATCTAAATACATTTCCCCATCTGAGGCCTAATGGAGAGTTCTAATTATCGGCGTCCAATATTCTGTAGTCTCTGCAGAGTGATAACAGTTCAGAATTAAGAAAACAGGCACAGATGCCCTCAGAGAGAAAATACGTTGGCAAACTGTGATCAGGAGGGACAAGAGCAAAGGCTATATCAAATATTACATTAGAAGCTCAAGGATGTCTGGCCATCTGACTAGATAAAGCCTCAACAAAGTGTAGTTAGGAATCTAGCAATAAGGAACATTTGAATGGAGAGCTGCATTTCATATGGAAACAATTGCGGAATTTGCCTGCCCTGGTAAGCAAACATGAAGCCCCTGACTTTGTATCATTCCTGACTAGTTACAGTATGATTCTGGTTAAGGAGCGAACGAAACACACATGGTTCATTTTCTCTCATAAGAAGGTTATGGCAAATTTCAAAGTGCAAATCTTTGTGGGTCTCCTCATCACATGTAGAACAGAGATATGCTTTCATGCTATGGAATATAAGATAACCAAAGAGCACATCCTTGTAGTGGACAGCTTCTTGCATTGAGGACAGAAACTGCGTCTAATAGCTGTGTATGTTCTGGCATCATCCTCTGGCAACTTGGAAAAGCTCAATGTTATCATCAAACCACAGATTAAATTATGAAGGGGCTGGCTTTGATGTTGTGTCATGCAGGCTATTTTAGTGCAAAATTGGGTGAATGGGGAACTGAAGACACATGTGTCGTAGACATTGAGTCAGTATATGGAATTCCATCATCAAGCAATCACTTTAAGAAAAGGGAAAAGAGAGGTAGGGCGCTGAAATTGTTCTGTGCCCAGAAACTCCTAAATGCACAAGAAATGCCTTTGAAACCTGGTGACTATAATGTCAGAGGTCCATACACCATCAGGTCCCCACCACACCTGAGACTGGATGATGTGACCCCCACTGCTTCCTCCCCTGGTTACTTAAAGATCCATTGCTGACATATGCCTTTCCTCCCCTATTGTTAGATCCCCATTCCCTGGTTTCTCTGCTCCCGAACTTTAAACCTCCACCTATGATTGTAAAGTGCTCAATTGCTTCCCGAAGCTAGGTCCGCACTCAATAAATATGATAATAGTAACAATTCTAGTAATAATAATAATCATAATAATGTTAATAATGTTAATAATAAAGTGTTCTATTTTGATGCAGGGTCCAATCGAACCCCAGATTGCAAGGAGACCTTGAACAATGGAGCAAGGATCAATAGACGCTGGATAAAGTCCTGCAGCTGTCCATTTATTTGCATACTTCCTATAGTAATGCAGTAAATCATATGAGTAAGAAACAAAGAGCAACACAACAATCATAAGTAAAGCATATTGTTATCATTGGGAGAGACATTGGTATCCAAGGAAGGCAGCAATGATAAGAAACAGAAGACACAAACTCCAAAAATGAGAGCTGGTTTGACGAAAAATGTAAAAATAGGAAAAATTGATTAAAACAGTATCTCAGGGACTTGTCAAATAGCCACAGCATGTAAAGCACAGGAAAGGCTTGCAACATCTTAGTGATGCCGAGAAAGGAAGTGGAACAGGTTGGCATCAGCAGCATCTGGGGATTGATGAAGTTGTGTAATTTAATTATCTGCGAAAAAGGGTCGAAAAAAGGCAGAACACATTATTAAAGACTCACATAAAGCAGACCATCTAACAGCTTTCCAAAAGGTTGCCTTTAGAATCAGGTGACCTAATGAAGTATTCCCCATCAATGTGAGAGGGTTGCTAAAAAGGCAGAAGTTAAATAAATCTGACTACATTAATGTTCACGACAGTTGTTCTGAGGCAAATATCTAGGAATTAATTTAAAATGTGTTTGTGGGCAAGGCTTTGGGTCTAAACATAGTTCCACCTCACCGATTCAAGACACATCAAGTATGGTAGATTCCCATCTTAAAACACTTGGGCTTTTGTTCAAATCTAATCCTTTCCTGATGCCCAGACTAACAATGAGATTGTTCCCTTTTTATAAGAAAGGAGCTACGTTGAATGTAAACTTTTCTCACTCCTACTCTTAAAGGGTTTACAAGATGGCCAAGAGTGAGCAACATCCTCAATCTGGCACCTGGGGGCTTTTAAGCACCATAGCCAACATTCATCACATCTTCGTCTTACTTAACATGATTGATTAAGCACTGTAAAAGGAGTGTTCCTATATGCAGTGTTTTTAGATTTTACCAGTACATTCGATCTAGTCAATCGACAGAAAATATGTTCACAACTTCGCAGTGTAACCATGGATACATCCTTTAGCAGCAATATCCAGTCGCTTGACCAGGAAACAATGGCACACATGAAAATCTCCCAATCTGTTAGATTGAGTGGGCATTTTAAAGCAACTAGACTCATAAAGCAAGGCTGCTCTCTGGCCCCCTTTCGACTCTTCATTAGTGATCTCCCCACTGAAGTTGGAAAGGTGACAAGAGTCTTGCCGAGAATAAACAGCTTGGAATTTCCTATGATTCTGTATACAGACAATAGAGTCTTTGTAGAAAGGACAACAAAAGGGCAGCAATTCATGTTAGACAGCATGCAAGGCATTTGCAATGAGAATTATATAAACATTTAATTGGCTAAATCAAAGATGATGATCTTGGTCAAAATAAAGAAAAGTTAAGAGCCTGACATTCCAAACTAGATTCAGACCATCTGGAACAGGTTATTCAGTTCCATCAGCTGGGGACTATTATTTAAGAATTTTTGTGTTGGAAACCTCATTTAGCATAAGATGTAAAAAAAAAAGGCTGAACAAGCATGACATGGCATGACAAGCTTTTTGAAGAAAGTTTGTGATAGGATCTGACCCAAAGTGAATGAAGCATATGTGGCAAATGGTGGCCATATTATGAGGTATAGGGCTGAGCTCTGGGCCTCAAGTCACTGCTTGGAAAAGTATACATTGTGGAGTGAAACTTTTGGAAATCCGTATTCAAACTGCCAATACGTTTTTGCGCCAGCTGCTTTGCAACAGGATGTGATCTGAGTGCCAATCTCTGCTGAGATTGAGGTAGCAAAACAGAAGTTGATGGCTGGAAGGTTTTGATTTAATCATAACCACGGGCAAAGCTCTGGGCAACCCTCCAACCATCGTTTTTCAGCCTGCCAAGCCATTACAGAAGGGGGAAAAACCATATGCAAATCAGGCTTGGTCCTACCCCAAAACCCAAAAGGGGCAGTCCAGCCCGAACTGCTAGGTCACATTCCTTCTGCACGAGGCCACAAGCATCTCCAGACATGTTTCAGCCTTGTTGGGCATCATCAGTGAGGAGTAGCCTGGGTCTCTAGGCCTGGCAGACTCGGGACCCACGTCTGGGCATACCCGTCCCACTCGGGGTGACTTTAGCAAAACAGAAGTTGATGGCTGGAAGGTTTTGATTTAATCATAACCACGGGCAAAGCTCTGGGCAACCCTCCAACCATCGTTTTTCAGCCTGCCAAGCCATTACAGAAGAGGGAAAAACCATATGCAAATCAGGCTTGGTCCTACCCCAAAAGGGGCAGTGCAGCCCGAACTGCTAGGTCACATCCCTTCTGCACGAGACCCCAAGCCTCATTTGCATATGGTTTTTCCCCTTCTGTAATGGCTTGGAAGGCTGAAAAACGATGGTCTGGAGGGTTGCCCAGAGCTTTGCCCGTGGTTATGATTAATTCAAAACCTTCCGGCCATCACCTTTCTGTTTTGCTAGAGATTGAGGTAGCACCATCAAGATGCTTTGCAAAGGCACCTTATTGCAAGGAATAGAAATGGAGGATGCACCCTGGAATGATCTTCAGTGGATAGCTCAAGGGCAACGTGCTCGCCTTGGAAGCAAAACGACACAGAAAAACGTAGGTTTGATCCCCGGGTCCACGCTTAGACACCTCTGGGTATTAAGCGTGTTATAAATAACCTATTATTTTATATCAGGGAGAGCTATTGAAACCGGTTCTACATGGCTTTCATAGACAACTATTTGAAGTCAGCATTTTATTTGTGAACTTTGGCCGATATGAATCTGCCAGTTTCTTTTAATGGGGTGTCCCCATAGTGACACACTGGCCCACACTGAAACACCTTCCGGCCCATTACCCCTAAACACCCCTACACCCCTAACCCCACATATACATATACATACATTTGTATATATAATTGGTCGATTTTGACCAAAAGTGCACAAACAAAATGATACATTTTAAATAGCTGTCTATGAAAATATGTATTGAATATGTATGAATCGAGCACAACAATGGTGTGGACATTTGAGGATGTGGAACTTGCAATTAAGGCATTGAATTACTCAAAAAGCAGCAGGCCCAGACGGTATACCACCTTGTGTCTTAAAACGCAATCCACAATTCTGGGCGCAGATTTTAAAACCAGAATTTGATAATTTTCTGCTAACATCTACGATACCATTATCATGGTTAAATTCCATCATCTTACAGATATTTAAAAAGGGGATATGAATTGACCCCAATAATTTTGGCCCATACCATTGTTAGACGCTGGTGCAAAAGTATTTTCCATCCTTTTACTACAAGAACTTCAAGCCTATATAAAACAAGAACATATATTGTCACAATTCCAGATTGGCTTTCGATCCCATATGGGCACCACATTAAATGTTTCGATCTTGGCCCATCTGCTCATGGAATCCAAAGTATGCAATACTGGTCCCCTATATATGGCTTAAATCGACGTTACTGCAGCGTTTGACTGTGTCGTCCACAGTCTGCTGTGGGAAAAGAGGGCTTGGTTGGACATTCCAGCTCATCTAATCTCACTTATTGCAAAAGTACATCAAAACACTGCTTATCTGGTAAGGGTGAATAGCACAGGAGCGACCACAGAGCCGATATCTACGGAGGTGGGGGTCAAGCAAGGTTGCAGCTTAGCAGCAACCCTGCTCACCCTATACCTTTGTGATACTGACAAGATTTGGGCAAGCAAAATCAGCTTTCCTGCGAGACTGGGCCACTTAAAGATGCACTGGCTTACCTTTGCAGATTACATCTTGAACCGAACTCCTTTTGGTTTACAAACAAAGCTGAACTTGTTTGCCAAATATTCACAGGCGGCCAACCTAAGTTTAATGCCAAAAATTAGAGGGTTTTTATCGTCCAAAATTTGAAGAGGAAAATCCCATCACACAGGTCGACCATCAATAGCATACTTAGTCCATGTGCAACCTCGATTAAATATCTGGGGTACGAATTGGTAGATGCTAATTCGGCTAAAATGTGGAAGAAAGAGCTCAATAAAAAGAATTCTTATCCACACAGATACGTATTGTCTACACCAAATATTGTAAATGCTCATTAGTCCCCCTGATTGAGTTTTATACTCTAAAAGTAGAGGCAATTATCCTCTCCGGATTAGATATGTGCTTAACATTGATAGATAACATCCTTGACCAGATACAGGATGGGCTATGGAAAAGCATGTTGAGATTGGCCAATTTTCTTCCTAATGTAATTCTTAGGCATGAGTTAGGTCTTCTGTCCTTATCAGCAAGATTTCACTGGCGCTTTTTAGCTAATTTAGCTAAATGTTGTTTCCACCTGTAAATTCATTATATGAACATTTTGGAAGAATGATTAAGGAGCGGAATCCACCATCAGTGGTTAATATTATGATAGCATGGTAGCCCTGTTAGCTGAAATTGGGCTTACACCAGAGGATCTAGAATTTAGACTACTTTATGTTAAGAAAAGACTTTTTGATTTTGATTGGTGCAACACAATTGAAAGTATCTCCTTACTGACATCCTATAAGGAAACTGCAAAATGTACAACTAAGCTGTTGCCCCGCCAGCTATACCTACTGCAATTTCCCTGCAATAAATGCGGGACATTTATTTTCATTTCAAATTAAATCAAATACCTACCTACGGAAGAATTAAGAACTGGTATCCGAAAATCAGATTGGATGATAATAGCAATTGCAGATTTTGCAAAGCAATAGATCGGAAAGAGACAACCAAACACTTGGTAATCTACTGTCTTTACTTTGAAAATTTGCGTATACAAATGTTTTGAATAGACCAATTGGGTATGACTGTTTTAGCTAGAGAAATGTTTTGTATCACATGCATGTGGGGTAACTGCATAAAGATCATTTGTTTGTTGTCAAGATTCTTTTAATTATCAATGAGGAACTGGACAAAAAGCTTGTGATCACGTCTGGTGGAAATGAAGTCGCCGTGAATAGCAAATTGTAGTTTTCGTGTGAGAAATGCAAGAAAAAATGTGAGAAATTATGGGTTAAAGTGTTTTGAAGCTTGATGTCCTTACAAAGGGCTAGTATGAGATCATTTTAAACTGTAACAGTGGCGGATGGTATGCAGGTAATATAAACGTTGCTGTAGATGACATATATGGATATCCGAATTGTATGTCTTGGTTTTTAAGTATAAGTAATAGAAAAATGATAATGAAGCATCTGTATATTATGTTTAAATGATGGAAAAAGTATTGTAATCCTAATGTTGTAAAAGTTTGTTGATCAAACTAAAAGCAACTAAATAACAAAAATAATAAAAAATGTGTATTACGGTTGACACCGTGTTTTTTGCTGACCTCAACGAAGAAAGAAATGGCTGCACTGAAAATTGATTTCATATCTAGCAAAAACCTACATTGACGGTCAAGCTGAACATCACTAGACACTTATGTACGAAAATGCGAAAGAATGCTAGCAAAATTTGGAATATTTTTAATCTTTTGTTGAAATGTGTTTTTGTATCCTGCACAAAAGGCTTTCTTTTCAGTCGGAACTTTAAAAAAATACATTTCAATTTAAAACTTCATGTAGGTTGTTTTTTGTAATGATAATGAGAAATGAGAAACAGGACGGATGAAATGCGAAGCACAATGCACATAAAATGTGCTGAAATAATGACATTTTATAATCAAATATAAAGAAAAGCCCACTTTAGTTGGGAATGCAGCCTATGTTTAGAATTCCTCATGGTGCCTGGACACGCTCAACAAATAAGTGATAACATTTACAGGCCGATTCATGGAAATAATGTGCGCGGAAAAACCGGCGCACGCGTGCGAAAACGTGCGATTCGCAGTGGCACAGAAAAAATCGCAGAAAATCGCACAGAAAACAGCGCACATCCATTCATGGAAGCACGGGCACGCGCGAAATGTGGGATGTGCGCTGAGAAAGTGCGCGGCGCACACTGGCGCACGCTGGCGCACAGGTCATCGAACGCCGTGCGATAAGGCCACAGCGAATTCGCACATAGCGCGGCGCACAGAACAAAAGTAGGCGTAACACGGGGCGTCACACGCAGAATGGGGAACAACTCGTGAAAATGTGGGCGTCACGGGGGAAGTACAGGAGGCAAGTGCGCAGAACGCCCACACGCTCGCCTACAACACGTATTCATGGAATCGAATAGGGAAAAACAGCGCACGGCCAAAGACGCGCACAGGCCAATACATGTCCGCCACACGAAAGCAGGCGGTAGCGTCCCTGCGCAGGAAAAAAATGTGCGCCAAAGTCCTACACGCGCAAGAAGGCCCACACGCGATCGGGCCTGGGGGAGCGTGTGCGTGTATTTCAGGGGTGCGCGTGAAGTTCCACACGCGATTGGCCTGGGCGCGTGTATTTCAGGGGCTCGCGGGTGTTTTCACACGCGATTGTCCTGGGCGCGTGTATTTCAGGGGTGCGCGAGAAGATTCACACGCGATCGGGCCTGGGGGAGCGTGTGCGTGTATTTCAGGGGCTCGCGGGTGTTTTCACACGCGATTGTCCTGGGCGCGTGTATTCCAGGGGTGCGCGAGAAGTTCTACACGCGTTTTGGCTGGGTGCGTGTATATCAGGGGTGCGCGAGAAGTTTCACACGCGATGGGGCCTGGGGGAGCGGGTTGCGTGTATATCAGGGGTGCGCGAGAAGTTTCACACGCGATGGGGCCTGGGGGAGTGGGGTGCGTGTATTTCAGGGGCCTGCGGGTGGTTTCACACGCGATGGGGGCTGGGGGAGCGGGGTGCGTGTATTTCAGGGGCCTGCAGCTAGTTTCACACGCGATGGGGCCTGGGGGAGCGGGGTGCGTGTATTTCAGGGGCCTGCGGGTGGTTTCACACGCGATGGGGCCTGGGGAAGCGGGGTGCGTGTATATCAGGGGCCTGCGGGTGGTTTCACACGCGATGGGGCCTGGGGGAGCGGGGTGCGTGTATTTCAGGGGCCTGCGGGTGGTTTCACACACGATGGGGCCTGGGGGAGCGGGGTGCGTGTATTTCATGGGCCTGCGGGTGGTTTCACACGCGATGGGGCCTGGGGGAGCGGGGTGCGTGTATTTCATGGGCCTGCGGGTGGTTTCACACGCGATGGGGCCTGGGGGAGCGGGGTGCGTGTATATCAGGGGCCTGCGGGTGGTTTCACACGCGATGGGGCCTGGGGGAGCGGGGTGCGTGTATTTCAGGGGCCTGCGGGTGGTTTCACACGCGATGGGGCCTGGGGGAGCGGGGTACGTGTATTTCATGGGCCTGCGGGTGGTTTCACACGCGATGGGGCCTGGGGGAGCGGGGTGCGTGTATTTCAGGGGCCTGCGGGTGGTTTCACACGCGATGGGGCCTGGGGGAGCGGGGTGCGTGTATATCAGGGGCCTGCGGGTGGTTTCACACGCGATGGGGCCTGGGGGAGCGGGGTGCGTGTATTTCAGGGGCCTGCGGGTGGTTTCACACGCGATGGGGCCTGGGGGAGCGGGGTGCGTGTATTTCATGGGCCTGCGGGTGGTTTCACACGCGATGGGGCCTGGGGGAGCGGGGTGCGTGTATTTCAGGGGCCTGCAGGTGGTTTCACGCGCGATGGGGCCTGGGGGAGCGGGGTGCGTGTATTTCAGGGGCCTGCGGGTGGTTTCACACGCGATGGGGCCTGGGGGAGCGGGGTACCACTCACCGTCTGCCTTGCATGTAGAAGAACGCGTAGCCAACACCCGCTGCGAAGTAACAGCGAGTGAACCCCAACGGATGGAAAACACACGCACCGCACGAAAAGCACGTACAGAGAAGCCCTGCCAGGGCAACGCCCGTGCGCGAAACTGCACAGACGCGCTTACGCTGTAAGGGCCTTTGGTCCAATGAAATCGCGTACGCGTGCTGACGCGCTTACGCGCTAAGGCCCTTTCCTCGAATTTCACGCTGACGTGCAGGATTTTCACATGCCAAATCACTCCGTATCAAGCTGGCCACGCGAAAACACACAGAAGACCACGCTCTTGCCCAGAAGGCCGAATCACTGCCCCCCAGTGCCCCGAGCAGCCTCCCACGTGCCATCTGCTGCTGCCTGCCTGCCTGCCTGCCTGCTGCCACCGTGCCCTGCCATTTGGTGCCTGCACATCAGCCATCTGCAGGGGTCCAGTTGCTGTGTCCACCCCTGCTGGTACAGAAGACTCCCGACTCGAATAACATCGCTCCACAGCCCAGCCCCAGGACCCAGTTGCCCACCCACTCCTGCCCCTGGGGTTGCCATGTCGGGCACATCTACATCTGACACCAGTGGCAACCCCCGGCCAGAGGGGCAGAGGGGCACCAGCTTCACTGCCACCGAAGTTGGTGTCCTGGTGGAGCAAGTCCTGGGGCAGTATGATGCCCACTTCGGATCGTCCCGCGCCAACAGGGAAGGACGGGAGAGTATCTGGGCCGACTGTGTGGTTGCCATCAACGCGGAGGGGGTGGCAACCCGCACCATCCAGAAGGTCAAGAAGCGCTGGGAGGACTTGAGGTCCAGGACCCTCATGAAGGCCCGGCGCCTCGTGGAGGGGAGCCGGGGCCGCATGAGTTCCATCCAGTTGAGGGTCCTGGAACGCGTACACCCAGCGCTCCACGCCCAGGTCCTTGAGAGGGAGACCCGTCTGGAGTTGAGCGGTAAGTGGCCAAGCATTGCTGTGTGAGACAGGGCATGTTGCAGTGTGCTGGTTGTCTGATACTTGCCTGCATGTGTGACGTAGGCCATGTACGCATGTATGTGTGCAGGGACATCATGGGAAGGCATGTGCGACCTGTAATGTGTGAACCGCACGGTTGTTGCATGTGTTTGAATGCGACATGGGGAGCCCTGTGCAGATTGCACACATGAGAGCATGGCAGTCTCTGTTCCTGGGCATGGGTGGGGGCGAGGGATGGGTGCTGATGCCAGATACATATGTGGTATCCATGTCTGTGTGCCTGACCTGCGTGTCTGTGACTTGTGAGTGCCATGGATGCATGACACATGTCTGTGACAATGTACAGATTCACTGATGCAGCCTAGTCATCCTTGTATGCACTGTGATTGGGGTGTACGGGGCCAGATGGATGTGACTGAGGTGAAGTGTGTGCATGTGATAGGCATGACCCATGATGCATGTGAGTCCCATTACATGTATTGAAATGTCCATGGCACGCAACATGACTGTCACTGTGTGTGTTTTGCCTGGACTGACACATGTGTTGTGGTGTGACATGATGGAAGTGCACTTTGACAGTGGCACTCATCTGCTATTGCTTCCTGTCTAGGGGACCATTGTACAGTACCCTGATGCTTGTGTTCTATGTCTCCCTCTACGCAGCGGCTAGTGAAGGAGAGGGCGGAGACGGCGCTGTGGAGCAAGGCGGCGGGGATGCCCCCACGGCTGCAGCGGAAGGGGTGGGTGAGCCCCCACAGGGGCCTGCCACGGCGGTAGACGGTGAGGAGCCATCCAGGTTGGTGGTTTCCACAGAGGAGGAGGAGGCCGCCACTGAGGCGCACATGGGGCCTGGTGGGGGCATCCCTGCTGGTGCAAGTGGTGCAGTCCAGGGGCAGGGGCAGGAGGCAGCACAGGTCACCGTGGAGGGGCCTGTGCATGTCGCTGTCCCTGAACCTGTGGGTGCACCACCTTGCACCAGCAGGGATGCCCCGTCCCAGGCCCGTCCGCAGGTAGAGGGGATGTCCATGTCATCTGACTCCCCTCCACCTGCGGACGAGGGGACCCCTGGCCGTGTGGAGAAGGTCCTGATTGGGGTCGCGATGCGCACGGCTGTGATTCGTGATGCCGTGCGTGCTTCCCAGGAGGAGCACGCACGTCATCACGAGGAGCAGCGTGCCGACGTGGCCCAATTGGGATCGTCCATGTTCGGGGGTTTCCTGCATGTGTCGGCCAATCTGGCGGCCCTCTCCTCCTCTGTGGAGACTATACGCCAGTCGTTCTCCTTGCCGTCTTCCGGCCCAGATGCCACCAGGGCCCCCTGTGGACCTGCCCTGACCAATCCAGCCAGCTCGGTGGGGATCCCATCCCTGCCCCAGTCGGGAATCAGAGGTCCAGCAGGGGTGGACACCACAGCAACTGGACCCCAGCAGATGGAGGATGTGACGGCATCATCGGGCAGGGCACGTGCACGACGGCGTCGGTGGTTTCCATCAGCCTGGATGCCGTCGTGCTGGCAGAGGCAGTGGCGTCGGAGGCAGCAGCAGGCTCGACGTGGGAGGCATCATGGCTCGGGGCCATCAAGATCAGAGGGGCAGGCATCGGCCGGAGGGCAGGAGAACCCTTGGATGGTAGTGTCTTCCGTGTGGGAGCAGTTGGTCCAGCGGATAGGTGCGGAGCGGCAGCGGGCGGAAGAGGAGCGGCTCACCATGGTCAGGGCGGAGTTCTCCATGCGTCGGGCGTTGAGGCGGGCTGAGTGCCTTGAGGAAGCTCGCAGGGAGTTTGAGGTGAACATGGGGTTATCCCTGCGAAACCTCGGGGCCAGGACAGAGTCCCGCCTCCAGGACATCGACATGGAGTTCGATGATGCCCTGGCCGGCAACATCACAGAGTGAGCCGCAGGACTTGCCCGCTGCCATTGTATATAGTTCTTTAGTTAGTTAGTGTTAGGTTTCCTTTTTTTTTTTAGATTTTTTTGGACCGCTCGGACAATGGCCACTTTTCTGTATATAGTTTTTTTATTCGGTAGTAGTAGGTTTCATTTATAGTGTTGGGCTCATGGACCCTGGAATATTCTTGTGTATAGTTGGATTTTTTAAAATACATTTTTTTGATTTATATTTGTGTTCACCATGAGGCAATGGTTTTCCCTTATTTTTTTTCACCATGATTTTGCTTTGGACAACATTAGTTTTTGGATTCCTTTGTTTTTTGGATTTTTACATTACTTATCGGACATGGACAATTTATTTTGTTATCCCCATTGTTGTATGTTTGATTTGTTTACTTCATTTTCTTCGAGAATACATGTTTTTATAACTTTCTTTTGTGGTATTGTCTCATTGGTTTCATGCATGTCATGATATGGGTTTTGACATTCACTTGCACCCATTGTGTATGTGTGTGTGACGGACATGTGTTCATTTACATACTTGCCATTGGGGTTGTATCATGTAATTGCATTTGCTATGTGGGTGGATGCAATCCTTGGCTGGGTGTTTGTGCTGGGTATGCTGCCCATTACTGCCATGATTGTGTATCGTCAGGACCTGGGGGCAGGGGGACATGGTTGGGGGCCTGCTGGCAGGTGCCCCACAGTGCTGGGGGGTGGGGGTGGTGGGAGACATGAGTTGGACATGAGTGGGGGCCTGCTGGCAGGTGCCCCACAGTGCTGGGGGGTGGGGGTGGTGGGAGACATGGGTGGGGGCCTAGTGGTGGGTGCCCCTGCACTGCTGGGGATTGGGGGTGCTGGGAGACATGGGTGAGGGCCTGGTGGTGGGTGCCCCTGCACTGCTGGGGGGTGGGGGTGGTGGGAGACATGGGTGAGGGCCTGGTGGTGGGTGCCCCTGCACTGCTGGGGGGTGGGGGTGGTGGGAGACATGGGTGAGGGCCTGGTGGAGGCTACCCCTGCACTGCTGGGGGGTGGGGGTGGTGGGAGACATGGGTGAGGGCCTGGTGGAGGCTGCCCCTGCACTGCTGGGGGGTGGGGGTGGTGGGAGACATGGGTGAGGGCCTGGAGGAGGCTGCCCCTGCACTGCTGGGGGGTGGGGGTGGTGGGAGACATGGGTGAAGGCCTGGTGGAGGCTGCCCCTCCACTGCTGGGGGGTGGGGGTGGTGGGAGACATGGGTGAGGGCCTGGTGGAGGCTGCCCCTGCACTGCTGGGGGGTGGGGGTGGTGGGAGACATGGGTGGGGGCCTGGTGGAGGCTGCCCCTGGTGACTGGGGGGGGTGGGGGTGGTGGGAGACATGGGTGAGGGCCTGGTGGAGGCTGCCCCTGCACTGCTGGGGGGTGGGGGTGGTGGGAGACATGGGTGAGGGCCTGGTGGAGGCTGCCCCTGCACTGCTGGGGGGTGGGGGTGGTGGGAGACATGGGTGGGGGCCTGGTGGAGGCTGCCCCTGGTGACTGGGGAGGGTGGGGGTGCTGGGAGACATGGGTGGGGGCCTGGTGGAGGCTGCCCCTGGTGACTGGGGGGGTGGGGGTGCTGGGAGACATGGGTCGGGGCCTGCTGGCAGGTGCCCCGCAATGCTGGGGGTGGGGGTGCAAGGGGACATGAGTTGGTGATCATTGGTGCAAGGAGACATGTGCCTTTGCTGGGGGGCATGCCCATGTTGGGTGGGCTGCCTGCGGGACATGACCAGGGATGCAGGGTAGTCCCCTGTGGTGTGGGCTGCCTGCTGGGGCCGTGGAGGGTGTACAGGGAACACCTGGGAGGACCTACACTGGCAAATCACATGTAGGACTCCCCGGCACCCCTGAAATACACGTACCCTGCTGAAATTGCGTGTAAAACTTCGTGCGCACCCCTGTAATACCCGCACGCAGCCCAATCGCGTGTGAAAATGTGCGTGCACCCCTGTAATACCCGCACGCAGCCCAATTGCGTGTGAAACTTCGCGCGCATCCCTAATACCCGCACGCAGCCCAATCGCGTGTAAAACTTCTTGCGCACCCCTGCAATACACGCACCCAGCCTTAACGCGTGTAAAACTCCTCGCGCACCCCTGGAATACACGCACACGCTCCCCCCAGGCCCGATCGCGTGTGGAAGCACCCGCGAGCCCCTGAAATGCACGCGCCTAGGCCTAAGGCGTGTGGAACTTCCCGCGCACCCCTGAAATACACGCGCCCAGGCCAATCGCGTGTGGAACTTCTTGCGCACCCCTGCAATACACGCACCCAGCCCTAACGCGTGTAAAACTCCTTGCGCACCCCTGGAATACACGCACACGCTCCCCCCAGGCCCGATCGCGTGTGGAAGCACCCGCGAGCCCCTGAAATGCACGCGCCCAGGCCTAACGCGTGTGGAAGCACCCGCGAGCCCCTGAAATGCACGTGCCCAGGCCTAACGCGTGTGGAACTTCCCGCGCACCCCTGAAATACACGCGCCCAGGCCAATCGCGTGTGGAACTTCCCACGCATCGCTGAAATACACGCGCCCAGACCAATCGCGTGTGGAACTTCCCGCGCACCCCTGAAATGCACGCGCCCAGGCCAATCGCGTGTGGAACTTCTCACGCACCCCTGAAATACACGCACACGCTCCCCCAGGGCCGATCGCGTGTGAAACCACCCGCGAGCCCCTGAAATACACGCGTCCAGGCCAATCGCGTGTGGAACTTCCCGCGCACCCCTGAATTACACGCACCCAGCCCTAACGCGTGTAAAACTTCTTGCGCACCCCTGCAATACACGCACCCAGCCCTAACGCGTGTAAAACTCCTCGCGCACCCCTGGAATACACGCACACGCTCCCCCCAGGCCCGATCGCGTGTGGAAGCACCCGCGAGCCCATGAAATACACGCGCCCAGGCCAATCGCGTGTGGAACTTCTCGCGCACCCCTGAATTACACACACACGCTCCCCTCAGGCCCAATCACGTGTGGCAGCACCCGCGAGCCCCTGAAATGCACGCGCCCAGGCCTAACGCATGTGGAACTTCCCGCGCACCCCTGAAATACACGCGCCCAGGCCAATCGCGTGTGGAACTTCCCGCGCACCCCTGAAATACACGCGCCCAGGCCAATCGCGTGTGGAACTTCCCGCGCACCCCTGAAATGCACGCGCCCAGGCCAATCGCGTGTGGAACTTCCCGCGCACCCCTGAAATGCACGCGCCCAGGCCAATCGCATGTGGAACTTCCCGCGCACCCCTGAAATGCACGCACAAGCTCCCCCAGGGCCGATCGCGTGTGAAACCACCCGCGAGCCCCTGAAATACACGCGCCCAGGCCAATCGCGTGTGGAACTTCCCGCGCACCCCTGAAATGCACGCGCCCAGGCCAATCGCGTGTGGAACTTCCCGTGCACCCCTGAAATGCACGCGCCCAGGCCAATCGCGTGTGGAACTTCCCGCGCACCCCTGAAATGCACGCGCCCAGGCCAATCGCGTGTGGAACTTCCTGCGAGCCCATGAAATAGACGCGCCCAGGCCAATCGCGTGTGGAACTTCTCGCGCACCCCTGAATTACACGCACACGCTCCCCCCAGGCCCGATCGCGTGTGGCAGCACCCGCGAGCCCCTGAAATGTACGCGCCCAGGCCTAACGCGTGTGGAACTTCTCGCGCACCCCTGAATTACACGCACACGCTCCCCCAGGTCGCGTGTGTTGCTTCTCGCACTGGTACAGGGTTGGCGCAGCCCTTTGCGATGGTTTTGCGATCTTGATGGCTTTTCCTTGCGCGAGGGCGTTCTTGGGGGCGTAACTGGCGCTGCTGCAGGGTCGCTGCGATACTCTGCGCCACGGCTTGTTTTGGAGGATTAATCCATGAATACGATGTGCGCTGAAATGGATTTTATCACACGCGGCTGGCGCAGACATTCGCACGGGAACACTCTGCGCCAGCCGCGTGCGATACTTTTGACTGTATTTCCATGAATCGGCCTGATATTTTTTGAACATTAAACAAGGTTCTTCTGTGAGAAGCAGGAACTGACCTTAAAAAATGACGGCAATATCACAAAGAAAAACATAATATATTTGCAAAGTGCATGTCGAACAAATTTAAGGCTTTTTTCAAAACAGACGAAGACAAGCATTTGAGGGCTTTTTCAGTCAAGTAATGAAGAGGGATACATCACAATGTGACATGATTTAAGCACAAAGCCAACAACTATGAATGCAGGGCCAGAAACAAAGAGGGAGGTTTATTAAAGTGAACAATTAAATACAAGATACTTTTATAAACATAAAAAATACAAGCTGGAATGATGTTTTTCAGATGCAGGAGCACTGCTCCCCACATGAGCGGAGGTACTGCCTGAGGAGGATTATCTAACAGGTGTGAACGCTTCGTGAAGAAGAACACAGACAACAGATTCAAAGTTGAAAAATAAACACTATTATTAACTTAAATGTCAGGATGGAAAAAGGCCTAACTTGCCCTATGTTAAGGTGGGATTTGCCTACCTAAAGAAAACTAAGGAAAGTCTGAGTCAGAGTTTAACTGAAGAATCTGTCTGTGCCCAAACCCTATACCAGCCCTCACACCTAAATCTGTACAATGTGTAAGGATGTCAGCAACCAAAATGAAAACGGTGTATAACACAACGTTCTGAACTTCCTGCAGCTCGGAGCTTCCTTTCAGGTCCCTTGCCCAAGTATGAAACACTTCCACAAAAAGTCTCAAAATTACTCTCTGTCGTCTAAAGAGAAAATACTCTTAATCAGGACCCGGGGTATCCCTTCCCCAGTTTTCAGTTACACAGTTCAAAAAAGGAATATATCCTTGTTAAAGTTCCAAAGTTCACATTTCAAATATTAGTTTCTTTTAATTTGTAGCTTTCACAATGGACATCAGTACTCCTTGTAATTTTTAAAGTTCCACTGTAAATTAAGCGGAAACTCCTTTTGCTTCTAGGTTCATTAAAGTCACCTTCATTGAGAACTCAACCTGCTATGGTTTTGTTTTTTCATTACAGTTGTATTCCTTCCAATCTTTTAATATACCATAAATTGTTTGTATGAGAGGTTCTGTACCCTGTCTGAATTCACAGTGTCTTACTTCTGATTGGTAAAAGATTTTGATTCAGTTCGGGATTCAATAATCATGAGTTTTACTTATTAATCATTTGAGCTTCAGCAGTTGTTCAATAAATGTCTGTTTTTAATTCAGTTCAGTATTCACTCCGACACAAAGTATCCTCTTCTTTTCCTTCTTCTTCGGTAGTTGACAAGAAATCGATCCGAGACTTTTGAAAACATGCTAATTCAAGGCACGTGACCACTCTCATACAAAGTATTCAATGTATAACAGAGTTCACACAGACGCACAACGGGTTTCCCCATTCATAAGAAACTCGCTGGGCTCTTTACCAGTTCTTATTGCAGCACGGATCACACAGCCTTCTGCTCACAGCGTTGTTGCAGTGTGGATCACACAGCCTTCTGGTTTTAGAGTTAGTGCTCCAGCTCCTGCCCTTCAGTTGTGCTCTTGCACAAGGGAACAAGCACCTCCCGCAACGAGGAATGGGGCACCTTCCTGCACGGCTCCCCTCACCGTGCTCATCCAGCACCAGGGAGTCCCAGCTCCACCACCACACTTCCATGGACCACTTCTCTCCTTGGTCCTCAGCACCTCAGTGTTCCACTCCTGCTGCTTGCACCAGCCTCCTCGCTGCTTCTCCTTTTGCCCTCTCAGTTGCTCCTCCAGACGTTCTCCCTGTTGCTCTCCCAGTGGTTCTTCTTTCCACTGGGCAAGTCTTCATTTATACACGTGCTGCCCCTTGACAGGCTGCAGTTGTAAATGCTCAAATAGCCCTGTCTGACCACGATCAAGGGGACATGCCTGACCTTCACAGATCTTATCGCGCATCTTCCTCGTCCCAGAACCAGAGTGTTAGAAGAGCATGGTCTTTGTTGATCTTAGTTGCTTCTTCTTCTTTCCAGTACTGTCAAGTGTTGATTTTAAAGAAATTAGGGGAACCGACTTATAACAGCGTATGAATCATGGGGAAGGGTTGGGTTGGTTGCCAATAGGAAAAGGGTGATGATATGTCGTGATCCAATAGTGATGGCCTTTCCCTGGCCACCTGCACTCATTACCCAAGGGGATTAGGAGTGGGAATATCCTCAGGTTTCTCACACAGGTCATCAGGACCCTGGCAGTGACGTAATGACCATGTTGCATGAGAATAGGTTAATAATTGAGAGGTGACAATATAGCACACCATAGTATATTTATGTTTTTCGCATAACACAGGAAGTGGTTGCATTAGAATGTTACTGTTGCCACCATTGTGGCACATAAAATTGCATTGCTTGCATGCACTGCCCTTCATAGAAAGGGTGCAGCACATAATTATTTATGTAGCACATTGCCCCACATCTCAACACGACCCATAGAACACCACATGTTGTTATATTTTCACCCCTTGTCTTTTACAGCATGATTGCAGATACACCTGGTGCATAATGCGCATTCCAGCACAAATCATACTCCATCGAAAATGCACAGCACCTTGTGTGTCACAACTGCCTATAGCACAGTTTATGACACCATGTTTTTTGAGTTACATGACAGCTAGACAGAAGCTGTACAGCACACAAGAACACTCTCATTATCTGGCGCAGCACATACACTAACTCACACACGCGTTCTATTTCCTAACATAATGGGCATGTGCACTTTTTGCTTTTGGTAGTGTTAGAACACTTACAGGGTAATTCATAGAAATTTGCACAAAAGTGGCGAACGCGGCTGGCGCACAGTGTCCCCGTGCGATACACTGCGCCAGCCGCGTGCGATAAAATCCTTTTCATCGCACAGCGTATTCATGGATTTTAGCCTCAAAAACCAGCCGTGGTGCAGAGTGGCGCAGCGACCCTGCAGCAGCGCCAGTTACGCCCCCAAGAACGCCCTTGGGCAAGGAAAAGCCTTCAAAATTCGCAAATCATCGCAAAGGGCTGCGCTAACCCTGGACCAGTTCACAGGGCTGCCAAACAGCAAAAGCCAAGCGGGGAACGTGTATTTCAGTGGTTCTCGGGAAGTTTCACACACGATTGTCCTGGGTACGTGTACATCAGGGGTGCGCGGGAAGTAACACACGCGATTCCATCAGGGCACGTGTATTCAAGGGGTACGCTGGAAGTATCACACGCAAAAACAGCAGGTTACGTGCATTTCAGGGGTGCGCGGGAAGTATCACACGCGATTCCATCAGGGTACGTGTATTCCAGGGGTGCGCGGGAAGTATCACATGCAAAAGCAGCAGGGTACATGTATTTCAGGGGTGCGCGGGAAGTATCACACGCGATTCCATCAGGGTACGTGTATTCCAGGGGTGCGCGGGAAGTATCACACGCAAAAGCAGCAGGGTACGTGTATTTCAGAGGTGCGCGGGAAGTATCACACGCAATTCCATCAGGGTACATGTATTTCAGGGGTGCGCGGGAAGTATCACAAGCGATTCCATCAGGGTACGTGTATTTCAGGGGTGCGAGGGGAGCACAACACGTGAATTGCTCGTGTGGGTCTTCTCTGGTGTTACCTCTACACCCTCCGCGGCACCTGCTGGCGGTCCACCCTGCAGGGGACTACCCAGCACATGTCCCGCAGGCAGCCCATCCACCATGCCCATGCCCCCCAGCCAACCCACATGTCACCTTGCACTACTGCCCACCAACGCATGTCCCCCTGCACCCCCACCCCCCAGCACTGTGGTGCACACTCCACCAGGCCCCCACTCATCTCCAACTCATGTCTCCCAGCACACCCACCCCCCAGCAGTGCAGGGCACCTGCCAGCAGGCCCCCACTCATGTCCCACTCATGTCCCCCTGCACCCCCACCCCTCAGCAGTCAGGGGAACCTGCCAGCAGGCCCCCACTCATGTCCAACTCATGTCTCCCAGCACCCCCACCCCCCTGCATCCAGGGGCACCCTCCAACAGGCCCCCACTCATGTCTCCCAGCACCCCCACCCCCCAGCACTGTGGTGCACCCTCCACCAGGCCCCCACTCATGTCTCTCAGCACCCCCACCCCCCACCAGTCAGGGGCACCCTCCACCAGGCCCCCACTCATGTCCCCCTGCACCCCCACCCCCCAGCACTGTGGGGCACCCTCCACCAGGCCCCCACTCATGTCTCCCAGCACCCCCACCCCCCACCAGTCAGGGGCACCCTCCACCAGGCCCCCACTCATGTCCCCCTGCACCCCCACCCCCCAGCACTGTGGTGCACCCTCCACCAGGCCCCCACTCATGTCCAACTCATGTCTCCCAGCACCCCCACCCCCCAGCAGTGCAGGGAACCCTCCACCAGGCCCCCACTCATGTCCCCCTGCACCTCCACCCCCCAGCAGTGCAGGGCACCCTTCACCAGGCCCCCACACATGTCCCCCTGCACCCCCACCCCCCAGAAGTGCAGGGCACCCTCCACCAGGCCCCCACTCATGTCTCCCAGCACACCCACCCCCACCAGTCAGGGGCACCCTCCACCAGGCCCCCACTAATGACCCCCTGCACCCCCAAACCCCAGCACTGTGGTGCACCCTCCACCAGGCCCCCATTCATGTCCACCTCATGTCTCCCAGCACCCCCACCCCCCAGCAGTGCAGGGCACCTGCCAGCAGGCCCCCACTCATGTCCCACTCATGTCCCCCTGCACCCCCACCCCCCACCAGTCAGGGGCACCCTCCACCAGGCCCCCACTCATGTCCCCCTGCACCCCCACCCCCCAGTAGTGCAGGGCATCCTGCACCAGGCCCCCATACATGTCCCCCTGCACCTCCACCCCCCAGCAGTGCAGGGCACCCTCCACCAGGCCCCCACTCATGTCTCCCAGCACCCCCACCCCCCACCAGTCAGGGGCACCCTCCACCAGGCCCCCACCCATGTCCCTCTGCACCCCCACCCCCCAGCACTGTGGTGCACCCTCCACCAGGCCTCCACTCATGTCCAACTCATGTCTCCCAGCACCCCCAGCCCCCACCACTCAGGGGCACCCTCCACCAGGCACCCACTCATGTCCCCCTGCACCCCCACCCCCCAGCAGTGCAGGGCACCCTCCACCAGGCCCCCACACATGTCCCCCTGCACCCCCACCCCCCAGCAGTGCAGGGCACCCTCCATCAGGCCCCCACTCATGTCTCCCAGCACCCCCACCCCCCACCAGTCAGGGGCACCCTCCACCAGGCCCCCACTCATGTCCCCCTGCACCCCCACCCCCAGCACTGTGGGGCACCCTCCACCAGGCCCCCACTCATGTCCAACTCATGTCTCCCAGCACCCCCACCCCCCAGCAGTGCAGGGCACCCTCCACAAGGCCCCCACTCATGTCCCCCTGCATCTCCACCCCCCAGCAGTGCATGGCACCCTCCACCAGGCCCCCACACATGTCCCCCTGCACCCCCACCCCCCAGCAGTGCAGGGCACCCTCCACCAGGCCCCCACTCATGTCTTCCAGCACACCCACCCCCCACCAGTCAGGGGCACCCTCCACCAGGCCCCCACTAATGACCCCCTGCACCCCCAACCCCCAGCACTGTGGTGCACCCTCCACCAGGCCCCCACTCATGTCCACCTCATGTCTCCCAGCACCCCCACCCCCCAGCAGTGCAGGGCACCTGCCAGCAGGCCCCAACTCATGACCCACTCATGTCCCCCTGCACCCCCACCCCCCACCAGTCAGGGGCACCCTCCACTAGGCCCTCACTCATGTCCAACTCATGTCTCCCAGCACCCCCAGCCCCCACCAGTCAGGGGCACCCTCCACCAGGGCCCCACTCATGTCCCCCTGCACCCCCACGCCCCCAGCAGTGCAGGGCACCCTCCACCAGGCCCCCACACATGTCCCCCTGCACCCCCACCCCCCAGCAGTGCAGGGCACCCTCCACCAGGCCCCCACTCATGTCTCCCAGCACCCCCACCCCCCACCAGTCAGGGGCACCCTCCACCAGGCCCCCACTCATGTCCCTCTGCACCCCCACCCCCCAGCACTGTGGTGCACCCTCCACCAGGCCCCCACTCATGTCCAACTCATGTCTCCCAGCACCCCCACCCCCAGCAATGCAGGGCACCTGCCAGCAGGCCCCCACTCATGTCCCACTCATGTCCCCCTGCACCCCTACCCCCCACCAGTCAGGGGTACCCTCCACCAGGCCCCCACACATGTCCAACTCATGTCTCCCAGCACCCCCACCCCCAACCAGTCAAGGGCACCCTCCACCAGGCCCCCACTCATATCTCCCAGCACCCCCACCCCCCAGCACTGAGGGGCACCTTCCACCAGGCCCCCACTCATGTCCCCCTGCACCCCCACCCCCCGGCAGTGCAGGGCACCTGCCAGCAAGCCCCCACACATGTCTCCCAGCACCCCCACCCCCCAGCACTGTGGGGCACCCTCCACCAGGCCCCCAGTCATGTCCCCCTGCACCCCCACCCCCCAGCACTTTGGTGCACCATCCACCAGGCCCCCACTCATGTCCAACTCATGTCTCCCAGCACCCCCACCCCCCAGCAGTGCAGGGCACCCTCCGCCAGGCCCCCACTCATGTCCCCCTGTACCCCCACCCCCCAGCAGTGCAGGGCACCCTCCACGAGGCCCCCACACATGTCCCCCTGCACCTCCACCCCTCAGCAGTGCAGGGCACCCTCCACCAGGCCCCCACTCATGTCCCCCTGCACCCCCACCCCCCAGCACTGTGGTGCACCCTCCACCAGGCCCCCACTCATGTCCAACTCATGTCTCCCAGCACCCCCACCCCCCAGCAGTGCAGGGCACCCTCCACCAGGCCCCCACTCATGTCCCCCGGCACCACCACCCCCCAGCAGTGCAGGGCACCCTCCACCAGGCCCCCACACATGTTCCCCTGCACCCCCACCCCCCAGCAGTGCAGGGCACCCTCCACCAGGCCCCCACTCATGTCCCCCTGCAACCCCACCCCCAGCACTGTGGTGCACCCTCCACCAGGCCCCCACTCATGTCCAACTCATGTCTCCCAGCACCCTAACCCCCCAGCAGTGCAGGGCACCTGCCAGCAGGCCCCCACTCATGTCTCACTCATGTCCCCCTGCACCTCCACCCCCCACCAGTCAGGGGCACCCTCCACCAGGACCCCACTCATGTCCAACTAATGTCTCCCAGCACCCCACGCCCCAGCAGTGCAGGGCACCCTCCACCAGGCCCCCACACATGTCTCCCATCACCCCCACCCCCCACCAGTAAGGGGCACCCTCCACCAGGCCCCCACTCATGTCCCCCTGCATCCCCACCCCTCAGCACTGTGGTGCACCCTCCACCAGGCCCTCACTCATGTCCAACTCATGTCTCCCAGCACCCCCACCCCCAAGCAGTGCAGGGCACCTGCCAGCAGGCCCCCACTCATGTCCCACTCATGTCCCCCTGCACCCCCACCAGTCAGGGGCACCCTCCACCAGGCCCCAGATCAGGTCCAACTCATGTCTCCCAGCACCCCCACCAGTCAGGGGCACCCTCCACCAGGCCCCCACTCATGTCCCCCTGCACCCCCACACCACAGCAGTGCAGGGCACCCTGAACCAGGCCCCCACACATGTCCCCCTGCACCCCCAACCCCCAGCAGTGCAGGGCACACTCCACCAGGCCCCCACTCATGTCTCCCAGCACCCCCACCCCCTACCAGTCAGGGGCACCCTCCACCAGGCCCCCACTCATGTCCAACTCATGTCTCCCAGCACCCCGACCCCCCAGCAGTGCAGGGCACCTGACAGCAGGCCCCCACTCATGTCCCACTCATGTCCCCCTGCACCCCCACCCCCCACCAGTCAGGGGCACCCTCCACCAGGCCCCCACTCATGTCTCCCAGCACCCCCACCCCCCACCAGTCAGGGGCACCCTCCACCAGGCCCCCACTCATGTCTCCCAGCACCCCCACCCCCCAGCATTGTGGGGCACCCTCCACCAGGCCCCCACTCATGTCCCCCTGCACCCCCAACCCCCAGCAGTACAGGGCACCTGCCAGCAGGCCCCCACACATGTCTCCCAGCACCCCCACCCCCCAGCATTGTGGGGCACCCTCCACCAGGCCCCCACTCAGGTCCCCCTGCACCCCCACCCCCCGGCACTGTGGTACACCCTCCACCAGGCCCCCACTCATGTCCAACTCATGTCTCCCAGCACCCCCACCCCCCAGCAGTGCAGGGCACCCTCCACCAGGCCCCCACTCATGTCCCCCTGCACCCCCACCCCCCAGCAGTGCAGGGCACCCTCCACCAGGCCCCCACACATGTCCCCCTGCACCCACACCCTCCAGCAGTGCAGGGCACCCTCCACCAGGCCCCCACTCATGTCTCCTAGCACCCCCACCCCCTACCAGTCAGGGACACCCTCCACCAGACCCCCACTCATGTCCCCCTGCACCCCCCCAGCACTGTGGTGCAACCTCCACCAGGCCCCCACTCATGTCCAACTCATGTCTCCCAGCACCCCCACCCCCCAGCAGTGCAGGGCACCTGCCAGCAGGCCCCCACTCATGTCCCCCTGCACCCCCACCCCCACCCCCACCAGTCAGGGGCACCCTCCGCCAAGCCCCCACTCATGTCCAACTCATGTCTCCCAGCACCCCCACCCCCCAGCAATGCAGGGCACCCTCCACCAGGCCCCCACTCATGTCCCCCTGCAACCCCACCCCCAGCACTGTGGTGCACCCTCCACCAGGCCCCCACTCATGTCCAACTCATGTCTCCCAGCACCCTCACCCCCCAGCAGTGCAGGACACCTGCCAGCAGGCCCCCACTCATGTCTCACTCATGTCCCCCTGCACCTCCACCCCCCACCAGTCAGGGGCACCGTCCACCAAGACCCCACTCATGTCCAACTAATGTCTCCCAGCACCCCACGCCCCAGCAGTGCAGGGCACCCTCCACCAGGCCCCCACACATGTCTCCCATCACCCCCACCCCCCACCAGTAAGGGGCACCCTCCACCAGGCCCCCACTCATGTCCCCCTGCATCCCCACCCCTCAGCACTGTGGTGCACCCTCCACCAGGCCCTCACTCATATCCAACTCATGTCTCCCAGCACCCCCACCCCCAAGCAGTGCAGGGCACCTGCCAGCAGGCCCCCACTCATGTCCCACTCATGTCCCCCTGCAACCCACCAGTCAGGGGCACCCTCCACCAGGCCCCAGATCAGGTCCAACTCATGTCTCCCAGCACCCCCACCAGTCAGGGGCACCCTCCACCAGGCCCCCACTCATGTCCCCCTGCACCCCCACACCACAGCAGTGCAGGGCACCCTGAACCAGGCCCCCACACATGTCCCCCTGCACCCCCAACCCCCAGCAGTGCAGGGCACACTCCACCAGGCCCCCACTCATGTCTCCCAGCACCCCCACCCCCTACCAGTCAGGGGCACCCTCCACCAGGCCCCCACTCATGTCCAACTCATGTCTCCCAGCACCCCCACCCCCCAGCAGTGCAGGGCACCTGACAGCAGGCCCCCACTCATGTCCCACTCATGTCCCCCTGCACCCCCACCCCCCACCAGTCAGGGGCACCCTCCACCAGGCCCCCACTCATGTCTCCCAGCACCCCCACCCCCCACCAGTCAGGGGCACCCTCCACCAGGCCCCCACTCATGCCTCCCAGCACCCCCACCCCCCAGCATTGTGGGGCACCCTCCACCAGGCCCCCACTCATGTCCCCCTGCACCCCCAACCCCCAGCAGTACAGGGCACCTGCCAGCAGGCCCCCACACATGTCTCCCAGCACCCCCACCCCCCAGCATTGTGGGGCACCCTCCACCAGGCCCCCACTCATGTCCCCCTGCACCCCCACCCCCCGGCACTGTGGTACACCCTCCACCAGGCCCCCACTCATGTCCAACTCATGTCTCCCAGCACCCCCACCCCCCAGCAGTGCAGGGCACCCTCCACCAGGCCCCCACTCATGTCCCCCTGCACCCCCACCCCCCAGCAGTGCAGGGCACCCTCCACCAGGCCCCCACACATGTCCCCCTGCACCCACACCCTCCAGCAGTGCAGGGCACCCTCCACCAGGACCCCACTCATGTCTCCCAGCACCCCCACCCCCTACCAGTCAGGGACACCCTCCACCAGACCCCCACTCATGTCCCCCTGCACCCCCCCAGCACTGTGGTGCAACCTCCACCAGGCCCCCACTCATGTCCAACTCATGTCTCCCAGCACCCCCACCCCCCGGCAGTGCAGGGCACCTGCCAGCAGGCCCCCACTCATGTCCCCCTGCACCCCCACCCCCACCAGTCAGGGGCACCCTCCGCCAAGCCCCCACTCATGTCCAACTCATGTCTCCCAGCACCCCCACCCCCCAGCAATGCAGGGCACCCTCCACCAGGCCCCCACTCATGTCCCCCTGCACCCCCACCCCCCAGCAGTGCAGGGCACCCTCCACTAGGCCCCCACACGTCCCCCTGCTCCCCCACCCCCCAGCAGTGCAGGGCACCCTCCACCAGGCCCCACCCATGTCTCCCAGCACCCCCACCCCCCACCAGTCAGGGGCACCCTCCACCAGGCCCCCACTCATGTCCCCCTGCACCCCCACCCCCCAGCACTGTGGTGCACCCTCCACCAGGCCCCCACTCATGTCCAACTCATGTCTCCCAGCACCCCCACCCCCCAGCAGTGCAGGGCACCTGCCAGCAGGCCCCCACTCATGTCCCACTCATATCCCCCGGCACCCCACCCCCCACCATTCAGGGGCACCCTCCACCAGTCCCCCACTCATGTCCAACTCATGTCTCCCAGCACCCCCACCCCCAGCAGTGCAGGCCCTCCACCAGGCCCCCACTCATGTCCCCCTGCACCCCCACCCCCCAGCAGTGCAGGGCACCCTCCACCAGGCCCCCACTCATGTCTCCCAGCACCCCCACCAGTCAGGGTCACCCTCCACCAGGCCCCCACTCATGTCCCCCGCACCCCCACCCCCCAGCACTGTGGTGCACCCTCCACCAGGACCCCACTCATGTCCAACTCATGTCTCCCAGCAGCCCCACCCCCTAGCAGTGCAGGGCATCCTCCACCAGGCCCCCACTCATGTCCCCCTGCACACCCAGCACTGTGGTGCACCCTCCACCAGGCCCCCACACATGTCCAACTCATATCTCCCAGCACCCACACCCCCCAGCAGTGCAGTGCACCCTCCACCAGGCCCCCACTCATTTCCCCCTGCACCCCCACCCCCCAGCATTGCAGGACACCCTTCACCAGGCCCCCACTCATGTCCCCCTGCACCCCCACCCCCCACCAGTCAGGGGCACCCTCCACATGGCCCCCACTCATGTCCCCCTGTACCCCCACCCCCAGCAGTGCAGGGCACCCTCCACCAGGCCTCCACTCATGTCCCCCGGCACCCCCACCCCCCAGCAGTCAGGGGCACCCTCCACCAGGCCCCCACACATGTCCCCCTGCATCCCCACCCCCAGCACTGTGGGGCACCTGCCAGCAGGCCCCTACTCATGTCTCCCAGCACCCCCACCCCCCAGCAGTGTGGGGCACCTGCCAGCAGGCCCCCACACATGTCCCCCAGCCAACACGTCATCACAATCCAGATCTCAGGCTCCTATGCCCACCCAAATCACACCCCACGCCACCTCAGTCGAAACACCCAACCAAGCTTTACATCCATTCAAAATTGAAATACCCATTACATGATAGATAACAAATAAGCAGTATGCGCATGAGTACAAGTCCGTCAGACCCACACAATGGCAACACATGACTGTGAAAACCCACATTGTGGCAGGCATGAAACCAATGAGAGAAGTCCACACATTGAAGTAAGAAACAAAAATGTATTACAGTGTAAATGAAGTGAATGAAATCAAAACAAACAATAATGGCAACAAAAATCAAAATGCAGCATGTCCACAAAAATAATAAATAATGAAAATGGGAATCCAAAATAACCGTAATGAAATTGTGTCCAAAGTCACCGTCCAACAAAGCAAATCCAAAGGGAAAGTAAAGTGAAATCCATTGCTCCATGGTGAAAAAATAATAAAAGATGAAGGCCACAAATCCACTGTCAAACTATGTACAAAGAGCAATTCCAGGGTCCATGATCCCAACGATGTAAATGAAACCTACAATAAAACCCACCTAACTAATAACTTTATACAAAAAAGTGGGGCATAGTCCAAGTGCCCCAAATTAAAAAAAAAAAATAAAACCTAACACTAATTAACTATATACAATGGCAGCGGGCTAGTCCAACGGCTCACTTCTGGATGTTGCGGGCCAGGGCATCATCGAACTCCTGTTCAATGTACCGGAGGCAGTCCTGTTCCATGGCCCTGAGGGTCCGCAGGGACGACGACATGTTCTCCTCCAACTCCCTGCAGATTGCCTCGAGGCACTCGGCCCGCCTCAGGGCCCTCCGCATGGAGTTCTCCGCCCTGACCATCGTGAGCCGTGCCTATTCTGCCCGCTGCCGCTCCGCATCTATGGTGTGGCCCAACCGCTGCCACATGGAAGACACTTCCCGTCCTGGGTCCTCCTGCCCTCCGGCCGATGCCTGCCCCTCCGATGTCGAAGACCCGAGCCATCGTGGCTCCACCTACAGCCTCCTGCTGCTGCTGCTGCTGCTGTCCATGTGCCCTGTCCGATGGTGCCTGCACATCATCCTCCAGCTGGGGTGCAGTTGTTGATGTGGCCACCCCTGCTGGACGTCCGACTCCCGACTGTGGCAGGGATCTTTTGTCCACCAGCCTGGTCGCACGGTCAGAGGCAGCTCCACAGGGCACCCAGGTGATATATGTGTGGGAAGATGGCCTGGAGGACGCCTGGGGCATAGGGGGTTCCGTTAAGGAGGGTGTCAGAACAAGGTCCAGGAAACTGAGGTATCCGGCCATGGTGAGCTGTCCCAGTGGGTCAACGCGGTCAACGAGCCATGCGAGAAGACGTGCAGTCTCATCATGAAAAGACTGCAGGTCAGCTCGCATGGCCCGTTGACGCAACGCCACCCCACCCTGGACAGGCTCAACCTGTTGCAGGATAGCCACATCCGCAGGAAGAGGAAGGCCAGTTGGTGTAAGCCAATCCCCTCCCTGAGAACGGGTCTGGAGGTAGGCATCCTTGCTGGTGCAAGATGATGCAGTGACAGGAGCAGGAACAGGATTGCACACAGGCACCTCCGCGGCAGCCTGTGCTGCCACCTGTCCCTGTTCCTGCACTGCAACACTAGCACCAGTGGAATCCCCACCTCCAGACCCCGCCTCTGTTGCTTGCACGGCCTCCTCCTCCACCAAACCCCCCACCAACCTGGATGACTCCGTGCCATCTTCCTCTGTTGGTCCCAGTGGGGTCCTAGCTGCCCCTTCTGCTGCCGAGGAGTCCAACTCCAACCTCTGCCTCCTGGACCTCCCCTCGGCAGCTGCGGCCTCGGACGCAGCACCGGACTCCTCACTCCCTGACGAGATCACAACCTGGGAGGGGGGCCGGTCCTTGCGTCTCCGGCTGGTGGTACGACCCCTGCCGCTGTGCTCCACAGCACCTTTTCCGCCCTCTTCATCAGTTGACGCTGCAGACAGGGAGAAATAAAACACAGGCATCAGGGCACTGTATAATGGACTCAGAAACACATGACAGTTGTGCATGAGTGGCATTGGCAAACCTCAGACATGGCATCACAATCCCCAACACACATGTCATTTCAACTTGCACACATGAGCTATACCACAGCCATATCGCAACAGCCAGCACCATCCATACACATACAACAGCATGAGCAAGCAAAGGTGAGCCAGACATCACATGCGACACAGGGATTGCACTACACATGCACACACACCACCACACTTGCATGCATGTGTACACCTCCGCCAACTGTCGCAGTGTTCAGATCGGCATCCATGTCACACCTGCCAATCATTCTTCCACATCCTTTTCCATGCAAGCCTACATACACAAGCACCATCCATGTGTCACACAGGAGAGCCCTCGCATGTGTCAGCCTCACGGCCCTGTACCCCCCCATACTTGGCCACATAAAACCACATGTGTAACCTGCACACTCCTGACACACCACCACACGCACAGCTTACAATCAGTATGCATGTACACTTACAGCTCGACTCCAGACGGGTCTGCCTCTCAAGGACCTGGACGTGGAGCGCTGGGGATATGCGTTCCAGGACCCTCATTTGATCTTCCGACAAGTGGCCACGGCGCCCCTTGGCATCCGCTGCTTTCAGGAGGTGCCGGGCATTCTTGAGGGTCCTGGACCTGAAGTCCTCCCAGCGCTTCTTCACATGATGGAATAGTCGGACTGCCACCCCCTCCGCGTTGATGGCAGTCACGATGTCCGTCCAGATCCGAGTCCGTCCTTCCTTGTCGGCGCGTAACCTTCCAAAGAGGGCATCATACTGGCCCAGGACATGCTCCACCAGGATACCAACTTCGGTGGCAGTGAAGCTGGTGCCCCTCTGCCTCTCTGGCCGGGGGTTGCCACTGGTGCCAGATGTTGCAGTGCCCGACATGGCAACCCCAGAGGCTGGAGTGGGTGGGCAACTGGGTCCTGGGACTGGGCTGTAGAGCGATGGTATCCCAGTCGGGAGTCTTTGCTTCCAGCATGGGTGGTCACAGCAACTGCACCCCTGGCTGATGTGCAGGCAGCAAATGGCAGGACACGGGGGCAGCAGGCAGTCAGGCAGCAGCAGATGGCAGGTGGGAGCGTGCTCAGGGCTCTGGGGGGCAGTAATTCGGTCTTCTGGGCAGGAGCGTGGTCTTCCGTGGCCAGCTTGATATGGAGTGATTTGGCACGTGAAAATCCAGCATGTCTGCGTGTAATTCGAGGAAAGGCCCTTAGCGCGTAAGCGTGTCAGCACACGTACGTTAATTCATTGGCCCAAAGGCCCCCAGGCGCGTCTATGACGTCACGCGCATGGCCGTTGAGAATAGCGCGTGTAAAAAAAAAATACACGTCCGAGTGTCAAAGCGTGTAATTGGTGGAAATGGCCTCAGCGCGTATGCGCGTCTGTGACGTGTGTGTGTATAAAAGGTACGTGTAGAACACCATTTCCTTGTACGTGCTTTTCGTGGAGAGCGAGTGGGTGAAATCTGTACTTCTTGTCGGTTCACACGCGATTTACTTCACTGCGTTTCAAGTTCGTACTCCCTGTTACCTCTGACAGCTTTTTCTCTTTTCTTCTTTTTCCTGGGCCTGTTTCCTCAAACAGCGTTCCCTTCTACTGTTGTCCTGTCTCCTCAGATAGCGTACAATTCTTCTCTTGGCGGGGGTGTTGCCAACACACACACGCGTGTCTTTTTCATGCTTTTTTTCCTGGCAGACGGTGTGTTTCGCACGTATTTAACATCTGTGCTTGCCCTGTGTGTTGCGTACCCCTTCAGAGGTCATTCCAGGCTGCGTGTGACACGCATACGTTCATTCTTGTGTTTCTGGGTGCCACAGCGTAGTGCAGGTTTATTTTTCCACACACGTGGTCTAGGAGGGGTTGCATGCACCTTACTTCCCTTTTTTGGGGTGCCTGTGCGTTGCGTGACCCGTCATCTTTCCCCAGGGGTGACATACAGCCTTGCTAGAGCACTAGGGTACGATTACCTTCTGGTACCCAACCCCTTTGACCCCCAATTGCCCAGGACAATAGTTCACAGTGACTCCCATACGCACAATAACATCAGTGCCATGGTTGGGAGGCGACCAAGCCGTAAGGGTGGCAAAGGTGGCCGAGCCCCAAGTGGTGGCCGTGGTGGATCCGGTAGGGGACGTGGATGTGACTTGCAGGGTGCCCCTAGCCCCCCATGTGTGGAGGACCAGTCAGGGACACCCATGCCCCCCCCCGGTTGAGGGTAACGTGGCTGACACCATCCATGCTCAGATCTTGTTGGACCAGCCCACTGTGGCACCAGACCTGGCACAGGGTGAATCCATGGCTGACTTCCAGGTCAGCAGGTCTAGGCCACGTGTGCCGGTGCACGTTGGTGTCATCAGGCCACGTGGGTCAGGGGCAGCTAGGTCATCTGCTGCCCCGAGTAGGCAGGGTGGGGAGGCTGCAGGGGCAGCTGCGGCTCCATCCACCCCACCTCTCACACACCCAGCCAGGATAGTGTCGGTCCTAGTCCATCCTGCTGACATTCCCCCTGACACCATCACACTTGAGCTAATGCCTGCACCAACTCCCATGCTGAGTGTGCAATCCCACACTCCTAGTACAGAGTCCACCGGGGCTCCTGCCCCTAGTGTCCAGAGCGGCGTAGGACACTCAGGATCCCCACCACCTTCCAAGCGGAAGAGGAAGAGTGCTCGTCCAGTAGAGGCTGATGCCCCAGACACGGCTACACAGTCCGGCCCGTCAAGGAAGCCCAGCTTCAATGAGGCCGAACTGAATGCACTTGTAGAGTATGTGTCTGCACATGACCGCGAAATGGTGATTATTGCAGGATCCAAGACCACACCTGCACAACGTCTGGCACACTGGCAGACCATTGCGGACATCATAAGTGCCCTTGGAATCGTGAGGCGCACAGCTACTGAATGCTACAAGCGCTGGAATGACCTGAAGCGCAGGGCAAAGAATAAGCTGGCCTCAAGTCATGACGCTACTCTAGTGACTGGAGGTGGGTCTCCAGCAGAGGACATAGAACTCACTCCACATGAGCATGTTGCTGGGACCTACGTCACGGAGGAACAGATCCAAGGCGTGGGAGAACTGGCAGATTACGAGGCATTGTCCGGTGAGTGCACATGCATGTGTGTGTCATCCATGTGCATTTTGTGTGTGTGAGGGCTTCTGTTTGGGTGCCAGGTGAGGGTGTGTGTGCCTGAGTGGTTTGGGTCCCCCATGTGCTTCATCCAATACATTCTGCGCACCAGCATTTGGGTATAGCAGTATCTCTTCTGCCAACAGTAGACATCTAGCCAAACACCACGCTAGTTGCCCTTGAAGTGTCACCTTGCAACAACATTGTTGCTTATTTTTCTCTGTTTATTCAGGCAGATTGTTTGCATTCCACCACTTTTACTAGGCATTTCTCAGTCCTATTGTCACATGTATGACATGGCTATGGTACAGTGGACTGGCTTAGTTTCCTGGACATGATTAGTTTAGACATGTCCCTGTGCTATAGGATCATTTTGGACTGGCAGCTCCAGGTTAAAAGCAATTTCATGAGCAAACTAGACTGAAGGAACAAGTGGTGCCCTCCTCTCCCTCTTCACTTTATGGCTATGGTACATGCCATCTGTGTGATGGCATGTGTATTTGACCTGCCAATCACAGGCCAATGTGTGATGCCACTGATAGGCAGCATGCAGCAAATGTGTTGATCTTCCATCTTGGTGTCATCAATGTGTGCCATTTGCCTCCCCTTCATACGCAGTGACGGTGCATGCATGGGAGGGTTTTAGTCATGTGGGACATGTGTCAATCAAGTACTGGTTCTGTAGCTTCTCAGCCCTAATTGTGTGCCATAGTGCTAATGCCTGTTTCCATTTCTTTTCTTTCATGTCTTTGCAGGGGATGACGCACTTGATACTGCTGGGGTTGTGGAGATGGTGCAGACCCAGGAGGGGTCTCAGGGCCGACCGACCACCAGTGAGGGACGTGGTGTGGTGGTGGGTGAGAACCCACAACTGCTGCAGGTCGTGCTCTCAAGGGGTGTCTCTGGGTGCACCTCCCCCGAGCTGTATTCAGGTGTCGATTCGGATGATGAGACCTATGTGCTGTCGCAGGTGAGTGTTCCTGGGAGGGATTCTGTTCTGTCTGACCCACCTGCACCAAGGGTAGAACCCTTAATGGGGATGTCAGTGTTGGCAGGTCCACCTTTGGTGGTTACGGATGCAGGGTGACCCTCCGCAACATCTGATCCTGTTCCTGGGCCAGCAGATCAGAGGGGGAATGCAGTCATGCAGCCTCAGGCAGTGCCGGCACAGCAAGGCGCAGTTCGCCTTGCCCCAGACAGGTGTGGTGCCCGCCAACGTGGTGGCCGTACACCACCTGGCAATATCGCATGGGAGCAATCCATATACGGTATGGCAACCCAACAGGCAGCATCATCAGAGATGATGACTCAGGCCATGGATAGCCACTTCCATTGTCCCCCGAGAAAGGCTGATGGAGCGACTACAGCAGGCAACAGACTCCATCTGCCAGTCACACAGGGAGGACATGTTGGCGTCCGACAGGGACAGGCGGGCGGCACTTGCGACTCTGCGGGAAGCCATTTCCATAGAGTCCCAGGGCCACATGGAAGCCCTGAGGGTGGAACTCCGTCACCTCAGGACAACTCTTGTTGAGCTTGAGGCTTCAACAAACACAAGGACAGAACAGCAGCTGGAGCGTCTCACATGTACGCTCTCAGCTGAGATGCAGGCAACTCGTGAGGAGGTCCGGTCATCCCGTGAGTTATTGCATGGGGACCTCCGCACGATTATCCTCCAGAACCAGACCTTCCAGACCCGTATTCTTGCTGCCATGGAGGACCAGACTAGGGCTTTGCGTGGGCTGCCTCCCATAGTGCCACCACCTCCTGAGGCAGCTGCAGAGTCTGGGGAGAGCGACAGCAGTGATTCTCTCACAATCGGGTAGCTGTGCAGGCCATGAGCCCATGGAGGTGTTTTTTTTTCGCAAGATCCACACAGGTGGGTTTTGGTGTGCACCCTGTCCTCGGACCTCCTGGGTGGCCTCCCCCACCCCCCAGGCCCATTAATGGCCATTTTTTTATTTTATTTTATTTTTTGTTGAATTTTTGATTTTTTGGACAGTGTGTTGCCTTGTGTGACTCCCGTCGGCATACGCTGTATTGTGGCTGGGCACATACAGGCTTGTCCTGAATTTGGGTCAGATGCTTGGGTTTCTGTGACACACACCCCTCCTGCTTCCCGTTTCCATGGGCTTGCAAAGGGTGTGCCCAAGTGACATTGACGTACACGGTGACGTTGGACTCCCATTTGATGTGTGGGCAGTCTGTAGTCAATACTGTGTATACATTCCTAGTGCATATTGTTGTTGTATTGTACACTGCATGGTGTATTGATATGTGCCTCTGCATCTATCTCATCCTCCTAATTTGCAGGTCCATTTCTCATGTCTTTACAAGGCGGTCTACTTTGGGACTGGAGTCCATGTTGTAAGCAGTGCACCTACACTCTTGCGTGGCGCTAACACTGTATACTTGGAAGTGTTCTAAGTGCTGGCATTATCAGGTAGTGAGGCTACCAATGTTTTAAGTCTTTACTGTCATGTTTATGGTAGGTTGTAGGTTGTATAGGTGATTGGTATTCTTGGTAAGTATTTGGTAATGTGTGTTGTTGTTCCTGCATTACTGTGAGCATTTCATGTGTGGCCAGTTTCCATTAGGGACACTGTAGTTGGTGACACTTGGGGCATGTTGTGGGGATTAATTTGTTTGCTCTCACATTGCATGACATGCCATGGTGTGTTGTGTGGCCGTGCCGGGGAGGGGTTGGGTGACATGGCACTGTTCTCATGTTGTATTTTGCAAGTGGGTATTCATTTTTGCTGCATGGAAGTGTGTCTTTTGATGACACTGCATTGGTGGTGTTTGTGTAGGTAGGGATGCACACATTGTGACACTTCCACATGAACAATCTCATAATTGTCAGGTCGAGTCATCATTGCTTAACAGGGGTGTGATTTCTATGTGAAGTAATTAGCCACCAGCTGCGTACGGGCTGCCTCACCCCGTGCCCTTTCCCCTCCCATGCGCAGCGGGCGTGCATGTGGTTGGGGATGTGGGGGCACCACCATGTCCACAGCCCGGCCCCGGCGTGTTGCAACATTGTGCAGGACACATGCTGCCACTATGATCCTGCACACCACTGAGGGCGCATATAACAGCTGCCCGCCAGAACGGTCAAGGGAGCGAAAGCGTGACTTGAGCACTCCGAATGTACGCTCCACCATGCCCCGGGTTGCAATATGGGCTGTGTTGTATCTTACATCGGGAGGCGTGATGGGGTTCCGAATTGGCGTCATCATGTGGGTGCTCAGAGGGTAGGAACTGTCCCCTGGTGAGGAGGTGATGGGTATCATTAGTGGGGTAGTGACATAAGTCTGCATCTGACATGCATGCATGTGCAGTGGCATTCATACTCACCAAGCAGACATGTATCGCCATGCCGCCCAGCTTCTAGGTCCCGGCTTAGGGTAAACATTCGGTAAATGAAGCTGTCTTGGGTGGACCCTGGATAGTTGGCATATACTGAGGTGATGATTCCCTTGCCATTACATACTACCTGCACGTTGATGGAATGCCAGTGCTTGCGGTTCCTATAGATGTGCTCAGATGCCCTGGGGGGACGTAGTGCCACATGGGTGCAGTCAATGGCACCTAGCACTTTGGGGAATTGTGCCACACCGTAGAAATCCAGGGCGGCAGCCTGCCTTTCTGCAGGTGTTCTGGGCAGGTATATGTGCCTGCGGACTGATGGGCGTGCAGTGAAGTTGTTCAAGACCTGGTGAAGGCAGCGTGACTGCGTGGCCTGTGACACCCCACCCACTATGGCACTTGTCCGCTGAAATGATCCAGTGGCCAAGAAGTGCAGTACATTAAGGACCTTCTCCAGGGGGCTGAGTGCTTGGGAGCACAGGGTGGGTGATGTGGGGTCATCCTCCCACTCACTCACCAGGTCCAGTATTATGTGAGGTGGAAACCTGTACCTCCCATACACGTGGTCATCAGGCATCCCAAAAAGGCTGGTTCTGGGTGTGAAAATTCAGGCCCTCACTATCCTCCTCCTCCTCCTTTGGTAACCCACGGCCACTGCTGCTAGGAACGGTATATTCATCCTGGCGTCTGAGCTTGTTTGTTGTTTGCGCGCACTTTTATGCTGCGCGGGTCGACGTACACCTGCTTCCTGCTGGCATATGTGTTTCCGGATTAGCATGTTTTTTGTGTGCATGCCTTAGCCCCGTTCAATTCCATGGATATGTGTTGTTGGCGAGCGTGTAAAACTTCCCGCGCACCCCTGTAATACACGTACTCAAGCAAATCGTGTGTGAGAATTCCCGCGCACCCCTGCAATACACGTACCCAGGCCAATTGCGTGTATGCGCACTTTCCTCCAATTACACGCAATGATACTCTGACGTGCAGTGTTTCCACGTGTGCTCTGTCATAAAGTGCTATGAGGGAAACACCCGCGCGCATCACGTCACAGACGCGCTTACGCGCTGAGGGCCTTTGGTCCAATGGAGTCGCGTATGCGTGCTGACACGCTTACGCGCTAAGGCCCTTTCCTCGAATTTCACGTTGACATGTAGGATTTTCACGTGCCAATTCACTCCGTATCAAGCTGGCCACGCGTAAGCACACGGAAGACCACGCTCCTGCCCAGAAGGCCGAATTACTGCCCCCCAGAGCCCCGAGCTGCCTCCCACAAGCCATCTGCTGCTGCCTGCCTGCCTGCTGCCACCGTGCCCTGCCATTTTGTGCCTGCACATCTGCCATCTGCAGGGGTCCAGTTGCTGTGTCCACCCCTGCTGGAACAGAAGAGTCCCGACTGGTATACCATCGCTCCACAGCCCAGTCCCAGGACCCAGTTGTTAGGGAGAATTCTCTGTTTAGGCTGAATTTCCTAACCTAGTGAGTCCCCCAGCAGCTTTGCTGGATTTCTGGAGTTGTTTTTTCCATCCTGCCAAGAGTGAGACTCCTTTTCCTCCCACTCTTGGACATGAATGTGTGTAATTTCTTTGAATATCAATGTGTTCTATGGGCTATGGGGTCTTTTACTCCATAGGGTCTCGTATGTTTTTCTATGTGTGTTACACCGCACCCTACGTGCCATAACACTGGGGCGTCCTAGCAGACCTCCACCATAGACTCCATACCCCGGGACTGACTACTGTCTCCCCGGGCATGTAAAGTCACCATTGGCTTTACTAGACCTAAATTTACTAACAGAACTAGTACAAACCATCTTATTGTGGACGTACTAGTAGGGGTAATTCAATTACTCCTGGATCTGTTACTCGAGGGGGCACTGACCCGTCCCCCCTCGTCGAGTTTTGGCTGGTGGCAGTGGCAACTACTTGTTATGTTCGACCCCGAACATAACCCTATGGGATTCGTCCCATTGTTAGAGATTGATACTTTTCCTCGTTAATTTCTAACGTACCACCGGTCTACTTATCTTAAATAAGTTTATCGGATGGTATTTTCTGCCAGAACTCGGTTTTTAAAATGGCGTCTGTGTTCTTCTCTGTGACTCCTAAACCAAAGGTTGAGCCCTTTGTTCCACTTTTGGCGGGCCTCTGTACAGAGACCCTCCAAAGTGGTGCCATTCTGTCTGGGTTACCACAGGGGTATGGGAGGGGGTTTAGGCACCCTGGACCGAGTTGCCTTGCCAACTCCGGTCGCACTCTGGTGTGATTGGCCCAAGTGGTGAGCCTCCCCGCTCACCACTTAGCCTGTGTTGATTGACAGCTAGGCTGAATGAATGGGGGTTTTCTGCATAAAAGCAGGGCATTTGGGACTGGATCTTCAGAAGTCGCCACAGGACCTAAGAATCCGACGAGGGTAACGCTGAGCCGACCTGCACGACGACACCTCCGGTGGAGCCCTGCGGAACCGACTCACCACTTCCCGACGACAGAGGAGATCTCCCTGCCGGAGAGTCTCATCCCCTGACTGGTGGGAACAACCAGTCACTTTTGCTTTTTCTTCGCCTCAGGAGGCAATGGTCGAATTGCCCGTGCAGAGCACCTCGGCAACCGGACAGCCACTACCCCTGTACCGTGACCAAAAGGTGGTGCCTTGTGACGGAGCACTCCGCGGCTGGTCTCTTCCCTGGTGGTGCACCGGACTTCACTTTTTTTCCACGACGAGATCATCTCTACTCTTGACAAAGACCTGACATGCATCCACCACCAGGAACAACTGCTCCGCCGGAGCTGTCTCTCCACAAACAAGGTACCGTGTCCGCCTGGCTTCCCTTTCGATCGGTTCGAGTGAGGTGTCTTAATCCTCTCCTTTCCGTTGAGTCGCCTCCAAGCTTTCTCACGTATTGTTCTGAACTGGTTCAATCTGCCGATAACAATTTGCTACAAAGACTCGAACGCATTTCCCCTAGAGACTTTTTGGGACATAGCGCCTTGCCTCTCTCCGAGTGGGCCTGGCCTCTGAACTTTATGATGTATTGTGGTTCTTGCCTTCTTGCCTTGCATTTTGCCCGTGAAGTATTGAACTGTGTTGATTTCGTAACCTGCTTATTTTTCTCTTCCGTCCTAACTAATATTAGAGTGCCATATAGGTTGAGGCATACACCTCTGTCTGCAAATAAGTGATGCTGGTAGAACCTAGACTTGTTGAAATATAGTTAGAGGGATTGATCGTTTCTTCTTCGTAGAGTAATTGTGATTGAAGTGTTTGCCGTGATAGTGCCATAGTGTTTTCCGTACATGTTCCATTATAAATAAATACCTGAATATCTTTACACTGAGTCTCGTTGCGTGTTTGCTTGTCTTACTGTGAAGAATTGCCCTATATTGTATAATCCACATACTGCTTAACTCTTCTTGAGGGAAGTCTGACTGCTCAGCCACAGCTACCAACAGTGAATCTGTGTGGTACAGACTGCTACCAAGTGGGTTTACTGCCAAACACCTGTAGTCCTAAATCTTTTGCAGTGGTCCCAGAGGGAACTGCACAGGTTTCCGCCTAACATTGGTGTACAGCGGTGGGATTTGTATCGAGTATACAGTTTAGACTGCTTTTCGACACTTTAGGATAAATAACCACAAAACTTAGCACTAAAGAGCAACTTTCAAAAACATGTCTACGATGGAAACTTACAGTCAAGAATCCTTGTCAGGTGAAAATGCTGAGAGTTTGCGAGCTCTCTGTAGGCAAGAGAATCTTTCTGTAAGAGGCAAGAAGTTAGAATTAATAGAGAGATTGCTGGCGAACCAAAGTCTGGGTACTGGTTCAGAGGAACCAATTTCTCCAGCAAATGTAGATAACAGTGATGGTGTTGATCTGAATCGTAATTCTGATGATAGCGATGAAGAGGCTGACGAGGACAGAGAGGCTAACAAAACTGTCTCCCCTGCTCCTCTACCTGCCTTACCCGCTGTGCCTACGGGGCCCATACCAGGTCCCACAGTAACACTGCTTATTTTGAACTTGAAAAAATGTAGCTCGAATTAGAATACAAACGGTTCTTGGCTCAATCTGAACGAAACCAAGAGCTCGAGTTCAGACGGATGAATGCCCAGGCTGAGCAGAAGCAAGCTGAGTTAAGACTCAGGGAAATAGAACTTAATCACGAGTTAGAGATGAAAAAGTTGTCTATGGAAAATGCTTCTCTCTCCTCTGGTTCCTCTAGGAGCTCCAGTCCCAAAAGACCCCGGATGCCGAAGGAATTAGTGGGAATGTATGAACCGAGATTGGATGTGTTGGATTGGTTAAAACTGTTTGAGTACAATCATGGGCTCCAGGACATCACCGGGAATGATTTACTTCCCTGGTTGTTCTCTAGGCTCCCTCCTGTTGCGACTGATGTGGTAATGGAGTTGGGGGAGGCGGATAAGACGGATTACGAAAGTGTGAAACTAGCTTTAATAGCTAGATTCGGGAAGACCCCTTCCCAGTATCTTAAGAGGTTTAGAACCCTCAAAAAGCATGATGGTACCCCTTGGGCTACCTGGGTGAGTGAAGGGTTGAAAAACTTAGAGGGATGGATTAAGGGTTACAAAGTGAACACTTATGAGAGTATGAAGAATCTTTTTATGTTGGAGTCGATTTATGATGCCTGTTCTCCTGAGCTCAGACAGCACTTGGCTGATTCAAGGGAATTGGATTCCCGGACGCTAGCTAAGGCTGCTGATTTATGGGTTGCCAACAGGGCTACTCATAAGGATTCTGGGGCAACTCAGAAAAAGGATGAGGGAAGACAGCCTAAAAAAGACTCAAAAGATAATTCGAATAACTCAAATTCCAAAGAGGGCCCCAAACAAAACCAGAAGGGTAAGCCACCGGGAAAACCAGAGCAGAATAGTGTGTCTTCTGGTGCCAAACCGGAAGGAGGTCAGAACAAGCCACCATTCCAAAAAGCGTTCGGTAAATGCTTTGTTTGTGGCTCGACTGACCATGTGAAAGGAGATCCCATATGTAAGGGTAAACCTTCAGGGGTCCAGCTTGTCTCCTTAGCCTTCTCTCCAGAGGAGGAAGTCCAAATGGCAAGTGGAAACTTTCTACTGCTAGCTGACGAACCCATTGGAGTGTCAGCCAGCGTTTCTTTAGTATCTCTGGGGTTGTGGGAACAACAGAATTTAGATGTCTATAATTCTATCCCCGATAATACTAAAGAGTATTATAAGGATAGTGTCCAGGTGAATGGTCAGGAGACTCCTGCCATTAGGGACACTGGGGCCAGCATAACTGTGGTGGATACATCGTTTTTTCAGGCTGAGGATGTTGCTAAGGCACCGAAACGCCTCACCAAGTTAGTTGGAGGGCCGGTGCAGATGCTTCCCCAATTACCAGTTCCAATCCAGCATAACGACATGACTGTAAAGATACCTGTCAGCATACAGAGTGAGGTACCAGGACGCGTACTGTTGGGTAACGATTTGAAAACTCTCGGAGTTTGTTCGCATACTCCCAGACCTCCTAGTAAACGGTTACAGGAGCTAACCAGACCCGCAAGAGAGAGGACCATGCGCGGTACTCTCCAGGAGATGATGAAGAAGGAAATCACTCCTGCTCCACTGGAATTGTCGGCAGCTGTCTCCAAGAAAACAGAAGCGAAAGGGAAACCTAAGACTTCTCTCCCGAAACCAGCAGCCAGCATTTCAGTGCAGCCAACACGGACTTCCCTGCGCTTGTCCAAAGTTACACCTGTAACGCCACCTCCAGCTGAGGCTGAGAGTGAGGTACAACCCTGTGTGGTAGAATTAGACTCTGAGGAAGAGCTAATGGAAGGCCAGGAACTCATTGGAGATCTGGATCCTGTTGACCATCCTGAGCTGCAGTCTTTACTGGCAGAAGGTGGACCCAGCAGGGCAGACTTCAGTAAGGGACAGAGATAATGTCCAACTCTGGAAGGTCTTCGCCACCAGGCAGAAGCTCAGGCTGAAGGGCAAGAGCCTGGGAAATACAGGTTGCACTGGGAAGATGGCCTCTTCTACAGCGAACCAACCGAGTCTGCACCTGGAGACTACAAACGACTTGTAGTACCCCAAGAGAACAGACCACAGTTCTTGCAGTTAGCCCACAAGATTCCTTTGGCTGGTCACTTGAGTTTCAAGAAGACTAAGGAAAGGCTCTCTCTCTACTTCTATTGGCCAAAGATGGGAGCCGAAGTAGAAAAACACTGCAGGAGCTGCCACACCTGCCAGACCTCTGGTAAGGTTGGCTCCAAGAATGTGGCACCTTTAGTGCCTCTCCCAGTTGTGGGAGTCCCGTTTGTCAGAGTAGGGATTGACATCGTTGGTCCCCTTGATCCTCCAACCTCCTCAGGCAACAGGTTTATACTTGTTGCAGTAGACCATGCTACTAGGTATCCTGAGGCAATTCCTATGAGGACTGTTACAGCTCCGGCTGTGGCTAAGGCCCTCCTTGGTATTTTTACTAGGGTTGGGTTTCCTAAGGAAGTAATCTCTGACAGGAGGTCAAACTTTATGTCCCACTACATGAAAGCCATGTGGAAAACCTGTGGAGTTACTTACAAGTTCTCAACAGAGTACCACCCACAAACCAATGGGTTGGTAGAACGGTTCAACCGAACCATGAAGAGCATGATAGTTGCCTTAGAAGAACCCCTTAAGCGTAAGTGGGACCTTCTACTGCCATGCCTTCTCTTTGCTTATAGAGAAGTCCCTCAGGAGGGAGTAGGTTACTCTCCCTTCGAACTTCTCTATGGTCATCCCGTCAGAGGTCCATTGGCCCTGATTAAGGAGGGGTTGGAGAGTGCTCCTTCCCCTAAGCCAGTCAGAGTGACTGACTACGTGATAGGCCTCCGGAGGAGAATGTCGCACATGATGACGGAAGCAAGCGATAACTTGAAAGCTGGACAAGCATTGATCAAGCACTGGCACGATCAAAAGGCTAACATGGTTGAGTTCGCTCAAGACCAGCTCATTCTCGTTATGATCCCAACAAGGCAGAGGGCCTTGCAAGATAAGTGGATGGGACCCTTCCGAGTTGTGGGTAAACTCGGAGAAGTTAACTATCTGGTGGACTTGGGCAATCCCAAGGAGGCTCCGACAGTCTTCCACACCAACCGCCTCAAAGCGTATGTCTCACGACCTGATGTAGGAGCGTTGCTTCTAGCATCATCCGAGGAAGAAGAAGAGAGTGAAGCTCTTCCGGATCTCCTCAGAGGCTTACCTTTAGACAAACAAATTGAAGGAGTAAATCTCTCCTCCAATCTGACACCTGAGCAACAAGAAGAGTGCAAATCCATGTTGAATCAGTTTGCCTCTCTGTTCTCGCTCTCACCAGGCTTGACCCCTTGGGGCCAGCATGACATACTCACTGGTGACTGTCTGCCAGTTAAAAGCAGAGGATACAGAATGTCAGAAAACGTACGAACCCACATCAAGGGTGAGGTCAGCAAGATGCTTGATCTCGGGGTAATAGAGCCCTCTACTAGTCCATGGTCTAGCCCAGTTGTGTTAGTACCAAAGGCCGGATCTAAAGAACTTAGATTCTGCGTGGATTATAGAGCTCTTAATGCAGTCACCAAGACTGATGCCCACCCTTTGCCATGAACAGATGAGTTGGTGGATAAACTTGGCGCCGCCAAGTTCCTCAGCACATTTGACTTGACGTCAGGCTATTGGCAAATAGCCCTGACAGACCATGCCAAGGAGAAAACTGCATTTTCTACCCCCGTTGGCTTATACCAGTTTAAGGTAATGCCTTTCGGATTAAAGAATGCACCTGCTACGTTTCAACGGATGGTAAACCAGGTTCTGAAAGGGATGGAGGACTTCTGCATGGCATACTTGGATGACATCGCAGTGTTCAGCAATTCCTGGGAAGAACATGTAACCCACCTGAGTGATGTTTTGCAGGCTCTTGGACGAGCCAATCTGACCATAAAGGCGAGTAAATGCCAAATTGGACAGAGTAAGGTAGTCTATCTTGGACATGAGGTAGGAGGTGGAGAAATAAGGCCTTCGCTCAGTAAGATTGAAGCTGTACAAAATTGGAAAACACCTACTACTCAAACCCAAGTGAGAGCCTTCCTAGGCCTCACTGGGTATTCCAGGAATTTCATAGAGAACTATGGGACCATAGCTTCTCCACTGAATGTCATCTCCTCGCCCAAATTTCCTAAAAAGGTTAAATGGAACGAGGAGTGCAATCAGGCTTTTGAAAACTTGAAAAAGGCTCTTTGTCAAGCCCCAGTACTCAGAGCTCCTGATTACCGCCAACGCTTCATTGTGCAGACAGATGCTTCAAATGTAGGGATAGGTGCCGTACTCAGTCAACTGGATGGGAAAGGTAGGGAGCACCCTGTTTGCTTCATCAGCCGCAAGCTGAAGGATCCTGAAACAAGGTGGGCAACAATCGAAAGAGAGTGCTATGCTATCGTGTGGGCTCTGAAGAAGTTTAGGCCGTACTTGTATGGTTCTACTTTTGTCATTCAGACTGACCACCAACCCTTGAGATGGTTAATGCAAATGAAAGGGGAAAACCCAAAACTATTGAGATGGTCGATCTGCCTGCAAGGGTTTGATTTCACCATTGAGCACAGGTCAGGATGTCACCACCAAAATGCTGATGGTCTCTCTAGGATGTATGTCATCGACTAGAGGTATGAGATTCATCCAGGAGTGGATTAAATCCTCCTGCCCCTTAGTCTGGGGGGGGCGAATGTTAAGGAGAAATCTCTGTTTAGGCTGAATTTCCTAACCTAGTGAGTCCCCCAGCAGCTTTGCTGGATTTCTGGAGTTGTTTATTCCATCCTGCCAAGAGTGAGACTCCTTTTCCTCCCACTCTTGGACATGAATGTGTGTAATTCCTTTGAATATCAATGTGTTCTATGGGCTATGGGGTCTTTTACTCCATAGGGTCTCGTATATTTTTCTATGTGTGTTACACCGCACCCTACGTGCCGTAACACTGGGGCATCCTAGCAGACCTCCACCATAGACTCCGTACCCGGGGACTGACTACTGTCTCCCCGGGCATGTAAAGTCACCATTGGCTTTACTAGACCTAAATTTACTAACAGAACTAGTAGAAACCATCTTATTGTGGACGTACTAGTAGGGGTAATTCAATTACTCCTGGATCTGTTACTCGAGGGGGCACTGTCCCGTCCCCCCTCGTCGAGTTTTGGCTGGTGGCAGTGGCAACTACTTGTTATGTTCGACCCTGAACATAACCCTATGGGATTCGTCCCATTGTCAGAGATTGATACTTTTCCTCGTTAATTTCTAACGTACCACCGGTCTACTTATCTTAAATAAGTTTATTAGATGGTATTTTCTGCCAGAACTCGGTTTTTAAAATGGCGTCTGTGTTCGTCTCTGAGACTCCTAAACCAAAGGTTGAGCCCTTTGTTCCACTTTTGGCGGGCCTCTGTACAGACCCTCCAAAGTGGTGCCATTCTGTCTGGGTTACCAGAGGGGTGTGGGAGGGGGTTTAGGCACCCTGGACCGAGTTGCCTTGCCATCTCCGGTCGCACTCTGGTGTGATTGGCCCAAGTGGTGAGCCTCCCCGCTCACCACTTAGCATGTGTTGATTGACAGCTAGGCTGAATGAATGGGGGTTTTCTGCATAAAAGCAGGGCATTTGGGACTGGATCTTCAGAAGTCGCCACAGGACCTAAGAATCGGACGAGTGTAACGCTGAGCCGACCTGCACGACGACACCTCCGGTGGAGCCCTGCGGAACCGACTCACCACTTCCCGACGACAGAGGAGATCTCCCTGCCGGAGAGTCTCTTCCCCTGACTGGTGGGAACAACCAGTCACCTTTGCTTTTTCTTCGCCTCAGGACGCAATGGTCGAATTGCCCGTGCAGAGCACCTCGGCAACCGGACAGCCACTACCCCTGTACCGCGACCAAAAGGTGGTGCCTTGTGACGGAGCGCTCCGCGGCTGGTCTCTTCCCTGGTGGTGCACCGGACTTCACTTTTCTTCGACGACGAGATCATCTCTACTCTTGGCAAAGACCCGACATGCATCCACCACCAGGAACAACTGCCCCCGCCGGAGCTGTCTCTCCACAAACAAGGTACCGTGTCCGCCTGGCTTCCCTTTCGATCGGTTCGAGTGAGGTGTCTTAATCCTCTCCTTTCCGTTGGGTCGCCTCCAAGCTTTCTCCCGTATTGTTCTGAACTGGTTCAATCTGCCGATAACAATTTGCTACAAAGAGTCGAACGCATTTCCCCTAGAGACTTTTTGGGACATAGCGCCTTGCCTCTCTCCGAGTGGGCCTGGCCTCTGAACTTTATGATCTATTGTGGTTCTTGCCTTCTTGCCTTGCATTTTGCCCGTGAAGTATTGAACTGTGTTGATTTCGTAACCTGCTTATTTTTCTCTCCCGTCCTAACTAATATTAGAGTGCCATATAGGTTGAGGCATACACCTCTGTCTGCAAATAAGTGATGCTGGTAGAACCTAGACTTGTCGAAATATAGTTAGAGGGATTGATCGTTTCTTCTTCGTAGAGTAATTGTGATTGAAGTGTTTGCCGTGATAGTGCCATAGTGTTTTCCGTACATGTTCCGTTATAAATAAATACCTGAATATCTTTACACTGAGTCTCGTTGCGTGTTTGCTTGTCTTACTGTGAAGAATTGCCCTATATTGTATAATCCACATACTGCTTAACTCTTCTTGAGGGAAGTCTGACTGCTCAGCCACAGCTACCATCAGTGAATCTGTGTGGTACAGACTGCTACCAAGTGGGTTTACTGCCAAACACCTGTAGTCCTAAATCTTTTGCAGTGGTCACAGAGGGAACTGCACAGGTTTCCGCCTAACACTGGTGTACAGCGGTGGGATTTGTATCGAGTATACAGTTTAGAGTGCTTTTCGACACTTTAGGATAAATAACCACAAAACTTAGCACTAAAAAGCAACTTTCAAAAACATGTCTACGATGGAAACTTACAGTCAAGAATCCTTGTCAGGTGAAAATGCTGAGAGTTTGCGAGCTCTCTGTAGGCAAGAGAATCTTTCTGTAAGAGGCAAGAAGTTAGAATTAATAGAGAGATTGCTGGCGAACCAAAGTCTGGGTACTGGTTCAGAGGAACCAATTTCTCCAGCAAATGTAGATAACAGTGATGGTGTTGATCTGAATCGTGATTTTGATGATAGCGATGAAGAGGCTGACGAGGACAGAGAGGCTAACAACCCTGTCTCCCCTGCTCCTCTACCTGCCTTACCCGCTGTGCCTACGGGGCCCGTACCAGGTCCCACAAGTAACCCTGCTTATTTTGAACTTGAAAAAATGAAGCTCGAATTAGAATACAAACGGTTCTTGGCTCAATCTGAACGAAACCAAGAGCTCGAGTTCAGACGGATGAATGCCCAGGCTGAGCAGAAGCAAGCTGAGTTAAGACTCAGGGAAATAGAACTTAATCACGAGTTAGAGATGAAAAAGTTGTCTTTGGAAAATGCTTCTCTCTCCTCTGGTTCCTCTAGGAGCTCCAGTCCCAAAAGACCCCGGATGCCGAAGGAATTAGTGGGTATGTATGAACCGAGATTGGATGTGTTGGATTGGTTAAAACTGTTTGAGTACAATCATGGGCTCCAGGACATCACCGGGAATGATTTACTTCCCTGGTTGTTCTCTAGGCTCCCTCCTGTTGCGACTGATGTGGTAATGGAGTTGGGGGAGGCGGATAAGACGGATTACGAAAGTGTGAAACTAGCTTTAATAGCTAGATTCGGGAAGACCCCTTCCCAGTATCTTAAGAGGTTTAGAACCCTCAAAAAGCATGATGGTACCCCTTGGGCTACCTGGGTGAGTGAAGGGTTGAAAAACTTAGAGGGATGGATTAAGGGTTACAAAGTGAACACTTATGAGAGTATGAAGAATCTTTTTATTTTGGAGTCGATTTATGATGCCTGTTCTCCTGAGCTCAGACAGCACTTGGCTGATTCAAGGGAATTGGATTCCCGGATGCTAGCTAAGGCTGCTGACTTATGGGTTGCCAACAGGGCTACTCATAAGGATTGTGGGGCAACTCAGAAAACGGATGAGGGAAGACAGCCTAAAAAAGATTCAAAAGATAATTCGAATAATTCAAATTCCAAAGAGGGCCCCAAACAAAACCAGAAGGGTAAGCCACCGGGAAAACCACATCAGAATAGTGTGTCTTCTGGTGCCAAACCGGAAGGAGGTCAGAACAAACCACCATTCCAAAAAGCGTTCGCTAAATGCTTTGTTTGTGGCTCAACTGACCACGTGAAAGGAGATCCCATATGTAAGGGTAAACCTTCAGGGGTCCAGCTTGTCTCCTTAGCCTTCTCTCCAGAGGTGGAAGTCCAAATGGCAAGTGGAAACTTTCTACTGCTAGCTGACAAACCCATTGGAGTCTCAGCCAGCGTTTCTTTAGTATCTCTGGGGTTGTGGGAACAACAGAATTTAGATGTCTATAATTCTATCCCCGATAATACTAAAGAGTATTATAAGGATAGTGTCCAGGTGAATGGTCAGGAGACTCCTGCCATTAGGGACACTGGGGCCAGCATAACTGTGGTGGATAAATCGTTTTTTCAGGCTGAGGATGTTGCTAAGGCACCGAAACGCCTCACCAAGTTAGTTGGAGGGCCTGTGCAGATGCTTCCCCAATTACCAGTTCTCATCCAGCGTAACGACATGACTGTAAAGATACCTGTCAGCATACAGAGTGAGGTACCAGGACGCGTACTGTTGGGTAAGGATTTGAAAACTCTCGGAGTTTGTTCGCATACTCCCAGACCTCCTAGTAAACGGTTACAGGAGCTAACCAGACCCGCAAGAGAGAGGAACATGTGCGGTACTCTCCAGGAGATGATGAAGAAGGAAATCACTCCTGCTCCACTGGAATTGTCGGCAGCTGTCTCCAAGAAAACAGAAGCGAAAGGGAAACCTAAGACTTCTCTCCCGAAACCAGCAGCCAGCATTTCAGTGCAGCCAACACGGACTTCCCCGCGCTTGTCCAAAGTTACACCTGTAACTCCACCTCCAGCTGAGGCTGAGAGGGCGGTACAACCCTGTGTGGTAGAATTAGACTCTGAGGAAGAGCTAATGGAAGGCCAGGAACTCATTGGAGATCTAGATCCTGTTGACCATCCTGAGCTGCAGTCTTTACTGGCAGAAGGTGGACCCAGCAGGGCAGACTTCAGTAAGGGACAGAGAGAATGTCCAACTCTGGAAGGTCTTCGCCACCAGGAAGAAGCTCAGGCTGAAGGGCAAGAGCCTGGGAAATACAGGTTGCACTGGGAAGATGGCCTCTTCTACAGCGAACCAACCGAGTCTGCACCTGGAGACTACAAACGACTTGTAGTACCCCAAGAGAACAGACCACAGTTCTTGCAGTTAGCCCACGAGATTCCTTTGGCTGGTCACTTGAGTTTCAAGAAGACTAAGGAAAGGCTCTCTCTCTACTTCTATTGGCCAAAGATGGGAGCCGAAATAGAAAAACACTGCAGGAGCTGCCACACATGCCAGACCTCTGGTAAGGTTGGCTCCAAGAATGTGGCACCTTTAGTGCCTCTCCCAGTTGTGGGAGTCCCGTTTGACAGAGTAGGGATTGACATCGTTGGTCCCCTTGATCCTCCAACCTCCTCAGGCAACAGGTTTATACTTGTTGCAGTAGACCATGCTACTAGGTATCCTGAGGCAATTCCTATGAGGACTGTTACAGCTCCGGCTGTGGCTAAGGCCCTCCTTGGTATTTTTACTAGGGTCGGGTTTCCTAAGGAAGTAATCTCTGACAGGGGGTCAAACTTTATGTCCCACTACATGAAAGCCATGTGGAAAACCTGTGGAGTTACTTACAAGTTCTCAACAGCGTACCACCCACAAACCAATGGGTTGGTAGAACGGTTCAACCGAACCATGAAGAGCATGATAGTTGCCTTAGAAGAACCCCTTAAGCGTAAGTGGGACCTTCTACTGCCATGCCTTCTCTTTGCTTATAGAGAAGTCCCTCAGGAGGGAGTAGGTTACTCTCCCTTCGAACTTCTCTATGGTCATCCCGTCAGAGGTCCATTGGCCCTGATTAAGGAGGGGTTGGAGAATGCTCCTTCCCCCAAGCCAGTCAGAGTGACTGACTACGTGATAGGCCTCCGGAGGAGAATGTCGCACATGATGACGGAAGCAAGCGATAACTTGAAAGCTGGACAAGCATTGATCAAGCGCTGGCACGATCAAAAGGCTAACATGGTTGAGTTCGCTCAAGACCAGCTCATTCTCATTATGATCCCAACAAGGCAGAGGGCCTTGCAAGATAAGTGGATGGGACCCTTCCGAGTTGTGGGTAAACTCGCAGAGGTTAACTATCTGGTGGACTTGGACAATCCCAAGGAGGCTCCGACAGTCTTCCACACCAACCGCCTCAAAGCGTATGTCTCACGACCTGATGGAGGAGCGTTGCTTCTAGCATCATATGAGTAAGAAGAAGAGAGTGAAGCTCTTCCGGATCTCCTCAGAGGCTTACCTTTAGACAAACAAATTGAAGGAGTAAATCTCTCCTCCAATCTGACACCTGAGCAACAAGAAGAGTGCAAATCCATGTTGAATCAGTTTGCCTCTCTGTTCTCGCTCTCACCAGGCTTGACCCCTTGGGGCCAGCATGACATACTCACTGGTGACTGTCTGCCAGTCAAAAGCAGAGGATACAGAATGTCAGAAAACGTACGAACCCACATCAAGGGTGAGGTCAGCAAGATGCTTGATCTCGGGGTAATAGAGCCCGCTACTAGTCCATGGTCTAGCCCAGTTGTGTTAGTACCAAAGGCCGGATCTAAAGAACTTAGATTCTGCGTGGATTATAGAGCTCTTAATGCAGTCACCAAGACTGATGCCCACCCTTTGCCAAGAACAGATGAGCTGGTGGATAAACTTGGCGCCGCCGAGTTCCTCAGCACATTTGACTTGACGTCAGGCTATTGGCAAATAGCCCTGACAGACCATGCCAAGGAGAAAACTGCATTTTCTACCCCCGTTGGCTTATACCAGTTTAAGGTAATGCCTTTCGGATTAAAGAATGCACCTGCTACGTTTCAACGGATGGTAAACCAGGTTCTGAAAGGGATGGAGGACTTCTGCATGGCATACTTGGATGACATCGCAGTGTTCAGCAATTCCTGGGAAGAACATGTAACCCACCTGAGTGATGTTTTGCAGGCTCTTGGACGAGCCAATCTGAAAACTTGAAAAAGGCTCTTTGTCAAGCCCCAGTACTCAGAGCTCCTGATTACCGCCAACGCTTCATTGTGCAGACAGATGCTTCAAATGTAGGGATCGGTGCCGTACACAGTCAACTGGATGGGAAAGGTAGGGAGCACCCCGTTTGCTTCATCAGCCGCAAGCTGAAGGATCCTGAAACAAGGTGGGCAACAATCGAAAGAGAGTGCTTTGCTATTGTGTGGGCTCTGAAGAAGTTTAGGCCGTACTTGTATGGTTCTACTTTTGTCATTCAGACTGACCACCAACCCTTGAGATGGTTAATGCAAATGAAAAGAGAAAACCCAAAACTATTGAGATGGTCGATCTGCCTGCAAGGGTTTGATTTCATCATTGAGCACAGGTCAGGATGTCACCACCAAAATGCTGATGGTCTCTCTAGGATGTATGTCATCGACTAGAGGTATGAGATTCATCCAGGAGTGGATTAAATCCTCCTGCCCCTTAGTCTGGGGGGGGGGCGATTGTTAAGGAGAATTCTCTGTTTAGGCTGAATTTCCTAACCTAGTGAGTCCCCCAGCAGCTTTGCTGGATTTCTGGAGTTGTTTATTCCATCCTGCCAAGAGTGAGACTCCTTTTCCTCCCACTCTTGGACATGAATGTGTGCAATTCCTTTGAATATCAATGTGTTCTATGGGCTATGGGGTCTTTTACTCCATAGGGTCTCGTATATTTTTCTATGTGTGTTACACCGCACCCTACGTGCCGTAACACTGGGGCGTCCTAGCAAACCTCCACCATAGACTCCATACCCGGGGACTGACTACTGTCTCCCCGGGCATGTAAAGTCACCATTGGCTTTACTAGACCTAAATTTACTAACAGAACTAGTACAAACCATCTTATTGTGGACGTACTAGTAGGGGTAATTCAATTACTCCTGGATCTGTTACTCGAGGGGGCACTGTCCCGTCCCCCCTCGTCGAGTTTTGGCTGGTGGCAGTGGCAACTACTTGTTATGTTCGACCCCGAACATAACCCTATGGGATTCGTCCCATTGTTAGAGATTGATACTTTTCCTCTTTAATTTCTAACGTACCACTGGTCTACTTATCTTAAATAAGTTTATCGGATGGTATTTTCTGCCAGAACTCGGTTTTTAAAATGGCGCCTGTGTTTGTCTCTGTGACTCCTAAACCAAAGGTTGAGCCCTTTGTTCCACTTTTGGCGGGCCTCTGTACGGAGACCCTCCAAAGTGGTGCCATTCTGTCTGGGTTACCACAGGGGTGTGGGAGGGGGTTTAGGCACCCTGGACCGAGTTGCCTTGCCAAGTCCGGTCGCACTCTGGTGTGATTGGCCCAAGTGGTGAGCCTCCCCGCTCACCACTTAGCATGTGTTGATTGACAACTAGGCTGAATGAATGGGGGTTTTCTGCATAAAAGCAGGGCTTTTGGGACTGGATCTTCAGAAGTCGCCACAGGACCTAAGAATCCGACGAGGGTAACGCTGAGCCGACCTGCACGACGACACCTCCGGTGGAGCCCTGCGGAACCGACTCACCACTTCCCGACGACAGAGGAGATCTCCCTGCCGGAGAGTCTCTTCCCCTGACTGGTGGGAACAACCAGTCCCCTTTGCTTTTTCTTCGCCTCAGGATGCAGTGGTCGAATTGCCCGTGCAGAGCACCTCGGCAACCAGATAGCCACTACCCCTGTACCGCGACCAAAAGGTGGTGCCTTGTGACGGAGCACTCCGCGGCTGGTCTCTTCCCTGGTGGTGCAACGGACTTCACTTTTCTTCGACGACGAGATCATCTCTACTCTTGGCAAAGACCCGACATGCATCCACCACCAGGAACAACTGCCCCCGCCGGAACTGTCTCTCCACAAACAAGGTACCGTGTCCGCCTGGCTTCCCTTTCGATCGGTTCGAGTGAGATGTCTTAATCCTCTCCTTTCCGTTGGGTCGCCTCCAAGCTTTCTCACGTATTGTTCTGAACTAGTTCAATCTGCCGATAACAATTTGCTATAAAGACTCGAACGCATTTCCCCGAGACACTTTTTGGGACATAGCGCCTTGCCTCTCTCCGAGTGGGCCTGGCCTCTGAACTTTATGATCTATTGTGGTTCTTGCCTTCTTGCCTTGCATTTTTCCCGTGAAGTATTGAACTGTGTTGATTTCGTAACCTGCTTATTTTTCTCTCCTGTCCTAACTAATATTAGAGTGCCATCTAGGTTGAGGCATAGACCTCTGTCTGCAAATAAGTGATGCTGGTAGAACCTAGACTTGTCGAAATATTGTTAGAGGGATTGATCGTTTCTTCTTCGTAGAGTAATTGTGATTGAAGTGTTTGCCGTGATAGTGCCATAGTGTTTTCCGTACATGTTCCGTTATAAATAAATACCTGAATATCTTTACACTAAGTCTCGTTGCGTGTTTGCTTGTCTTACTGTGAAGAATTGCTCTATATTGTATACTCCAAATACTGCTTAACTCTTCTTGAGGGAAGTCTGACTGCTCAGCCACAGCTACCAACAGTGAATCTGTGTGGTACAGACTGCTACCAAGTGGGTTTACTGCCAAACACCTGTAGTCCTAAATCTTTTGCAGTGGTCCCAGAGGGAACTGCACAGGTTTCCGCCTAACAGAGACATGTGTGTGGGCCGGCTGGCAGGTGCCCCTGACTGCTGGGCTGTGGGGGTGCAGGGGGGCATGAGTGGGGGCCTGGTGGAGGGTGACCCTGACTGCTGGGGGGTGGGGGTGGTGGGAGACATGTGTGTGGGCCTCCTGGCAGGTGCCCCTGACTGCTGGGGGATGGGGGTGCAGGGGGACATGAGTGGGGGCCTGGTGGAGGGTGCCCCTGACTGCTGGGGGATGGAGGTGCAGGGCGACATGAGTGGGGGCCTGGTGGAGGGTGCCCCTGACTGCTGGGGTGTGGGGTGCATCGGGACATGAGTGGGGGCCTGGTGGAGGGTGCCCCTGACTGCTGGGGTGTGGGGTGCATCGGGACATGAGTGGGGGCCTGGTGGAGGGTGCCCCTGACTGCTGGGGGATGGAGGTGCAGGGCGACATGAGTGGGGGCCTGGTGGAGGGTGCCCCTGACTGCTGGGGTGTGGGGTGCATCGGGACATGAGTGGGGGCCTGGTGGAGGGTGCCCCTGACTGCTGGGGGTTGGGGGTGCAGGGGTATATGAGTTGGACATGAGTGGGGGCCTGGTGGAGGCTGCCCCTGACTGCTGGGGGGTGGTGGTGGTACAGGGGGACATGTGTGGGGGCCTGCTGGAAGGTGCCCCGCACTGCTGGGGGTGTGCGTGCAGGGGGACATGAGTGGGGGCCTGGTGGAGGGTGCACCTGACTGCTGGGGGTGGGGGTGCAGGGGGACATGAGTGGGGAGCTGGTGGAGGGTGCACCTGACTGCTGGGGGGTGGGGGTGCAGGGGGACATGTGTGGGGGCCTGCTGGCAGGTTCCCTGCACTGCTGGGGGGTGTGGGTGCAAGGGGACATGAGTGGGGGCCTGGTGGAGGGTGCACCTGACTGCTGGGGGGTGGGAGTGCAGGGGGACATGAGTGGGGGCCTGGTGAAGGGTGCCCCTTGCTGCTGGGGGGTGGGGGTGCAGGGGGACATGAGTGGGGGCCTGGTGGAGGGTGCCCCTGACTGCTGGGGGGTGGGGGTGCAGGGGGACATGAGTGGGGGCCTGGTGGAGGGTGCACCTGACTGCTGGGGGGTGGGGGTGCAGTGGGACATAAGTGGGGGGCTGGTGGAGGGTGCACCTGACTACTGGGGGGTGGGGGTGCAGGGGGACATGTGTGGGGCCTGCTGGCAGGTGCCCCGCACTGCTGGGGGTGTGGGTGCAGGGGACATGAGTGGGGGCCTGGTGGAGGGTGCCCCTGACTGCTGGGGGGTGGGGTTGGAGGGGGACATGAGTGGGGGCCTGGTGGAGGGTGCCCCTGACTGCTGGGAGGTGGGGGTGCAGGGGGACATGTGTGGGGGCCTGGTGGAGGGTGCCCCTGACTGCTGGGGGGTGGGGGTGCAGGGGGCATGAGTGGGGGCCTGGTGGAGGGTGCCCCTGACTGCTGGGGGGTGGGGGTGCAGGGGGACATGAGTGGGGGCCTGGTGGAGGGTGCCCCTGACTGCTGGGGGGTGGGGGTGCAGGGGGACATGAGTGGGGGCCTGTTGGAGGGTGCCCCTGACTGCTGGGGGGTGGGGGTGCAGGGGGACATGAGTGGGGGCCTGGTGGAGGGTGCCCCTGACTGCTGGGGGTGGGGGTGCAGGGGGACATGAGTGGGGGCCTGGTGGAGGGTGCCCCTGACTGCTGGAGGGTGGGGGTGCAGGGGGACATGAGTGGGGGCCTGGTGGAGGGTGCCCCTGACTACTGGGGGTGGGGGTGCATGGGGACATGAGTGGGGGCCTGGTGGAGGGTGCCCCTGACTGCTGGGGGGTGGGGGTGCAGGGGGACAGGAGTTGGACATGAGTGGGGGCCTGGTGGAGGCTGCCCCTGACTGCTGGGGGGTGGGGGTGGTGGGAGCCATGTGTGTGGGCCTGCTGGCAGGTGCCCCTGACTGCTGGGAGGTGGGGGTGGTGGGAGACATGTGTGGGGGCCTGGTGGAGGGTGCCCCTGGATGCGGGGGGGTGGGGGTGTTGGGAGACATGTGTGTGGGCCTGCTGGCAGGTGCCCCTGACTGCTGGGGGTGGGGGTGCAGGGGGACATGAGTGGGGGCCTGGTGGAGGGTGTCCCTGACTGCTGAGGGGTGGGGGTGGTGGGAGACATGTGTGTGGGCCTGCTGGCAGGTGCCCCTGACTGCTGGGGGGTGGGGGTGCAGGGGGACATGAGTGGGGGCCTGGTGGAGGGTGCCCCTGACTGCTGGGGGGTGGGGGTGCAGGGGGACATGAGTGGGGGCCTGGTGAAGGGTGCCCCTGGCTGCTGGGGGGTGGGGGTGCAGGGGGACATGAGTGGGGGCCTGGTGGAGGGTGCCCCTGACTGCTGGGCGATGGGGGTACAGGGGGACATGAGATGGGGCCTGGTGGAGGGCGCCCCTGACTGCTGAGGGGTGGGGGTGCAGGGGGACATGAGTTGGGGCCTGGTGGAGGGTGCCCCTGACTGCTGGGGGGTGGGGGTGCAGGAGGACATGAGTTGGACATGAGTGGGGGCCTGGTGGAGGCTGCCCCTGACTGCTGGGGGGTGGGGGTGCAGGGGGACATTTGTGGGGGCCTGCTGGCAGGTGCCCCGCACTGCTGGGGGGTGTGGGTGCAGGCGGACATGAGTGGGGGCCTGGTGGAGGGTGCCCCTGACTGCTGGGGGGTGGGGGTGCAGGGGGACATGAGTGGGGGCCTGGTGGAGGGTACCCCTGACTGCTGGGGGGTGGGGGTGCAGGGGGACATGAGTGGGGGCCTGGTGGAGGGTGCCCCTGACTGCTGGGGGGTGGGGGTGCAGGGGGACATGAGTGGGGGCCTGGTGGAGGGTGCACCTGACTGCTGTGGGGTGGGGGTGCAGGGGGACACGAGTGGGGGCCTGGTGGAGGGTGCCCCTGACTGCGGGGGGTGGGGGTGCAGGGGGACATGAGTGGGGGCCTGGTGGAGGGTGCCCCTGACTGCTGGAGTGTGGGGTGCAGGGGGACATGAGTGGGGGCCTGGTGGAGGGTGCCCCTGACTGCTGGGGGTTGGGGGTGCAGGGGGACATGAGTTGGACATGAGTGGGGGCCTGGTGGAGGCTGTCCCTGACTGCTGGGGGGTGGTGGTGGTGCAGGGGGACATGTGTGGGGGCCTGCTGGCAGGTGCCCCGCACTGCTGGGGGTGTGGGTGCAGGGGGACATGAGTGGGGGCCTGGTGGAGGGTGCACCTGACTGCTGGGGGGTGAGGGTGCAGGGGGACATGTGTGGGGGCCTGCTGGCAGGTGCCCTGCACTGCTGGGGGGTGTGGGTGCAAGGGGACATGAGTGGGGGCCTGGTGGAGGGTGCACCTGACTGCTGGGGGGTGGGGGTGCAGGGGGACATGAGTGGGGGCCTGGTGAAGGGTGCCCTTGGCTGCTGGGGGGTGGGGGTGCAGGGGGACATGAGTGGGGGCCTGGTGGAGGGTGCCCCTGACTGTTGGGGGGTGGGGGTGCAGGGGGACATGAGTGGGGGCCTTGTGGAGGGTGCCCCTGACTGCTGGGGGGTCAGGGTGCAGGAGGACATGAGTTGGACATGAGTGGGGGCCTGGTGGAGGCTGCCCCTGACTGCTGGGGGGTGGGGGTGCAGGGGGATATGTGTGGGGGCCTGCTGGCAGGTGCCCCGCACTGCTGGGGGGTGTGGGTGCAGGCGGACATGAGTGGGGTACTGGTGGAGGGTGCACCTGACTGCTGGGGGGTGGGGGTGCAGGGGGACATGAGTGGGGGGCTGGTGGAGGGTGCACCTGACTGCTGGGGGGTGGGGTGCAGGGGGACATGTGTGGGGGCCTGCTGGCAGGTGCCCCGCACTGCTGGGGCGTGTGGGTGCAGGGGGAAATGAGTGGGGGCCTGGTGGAGGGTGCACCTGACTGCTGGGGGGTGGGGGTGCAGGGGGACATGAGTGGGGGGCTGGTGGAGGGTGCACCTGACTGCTGGGGGTGGGGGTGCAGGGGGACATGTGTGGGGGCCTGGTGGAGGGTGCCCCTGACTGCTGGGGGGTGGGGGTGTAGGGGGACATGAGTGGGGGCCTGGTGGAGGGTGCCCCTGGCTGCTGGAGGGTGTGTGGACATGAGTGGGGGCCTGGTGGAGAGTGCCCCTGACGTCTGGGGGGTGGGGGTGCATGGGGACATGAGTGGGGGCCTGATGGAGGGTGCCCCTGACTGCTGGGGTGTAGGGGTGCAGGGGGACATGAGTTGGACATGAGTGGGGGCCTGGTGGAGGCTGCCCCTGACTGTTGGGGGGTGGGGGTACAGGGGGACATGTGTAGGGGCCTGCTGGCAGGTGCCCCACACTGCAGGGTGGTGTGGGTGCAGGGGGACATGAGTGGGGGCCTGGTGGAGGGTGCACCTGACTGCTGGGGGGTGGGGGTGCAGGGGGTCATGAGTGGGGGGCTGGTGGAGGGTGCACCTGACTGCTAGGGGGTGGGGGTGAAGAGGGACATGTGTGGGGGCCTGCTGGCAGGTGCCCCGCACTGCTGGGGGGGTGTGGGTGCAGGGGGACATGAGTGGGGGCCTGGTGGAGGGTGCCCCTGACTGCTGGGGGGTGGGGGTGCAGGGGGACATGAGTGGGGGCCTGGTGGAGGGTGCCCCTGACTGCTGGGGGTGGCGGTGCAGGGGGACATGAGTGGGGGCCTGGTGGAGGGTGCCCCTGGCTGCTGGGGGGTGGGGGTGCAGGGGGACATGAGTGGGGGCCTGGTGGAGGGTACCCCTGACTGCTGGGGGGTGGGGGTGCAGGGGGACATGATTGGGGGCCTGGTGGAGGGTGACCCTGACTGCTGGGGTGGGGGTGCAGGGGGACATGAGTGGGGGCCTGGTGGAGGGTGCCCCTGGCTGCTGGGGGGTGTGGGTGCAGGGGGACATGAGTGGGGGCCTTGTGGAGGGTGCCCCTGACTGCTGGGGTGTGGGGGTGCAGGGGGACATGAATGGGGGCCTGGTGGGGGGTGCCCCTGACTGCTGGGGGGTGGGGGTGCAGGGGGACATGAGTGGGGGCCTGGTGGACGGTGCCCCTGACTGCTGGGGGGTGGGGGTGCAGGGGGACATGAGTGGGGGCTTGGTGGAGGGTGCCCCTGACTGCTGGGGAGTGGGGGTGCAGGGGGACATGAGTGGGGGCCTGGCGGAGGGTGCCCCTGGATGCTGGTGGGTGGGGGTGCTTGGAGGCATGCGTTGGTGATCAGTAGTGCAAGGTGACATGTGGGTTGGCTGGGGGGCATGGCCATGGTGGATGGACTGCCTGCGGGACATGAGCAGGGGTGCAGGGTAGTCCCCTGTGGTGTGGGCTGCCTGTAGGGGCTGTGAAGGGTGTAGAGGGAACACCTGGGAGGACCCACATGGCGAATTCACGTGTAGTACTATCCGGCACCCCCGAAATACACATACCCTGCTGAAATTGCGTGTGGAACTTCCTGCGCACCCTGGAATAAACGTACCCTGCAGAATTAGAGTGTGGAACTTCACGCGCACCCCGGAATCCACGTACCCTGCTGAAATCGCGTGTGGAACTTCCCACGCACCCCGGAATACACGTACCCTGCAGAATTTGCATGTGGAACTTCACGCGCACCCCGGAATACACGTACCCAGGCCAATCGCGTGTGGGACTTCCCGCACACCCCGGAATACACAGACCCAGGCAATTTGCGTGTGGAACTTCCCGCGGACCCCGGAATACACGGACCCAGGCAATTCGCGTGTGGGACTTCCCGCGCACCCCGGAATGCACGGACCCAGGCAATTTGTGTGTGGAACTTCCGCGCACCCCGGAATACACGTACCCAGGCCAATCGTGTGTGGGACTTCCCGCGCACCCCGGAATACAAAGACCCAGGCAATTCGCTTGTGGAACTTCCCGCGCACCCCTGAATACACGTACCCAGCCAATCGTGTGTGGGACTTCCCATGCACCCCGGAATACACGTACCCAGGCCAATCGCGTGTGGGACTTCCCGCGCACCCCGGACTACACGTACCCAGGCAAATCGCGTGTGGGACTTTCCATGGACCCCAGAATACACGTACCCATGCAAATCGCGTGTGGGACTTTCCGCGCAGCACAGAATACACACACACGCTATTTTTCACACAGCGGGTGTCCGTGTTTGTCACGTACCCCTTTGCACATCATTTGTCTTAGAGGGCCACAGTATGTGACATTCATCATAGCTGTATATAGGTGCTTTTTGTTGGCGCACATTTTGGCGCACATTTATTTCAGGGGCAGGGACACTACCGCCTGCTTTCTTGTGGTGGACGTGTTTGGGCCTGTGCGCTGGTTTGACCGTGCGCTGGTTTGTCCTATTGGATTCCATGAATACGTGTTGTAGGCGAGCGTATGGGCGTTCCGCGCACTTGCCTCCTGTACTTCCCCCGTGACGGCCACATTTTGACGAGTTGTTCCCCATTCCGAGTGTTACGCCCCGTGGTCCGCCTACTTTTGTTGTGTGCGCCGCGCTATGTGCTATTTCGCTGTGGCCGTGGCGCACGCCGTTAGATATCCTGTGCACCGGCGTGCGCCGTGCACTTTTTCAGCACACATCCAATATTTTTCTCGCGCACGATCTTCCATGAATCGATGTGCGCTGGTTTCCATGTGATTTTCGCACTTTTACTGCGAATCGCATGTTTTGGCACCTCTGCGCAGGAATTTTCGGCGCACATTAATTCCATGAATCGACACCATAGTGTGAAGCACATGACACAGCATTATTGTGCCCTGTGCATGTAGGGATGCTAGGTGCTCTGAGCACGAGCTCTCCATTTTTTGACTAGGCTTTAGTTAGAGGCACTAAGCTGCTATTATAGTGTATTAGGCCATAGTTGTACTTGTAATTATTGGCCTTGTCCTGCAAACAGACGGAGAACCCAATGGCAAGTGGGTAGGGGTATGACTTAATTACAAGCTCTTTCTTGCAAGTGAAGCATTGCTCAAAGGACACATGCCTGGTCTCAGACAATAAAGTTCTGTCTCATCTGATTGGGAAAACTACATAAAGTTTTTTAAGGCCACACCAAGGGTTCTCAGGGAGCCACAATAAAATAAGAGGCTGATTCATGGAATTAATGTGCGCTGAAATTTTCCACGCAAGCGTGCAAAAGCGTGCGAATCGCAGTGCAAGTGCGAAAATCGCAGCGAAACCTGCACACAGTGATTCATGGAATTCCGTGCGCATGTAAATCCCTGGATGTGTGCTAAAATTCTGCGTGGCGCACGCTGGGGCACACGTCTCCAAACAGGGTGCGCTAAGCACACAGCGAAAGCGCACATAGCGCAGCGCACACAACAAAAGTAGGCGGACAGGGGGCGTAACACGTGGAATAGGGAACAACGCGTGAAAATGTGGGCGTCACGGATGAAGTACAGGAGGCAAATGCGCGGAACGCCCACACACGCGTCTACAACACGTATTCATGGAATTGAACGGGGCTAATGCGTGTGCCAAAAAAGACACGCTAATCCGGAAACACATACGCCAGCAGGAAGCAGGCGTACGTGGACCCACGCAGCATAAAAATGCGCGCAAACAACAAACAAGCCCAGACGCCAGGATGAATATACCGTTCCTAGCAGCAGTGGTCGTGAGATACCGCAGGAGAAGGAGGAGGATAGTCAGGCCCAGAATTTTTACACCCAGATCCAGCCTTTTTGGGATGCCTGATGACCAGGTGTATGGGAGGTACAGGTTTCCACCTCACATAATACTCGACCTGGTAAGTGAGTGGGAGGATGACCTCACATCACCCACCCTGTGCTCCCAAGCACTCAGCCCTCTGGAGAAGGTCCTCAATGCACTGCACTTTTTGGCCACTGGATCATTTCAGCGGACAAGTGCTATAGTGAGGGGGGGTGTCACAGGCCACGCAGTCACGCTGCCTACACCAGGTGTTGGGCATCATGACTGCACGCCCATCAGTCCGCAGGCACATATACCTGCTCAGAACACCCGAGGAAAGGCAGGCTGCCGTACAGGATTTCTATGGGGTGGCACAATTCCCCAAAGTGCTAGGCGCCATTGATTGCACCCATGTGGCTTTGCATCCCCCCAGGGCATCTGAGCACATCTATAGAAACCGCAAGCACTGGCATTCCATCAACGTGCAGGTAGTATGCCAAGGGAATCATCACCTTAGTATATGCCAACTATCCAGGGTCCACCCACAACAGTTTCATTTACAGAATGTCAACCCTAAACCGGGACCTAGAAGCTGGGCGGCATGGCGATACATGGCTGCTTGGTGAGTTGAGTATAAATGCCACTGCACATGCATGCATGTCAGATACTGAGTAATGTCACAACCCCACTAATGATACCCATCACCAACTCCCCAGGGGACAGTGCCTACCCTCTGAGCACCCACATGATGACGCCAATTCGGAACCCCACCACGCCACCCGAGGTAAGATACAACACAGCCCATATTGTAACCTGGGGCATAGTGGAGCACACATTCGGAGTGCTCAAGTCACGCTTTCGCTCCCTTGACCGCTCTGGTGGGCAGCTGTTATATGCTCCCCCAGTAGTGTGCAGGATCATAGTGGCAGCATGTGTCCTGCACAACGTTGCAACACGCCGGGGCCTGCCGATGGACATGGTGGTGCCCCCACATCCCCAACCACATGCACACCTGCTGCGTATGGGAGGGGAAAGGGCACCTGGTGAGGCAGCCCGTACGCAGCTACTTCACCTAAAATCACACCCCTGTGGAGTGCACACAGCCCTGGCACATACCAGCTGACAATCAATGATGATGACATAAGGGACACTCAACTGTCACAACCATACCATCCTGAGATTGATCACCTGGAAGTGTTACATTGTGTGCATCCCTACCTACCCAAACACCACCAATGCTGTGTCATTGTAACAAGCAAGATGGACAATTCCACCTTGGGGGAACTCAGGACAACGAAGGCCACGTGGTGGGTGAATGGTGGGGACCGGAGACGGGATATCCTGGAGGAAAGCAAAATGAGAATACTGGTGTGAAACTACACGGACGACATGCCAGCATCGGAATGCCTCTCTGCAGGTTAACAGAGACGCCAGCGCCCGACTCCGGCGTTAATCAGGAAGTGTTGGAGATCTCCGGCGGCCTTCCGCGAGTCGGAACGCTGTGTGTCTGCGGATTAGCAGACCCGCGGACATTCGACTCGGGCGGCGGTCGCGAAAGAAACACCAAGTCGGAACGTCGCCGGCTTGCAGATTAGCAAGACCGCGGACGTTTGACTCAAGCAGCAGCAGTCAAGGGGCTGCGAACAGGGAGAGGAGGGGCTATCCCGGCCAGGGAGAACCGCGGGAGCTCCGCGGTATTGAGTGCCACGGAGCCGCGGATTATTTAAACGAGGATCCTGACAATCTAGCAAACACGAGGCTACAAGAGACACACACAAAACCCTCCAGGGAAATATTATTAAACACTTACCTAGTCAAAGGAGATTGGGACCGGGAGCGGCTGGAGGTTGAGGATGGTGATGCTGTGCAATGCATCCAGGGAAAAAGGGGTGGGGCTTGGGAAGGCTTATTTAGACTAAAAAAAGAAGTGAACACTGATTGGCCTGTTGAGTTTTACCTATTTAAAGACGGCAGTGGAAAGCTAGAGGGTGCTCATTCTTGGCTTTGTTGCAGGTCGAACCAGTCAGGACACCAGGAAGCACTGAAGGCTGGTGGGCGTATGAGGACTAGGAGGAGAAGCCTGGCCAGAAGTCCTTACCCACTCCCTGCAAGGAAATTGGAAAAAATCCAGACTCAGCACAGAGAAAGAGATTGTTGAACAATTCTGAACAAAAGCTTATTTTCTTTTCATCCATTTTTTGTAAGTCTGAATAAAGACCCATTTTATTTTCTTCAACATCGGCTGGCAGTCTCATTGTCACAAAGCTTGGTGGCAGCGGTGGGATCCTGAAACACGGAATGGAGACTATCATCAAAGTCTTAGCCGATGGACAACAACAGCTCCAGCAACTGGTGCAGGTACAGGGGCACCAAGCCCAGGCAGATCGCCAAGCCCTACAGCAAGCCCTACAGTTGCAAGCAGCCACACAGGATGCCCTGAAGAAAGTAACAGAAGCTGTGGTGGCCCACAGAGGAGCAACGGCAGCACCTTCCAACGTCCTACAAAAATTCCAGGCCGGGGAGGATCCAGGCTATTTTTTTACTAACTTTGAAAGAGTGGCTAGAAACTCCCAGTGGCTGGTGGAGAAATGGGGCCATTACATAGCTCCTTTACTTACAGGCACAATGCAAGGGGCATACCAGGCATCCAACCCCAATGGAGACACAAGTTACGCAGAAATAAAAAGGACCATCCTAGAAAGGATGGGAGTGGATGAGGAAGCCTATCGACAGAAGCTTCGGGAAACCAAACTCTGCAATGGGGAAAACCCATGACAATTATATTATAGGATACAGGATCTAACCGAAAAATGGATAAAACCAGCCAGTTGCACCATACCCGAGATCATGGACAAAGTAAAGCTAGAGCAATTTGTGGATGCTCTTCCCAGCAATATGCAACGATGGGTCAGACAACATCATCGACCTACTCTCACTGAAGCAATAGACATTGCCACAGCGTTCCAAAAAGCTGGTGGAGCCAGGATGGGCCCCTTGGAGAGCAGAACCAAAGTATTGCTTCCTAGAACTACGAATATGGGGATTCAAAGCCCACCAAAGCAGAACCCAAAGTTACAACATGGCCCACCACAAGCAGACAACCCCGGTGTTATGATTGTGGGGAATGGGGCCACATAGCCCGGTTTTGTCCAAGGAAGAACAAACCAGAACCCATGGAGATTGGTTGTATTCAGAACCGGGAATTTAGAAGAAGAAGAGAGCCTTACACAGTGGAAGTTCGAGTGGACGGTGTACCCCGACAAGGTCTGGTTGACAGTGGAGGCGAGCAAACCGCCATCAGACCAGAAGTAAGTGCACTGGGAAAAGTGAGGGAGCAAGAAATTTCAGTAAAATGTGTGCATGGGGACATAAGATCATACCCTTCCAAAGAAGTAAACATAGAGGTTAACGGGGTCAGCACACCAATGGAGGTAGCCATCATGCCTCATATACCTGCTCTTGTGTTAATTGGGACTGACCTGCCAAACTTTGATGACTGTGTCAGAGAGAATGAATGGTTAAGAAGGGCCCCCTTTTCAAAAACAGATATTGAAGAGAATAGTGGGAGAATACCAAGAAAAACTAGAAGGGAGGTGAGGGAAGAAAAACGGAGGTGGGTGGAAAGCTTCAATGCACTCATAGACTGGATACCTGATGATAAAAGAGTCTCATTTAGAAGTGAAACACTAACTGACCCAACATTAAGGTATGTCCTCGAACAAGCCATGAGGGTCCCCAATGATACAACCAGTTATCCAAGGTTTAAATTACAGCGAGGACTTCTTTATCGTGTTACAAAAACTCCGGGTGAAAAGGAGGTGGAACAACTTCTAGTACCTCTAAGTTTCAGAAAACCCATATTGGGACTAGCTCATGATGACCAAACAGGAGGACATATGGCCAGGGAGAAAACCCTAGTTAAAATTTTGAAGCGATTTTACTGGCCTGGGCTTTACAGGGAAGTGGCAAAGTACTGTGATGAATGTCCAACATGTCAAAAATCAAACCCAATTAAACCGAGACGAGCTCCATTAATACCCATGCCATTGATTAAAGAACCGTTTTTTAGGATTGGTATCTATATAGTAGGCCCACTGGAACCCAGTAGCCCCTGTTACCAATATCTGTTGGTAGTGGTAGACTACACTACCAGATATCCCGAAGCCTTTCCTATGAGAGGAACAAGTACCATACAAGTATGCAACCAATTGATTCCATTTTTTGCCAGGGTAGGAATACCCTCAGAAATAGTAACAGATCAAGGTCGGAATTTTGTATCAGGAGTAATGAGAAGGGTATGTCAACAACTACAGATAAAACAAATCCACACGTCTATATACCATCCCCAAACTGATGGTTTGGTAGAGCGCTATAACAAGACAATTAAGCTAATGCTCAAGAAGGTAACAGCACCTACCGGAAAGAACTGGGACAGAGCAGTACCCTGGGTTCTAATGGTATTAAGGAATACCCCTCAGTCTTCAACAGGGTTCTCACCATTTGAATTGTTGTTTGGACACCAACCAAAAACAATCCTGGACATCGCAAAAGAAGAATGGGAAGAACAAGAAGATCCTGCCACCCTAACCGACTATGTGATTGAACTCCAGGATAATCTAAGCAAGATGAGGGAAATGGCACAAACAAACCTAGGTAGATCCCAGTCAACACAGGAAAAATACTACAATCAGAAAACCAGAGCAAGACAGTTTAAGGTAGGGGACCAGGTACTAGTGTTACTGCCCACTAGCCAGAACAAAATGTTGGCCCAATGGAGGAGGCCATATAAAATAAAAGCAGTATTGGGACCAGTGAATTACTTGGTGGATCAACCCGATCGAAAGGAAAAGACACAAAATTATCACGTGAACTTATTGAAGGAATGGAAAACCAATGACAAAGCAGGACAGGCAGCCACAAGCATAACCCAAGAATCTGCGTTCAGTTCTGTGAAGTGGGGAAAACAGCTCAACCCAGAAGAAAAAAGAGAAATGAAGGAATACCTTGAACCTGTACATAATGTGTTTTCCTTCTACCCTGGAAGAACACACTTGGCAGAACACAAAATAGAAACAGAAACAGGAAAAACCATAAGGGTCCATCCCTATCATTTGCCAGAATCAAAAAGAAAAGCAGTTCAAGCGGAAGTGGAGGAAATGCTATGCCTGGGAGTAATTGAACCATCATGTAGCCACTGGTCGTTCCCTATTGTTCTAGTCCAGAGGTCTTCAAACTGTGGGGCGCGCCCCCGGCCGCATCCCAGGGGGGGCGCCAGAGCCCAGCATGAAAAATATGTTTTTTTTTTTTTAGATTGGAGGAAATAGGAAGGGGCAGCTCACATGGTCAGACTGGACCATAAAACGGTCTTAGGCACCAATAAAAAAAATGGCCAGCAGTTGCAAATGGATATTCAGTCCTTTAGTCACAGACTGTTTGAATAGTACCCAAGGGGTTGTTTTTTGTTCAAACATAAACAAATTGTGATCTTTAAAGAATATTTATTCAGCAACAATGGTCAAAACTACTAGCTGCATAGTGAAGCAACTCCTCAAACTGGCCCACATTGGCCAAAAAAGTGGCCCATTTTGACTGGCCTACACTAGCATTTTGCATTTTTGGTACGGTCATCGCCCTATTGCCCTATAGGCCAGTCCAAGCCTGCCGGCTCATCCATAATGGGTGAGGGGGCCTCCACCCACTGGCCACCTCACCCATTATGGAGGAGCTGAGGAGCAAGCCCAGTGAAACACTGAGCACTCCCTCAGCTGCTTTTTCTAGCCGAGGGAGTGTTCCTGGGCTGGCTGAACTGTCAAAGGGAAACACTGTTTGACTTTGACAGTTCATTTCCCCAGCCGCACATGATCACTGAGCCATGCAACGCTGGGGGTGTTTTGCTTCGCCAGCCTTGCATAGCTCATTGGAAATGCTGGCTGGGGCACTGCATGTATGTATGTATTTATGTATGTAAGTGCGAGGGGGTTCTCCTGCGCCTCCTCGCACATACAGGCAGAGCAACCTGGAGCGGGGCATTTTAGCAACCATGCGCAGGCCCCTTCAGAAGGTACGTTTATGGCGATTTATTTTTTATTTAATTGTGTATGGATGTGTATATGCTTGTGTTATGGGATCGTGGTGGGAGCAGGATGGGCGGCAGCACTGGGATAGTGGTGGGAGTAGGGTGGGGAGAGCCCAGGGTCTGTACTGGGAGTAGGGTGCGGTGACGGCACGCAAAAGTTCATAGCGATTTCTACATACTGCCCATCTGGCACTTTTGGGGCCCCAGCCTGCCCAAACATTGCTCAGGGGGTGCTCAGGCCAAAAAAGTTTGAAGACCACTGTTCTAGTCCCAAAACCCGATGGAAGTATACGATTTTGTATGGACTACAGGCAGTTGAATAACATCTCTACATATCAAGCCTACCCCATGCCCCGAAGTGATGAACTTATCGAACAATTAGGCACTGCTAAATACATTAGTACCATTGATCTGACGAAGGGGTATTGGCAGATTCCATTAAGAAAAGAGAATAAAATCAAAACTGCTTTTTCTTCCCCTTCAGGACTATACCAGTTCACTGTTCAACCATTTGGCTTGCATGGAGCCCCAGCAACTTTTCAATCATTGATGAATCGGGTTTTCGCTCCTCATCACGGCTACAGTGCAGCATATCTGGATGACATAATCGTGTACAGTAAAACCTGGAAGGATCATCTAAGTCACCTCTCAGCAGTTATAAAATCCCTACAATCTGCAGGACTTAACATAAACCCAAAGAAAACCATACTGGCAGCCAATCAAACCCGATACCTGGGATATCTCGTCGGGGACGGGGTTATACGACCCCAGTTGGACAAAATCGAAGCCATAGGGAAACTACCTATGCCCAGTAATAAGAAGCAAGTCAGGGCATTTTTAGGATTCATTGGATATTACAGGCGTTTCATACCTTTGTTTTCCTCCATTGGAAGCCCGTTGACGGAAGCTCTCAAGTCCTCATACAAGGGTGACCTGCTAAAAGATGAAGAAGCGTGTAAGGCCTTTAATGGACTAAAACAAATAATCTCAACACAACCTGTTATACGGTGTCCCAATTTCCAAGAAAACTTTTTTGTGCAAACAGACGCATCCGGAACAGGGATGGGGGCTGTGCTATCCCAAGGTACTGAAACTGATCTTCCGCCAGTAGCCTTTATAATTCATAAACTCTTGCCTCATGAGGTAGGATATTCAACCATTGAAAAGGAGTGCCTCGCTATAAAATGGGCGATTGAAACACTCAAGTATTACCTCGCTGGAAGAAAGTTTATAGTGTTTACGGATCATGCCCTGATCCAATGGTTGGCCACACATAAGGACTCAAATCAACGAGTATTGAGATGGTTCCTGACCCTGCAGGAATTCAGTTTTGAAACGATTCACCGACCAGCGGGTTTCCAGTTGGTTCCAGGTTACCTGTCCAGAAATCCGGACCAGCCCGACCGGCTGGAGTCTTCAGGGGGTGTATGTAACAAGCAAGATGGACAATTCCACCTTGGGGGAACTCAGGACACCGAAGGCCACGTGGTGGGTGAATGGTCGGGACCGGAGACGGGATATCATGGAGGAAAGCAAAATGAGAATACTGGTGTGAAACTACACGGACGAAATGCCAGCATCGGAACGCCTCTATGCAGGTTAACAGAGACGCCAGCACCCGACTCCGGCGTTAATCAGGAAGTGTTGGAGATCTCCGGTGGCCTTCCACGAGTCAGAACGCTGCGTGTCTGCGGATTAGCAGACCCGCGGACATTCGACTCGGGCGGCGGTCGCAAAAGAAAAGAAACGCCAAGTGGACCCACGCAAGTCGGAACGTCGCCGGCTTGCAGATTAGCAAGACCACGGACGTTTGACTCAAGCAGCAGCAGTCAAGGGGCTGCGAACAGGGAGAGGAGGGGCTATCCCGGCCAGGGAGAACCGCGGGAGCTCCGCGGCATTGAGTGCCACGGAGCCGCGGATTATGTAAACAAGGATCCTGACAATCTAGCAAACACGAGGCTACAAGAGACACACACAAAACCCTCCAGGGAAATATTATTAAACACTTACCTAGTCAAAGGAGAATGGGACCGGGAGCGGCTGGAGGTTGAGGATGGTGATACTGTGCAATGCATCCAGGGAAAAAGGGGCGGGGCTTGGGAAGGTTTATATAGACTAAAAAAAGAAGTGAACACTGATTGGCCTGTTGAGTTTTACCTATTTAAAGACGGCAGTGGAAAGCTAGAAAGTGCTCATTCTTGGCTTTGTTGCAGGTCGAACCAGACAGGACACCAGGAAGCACTGAAGGCTGGTGGGCGTATGAGGACTAGGAGGAGAAGCCTGGCCAGAAGTCCTTACCCACTCCCTGCAAGGAAATTGGAAAAAATCCAGACTCAGCACATAGATAGAGATTGTTGAACAATTCTGAACAAAAGCTTATTTTCTTTTCATCCAATTTTTGTAAGTCTGAATAAAGACCCATTTTATTTTCCTCAACATCGGCTGCAAAAGACATACATCTATGCTGAAAAATGTATTACCCCCTTGCTAAATACAACATGAGAACAGGGCCATGTCACCCAACCCCTCCCCAGCTCCACCACCAAACACACCATGGCATGTCATGCAATGTGAAAGCAAACAAAGCAATGCACAAGACCTGACACAAGTGTCACAAAGTACACTGTCCCTAATGGAAACTGCCCACACACAATATGCTCCCAGTAATGTATAACTAACAGCACACATTACCAAATACTTACCACCAACACAATGCTGCAACACACCATGGAAAAAATGCAAAAACATGACAGTACTAAGTTCAAGTAGTGGTAGACTTACAACCTGAATACGCCAGCACATCGACCCAGTACAACTGTAGAGTGTTGCTGCCACCCAAATGTCTCAGTGTACTGCATAAAACATGAACTGCATCTGCAAAGTAGACGGCCTTGTGAAGACATGAGGAAGGAACCTGCAGATTAGGAGGAAGACATGGATGCACAAGAGCATATCAATACACCATGCAGTGTACAATACAACAACAATATCCACTAGGGATGTCTACAAAGTATTGACTACAGACTGCCCACACAGCTCATGGGAGTCCAACCTCACTGTGTAATTCACTGTCACTTGGTCACACCCTTTGCAAGCCCATGGAAACGGGAAGCAGGAGGGGTGTGTGTCTCACAAACCCAAGCATCTAACCCAAACTCAGGACAAGCCTGCATGTACCCAGCCGGAATACAGTGGATGCCCACGGGAGCCACACAAGGCAACACACTGTGTAAAAAAAAATCAAAAATCAAAAATGGCCATGTGGGGAACAGGGGGGTGGGTGAGACCACCCAGGAGGTTCGAGGACAGGGTGCACACCAACACCCACCTGCGTGGATGTTGCGGAAAAAAAATACCTCCTTGGGCTCATGGCCTGCACGGCTATGCCACTGTGGGTGAATTGCTGTCACTCTGCTCATCCTCTGCTGCTGCATCAGGAGGCGGTGGCACTATGGGAGGCAGCCCACGCAAAGCCCTGGTATGGTCCTCCATGGCAGCAAGCATGTGGGTCTGGAAGGTTTGATTCTGGAGGATTAAAGTGCAGAGATCCCCATGCAGCACATCACGGGTTGCCTGCATTTCTGCACACATGGCCTCGCGTGATGCCCGGATCTCCTCATGTGTTCTATGCAGCTCAGCTGAGAGCGAACGTGTGAGCTGCTCCAGCTGCTGTTCTGCCCTAACATTTCAGGAAGCCTCAAGTTCAAGCAGACTCTGCCTGAGGTTATGGAGTTCTACCCTCAGGGCTACCCTGTGGCCCTGGGACTCTATTGATATGGATTTGTGCAGAGTCTCCAGTGCCGCCCGTCGGTCCCTGTTGGACGCCAACATGTCTTCCCTGTGTGATTGGCAAATGGAGTCTGTTGCCTGCTGTTGTTGCTCCATCTGCCTTTCAGAGGGGATAATGGAAGTGGCCACCCTCTCCATTGCTTGAGCCATCATTTCTACTGATTCTGCCTGTTGGGTTGCCATACCGTACATGGAGTTTTCCCATACATTATTGCCTGGTGGCGCACGGCCACCGTGTCTACGGGCACCACACCTGTTTGGGGCAAAGCGATTTGCACCTTGCTGTGCTGGCACTGCCTGAGGCTTCAGGACTGCATCCCCCCTCTGATCTGCTGGCCCAGGAACAGGATCAGATGCTGTGGAGTATGACCCTGCATCCTTAACTGCCAAAGGCGGACCTACCAACACTGACATCCCCATAGAGGGTTCTACCCCTGGTCCAGGTGGGTTGGACAGAACAGAATCCCTGCCAGAAAAACTTACCTGCGACTGCACATAAGTCTCATCATCCGTCTCAGCACCTGAATAGAGGTCTGGGGAGGTGCACCCAGAGGCACCCCTGGACTGTATGGTCTGCAGTAACATTGGGTTTTCACCCACCACCACACCACGTCCCCCACTGGTGCACGGTCGTGCCTGAGATTCCTCCTGGGTCTGCACCATCTCCTCAACCTCAACAGCACCAAGTGCGTCATCACCTGCAAAAAACATGAAAGACAACAAATGGAAACAGGCATGAGCACCATAGCACACACATAGGCTGTGACAAGCCAGAGATCCAGTAAATGAATTACACATGTCCCACATGACTATAACCCTGCCATGCATGCACTGTCAAAGAGTTGGAAGTGGAGTCAAAAAGGCAGACACCGGGGAGAGCAAGATGGATATGCAACACATTTGCAGCATTTAGGGTAGCACTGGCATCACACATCAGGCTGTGAGTGGCATGTCCAATACACATACATGACACATGCCACCACACAGATGTCATGTAGCATAGCCACGGTAAATTACAAAACTACAGCAATATGTCAGTGAATGAGTACTGTCACACATCCATGTCACATCAACATGATGCGAAGATTGATGCTGAATAGTGTTGCAAAATATGCATGTGCCACACACTGAAACACATCCAGTGTCCAATAACACAGTCATTGTGGGCTGATCAATGGTTGGTCACTTTAACATTACAGGAAAACCTGTCATCTTCCACATGCAAACAGCCCGTAATAAAACATTTCTGCAGCCCAATACTCCATCGGCCTGAATGGTGTAATCATTAACATAACCAGGTAAAAGTAGTGGCCCAGTGTGGGCTGTAAACAATGACCGAAGCATATCACATATGTTGCAATATGGCAGAATAATGTGTACTAAAAATGGGAGAGTGGAAACAATCAGCCTGAATGAACACTTACAAAATCTGACCAATGTAGTTGCAAGATGACAGTTCAAGGTAAAGTGCACTAATCGGGACGTTATTGGCAACTGTGGGCAGAATGGATACAGTCATACCCAAATCCAAGGCACATGAATGTATGGGAGAAGCAAATGGGTGACCCATAACACTCAGGAGTGGACACCCTCACCTGGCACTCAATCAGAACCTGTCACCAAAACAACATACACATGGATTACACACACGCATGGGCACTCACCGGACAATGCCTCATAATCAGGTAGTTCTCCCATACCTTGGATCTGTTCCTCTGTGACGAAGGTCCCAGCAACAGACTCATGTTCAGTGAGTTTGTTGTCCTCTTGTGGAGACCCACCGCCAGTCACCAGAGTAGCGGCATGACTTGAGGCCAGCTTGTTCTTTGCTCTGCGTTTCAGGTAATTCCACCGCTTGTAGCAATCATCAGCTGTGCGCCTCACAAATCCAAGGACACTTATGCGGTCTGCGATGGTCTGCTAGTGTGCCCTACGTTGACCAGGTGTGGTCTTGCACCCTGCAGTCACCACCATTTCGTGGCTATGTGCCGACACATAGGTCACAAGTGAATCAAGTTCCGTGTCTGGGGTGTCAGCCTGTTGTGCCAGAGCACCCTTCTTCCTCTTTTTCAAAGGTGGAGCGGAGCCTGAGTGGCTTACGCTGCTCTGGTCAGTAGGGGCAGAAGCACCGGTGGACTGGGTAGTAGGAGTGTGCGAATGCACAATGACCATAGGCCTTGCTAAAGGCATTGGCAGAAGTGTGATGTTGGCAGGGGGAATGTCAGTTTGATGGACCTGGACCGACACTGTCCTGGCTGGGAGACTCAGAGCTGTGGTGGATGGAGCTGCAGCTGCCCCTGCAGCCTCCCAACCCTGCCTACATGGGTCAGCAGATGACATAGCTGCCCCAGATCCACGTGGCTTGGTGACCCCAACTTGCACTGCCACACGTGGCCAAGACTTGCTGAACTGGAAGTCAGCATGGGAGTCATCCTGTGCCAGGTCAGGTGCCACAATGGGCTGGTCCAACAAGGGCTGAGCTGGGATGGTGTCAGCCACGTTTCCCTCAACCATGGGGGGGGTGGGGCATGGGTGTCCCTGATTGGTCCTCCACACATGGGGGTCTAGGGGCACTCTGCAAATCCCGGCCACATCCCCTATCACGCCCACCATGCCCACTTTTTGAAGGTCGGCCACCTTTGCCTCCCTTACTGCTTGATCACCTCCCAACCATGGCACTGATGTTGTTGTGTGTATGGGAGTAGCAGTAAACTATTGTCCTGGGCAATTGGGGGTGAAAGGGGTAGGGTACTAGATGGAATTCGTACCCTAGTGCTCTAACAAGGCTGTCTGTGACCCCTGGGGGAAGATGACGGTCACGCAACGCACAGGCAGCCCAAAATCCTAAAATAACGTGCATGCAACCCCTCATAGACCACATGCGTGAAAAAATGAACCCGCACTACGCTGTGGCACCCAGAAACACAAAAATAAGCGTACGCGTAATACACGCAGCCTACAATGACCTATGAAGGGGTACGCAACACACGGGGCAAGCACAGTTGGTAAATATGTGCGCGACTCACCGTCTGCCTGGAAAAAGAACATGAAAAATACGCGCGTGTGTGCGTTGGCAACACCCCCACCAAAAGAAGAATTGTACACTGTCTGAGGAGACAGGACAAAAGAAGAAGTGAACGCTGTTTGAGGAAATAGGCCCAAAACGAATAAAGAACGCTGTCAGAGGTAACAGGGAGTACGAACTTGAAATGCTGTGAAGTAATCTCGGTGAACCGACAAGAAGTACAGAATTCACCTACTCGCTCTCCACGAAAAGCACATACAAGGGAATGGGGTCCTACACGTACCTTTTAAAGTGGCCCACATATACAGCGTCAGTTACGCGTGTACCCGCTAAGGTCCTTTCCTCCAATTACACGAGCTGACACTCGGACAAGCAGTTTTTGGATGTGTACAATGAACATGCACCCGTGTTGATGGAAATGCGTCACGTCACTTATGCGCGTAGGCCCTTTCCTCGGATTACACGCATCCACACGCAGACGTGCAGTTTTTCCACATGCGCTGCCACGTCACGACGGAAATGCCCGTGCAAGTCACGTCACAGAAGCGCTTACGCGCCAAGGGCCTTTGGTCCAATGAAACCGCGTACGTGTGCTGACGCGCTTATGCGCAAAGGGCCTTTCCTCGAATTACACGCTGACATGCAAGATTTTCACGTGCCAAATCACTCCGTATCAAGCTGGCCACGCAACAACACACGGAAGACAACGCTCCTGCCCAGAAGGCCGAATTATTACCCCCCAGAGCCCCAAGCACTCTCCCACCTGCCATCTGCTGCTGCCTGACTGACTGCTGCCCACGTGCCCTGCTATTTGCTGCCTGCACATCAGCCAGGGGTGCAGTTGCTGTGACCACCCCTGCTGGAACCGAAGACTCCCGACTGGGATACCATCGCTCCACAGCCCAGCCCCAGGACCCAGTTGCCCACCCACTCCTGCCTCTGGGGTTGCCATGTCGGGCACAACACCATCTGGCACCACTGGCAACCCCCAGCCAGAGAGGCAGAGGGCCATCAGCTTTAGTGCCAGGGAAGTTGGTGTCCTGGTGGAGCAAGTCCTGGGGCAGTATGATGCCCTCTTTGGAAGTTCGCGTGCCGACAATGAAGGACGGACCAGGATCTGGATGGACATCGTGACTGCCATCAACGCGGAGGGGGTGGCAGTCCGCGACTTACACCATGTCAAGAAGCACTGGGAGGACTTCAGGTCCAGGACCCTCAACAAGGCCTGGTGCCTCTTGAAGGCAGCGGATGCCAAGGGGCGCCGGGGCCACCTGTCTGACCACCAGATGAGGGTCCTGGAACACATATGCCCAGGGCTCCACATCCAGGTCCTTGAGAGGCAGACCCGTCTGGAGTTGAGCGGTAAGTCTACATGCATACTGATTGGACGCTGTGCGTGTGGTGGTGTGCCAGTAGTGTGCAGGTTGCACATGTGTTTTCATAGGGCCATGTAGGGATGTGTATGAACAGGGGCGTGAGGCTGCCACATGTGAGTCCTCTTAGGTGTGAGACACATCAATGGTGTATGTGTTGGTAAGCATGCTGTGCAAATGCAGGTGTGGTAGCACACATGTTTGAATTTCTGTGCATGTATGTTGGCATGGTTGTGCGGTCACAGATGGTGGTTCCTGCTGCATGTATCGGCACTGTGTACATGTGCATGTGTGTGTATTTGACAAGTGTGCAACTGTGATGCAACATGAATGCACGTGACACTGATATGTAGAAGGCTGAATGCCAGATGTGACATGTATGGCGATCGCATGACTGCGACAGTTGGAGGAGATGTAGACATGCATGTTAGTGTGGTGACGTGTGTGCGTGTCTAGTGCACTGTGTTTCATGTGATGTCAGGCTAACCTTCGGCTGTTCATGCTGTTGTATGTGAATGGATGTTGCTGCCTGTTGCAATATTGCTGTGGAAATGCTCATGTGTGTGAGTTGAAATGACATGTGTGCCGTGGAGTGTGATGCCATGTCTGAAGTTTGACACTGCCACTCATGTGCAGCTTTCATGTGTGTATCAGTCCATTGTACAGTGCCCTACTGTCTGTGTTTTATCTCTCCCTGTCTGCAGCGTCAACTGATGAAGAGGGCGGAGAGGTTGCTGTGGAGCACAGCGGCAGTGATCGCACCACCAGCCGGAGACACAAGGCCCGGCTCCCCTCCCAGATTGTCATCTCGTCGGGGAGTGAGGAGTCGGGTGCCGCGTCCCAGGCCGCAGCTGCCGAGGGTAGGTCTAAGAGGCAGAGGGCGGAGGTGGACTCCTCGGCAGCTGAAGGGGCAGCTGTGACCCCACAGGGTCCAACTTAGGAAGCTGGCACAGAGCCATCCAGGTTTGGTGGAGGAGGAGGCCGTGGAAGGGACACACACGGGGTCTGCAGGTGGGGATTCCACTGGTGCTAGTGGTTCAGTGCAGGGGCAGGGACAGGAGGCAGCACAGGCCGCCGCGGAGGTGCCTGTGTGTAATCCTGTCCCTGATCCTGTCACTGCATCATCTGGCACCAGCAGGGATGCCTACGTCCAGACCCGTTTTCAGGGAGGGGATGAGCGCACAACAACTGGCCTTCCTCTCCCTGCAGACGTGGCTATCCGGGACCGTGTTGAGCCTATCCTGATTGGGATAGCGTTGCGTCAACAGGGCATGCGAGGTGACCTTCAGTCTTTTCGTGGAGAGACTGCACGTCGTCTCACATGCCTTTTTGCCCACGTTGACCTACTGGGATGGGTCACCAGTGCTGGACTCCTCCGTGTGCTGGACCTTCTTGCGACCCCCTCCTCACCTGAACCCCCTACGCGCCAGTCGTCCTCCATGCCATCTTCCCACCCATGTGTCACCTGGGTACCCTGTGGAGCTGCCCGTGACCCAGTGGCCAGGCTGGTGGAGGACACATCCCTGCCACAGTCAGGAGTCGGACGTCCAGCAGGGGTGGCCACGACGACAACTGCACCCCAGCCGGAGGAGGACGTGCAGGCAGCAAGAGCCAGGGCGCAGGCACAGGCATAGCAGCAGCAACATGGTGGGAGCAATGATGGCTAGGGGCCTTCAGCATTGGAGGGGCAGGCATCGGCCATAGGGTAGGAGGACCCCGGATTTCAAGTGTCTTCTGTGTCGCAGTGGTTGGGCCACGCCATGGATGCGGAGCGGCAGCGGGCGAAAGAGGCACGGCTCACAATGGTCAGGGCGGAGAACTCCATGCGGAGGGCCCTGAGGTGGGCTGAGTGCCTCGAGGCAATTCGCAGGGAGTTGGAGGTGAACATGTCATATCCGTGCGAACCCTCGGGCCATGGAAGAGGACTGCCTCCAGGACATTGAGCGGGAGTTCGATGATGCCCTGGCCCGGGACATCAATAAGTGAGCCGTCGACTGGCCTGCTGCCATTGTAAATGGTTAGATAGTGTTAGGTTTTCTTTCTATTTTTGTTTATTTTGGGGCGATTGGACAATGCACCACGTTTTTGTATACAGTCCTTTATTAGGTAGACTTTTTTGTAGGTTTCATTTCATTTGTTGGGCTCATGGACCCTGGATTGGTGATTTGTATATAGTTGAACAGTGGATTTTCTTTTTTTTCTTTTCATTTCACCATGGAGCAATGGATTTCACTTATTTTTTTCTGTTGGATTTGCTTTGTTGGACTGAGACTTTGGACATATTTTCATTTGGATTTCTTTGGATTCTGATTTCATATTTTTCATTATTTTCTGGACATGCTGCGTTTTATTTCTTCTTCACATTATTGTGTGTTTTCTTTTCATTACATTCATTTTGGATTCAATACATTTTTGTTTCATACTTCGGTGTGTGGTATTCTCTCATTGATTTCATGCATGTTATGATGTGGGTTTTCACATTCACTTGCACCCATTGTGTGTCTGTGACGGACATGTGTTCTTTTACATACTTGCCATTCGGGTTGTATCATGTAATGGGCATTTCTATGTGGGTGGATGCAATACTTGGTTGGGTCTTTGGGCTGGGGTGGCATGGGGTGTGATGTGGCTGGCCATTAGGCCCATGCTTGAGGATCGTCATGACGTGGGGGCAGGGGGACATGAGTGGGGGCCTGCTGGCAGGTGCCCCTGACCGCTGGGGAGTGGGGGTGCTGGGGGACATGAGTGGGGACCTGCTGGCAGGTGCCCCTGACTGCTGGGGAGTGGGGGTGCTGGTGGACATGAGTGGTGGCCTGCTGGCAGTTGCCCCTGACTGCTGGAGGGTGGGGGTGCTGGTGGACATGAGTGGGACATGAGTGGGGGCCTGCTGGCAGGTGCCCCTGACTGCTGGGGGGTGGGGGTGCTAGGGGACATGAGTGGGGGCCTGCTGGCAGGTGCCCCTGACTGCTGGGGGTGGGGGTGCTGGGGGACATGAGTGGGGGCCTGCTGGCAGGTGCCCCTGACTGCTGGGGGGTGGGGGTGCTGGGGGACATGAGTGGGGGCCTGCTGGCAGGTGCCCCTGACTGCTGGGGGGTTGGGGGGCTGGGGGACATGAGTGGGGGCCTGCTGGCAGGTGCCCCTGACTGCTGGGGGGTGGGGGTGCAGGGGGACATGAGTGGGACATGAGTGGGGGCCTGCTGGCAGGTGGCCCTGACTGCTGAGGGTGGGGGTGCTGGGGGACATTAGTTGGTGATCAGTATTGCAAGGTGACATGTGGCTTGGCTGGGGGGCATGCCCATGGTGGATGGGCTGCCTGCAGGACATGACCAGGGGTGCAGGGTAGTCCCCTGTGGTGTGGGCTGCCTGCAGGGGCCGTGGAGGGTGTAGAGGGAACACCTGGGATGACCCACACTGCCAATTCACGGGTAGGACTCCCCGCACACCCCCGAAATTCACATACCCCGCTCTGACAGAAAAATCGCGTGTGAAACTTACCGCGCACCCCCGAATTACACGTACCCCGCTCCGATCGCGTGTGAAACTTCCTGCACACCCCAGGAATACACGTACCCCACTCGCACAGGGCCAATCGCGTGTGGAACTTCCCGCACACCCCGATTTACACGTACCCCGCTCCGATCGCGTGTGAAACTTCCCGCACACCCTAGGAATACACGTACCCCATTCGCACAGGGCCAATCGCGTATGGAACTTCCCGCGCACCCCCGATTTACACGTACCCCGTTCCGATCGCGTGTGAAACTTCCCGCGCACCCCAGGAATACACGTACCCCACTCGCACAGGGCCTATCGCGTGTGGAACTTCCTGCGCACCCCTGATTTACACGTACCCCGCTCCGATCGAGTGTGAAACCTCCCGGGCACCCCGGGAATACACATACCCCACTCGCACAGGGCCTATCGCGTGTGAAACTTCCCGCGCACCCCAGGAATACACGTACCTAACTCGCACAGGGCCAATCGCATGTGAAACTTCCCGCGAACCCCAGGAATACACGTACTCCACTTGCACAGGGCCAATCACGTGTGAAACTTTGCACGCACCCCAGGAATACAGGTACCCCACTCGCACAGGGCCAATCGCGTGTGTAACTTCCCACGCACCCCAGTTATATACGTACCCCACTCACACAGGGCCAATCGCGTGTGTAACTTCCTGCAAACCCCAGTAATCCACGTACCCCACTCGCACAGGGCCAATCGCGTGTGTAACTTCCCACGCACCCCAGTTATACACGTACCCCACTCACAAGGGCCAATCGCGTGTGTAACTTCCCGCAAACCCCAGGAATACACGTACCCCATTCGCACAGGGCCAATCGCGTGTGGAACTTCCTGCGCACCCCCGATTTACATGTACCCCACTCCGATCACGTGTGAAACCTCCCACGCACCCCAGGAATACACGTACTCCACTCATACAGGGCCTATCGCGTGTGTAACTTCCCGCGCACCCCAGTTATACACGTAGCCCACTCGCACAGGGCCAATCGCATGTGAAACTTCCCGCGCACCCCCGAAATACACGTTCCCTGCTTGCCGTGTGCTGTGTGCGGCCCTGTATACTGGTACAGGGTTAGCGCAGCCCTTTGCGCTGAATTAGGGATTTTGATGGCTTTTCCTTGCGCGAGGGGCGTTCTTGGGGGCGTAACTGGCGCTGCTGCAGGGTCGCTGCGCCACTGTGCACCACGGCTGGTTTTGATAGCTAAAATCCATGAATACGCTGTGCGCCGAAATGGATTTTAGCGCACACGGCTGGCGCAGAAAGTTGCACGCGCACACTGTGCGCCAACCACTTTCCGCTGAATTCTATGAATTACCCTGTAAATGTGCTGAATAATATGGAGAAATTAGCAGAAATTATGGTCCAGGAGCGGTGATCAGCAGTGGACTGGTCAAATGTTTTCTCAGAGGCCATTCATTGTAGGAAGGGTACTAGAGGTTTGTGTACCAGGGCTGGCAACATGTAACAAGATAGAGAGCTACATAGTGAGCAGGGGAAGACAGTGGGAATGGGGAATGAATAGAAGAGGTGTGTGCCATGTTGGTTTGTTGCCTATTGGTCCATCTCTGTGGGACGTTGCAACCCCAACTGTTTGAGGTGACATGGACTCATTAAAAAGAAGCCCTTTATTGAACTGTTTTTCAGAGATCACATCGGTGCATTTTTTGGGATGATCAAGGGGGGGGTGGGTTTACCATATCAGGTGAGTGGTCTTTTTTGTGACAAAAGGGTAACTGCCCATAGTTTTATGACAATGTATAGAGTTGTTAAGGGTGGCTGGTGGTGACCAGCCAATCTGAATGTTAGGATCCTGTTTTTGTTACACTTTTACTGAGATATGTTAATGTCCTGTTTGTGGCTATAAAACATTGAGCCGCAAGGGGCGGTTCGAAGTTGGCTTGTTCTTTTCATCTACCCGGATATGATTTATGAATACATGTTCTGTTTTTTCCTGCATGTTGTGTACTCCTTTTTGAGTTTTTGTGGATTGTTTTTTCCTGCTTTTGGACCCAAGTTGGGAGTGCCTCTCGCTCTATAACATATTCCACCTTTTATTGGACTAAGTGCAGTAGACCTCTTCCGAAAAGTCAGTCACAGAACCAAATTAAGTTCCCCTAACAGCAGAGGTGTCATGAAAAGGTGAAATGGTGGTTCAACAACATGTCAGAATGCTGCCAGACTAAGAATGCATAAATGAATAAAACTGGGACTTCAATGCATAAAGAATTGTCATTTATTAGAAAGATACACAATTTTTTATAGACGTAAAGTAGTTATTTGGTTAAAAAAAATTGACATCATTGACATTTTTTAAAGGTGCAGCAAAAGAGCTAAAATAGGAATACTGTTTTTTTAATTTCTTTTTTTTTAATTTATTGTGCATTAGTTTAGTCGTAAAACTTTAAGCACATGAAGAATAAGAAACAACATGAAAAAAGAACAAAAAGTGAGTACATAGAAAAATATAGAAAAAAAGTGAAAAGAAAATAAGAAAAATAATTCCAGTACATTTCATATTTATAATAATAAAAATCTGTTCAAGTTTTTCAAGTTAAGTGACACTTAAACAATCTTTGTTGCTTCATACCAGATATCATAGGCAGCTGCAGTGATGATGATAGTTACTGCTCGTAATAAAGTAGCCCAAAATTGATCTTGGGCAACATTCACAATTTTAGTGACAAATTTGCCATAGCCTTTTTGGTAGCGTTCTTTGAGGAAAGCACAGTTGGTCAGTATGTGCTGTCCTTTCTGTACTTGGGTGTGGCAGAGGTGACAAATACGCTTTTACATTGGTATACTCATCCAGGAGACAATATGCTCCATGGTGGGAAGGAGGTTTAGGCGAACTCGTATAATGAAGGTTTAAGATCTATAGTACAATGTTTCATTAGGTACAAGTAAGGTTTGTTGGGGCAAAAGCTCTGGTGGGAGTATTCATTATGCCTTCTAACCCCCTTCAATTTTTCAATGTTTTTGACTTGGTCCCATTGAGATGATCTAGTTGTGATGACCTTTCATAATTGGGGTTTGTATTAATGAGGTCCTCTGCCATATTTAATTCCTCAAAGTGAGCCTTGGCAGTGGACTATAGTTCTTTAATGAAAGTGGTGTTGTTTTCCGATGTCAGGTTTTTCCCCGTTGAATTACTTGAGTGCTGCCCATTGAAGTTATCGGAGAACTTTGGGTGCTTATTAGAGTCTCAACGTGAGGAGATACTGCTTGGTCGACAGCCTTCCTGAAATCCTAGTTTTCGTCACGGGCGTCCTTTGGCATAGAGTGTATGTATGGACAAGGGCGAATGTGTGAGATGTAGGTTTGTTTACATTCTTGGTAGATGATGTCCTGACAGTGTTTGTTCCCATTACTAATGTTTGCTTGGGGGCAAGAGGGGTAGTGCACAGTGACTTAATCTTTTTGGCAGTGATCCGGGGTGATATCAGTGCGGTTTTAATGTCTTTTTGATCACTGGACATGTTTTCCATTTGCATTGAAAAGGCATCCAGCTTGGCAGCAAGCATGCGCATGTCGGTGGCAAGTGGATTGATGCATGGGTCGGGCTCAAGCTCCTGTTCCGACTTACTATTAGCTTCTGTACCTTGGCTGGTTGAAATGGTGGAGTAAGAGGTTGAAACCAGAGCACCAAGGTCTGGTGAGTTAGATCGGTTTATGTCTATGGAATTCCGTTCACAAAGTTCCAGAGGTAATGCTCTTTCGCCACCAAGCAAAGCTTGTTGAAAATTTACGACCAGTTTTAGCAAGGAGTTATTCTTGTCAATAGACTGTGAGAAAGAGACATCAGAAAGTTCACTTAGAATTGTAGATGATTTACAGATTTGTGGGCATTTGTCTTGTGGTGGAAAAAAAGACGAGATGGCAGATTGAGGGAAACTTATTTTATTATTTTGCTTTCTCCTGCCTTGGCGGTAGTTTTCCGCTAGTCGAGGCCTCGTGAGGATCGGTTTTTTCGCCTTGCAATTGGGGCGGGCCGTGGCACTCTGTCATATTGGTGTTGGCAAGTTCGCGGGAGCAAGTACTGTCAGGAAGATGCTTGTAAATTGGGAAAAGGAGTGAAGTGAGGAATGAAGTAAGCTAGGAGACTGAGGCACAGCCTGTGTGGTCCAGAAGGCTACCTCCGCGTAGTATTGTCACACAGTTGCTGTTAGCTGTCAGCTGATGTTTGACTTTTCACAGGTGAGGCAGTCCGTTTGCAGACGTCTAATAGATGCGTTCTCAGCGGTTAAAGGGAGGCAAAAAGAGAAGTGAAAAAGGGACTTTCTCCTTCCCCTCAGGTCCCGCAACGGACCATAGCAGACCACCTCTGCTCCACGTTCTGCGGGATTTGCAGTTTTTAAGGCTGTTGCAAGGAACAGGGATAGGGAAGCTACGCCCCCAAAAAGCAAACACTGAAAATAAATACTGCAGTTCTCGGCAAGCACAGCAGACCACCTCTGCCCCACCTCTGCTCCTCGTTGCACAGGATTTGCAGTTTTTAAGGCTGTTGCAAGGACAGGGACAGGGAAGCCACGCCTCCAAAAAGCAAACATTGAAAAAAAATACTGCAGTCCATATCACGCACAGCAGACCGCCTCTGCTCCAACTACACATGAAGTACATATATGCGGAAAACGAAAGAGAGGCGAAGGAAAACTGTATATAGATTCTAAATTCTATAATATAAGGAGATACTGGAAAATGATTTTGAAACTTATAAAAAAGATTGGATCCGTTTCCATTGTCTTATTGGCACAGAGCAGTGATTCCAAGTTTCTAATGGAAAACATTTTAACCAAAATAATTATAAGTTCAAGTAGCTCCAGCACCATAACTACGTAAGTAAGGAAAACAAAAGCACATCAATTGAATTGACACTTAAGCCACTAAAAAAAGCTGCGTTTAAGTGGATTCACCTAATTCCAATGATCTTAACGTATATCCTGCTGTATAGAAAAGCCATCTAATTCTTAATGTAGTCAATGCCTATGGAACATCAGGTGGTCATACTAAACACAGCCATGGGTAAATCTGACTCATTCCTGTTTTTTGATAACAGCTCACTTCAGCCCTACATAGAAGAGAACACGCGGCGATGATAAAATTAAAATGGACTTGGATTTAATAGGATACATTATTGTATAAAATGTGTGCTCCAATAAATTATTACTGGGAGGAAACAGGAAAAGGAAATCAAGAAAGTTCCCAAACTAGCAAGACAGATTAAAGAGAAATAGGGTCTATGAATTTGTAGGCATACTTCAAATTGGTCAATTTTCAATAACAGTTCCATGGTTTCCTAACCAGGGAATTGGAATGTCGATAGTGATACTCAGAGCAACGATTAAAAACAACAGTGCTAAGCGTACATAGCAGGTGACATTTTTGTTAAATGGAACATCATATAGGTACATTTAAAAAATCAACAATTATGAATTGAAATTACACCCTGCAGATAACCAGGGTAAAATTTGAAAGAAGGTAGAAATAGATTTGTTATTCAAATTAACCATGGACTGCTCTAGCCATCTTTACCAATGTAGGCCCATTGTCCAGCAAGGCCAGGAAGAATGCCAGGAAGGATGCCTTAACAGAATAAAGATTGTTTGATGTTTGACAAATGATTACTACTGTACTACTGTGATCAATAAACAGAAGTTGTAAAACGGATTAGAACCAAAATATGAACCAAAAGGCAATTTTGCTCAGGATAGAAAATGAACTTCTGCGGGCACACATGGTGTTCTATTCTAGTCTAGAACACTTTGAATCCGTTTCCGCACACGAATGTACACTTGGACTGCAAATGCATTTGCAGGAGCTTTTCCAATGGATGGATACACACGTCAACATACAGACTTCACCCATGGCTATAACCTGAAGGCTTGAAGAGGACCTGCACATGTCACTGCGGTCCTGGTAGAATGTCTGCTGTGTCATGAGCCTAAAGCAGCGGTCAACAACCTGTGGCTCTTCAGGCATTTTGGACTACAACTCCATTGATCCATCGCAATTGAAGATGCTTTCTACGGTAGGCATTTTAGACCAAGATTTTAGGACAGCCAAAGGACACAGTTAAAGAGTCAAATCAGGAAAGCACTAGAGAACAGTATTAGCATACTTGATCGAAATAAAATGGACCTTTTATATTTGAATTATTTTGATCATTTTTTGGGGGAATTTTGGTCAAATTTAATTATATATATATATATATATATATATATATATATATATATATATATATATATATATATATATATATATATATATGGGTGGGTAAGGGAAAAGGTTAAGGTGGGGGGAATTGGGTGTGTGTGGAGGGTCTCCCCCTGCATTTTAGAGCAAAAAAACACGACCCAAAAAAATATGACAAAATGGAAACGGTCAATAATGTTCCATCAAGTTGACCTAACCCCTAGAGAACAGCTAGCTATGTAGGCTGCAGGGAATGTCACCATGTGTAGGGCTGAAAAGCTAGGCTGCAATGATTACAATCAAAGGCAGGAAGAAGGTGTACAAGTGAGTGATTGAGTCAAACTTATACGGTGAGGCTCACAAATAGAGGAAAGACCCTCAACATATAAACTGTGCTTGTGTGCTATGCGAGCCATCATGAGGTAATACGTGTGATTTCTGCCCACACATCTGGTGTGAGTGTGAGGAGGTTACGCATTATATGAAACCATCGCACATTCATCCTCAGCCTATGCTCATGTCATTAGGAACATATGTTTTCTCTGAAGATTCAGCAGAGACACCCCATTCTTCATGAGTGAGAGGGGCAGGCCTTAAAAGGAGGAATAGGAGAAGGAACCTTGTAGGATGAAAAGGCTTTATTAATGAGGTACTTGTAATCCAGGCATAGGGCCTCATTATAACCCTGGTGTGCCCGTAATGAAGGGGGCCGATATGGGACTAGCCCCCTTCCTTATGGGTGTGCCGATTACGAGGTTCCCTTTGCGGGACCCGGATCAGACATCTGGTAAAACCAGACGTCTTTTCCGGGTCTCGCGAGGGGAAGAGGGACGTAATAATGGGACCCTTGTAATGTGCCCGTTGTTACCTCCCTCTCCATTCCCATTGAGCCCTATGGGGGCTCAAATGGGAATGGGGAATGGTTCCTGCAAGGAGGAATTACCGGGCCCTCCTATGTCAGAATGACCTGGTAAGTCCCCATTGCAGGAACCCAGTAATGGAGCCCGGTTTGGAGGCAGCCATGGTGCTAAAAGCACCATGGCTGCCTCCAAACTCGTAATGAGGCCCATAGTTTGTGGAGGCACATCATTTTGACCTTCATGATTTGTGTGCCAGCACATTCTATGCGACAGAATGTGTGTCCATCTGGCAGCAAGTGATTAATCAGATCAATGCATGTGGTGTGGAACATCAGACTTCCAAGGAGGTACCTAAGCGCATTAAAGATTTGACCCGCTGGACCAAGGCAAAGTTGGGGGAAATAAGAGGTCAGCTCAGGTTACTGGAGGAGTCGGGCTTGCAGGGGGCCCCACATTTTATGTTACGCCACTGACTGCTTGATGAGGGTGTACGTGACCTGTTATCCAATAAGCAGGTATGGTGCGTTGAATGAGGTAACAGCTTTGTGCCTTCAACTTGGAAAGTGGAATGACTACATGATTTCACATCTGACAACCGTTAGATGGATTTGTGAATATGTATGGTGCGTCACTGTCAATAGGGATGATGTGATTCCAGGGCAAAAGTATCAGTGCATGTTAGCGCATGAAAGCCATATTTTACAATGTGTAATGTTGACAGGTATCAGGTATGCATGTCAATGTCATTCATAGAACACATGAGAGGTTTTCCATAAGGCTGTAGTCAATGTCTTAAAAGGGTATTCATGCATGTTGACATATGTCGCCATGCAGCCATGAACCATGACTGCATGCTGCTGGTACTTGAATTAGAGCTAAACAATTCTGCATGGTGTGGTTAAGGGAAGTGTAGAATATATCTCTAGCATTGTTAAATGTTAAAGGTATTTGTACCGCGCACCGTCACCAACGGAATTGGTCCCCAGGCGCTCAGGCGGATCTGTAAACGATAAAGGTGGGATGGGTTAGTAAGGAGAAGAAGGGAGTAGGATAGTGAGAGGAGTGGTGTTCTGTTGGCAGCTTCAACTCCGTATACACCGGGTGCAGAGCTTTGGTGCGGGTATCGGATCGGAGTCAGTCCGCGTGGGCTGTTGTTCCGGCTTATGTGTTGTTGCAGTGTTGTGAAGTGCGTGCGGCTTGTTGTGCGAGAGATGGTTGTGTGAATTTTTAAGTGAGATAAGTATGCAGAGTTTGAGCTTATATTGGTTAGGGGGTTACTTGACCTTTACCATGCTAACATTCTCAGTTCTGTCTGAGTGTGGCACTAGTTGGCCCTCACATTCCCATCTAGACGCGGCGCAGGCCAATGTTTAGGACTCCATCCAGGTGTGGTCATGCCAACATTCACACTTTAATCTAGATGCGGCGCAGGCTAGTGTTTAGAGATCCGTCCAGTTGTGGGCATGCTAACATTCACAACTCCATCCGAACGCCACGCAGGCTGGTGTTCACAACTCTAGGTGTGGCACATGCTGGCATTCACTTTTTTTCTATCCATCCTATCCAGATGCGACGCAGGCCCATGTCTATCTGGATGCGTCTGCCGGTCTGGATATGTTCGTCCGGTACGTACGAGAGGGAGAGTCACTTGAGGGCTTTCGTCTGGGTCTAGGTATGTGGTCAGTCTCTGCAGCCTTCCTTTGTGGCTATTTTCCATGATGTCTTATGCTCTGTCGAGTGGTTGGTTCTTTGGTTTGAGTTTGAGTGTTTGTCCAATTTGAGAGTGGCCGAGGTTGGAGTTATTTTCGTCATTGTTTTAATGTCTGGGCATTCTAGTGCGTCTCCGTTGTGGTTACGCTTTGAAGAGCATTATAAAACTCATTCCAAATGCTTCACCATACCCCTGTAAAATGGCTCTGTTGCATGGTGTTTGCATGGAGTAGATAACAACGCCTTGGCTTGAGTGTATGCTACAAATCCTGCTCTCTGTGTGCTTACTTTATTACATAAGAAGCATTGCTAGACAGGCCACTGACCTGTTAACACACACATGCACATCATGATACCTATTGTGTTGGTCTTAAGACATGAGATGGACCCCAATTGGATGAGAAATAGGATGTGTGTAAGTGTACACTAGCCTATCGAAAAGAAGTGCAGACTTCATGTGGTACAGGAATGTACCATTGTGTCATGTGAGAATATTTGGAGTCATTGAGGATTTCTGTTTTGGAACCATTTACTGAAGAACAATGTCCCTCAGAGATGAGGATTGCACTGCGTGCAGCATTGGTCACTATGCACTAGGCTGGGGAGAATCCTCTCGTGTTGGATTCAGTGATCACCAGGCAGGATGAATCATCATCCTCAAAGGGAATTGCAAGAGACATGGCGATTCCATCGAAGAACCTCTCCAGGGTCCTGAGCCTGCATGTCTAGAGACAGAGGAGTACATGCTGCTGCAATCATAAGGTGATTCTGTCCCAAACACACCAAGACAGTATAGCTCTGCTGATGATGGTTTCCCAGACCCCAAGTGTACAGGAAAGGCATGTATAACATGATGATGGCATAGGAGTATCTGGGTCTGGAAGGGAATCCAAGCCTTTAGACTGTCAGGCACCTCCAAAAGCAGCAAGACTTATTGAGGCGTCTGCAGGGTTCATCATTCCACATGGAATTGCTGGTGGCACCGTAGAACAATTAAGGCGTACCCCAGCAGCAGAGCAATCTTCACACATGTCAGGCCAATGGATTGTGCATTTGTCCCCAGCTCCCACCTCTACCGTCACATTGAGATGCAGGTGGCCTTTATGTTCAAAGATCATAGTCCCAAACACCTGGGGATGCTTGGATGCTACCCGCAGACAACAGCAGTTCCTTGAGAAGTTGTCAGATAACATCATGTGACGAGTGGTGTCCATGGAATCGGTAAGTGAGGTTAGTGCCTTGCACTCACTAAACATTGTAAATATGAACATAACTTTACAGTATTACCCTTATTAAAGTAAATGTTGTGGCTAATTTCAGGGACATGGAGGAACGTGGACCAAATATTGAAGATAACATTTTAAGTTGAAAAAACCCTGATGAAGGGTGTTATATCCGAAACACGTCAGCTAATAGCGAAATGTAAACAGTGTAATGATAGAATCATGAATTGAATTGTGTTTGGATTATGGAAAAGCAATTCCTTGTTTGATTGCCATAATACAAGAACAAGTACATGTGAGTACGGTTGGAGTCCTACACTGTGCATTTTCTTTTTATTGAAAACTTATGTAACCCATCTTTTGGTGAAATTGAATTTGATATGCTTGCACTTTGCTTTAATTTTGAGTAAAAATACTTTGAAGGATCAAAAGCACTGTAGAAAAATGATTTTGAACGAGTGTATTGTAAACATGAATCGAATGCCAATTACTGCGCCATATACTCTGGAGGTCTTTGTACCCTAATAGAGTGCATAGGGGTTACTTGTTGGAGACAACAGGGTAGCTCGGACCATGGCATGGGGACACACGCCAGAATCTGTGCTCCTTCAGGTAGACATGCGCCACAACTTGGATGAGAGTGAAGGGATTATCCATGTGTCTCTCTCACGGGAAGCTGTGGTGATGGGTACTCTGCATTGCAACTGTGTGAGGGGGAGGAGTAGCAAGGAAGCAGCCTGCATAAGAGCAGGATTTTCAGTAACATTGTGCAGGGATGCATGGGTACCTACGTAAGTGTAGTTTGGCCTGCTCACATGGGTGCACACCAGAAGACCCTTCTTGGGTCCTCCGAGTAGGCTTTTCCTTTATTCCCAATGTCTTGTATTGATGATTTTTAATTGGGGGGATAATTGGTTTCATTTTCTGAGTGTTTATGGACTTATTTGTCCTGCTTTATTATTTGCCAGCAGGATGTCTTTATTATTTCAAATACTCTCTCATGTAAGTATCATCATGCATGTGCTTTGCAGCTCCTTGTGTGCTCATTCTTCCGCTGCACACCTATTGCTGTCATCAAGCACCTGCTGCGCTGGTGGCCTACACATCCTGTCACAGAGATTATGTTGCCAGAGGATGCATATAGATCCACGTGATGTGGCTCTGCGACGTCTGTCAGGATTGTCCAACATCGAAAGATATGTCGTTATGAGGTTTGCTCCTGGGCGTATTGCATTTGTATTTGCTGGGCACTGAGTGGGATGATAATTGATTGACGTGCTCTTCAAATTATGGCACACGCTTGCCTGTTTTTGCATGTGTGTGTGCTTGTGATGTGTGAGCATGCAGCTTATTGTTGGACTATTTGCATATGTTAGAGGATGCGGCCACATGGCTCTGTATGCTCCTTGTCTATAAAACTGTGGAGCCAAGATATTTTTGTGGTGCAGGGAACCACCCAGGTTTGCTGTATATGGCATGTCACAGTGCGGCATGACTCATTGTCCCACCTGAACAGGCCTTCTCAGGTGGCTGTTATGTTTGGCAGGCAGCTTTTGGCAGCTCTCATCATTGAGACTCATTTGGCAGAGGATTTTGAGTGTGCTCACAACATCTGCAGAAGGCTACTACTACATGGTCTTGACAGTCTGTCCCTGATTCCTCTTTCCCATAGGGGTTAAAAGTACTGCTTCTGGTTTATGACACACATTCCCGTGAACTTCCCCGTCGAGGTCATGTAGTGATGCACTGTTGTGCAACATGCAACACGCGTGAATGATTATGCACGCAGCAGGTGGTGTGATGAGCAACACAGCACCCAAATGATCCAGACAACCAAAGCATGATACGCCCATGCCAAATGTACGTTCCACAATGCCTCTTGTTGACTCGTGCAGCATTGCACTTGTGCAGCATTGCACCTCTTCTCTGCCAGGGTCGGGTAATTATGGAAGGCTGGCAGGGTGAATGGGGATCACATGCACCTTCGATAGCTGTACTTCTTATGGTAACTACACGTTTTGTATATGGTACATTAGATATGATGTGAAATACATTGAATCATTCATGCTTACCAAGCAGCCACATGCCAATGGTGCAAGATGTCAGAGCCACATGCAGTGGCCACTGGCAGAGGATTTAACTATCATGGGTGAAGCCCACGTAATTTGCATTTACATGTGTGATGTGTCCCTTGGCACCACTGAAGACTTTTAAAATGGTGGTATGCCAACTTGCCCTGTGAAGATACAATAGAGGTGTTTTGTTGGGGCAGGTGACTGGAGTGCCAGCTGGGTGCAATCAATAGCTCCAAGGATAGTTCACTAATTGACCCAATATGCCTGTGAGATCTTGTGCACAAGAAAAGTCTAAATTTGGTTCTGCTCGAGACTTATTCTCTTATGACAGCCACCACGTGTTTCAACACCGGGTCATTTTCAAGGCTGTTAGTTTGTGCAGATTTGTGTCTGAAAAATGACCTTTTGTTACAGTATCAGAAATGAAAAATAAAAATAATAATAATAATGAAATGACATGCCAATTCATAATTAAAGGACAGGTAGGTGTGACATGAGGAGAACTAAACAAGAACATGTTGTCATTCCGAAATTGGTATTTATTTCGTTAACATTAACTTCCTTTGCTCAATCATCTTTGCTCATAGACTTTTGTGAAGGTTGTGTGGAGCACCCAGAAACCCATGCCTGCTTCATAAATCCAAACATGAGCTATCTTTTACCATGAGCGGTTTAGGGTAATAATTCCCAGTGCTGGAGACACAGCTAGCCAACTGAGAGGAAGCGCCCCCAATTTCAGCACGATCCTCCCCGCAATGAGAGACAATAAGGGACTCTCCCGTAGTGGGAATAAGACCAAGACAGAGTGCGGGTGAGCGTAAGTGGGAGTTTATCCAAAGAATAGGGCATGCAAAGAACTCTGCAACCTCCGAGAGCGCTCTGTCTGACAATAGCAAAGACAGGCGTATTTCTAATACAAAAAACGTCATCAGAACCTACACACTATAGGGGGCACAAGTTAATTGGGATTGGGTGGCGTCGACTAACTATAGGTGTTGCTGCAGCGTGGTTGGTCTTGGCGTGAGGACGTCACTGGTCAGCCTCGTGGGTTGGGTTGGGCCTGGCAGGCCAGCTTGAGGTCATCCGAGCGGTGTTGGTATGCTGGGGCAGCCTGTGACAAAGATGAATACCTTTCCTGACTCGTTTGCCCTAGGCCATGCACACTGCAGTTATTCAAGAAACGACATCTAAGTTCATCAATAAATCGCTCGGCAGTTTGTCTTATAAAATAAACGCAACACATGAGGAATGCACCTCTTGAGAGGTCCGGTGATTGTCGGTTGGGGTGAGATTTACCTGTGTCCTATTGACCGGTATTTTAGGTCGAGGGGCTGAGTTCTGGGGCCTGAGCCGACTGGTACATGCCTGTCTGCCGCGTTAGAAGTTATTATATAAATGGGTCTCTGTGTCTCGTCCCAGTGATGGGGGTCGTTCTTGGGGTGGTCTAGGGGGAGGGTTGTGGACTTTACGAGAGGGTGCTGGTAGATCAGTGGATTCAAAACGTGGGTTTATTACCGTGCTGTAAATAACACAGGTGGTGGGCTGTGGCCTTGGGTGCGGTACCGGGGCCTCTGACTCTCTGAAGCGGCTCCAGCTTGGTTGGGGGAGGTGAGGGAGCGCGGCACAGGCCTTAGCTTCCTTATCTGGCAGGCTTGGTAGGGTGGGAGGGAGAATGGCCTTGCATATACTCACAAAGGTTTTTTCCTCGTGCGTTGCTAACTTTTGAATGCAGAACTTTTATAATGTTCTGCCTTATTTTGATGTTATTTAAACACACATATATATTTCCATTTCGTTACACATTTCTTTAATACAGTCGGTCCGAGTACCTTTTCGTTACCTAACATTATATTTACTACATGATGTGATTATTTTATGTACATTAAACGTTACACGAGGTCGTTCTAGGTTATGGCCTACAGAAATTGATGCTCGCTGCTTTAGGTGATTAAGAAAACATATATGAGTAAATAAAGGCTATACATTTGGTCTACATCTTTCTCTGTGGTTGTAGCAGCACTAGTCCAGACCTGGGGTGGTATCATGTAACGTTACATCTTTATGGTTTATTCACAGTTTACAGGATCTGTTTAAACTGAGGTAGTTCGTTAATACCAATACTTGAATTATTTTCTACTTTCTTCAGATAGTGATGCTTCAGCTTTTTTTTTCCGTCACCCCGGCCTCGCGGACCAGGTCATGCAGGGTGCAATATTACATTGTGGATAAAAATGTTACAGTGTTAGCATCTCGGGTTAGCTCATATCCGACTTTCTCATGGGAACGCGCTCGCAGCGGATCTACCAGGGCTACTGCGGCGGCAGAGATGCATGAAAGGCCCTCCAAAGGTGGGGGCCTCGTTACAGTGTGCTGAACTCACGCCATGTTTGCTAAACAAGATGGCTTCTAGGCCTAACTGAATTTTGGTATATGCAGGGAACGGATATGTGTGGGCAATGTCGTCGGCGGGTGACCCCTCCTCCACCTGGGCCCGGGTGGCATGAGGGGACGGCCACCGAGTCATGGTCCTCACCTGGGGAGAAGGCTGCAGGTGAGGAGGGCCTCGCGGCCAGTCCTTCCCTACATTTCCCCCCTTTCGTTACTAAAGTAACGAATTCTTTAGCTCTTCTAATCTTCTACATTCTTGCTCCTCTATCACTGCGTCATCCCATGCAGGTGTTCCTTTTCTAGGCATCCAGGCTCTGCATACCCCCCTCAAGTTCTCACCTCTTCTAGCATACTCATCTGGGGTACATGTTAAATATATACAGTCACCCGTCCCTTCCAAGTCTACCCAGACCTCCTCATACCATTCCAGTTCCACATCTCGGGGTTCTTTGATAGTGGTGTGCCATAGTTTATCTACTATGTACTTATCACGGCACATAGGCACTAACTGGTATCTGGGAGTGTTATCTGGTCCTGTCTGTACATGTACTTCTTGTGTCGCCTTAATTGTACCACCAGAGTTGCCCATTGTCACCATCATCATCGCACCGTTAGGGACTGCGTTAGCACAACATCGAAGGCCCACCTGGCACAGGCAGAACACCACGAGGAGGACCACCGCAACTGGTATCAATAATTTCATCGTCATTCCAAGCCAGGAGGGAACCCAGGAGAAGATATTGTCGAACCATGAGCTGTCTTCAGCCCCACCTTCCAGCTTCATTTTCTCTCCCAGGTTATGGACTGCTTCAATGACGTGGGACAGGGACCCATTTTCTGCGTCTTCAGAAGGTACGAACGTGCAGCACGCACTTCCTATTTTTCGGCAAACACCTCCATCGATTGCTGTTAGCAGGTCCAGAACATACCTGTTCTGCATGGTCATTAGTCGCAGAGCTCGTAGTTCCACCTTTATTATGTTGAACCCTTCTTCAGTGTCATTGGCCAGCTGAATCAGTTCCCACCGTGTGATCTGAAGCCATTTTGCATTTGCTCTTGCTTGGACACTTGAAACCAGTGAGGCAAAAAATGTTTCCACGGAGCTGAACAGGCGATACCTGTCTGGGATCTGTGCCAATAAATCGGATGACGCTTGTGATATGTAGTTTGATGCTCGCTTGTTCCGTGATAGCTCCTCTTCTTTCCCTCCGGAGGACAGGACATAGAGGTGTGCTTCGGCAGTGGGAGACGTCTCGTCCTTGTTCATGTTTCCTTGCGTCTTTTTATTTTTGTCGACGTGGCTTTCTGGAATCACCATTAGGGCCGAATGCAAAGTGGCCATTGAGCAGCTGCCACTCCATGCCTGGGGAAGGTGCAAGTAAGCCTGATTCCCGCATACCCAGTATGTGTCCATTAGTGCTGCTGTTCCTTTTTTCATGTCTGGGATGGTGAGAGTTTTGTTACAGTTTTTGTTCGTTCCCATTGCCACTTTTCCTTCTCCCTTGAAACATAGTTCGTTTTGTATTTCACTTTGTAGCTTGAAGGGTTTCTCCATCGCTGTTACCCATGTTAGTTTAGAGATGTGTTCTTTCCATATTGGTAAGCACGTTTTTTCCATCCATCGCAGCTTGTCTGGTTGGACACCTCTCAGTGCTTCCGCTTTGCACAGTACTTCTTCATCTTTCCATTTGTTTTCTGAAAACAGCGTCCCTTGTATTGCAAAGAAAGGTTCTTTAGGACAGACCACCCCAGACGCTTTTGAATAGCACGTTTTGTTGTCCTGTATTATTTTGAAAGAGACATCGTGTGCTTGAAAGGTGTTCTTTATTCTACACAGTGTGAGATGAAGGAGACATTGGGCATCCACAATGGGCAATTCTCTTGGCAACAACACTTTGGGTGTACCTGATGCATGGGGGATGAGCGAACAGACATAGCAGCTTTCATTAGTTGTCTGTTTAGCTGTTGTACTCATATCTGCATACCATTTATTTGCTTGGTGGGGGTGTCGTGGGTCTTCCATCTTGTCTAATCCTAACCCATAATACTCATCATACCCCCTCCTGCTTGTCTCTCTTCTTCGCCTACTTCTCTCCCCCCTCCTATACCTTATAGTTTCGATAGGTGAAAGAATAGGCCCCCCTTTCTCATTCCCTCCCCCCTTTTCCAATTCTTCATATAGGGACTTGTGTTCTGTCATTGTAATTACTTTTCCATTTTCCTCAATAAACAACAGGTCGCTGTTTTGTATCGGGGCGGGAAGGGTAGTGGGGCTGTTATATATTTCAGGTAGGGACATTGTGTCATTTTCCATATCTTTATCTTTTGATCGTGACGGGGCAGCAGTGGGTGGTGCAGTGTAGTAACCCCATACAAGGCGGGATCCATCCCAGATCAAAAAATCACCTTCTTTAATATTCATATTTGTAATTGAATTCGTGCCAGGGGCAAGGGTGGTGTTACTCCCCCCTCCCCCCTCGTTCATCTCAGTAGAGATGAACGCTATGACCCAATGTGTCATTAGGCAAAATATTGAGATAAAGAACACAATAACACACATTGATAAACCGCATTCGTATGAATATGTCAATCTATCTACTAACATTTCTCTAAATCTAACAAATCTATTAGTTGCAGGCTGCCCATCCGATGCCATAGTAAATCCTGTTTGAGACATAAAAGTGCATTAAGTACAAGCATGTAAACATTTAGAACGTTGTGAAATTTTTTCGGCAAAGTATGGGAGTGGGTGAAGGAGGGGGTATGTCCACAGACAAGGTAACTTTACAAATATTACTATCAGTACATTATTTCATACATAAAGAGAAAAGTCGAGAGAGAGAGAGAGAGAGAGAGAAAAAAAAGAAAACTTCTCCAAAACCCAAAAAGGACCACAAAAACCTTCAAAAGTTGTAAAAAATTATATATATATGTATATACACAGGTTTATTTCAGTACACATGTCGTGCGCCATACGTGTTCAGTGTTCAACACTTAATGCACACAAAATTCCCATCATCCATTCTGCACAACTTCATTGTCCGCAGTTGTCTGTGCCTCGTCCTGTACCTCACCTTCCGCAGCGCTATAAGCTCTGCGTACGTCTGTCAAATGCACCCAGTATCGTAGGCCCTTTACCTTTACTGCTGTGGGTGTGCAAAACACTACCTCATAAGGGCCATGGAAACGTGGTGCATTCCACCTTCGCACAAAACTTCGGACATATATAAGGTCACCAGGCATTAGTTGTAATGGTTTTTCAGGCATTGTCTCTGTTTGTGTTGTGTTCCCCTCCTCTCTTGTAGAGGGGGGGGCTAGTTGCTTTGCAATTACGCGCGCTGCCCGTGTCAGTTTTCTCAAGTACTCTGTGAACTCCTCTCCTAATATCGCTGCACTTCTGTGTGCATCAGAACGTTCACGGAGAGGTGAATGCGCTGTGTGCATTCTCCTTCCCCTGACGATCTCATGCGGGGACAAGTGGTGGTCTTTACTTGGCTGATTTCGTAACTCGAACAAGGCCAAAGGCAGGCAGTACATCCAGGTCTTTTTAAGGGAAAAACACAGTTTTGACAATCTGCTTTTTAACAGACCGTTCATCTTTTCCACTACGCCATTACTTTGAGGATGATAAATTGAACATAATTTGTGCTTTATTCCCAATAGGGTAGTCACTTCCTTGAATAGTTCATTAACAAAATGCGTGCCGTTATCTGAGCGAATAACTTCGCAAATCCCCCAGCGCGGGAACACTTCCCGCACTAGGAACTTCGCGGCGCCCTTCGCATCAGGGCGCGCACAGGGGCCTGCCTCCACCCATCTCGAGAATGGACATACAACCACAATCATGTAGCGAGCCCCGTTACATCTTTCTCCCATGTCTACATAATCAATGTGGAGCTCTCTGAATGGGCCATTTGGTTTGGGTATCGTTCCTCTCAGTGTGCGCAATGTCATACCTGAGTTGTAAATCTGACATGTCGTGCATTCTAAAGCCAGTCTTGTGACGTGTTCATGGAGGCAAGGTGCAAACCAATCTTCTTGTATCTCTGCCATTATGTGTTGCTTTGCGTTATGTGCGGGAAAGTGTAGTTGTTGAAATGCTATTTCTAACAATGTGACTGGCATTACCGCTTTTCCTGAACTTTTTTGTCGCCATAACAAATCAGTCGGCGATTTGCTGCATCCCCTTTTAGTCCACAGCAATTTTTCTTCTGCACTAGCTCCCTCTTGCAGCTCTATTATTTCCTGTGTGGGCATCATGTTGTATCCTGTGGGGACCTCTTGGCTTGCTGTGTGGTGCAACATGTATTCTCCTACTACACCTTTCTGTAAATACGAAGCTTCTTTGGCAGCGGCGTCTGCTGCCGCGTTCCCCAAAGATATAAAATCTGTATTTGTGGTGTGGGCTTGGCATTTTACAATGGCCACTGCCGTGGGGTCTTGCAGAGCCTCAATCAGTTCTTTCAATAGTTCTGCATGCTGAACTGGTGTTCCATCTGCTCGTCGGAACCCTCTCCGCCCCCACCGTGCCAACCCGCCGTGTACTGTCGTTGTCATGTATGCTGAGTCGGTATATATTGTCACTGCGCACCCCTTGGCGGCATGCAATGCTTCTATTAGCGCAATTAGTTCTGCTGCTTGGGCTGAATAGTGGGATGGGAGGCGGTGTTGCACTAGTGTCTCGTATTCATCTTCCTCTAATCGTACAACTGCCATACCCACATGTTTTTCTCCTGTCTCCATATCTATTGATGCTGACCCGTCCACGAAATACACCTCTCCCTCGTTCAGGGCATTCTCAAAAATCACTTGATCCTGACCTTCGTCACCTGTGAACGTAGCGCAGTTGTGGTTTTGCATGTCCTCTACGGTGCACGCCTCTGTGATGAATGTGGCTGGGTTCACTGTTTTACATCTTACTATGTGGATGTTTGCGCTGGACAGTATTATTTCATATGCTGTGGCGCGTTGTGTTGTCAATGTGCTCTTTGATCGCTCTAATATTGCAAAGAGTGAGTGTTCCACAAACAGTGTCACAGGACAGCCCATCACTATCGTGGCACTTTTCTCAATCGCGAACGCGGCTGCAGCTAGAGATTGCTCGCACGCGAAATGACCTTGCATTACTGCGTCTAGGGTGCCACTATAGTAAGCCAGTGGTTTGTGCCCTAACGATGTCTTTTGTGTCAATACTGCTGTCATCAGTGTTCCTTTGCAGTGTGAAAATAAGAAGAATTCGCGCCCATAATCTGGATTTGCCAGTACTGGAGCGCTTGATATCAGCTCTTTTAGTGAGTCAAATGCTGTGTTCATCTCTTCTGTCCATTCTATGTGTTTGTTTTCCTGCTGTGCCTCTTTTAGTGCCTGTAACAAGGGCCTCGTGTATGCTGCATAATCCAATATCCATGCTCGGCAATAGTTGCACATACCCAGAAATTTCTGCATCTCTTTTACTGTTTTGGGCTCCCCAACTGCTCTAATCGCCTGTGCCCTGTCTGGTATGATCCGCTTGCCATCCTTTGATATCAGCTGTCCCAAGTATAGGACCTCGGTCAGACAGTATTGTAACTTCCCCTTGTCCACCTTGTACCCTTTATTGGCCAATAATGTCAGGAGTGTTATTGAGTCCTTTCTACACTCTTCCTCAGTTTGTGCACAGATCAATAAATCATCAACGTACTGAATCACTGTGCTTTCTACACACAAATTCCCCAGATCTTCATGTAGTACCCTGTTGAATATGCTTGGGCTCTCGCAATATCCTTGTGGTAGTCTGCAGTGTTCGAACCTCCTCCCCCCTAGTGTAAACGCTGTTAAGTACCTGCTCTCCTCTGCTAAGGGAATCGAGAAAAATGCATTTTTTAAGTCAATAACTGTGAAGTGGGATGCCGTTTTCGGAATGTTGCACAGTATTGTTGATGGGTTCGGGACTAAAGGGAACTCCTTCTGAATCACATCATTGAGTGGGCGTAAATCCTGTATCATCCTCCATGAACCTCCCTTCGCCTTTTTAATCGGGTAAATGCATGTGTTGCATGGGGAGTTTGAGGGCACTATTATTCCTTGTGCTAGCAGTGCATCTAGTGTCTCTCTGATCCCTTCTTCTGCTTCGCGTGACAATGGATATTGTTTTACCCGGGGTATAATTGCTCCCGGTTTCAGTTTTATTACCACAGGCTGAACCTCATGTAATAACCCCACGTCATGGGGGCCATTTGTCCATATGTTAGTGGGTACTAACCTCATGTCGTCATCAAAAAATGCATGTGGTGCTCCTACTACTGCCATTAATTCAACTTGAGTTTTTCTGGCTGTAACTACAATGTCACACGGCATTGCTAGTTCCATCACTATTTCGCCATCTGTCTCAGTGTCTGAAAATAGCTCCTCGTCCGAGAGCTCCCTCAGTGGGATATTTGCATTTGTACACAGTACTGTCCGCCACTCACATCCTTCCATGTCAACGCCAATCACACATATTCTGTTTGCTGACACGTGTACTGCGTGTAAATCCAACGATACCACTGACCCGAGAGCAGTGTCGGGGCTTGCTATGGGGCGGAAGAGGAATTCGGCTGGAATCCTCCAATTCATCCTTTTTAGTTCTGGTACTATGAGAGCCAATGTTCTCATGCCCTCAACAAACATCTCCTCGTTTCTTGGTAACCCTCTGATCTCTTGCATAATTGTGTGGCCGTGTATTGCTGCTAATATGCGGAGGGGGCATATGCCTGGCGTCGAACATACGATACCGCTCCCTGTGAATGATATTGTCATATTTAGTTTGCTTAAGAGATCTCTCCCCAGCAAATTAATGGGAGAGTGTTCATAGTACAGTAAGGGTGCTTTCACTGTTTTACCCCCCACTGTCACATCCAATGCTTCTGTGTAAGGAACTTCAATTACAGCCCCAGAGAACCCCTGCGTCTCTAACGTTCTATTAGATAACGGGAACCGGCCCTCTCTAATGCATGATTTCTCCGCTCCCGAATCCACCATGAATATGAACTGCTTGTCTCCTATCTGCGCTCCTATCAATGGTTCCTCTGATGCATTGTGGGTCGTAGATAGTACTGGACACGCAAGTGCTCTCTGTGGGCTGTCCTATGCGGGGTGTCTCATTGCCCCCCCTTGATCAAAAATGTTCCCCGAAACTACTGACACCCCGCTGTAAGGTGCGGGAGCAGGTGCTCCGTTAGCTACTGTGGCGAAAGTGTTACCTGGCGTGTATTGCATATTGTCATTATTCTGTGGGTGGTTTTGTGTCCTGTACTGATGTCCGTGTAGTTGTGCGTTACTTCTTTGTCCTACATTTTCTGGTTGTTGGTATTGTCCCATGGGGAGGCCGTAGGGGCTTCCTGGGTGGGGGTGACCGTACTGTTCTGTCTCCTGGAACCCGTTGTTTTGTCTGCTCCTGCACTCTCTTGAGTAGTGCCCCCATCTCCCACAATTCCAGCAGCTCCCCTGTGGACCTCTGGGACCCTGCCACCCATTACCTCCCATTCCTCCATACCCTTGTCCTCCTCTTCGGCCCCGGTACCCACCTCTTCCCCCTCTTGGGGCCCACTCTTGCCACGTTGGACTTCCGTTCTGCTCCTGCTCAGTCCACTGTCGTTGTCCTTGTCCTGCCCAATTTGCTGCTATTCTTCCTTGTATTGCTATTTGCCCCTCCTCTCCTTCCTCTCCCTCCCTCATGAGTGGGAGCCCTGCTACCGCTGCTGCAACCTTCACTAGTTTTGATTGTACCAACTTTGCCTCGTCTGCCAACCTTTTCTGTGCTACTTCCCTCTCTCTCTCTTTGATCCTTTTGCAATGGTGCACTATTATACTTTGGATCTCTGGCCACCCCTTCGCCTCAACGCCCGCTATCTTATCGAGTGCCTTCTGCACCTCTTTTGGGAGCCCTCTCTTAATGATAAAATAAAATAGAGATGTGGATTGGTGCCAGGGCGTGCCCGTTTCCGCTCTCCACATCTCCTGCACCCGGAGAATGTAATCCATAGCATCCTCCCCGTCATTCATTGTACATTGCATTACTGACTGTAAATCAGGGGTATCTGGGAATGTCTCCCGCAGCGCGTCCCACACCCTTGCTCGTACTGTATTAAAGGAAGCCCCATCATGACGATCACAATCTAACGTCACGGCCGGGAAACCAGCCTTAGCCCATACTCTGTCCGCTTGATCTCCTACTGCGGTTACTAGTAGGCTTTTCACATCGCCTACTGCCAACGGTATGCCGGCGGTATGTTTCTCAAATGCATATATCCACTTGCTCGCCCCTCCTGACAGCTGGGGCAATAATTTCATTAAATTAGCCTTATCCATCTGAGCCCATGGTATATAGTTTGGTCTCCCCCCCCCTCTGTGTATCAATGGAAGTTGTAACTTCCCTTTTGCAGTTGCACCCTCCCTTTCCTTAGTCGCTGCTGACTCCAATGACGCCATCTTCCCCACCCTATTTCTTAGTCGTCCCATCCATTCGTCGTCTATAGTCCCTAGCGAACATGCACCGTCCACTTCCTCGCTTTCCCCTCCCACTGCCATACTCAACCTATCACTGTCATCCAACCCTCCTCTGACATCACATAACAAGTCCTCTCTGATCCCTCTCTCTCGTGATACATCACCAATGCTCCCTTCTACTGCTCCTACCTCTATTATTCGTGTCGGCTCTTCCTCAATCCTGAACAGTATTTCCCCCTTTTTCCATCCTTCCTCAATCTGTCTACCTTCGCTCGACGCTCTAGACGTGCGTCCTGATTGTGTGGGGGCACACGCTGTGCGCTCACATATGTCTTTTATTCTTGAGAGTTCATCCCTTGCCACAGTAAGCCTCGACTCTAAGTCACTCGTTAGCTTCTCTATATCCACCCTCTGTGTGCTTCCCTGGGCGCGCTCTCTGGTGCTTTCGTATGGCGGGGGGGCTGTTGGTCTTTGTGGTGTACCAGTTGTGGGGGGAGGCACATACGTAGGGTCGCTGTATCCTGCTGCGGGGGCTGGTTTAGGTAATATCGGGTACAAACTAATCACCTCTGCAGGTTGTGCTGTACTTAGCTGTTCCTTTTCCTCTCTTGGAATCATCAGTGGATTATCTGTGGTGGAAGGTAGATCAATATTTGGTGCCGGAGCTTTGGGTGGGGGTACCTCCTCAAACAATCTCCAGAGGTCTAATATCTCCTTCCTATTTTGCCATTGTTTCCCCTTATACTTGAGGCTAATGCATGTTCGTACCATATCAAGAACGCTTTTGTCAAAAGACCCTCCCTCGGGCCAAATCTGGGGCAGACCCTCCCCCTTCAATTCTGTTACCCATTGATCGTGATATTTATTTATTCGTTCAGCGTATCCCGGTAAGCTCTTACAAATATGTGACAAGGGAGTTTCGGCCCCCATCCTCTAAATCACTCACACAGCCGTGTCCACCTTCTTTACTTTTAGTTAGGTGTAGATATGTGTATGTATACCTTTATGGCACAGACAAGAGCGGACGTCTCAAATATTATCACCCAAGTTTATTCACTGCGCAAATCCTTTCGCACTCACCATAGCTCATCTCCTTCCCATTCCCATACACTCTCATGTGATTCCGCTTGCAACTGATCAAGTACTAGTTATGGTCAACACTCTCTGGCGCCACCTCGCGGTCAACCGATCGTCTCCAACACTCACACGGTGCGCGCACCCATCACAATGCCTTTCCACTCACACCTCGTCTTATTTCCTCCCTTTCCTCCCTGGCCAGCTGTCCCTGTTTTTCTGCTAAGGTTGCTATGTTCACGTCTGTACGTGCCACTACTTAGTCCCCACTCCTCAAAATGTGCTCCCTATTTTATAGTTCTTCTACAAGTATATTTATCTTATACCCTTTTCGCTTTCTTCCCCTGCCCCGTGGAATGGAAAAAAGAAATAGAGAGAGTAGCAATCACTAAAAAATATTCCCGGTGTCTCCTTTTGCCAGACACCAATAACTTATTTCTTACTTCTTCATATATTCCCAGTACTAGTTTAGATAGCACTATGCGGCGCCGCCTTCCACCCCCTTTCGGAGCTAGGTTTCCGTCACTTCTACCACTTCACTTATTTCTTACTCCTAATGGCCATATGCAAAGAAAAGATAAAGAAAGTTTCAAGACCCGTCTTTAGTAGACCCCCGTTATTCTTCTCCTCTACCTGTCCCCGTTCTCCTGTTCACCGTTTCCCCTCCCTTCCCCTTTACGATCGCTCGCACTCAGTACTCACGTGCCCGTCTTGAACCGATAGTCTCCGAAACTGGGTCCGTCCAGGCGGTGTCACCGGTAACTCAACGGTCAGCCCCTGGCTCCGGCGAGCGGCACTCAAAGGGGATTTTTTTCCAATCGGGATCCCGTACCCTTTCTCATTGAGTGCGCACTTCTTATTGTGCCGGTCGCCGTTGGCGGGCAGCCTCCCGGAGCCGGCTCACCGTGCGTATCCCTTCTCGACCGGAGATTCTCGTGCCACAAGGGGGTCGTTAGAAAGGAGTTAGGAAAAATAATTTGGAGATATCACGTCGGGGTCACCACTGAGAGGAAGCGCCCCCAATTTCAGCACGATCCTCCCCGCAATGAGAGACAATAAGGGACTCTCCCGTAGTGGGAATAAGACCAAGACAGAGTGCGGGTGAGCGTAAGTGGGAGTTTATCCAAAGAATAGGGCATGCAAAGAACTCTGCAACCTCCGAGAGCGCTCTGTCTGACAATAGCAAAGACAGGCGTATTTCTAATACAAAAAACGTCATCAGAACCTACACACTATAGGGGGCACAAGTTAATTGGGATTGGGTGGCGTCGACTAACTATAGGTGTTGCTGCAGCGTGGTTGGTCTTGGCGTGAGGACGTCACTGGTCAGCCTCGTGGGTTGGGTTGGGCCTGGCAGGCCAGCTTGAGGTCATCCGAGCGGTGTTGGTATGCTGGGGCAGCCTGTGACAAAGATGAATACCTTTCCTGACTCGTTTGCCCTAGGCCATGCACACTGCAGTTATTCAAGAAACGACATCTAAGTTCATCAATAAATCGCTCGGCAGTTTGTCTTATAAAATAAACGCAACACATGAGGAATGCACCTCTTGAGAGGTCCGGTGATTGTCGGTTGGGGTGAGATTTACCTGTGTCCTATTGACCGGTATTTTAGGTCGAGGGGCTGAGTTCTGGGGCCTGAGCCGACTGGTACATGCCTGTCTGCCGCGTTAGAAGTTATTATATAAATGGGTCTCTGTGTCTCGTCCCAGTGATGGGGGTCGTTCTTGGGGTGGTCTAGGGGGAGGGTTGTGGACTTTACGAGAGGGTGCTGGTAGATCAGTGGATTCAAAACGTGGGTTTATTACCGTGCTGTAAATAACACAGGTGGTGGGCTGTGGCCTTGGGTGCGGTACCGGGGCCTCTGACTCTCTGAAGCGGCTCCAGCTTGGTTGGGGGAGGTGAGGGAGCGCGGCACAGGCCTTAGCTTCCTTATCTGGCAGGCTTGGTAGGGTGGGAGGGAGAATGGCCTTGCATATACTCACAAAGGTTTTTTCCTCGTGCGTTGCTAACTTTTGAATGCAGAACTTTTATAATGTTCCGCCTTATTTTGATGTTATTTAAACACACATATATATTTCCATTTCGTTACACATTTCTTTAATACAGTCGGTCCGAGTACCTTTTCGTTACCTAACATTATATTTACTACATGATGTGATTATTTTATGTACATTAAACGTTACACGAGGTCGTTCTAGGTTATGGCCTACAGAAATTGATGCTCGCTGCTTTAGGTGATTAAGAAAACATATATGAGTAAATAAAGGCTATACATTTGGTCTACATCTTTCTCTGTGGTTGTAGCAGCACTAGTCCAGACCTGGGGTGGTATCATGTAACGTTACATCTTTATGGTTTATTCACAGTTTACAGGATCTGTTTAAACTGAGGTAGTTCGTTAATACCAATACTTGAATTATTTTCTACTTTCTTCAGATAGTGATGCTTCAGCTTTTTTTTTCCGTCACCCCGGCCTCGCGGACCAGGTCATGCAGGGTGCAATATTACATTGTGGATAAAAATGTTACAGTGTTAGCATCTCGGGTTAGCTCATATCCGACTTTCTCATGGGAACGCGCTCGCAGCGGATCTACCAGGGCTACTGCGGCGGCAGAGATGCATGAAAGGCCCTCCAAAGGTGGGGGCCTCGTTACAGTGTGCTGAACTCACGCCATGTTTGCTAAACAAGATGGCTTCTAGGCCTAACTGAATTTTGGTATATGCAGGGAACGGATATGTGTGGGCAATGTCGTCGGCGGGTGACCCCTCCTCAACCTGGGCCCGGGTGGCATGAGGGGACGGCCACCGAGTCATGGTCCTCACCTGGGGAGAAGGCTGCAGGTGAGGAGGGCCTCGCGGCCAGTCCTTCCCTACACAACCCATAAGACTAACGGCCCAAGTGCACCAACAAACGGTTATACCCTAAAACACACCCTTGCCAATAGCTCCAAGGACCCTCAGGATTTTGCAATGGCATGCATGGAGTTGATCATTTTTTACATTGACTGGACAGTGTGAGGCCTTGAAATTTGGTTTTGCATGTGATACATGATGCATTGCAGCATGAAGGCATATGCATTTGGTGGATTGTGATATGCCCCCTGAGATAGCTGTGGTGCATAGGAATGAGCCAGTCACAGAGAAGTGCAGTGCTATTAGCACTTTCACCTGAGAGGTATGGCATGTGAGCATGTGATGTTGGACACAAGTCCTGGCTCCCACTTTCTCACCATCTCCGATATGACTTGTGGTGGAAATCTGACTTTTCCATATACCTCCTCACCTGGCATTCCAAAGATGGTTGTCCTGGGTGGTAAGCCCTCTCTCTCCATCTCCTCCTGCCATGGTGTGCTAGTACAAGTGCTACCAACATTGGATCGGCCATTTTAGAAAACCTTGATAATACTTGACTGATGCATTACTATGCTTCTCCTGCTGTGGATAGTAGCAACGTTTTGGGGCCTTCCTACCTTTGCTTGATGGGGTTAATGTTTTTGTGAATCAGGGTATATTTGCACTTCGATGGTTGTGAATGTGACTTTCCCCAGTCCATCCTAGTATAGGCCCATGGAACTTCCCTTTAGGGTGAAATAAGGTGGCTTTCTGCATATTATGCCCAACACTTCTGCTTCATGTTTGCCCTTTCTTTGCTCCTAGGCGGTGCAAACGCTCTAGGGCACTAAGTGCTTGGGCAAAGTGCAGGGTGCATTTAGTGCGTGCCAAGTGACGTTTGTGAATTACAACTGCACTTTACGCTAGGCACAGCATCTGCAATAAAGGTACAAACTGCTTATCACTGTGCAAAACGTCTTGTGAATCAGCCAATAAGAGAAAAGAAGACCTGCTGCCTTGGTTCATATGTGCAATTAATGATCATTGTCATTTGTGTTTTTAACAAACAGGTATCAGAGTGCCAAAAGAAAATGGAGGTTATTATAAGTTTGGCGGTCTGGGAAAAAAGTCCCAGCATTTCTTTATACTGTCACTTTTCCAGACCGCCAAACTACAAGTTTGCTCCAGCCCCTGCTGGCAAAAAACAGCCAGTATTTCCGGCACCGGTGTTACGGTTGCTGGAAACCGTGCTTATCCCCTCCATGGAGTCCTCTGGGACTCAGTGGACTGGGGAACGACCACTGTTGCTGGCACCAGTAATATCCCGGTACTATCGAGATATAAGTCGCTGGTAACAACAGGTCCATTTCCCGGTATCCTGCTGGAATTACTGGTGGGATACCAGGAAACTTATAATGAACTTGGTAGTATTTTGTGATGTTCTGGCAGTAAACTGTGTTAAACTAAAGTAACATAATTAACTAAAGAATATCTAAAGAATGATTATCCATCTGCATATAGAGTAGGTTTAACTTTTATAAAAACATAGCATGCACCAGTGTTTTTTATAGAAATATATTTTCGACAAGTTCCTGAAGAATTCATTTTGATTCTAACACGTGAATTTTTAAACCGAAATGTGCTAAAATCTTTAAATTAAATAATGTCTGTAAATATTTATACTGCATACACTAATAGCCTGCCTCCTTGTTTTCTTGATGATAGAATAACAAATTAGAAGGCATATTGAGTTGTGTAATATCCTGTGATGAAAGGCATATGCTAAATGACTAGATAAACAGGAACAATTTAAACCAAATACAAATGTTTTTCCAATGCTAAAAATACTATGGTTCAGAGCCAGTCTAGGCAAGTAGCCAGTAGCTGAAATGATATCTTTGCAGCTTCCCCTGTGAAACCCCAGACCGGGCCATACTGTCACTCAGTCAAAGGTAGCTACCATTGGAATATCAGTGGTGGCACACAAGGGGGCCGTTTTAATCCATTGGACTCTATTGGAAATTTGTCAGATTTACTGTGGACAGTGATTCCATCCTCAGTAAATTCATCACATTTTGGCTTACAGTTCAGGATTGAGTAAATCCTACATTTCAAGGTCAACATTGGGATTTGGCAGTGCGGTAAAACGGATGAAAATTCCATTAGTACCCGGGGAGGGACAATCAGATTGTAACGTGCAATCTGATTGGCCCTTGCCAGGGATTTACCCGACCGGGAATCACTCTCCCCACATCAAAGGCGTTGCTAGGGGGTGGCTCAGGGGGCTATAGAACTGGGCCTTTTGGTTGTAGCCCTGGAAAGAATCTCAGGAGCTACAACCAAAAGGCTACCTAGCCCTGAGTCCCGACAGTCCCGACATTAGCGTAGCCCCAGATCTTTTCCAGACCTAGCAAAACCACTGCCCGACATTCTTTTCCTTTGTCCCTGGCGGGCGGGGGTTTGGCAGCCCCTCAACCAATGAGGAGGCTCGGAATGGGGTAATCACCGCTCCCAGCTACCACACGGCTGGAGGCTGCCATTCTTCCCCCATCAAGGAGGCAGGTATGTTTTCCCCTCCCCCACACCACCAATCCAAATAATCCCTTCCCCGCCCTCCCAACCCCACTTAGCTTATTTTTGGTTCTTTTCGGGAGCAGATGCGCTGGGAACACATCTGTCCCTAGCACAGCCGCTCCCGTTACGCGACAGGCCATCATGGAAAGGAGAAAGGGACTACATGTAGTACTTTCTCTCCTTTCCATGGCAGGCATAAACCTTTTTTATTTTTTTCAATGGGCGCCATTTCAATGGCGGCCATTTTATTTATCTTTTTAAATACACTAAATGGCTGCCATGGAAAGGGAAAAGGGACACAGGAGCGTTTCGTAACAGCAAAGCAATGCTACTAGTACCCCGGTCTTGCGGGCTGGGGTACTAATAGCAATAAGCACCTTGGCACGGGGGCTTTACCGAGTCTGGTAAAGTCCTGGGGCCTTCGTTAAGTCCACGACTTTGCTTGTGCCTGGAACTACGGGCCCCAGGGCTTTACTTGACTTGGTAATTCCCCCGCGGCTCGGGTCTTATTTCTTAATTGATGCCCCCAAAACGTTGATAATGTAATTATTGCCAAAAATGTATCACACTGCCGAACTCGTAATGAGGACGACAGTCTCCGAATCGGGCAGGTAATTGTCCACTGAGATGGATTATCAATTTCAGATCCTGGCAGTGGGGATTGACAACATGACAAAATCATGAGGGAGAATGGCACAGGAGCAGTCCTGAAGGATGTCAAGGTCAGAAGCAGGCCAATTTGTGTCTAATAAAAATACAGCGGATCAGCGCTTGGGCAGGTGGAAAGTAGGTTTATGGGTAGTAGATAAGATTTGTGAAAATACTGACATTTTGTAAAGCATATTTGTAAAGGATCCTTTCGTCTACTATGGTAAACACGCCTATTAACTGTAAACTAAAAGGCAGTAATGGTAGTGGTAATTATGTTTATTTGCAAGAATCACCCACAACCTTTTCGAATGGATGGGAATGTGGCACATCACTCAAAGTCGTAACTAATGGCCTACACCAGAGCTGTACCAGCCCTTGCACTGCTACTCTAATGTCTCACTCCTTTAAATTCGATCCCCGGATTACAGTATATTGATGTCAATTCTTAAAATACCTCTGATGAATCATTCTTCAATCCACTTTCAATGGCTATTGACCTTCTTGAAAAAAGATCCCAAGCTAATGGCATTCAGGTAAATTAATATTAGGCAAAACTTTTTTCATAGAAAAAAAGGGCACCATATTTGGCCGTGTAAAACATCAAGTTACAAGCTAATTAACAAGATGTTGTTTTTCTTCTAAAAACCAAATTGGAATATACATTTGTGTTTGCTGGCATGAAAAGCCATACAAATTACCATAGATCTGCTACAATCTAGCTAGGTGATGGAAGGACTTTCAGTGGAGCCTCTTACAATAGTACACACAGTAACAATAATCCCCTTAGTAGTCTCAGCTCGGCGATCGACCTCAACCCATATTTTTGCAGAAAGGATGTATTTACATCATAAAACACTATACTTCATCAACAATGCGTATATAAAATAAATACATAAAATAACGTGATCAATAATACGTTTAAATAATAAACAGAACATGCAATGATCATATTCGATTCCTGTGTCAGCTATCAATTTCAGTTTGGGATTAAATAAAAAGTACCAGAAAATACATGTATTAATTAGGCTCTTTAATTGAAATCTAATCAATGCATCTGCCTTCCCAAAAAACTGCATAGAAAAATACCTCAGGGGCATTTCTGCTTTGCCTGTGCACTATGCAGGCCCATTCTCTAAACTCACAAATCACAGGAAAGCACTACTAAACAAAACATACCTCATCATTCAGGCATGGATGGCCACACACGGCCAATGCCTGAATGATGACAAAACCGAAATCCTGCTCCTCGGATCCAACGCCAATCTAAAAAAACTCAGCCCCAACTACAAGGCATTCAACATCGATGGTAACCGCTTGCGCTAAATACCATTTCCAAGCAACGCATATTCATGGATTTCCCAAGCCATTTGCAGCCGTGGCACAGCGAACATCGAGCAGCACCAGTTACGCCCCCAAGAATGCCCCTTGCACCAGGAAAAGCCATAGAAATCCCCAATATGGCACAAAGGGCCAAGCTAACCCTGCACCAGCTTACACGCCTCCTACACTGTAATCGTGTGAAAAACTATGCATAAACCGCTTGCGGCAGCCAAAACACGTGAAAATCTACTTGCGCACCCCCTTGAATACACGTACGCCACTCGCGGCAGCCAAAACGTGTGAAAATCTCCCCGTGCACCACCTTCAATAAGCGTACCCCGCTTGCGGCAGCCAAAATGCGTGATAATCTATTCTCGCACCCCCTTGAATACGAGTAGCCCGCTTGTGCCTACAAATTCAAATGGAAAAGGCCTACAGTAACCCGGCGAATATGCGTACCGTGCACGAGCAGCCAAATCACGTGAAAATCTCCTCACGCACCCCCTGAAATACACGTACCCCACCTGCGCCAGGCAAATCGTGTGGAAAAAGGTCCCGTGTGGTGTGGGCTGCCTCCGGGGCATGGCCAGGGGTGATGGGCTGCCTGCCGGGCATGGACAAGGTTAATGGGCTGTGTGCGGGACATGGCCAGAGGTGATGGACTGTCTGTAGGGCATGGCCAGGGGTGATGGGCTGCCTTTGGGGCATGGTTGGCGGTGATGAGCTGCCTGCGGCACATGGCCAGGGGTGACGGGCTGTCTGCGGGGCATGACAGGGGTGATGGGCTGCCTGCGGGTCATGGTCAGGGTTGTAGGGGGGTCCCCTGTGGTGTAGGGTGCCTGCGGGGCATGGCCAGGGGTGATGGGCTGTCTGCAGGGCATGGCCAGGGGTGATGGGCTGTCTGCGGGGCATGGCCAGGGGTGATGGGCTGCCTGCTGGTCATTGTCAGGGCTGATGGGCTGCCTGTGGGGCATGGCCAGGAGTGATGGGCTACCTGCAGGGCATGGTCGGGGTGATGGGCTGCTTGCGGGGCATGGCCAGGGGTGATGGGCTGCCTGTGGGGCATGGTCAGGGTTGTAGGGGGGTCCCCTGTGGTGTGGGCTGCCTGTGGGGCATGGCCAGGGGTGATGGGCTGCTTGCAGGGCATGGCCAGGGGTGATAGACTGCCTGTGGGGCATGGACAGGGTTGTAGGGGGGTCACCTGTGGTGTGGGCTGCCTGCGGGGGATGGTCAGGGTAGTAGGGGGGTCCTCTGTGGTGTGGGCTGCCTGCAGTGGGTTCATGTGACTCTTCAGCACACGGGTGAATGAATATGGGGGTACGCGAGTGTGCTTTTCACACGATTAGGCTGGCGCAAGCGGGATACGTGTATTCCGGGGTACACACGTGGAGTTATACACACGATTTGGCAGACGCAAATGGTGTACGCATTCCTCGCACACTCCTCAGAATCCGTGTGTCCCGCTCGCGTCAGCCCAATCGCTTGTAAAACACCACACGAACTCCCGGAATACACGTACCCAGCTCGCGCCAGCGAAATCGCGTGAAAAGCTCACTCGCGTACCCCGGAATACACGTATACCACTCACGCCAGCCCAATCGCATGTAAAACTCCATGCGCACCCCGGAATACGTGTACCCCGCTCGCGCCAGCCCAATCGCGTGAAAAAGGGCGCAGTAACTTGGATCACCCGCAAACGCATCTCGCAAGCAGCCTACACCACAACGGACCCCCCCAACACCCTTGCACATGCCATTAGGCAGCCCACATAACAACGGAGCCCCCATCACCCGTGAGCATACCAGCAGGCAGCCCACACAACAATGGAGCCCCCATCACCCGTGAGCATGCCAGTAGGCATGTCTTCAATCATGTTCACCCACAGTGACGGCAACCTGCCAGCAGGCCCGAACTCATGTCCACCCACACCACCCCCCACCCCCAGTGACGGCAACCTGCCAGCAGACCCGACTCATGTCCCCCCCATACCACCCCCAGTGACTGCAACCTGCCAGCAGGCCCCGACTCATGTCCCTCCTACCCCACCTTCAGTGACGGGAACCTGCCAGCAGGCCCCGACTCATGTAACCCCTACTACACCCCCAGTGATGACAACCTGCTAGCAGGCCCTGACTCATGTTCCCCCCACACCACCCCCAGTGACAGCAACCTGCCAGCAGGCCCCAACTCAAGTCCCTCTCACCGCACCCCCAGTGACAGCAACCTGCGAGCAGGCCCCGACTCATGTCCCCCATCCCACCCCCAGTGACGGCAACCTGCCAGCAGGCCCCGAATCATGTCCCCCATCTAAACCCCAGTGACGGCAACCTGCCAGCAGTCCCCAACTCATGTCGCACCACCCCACCCCAAGTGACGGCAACCTGCCAGCAGACCCGACTCATGTCCCCCCGCCCCCAGTGACGGAAACCTGCCAGCAGGCCCCGACTCATGTAACCCCCACTACAACCCCAGTGATGGTAACCTGCTAGCAGGCCCTGACTCATGTCCACCCCACACCACCCCCAGTGACGGCAACCTGCCAGCATGCCCTGACTCAAGTCTCCCTCACCCCACCCCCAGTGATGGCAACTTGCCAGCAGACCTCGACTCATGTCCCCCCATCCTACCCCCAGTGATAGCAACCTGCCAGCAGGCCCCGACTCATGTCCCCCCAACAAACACGTTGTCACAATACAGGCCCACGTTACAAATGCAAAACCCAAATCCCACCCCACGCTACACCACCCCAGTCCAAACTCACCACCATCCATTGTACCCACTACCCAGTAAATGCCCATGCCATGACATTCATAAAAGTACACACATGCACCCAAAGACATGTACAACAGAGACACACAGCAGTGACACATGACTGAGCCAATGCTGACTGACACAAGCACAAAACCAATGAGAGTGGACCACACCATAATTAACATATGTGAAATGTATTAAAATAAATATGAAATGACAAAATGGAATAAAAAGATGAAACTGAAAAAGTCATGAAAGTTCAAATCATAAATAATGCACAATCCGTGAAAAATATAAATTAAAAAAATGCAAACTGCAAAGTGGTCCATCTCCAAAGTCCTATAAACTCAATTCAAAATGAAAAGTATAAAAAACCATTCCTTCATGGGATCATAAAAACAAAAGTATGTACAGGTCCTGAACTATTTACACTAGGACTCTGAAGGGTCCATGATCCCATGACAAAATGAAACCTACATAAAACCATGTAAAAAACAAAACTATATACAAAAAGTGGAGCAAAGTCCGTCGGCGCCAAAACAGAAAGAAAAAATGAAACCTAACCCTAAATAACTATATACAAAGGCGGCAGGCTAGTCCGACAGCTCTCTTCTTGATGTGCCGTGCCATGGCATCATCGAACTCCACATCGATGTCGCTTGAGGCGGTCATGTTCCCTGGCCTCGAGGTCTCTCAGGGATTCTGCCATGGACTCTTCCAACTCCCTGCGAGTTGCCACGAGTCACTCAGCCCACCTCAATGCCCGATGCATGGAGTTCTTTGCCCTGACCATCGTGAGCCATGCCCTCTCCGCCTGCTGCTGCTCTGCATCAATTTCCTGGCCCAACCGCTGCCACGCGGAAGACACTCCCAGTCCTGAGTCCTCCTGCCCATCGGCCGATGCCTGCCCCCGGGATGTTGTTGTCCCTGAGTCTTGACGCCTCCCACGTTGAGCCTGTTGCTGCCTAGAAGACACCTGCCTGTGCCACCACGACGTCCCGCGGTCCAATGGTATCCCCTGGTGCCATCATGCACGTACCCTGCCCATAGATACCTGCACATCCTCCATTGGCTGGGGTCCAGTTGGTGGTGTGACCACCTCTGATGGACCTTCGACTCCCGACTGTGGCAGGGATGTGGTCTCCACCAGCCTGGGCGCATGCTGAGGGGCAGGTCCGCAGGGTGCCCAGGTGTGAGACAAGGATGGGAAGACGGTAAGGAGGTTGACTGGCGCATAGGGGGTGCAGTTGAGGAGGTGGTTGCAAGAGCGTCCAGCACACGGAGGAACCCTGTGCTGGTGACCTTCCTAGCAAGTCGAGGCAGGCACATAGGTATTCAAAATGACGTGCATTGTCTTGCCTAGAACCTTGCACGTCATCCCGAATACCACTAGTGCTCAACAAAACACTGACTAGGACAGGCTCAATCCAGTCACGGATTGGCACGTCGGCAGGGAGAGGAAGGCCAGTTGTTTTAAATGCATCACCTCTCTGCAAACGGGTCTGGACAAAGGCATCCCTGCTGGTACTGGATGATGCAGTCACAGGATCAGGGGCAGGATTAAACACAGGCACTTCCACGGTGGCCTGTGCTGCGTACCTGCCCCTGGACTGCACCACTTGCACCAGTGGAACCACCGCCTCCAGGCCCCGTGTGTGGGGCTGATACTGCCTCCTCCTGAAGCACATCCCCCACCAACCTGGATGACTCTATGCCATCTTCCTCATTAAGCCCCTGTGTGGGCTCAACTGCCCCATCTGCTGCTGAGGAGTCCACCTCCAATCTTCGCCTCTTGGACCTCCCCTCGGCAGCTGCGGCCATGGATGCGGCACCAGACTCCTCACTCCCTGAAGATATTACAACCTGGGAGGGGAGCTGGGCCTTGCGTCTCCGGCTGGCGGTGGCATCCCTGCAGCTGTGCTCCACAGAACTGTCTCTGCCCTCCTCATCAGTCGACGCTGCAGACAGGGAGAGACAGAACACAGGCATCACAGCACCATACAATGGTCTGCTAGAAACATAACAATTGCACATGAGTGGCAGTGTCAGACAACCCAGACGCCATCACACTCCCCAACAATGAGGTCAATTGAACACACACACATACACAAACACGCAGGGAACGTGCAACAGGCATCCGTGTACATATACACGTAACTGCATGAACATCCAAAGGTTGGCATGACGTCAAAGCAACATGAGGAGTGTGATCACAGACACACGCACATGTACACCATGCATGTACATGAAGGTGGGACCAGCATCCATGTGTCACAACCCAACCATGGCATAGTACATCCCCAGAAATGCAAACATGTGTGCATCTCCACATGCAGTTGGGCATCATGCATTGGAACACATACACCATTGATGTGCATCACACATGACTGGACTCACATGCAGCAGGGGCATGTGCCTGCACACGCACATCCATACATGGGCAGTGTCAGACATATGTCCAAGCTGCACGCTCCTGTCACACCTCAACATGCACTGTGTGGAATGGGATAGCTCAGACACTCACCGCTCGACTCCAGGTGGGTCTGCCTCTCTAGGACCTTGTGGTGAAGCGCTGGGTTGATGCTTTCCAGGACCCTCATCTGATCGATGGTAAGTAGGATCCGCCTGCACACAAGAGGCGCCTCCCACTGCCGGTCCCCCTGTGAATCGCGTGCCCATTTCCGAGGTCATAGTAGCCTGTGTGTCCCATGAGTATGTGTATTTTGTGTCCCTGGTGCCACCGCTTACTGCAGGAGGTTAATTACACACACATGGGCTACCGGGGTTGTGTGCATGGTTTTATTGTATATTTGGGGTGCTTGAGCATTGTGTTCAAACGGGCCCCTAGGGGTCCCTAACGTCTATGGAAACAAGGCGAGTCACCACACACGATAGATATGCCAGACACGAGGTTGTATTCCCAAAGCTAGGGTTTATAGCAAAGCAAAAGTTTCAGTTGGCCAACTCGGTCTCACGCCCCGCGACGTGTATCTCTAGACCTCGAGGGACGCAAGAAAGTGAATTACGTACATCAGTTACATATATACAAAATGCATATCAAACAATCAGCTATGACATGTTTAACACCCCCCTTTATTGGGTTTCTTTGAACTTGGTGTGATGATGGACATCTCCAACAACTATGACACCTTCAAACATCTATTTTAGTAACAATTTGCAATTTGTGAGTGCGGAGGCATCTTTCAGTTGTTGAATAGAACACAGCGCTTCTGTTCTTGGAAGCGAGCTACATACGGGGGGAGAGTTGCATTCCAGACCTTGCTATCTATGTAGTGCTATTCGTGTCCTGGGAGCCGACACGCTCTAACGGGGCTCAGCAAAGGGGGGGCATAAGAAAAGCATAATTCAAGCCTTTAGCTGTATTATTTTAACATATTCTACCATATTACGAGACTGGCTGGCAGCTGTGAAATGATTAAATGCCCTGCAGCTTTGCTTCAAGAGTACATTCGGGAGGGAGCCGGGCACTCTTCCTGGCGCTGCCTACGTTGTGTTTCAACAAACTCTTGTTATCCACACGGCCCTGCGGCCTTGTCCTTTTTACGTGCAGACAACAATGTTTTACAGTCGAGCAGTGTAAGCAGAAAATATACTGCAAAGCAATAGGAACAGAAAGCAATGAGCAATGGTTAGAAAACAAAATGGCGATTCTTGTTACATCAAAATGGCCGTTCATTGGCAAACTCGAAAACCTATATTTTGTCATATCGTGCATGAGAGGTTGGCCCACGGCCACCAAAATGCGTTTGTGGTCACAAAGTAGAGGTATCCATATTTCTAGACTGACAAACCCTCCTTTGGCCGTATGCCAAACGTCTCATCTATTTATTGAAACCTCCTCTAGTGATGATGAATCTGAAGTACTTATGTCTGAGTCTTGCATGTTATCGTGGACATCATTGTCTTCATCAATATCTATTGCCATCAACTCTTTTACTGCTCTCATCTCATTTGGGTCTGGGTCAGTTCGATAATGAGGTTGTTTTTTCTTCGTCATCATATGCATACATCCTTCCCTCAGTTACCTCAGTGCAAACTATTGGCAGGCAATGTATGCAACAACAGCACGTTAGGAATATTCCAAACACCACTACTAATATTGAAATCAACTTCCATCCCCAAGAACGTAGTATTCCCCAAAACCAAGATCCTATTCCCCAGCCTCCCTCTTCAGTAGGCAGTTCAGAGCTTAGGACATGCATTTTCTTTATCGCTTCAAAGATCGTAGGGGAATAGTCATCGACATAAACGCAACACGCTGATCCCACTATTTTGCAAATTCCCCCACGATCAACCAGGATCACATCGAGAGCCATTCTATTTTGCAGCGTCATTAACCTGATTCCTCTTACTTCCAACGTCATGTTAAATAGTATATCTGTTGTTGTATTTATGGTATTTTTTAGTATTCTGGACAGCTGCCTTATATTATAGGAGTTCACTATCTGCCCTAAGAATGGAATGAATGATTTTGCTACATCAGTTGCTATCAAAACACCCTCGTCAGTCCTTTTGACTCTAGTTCTGGATAGTCTGGCCATGTCTGCTGTTTCTAAGAGGAATACTCCTGGGAACTGTATACCTAGGTAACATGTACCTCCCCAGTTTCTGGGCAACCAAGGATATGCTTTCTCTCCACATATAAAATAAACTGGATCACCTACATATACTGGTTCTATTTCCCATTTTAATACCACTGTATTCATGCATCCAGTATATGTTCCGACTGAAAAAGAGCCTTTCTTTTTTAGACAAAAAGGGACAGTTCTTGGGCTACAATTCACTGTGTAAGATGGGGGGATTGCATCGTTGTCCTCTTCTGTTCTTACACGAAACGTCATTACAGATGTCTTTTCTGGTGGGGACAATCTATCTCGTCTATTTTGTCGTGTTTTCTTTCGTGTACTTTTCCTCGTGGGCTCTGGGGCTACTACTTGTGCTTTATGGAAAATGGAACAACCCACAGGCTTCATTATTATCTCCTCAAACTCATTCATGTTGGCTCTGTCTAATTGACCCGTACTACTCTCATTCCATTTCCCATAAAACATTTCACCTAAAGATGCACTGCATGCAGAAATTAATGGTAATGGCTGTACATACCACCCTATTCCTTTTCCAGCATGCTGTGGTAAATGGGCACATACCAAGCAATTTGTTTTCTTCAGAATTGTGTGTGTCATGTTCATGATTAATAACAACGTATTATTCCCAAAACCTTCCCTGTGTCTTTCTTCCATTGGGGGCAGGATATAAGTAATCACCTGAACCGGGCTTTCAGTAGTGGATATATTAATTATTGGTAAAAACATTTCTAATGGGTGTATCGCTTCCACATACCATAATATTAGGGCTGTCGATATTGGTGCTACCACGCTCATAAAGCACATTATTATTTTAAGTGCCAACATACAATTCGTTTTACCATGTGTTTTTCTTAAGCTTACAGTCTTTATAATTGACTCATTTGCAGCAGTGGTGGTGCAGAAGGAGGCTGGAGCCGGTCCCGGCATGTTTCTTGTCGTCCTGCTTCTTCCTTATTACAGTTCGTCGTGGATATCTCTCTTTGTCGCGCTTGCTCTGATGTCAATAAGTTCAACGGAATTGTCACAGTTCACTTCTGCCAGTCCTTAATAGCCTGGATTTGTTTATTCGTTTTTAGGCAAGATCACTCAACCTTTCTCATACTGCTCAGAGGACCTTCGATCAGTTATCTTATTGCCTTAGTACCATGTGCGCCCAGCTTGTCCGCTCTGGTTCCAGACACATGCACTTTTATGATCGCACCGAGGAGCCGCGAGTCTTGAATTGTCCGACTTGCACAATTCTCACGCTTCTCTCCTCTACACCTCTAGTTCCTTCTCTGTCCATGAGCTGAATCAGAGGTTGACATAAACACCAAAAAAGAACTGCAGATCACTTTGTCTTTCGAGGCCGCAAGTTGTTTCGCTTAACTCCTGGTATCATGTGATCTGTGAACACTGCCGGTGCACTTCCAGATTCAGGCTCAAAGTCAGCCTGTGGCGCTACTGCAGGTGTTGGTGTGCGCCGCGCCAATGATGCAGATCCGTTCTTTGGCATGCTGGCAAGTGCTGGTGGGCGCCAAAGGGGTACATGATTTGTTTCTGCTGGTATTTGCAAGGCAGATTTCGTGTCGGCCAGCAGTGATGTCGATTCTGCTGGGCAAGGTTGGGGCACTCTTTGCCCTTCCCCCTCTTTGACAATCGTCTCAGGCTTTGTTTCAAGTTTCACTTCTCGTTTTGGCAGATTTGGTGGCTGCTTACTGGCAATAGTTTCTTCCCTTTCTGGGACCGCTGTCTCTTTCTGGTCATCTGGGTCAGGCAAGTCTTTCAGTGAAGTTGGAATCTTCTTGGCATGGGTGGCATGGATCCACGACTTCCTCCCATCCACCCGTATTACCGTCTGCGTTGCCAAGAGTACTTGATAGGGCCCGCGCCACCTGGGTGCTAACGATGACTTTCTTTCAAAATTCTTTAGCAGCACCCAGTCTCCTGGCTCCAGCGCGTGCCCCGGACGGGTCTATCTCACTGGTAATGCCCCTGCACCTGCTGATGAATCAAAGGCAATTTCTGCATTAAAAGGCCACAATAGGTACTAAGGACAGAATTTTCTACCTCACTAAGTCGTTTTGGCTGTGGTGCGCACCATACATTTGCCGGCCTCCCCATTATGATCTCGTACGGGGAGAGCCCAGTTTTAGCCTGTACAGATGTACGCATGCATAATAGTGCTATTGGGAATGCATCCACCCAACTCAACTTGCTTCCGGCACAAATCTTGCTAATCTTTGATTTAAGAATCCCGTTGTGCCTCTCCACAAGACCGGCAGAACTCGGATGCCTAGAACTATGGAATCTCTTATAAATCTGAAGACCAGCACATATCTGTAACACCACTGCACCCACAAAATGTGGTCTATTACCGGACCATAGGACAGGGGGCAAGCCAAATCTGGAAAAATATTCCTTAAGCATTACTTTTGCCGTGCTCATTGCTGTGCAGTCCTTCAAGGGATATGCCTCCACCCAGTTACTGAATGCATAGATCACCACTAAGACGTATTTTAAGTTTTGGCATCTCTCCATCCCTATGAAATCAAAATGGATCACCTCAAATGGCATAGAGGGCGGGCCAAAACTGCCTATTGGAGTCACCGTTCCCTTTCCTGCATTGTGTTGCAAACACGTGATACAGTTCTGCACCAACCTCTCTGCATTCTTTTTTTTGATTACATTCTGCCATACTGTAGAAAGGTGCTGTATTATCTTTTTTGCACAGATGTGAGTAGGGCTTTGGGCCATTGTGACCATTGCAGTCACATACGAATTTGGCAACATCCAGTTTCTAGTTCCCTTGTCCACCCAACAACCTTCCAGATCTAACTCAGCAGAGCCCTCTGACCACCCCTGTATTTCATCGGCCGTAGCTTCGGCCTGCATTTCTTTGACAGTGGCAACTCCATTTTCTATCATACAGGGTACTTCCTCAGTCTGAACCGTCATCATTTTGGTATTTAAATCAGTGGCAGTTTGTTTCGCAATTCTGTCTGCAAACGCGTTTCCCTCTCCTACTTTGTATGTTACCTTTTTGTGTGCCTCGCATTTCACTATTGCTAGGCGTTTTGGAAGCGTGAGTGCAGACAGCAATCGTACAATCAAAAGGGCCATGTTGAATTCTGGCACCATGTGATGTCAAAAACCCTCTCTCAGCCCAGAGTCGACCAAAGTTATGAACCACCCCAAAGGCATAGTGGCTATCAGTATATATATTCACATTCAAATTTTCAGAAATCTGGCAGGCTCTTGTTAATGCTATTATCTCTGCGGCTTGTGCCGAATTGTAGGGAATTCTTTTGCTCTCTACAACGCTCTCTAGGGTAGTGATAGCATATGCGGCAGTTGTTGTGCCATCTGGAAATTTAAAACATGAGCCGTCACAAAATAACTCTCCATCTGGCTCTTTCTGTGGGGTATCACTTAAATCAACTCTCCCCTTGGTTTCTTCCTCAGTGACCATTAAGCAATCGTGGGGGGGTGATTCATCCTCCCCAATTTCTTTTATGGGTAGTGGCATTAATTCTGCAGGATTCAAAGCACTACACCTCATAATATGGATATGGGGCACAAACTAGATAATCTCATATCTTGTCAATCTAGCAAAGGTGAGGTGTTGCGTCTGTGTCCTATTTAATAGAACGTCTATGGCATGTGGCACCATCAAAATAAAGAGTGCCCCAATACCATCCCTTCCGTTTGTTTCACTGACGCAGCAGCCGCCGCGACAGATCTCAAACATCGTGGTAGTGCGTGCGCTACAGGGTCCAGCGCAGAAGAAAAATAGCCGCACGGCCTATTTCTTCCACCTTCTTCCTGTGTCAAAACCGCCAATGCACATCCTTCACTTTGACACACAAACAGTCTAAAAATATTCTCATAATTCGGCGTACCCAAAACTGGAGCCGAGCATAATGCAGTTTTCAATTCATCAAATGCTTTCTGACATTCCTCATCCCACTGTAACGGCATAACCACATCTTTTTTAGTCAAATTCACCCTTGGTTTCACAATTAACGCAAAATTACCAATCCATTGTCGGCAATATGAAGCCATGCCTATTATGGCTCTGACTCCTTTTTGTGTCTTTGGAATAGGCATACAAGAAATACTTTCTATGCGTTCTGGCGTTAGCCTTCTCTCTTCTTTCGAAAGTAGGTAACCTAAATAGGCCACCTCCTTTCGATTATATTGAAATTTCTCCAAACTAGCTTTATGGCCATGTGCCACTAGGTGTGACATTAGTATTACAGTGCTTTCTTTACAAATCTCCTCTGTGTCTGCAGCTAACAATAGATCGTCTATGTATTGCAAGAGTACACAACCCACTGGTAATTCTAGCATGTCTAGCTGCTCTTTTAATGCTCTACGTGTAACCTTGCGGAATCCGCGTAAATATAAATGATCATCCTCCTAATGTGAACGCGAACAAATATCTGCTGTCCTTGTCCAGTGGAATGCTGAAGAACGTGTTTTTCAAATCCACTACACTAAAATATTCTGCTGAAACAGGTATCATTGTCTATATTGTAGTGACATCTGGCACTAGAGGAAATTGTGGATCTACTACCTTGTTTAATGCGTGCAAATCAATTATAAAACGGTATGGTAATTCATTGCCTCCTTTTTTATAAACTGGAAGAATCGGGTTGTTGCATCTACTGCCTGTAATTTCCTCGATTACCCCTAGTTTCACCAATTCTGTAACAATACTCTTCAATCCTTTCTCACCTTCAGCCGAAATTCTGTATTGGGGAATTCGCGGTAGGGTAACACATTCTTTCAAAATGATCCTTAATGGCTCTATCTTTAAGCATCCTACATCATTGTCACGCATTGCCCGTATACAGGTTTGCACTTTACTTAGTTCTCCTGGTAAAGTTTCGGACATGAATTCTGACACAGGGGCATCGTGTGACCAAATCGTTAGGAACACTCCGTCTGCCGAGCAATGTATAACGGAACCTAATTTTTTTAACAAATTTAATCCCAACAAGTTCTCCCCACAATTTTCTGTTACAAGGAAAGGACAATGTTCAATAAATGGTCCTATTGTAACTGGGACTGGTTTGGACACTGGGTTTATGACTGGTGTACCTGCGAACCCTATGGAAACATTCTTTTGCCCTGACAGTGGTATATCCGGAACCAAGTGGTGGTCTATTGAACACTTCTGCGCTTCTGTATCTACAAGAAAGCGGTGCTACTCATTCCCGACTCTCATTTCTATGTAGGGTCCTCTCTGATTCACGGGAAAAGACACTGGTTCCAACCCCTGTCCTGGGCTGTCCTATTGGGGAAATAACACATCGTCTGATGTGTAATCATTGCTGTTACTGTAATACGTGTTTGGCTGTGTATCGAAAACGTTCCCACTCTTTCCTCTATTGCTCCCACTCTGGTTTCCATAATGTTGGTTTTGCTGTCCCTGACTCTGGTTTGGGGCATTTTGGTTTTGGCCTTGGTTTTGATTACCTCCGTTATTGTGATGATGCTGCATACTATTCCTATTTGGTCCATTCGCTCCTTGGTGTCCTCTATGCTGTCTCCTCTGACCAGACCCATTTCTATTCTGCAGATGCGGAAATTTCGCTCGCCAATGTCCTTCCTCCTTACAATACGCACACTGATTTGGTCCCACTGTACCCCCATGCAAATTCGAATTACTCCATCCTTGTGCATTCCCTCTCTCTCTATTGTGTCCTACTACTTGCTGCAGTAGCACCTGTGTTCTCAATAGAGATTCTTTCAAGTCTGCCCCCATCTATTTTAGCAACGATAATTCGTCCACCATCTCCTCCTGCCCCGGTGATGGTAACTGCTGCCGTTTATTACGTGACCCCTTTTTCCCCTTCCGATGTTTGTTTGTTTGTTTGTTTATTTATTTGGTATGGCGCGCAAAACCCAGAGGTAACAGGGCACAACAGAGAACAGGAAGGTATGATTACACAAAAACTTAGTTGCAGGATAAGATACACATGAAAAAGAGGCATAGCATTACAATGCGAGGAATGTGCATATATACATATTGTTACATATTTAAATTTTTTGTGTTGTGCCTATAGACAGTGCGGTTGAACTTACATATTTACATATTTAATGCTGTGCATAACAGTCTGGTTTGAGCAAAGGCATGGGCAGGTGAGATGGCCGGGTTAGTCATAGGGATTTTTGGACCGCAGCCAGGTGAGGATGTTTCGCCTGAAGCTATAGTAGGATTGGTCTGTCCTAACGTTGAGTGAGAGGGCGTTCGAATGTTGGGTACCTACAAGCAGTAGTAGTGGCTCGATCTGGTGGGGCGGGTGGAGGTTTTTTTCTTTATTCTAGATGCGAGATAGGGGGGGCTGCGTTTTTTAAGCATTTGAAAGTGAGTGATGCCGTTTTGAGAGAGATTTTGAGCCATTTGTGTTCTCTCCTTTTGTTGGAAATGTGTTTCTTGGAGGGTAGGTTGAGGGCTGTTCTGAGGGCGTTATTTTGTAGTGTTTGCAGTTTGTTAGTTATGTATTTGTTGGCTCCTAGGTACATGGCATTACAATAGTCAAGTCTGGATAGTATTAGGGCATTGGCAATGATGATGCAGCTAGCTTGGGTGAGGAAGGCTCTACTTGCCCTGATTAGCTTACATGTGTAGGCGGTAGAGGATGCTAGTGAGTTGACTTGTTTTTTTAGTGACGTTGTTGCATCAAGGTGGAAGCCTAGCGTTTTCACTGTTTTGGCCACTGGGATGGTGTTGCTATCAATGTTGAAGGCCTTATAATTGGAGCTGAGTTTTTTTAGATTGGTGTTGGATCCGAGGAGCAGGATTTCAGTTTTCTCATCATTCAGGCATAGGCCGTGTGTGGCCATCCATGCCTGAATGATGAGATATATTTTGTTTACCAAGGCCGTATCTGAGTCGAAGTTGCCCGAAAGGGGTATGAGGATCTGGGTGTCGTCTGCATAATTGGTATATGAGACACCCAGTCTGTCCAGCTTGTCAAATAGGGGCTTGGTAAAAATGTTGTAGAGTGTGGGAGAGATGCAGGAACCCTGGCGTACACCGCAAGTTATTTTGATGGGGTCTGCTGAGGCTAGGGTAGAAAAGACCCTCATGGTTCGATTGTCCAAGAATGATTGGATCCAGGCTATGGCCTCTTTCGAGAAGTGGGCAGCTGAGGCCAGGTGTTCGCATAGGACTGCGTGATCCACCAAGTTGAAGGCTGCCGACAGGTCGAGGAAGAGTAGCATGGCGGTGTTCCCTTTGTCGTTGATCTCATTGATCTGGGTTTTAAGATCAATTAGGGCTGTCTCAGTACCGTGCTGCGGTCTGAAGCCCGATTGGCGGGTGCCTAATAGTTTGTGAGTTTCGAGATATTGCTGAATTTGTAGGTAGGCTACTCTGTCTATTATCTTTAACAGGAATGGCACCCTGGTGATGGGCCTGTAATTGGTGGGAATAGCAGGGTCTAGGGTTTGTTTCTTGAGGAGAGGCAAGACCCAAGATTCTTTGAGGTTGCTTGGAATGGTGTTGGAAGAGAAGGATGCGTTGATCAGCTTGGTTATAAAGGGGGCTAGGTCCCTGGCAGCATCCTTGATTATCTGGGGAGGGCAGGTGTCGCCTTTGCAGTTAGATGGTTTAAGTGAGGCTTTAATTCTTTCTGTTTCTGGGATAGATATTTTGGTGAACCTGAAGAGATTCTGGCCTGAAGGGTTGGTTGTTTTGGCGTGGTTACTATGAGATGCCTCATTGGTGGTGAGGGAGTCTTTTTTTGTGCAATTTTAGTTTGGAGAATTTTAATTTTATTAGTTAGGGTGTTTTGGACATTGGTGCACCATGCTTTGCCCTTGATTATATTGTGTGGTGGGGTTATGGGGGATTCTAGTTCCCTTAGAATGCAAATAGTTCTCTGGTGTTGGAGCTGGATTTTTCGATTCTTTCATTGAAGAGATTCTTTTTTGTAAGTAGAATTTCTTTTTTATAGTTGTTTGCAAAAAGTTTAAGTTGTGATTTGTTCTCTTCAGTGGGGGAATTGCGCCATTGGGTTTCAAGTTTCCTTTTGTGCAATCTAAGTTCTTTCAGATGTGGGGTGAACCAGGTGTTTAGGCGGGCTTTTTGTTTACTCTTTTGCAGTTTAGGAGGGGCAATGATGTCTAGACCTTTCTTAATGGCATTGTTGTAATTTTCTACAAGACACTCTGGATTTAGGTTGTCGGGAAGTTCATTGAGGGTTGGCAGTAGTAGTGGTAGGAGGTTGTCTGGGGTTATATTTTTTTTTGCTCTAGTGGGCAGTGGCGGAGCCATGATTTTTTCTTTGTTGACTTCTTTATTGAGAGATAGAGTGAAGTCAATGAGGTGATGGTCTGTCCAGGGTTGGGGAGCGGTTTTGGTGATGACGGTATTGCAGTTGAGGGAGGCGATCCAGTCCAGACTCCTGCCTTTATTGTGGGTGGGGGTGAGCACTCTTTGGATTAGGCCATGTTCATCTAGCATGTTGGCTATGGCTTGTGCTGGTTGGTCATCGGGGTCATTTAAACCGAGATTCAGGTCTCCTAGCAGTAGTATTTGGGAGGTGTCTTTTATATTGTTAGCTAGGATGTCCCCCGATATCCCTACTCCTGTACCCAGGTGTAGTAAACATTTCGGCATAATCATTATCTAATTCATCTTTAAGTTCAAAAAGTCCATATACTTGTTCTCTCACTACTTCATCCCTCTCCCTACCGCATGCTAATGCATTCAAAACTAACAATCGCTGCGGTGGTAATTTCCCAATTAACTGTTTCCATTTCTCCACCAAATATTCACCCATGCATTCCAACACTACCTGTCTTTCGTTGCTTCTTCGAAAGTCATACATCGAAGCCAATGCTGCCGTCCCATAACTCCCGTCTATATACATCTCTGCCTGTTGCTGCAATTCCACCTTCCTTTCTTTGCTGATCGCACTGCGAGTTACCCTCGTGCATCCCCGTTGGTCAGTCCCGCCTCTTGCCCCTGCGGTTTCAACTTCAACCCCGGGAGGAACGGACGGTACTGAGTCTGTGTCTGAGGCGGGAGATGCGGATGGGACAATGGGAACAGGGACTGTCTGTTGTGGGCCTGGTTTGCTAATAGGAAGTGCTACGTGCACGGTCTGTGGCTGTGGGAGGGCTTGAGCTACTGGAGGGAGAGCTTGGGATATGGGCAGGGTTTGGGCAATAGCTACTGACGTGCCTGGCCTCACTTCTGATCTTGGGCCTTGTTTTGTATGGGTCAATATGTTTTCTATTAATTCATCTGCTATGTGTAATTCTCGTTGTGGATATATTTTTTCTATATTCAACTGGTCACACCCACCTGCCCTTCTTAGACTCTCAGTCCACTCCTCCTCTTCTTTCTCTTCCGCTACTTCACCTTTCGATTTATGCCTGCGCGCATGCTTCGCTCTGCTTTTAAATCGGAGCATTGCTTCCCTTCTCCAGTCTTTAATAGTCTCAAATGCTGCAGGACGCGCTTTCTTTCTTATCAACACCCTTTCCAAGTTATCTATTCTCGCTATCTCAAAACTACCATTAATCGGCTACTGATGGTCTTGTTGCTTTCTGGTTTGCCTATGCCAAGTCTCACAGAATATTATTCCACCCACTCCATCCTTCACATACATCTCATACGCCGGCGTTCCCCCAGGTGGTACAATTTGGCCATCTTCCAAAGATTGTCTACCACAGCGGAAAAAACCCGCTAAGGTGGACAGTACCCCAGGCATGTTTCAACCTTCCCCCTGGTTAATCAACCTTACCTAGGGCGTTTGATTTTGCAAAGTCAACTCTCAACCAATATCAGGATTACTTTGAATCGGGGAATGACTCACCTGATAGATCAAGTCGTCTGTATACTGATGCACCAAATGACGTTGTGTCTGTGTTTCTTGGCTTCCGCCTCATTTCAGGACCCTCGCCTTCTTGTTCTCTAGCCAGACACGTCGATCAGGGATCAGATGTGTGCAGATCTGCAAAGGAGTCTCTCATCACTTCTACAGGGCGCCCCGAACACCTCTTGATCCCGGCTCGATCGTCCCGCCCTCGCCGTTCTCCGCCTTACTCAATTACAACATTATGCGATGGAACAAGTGGGGGAGGGTCCCTATTCGGGCGCCATCTTGAAAGGGGCCCCTAGCGGTCCCTAACGTCTATGGAAACAAGGCGAGTCACCACACACGATAGATACGCCAGACACGAGATTGTATTCCCAAAGCTAGGGTTTATTGCAAAGCAAAAGTCTCAGTTGGCCAACTCGGTCTCACGCCCGCGACGTGTATCTCTAGACCTCGAGGGACGCAAGAAAGTGAATTATGTACATCAGTTACATATATACAAAATGCATATCAAACAATCAGCTATGACATGTTTAACACCCCCCTTTATTGGGTTTCTTTGAACTTGGTGTGATGATGGACATCTCCGACAACTATGACACCTTCAAACATCTATTTTAGTAACAATTTACAATTTGTGAGTGCGGAGGCATCTTTCAGTTGTTGAATAGACCAACAACATACTGTCACAGGACCAACGGTAGTGGTAGCTGCAGGTGCAGCTGTAGCGTCCACCACTCAGGCTCTGGGTCAGCCAGCGCATGATGCGTTGGCACCTGAGGACTCCCAGGCTGAATTCCAGGTGGTCAGGAGGCACAAGCAATATGCGCGCAGGGATGCTCTGACCGAGTCACATGCCCCTGGGGCAGTGTTGTCATCAGCTGCCCCAAGCATCAGTGTGGTGGCAACTGCATGGGCAGATGCAGCCAACACCACCCTGGCTGTGAGTCTGCCAGCCTTGCAACAGCATCAAGCAGCCACTGACGCAAGTCAGGGCTTCCGTCCTAGTTCCACCAGCCACTCCCTTGGTCCAGGCCACCAGCGCCGCTGTCCCTACTGATCAGGGCGGCATTTGCCAGTCAGGGGCTGTACCACTGCCCAAGAGGAGAAAGGTTGCTCCTGCACAAGAGGTTGGGTCCGCAGACACAGCTCCAGCCTCTGGCACATCGAGGAAGAAGCCTTTCAACAAGCAGGAACTGGACTTCCTTGTGGGCTACGTGTCAGAACAGAAACGCAATATACTAGTGGTCCCAAATTGCCATACTGCCCCTCCGGTCCATGTTCCAGTTCACTGACCTGTCTGCATGTAGCCTGTGGTGTCATTCCACTCAGCACTCGGACTATGTCATTGCATGACTGACGTGCACGTGTGGTCAGCCTGCATGTGGGTAATCCACAAGTGCATGCTTCCTTGCCCCTCCACCCCTCTGCACCTCAATTTCACCATGGCACTGGTGGGTAACATGGTGGATTACTGCAATGGCCTGTTCCACGCTCCTGTGTACATGCACACTTCCCTCTGCAAATCTTCCAAACACATACTGTGGGGTACATCCTTTGTCCTTGATGCAGGGTGTCTCACTCGGACTGTGCAGATGGCAGGTGCTCCCCAGGGACATGAGTGCCCATTCATGCTCCATGTCCATTCCATGCACTCCCCTATGTGTCCTTGGCAGGATGATCATTGTAGTACGTCTCCAGGATTACATACGTATCATGGCATTTGGTCATCAATTCCATGCTCACTCTGGCTCAGTCCTGCATCACGCACATGTTTAGGGTGTCATTGTCTGTGTGGGGCATAGGCCTCCCCCTGTTGCAGGCCCCCTGACTCTGGTCAACTGGTGTAGTGCCTTCTGCATGAATGGGTGTACTGCTGAGGGTTCATCATGTGTCCTGCTTACTGTCCCATTCTCATCTGCTGTAGTGTCAGTGGACTGAAATGATGCAATTGACGCTAGCCAACACTGTCTGCCAATACACAGTTCTCTGGTCAATCTTTCATTGCCATGCAATGCCTCCTTGCATTTTCACTACAGGTGGGGGGGGTTAACTGTAGCCATGCAACCCAGTGCATGCACATTGCACATGATGGCTGAACTTGCCCTTACACTGCCGTCCCGTTAACTGATTGACATCAAAATGTACTTGTTGATGTAGATTGTTGGGAACATACACATGTACTGCACTGCACCCACCCACTTCTGAGCCATGTTACACCGTTCTACATGCCTACTCACTGCTGTAATGTCAAAGTGACATGGCATGTATGTTCAGATGTTCATCTCTTCACACTGTTATGAAACGCACTAGCACATGTGCATCCTGTGACACATGTACTCTGTATTAGAACATCCTAGCGGGTGTTTAGCATAGTTGATTGGTCAATCTGCGGGCTATACTAACTGGTATAGCCTGCAGATTGATTACAGCCCGCAAATTGGGTTGTAATTACTGTGAAGCTGCCTGCACGTGTGTATGTTTACACTTTAACATACATCAAAGCAAGCAGCGTTGAAGTTGAAGTTGTGTGTGAAAGTGTTTATTTACACGTGTTCTCAGCAGCATTTTTGTTAAATAACAAATATGTCGTTATTTTACAAAAAGGCTGCTGAGATTTCAGCATTGCGCCCGTTATGTTAAACCGGCACAATCCTCAAGGTGCACTGTCATGCACTACGAGTACGCCCAGGCCCACTTGAGAATACTGGTGGAGCCTGGACGTAGTGATTTGACACACTAATTCATGTTTTTGGCACATTCAATGCACAAAGTGCTGAATCTAGCCCTGAAGGGTTTTGTGACAGCTTCATGGACCAGCAGCTCGGACCGTACCGGGCGTTATGGTGCCTCAGACCTCAGTGAAGGCCCTTGCTTTGCTCAGGACATTAGCTATGTCGTCAGGGCCCATGACGCACGGTACGGGCCGAGCTGCACATCGCTGAAGCTATATTGGTGATGATGATTTAGTGATGCATGTCTATGTGCATATTACGTGGGTCATGGTGTGTTTGGATTCACTTGCAGCTGTGGACATTTGGCTGTTCAAACATGCTTATGCTATGTGCTATCTCTTTGTTGCCATCTGTCATTTCTGCCTGTGATCTGTGCCTGCCATAGGTAGTGTGTGATGCGGGTGATATACTACATTCAGTACATGTGTAAGTTTCGCAATTTACACGCATCCATTTCTGCTTTCAGCATGCCGTTGCATATCACTGCTACTTGATGCAGGCCGGAGTTTGAGTGGTATGCGACATGTCTGCTTCATCTGTTGGCTGTCGATGTAGTGATGTCTATGTGTGTGTGTGTTATGTGCTGCTGACATGTGTACTCATGTTTGTTTTGTTCACATTACAGGTGATGATGCAATGGAGCCAGAGGATGAGGATGTCATTCCAGACACAGGGTTGATTTTAAATCAACAACAAGGCACAAGTGGTGGTCGTAGGGTGGTAGACCACGAGAACCCATTTGTGCTCCAGAACGTTGTGTCCAGGGCTGGCAATCAGTCAAGCTCTGGTTAACCCTCTGTGCACAATGTTGAATTGGATGCGCATCATGACGATTCATCGCCAGTGAGTGACCCTGATGTGGATGATCTTCTGGCCGCAACACCTGCAGTGTGGGTAGTGCCCTCAGGGGCACAGGCAGTATTGGAATGTCTGCCTGTGGTGGTAACAGGTGCACGGTCAAACTCCACACCAGTTGCTCATGTTCCTGGGGCATCAGATCCACGGAGGGATGCAGTCCTGCAGCCACAGGCAGTGCCAATCCAGCAAGGACCACGGCTCCTTGGGTCCCGCAGGTGTAATGTCCAGCAATGCGGTGGCCGTGCGCCACCGGGGAGCACTGAGTGGGAGCATGCCATGTATGCCAGTTCACAGCAACAGGGGGCAGCTATTGAGATCATTGCTCACAACATGGAAAGTGTGGCGAAATCCATGCCCCCTCCTGATAGGCAGGTGGAGCTCCAGAAGCAGGCAACGCAGTCCACGTGCCACTCACTCAGGCTGGGCATGGCGGCCTCAAACAGGGCACGCCGGGCTGAAATGGTGTCTCTGCGCGAAGCACTTGCTGCTCAGGCAGAGGCACACAGGGAGGCCCTGAGGGAAGAACACCAATCCCTCAGATCTACTCTGTGTGTGCTCTCGATGTCCCAGAGGCAGCGGTCAGAAGTGAGGATGGAGCAGCTTGAAACCACCATCTCGGCTAAGCTACGTGCAAGCCGGGAGGTGCTCTGAATGCCATGTGAGGCCATGCAGGCAGAACTCTGTCTTACTACGTGCAACCTTACGAGAGGAGGCACACGTATCACGTGAGGTACTGCATGCTGACCTACGTGCCATTGCCACACAGGACCAGACTTACCAGACCCGCATGTTTGCTGCCATGGAGGGAAAAGCTGTGGATAGGCATGGTCAGGCAACTATGCCACGTCCACCTTCTGATTTACAGAGGGTGTCGAGGACGGCGACTTATCTTCCACACAGGTCGGGCATTCAGGCTTTGAGCCCATGGAGTTTTATTTTTTAATCTCATCATCATCGTATGTGGGTGTTGAGAAGAAACCCACCCACCCCTCCCCCCGGGTCGTATGTGGCCATTTTTATTTTTGTTTTATATTATTGTTTGTCTATTGAGCATTCATGTGACATTGTGGTGCTTTGTGGCATTTGAAAGCATCCGCTGTGTGTTCCAGCTGGGCCCATACGAGCTTGTCTCGTGTATGTGTTTGTGGCTTGGGGTCCTGACACATATGCCACTCCTGCTTCCACTTTCCATGGGCTTGCAAGGATTGATCGGTGTGACAGCAAATTACACAGGGGCATTGAACTTTCGTCATATCTGTGGCCAGTCTGCAGTTCTACTTGTGTATACACCCCTAGCTGGGAAAGTGCCAGGCTATTATTGAAGTCTATGCAACAAGGACGAGCAGACTCGTCCTTGGCACTGAAGAGGTTAAGGATGTTTTCTCCACGGCATGTCTGCAATCAATTTTGGTGAGTATATTTTTGAACTGTGCTTTTTTTTAAGTTGATTGTGATGTTTTTTCATTACTTGCCTTTAGACGTGGTTGATGCACTTCATGCTGTAGGCAGTAGCCTGCACCCTTTAGCTGTCAAAGCCACACTGATGATGGGAGGGGGCCGTGTGGTGACAATGTCAAGTTGGAACACTTGGGCTACTGTGATTGGTCACTGTTTGACATTGTCGATGTGGGGTACTATGTACATTATGTGTTCTGCTGGTCAATGGATGTTCCTGTGTTGGGTTTACTTTTCAGGTGTCAGGGGATTGGTGTGGTTTAACACACTGGGGGGTCCACAAGGGCAGTGTTCCCATGTGATGTGTACAGGACATTGAGGGTCACTTCATTTCACATGCATGTATTGAGTGCATGTCCCTACTGACACACACACTTACACAACGCACCACCACGCATACAACCACCCATCCATGCCCACATGTGCACACAGATTGCCTTCTCTGCCATGCTGTGTCCCTGCAGCGCATGATTACTTACAATTTTCGGATCGTGTACATGCGTTGCAGGGTAATTTTTGTTGCTTGTCCTTTTTTATATGATGCTCAAGGTGTATCCCCAATGCAAATGCCACTCACTGTACTGTGTGCTGGGCGATGTGCTGCAGGAAACACACACACAGCACACAGTTTTGGGATTCGCGGATTTGGAATGCCCAATGTGCATGCCAACAGGCATTCTGTCTTTTGTTGATGGTACCACTGTTGGCATGCATTTGTGTATGACTTTGTATGTGTGGGAGGCTGTTGGTCAGTCATTTCATCTGATTCCATGTCAGGTGTAATTGTCTCTGCCCTGTTTCCATTTATCACATGGCACTTCGTGAAGATTTTGTTATGTGTCGTGCATTTGGTTTGCTCTTTTGCTGTTGCATGCCATATCATGGTGTGGCCGACAAGGGTCTTGGTGGTTGGGAGGGTTTGGGTGACATACCAGTGATTTTCATGGCCTGTTTTACAGGGGGTGGTGGGATATCCACCTTCCATGTGTTCCTTTTGGTCTCAACGGATTGGTTATGCTTAAGTAGCTAGAGATGCACACAATGTAGCACTTCCGTGGAAACGTTCTCAGGGTGGTAAGGTTGTGACAGTTGACTGTCCCTTTGTCATCATTGATTGTCACCTGGTATGTGCCAGGCCTGTGCATACTATGCAGGGGTGGGGGTTTAGGTCACAAATGTGGCTACAAGCTGGGTCGGGGGTGCCTCGCCACATGCCCTTTCCCCTCCCATGCGCAGCACCTGTGCGTGTGGTTGGGGATGTGGGGGCACCACCATGTCCACCAGTACGACCAGCCGTGTTGCAACATTGTGCAGGACACATGCTGCCAGAATTATCCTACACACTACTTGGGGAGCATATAGTAGCTGCCCGCCAGAGCGGTCAAGGGAGCGGAAGCGTGACTTGAGCACTCTGAATGTGCGCTCCACTATGGCCCTGGTTGCAATATGGGCTGCGTTGTCTCTTACTTGGGGTGGTGTGGTGGGGTTCCATATTGGCTTCATCATCTGGGTGCTCAGAGGGTAGGCACTGTCCCCTGGGGAGGTGATGATGTTGTCATTCGTTGGGTTTGTGCATGTGTCTGTGTGTGACATGCATGCATGTGCACAGACATTTCTACTCACCAATGAGCCATGTGTTGCCATGCTTCCCAGCTTCCAGGGCCCTGCTCAGGACGGACATTCTGAATATGAAACTGTCATGGGTGGACCCGGGATAGTTTGCATAGACAGAGGTGATTATTCCCTTGGCATCACATACAACCTGCACATTCATGGAATGCCAGTGCTTGCGGTACATGTTCTCAGTGGCCCTAGGTGGACGTAGGGCCACATGTGTGCAATCTATGGCACCAAGCACTTTGCGGATCTGTGCCACCCTGTAAAAGTACTGGACCACGGCCAGCCATCCTACGAGTGTTCTGGGCATGTATATATGCCTGCAGACTAAGGGGCGCGCAATCATGATTGCCAACACCTGGTGTAGGCAGCGTGACTGCGTGGCCTGTGAGACGCCCCCAACTATGACAGTTGTCCGCTGAAATGACCCAGTAGCCAAAAAATACAGGACATTGAGCACTTTTTCCAAGGGGCTCAGTGCTTGGGAGCACAAGGTGGGTGATGTGAGGTCCTCCTCCCACTCAGTGAGCAGGTCTAGGATGATATGAGGTGGAAGCCTATACCTGCCATAGACCTGATCATCAGGCATCCCAGAAAGGCTGGTCCTGGGCAGAAAAAGAGCAGGGCCTGGCTATTCTCCTCCTCCTGCGGTTTTCCATGATGACTGCTGCGAGAAATGTGACATTCATCATAGCTGTATATGCATGTTTGTTGTTTGCGCGCACTTGTATGCTGCGCGGGGGCTCTTCTGTGCTTTTTCGTGTGGCGGATGTGTTTATGCCTGTGCGTGTCTTTCGATGTGCGCAGGTTTTCCCTATTCAATTCCATGAATTCGTGTTGTTTGCGAGCGTGTGATATGATATGATATGGCATTTGTAACGCGCCTATACACAAGTGTGTGGGAGTTCCATGAATTTCCCAGCAGTACTTCCCCAGTTCCGCCCTCATTTTCACGCATTGTTCCCCATTCTGCGGGCTCCTCCTCCTTTTTGGTGTGTGCGCTACACGTTGTGCGCTTTTGCTGTGCGTGTAAGGTAGGTGCGGATTAAGCTCAGCTCCCAGGAAAAACACGTGCACAGACTTCCATGAAATGCTTGCATTTGATTCGCACACGTGCACTGGATTTTTCATGCTTGCGCCACCCATTTCAATGCACAATTGTTCCATGAATCAGCCCCTTACTGTGATTTCCCTAGAACACCTGCAGTTTATTTTCGTATTATTAGCAACTTGTGAAGTCACATCTTGCCTGCAACGAGAAAATCTGCTGTGGGTCCAGAAGCCACCAGGAGCAGGGCGGGGCACAACACACTTCCACCAGGACGTCATTGTCTTGCGTGGTGGGGCGGAGCGAGAAGGCCTCCAGAAAAAGCACGAATGACCCGTGGCGGCGGGAAGGTGGGTGGTGGCATGTTGCATGTGACGTCCATTGGTTGGGATTGAACAGTGTGCCTCAGGACACAGATACGAAAACCAATATGCTGCCTTGCTTCAAGAACTTACTGCACCGTTTTAATGACGTTAGAATTCCCCCCGTGACAGCTCCAGCTGCTAGCACCTCTAACTGATTGTGCAGGAATGAGTCAAGGCTACAAACACTGTCCAATGCAAGTGAACAAGAACATTTTGAAGTAGTTTATGTGCAAATGCATGACAGTGAAAGTAAAGACGAACCGGAGAGGAAAAACAAGAAATGGTAACAAAAGCAGGGACGGCGAAGGAGAGAACAGGATGGAAAAATAAATATACACGCCTTTAAAGATATGTGACGAGGAAAGGAGATGAAAAGGGACAAAGGGTGGAATGGAAAGAGTAACAGGAAGGGAGGGTAAAGAAGCAAGCTATGCAGTGTAGAAATATCTACACAATCGAAAAAAGCAGTGGAATTAAGAAAGTGGAGAGAGATGAAGGGAAAGATAAAATGGCAAAACTGAAAGGAGTATAAAATGAGTGAAAATTTATGAAATGAGCTGCAACTTCAGAAATTGAACAGAAACGGAGACAAAAATGAAGAGTACAATTCTCCATCTGTTTATGAAACTACATAACAAGTCAAGTTGGCATTGGGTGACACCCCAAAAAGCGAACTTACCCTGCAGACTCACTTACAGCTTTGCTTGTGCCCTTAACTTGGGCGGCGGGCCGTTACCAGCCGGTTGGCCCGTTGCCTCGGGCATATATCCATTAGCAACCGTGAATGTGCTAATGGTTTAATTTTTTTTTGTTGAGGTGCTGCGCTGTTGTTTCCCAAGTCCTTTTTCAATGCTGTTGACTGTGACGCCATCAACAATGAAACAGACTTGGGAAAGCATGGTGCAGCACCATGCCGTGCAGCAAGGTAAGTTCATCTTTTCTTTGCACACTCTTAGCAGCCGCGTAGGAAACTACACGAGTGCTGGGGGGGCGGGGGTAGCAGGAAAGGGAAGGGGGCACTGGCTAGCAGCATCCAGGCTGCTCGGAAAGCAGGCTTGTACCTTAATATGCAGCCTGTGTTCCGAGCATCCTGATTGGCCAGAGCCACCTTGCAGGCTGCTAATAGGCCCTCATACTAATATGAAAGTGGTAAACATCACAAACTGCCAAATTGAGCTGCTCTTTAACAAGGAGCTCTGCAATAAGAACTTAACTATCCTTCTGCCTACTCAGTGACTCAATGATTCCAACAGCTGCTATCACTCACTGAAGAAAGAATCACTCACAGAACTAGAGATTACAGACATAAAAAGACACTTTGCAGTTTTTAAAGAGCTATGACAATTACTGATAAGTATTCCCTGTGTTTGCGCTGTACATTGTAGTTGCAAGATAAGTGTTGTAATGATGAACCTCATAGTTCTAGATTGTTCTTTCTTGTACAATGCCGAAAATGTAGATTTCAATAATTGTTTGGAAAAATGGCCAATTAATCTATTGAAAGACTAAAAATAGGATTCCCAATCAACAGCTGAGTCTAGGATTACGGCGAATGCAGGCTAATTCCACAATTATCAGCACAGGTTATATGTGAGTCACGAAAATGCATACAACTGAACAACAAGGCTATTTCAGACTTCTCTATGGATGTACTGCTTTACGAAAAATATGCACTCTGAAGCAATGCACAACAGGAAATTGTTAAGACTGCCCAAACAGTCCCAAACAAACCGAAGGGAACTGTAGTCAATACAAACAGACTCAAATGAGGAAATAGACAAAGTGTGTGGCACAATTCAGCTGTATTATCATTGAAATAAACAAGGACAATATAGAAACATTAAAATCTTGTGTCTCTCGACATACTTATAAAAAATAACTACTTTAATATTACAAATGTGTCATCAATGACATCATAACATCATATCAGTGAACAAAACCTACGGGGAATGGGGAAAGATTAGTGGGATGGACTACATATAGACTTTATAGGTGTTAAACATTCTATTGGGTTACAACTATCTGATGGCTCCACCTAGGACTACACTCTGTTTTGATAAAGGTAAAAACACATCATCCCTGCAACATGTGGTTGGTTGGCAAACTACTTCATGGTCAGCATGACACTACAGATTCTGATAGGTTGGCTCTTTGCTAACCAATCTTAGACAATTGACAGGTCATCAAGATATGAGCTGGATGGGTAGTAGAGGGAGAGAGGCCCCTGGACTGCTCTTTGTTCAATTAAAGAAGTTACCATCCCTCATTCTTAGGCCATGAGACCAGCAATTACTTTGTACTTGATCTTGCCCTTGAGTGTGGTTTTAGAGAGCACTTACAGGTCCTGTATCTTTGCGGCTTATCATTAATAGACAGTTTTCTCCGTGTATGTGTCATGTTCTATGAGACCATGTATGAAATGGAATGATCTCCTATTTGTTGAAATTTTAGCTAATATTCCTGCTTGTGTTGCATTTTGTGTTGCCTCCAGGGACATTCTTGACCTTCATGGAGCCTTTTGGCTTACTGTGTTACTGCAACTGTCTAACAAAGACTGGCTGTATTCTTACAAAGCTTTAATTAATCTGGGAGCATCCTGCCTGTGCTTTGAAGGTGCTACCTTGTGCCTTTGTTCCACCATGTCTATCCTGCCTATTCGATTCTAGCCTTGGCACTAATAGACAATTACTGGCTGAGCTCTGCATGGATCTGTATTTCTGTGGACTGATATGTAAGTGCACTATATTTGTGTATCGTTCCTGTTGCATTCAACTTATACATCGGTTGTTCTAGTGTTCACCATATCTTGTCGATGCTATGTTATTATTCTTCATGTTCGAATGCCTATATTACCTTTTGTACATGTTCTTCATGTGGAGTACATTTGTGCTTCATGTCTAATGCATGCACTTGTTAGAATTACAACATTAGTTTGACTGCTTTTGCCATCTTCAGCTTAAATTGTGTCTATCCTGCTGCACCTGCCTGGGATAAGGGTGGTACGGTTTCCTTAATGAATAATGTTTCTTACATGTGCGATATTGGGCCAGGGGAGGGGCAAAAGCCATAGATGATGTATACATCTGCCTCCAAACATTCCCCGCCTCTGGTCGAGTTCTCAACCACACTCTGCATTCCCTATATATAGGACTCCTTGGGTATCCATATTTTAGTCACCCTCCCCTCAAGCTACCACCACGTCTCACATGTTTATCTGGAATCCAGATCATGAAGCAGCACGCCCTATTGGAATCACAATATACCCAGTGCTCGGTGCGATTGTGAGGACCCTGAGGATACATACATTTTGACCCTAGAGGTGCAATGCGGCTCTCCATTGTTTGGGAGCAGGGGAAGCCATCCGTTTGTGGATACTCATGCAGATGAGTATCCAAGTGTATTATTATTTTCATTCCTCCTGCCTTTTTGGCAGTCTTTTTGCATTTGCATATTGCTTTTCTTAGAACACAGAAAGCTAGCAGTACCAGTATGGCCACTGGTATTTGTAATGCTGTAGCTGACCAGGTGGGTATCCATGAAAACAGGTAGTTTAACCAGTCATCATCTGCAATGTCTTCTACCTCTTCCTCCATTTTTGTGTGCAGTTCTGTCAAGGTGGCTATTGTCTTTGTGAGGGTCCCATTTTCCTCATCGTGGGCAGGTATTTAAAGATGCACAGCAAGAAGGCCTAATTTTTGCGCCCATTTCCCCCTCCATAGCCGTTATCAGATCGAGCGCGTATCTGTCCTGGAGGGTCATGAGCCTTATTGTTTTTTTTTTATTATTATGATTTGACCAAACAGTTTGGCCTTAAATAAACATATAAATGAATTTTAAGCATTTGCACATTTAAACATTTAAACCTAAAAACTTAAAGGCAAATAATAATTCATGCAACAATTCATCAATCCATCAATTCCTATTAATATAAAATATTAATAAAGATCCAAAATAGACAATCCAAATAATCTAATTAGCAGTCACCATACATCAATAAACATAATTTCAATATTAGACATAATATAAAAATTAAAAGAGAGTGAAATGATAAAAACTGAAATTTTGTATTTAAATCTAAACCAAACTAAAGCAATTCAATGGTTAAATACCACACCCTCATGTATTTAGATTATGTTTAAAATACACCCCAGCTTTCAACTGTGCACTGTTTGAGAAGGTAAAAGTATTCTTTTTCATTGGTCATTTATGAGGACCATACCCAGAATTTGCAACAAAGCGATCGTAATGCCCACCTCGTGTACCCCCATCATTCTGTGGTAAAACTCCTGTTTGCAACCACTCGTTTTATCCACAAATCTGCAACAAAAAGATGCAACCTCTCATGATGATTGCATCACAAATAATAACCAAATGATGTCTAGTTTGGTTTGAGCCTGGCGACTTACAGAGTTCATATACCACATCACATGGAACAACTCCAAATCTAATGTCCCATATTTTCCTAGTCAAATGCTGATTTAACTGGAGACGCATAAATTGCTGTCACCAGTACAGGTGGGGGAAATGTAGCAATTACCTTGGTAACACATTTACCTGCTTATCAATCCAGGATAAACTGGTATAGAGTTTATACAACCTTATTTTTGGATTGTTTCTGCTTATACTCTCAAAAAAGGAGTTTCTTTGCAAGAAGTTGCGTTGTTATTGGTAATTCAATGCGGACTCAAATCTTACGGAAGATGTCAGATGTGCACAGATAAAATTGTCTAATTGGACTCAGCACTTTCATTTCTGTCAAATCACCATCAAAGAAGTGAATGGAGAGCCGCTTGTGGGTATAAGCAATGCCCCATAAAGAGATATAACCCTCCATTGATACCAAGCCTTGAGTGAAACCATCCCCAATTCAAACCGTAATGCAACCATCGGGACACATGCAGGCAACCCCAGGGCTTTTTTTTTTTTAATTAGCCCTTCAATTTTTGTTCAATTTAGATCTTGAACTGGGGAATCTGACCCAACCCTTTAAGACGAGGTAGCAATACTTAGAGACAGATGAAGATGCAGAATATTACTCAAACATCAATAATCAAAACTGACTCAGGAAGTTGGAAAAGTGCGGCTGTTTTAATGTCAATAATCTAAAACAGGGAGTTACAACTAACATCAACAAGTTTACTTGATTTTCAGACTCAATACAACACATAAAAAAGCAGGTTATATACTAAAAACTCATCATCTTTGACGTCTACCTATATTGCAAACTACAAAAACCTATTTGGAATAGTTATAGGCTTACAAGTAACATCTAGGTATACGTTCCATACTGGTCAGGGAAGGTGCTTGGGTCTCTAACATCAGGTGGGGCAACTAAGCCCTGCTCTAGGGTAGGTCACTACGGATGTCATCAAATACACAACATCCCATTGATTATACCAACTATAGGGCTCTCTATTACGTATCCCTCGATAATTGGTTGGCACCCTTGTACCCCTCTGTAATATTCCACCTACGCAAGCAGCACACGGGCTGGCACATAGGTGCTGGTGGGCTGGTCAAAAACATAGCTTCCCACCAATAAGCCCTGCCATCCATCATCACACTTGCAGTCTACTAGACAATTAAGGCTTTGAACTCGGCCTTGGAAATGTTCTCTGTGCTGGAGAATATGAGTCAGTATAGCATACTCTGTCTTCTTGGTTTTGATACAGTTCATCATAGTGTCTATTTTCATCTGACCATGTGACTGTAGATCATGTTTTTGAGTCTTACTGCATTTAAAGTACTACTATTTGATGAACCTCTGACGTCTTCAATGTTCTTGCTCCTCACTTAAGACAGAAAGCTTGTTCTTTTCACACATTCTGTAGTTGTTCGTACGCACATCCAGGCCCAAGGTGGCCTTGACTTCTTGGTGTTGATCCAACCAAGTCTTTCTTTGATCCACCTCCATGGTTGAGTTTTCGATTTCTAACTGCGACACATTGAAAACATCTTTCTGCTTTGGATATCCAGCACTGCTAAAGTGCGTTGTGGAATCATCCATAGTCCTTACATGTTCAATGTATATACGCTGACGCATCACCGCAATCTATTCACTACATAGCCAGCAGATATATATTTTTAGCAACAGGTTTAATTGACTAGGACCTGGAGTGTGTGCCTCGCCCTCCTTCATTTTTTCAGCTTTAAATAAGCTCTGTATCCACAAGCCCAGTAGTAATCCATTATCACTGCTGTTCCAATTTTCATTCCTGGCACGTCAAAGACTCGACCACAGTTCTGATTCTCTCCAAGCTTTCTTGTTCCATTATTTCTGAAGCACAGCTTTGCACTTTCCAAAAGCCCTATCTGGAAGGCCCCTCTTTTATCTTCGACCCATGTCAGTAGTTTAGCAAGTCTCGGCCATAACAGTTTGCATCTGGTTTCCACTATGTGAATGGTTGGTTTGTAGTTGCCCATCAGTACCCACACTCTGCAGATAACCACTCCTTCTTTCCATCCATCTGGAGAAAACACTGATGCCCAAATCTGCATCTGGCCTCTGTTTTTCCATCTTCGAATGTCTTCCCTTGATATTCCTGGACTCTCAAGTCTTCTGTTTACTTCCCATCGATTTCCAGCCCCTTTCACTCCATGCTGTTCATATCTTATCACCTGATTCTTAGTGTGGGCTCTTGGTCTTGTCTTTGTGTCTTGCACATAGTCATCTTCATCTGGATATGTCCATTCAGTTGCCCATTTTAAATAAGCTGTTCGGCCCATGAATTGGCCTTGTGTTTGGCAGAGTGCAATGTGAGATAGGCAGTGTGCTGTCTGAACATCTATTTCAATGGCCGTGAATATCTTAGACTTCCCCATACTATAAGGCAGGAGTGCACATACATTGCATTCCTTCTTTGAGGTCCTTTTGCCTACCTCTTTCATGCGCTGATACCACATGTTGTTTCACAAATGTGCGGTGCTTTCTAGATAATCATTCAAGTCATCATCATCTTCCCTTGTACTTCTCTTAAGTCTTCTTCTTTCCTAATGAGCTGCTATAATAATCTCATGAAGTATGTCTGCACAGTTCATTCTTATTGGGGGAATCATAGGGACATTTGTAAGAACAATCAATGTCATTACATGTGCTACTGGTGTAGGGTTAGTCACAAAAGATCTCTTCTTTTGCCCTTCCCTAACAATCTATATATGGTGCTCAGCAAGAATTTCTAAAAGATTATTTCCTGAATAAGGATGTCTAGTGACAATTGTGACAGAACCAGGCACTTCCACATGTGCTACTGGAGTAGGAACAATCACATAAGGTTTCAGTGGTCTTACACTTGCCACTTCTGTACCCTCCTGCTTGTAAGCAATTTCAATCTGGCACACACCCAAGTCACGCCAAGCGTGTAGTGCGCAAATTAAACCCTTATTTATTTTATCTATAAATTCAATGTTCTGAACGATATACCACTCATATCACACCCTTCTCCTGAGACCCCCCCTGGTCACACTGAGCCAGGAATCAGGCTAGTTTGCAAAGGTAAATGTCTATTTATGTATTTAGAATTGAATCACAATATATTTTAACAGGTAAACAACAATTACCAATTGGGTGACAGAACACTGAATAATCTCTTTAATACACTAGGAATCAAATAATGAGCACAAAAGCAAATGCAGCACAGAAAAGAATACTTTTGGTTTAGTTTGAAACGGATGGCCCTATGGTTAGGGGTTCTCCTGCAACACCCCTCAACACCCAATAGGCAATTAAATAGATGTGAGGAGAGAGCGGGTATTCAGGAATAGTACAAATCAAACAGAATATCTCTCCCACCTTCCCCCTTCAAACACAAGAGAAAAACGGAATTGACTTTTCAGCTGTCAGAATGGCTTTGAAATTGTCTTTGGAATTGACCGAGCAAAACACCAAATGTGTTCAAAAATACTTAAATTATTATAAATTCCTATGGGAGCCACTTTGAACAGTTGCACACAATCACAAACAATAATTTAGTCAAAATAAAACATTTGAAATCTCAAAGTCCAAGTGGGAAGCAGTTTAAAGCTAATTCACAAGTGTAAAAACCTTTCAGAATTTCAACTCGTGGCAAACTTTTCCTTGCACAAATGTTGCTATAATGGTCCAATCGCACTATTTTGCACTGGGTTCTCCCGGATAGCTAAGGTTGTTAGGTACACGTAGGAGTTGAAATTTCCCTTCTATCATAATAACTGAGGGAGTTATAGAGGTTTTAGTAATAGTCGGTTTTGCAAAATAGCCACGAGAATGGAAAACAGAAATTAGTATTTAGAAATGACAGATAGATTTTCTTATTCTATATCAGGGACTACAGAAAAGAGAATGCTACACAGGAATCAGTCATTCACGGCCGCTCATAACAATTCATGTGTGATACTCTATTTTCCGTTTGGTTTGGGAATTACTTTTCTTAATCAGATCAATAAGAAGTTAGGGTATAGTAACACAGATGGGAGAAAAGTCAGCGCAAAGATAGTTAAAGCAATACTATGGTTCTGAATACGAGATGGGATGTGTTTGAGATTGGGATCATACAATGCAGATATATCACTGTTCTTCCAATTAATACTCACAGAATAAGTTAATAAATTGGACCATCAGTTCTGGTCATGGATTGGGTCTGGTCTATCACGGAAGGACAGCACATCAGGCGCAGGACTGTATCAGCTAGGTCGGTCACTGGATTTGCACAGGATCTGCCCTTCTTGTTTGTGAGTATCTCAAATGAGCTGGATAGCGTGTTCCTCAGTCAAGCCTTGTGGTAGCAAGCCAAAGAATTTCAGGATACTACTAGTCCAAAAGGTCTTCTCACACCACAGCGCTTCACTGGGTTGGGAGAATAAGTTTGAGGATTTTAGGATTTGCAGAAAGTCAATAGTTCTCCATTGTGGGCAAGAGTCCTGGCATCTGGATCTGGAAGGATGTTAAAGCTGGATGTAGAATGCTGGATCAGAGTGCTTCGCCGGAATCAGAAAGTGAGTGGATCAGTGAGTCCCTACGTGTTGTCAGCTGTCTCTATTTATATTTTCACATAACATCACAAAATGGGTGTATGGACTGGCTTAACAAAGCTTACCCCTTTGAGCTGGGATTGGATCAAGACCTCATCTCCGCCTTGCATTTGAGTGATTGGATCAAGGCCGGATGATGTCACAGTCGTGGTTTAGCTTTACAGTCCTTAGAAACCTCCCCTTAGCCACTAGTACCAAAATCAGATTTTATCCTAAATACATATTTCTACATTGGTCACCTCTACACAAATCGCACACAAAGATTCCATATTTTATGTAGCATCTGCTCATCAAAATCCCTAAGCTGTGGGATCTTGTTTCACCTTTATACAGAATGTTGTCCTTTTCGCCATGAACACATTTTCCAAAAGGTCTGCAACTTTCCACAAATGTGTATGTTTACCATGGGGATGTGTGTGTAAAGTTGTACAATTCTAGCATTAACACAGTTCACATGAAACCACATATATTGCCATTCCTGTCCAGAATATGTTACACAGTTCTACCGCCACTTAAAACGTGCAGCCACATATTAAACTAACAGATCTGTTCTTTGTATATTTTTCACCACTTTGAATCACAAGTTATGAGTCCTTAAAAAAGTGTTCATTTTTCATGCTTAACAGCAAATGATCCTGCCCCTTTGTCTCTCCCTGCAGTCCAGGAGCAACCCCCTCCCTTGGGGAGTTCCTTCTAGGAGCAGTTTACAACCCCTTTCACACCTCACTTTCCTGGGCGGAAGGCTCTGCTATTGTTCATTCTCTTTCTATAGACAAAAGTATAGGCTAACCCACAATTATCATCTCCCAGTGAGTTTCTGCTGAGAGGATTTCCCCTTCCCTTGGAAGAAACCTGTTTTTCCACTTCCAAAGGGTTGCAGCTCAGCCAGGTTAATTTATTCTTAATTAAAAATCCAGTGGAAACAAAACTTGTTGCATCAAATGACATAAATACATTACTTTCTTAGCTTTAAATCTGTGGGATCAAAAACACAACTAAGATCTGTATTCCTTTTAGCAACAATTCTTTTATGTTTGCTAATCCGGCAGACTTTTAGTTTAAATACTTTGAAGTTTCATCAGGAGCTCATCTGACAGCTGTCATTCACAGGTAGCCCAGGGTACTGCACCCAGATTTTGACAGGGGATGTCAGTTTACAGACAATCCAATTTTTCTGAAGAAATGTTTTACTCTTTACACTGTAGGGTTTTATATATTCACCATGCTTCATTAGATTATATGAATTTTAGCACCAAGCAAGATTTTAAATGTTGAGAAGTGTTGTGTAAAGGCATTTTGGAGTTTTTAGCAACAAAGCGAATGTCCTTTATAGGCACATTTTGGAGTTTCATTTGAAAAGCACTGCTTCTCTTTCTGCACTCTGTTTGCTGGTCATGGAGCCCACTGACACATTTTCTGTAGTGTGTGCTCTATCCCACCACTCATGCACCATGGGTGGTAGGTTGTGCATCCATCTTTTTGTGTGTTGCAGAACGCAGTTTTTGTAGGTTTTGCCACCATTGTTGCAGTTTCTTGTGCCATAACTATCAGAGTGATGCCGCATATCACAGCAGGGTGGGTCAATACATCCCACATGTTTCATTGGAAGATATACAGGAACTACTGCCTTATTTGGATATACATAATAGACAGTACGTACTGTGAGAGAAAGTAGACTATTAATGACCATAATGCATGTGTAAATTATGTACCAATAAGTCCAACGGATGCAACAATAGCCTCTTGCACGTCATGGTGGTCTCTCATTGTTTGCCACATTATTGTTGCTATCAATGCTACCATTTTTACTTTTAAGGAAGGAAAAAACAATCTTTAATCGATCAATCTCATTAAATACTCTGGCAATAGCTGGATCTGCTCCACGAGCTCCACAAGTAACTGGCTAACGGCAGGATGGTTGATAGGGTTCCTGATGAATACAAAATAATTGTCTTTTCACCAAGCAAAATGAGGATGTGCTTCCAGTCGATATTAATAAAAGACCAAAGCTAACAGATTATGGATGGCCTCACTCAATAAGCCCATCAGGATTCTCACTGTGTTGTCTCAGATAAAAGACGAACTTGCTCAATTATATCACGTAGCAATTGATTGATTGCCAATTGAATCCTAGGATCTCTCTGAAATATACAAGTGTCAGTTCGTCGTCCAATAAGATGCAGGCGTTCCTCAATCAAGAAATAAAAGACCATTTCAACTAGTCTATTAGCGTCTTCATCAGAAAGAGGCATTCGTGTTTTCCATACAGTTGGAGGATTTGCTCTATTATGGCTGAGAGCAAAATCCTCACGACTGGACCATTTCTAGGATCTTGCAAAAATACCTAAACATTAGTAGTTCTCCCAACCAGATTAGGATACGCACGAAGAATAAAGAGGAAAACAGTTAGAATGATCAAATGAACGTTGCCATTAGGCACCACCATGGACACATCCAAAGAGAAACTCAGTGAGAAAGGAATCGGGGAACTGTTCTCTCTTCCAATTGTCAAAGATGTACTCTAGATCTGGCATTTCTTTGCAAGACTTCAATGTGTCTCAGTCCAATGTCAGCAAAGCTCCTGTGGTTCAAGAACAATAGCTTTTTCTTTTACTCTTTGTCTAGCAGCTACAAACTGTGTCTCGAATGAACTGCAGTCCAATTAACTCTTTATCTGTCTACTGGACAGTCTCTGCGTCCTTCTTCCTTGACATCGATCTAGTCTGCATGTGCTGAACTACTTATCCTTGACTTGCTTCCGAATGGGGTGGTGGCCTTGCCACTGTAGATCTTAACGTCTCCCAGGAATTTCCAAGCGCGTATTCCTTCACTGCTGATGGAGTTACATCCTCCACGATGAAAGGGCCATTAAACAAAGGGTTGATGCCATTTGTGGACGAAATTAGAGATCAGTACCGGTTCGACGGGAAAAAGTTTTGGTAATAGAAGTTCATTTGATCCAGTTGCTGTATGGTCTTCATCTGTGTTCTGAGACCGACACCCTGTTCGCTTGACTTGATCTGAAATGGAAGAGGTACTTATGGTCACACATGTTAAGTAGGCACGTAGCTCATCTCCGAACAATTCTGCTGTTGTCTGGGCATCACTTCTAGTCCTCGATGGAGGAGTGAGAGGTGTTCTCATGCACCTCCTCATTAGTAGTTCATGGGGCGTAAGATGATGGTCAGAGCCTGGTTGATTCCTCAACACATGTAATGCAAGAGGCAGGCAATGCAGCCATCCTTTTTTCAATGTTAACTTAAGCGTAGCTATCCTTTCTTTAAGCAGGCCATTGAGTCTCTCACTTATTCGGTTGGCTTGCAGGTAATAAGCCGAAGAAAACGTATGCTTTATACTGAGCAATAAGCTATTCTGCTCGAACATTGCAAATTGGGGACAATTATCTGATCTTAATACCTCACATATTCCCCATCTAGGAAACAGTTCTCAAACTAGGAATTTCGCAGTGCAAGTAGCATCTGGATGTGTTCATGGACCAGTTTTAACTCACCTTGAGAAGGGGCACACTACTGCTATCATATATCTGTAACCATGACAGACCTGGAGCATGTCAACATAGTCTATATGTAAATGCTGAAAAGGACCATTCGGTTGAGGGATAACACCTCTGACTGTTTGCAGCGTGTGCCAAGCAATAAACATTTGACATACGATGCAATTTACTACATAAAATGCAACATGTTCTACCAAATTAAGTACAAACCATTCCTCTGCAATAGTTGCTGCAAGGCTCTCTCTAGTCACATTTGCAGGGCAGTGTAGCTGTTCCAACGCCACCCTTAAAAAGGCTACAGGCATCACCAGCTTACCAGTGCTTTGCTGTCAGCACAGTGCCTCAGAAGGGGATAAAGAACGCCCCTTCCATGTCCACCGCTCTTTGTCATCCTGTGGTGCTTCACCTTGAACTTCCATTAACTGTGTCTTTGACAAAATGTTAAAACTTTAATTTTTAATCATCATCACCACCATTCTTTCATTCTCATCAGGCATATCAAAGCTCATAATATCCTCTGAATATGCAACTTGTTTTGCTTCTTCGTCTGCAGCTTGGTTGGGGCGTGAAATAAAGTCTGTTCTCTTAGTGTGTGCTGCGCATTTAACAACTGCGATGGCTACTGAGAGCTGTAGTGCTTTAATAAGTCTGTCCAATAAGGTGGCATGTTGCACTGGATTGTCGTCCACTCAGAGGTAGCCCCTCTTTTTCCAACATGCTAGCCCTGCGTGCACTGCTTCACGTTACATATGCAGAGTCACTGTACACGGTTACTTCCTGGTCTGCGTTTTTCTAGAGCGCGACAATCAACGTCACTAATTCTGCAGCCTGTGCTGAAAAGTGGGACGGTAGTCGTGCACTTATCAATACTTCAAATTCCCCATTAGCCATGTGCCTTACCACAGAAGCACCTGTATATCTTTGCCCATCAGTTTGATCGATCTTCGAAGAACCATCAATAAAGAGAATCTCCTCAGCTGCTAGAGCATTTTCTTTCACCCGCGGAATCTCATCATAGAACTCTGCATAGTTGGAGCAATCATGTATCTGCTCATCGTCTGCCAGTGGTTTGGCTACAAACGTGACAGGATTCACTGTTTTACATCTGACTATTTTAATAGCTGGATTCAATATGACCACCTCATAAGCAGAAGCTGTTTGAGACATCAGCATACCCTTAGGTATTTTCTAAAAATAGCAAATAATGCATGTTCAACAAACATCGTCATGGAACACCCCATTACTATGCTGGCAGACTTGTCAATAGCGAACACAGAGGCTTCCAAAGATTGTTTGCAGGGTTAATGACCCCTCATTACTGTGTCCAAAATCCCACGGTAATATGCAAAAGGCTTTTAACCCAACATAGTTCTCTGCGTGAGTACTGCCATCATAACTGTTCCGTTTGTGTGCAAGAATAAAAAGAATTCCTCAGAATAATTTGGAATCCCTAGAACTAGAGCTGTGCAAATTGCCTTTTTCAACTTATCAAACCCTTCCTTGGTTCGATATTTTAGTCACCCTCAGGCGGCTTGTAAATACGGTGAGGGTGAGAGACCAGGCAGAACACTGGAGAAATTAATGAGAGGGGAGGGGAGACATGCCCAAATAGTGTCGGTTAAGGATGCACAGGGGGTTCCACAGTGGTCGGACCAGCAGATACTGGACATCTTCACTGAATTCTACACTAAGTTGTATGCCTTGCCCCCTGAACATAGCGACCAACACATGAGAGGCCTTCTTGGACAGATACCTATGACAAATATCTCCTCCGATACACGTGACCAACTGGAATCCCCGATCCGGTTGGACGAAATATTTGAAGCTATCTCGGACCTCCCGAAGGGCACCTGGCCCTGATGGACTCACCGCCGAGTTTTATCAAGAGCATGTGGCTATTCTTGCTCCCAAGTTATTGGAGATCTAGGAGGAATCATTGCGCTCATCCACTCTCCCTCCCTCCCTCTGTGAGGCCATTATAATATTATTGGTCAAACCCAACAAACCTAGAGACGAATGTGGCTCATATAGGCCCCTCTCCCTCATGAACATCGACACCAAGATCTTCGCTAAGGTTATAGCAAATCGCTTCCTCCCTTTCATGCCACACCTGATCCACGAAGACCAAGGGGCTTTGTACCCGGGAGATCCACTTCACATAACATCAGACGTCTCTTCAATGTCATGGCCAGAATCGACCAGGACGCAAGTGCCATCGCAGTCACGCTGGATGCTCCGAAGGCATTTGATATGGTCTCATGGAAATATATTTGGCTGGTCATAGAGACTATGGAGATTGTCCCCAATATGATTGGATACATCAAATTGCTGTATACTACCCCGATGGCAAGGGTCCGGGACAATTCCCAGACATCTACACTATTCACACTTTTTAGAGGCACCCGGCAGGGCTGCCCTTTCTCCTCGATCCTTTTTGCATTGGTTATCAAACCAATGGCTGACCACATCAGAGCGCTCCACTCTCATAAAGGAATACGTCTGTAGGACTCCCCTGAGATAATTTCCCTGTATGCTGATGACATATTACTATACATTAGAGATCCCGCCACCCACCTGGACCCAATACTATGAGATATCACACGCGTGGGCACCCACTCGGGCTTTACAATTAATTATTCGAAATCCATGATCCTCCCGCTTACCGTCTCCACCCAGCAACCCCACTCCGAATATCCACTCCGCTGGTCCCCCGGCGGTATCAAATACTTGGGCATCCAGGTGTCTCTATCTAAATCCACCCTGCTCGCAAATAATTACCTGGCTATGGCACAATTAGCTGAATCAAAAATGACACGGTGGCACCATCTCCCACTATCGCTGGCTGGTAAACTCTCCCTCATTAAGATGGTCCTAGTCCCTAAATTACTCTACATCTTTAGCAATGTTCCTATCTGGCCTGGGGAGCGATACTTCACACAATTGCATAAATCATGTGCCCAGTTCCTATGGCATGCATGGCCAGTATGCAAGAAATGGCGGGATATGACACTGACATATGAGAATGGGGGATTTATGCCCCCTGATCTACTACTGTAGTGGACGACCACACAAGCCCATTTCACCACGTGCTGGTACCCTGGCTCCTCGACTCGGCCACATGTTAAGTTGGAAACCCTGGCGGTGGCTGAAATCAACATCATGACACTGGTACTCCACCAGGACTATGTACCGGACTCCCCCATTGACCCTGTAGCGGCCACCCTGCTAGCCTGGGGCCAGTTGCTGATGGCAACAGACGCAGTTTGCCCCTACTACAAATGGCTTCCCATATGGCGATTCTCTGGATTGGAGCCCACACATGACGCAGCCCTGGCCCACTGACGGGGGGCGCTGGAATACCAAGCGCTAAAAGACCTATTTCCCAATGGTAAATTCATTGTTCCGCAGACATGGAGGCAAGGCCACACTGGGTCCACACTTGAATTGTTACAATACTACCGGCTCTGTGCAGCCTTCCGTGCTAGATGGCCCACCTTCCCAATGGAGCCTCCTGACACCCCGGAAATTGCTTATATAGCCAAATCGGGGAGCACCCGTAGCGCGGTCTCCTCATTGTACAAAATGCTACTTAATACCGCTCCACCCCGGCCATCCAAAGCATGCTCCTGATGGGCTGCTGAACTGGGTCTAGAAGTCACTGACCACTCATGGGTAAGGATGTGCTCCCACACTAATCGAGTATCCCTCAACTCCTGTCACCGAGTCATGCATTTTAAATTACTAAATAGGCTGTACTACACCCCTTTCAGGATCTCTAGGCTTGCTTGCACTAACTCACACACCTGCAAACGCTGCAAGTCTGAGTGTGCGTACGCATGTTTTGGACGTGCCATATGTTGGAACATTTCTGGAATGAGATTTTGGGGGCTCTTACGGACATCTCTGGTACGGTGATTGACCCTGATCCGCTGGGGGTACTGTTTGGGGTGTGGAATGACGATGACACCAGACGTACGGCTAAATTCTTGAACATTGGTTGCATGATAGCCAAGAAGTGTATCCTACAACGCTGGAAGAACCCCTCTCCCCCGAAATGTGGCTCAATGCACTTACCTGGGCCTGGAATTGTGAAGAAGAATTTCTCAATATGCTCCAAACTCACTCCTGCCCTAGGAATATATGGTCCGACATTAATAGCTACCTTAACAATCGGGATGAGAGTGTGCCTGGCAGTGACTCATCTCCGGCTTTACAAGACTGATTTCGTATATTATGCTGTCTCATATTCAACTACCCCATTTTGACTGTGCATATGACGTCCTATCGATTTACGTACAATGGCCCTCATTAGGACCCTGGCGGTAAGGGGTTTGCGCCAGCGTTAGCTGCGCCGACCCCTTACCGCCAACTACGAGTTCCCATAGCGCCATGGTCATTTTTCCGCCCGCTTTTTGCGGGCGTAAAAATCCATGGCGCTATGGGACCTTGGTGTTAATTACGCCACCGTAATTTACAGTGGCGTAATTAACTCCTTCCCCACTCCCATTGAGCCCTATGGGGCCGAAATGGGAATGGGGAAGGGTAAATGGGTCAATGGGGACTTACCGCCCCGCCGACCTCGGAATGGGGCGGTAAGTCCGCCATCCGCCATGGCGTAAAGGGACTTTGCGCCATGGCGGAAAAGTCCGCCGACGGCGGAAAAAATCCGCCAGGGTCCTAATGAGGGCCAATGTCTCTTGCTTGTATTCACTTTATTGTGTGTTTTGCTGTGTCTGTTCACTGTAAACCTCTGCCAACAAAAATAAAGTTTAAAAAAAATAAAAAACCTTCCTCCATTTCCTCAGTCCATACAATCTTTTCCTGACTCGCTTGAGCCTTTTTCAGGGCTTTCAACAATGACCTTGTATATGAACTATATAATCAAATACCCAGTTCCTTACATAATTTCATAGTCCCAAAAATTGCTGCATCTGCTTTATTGTATGCGGTTTTGCTGTTTTCAAAATGGCATCAGCTCTTTTCGCTGTAACTTACTTTCCTTCATGCGAAATTAACTGGCCTATGTATAACACCTCTTGTTCACAATACTGAAATTTTTCTTTGTCCACCTTATATCCCTTCTCGGCTAAAATAATCATCAGCTGAACTGAGTCGCGTCTGCACTCTTCTTCTGATGTGCTGAAGAACAAAATATCATCCATGTATTGCAACACAACACTTGCAAATCAATATTGCTTAAGTCCATCTGCAGGACTCTATTGAAAATCGATGGAGACTCACAGTACCCCTGGGCTAATCTTGTGCTTTTTAACTTAGTCTGTCTGAACGTGAATGACGTCAGATCTTGAGAATCTTTATGCAATTGGATTGAGAAAAATGCATTTTTCAAGTCAATCACAGTGAAATATTGCACCTCAACAGGGATACTACATAGGATCGTCTCCAGGTAAGGAATTAGAGGAAACGTGGCTTCTACTATCTGGGCGCATGTCCTGAATTAAACGCCACGACCAACCCTTCGATTTTTTCACAGGGTATTCTCTGAATTGCATGGTGACTCTGACATCACTAAAATGTCTTGATCCATAATGGCGGATATTGGCCCTCATTACGACCCTGGCGGTAAGGGGTTTACGCCAGCGTTAGCTGCGCCGACCCCTTACCGCCAACTACGAGTTCCCAGAGCGCCATGGTCACTTTTCCGCCCGCTTTTTGCGGGCGTAAAAATCCATGGCGCTATGGGACCTCGGTGTTAATTACGCCACCGTAGTGTACGGTGGCGTAATTAACACCTTCCCCACTCCCATTGAGCCCTATGGGGCCGAAATGGGAATGGGGAAGGGTAAATGGGTCAATGGGGACTTACCGCCCCGCCGACCTCGGAATGGGGCGGTAAGTCCGCCATCCGCCATGGCGTAAAGGGACTTTGCGCCATGGCGGAAAAGTCCGCCGATGGCGGAAAAAATCCGCCAGGGTCGTAATGAGGGCCATTGTCTTAAAAATACCCTTGTCTGCCTCTCGAGACATAGGATGCTGTCGTGCTCAAGGTAAAATTGCTCCTGGCTTCAGTTTAATCTTAACTTCTCCAACCCATTAAAGAGGCCTCGTCATAGGGGCCTGCAGTCCATAAAGAAACTGACCCTTTTGACTGATTGATTGATTGATTTATTTATAGAGCGCTTTACAACAAGGCGCTGTACAATGGAACAACAAAATACAAGATAACAACAACAAAATACATGTCCTCATCGACAAATGCACGACGCTGTCTCACTATCATCATCCATTGTGGAATCTCGTGTTTTTTTAATCTAACCCAATATGTAATGCTCATTTCAAACACTGCTTCATCATCAGATGGGTCATCTTTAAACATGTCCTTATCGGTGACATCAGTTAATCTGTAACCTTCTCCGATAGCAATTAATGTGCTGCATGATCTGCCATTGTCATCAAATCCTATGAGCATAGACAAAACCCCTCGTACCACAGCTGCTTGCAGCTCTAAGGGAAAAATGTGTCCCCCTCTTCGTCCATGGGAAACTCTGGCCTAAAGGGAAACTCATAAGGTATTCTCATAATTACCTACTAAACCAGGCAGCCATGTTAACAAAATACGTACCCCATAATGAAACACCTCTGGTTCTAACGGTACTCCTTGTATGGCTACTTGCCCTGTAAATTCCATAATGAAGTCACTCATATTTAAATAATGTATTCCTGGTGTTGAAAACACAATGCCTTCATCAGAAAAAGAAATCGTCATATTCAACTCAGTCATTAAATTCCGACCCAGTATATTAACTGGTGTCTGCCTTGAATACAACAAGGGCACAGACATATCACATTCTCCTATAAATTGGCAATTATTCAGTAAAAGGAACTCTACTTGTAGCTCCTGTGAAACCTTGAGCATTCATGGCGTTACCCGAGAGTAAAAATGTTCCCTCCCGTATACACCCATGTCTACTAAAAATGAAAATAATCTGCCTCCTATCATGATGTCAACCCTTGGTTCGTCTTGAGGATTTGATGTTACTGATAGTACTGAACACATCAAGACACCCAGTGAGCTGTCCTATTATGGCTACATACGTATCCATGTACCCATGAAAGGACTCCCTCCCTCCATGGTAACACCCCCTATCCTAGAAGTCAGTAACTGTCCCGTGTTTGCACTCTGCTGTATCTGCATGGGTGCATGTTGTGACTGGCCTGTGGCAGACTCATTAGTGCTTGCTGTGGTTGCAAAGCCTGTTGTATTCTCAGCGCATGTGCTTGATACACTAATCTTGGGCAAACCCATCCCTATTTTGTGTGCCATATGCAGGCAGATAAGCGCTCCCCCCTCTTGAGAACTGCCCATTCTTTACATACCCTTGGCTCCCACAAGTTCATGCTATATGCAATGTCATTCCACATGTCCAACAGACAGGAGGAAGCCTTCTAATTTGTCCTCACTGCATGCCTTGATTATCGTTCTGTATAGACTGAAACCCACCTTGGTTACTCTGAAAGTTCCCTTGATTGTTCTGAAAACCTCCCCTTCAGCAGAGGTTTGCTCTACCTCCTGCTACAAATCCATTCCCTCGTTGATCAAACTGCTGTTGGTTATTCACCTGTGGCATATCCATTGTTTGCTGTGTTCCCTGTCCTTCTCCGCTAGTTAACATTGGCCCTTCTATAGCATACTTTGAAAGTGTTTTCTGTATCAATTTAGCCTCTTCATGCTTCCTGCCTTCCTCTTTCTTTTGATTTTTCTCCTGTAACAGACGGCAATGATGCGCTATTGTCAACTGCATTTCTGGCTAAGGTTTTGCCTCCATACCCACCAATTCCTTGAGCTGTCTCTGCACCTTGTCTGGCAGCCCTTAACATAATATATGATAGAATACAGGTATAGATTTCCCCCATGGCCCGGGCGTTTCCAAGCTCCATTGCTCTTGGATTTCTGAATGTAAATCAACGGATCCTTTTCTTCCTGCCTCTTACATGCCATTATAGCTCCCATATCTGATATGTCTGAAAACTGAACTCAAAGCGCTTTCCAGACTGCCGATCTACAATTATTAAACAGTGGTCCATCATGAGCAGCATTCTGACCAGTGATGCCTGAGTATCCTGCTCTTCCCCAAATGTCATCATCTGTCTCCCCAAGTATAGCTTCTAGAAGACCCTTAATGTCCACTATAACTAATTTATTTCCTCCTGTCATTGTCTCTAATTCATAGAATCATTTTCCAGCACCCAACGATACACCTTAAATTATCCTTATCCATCGGGGGTCTGACGCCTCCTTTCTCTAACAATGGGAATTGCGAGATCCCAAATTCGCATTCATCCCCCATCGTCTGTCTGTCCAGAGCAGGGACAATGGTTCCACACCGTCATCTTCCTGGTAATGACCATAGTCTACTCAACTAGGGTGGTGAGTCCCCCCTCACACAATGGGATCACCCTGTAGGTCGATCTGGCCACGCCAGTGGCTCTGGCATCCTTGATTTAGGTAGGTCTAGATCTGACCGTCTTACTTCTCTGTCCGTAAGAGAACACCCTTCAGGACCACATGCACTAGCGCCTCCCTCCCCAAGGGAGGTTTCTCTGTCTTCGTCTGACATATCCTGTCCCCAACTTGTGTGACTTCCCTCTTTCTCATCTCTATTCAGAGTCAGCCTATCCAAAGACAAAGCTCTATGCTCGAGGCAGAACAAACTTCCCTCTTTGCCTTGCGACTGCGTACTTTCAAATCGATCATTTTTTCTTTTGCTTTCGATTGTTTCTTGGTTCTCATGTCATGATAAACCTTATCAATTTTGCCCCAATGCTTCTTATATCAAAATAATCTTCTAGATTTGCTCTAGACAGACATGGCATTGCATAATGTGTCGGGAAGAATTCTTGTTTGTCTTCCCATGCTACTACTGGATTAGGTTCCATTAATTATTTCTCTATGTGATCAATGTCATGTGCCCTTTCCTTTCTCTTTCGTTCCATTTCTTCATCTACTTCCCTTTGCCTCTTAGCTTCTTCTCCAACCCTTTCCTCATTCTGTCTTTTCACCTCTCTTATCTCGTTTGCTCTACACACTTCTTCATCGCTTCGTCTTTATGTCCTTCTACCCCTTAACTTCTGTTCTTCTTCTTCCTCCTTTTTGTTTTCTAAATTATCTTGTTCTTCAAATGCTCTTTGTCTATTATCATACTTTCTTTGTTCTTCTGCTCTTTCTTTTTTTTTCAACTGCTCATCTTGATACAGCTGTTCCCTTCTTTGTCTGTCCTTTCTTTTAGTCTCGCCCTCTTTCAATCGTGTCTCTCGTTCCCTTTTTTGTCCTGTTCATCCTGATCTTCCTCTTGCCTTACTTCCTCAATGCTCTTTCCATCAAGTTTGAGCAATATCTGACTGCCGATCCATTCTTTCTGTATGAGCACTACTTTGTCAGCTTTGTCTTTCTCACCTTTCCATCTATTTATTTCCCTCTCTATGTCTGGAGACATTCCTGGGCGATCACTTTTCTCCTTGTACCGTGGGACTTTAGGAATCACATTGCTATCTGGAGTTTTTTTGGGACTCTCATCGCTGCTACGTGCAGGCAATTTGTATGTTGGGTTACTGTACCTCGTTGCTGCTTTAAGCTCTCATAAAGGATATAATCCTTCATCTTTCTTACTCTCGCTATTTACTTCAGGCTTGGTAGGGTGGGCAGAAGGCTCTTCATCTCTCTCTTTACACTGGTTAAGATTCCAGTCTTCAAGCGGTGGGTCTTAGCATTCCTCCTGGTACATAATCCAGAGCTCTAAACTCGATAACCTTTTTTCTAACTTCTAATATGTTGCATGCAAGTATGTTGTCATATGTTGCAGGACCACTTTGGACAGCGATCCCCCTTGTGGCCATGGCATTAACATTTTATCTGATGTACCCACAATCCATTCTGCACTGTATTGTTTAAGCTTAGGTGCATGTTTTGGCATCTGTCTTCACAAGTGTATAAGCGGAGTAACATCCTCCATTATGACTTAGTCAGAATTGTCTATCTTCACTTACCGTTATTTCACACAAATAAACGCTTTTCAGAAAAATTATACAATATAAGCGTGCACCAATCGTCGCAGCTCTAAGCCTCTATATCATGTTTACTTTAATCTACCTATTCACTGAACTTTATCAGTGAGCTAATAAATAAATAATCACATTTCCTCAAATCTCATCCTTTCCATCACAGTCTATTTCTTTTTTATTTCTCAATATTTAATTTTCTTACCAAATATATCTCATGCAACATATAGACAGACAGAAAAATTTGACAAACTGACCGACACACATATACTTTAGTCCAGGCTCTTCATGACTATTTCTGACCATAAAAATGACTCAGATGGAGTATGAGCTGTATATATCCACTTGGATTTTAGTACAAACTCCTTCTAAATGTCCTTCACCTAGCTTAACAGGCTTACTATATAGATCGCTCATCGTCTATATACCTTACACTGTGACGCTCATCGTCTCACACTATGATGCTCCTCATCTTTAAATAAATAATAAAAAACACCAACCAACCTTCCGTTACTAAATCCCCATTATCACTCTTTCCCACTCGGTGCTCATTCAGTTTACCACCTCACTCAGCCTACTCACCATTCGCATTTTCGACTTCTGACCCTCGGGATTGTCTCCTCTTCAAACCATCTGCTTCAGCCTTCAGTCCGCTCAGCTTCCAGTAAATGTCCGGAAGGGATTCTGCTTGAAAACAAGGGTCCCGTCCCACCTGTACTTGCAAGATATTTAAACTAATGGACGATACCTACAGGAAGCCTCACGTTTTTCCAATTAAATGGCGGAGGACATCCGATATTACCGTGAACTCCAAAGCTTACTACGTTGATGGATTTTTAACCCTCAGCTCTGCAACCACGTGAACTGGGGCATCCGACCGAGCCCTTTAAGATGAGGTAGCAATACTTAGAGACAGAATGAGATGCAGAATATTACTTATACATCCATTATCAAAACTGACTCAGGAAGTTGGCAAAGTGCAACTGTTTTAATGTAAAACGAGGAATTACAACGAACATCAACACGTTCGCTCAATCTTCACATTCATGGCAACACATTAAAGAGCAGGTTATATACTAAAAACTCATCATCATTGCTGTCTACCTACGTTGCAAACTACAAAAACGTATTTGAAATGGTGATCGGCTTACAAGGAACATCTAGGTATACGTTCCATATTGGTCAGGGAAGGTGATTGGGTCTCTAACATCAGGTGGGGCAACTAAGCCCTCCCCTAGTGCAGGTCACCACAGACGTCATCAAATACACTACATCCCATTGGTTATACAAACTATAGGGCTCTCTATTACGTGTCCCTCCATAATTGGTTGGCACCCTTGTACACCTATGTAATATTCAACCTACGCAAGCAGCACGCAGGCTAGTACACAGTTGCTGGTCGGCTGGTCATAACCAGAGCTTCTCACCAATTAGCCCTGGCATCCATCATCACACTTGCAGCCTACTAGTCAATTAAGGCTTTGAACGTGGCCTTGGAAATGTTCTCTGTGCTGGAGAATATGAGGGATTATTCCATACTCTGTCTTCTGGGTTTTGATACAGTTCACCACAGTGTCTATTTTCATCTCACCCCGTGACTGTAGATGATGTTTTCGAGTCTTACTGCATTTAAAATACTACTATTTAATGAATCTCTGACGTCTTCAATGTTCTTTCCCCTCATGTAAGACAGAAGGCTTGTTCTTTTAACACATTCTGTAATTGTTCATACGCACATCCAGGCCCAAAGTGGCCTTGACATCTTGGTGTTGATCCAACCAAGCCGTTCTTTGATCCACCTCCATGGTTGGGTTTTCGATTTCTAATTGCTACACAATGTAAACGTCTTTCTGCTTTCGGAATGCAGCTCTGCTGAAGTGTGTTGTGGAATCATCCATAGTCCTTACATTTCCTATGTATATACATCGGTGCATCACTGCAATCTATTCACTACATAGCCAGCCTTAAAGAATACTTTCTCTACTTGCGTTGTTGCGACTGTACACTTGTAAAATGACTTGATAACTTCTTTATTATTTCGGTAGCATGAACATCTTCATTTTCGAGCCCGAAATGTTGCTCATCTTTAACTCCTCCTCCTTTGCTTCCATTGAGTGCTTATGATCACTCATCTCTGCATCTCCTCTGGCTGCATCAATTCTGCTCTTTATGACGTCACCAGTCTGCTTTCTTGCTTACTTTTCCCACTTCCTCCGGGATTTCATTCAAATGGCCATCATATTGTCGTGTATGCATGTATGGCTTTCTTAATAGAAATCTTACCTCCAGGATTCTATTTAGTATAGGTATTCTCACTGGTACTGCACATGTTTCATATTCTGGCTCCCAACATATAGGCAGCATCGGGGAGGAGCTTTGTATGGGGGTACTTGGCTCCATCTCTACAATTTCGTGTTAGATATGACATTTCTTGTCTGTATACAAGTGATGGCACAATTGTTTGTTTATAATAATTGACAAGGGGATTGATAGTGAATCTGCAATGCCTTGCACATAACCATTTAAACTGAGAGTCAACCATTCAAGCTTTTGTTTTGAGGTAGTTAAGAATACCAGACTTCCTCTGGTTCGCTCTGAAAAACATTTCTACATATTTACTTTCAGGTGCTGATGTTACGACTAGTCCATTAACGTGCCATTTTGATGTCCTGGGTGTTAGTCTTAGCAGTGCACGGTGGTGGCGTGAGTTATGGTTGCTTAGCTTACCATAACTGGAGAATTTCTGAGGTTTTTCGGTTTTACTTGTAACCATAACTTCCCTTTAACAACGTGTTTTCATCAAGGGGGTAATTCAGAGAATTCAGCGCACAAGTGGTGCACACGGCTGGCGCACAGTGTGCACGTGCGAATCCCTGTGCCAGCCGCGTGCGCTAAAATCCATTTCCGCGCACAGCGTATTCATGGATTCCAGGCACCAAAACCAGCCGTGGCGCACAGTGGCGCAGCGACCCTGCAGCAGCGCCAGTTACGCCCCCAAGAACGCCTCTCGCGCAGGGAAAAGCCATCAAAATCCCCAATCCAGCGCAAAGGGCTGCGCTAACCCTGTACCAGCACGGCAAGCGGGCTATGTGTATCACTGGGGTGCGTGCGAGCAGGGTACGCGTATTTCAGGGGTGCGCGGGAAGTTCCACACGCGATTTCCGCAGGGTACGTGTATTTCAGGGGTACGCGGGAAGTTCCACACGCGATTTCAGCAGGGTACGTGTATTTCAGGGGTGCGCGGGAAGTTCCACATGTGATTGGCCCCGTGCGAGCAGGGTACGCGTATTTCAGGGGTTCCACACGCGATTTCCGCAGGGTACGTGTATTTCAGGGGTGCGCGGGAAGTTCCACACGCGATTTCCGCAGGGTACGTGTATTTCAGGGGTGCGCGGGAAGTTCCACACGCGATTTCATCAGGGTACGTGTATTTTGGGGTGCGGGGGAAGTTTCACACGTGACATCAGCAGGGTACGTGTATTCCAGGGGTGCGCAGGAAGTTCCACACGCGATTCCATCAGGGTACATGTATTACAGGGGTGCACGGGAAGTTCCACACGCGATTTCATCAGGGTACGTGTATTTCGGGGTGCGGGGGAAGTTTCACACGCAACATCAGCAGGGTACATGTATTCCAGGGGTGCGTGGGAAGTTCCACATGCGATTCCATCAGGGTACGTGTATTACAGGGGTGCGCGGGGAGCACCACACGTGAATTGCACGTGTGGGTCCTCCCAGGTGTTCCCTCTACACCCTCCATGGCCCCTGCAGGTGGCTCACACCACAGGGGCCTACCCTGCACATGTCCTGCAGGCACCCCATCTACCATGGCCATGCCCCCCAGCCAACCCACATGTCAACTTGCACTACTGCCCACCAACGCATGTCCCCCTGCACCCCCAGCCACCAGGGGCACCCTCCATCAGGCCCCCACCCATGTCTCCCACCACCCCCACCCCCCAGCACTGTGGGGCACCTGCCAGCAGGCCCCCACCCATGTCTCCCACCACCCCCACCCCCAGCACTGTGGGGCACCTGCCAGCAGGCCCCCACCCATGTCCAACTCATGTTCCCCACCACCCCCACCCCCCAGCACTATGGGGCACCTGCCAGCAGGCCCCCACCCATATCCAACTCATGTTCCCCACCCCCCCACCCCCCAGCAGTGCAGGGTCACCCTCCACCAGGTCCCCACCCATGTCTCCCACCCCCCCACCCCCCAGCAGTGCAAGGTCACCCTCCACCAGGCCCCCACCCATGTCTCCCACCCCCCCACCCCCCAGCACTGTGGGGCACCTGCCAGCAGGCCCCCACCCATGTCCAACTCATGTTCCCCACCACCCCCACCCCCCAGCAGTGCAGGGTCACCCTCCACCAGGCCCCCACCCATGTCTCCCCCCCCACCCCCCAGCAGTGCAGGGTCACCCTACACCAGGCCCCCACCCATGACTCCCACCCCCCCGCCCCCAGCAGTGCAGGGTCATTCTCCACCAGGACCCCACCCATGTCTCCCACCACCCCCACCCCCCAGCACTGTGGGGCACCTGCCACCAGGCCTCCACCCATGTCTCCCACCACCCCACCCCCCAGCACTGTGGGGCACCTGCCAGCAGGCCCCCACCCATGTCCAACTCATGTTCCCCACCACCCCCACCCCCCAGCTCTGTGGGGCACCTGCCAGCAGGCCCCCACCCATGTCCAACTCATGTTCCCCACCCCCCCACCCCCCAGCAGTGCAGGGTCAGCCTCCACCAGGCCCCCACCCATGTCTCCCACCCCCCCACCCCCCAGCAGTGCAGGGTCACCCTCCACCAGGCCCCCACCCATGTCTCCCACCCCCCACCCCCCGGTAGTGCAGGGTCACCCTCCAGCAGGCCCCCACCCATGTCTCCCACCACCCCCACCCCCCAGCAGTGCAGGGTCACCCTCCAGCAGGCCCCCACCCATGTCCAACTCATGTTCCCCACCCCCTCACCCCCCAGCACTGTGGGGCACCTGCCAGCAGGCCCCCACCCATGTCCAACTCATGTTCCCCACCACCCCTACCCCCAGCAGTGCAGGGTCACCCTCCACCAGGGCCCCACCCATGTCTCCCACCACCCCCACCCCCCAGCAGTGCAGGGTCACCCTCCACGAGGCCCCCACCCATGTCTCCCACCCCCCCACCCCCCAGCACTGCAGGGCACCTGCCAGCAGGCCCCCACCCATGTCCAACTCATGTTCCCCAGCCAACATGTCATCACAATCTAGATCCCTGGTCCCTGTGGTCAGCCTCCTAATGCAAAACACCCACCCGAGTATTGCATCCACCCACTCATAATTGACAATTACATGACAGAACACCAAATTGCAAGTTCCGAAACAAACACATTTCCCTCACATACACCCAATGGGTGTCAGTGAATCTCAAAACCCATATCATGATATGCATGAAACCAATGAGATACTACACATTGAAGTTCAATAAAAAAATATGTATTAAAGGAAACATAAATAGAATCAAAAATAAAGAAACAGAAATGGGAATGTACAAAAATGAAAAGAAGCATGTCCGTGAAAAAAAGCAAAACCAAAAATCATAATCAAAAGTAATGGTGTCCAAAGTCACTGTCCACAAAACAAAATCCAAAGGGAAATAAAATTGAAAGCCATTGCTCCATGGTTAAAATGTGAAAGAAAAATACAATCCAACAGTGAACTATGTACATACGAACAAGCCAGGGTCCATTATCCCAACAAAAGAAATGAAACCTATCTAACTACACTAACTAATAAAATAAACTATATACAAAAATGTGGCCAATGTCCAAAAGGTCCAAAATAAATCCAAAAAAAAAAGGAAACCTAACACTACCTACATAACTATGTATAAGGGCAGCGGGCGAGTTTGACGGCTCACTTTTGGATGTCCCGGGCCAGGGCATCATCGAACTCCTGCTCAATGTCCCGGAGGCGGTCCTCCTCCATGGCCCCGAGGGTCCGCAGGGCTGTCGACGTGTCCACCTCCAAACCCCAGCGGATTGCCTCGAGGCACTCAGCCCGCCTCAGGGCCCTCCGCATGGAGTTCTCCGCCCTGCCCATTGTGAGCCGTGCCTCTTCCGCCCGCTGCCGCTCCGCATCTATGGCGTGGCCCAACCGCTGCCACACGGAAGACACTCTTTGTCCTGGGTCCTCCTGCCCTCCGGCCGATGCCTGCCCCTCCGATGTTGAAGGCCCCGAGCCTTCATGGCTCCCACCACGTTGCTGCTGCTGCTGTGCCTCTGCCCGTGCACTGCCTCCTGCTGCCTGCACATCCTCCGCCGGCTGGGGTGCAGTCGTTGATGTGGCCACCCCTGCTGGACGTCCGAATCCCGACTGTGGCAGGGATGCCTCCTCCACCAGCCTGGCCGCACCGTCAGAGGCAGCTCCACAGGGCACCCAGGTGACTGATGGGTGGGAAGATGGCACGGAGGACGACTGGCGCGTAGGGGGTTCAGTTGAGGAGGGGGTCGTAGCAAGCCCCATCATACGGAGGAATCCGGCCTGGGTGACCTGTCCCAGCAGGCTGACATGGTCAACGAGCCATTCGAGATGACGTGCAGTCACCTCATGAAATGACTGCAGGTCACCTCACATGGCCCGTTGACGCAACGCCACACCAGTCAGAACAGGCTCAACCCGGACCCGGATAGCCACGTCCGCAGGCAGAGGAAGGCCAGTTGTCGTGAGCTCATCGCCTGCCTGAAAACGGGTCTGGACGTAGGCATCCCTGCTGGTGCAAGATGATGCAGGGACAGGATCAGGGACAGGATTGCACACAGGCACCTCCGCGGCGGCCTGTGTTGCCTCCTGTCCCTGGTCCTGCACTGCACCACTAGCACCAGTGGGATCCCCACCTCCAGACCACGTCTCTGTTGCTTGCACGGCCTCCTCCTCCACCAAACCCCCCACCAACCTGGATGACTCCGTGCCATCTTCCCCGTTGGGCCCTGTGGGGTCCCAGCTGCCCCTTCTGCTGCCGAGGAGTCCAACTCCAACCTCTGCCTCTTGGACCTACCCCCGGCAGCTGCGGCCTGGGACGCGGCACCGGACTCCTCACTCCCCGACGAGATAACAACATGGGAGGGGAGCCGGGCCTTGCATCTCCGGCTGGCGGTGGGATCCCCGCGCTGTGCTACACAGCACCTTCTCCGCCCTCTTCATCAGGTGACGCTGCAGACAGGGAGAAATAAAACACAGGCATCAGGGCACTGTACAATGGACACATACACACATGACAGTTGTACATGAGTGGCATTGGCAAACCTCAGACATGCCATCACAATCCCCAACACACATGTCATTTCAACTCGCACACATGAGCCATACCACAGCCATATCGCAACTGCCAGCACCATCCATACACATACAACAGCATAAGCAGGCAAAGGTAAGCCAGACATCACATGCAACACAGGAAGTGCACCACACATGTACACACACCACCACACGTGCATGCATGTGTACACCTCTGCCAAATGTCGCAGTGTTCAGATGGGCATCCATGTCACATCTGCCAATCAGGCTTCCACATACCGCTGTCACATGCTTCCATGTTGCATCACTGTTGCACCCTTGTCAAATACACACACATGCACATGTACACAGTGCCGATACATGCAGCTGAAAACAACATACCTGCGTGACATCACGGACTTGTCTACTTACATACACATTCATCCAAACATGTGTGCCCACACAACTGCATTTGGCATGCAAGCCTACACACAAGCACCATCCATGTCTCACACATTCCAGCCCTTGCATGTGTTAGCCCCACGGCCCTGTACACCCCCACCCATACTCGACCCCATACAAACAGATGTGCAACCTGCACACTACTGAAAAATCACCACACGCACAGCTCACAATCAGGATGCATGTACACTTACCACTCGACTCCAGAGGGGTCTGCCTCTCAAGGACCTGAACGTGGAGCGCTGGGGATATGCGTTCCAGGACCCTCATCTGTTCTTCCGACAAGTGGCCCCGGTGCACCTTGGCATCCGCTGCCTTCAAGAGGCGCTGGGCCTTGTTCAGGGTCCTGGACCTGAAGACCTCCCAGCGCTTCTTGACATGTTGTAAGTCGCGGACTGCCACCCCCTCCGCGTTGATGGCAGTCACGATGTCAGTCCAGATCTGAGTCCGTCCTTCCTTGTCGGCGCGGGAACTTCCGAAGAGGGCATCATACAGCCCCAGGACTTGCTCCACCAGGACACCAACTTCTGTGGCACTGAAGCTGGTGCCCCACTGCCTCTCTGGCGGGGGTTGTCAGTGGTCTCAGATGGTGTTTGCCCCGACATGACAACCCCAGAGGCAGTAGTGGGTGGGCAACTGGGTCCTGGGGCTGGGCTGTGGAGCGATGGAATCCCAGTCGGGAGTCTTCGGTTCCAGCAGGGGTGGTCACAGCAACAGCACCCCTGGCTGATGTGCAGGCAGCAAATGGCAGGGCACGTGGGCAGCAGGCAATCAGGCAGCAGCAGATGGCAGGTGGGAGCGTGCTCGGGGCTCTGAGGGGCAGTAGTTCAGCCTTCTGGACAGGAGCGTGGTCTTCCGTGTGCTTACTCGTGGCCAGCTTGATACGGAGTGATTTGGCAGGTGAAGATTCGGCACGTCAGCGTGTAATTCGAGGAAAGGCCCTTAGCGCGTAAGCGCATCTGCACGCATACGCAATTTCATTGGACAGAAGGCCCCTGAAGCGCAATCGCCCCTGTGACGTGACGCGTACAGGCGCGCATGGGCATTTCAGCGCTCGTGAAAAACTGCACGTCCGCGTGTAATACGAGGAAAGGGCCCATGCGCGTAAGTGACGTGACGCGCGCTTGCGTTTCCCTCAGCACGGGTTAAAGGTGAGCGGGCCCAGCAGTTCGCTGTACGTGCCTTTCGTGGAGACCAACGTGTGTTGCTGCTTCCTGTTGTTTCGCGCGGCATCACAACTTCACAGCTATCAAGGACGTATCTCTTCTTTTGGCGGGGGTATTGGCTACGCGTGTTTTTCTGCATCGCGCTAGTCAGACGGTGAGTCGCACACGCTCTTTTTCCCACTGCGGGTGCCCCTGTGTATCGCACCCATTTTCAATGTCATAGTAGCCTGCGTGTCCCAGGCGTACGCGTTATTCATGTTACTGGGTGCCACCACGTACTGCGGGAGGTTGAATCCACGCACGTAGGCTGCAGGGTTGCGTGCACGGTTTTACTGCAGTTTTGGGGTGCCTGAGCGTTGCGTGACCCGTCACCACATCACCGGGGTCACATACAGCCTTGCAGGTCCAGGGGGGCTGTTAACATCTTGCTTCCCATCCCCTTCACCCCAATTGCCCAGGTCAATTGTGGTGTACACCTCCCATTGGCACCACTCCATCTGTCCCAGCACTACTACATCAGTGCCATGGGTGGGAGGCGCCTCAGCTGGGCATCCGCCTCATGGCGGGCATGGTCGGGGACGTGGCCGTGGTGACCAGGGAGTAGGGGGACTCCAGGGTGTCCAGGGTAGCCACAGAGGGGGAAGAGGCAGGGGTGCGCCACTTGAGCACAATGTTGTGCCATGTGTCGGTGCAGTCATGCCACCACCCCCTGTGGTTCCGGGGGATGCAGCTCCTGCATCTGGCACTGGCACCCGTTTGACCCGGCAGCCCGTTCCATCGACTGCCACGGGCCCAAGGGTAGTGGTAGCTGCAGGTGCAGCTGTGGACACCGCCACCCAGGCTCAAGGTCTGCCAGCGCAGGCTGCGTTGGCACTTGAAGAGCCCTTGGTAGATCTCCAACAGGCCAGGGGGAAACCATAGGGGCAGGCCGGGCTGCTCAGACCAAGACACATGTCCCTGGGGCAGTCATGTCATCTGCTGCCCCGAACAGCCGGGTGTTGGCAAGTGCAGGGGCAGATGCACCCAACAGCACCCCGGTTGCGAGTCTGCCAACCAGGACCGTTGCGGTCAATGACCCTGCCACAGCTGATGTTGCTGCGCAGGGTCCATTAGTGGGCACCCAGCTGCCACTGACACAAGTCAGGCCTTTGGTCATCCCTCCACCTGCCACTCCCTTGGCTCAATCCACCAAACCCACTGGCCATACTGGTCAGGGCGGCATTAGCCAGCCAGGGTCTGCGCCACAGTCCAAGAGGAGGAAGGTTGCACCTGCAGCACAGGCTGGGACCCCACACACAGCCATGGCCTCCTGCACGTCGAGGAAGAAGCCTTTCTGTAAGCAGGAACTGGACTTCCTCGTGGACTACGTGCGGGGCCACAGCCGTGACATGCTAGTGGGTGCCAATAGTCAGACTACGGCTGCCCAATGTGACACCCACTGGAAGCATGTTGCGGAACATGTCAGTTCATTCGGCCATGAGGTGCGCACGGCGCAAGAGTGCAAAAAGCGTTGGAATGACATCAAGCGCAGCACTAAGGCTAAGCGTGCCTCTAATTACAACTTGACTCTGGTGACTGGCGGTGGGCCTGCACCAGAGGAGGAAGAGCTCACTCCGCATGAGGCTCTCGTTGCGGAGTTCATACCACCTGAATTGGTCGTAGGAGTGGGAGACCCACTGCATAGACCCATTTCCATGGAAACTGACACCTTTCAACATGTCTGATCACAGAAGTTATTCAAAGTTGACCCAGCATGCATGCCAGGTTATATGTTGTGTGTCACATGTCTGCCGGATGCGTTTGCTGTCGGTGTGTGTGTGTGTTGTGTGCTTCTGACATGTGTAGTGACCTTTTTTCTCTCTATTTTTCAGGTGATGACGCAATGGAGGCAGAGGATGGTGTTGTCATGCCAGACACAGGGTTGGTAACACCACATCAACCCGGCACTAGAGGGGGTCGTGGGGTGGTAGGCCACAAAAACCCCCAAGTGCTGCAGTCCATCTTGTCTCTGGCTGCCTATGAGTCGAGCCTTGATGACGACTCTGACATCCATGTTGAGTTGGATGAGCATCAAGTCCATGTGTCAGGGGTGAGTGATTCTGATGTGGACACTCCTCTGTTTGTGACCCCTGCACTGAGGGATCAGACAGTCTTGGTTCCTCCGCCCGTGGTGGATCGGGACGCAGGGTCACCCTCCACACCAGTCACTGATGTGCCTGGGACATCACGTCGACGGGGGCATGTAGTCGTTCAGCCGCGGGCGGTGCCAACACAGCGAGGACCCCCGGTCCTTGGGTCCCGCAGGGGTCAAGCCCGTCAACGCGGTCGCCGCGCGCAACCGCAGTATACTGAGTGGGAGCAAGACATGACTGCCAATTCCGAACGGCAGGGGGCAGCAATGGAGAACATCGCTGAGAGCATGGAGCGTGTGGCCCGATCTGTGCTCCCCACTGCTAGGCAGGTGCTTCTCCAGCAGCAGGCGGCACGGTCCATGGCCCGCTCGCTCAGGCTGGGCATGGCGGCCTCAGACAGGGCACGCCAGGCTGAAATGTCGTCTCTGCGTCAAGTAATTGCTGCTCACACAGAGGCGCACATGGATGCCCTGAGGGAGGAGTATGCTTCCCTCAGATCCACTCTGGGTGTCCTTATGATGTCCCAGAGGCAGCAGGCAGAGGAGAGGTTTGCACAGCTTGAGTGTACCATCTCGGCTGAGCTACAGACTTGCCGGGAGGTGCAGCAGTTGTCCAGCCAGGCCTTTCAGGAGGAATTCCGTGTTACACATGCTACCTTGCAAGAGGAAGCACGTGTATCACGTGAGGTTCTGCATGCAGACCTACGTCACATCGCCTCACAGAACCAGGCTCACCCATCCGGCAGACTTGCTGCCGACGAGGGGCAAGCTGCGGCTAGGCGTGGCCACGCTACTGTGCCATGTCCTCCTTTACAGGATGAGCCAGACTCGGACGACCATCTATCTCCCACATAGGTCGGGCTGTGCAGGCGTTGAGCCCATGGAGGTTTTTTTTTGGCTCAGCATCATCGCATGTGGATGTTGAGCAGCACCCTGTACCTCCCCCCTCCTGGGTTCCTCCCCTCCCCCCCACGGGTCGTATGTGGCCATTTTTTATTTTTCTTTTAGTTTAGTTAGTTAAGTTTTTGTTTGATAGTTAGTTTAATTGGGTAATGTAGGTTTTCCATTGTTAGTGTAATTAGTTAATAGTTGATTTAGTTTAAAATTGCTAGTCTATTGTGCTTTCATGTGACGGTGTGGTGCTTTGTGGCTTTTGAAGGCATCCACTGTCTGTTCCAGCTGGGCCCTTCAGGCTTGTCTTGTGTATGTGTTTGCTGCTTGGGGTCCTTGACTCACATATGCCACTCCTGCCTCCCTTATCCATGGGCTCGCAAAGATGGTTCGGTGTTACAGAATTTTACACAAGGGCTTTGGACTGTCATATCTGTGGCATGTCTGGTGCTGTGTGACTTGTGTTGACACCCCTAGTGGGGGTGATTTTGGTGTTATTGTCCACTGTTCAGCTTTTGCCAGATGGCATGTGTCATGATTAATGTGTACATTAATTGCTTTGCATTGTGTAGTATGTTTCATATCTTTACTGTACACGTGCTTGTTGCAATTCATGCTGTAGATAGTGTTCCACACTTTGGATGTGAAAGACGGACTGATGGTGTGATTTGTGATGTGACTCTCTGACATGGTCAAGTAATGAGATGCCTGATGAGACACACACAGATGACTTTGAAGCATTAATCATGTGTTTCATGCCCTTTCTGCAGGGGGATGAGCCTCCAGAGCACCTTTGCCAGCAGACATGGCCCATTGGACGACGGAATTCTGGACACGTTTGTTGGTGCCCACATGCACATGTGTGCACAAGCAGAGGCACAGGGATTGCAGACCCACATCCTCGAACTGCTGACATGTTCCAAGGAACTCCAGGCAAGGTGAGCAGCACAGGGGGGCCACGACACAGCAAAGCTTGCACCAGGCGAGTTGCACATGCAGGCTTAGTCACAGCACTGAGGGTGAGCTTAGACGAATATTGGTGTTGAAGCACACAATGCAGCTCAGATGTGTTTGTGGACTGATGGCTATTGATAGTAAGGTTGTCTGGGACACATGCAGGGGCAGTGGCACATACCCTCCGGTACACCAAGGTCCATTGAACCACTTGTATCAACCATGTAGCCTTCCGAGACATGGAAAGGGGCAGCTCACAGGGACATACAGCAAGGGACATACTCGGGTGCAGTGCATGTCTTTTCCATGTACTTTATGATAAATGCACTGCCAACTTTGTTTCGGTCATGGTGGTACGCAACTTGCTCAGAAGTCATGGCTTGCTATATGGGTCTGTCTGCTTACCCAGGGAACATTGCATGTTGTGTGAATTGTGACACATTGGTGTTCCATTTGCCAGGCACCCACCGGCGGCTGACTTACTGCATTGACTGTGTATGACCCATCACAGGGGTGATGTTATATATGGGTACGAAGCATCTACACCAGATTGTCTGTTTGTAGAGTAGTTTGTTGCTATGGGGCATGTTTGGTGTTGTGTTTTTGTGGAATTGGCACGTACAGGTTGTTGACTGTGGCTCTCTTTGCAGCATTGCAGTGCTCCTGTAACCGGACCTGAGAGTGCGCAGGCAGGAGGCCAGCACTCAAAACCAGAGCTAAGTGTCTTGTTGTTTTTCTTTCAAACTGCTCTGAATAAGCTTGCTGGGGAGTGTACTAAAGCATGGATGTATGTGTGGTTCAATTTGGTATGTTTTTTCTCCATAATCACCCGTAATCCTATGCAATTTTGAACCCTGTACCCTCTACCCGGTGTTCCTGCTTCCCGTACCTATCCAAGCAATGTTCCCTGACCCTCTTTCCCCGCTGGGGTTGCGGATGCCTGTGTAAGCCCCGAACTTGCAGGCGCCAAAACCCTAGAGGGGGTGGTTGGTTCGTACCACTCCTGAGCCTGGACTACAGAAGGCCATGACAATGATGTCCAAGTTTGTTTGGATTGTGTATGTGTTCATGCAGGTAGTACATTTTTGTGCATTCCCTAGTTTCATGTGTCATTCCTCCTCCCCTCTCCTGCCACTCATTCCAGTCATCCAGTGTGTCAACACCTGTCCCGACTGCATATCCCTGAACCTCCTTCCCCACCAGGGTCTCATGGGCCTGTGTGAGTTTGACCTTGCAGGTACCCGGGACATGGTGGGGGTGGTTGTTTCGTGACACTCCTGCACCTGTACAGGGGACCTGGGACAGTACACATCCGTTCATGGTGCATCATCCTATGTCATGTACCACACATGTTTCACATCCTGTTGTGACATTGTTTTACTGTGCTACCTTGGTTGTTGCATCATTGTGGTAGTACTTGGCCTTTGTGAGGTACTGCTACGTCAAGTCATCTACTGGAGGGTGTTCTGGTTCATTTATCTGGCTTGGATTTTGTGATTCTGGACATGAGTGTGGATTATGAGGGTGCAGGCACCTTTTTACACACAAGGTGGGAGATGGTGACGAAGGCTAAAGGTGATCCTGTGGCCAGGTGGAATTGAGGTTTGAAGGCTCCATGACCCAGGTGCAGTTGTTCAGTGGGTCATGGTCATTTGTGAGGGAGGGGGGGGTTGTTGTGGTTAGTTGCCTTGCCCTGCAGTGTGATGGGGACTCTGACATAGTAATGGTGGTATCCTATGTACATGTTGTGTTCTGTTGATCAATGCCTGTTCATGTGTTGTGTTTCCCTTTCAGGTGTGAGGGGATAGTTGTGGTTTGACATGCTGGGGTGTACACATGGTGAATGTTCACATGTGATGTGTAGAGAACACTAATGGTCACTTGAGTGCACATGCATATGTGGAGTGCATGTCCTTGCAGAATCACACACTTGCACTCTGATGCACTACATGTACTCCCACCCTTGCATATCCACGTGTACACTGTTTGCCTTCTGGTGCCCACTGTGTCCCTGCAGCACATGTTCTGTGACCGATTATGGATCCTGTACATGCCTAATTTGCTGTTTTATGTGGTCTGTCACTTAGATGTGATGCTCAGGGTGTGCATCACACACAATGGCTGTTCACTGTACTGTGCGTTGAGCAGTGTGTTGCGGGAGTAAGACACGGCACACATGAGCTGCAGTGTTGATTTTGCAATGCACAATGTGCATGTAGACAAGCATTCATTGTTATGTTACGTCTACAACTCTTGTGATGCATTTGATAATGACTTATTTTGGGTGGGAGATTTTGTTGGTCTGTCATTTCATCTGATTCCGGGTCAGGCATCATTGTCTGATGCCACTGTAGATTTAGGACATGGCAATGTGTACCTTATCATTACTGTGTTGGTGTGTGGGTATTGCTTGCCATGTCATGTTGTGGTTTGGGAGGGTTTGAGTGACATGACAGTGATGGCCATGGCCTGTTTTGCAGGTGTGTGTGATGCACACCTTGCATGTCAGGGTCATCCGCTTCTCAGAGCAACTAGCTGGGGGTAGATCTCTCTCCACGGCAGGGCCCTCCCTCTGGAACAGGCTTCCTGCCTCACTTGAACTTGAGGGGAACCATCTCCAGTTCTGGAAGCACCTCAAGACCTTCCTCTTTGCTTCTGCTTTCTCTCTGCCTCTCCCTTGCGGAATTCTTCACTGGAACTGCACTGGAGCTGCAACTGGGCCACTCTCACCGACCTCGGTCCCTGGCCCAGCCACTCTCCACTTGCACTGCCTCCCTGGCAACCTCTGCACTGTGGTACTGTCTCTCTATCCCTACAGCCCACCCTTCCCAGCACTTGTCTGCACTTACCTTTGCAGTTGCCACCAGCCGACCTATGTATTTTTTTTTTGGTCTACTTCCCCTGTACTGCACTCCGCCCCCTTCCCCTTGCACTTTTCCCTTCCGCCTACCCCTGCACTTGCACAATCTAAATGACACCTGGCCTAGTAGTACCGTTGTCTGTCTTCCCTTGATCCCCCCTCCCTGCCTCATCGCACCTTGAAATACTTGTGTATAGGCCATATCATGTGATATGTGTGCCTTTTGGTCACACGGGATAGCTTGTGTTTAAGTAGCTAGGGATGCAGACGATGTGGCACTTCCATGGAAACTATCTCAGGGTGGTAGGGTTGTGACAGTTGACTGTCTCTTTGTCATCATCGATTGTCACCTGGTATGTGCCAGGCCTGTGTGCACTCCGCAGGGGTGGGAGTTTAGGTGAAAAATGTGGCCACAAACTGGGTCCGGGCTTCCACGCCACGTGCCCTGTCCCCTCCCATGGGCAGCTCCTGTGCCTGTGGTTAGGGATGTGGGGGCACCACCATGTCCACCGGGACGCCCTGCCGTGTTGCAACATTGTGCAGGACACATGCTGCCACAATGATCCTGCACACTACTGGTGGTGCATAGAGTAGTTGCCCGCCAGAGCGGTCAAGGGAGCGGAAACGTGACTTGAGCACTCCGAATGTGCGCTCCATTATGGCCCTGGTTGCAATATGGGCGGCGTTGTATCTTACCTGGGGTGGTGTGGTGGGGTTCCGGATCGGCGTCATCATGTGGTTGCTCAGAGGGTAGGCACTGTCCCCTGGGGAGGTGATAATAGTTGAGATTATTAGGGTTTGGATATTTGTCTGTGTGTGACTTGCATGCATGTGCAAGGGCATTTGTACTGACCTAGGAGCCATGTGTCGCCATGCTGCCCAGCTTCCAGGGCCCGGCTCAGGGCGGACATTCTGTATATGAAACTGTCATGGGTGGAGCCAGGGTAGTTTGCATAGACAGAGGTGATGATTCCCTTTGCATCGCATACCACCTGTACATTGATGGAATGCCAGTGCTTGCGGTTTCGGTAGATGTGCTCAGTGGCCCTAGCTGGACGTAGGGCCACATGGGTGCAATCTATGGCACTGAGCACTTTGGGGAAGTGTGCCACCCTGAAAAAATCCAGGACAACGGCCTGCCTTTCTGCGGGTGTTCTGGGCATGTATATGTGCCTGCGGACTGAGGGGCGCGCTGTCATGATTGCCAGTACCTGGTGTAGGCACCGTGACTGCGTGGCCTGTGAGACCCCCCCCACTATGGCAGTGGTCCGCTGAAATGACCCAGTGGCCAAAAAATGCAGGACATTGAGCAGCTTCTCCAATGGGCTCAATGCTTGGGAGCAAAGGGTGGGGGATGTAAGGTCATCTTCCCACTTCCTGACCAGGTCTAGGATGATATGGGGTGGAAACCTATACCTGCCATAGACCTGGTCGTCAGGCATCCCAAAAAGGCTTGTCTGTGGTGCGAAAATGCGTGCCCTGGCTATTCTCCTCCTCCTGCGGTGTCCCACGATCAGTGCTGCGACAAATGGGGCATTCATCGTAGCTGTATATACACGTTTGTTGTTTGCGCGCACTTTTATACTGTGCGCGGGGACGCTTCCGCCTGCCTTCGTGTGGCGGACGCGTTGACGCCTGTGCGCGTCTTTTGCCATGCGCGGGTTTCCCATATTCGGATCCATGAATACGGGTTGTTCGCGTGCGTGTGGGCGTTCCGTGTAGTTCCCTGCAGTACTTCCCCAGTTACGCCTTCTTTTTCATGCGTTGTTCCCCATTTCGCGTTTACACCCACTGTTCCGCCCACTTTGGTTGTGTGCGCCGCGCTATGTGCGCTTTTGCTGTGCGCGTAGCGCACGCCGTGGATGCCTGCGTGCGCCATGGCGGTATTGGGCGCACGGACAGCGGGAAACACGCGCAGCGTCTTCCTTGAATCACACGCGTGCGCGTGCGCTGCTTTTCTCACGCTTGCGCTCCCTTGCGCCTGCTTGCGCATGGATTTTCGGTGCATGTTTGTTTCATGAATCGGCCCCTAAATTTCATAGGTTTTTATTAGTGCAACTTAACCATAATGTCCCTTTAACAAAGTTTTTCCATTGAGTTTCATAGGTTTTAATTGGTGCACCTTAACCATAATGTTGTTTTAACAATGTTTTTTCCTTGATTTTCATAGTTTTTTATTAATGCAACTTAACCATAACGTCCCTTTACACCGTTTTTTCAGTGACTTTTATAGGTTTTTATTAGTGCAACTTAACCATAACCTCCCTTTAACAACGTTTTTTCATTGAATTTCATAGGTTTTTATTAGTGCAACTTAACCATAACATCCCTTTAACAAAGTTTTTTCATCGAATTTCATGGGATTTTATTAGTGCAACTTAACAATAACGTCCCTTTAACAAAGTTTTTTCAGTGAATTGTATAGGTTTTTATTGGTACAACTTAACCATAACCTGTCTTAAACAAAGTTTTTTTCATAGAATTACATGGGTTTTTACCAGTGCATGCTATTTTCCTACAACTTACTTATATCATACTTACCCCAATATAGCAATGCTTTTGTCCAATTTACAATGTTTCAGCTTAAAACTCTGCCATTTCCCACCTTCTAGCATCATTTTTAACTCTTCTATACTTTTTCCACTGTTTTTGCTTCTATCGACGTCCACGAATGTCTGACGCCATTGTGGACCTTCCGGAGAGTACCAGGTAACCATGCGCTTGCGCGCAGGCATGATGACGTGTCCATGAAAACATGTGCACTTCACGTTCGGATCCTTGCTTTGAGGACAGTTCGGAACTGCATCTTCTACTGATCTAGGAACTTTCAAGCACAAAATGTACCCTTGCGATGCTCCTACACCTATTCTTACTCGTTATCCATTAATAATCTAATACAAAGCACATACTTAGAAGAATAGTAGCAAAACTGCTATTTATCTTAAAAATGGCATCAGCTATTGCCATCCCTCCTCCCCAAGAGCCACCACCACCAGCTGGAGGACCTACACAATAAAAAAAGCACTGTATTTCCAAAGACAATGAAGAGGACCAAGAAGATGAGGTAGAGGAAGTGCCTACCTCTAGCACCCAGAGAGAATAATGGGTGTGGCAGTTCTTTACCACTGTTGGGAATGTACCAAAGGCTAAAGCTACAAAAGTGAAATGCACTGAGTGCAACTTTGTACTCAGTCGCGGACTACCTGGACATTACTCCTATGGGACCACCTCATTAGCCGCCACACCAAATCCAACTACTGCAAGGCTCTCAGAAAGATTGTTCCTTTCTTAGCAAGTAGTAGGCTGTCTTCCTCCACATCATCTTCCTCAACCAATACTGTAATCACACAGCCTGCTTCTGTGGGACACAAAATCCCACCAGCTACCTTGCAAGCAATAAAAAAGGCTGTTGATCCATATCTTTGGAAAAAAGCAGTCCTCTGTATGTACTGCAACACACCACTCTGCAGGGGGAAGCAATTTCGACATGCGTTGAAGCTGTAATCAAGGAGCATGAGAAACACTGCCCACTACCTTAGAAGTAACACACGCGCAACATCTTCCCCTGTCCACCTGCCCATCCATTTACTTGGATGGACAGGTGGACAGGTTTGGTTCCTTTTCCCTCGTTTACCTCCTCATCTTACCTTCTAAACTCCACTGCAAACGTTATTGTTTTGTATTTTGTATTTGTATTTGTATTTATTGATTCATTAAGCGCTTTAAAGTTCCTTTAGGAACCACCTTTCACAGTTAAAAACTAGAACTAAAAAAAATCTTATAGACTCCATCTACTTTACATTTCTCAGTAAAGTACATAGACTCAATACGTTTTTCCAACATTTCCATTAGAATTTTGTGTTATGCTAATAGGAATAATGTAATGTTCATCCCACGTTCCAAGGCCGGAATGGGGCATAACTGCCCGGCAGGCCAAGTTATCGGCCCAAGCGAAGTGTGTCTGTGTGCGCCCTGATGCCTGTGGGCTTCAGCGCGTTATAAATAAATAAATAATGAGGGCTCCAGACCATTGTCCTGCATTGCAGGCCCTGCAATAGGGGAGAAACGCCCTTAGCACCCCTTTTTCCCAAAGCAGGAACTCGGGGTGCTAAAAAATAGATTTGTCTTCCCCCGCTGTAGGAAAGAAAATCCTTTTCCAAGATGGCCACCATGGAAAGAGAAAGCAGGGCTCCGTACAGAGCCCCTCTTCCCTTACCATGGCAGCCTGCAGAAGGTGCAGTCAGAACCCTATGACCATATTACCACAAGCACATTTTTTTTTCCCTTTTAAACCTATCCTACGTTCAAATAACTTTACTACATAGCCGGTTCCAGGTAGACATGGGCACTTTAATGCCATTTTTCGTCCCTCGCAGTCATGGTCAGTAGCCAGATTGTCAGGGTCATGACCTTATACCATGACCAAGACAATCTGGCCACTGCCCATGACCACAGGCCATACCTTAGTCACCAAAGGTATATCACTATTTTTTGTACCTTCATCATGTTGCTTTTGTTTTACGGTCCTTGCTAATACTCCTTACATGAGTTTGCTCAAAATGTATGTACATACAATTCGCATTTAACTTAGAGACCTCTTGACAAAATCCATTCAGTCTTTACACAAACATTGAAGGTTGGGTATATACGCTTTCTAAAAACATTTGTCCACATTCTCCAAAAGGCAACAAAGTTATAAGCCATCTAGAAATGTTGAGACCCTCCTCTAATTTAGCCACCTCTTGAGAAAATCTCACCAAACTTTACAAAAACATGTATATCTAGATTTAAAATTGTTTTGCATTTTTTTGTGCAGATTCATCAAATTGTACCACATGTATAAGCCATTACAATATTTTGGGAACCCCCCTCTAATTGTGTTCCCTCTTGAAACAACCGTAACACTCTTTCCAAAACCATTCAGAATCAATAAAATTCAAAAAATGTCATGCAGTTTCATTGAGTGGCATCAAAGTCATAAGCCATCCAAGAACTGTTTTTCACCAACCCTGTAATGCAAAAATAGGCATAGATGTCCCGGAACATCTGAAGCATTCGCGAACATCACAGGATTGCCCTGAATATCCGGACTGTTTGCAGACTTCAGGGGTGAAGAACACCTGTTTTTTGGCTTCTTACAGCCATATGCCATCCCATCATCATCACCCCTCATCTCCCCAGAGATTGTTTGATAGGTTTGACAAGTGCAATGTTGTGTTTTTTTATATGTGTCTACCACGGTGTCCGTGGACACCAGCGGATGTCTGCGAATCCAACATGGCGGGCGTTTCCAAAAATATGACACACTTCACACTTTTCACCATTCAATCATTGGGCGCGTACCGAACAGGGAAATGGGTCAGCAGACCGAACTCAAATATCACTCATTTTTTGTTTGTTTTAAAAATAACCACTGGATATATTTACACCAAATTTAGAAAAGTACGCTTGCCGCTCCTGCCGCAAATTTGGTGAAAATCCGCCAAGCGGTTTGTGCTGTAGGTGTGAGCACATTTTTCTCTCATGTGTGAGCACATTTCTCTCATTATGTCTATGAAAAAAAAATGTGGGCCCCCCTATAACTTTGCCCACCTTGATGAAACCATACCAAACTTGCCAACAAAGTTCGGACCTGGTCTTATACTTGGTTTGCAAAAGTTTGGTAAGGATTCGTCCAGGAAGAGCAAAGTTATAAGCTGCCCAAAAGGTGTTCTTCCTATGAGTTGAGCAACTTAACCATAACTACACGGCTGCTACCGCAGGCCGTGTAATATATCTGCAGCATGAAGGCCCCATTTTTGCACACATGTCCCCCTACATAGCCGTTATCAGATTGAGGGCAATAAATACAACTGTAAAAAGGCTTTAATGCCATAAGCGAAGAGCCTATCAGATCAAGGACATATCTGTTCTGGAGTGTCATGAGCTTATTGCTCTCCGCTCTTCCCTTATGGTGTTAAAGCCTTTTACTGTCATATTTTTGGTCTGCAACAGTTCCCATTGGGTTATTTGCAACCATTTAGCATTCATATTGGCCTGCAACCCGGGGGTAAAGAGGGATGTAAAGAATATCTGGAATCTCGCCATATGCCTTTGACATCTTTGACGAATTGCAGTTATCCCTTTTCGTGCGTTGAAGGTTGAGGGACCTCTGATGCCTTATCTGTGCATTCATCCTGGGGAAATCACAAAAACACCTCACTTTGATGCACTACTAAAGGTGGTGCACTTATCACCACCAAGGTGCACAGACATCCCCAATTTATGGGAAGTTACATGTAGGCTTTTGAACTATATGCCCAATAGAAGTCTATTACTACAGCTGCACCTATTTTCATGCCAGGCACATGCAAAATGCATTTGCACCTTTTATTTTCTCTTACTTTTACTGTGCCCATATTTTGGAAACTTAAGGTGGCATTCTTCATGGGTACTATGGGCAGAGTGCCTGCTTCATCCTCTACCCACGTGGGCAATTTGGAATATTAAGTCCATTCCTAAAGTCACATATCATTGGCATTCTGCACAACCTCTACTGGCACTGATAGAAGTGTGTGTGCCTTACAATCCATCATCCCTTCAACCCAGCCTTCTGAGGTAAATGCCTCTCCATATGTTAGGAGCTGGGGTCTTTCCCAGTACCCAGGTATTTCTTTCCCTGCTGCATTAATGCAATCAAACAACGTTTGGGCTGTTATTTTAACCTCTCCAATATTTGGGCCTTCCAGTGTTTATTGCATCACCTTATTTTTTGTTCAGGTGTCATCCATCATGGGCTTTTGTTTTATGTAGCTATCCTCATAATGGAACAATATTTTTGACATCCATCACAAAGTGTCCCACCCGTGAATTGCCCTCTTGTAGTGCAGAGTGCTGAATGTATCAGAGAGTGTGCTCTATTTGCAGGTATTTCTGTGGGTATGAATATTCTGGAGGCACACATGGAGTAGCAGATAAGGGAACATACAAAACAACTCTCATTAGACGTCTCTCTCCCCACTTTGGTCATGTGTTTATACCGCATGTTAGTGGTGACATAGGCAGAATCATCAATACATTTGCTTGAGTGACTTGAGTCATCGAGCACAATTCTTGTTTTCCCCCCGCCTGGAGTGTTATTCTTAGAGTATTTCCCTGGGACTGTTTCACTTGTCATTACTATACGTATTTTACTGGTGTTAACATGATGGAGAACAGAAAAGGTTTGTCTTGTCGGACTGTATATGCATTAGTGTTCTACTTAAAAATAATAAATAAAATACAAACACATAAAGGAGGAAAATTCTGCACCCATCATTATGGCTTTGATGTCCCTCTTTTGTAAGGGGCTAGGGATATTCAGCCTTCTAGAAGCTAAAAGGTAATATCTCATCTCATCAAGAGATGCATATTTCTGCCAGGGGGAAAATGTAGAAGGCAGGTGTTCACACAATGTATGTTTTCAGATTAAATACCAATACTGTGAGACAGATGGTCCAGAAGCCAAGAAGCCAAGAAAAGAATACATTTTGATGAAAAACGATAAAACCAAGAAGAACAGGATGGCTATGGGGAACATTTTATTTTTCCCTTTACTCGGAAAGGCCATGCTTCAATTTTACATGAGCACCTTTAAAGGTAGTTGGAACAGCTGTTTTTGTATGTAAGAAATAAATCTGCATCTTCTAGAGGAGCAGACGTATACATCCGCAGGAGATCCTAACCCCTACCTCCCCTGTATTGGAGACATGTGACCATGCCCTGTCTAACACCAGCTAGTGTACCAATAGCGCAGCCAGTATTTGGAAGACGGTATCCATTAAGACAACCCTATCGAATGTACCCTCGAGTTGATGACAGCCTGCAGGATGAAATCCCTGAAGGCTGTCGGAATATGAGAAAGTGCTAAGAAAATTCACTGATGCATCATGAGAAAGTGTGCACAAAGTCCTGAAATACTGAATGAAGACAATGCATTCATCCTAGTGGAGAAATGACAAAGTAAAGAATCAAGTAAACTTTAAAACTGTAAAGGAAGAAGCTTTCACATTAGAAAGTGCTGCAGAAATCAGTATAATGAATGTACATACGCTGAAACTCAAGATAGATCAAGTAATTCTATAGGCTAGCTACAAGTAGTGAATAGAATGCAGGTGGGGCCACCATTTTACAGAAACTGGACATTGGTATCATGAAATAATTAAGCCAAAGAATCATGAAGAGAGAATGAAAGGCTCTGTCACAGTAGAATAGCCGGTTGTTGGAGCTGAGTTGACAGGCTGTCTGTCCTGAAGTCAAGAATTGAGAAGTCGAGGTCATCTACTATGGTGTAGAGGAGGAGCCATATGCCTCTACCGGAAGTCCCACCCCCATTTTGCCTATATGTTGGAAACCGGATTGCGACATGCACGCCGCCAATAATGGTCCCTATACCCGCGTAGGAATGAAGTATGAAGTAATAAAGCAAGAGACTGGTGATGTCACACGTAGTAGAGATGTCGCACCCAGAAGAGATACCAATGAAGAGAGTATATAGACTTTATAGAATCTTATGGCAAGGTGAAGAATTGAGCAACATTCCTTGTGCGGAAAGAAGATTCACGGACGAAGAGCACTGAATAAAATGCATGAAGGCTGGCTATGCGTAGTGAATAGACTGCAGGTAATGCTGCCAATATATATGTATATAGAATCTGGATGTTCCATGTCCTGTTTTAGCAAACTAGGACCCCATTAACCGAATGGCTGAAAGTGTGGTGCAGTAGAAGAAAACAGCTGACTAGGAGGGAAGATTCGAGAAAGGTTGTCTGGCCCAGTGTCAAATGTGGGGCAGCCAAGAAACTGGTTATCTATTCATGAAGATACAATGAATTTGAGAAGCAAGGCAAGCTCCTGTTGAGGTGTAATGGAAAGACAGTATGAGTGGCAGGTTGCATTCATTTAATAGTATTAAATACGAAGAAAGAGCTAAAAACAGAATCTCCTGTCACATGATCGAGATGAAAATAGACTTTGGACAAGCTACACTGAGACTTGAAGATAAAGCGATGCTCACACTCCCTTCTATTCTCAGGCGAGGGTGATACTTTGCAAGGCCGAGTTCAAAGACAGTTTGAATGGCAGACAGCAGGGGTGATGATGGATGATTGGCTAATTAGGTGGGAAGGCATGGTCAAGTCCACCCACAAGCACCTGGGGTACCAGCTTGCGTGCTGCCTGCAAGTGGAATTTTCCAGAAGGGTACAAGCGTGCCAACCAATCATAGAGGGCCACGTAGCAAAGAGCCCTATAGCTTGAAAGCCAATGAAATGTCATGGATTTAATGACAGCAAAGATGACTTGCACTGGGGTGGGCATAGCTGTCCAGCTGACAATCGAGACCCAATCATAATCCTATCCCCCATAGAAATTATACCTAGATGTTCCCCATAAGCCTATCACAACTCCAAGTAGGTTTTCTTATTTTGCCACGTAGAATGACGTCACTGATGACACATTTTTGTTATAAATATGTGTTTTTTCAAGTGAAACATTGAGAATGCTTGTGCGGCATCCGTTGATGTCGTTGTAACTTCCCGAGTCGGTCTTATTTTTGGTGTCAGAGTAAATTCTGCATCCTCATCCATCTAATAAGTTGTTACCCTGCTTAATGGACCTACAGGTGCACGTGGTAGCAGAGGCAGGATGGTTAAAGAAACTGTGTTTCGGATAGTCAGACACACTAACCCATCTAGCTGGAAGATCGCAAGGTTTCCTGTGGAGAACGGCCAATATAGAAAACTTGCAAGAAGATTGATACAGGTGGGACGGGTCCCTCTTTGCCGAAATCCCTCCTGGTTTCAACAGGCGCTGAGCGGATTGAAGGCAACAGTGGTCGATTGGAGGAAGGGGGCGATACCGAAGGTCTTGATCTGAAGAGCGAATGGTAAGTAGATTGAGGGGAATGGAAAAATAAGGGGATAGGATTGTGGTAATATAGAAAAGTAAGAGGGTTGTTTAAAATAACGAGGAGTGTTATAGTGAAAATGAGGAGCGTTTGTAAAGCCCGGTTTCCTAACTCAAGACAGGTCTAGAAGGAGTCATTTCAAAACCCCAAGGGCGTAAATAGGCGGTAAATTAACAGGTTTATGATAGGGAATGACTCAAACTCCAATCTGGGTATTTTAGGGGCTAGGAGAAAAGGAGTACCAAGGTGAAAACGTGAAAAGTCAACTAGTCTGTCTGTTTGTGTATTTTGTAATTGAAAAGGTGTCGAGGAGCGCCGAGAATAAATTGTGAGGTTAGAGAAGAGATACAAAGTTATTATCTATTTTAGGTCATTCTCTGCTCCAACTGAAAATATAGATTGAGATAATTGAGAAGTAGAGGCTTTGAGCAGAAGACGTTGACGTGCGCTCATTTTTGTTGTTTTTCTGAAACATATCTGTGTAACTAACGGTAAGTATTGACCGTCAATTGAGACTTGTCACAATGGGGGATGTTACTCCACTGATGCACCTGTGAAAAACACTGCCAAAACACGTGCCTAAACTCAAACAGTATAGTGCGGAGTGGGCAAAAGGTACAGCAGACAAAATGTTCATGCCATGGCCACAAGGGGGATCGCTGTTAGGAGCGGTTTTACAACACATGACCACATACGTGCACGCTGCATACACGGGGAAGAAATTGGAGAAGAGGTTAGCTATTTTTGAAATCTGGATGATGTACCAAGAGAAATGGGAGGATCCACTTCCTGAGGATTGGAGGCTTAATCAGTGTAAGGAGAAAGGCTCTGAGCCTTCTGCTCCCCTTGCCTCACCTGAAGTAAAAGGTGTCAGTACAGAAAGCAAAGGATTGTATCCATTGAAGGAACTATACTAATCTGATATATGAACCACCTGCTTATAATTGTGATGAAAGTCCATAGGAGGCTAGGATGAGAGAAGACACCTTTAAGGTTGTACATAACAAGAAAGAAAAGAGTGAGTGACCAAATATATTTCAACAGGGATAGAACGAGAGATTAAGAGATGGAAAGGAGAAAAGGAAAAAGCTGACAAGGTAACGCTCGTACAGAATGAATGGATGGGTGCACAGATATGGCTGAAGCTTGATGGGAAAAGTATTGAGGAAGTTAGGCAAAGGGAAGATCAAGATAAACGGGATAGAAAAGACATGGAATGAGAGAAATGATTGAAATAAGATGAGCACAAGAGAAAGAGCAGGCAGGAAGGAAAATAAATGTATCAGGAAGAACAGCAAAAGAAGGAAGACAGGGCAGAGGAGCAAAGGAAATATGATAATAGGCAGAGAGCAATTGAAGAATGAGATAGGCAAGAAAAGAAGAGAGTAGTGCCGAAACACACAATTAATGGATAAAAGGATACAAAGACAAAGGGAAGAAGAAGAGCGTAGAGCAAATGAAAGAAGGGAAGAGAACGTAGTTAGATGGGAAGCAAGAAAGCAAAAAGAATTAGATGAAGAAATGAGTGAAAAATAAGACAAATGGAGCATGATATTAATCGCATTGAGAAAGAGTTAATGTAACTGAGTCCAGTAATGCCATGGGGCAATATATAGGAGTTCCTCCCATCATAGGGACCAACATCAGGACCATCTAGGATAACCCCAGAGGAGAATTTTGACATAGGGAGCATCGGGGAGAGGATCGATAAAGTCTACCAAGATTTAAGAGAAAGTAGCAAATTGGGAAGCCAAGGGAAGAGAGAACAATCCCTGGCCTCCAATCACAAAGTGAGGAAAGAGACCCGTTTAGTCTCGAGCATAGAGCCTTATCCTTAGACAGGCTGACTTTAAATAAGGGTGAAGGGGATGAAAGCCATACCAGCTGGGGACTAGATATGTCAGACGAAGAGAGGGTAACCTTCTTTGTGGAAGAGGGAGGAAGTACATGAGGTCCCGAGTGATGTCTGCAGACAGACAAGGAAGTAAGATGGTCTGATCTAGAGCATCCTAAGGATAGGACACCAGATCCTATAGCATATCCAGAGTGACCTAAAGGATGGTCACACAGTGAGAAAGGAGATTCACCACCATATGTGAGCAGGCTGAGGTCATTGCCAGGTAGAAGGTGATCAGAAACCATTGGCCCCACTATGGATAGGCAGATGATGGGAGCTGATTGCGGATTTGGGTTCATGCAGTTCCCTTTATTGGATAAAGGAGGGGCCAGACCACAGTATATTCCATGACCACAAATGGATTAGGATAATTTAAGATGCAAACTTCCCAGTTTAATGGTGGGTTCAGGAAAATGGATTTATGAGTTTGAGAAAATAACAGGGGGGAATACGTTAGCGATAGGGGACATTAAGGGTCTCCTAGGAGCCTTTCTTGGGGAAAGAGCTGAATAACATTTGGACAATAGCAGGATACTCAAGTGTCACGGCACAGAACCCAGAATATGATGGAGCGCAATTTAACAATTGTAGAGCAGATGTCTGGAGAGCGCACAGGCTTCAGTATCCTGATATGTCAGATATGAGTGCAATTATGGCAAATAAGATGAAAGATGATGAAGATCCAATTGTTTACATTCAAAGTATTCAGGAACGGTGGACTCTTGAAAGGAGGGATCCGTGGGGGAAATCATTGTCAGTGTTTTACAACACTCTATGTCAGGGATTGCCAGAACAGTGACAGAGACAGCTCAAGAAACTATTGGGAATGGAAGCGGAGCCATGGGCAGAGATACACATGACTATAGTGCACCACTGCCGATTGTTGCAGGAGAAAAATAAGAATAAGGTAGATGTTAGAAAAATTGAGGAAGCTAAGTTAGTACAGAAAACAATGTTGAAGTATGCCATAGAAGGGGCGGTACTGACAAGCAGAGAAGGATTGGGAATGCAGCAAGAAGTGGGTATATTGCAGTCAAATAGTCAATGCCAAATGGATCAAGGAAGGAATGGGTTTATGCCAAGAGGCAGAATAATGGGCTACAGAGGAAGGGGTGGTTTTCAGAATAACCAAGGTGGGTTCCAGAATATGCAGAATGATAATCAGAATATGCAAGGAAGATTATTTAATCAAGGAAGGCAAATCAGAAGAGCTCCTCCTGGGTGTTGAACATGTGGGATAACAGGGCACATCGCGTGAACATATGGCAGCCAAGGGTATGTACAGAATGGGCAATTCTCAAGAGGGGGGACAGCTTATCATCCAGCATATAGGTCACAAGTTAGGGATGGGTTTGCCCAAGCTCAGACAGTGTATCAAGCACAAGTACAACAAATACAACAGGCATTGCAGCCAGAGCAAGCACTGTTGAATCCCCCACAAGGGGCAGTCACAGCACACACCCATGCAGATACAGCAGAATGCAAACACGGGACCGTTATTGACACCTAGAGTAGGGGTTGTCACTGTGTTAGGAGGAAGTCCTTTCGCAGGTACAAGGATAAGTATGTATCCACAATAGGACAGGTCACAGGGTGACCTGATGTGTTCAGTACTACCGGTGACACCAGACCCTCAAGAGGAACCAAGGTTTGATATAACAATAGGAGGCAAATCTTTTTCTCTTTTAGTAGACACTGGGGCTACTCATTAATGCACACAAGAGGGAAAATACCCAATGTCGGGAAATGCCATGAATGTGCAAGGTTTCTCTGAAGCTACAAGCAGAGTTCCTTTTACGGATGAATTACCAGTCTCCATAGGAGAGTGTGACATGTCTGTTCCATTATTGTACTCAAGGCAGACACCAGTCAATATTCTAGGACGAGATTTAATGACAAAATTAAATATGGCCATTTCTTTCACTGATGAAGGTATAGTGTGTTCTACAACAAACAGGGTATGTTGTTGGAGTAAAAAACCAAGGGAGGGCACGGACAAGCCGTTGGATTCCTTTTAACCGTTAAATATGGATCAAGCGTGGTAGCACAAAAACAACGGTTTTGTAGGAAATAATGTTTTAATGCTTGAAAAATCTGAGGCAAAAAGCTGGAGGTGTGTATCCTCTAACTCGTAAGTGCAAGGCGTTACAGGAGGGTATCAAATCCAAAGGGGTTAGTGCTTCACTGTCCAGGACTGGGGATTAGATTCTGGAGCTGTGAGGTGGTAGTCCGATCTGGATCGGGTTAGCTGTTCATATTCTGTGTTCTGTATAGTTTCTTTAATGGTTCCCATGGGTAACAAAGGATCAGAGATATTTGCCGCTTGGAAATGCACAGATTAAAAAGAATTCTTTGGCCAAGGGGCCAAGTGTTGAGGGGAGGCTCTTCTAAAATTTCACACTCATACCATCTGGGAGTGTGCTGGAGCAGTTGTTTACGCAATATCTTATTCCTTTCGATTGAGATATTTGTTATAGGTCATGAGAGCCCTCATGACCTGTAGGGTCGACCGGTTTCAATGGCTAATGATATTGGAGCCATCTTCTTCAGGACCGTTGTTCAAAACAAGGGGTAAATCCAGAGGTTTCAGAGTGTCTGAAACAAGGACAAGCGCTGTAATGTAGGGATACAGGAAGGGTGGGGGGAGAGAAACAATTATAGAGCATGAAGGCTCATGGGTATAGCAATTGTATCCTTGACAAGCAGTAATTGCTAGACACCTTACCCAAATAGTAAGAGGAACAGTGTGACTCAAACCCAAATAAATTGGAGGTGCAAGGTAGCAGGAGGATTGAGGTGCCTGATCACCAGTGTCAAAAACAGTGACTCATCAAAGCGGGCAGGGGGTGTGAACAGGGAAGGGGGAGGTGATAATCCGGTGGCTGGATGTGCTGGGAAGGAAAGAGGAATGACTACATCTGGTCAAGGGTACCTCTGTGCAGGCTGGGTGTGCTGCAGGAGGACTGTCGCTGTCTGAACGGTGGCTCTGGAAGGCAGAGAGAGGGTTCTGTCAAAAAAAGGGGCTTAGCAAAGGTGCTGGAAGCAACAGGCTGTTCTATGGTACAGAGGAGGCAAGGACAGTACCTGGTTAGCGTCTCCGTGGAGGCGTCTGCTCGTTTCAATGGTGCAGCTCGGAATGAGCGCGGTGTCGGAGCAAGGCCAACCGCCTCTAAAAACAAAGGAGAAGCGCGCACTCATCTCGCGTCAAAATGACGTCAGCGGGCGTCGTGGCCACGTCTTGTGTGGAGCGGTGAAGGTCCACACAGGGAAGACGTGCTCGATCGCCCGTGAATAGTGCCAAAAAACACATGTAAACAGCTGCTGGATGCTGTACGGGGCTCCAGCTGGAAAAAGTGCCCGGGGGCTGGGTGCACATTTTAAATCGCTTCAGGCTGGGTGGGATGGACAGGGGGGGGGTGGGTTTGGAGGGGAGTGGGGGGTAAATCTAAAATGGGGCCCGGTGCGGGGCGCTAGAGGGGGGCCAGAAGCAGCCAAACAAAGGGATGTCAATGTGGCAGGAGAACCCAAAAAGGGGAGGGGTGTGTGTGATGTACAGGGGTGTGGGGTGTGTGCAGCCAGACCCCCACATACACCACACAGTCCAGCCTCCTAAGGGAACAATTGGCAGCAAGGGGATATCCGCAGAGAATCATCAGAGACACTTACAAAAGAGCCAGAAACATTCCGAGATCTGTGACCCTCCAACAACACACGAAACCAGTCAACACCACAGGGATCACAGCAGTATTCAGTTACTCGCCCCTCCTCAACAAGATCAAACAAGAAGTCAAGAAGCTATGGCCGATCTTGAAAACAGGAGACACTACCATCCCCATACCCCGTTTCGAACTCAAAAGACGGACGAACTTGCGAGATAAAGTGGTAAAAACACTAACACCCACCACTCTACCCACAGGACCCAATCAGCGCACCCTCTGGAACACAGTACCAGCCAGAGGACATGCACCCTGTGGCAACTGCTCCATGTGCCCCCAGACATCACGCACGACAGAGATCGACATAGGATGGCAGACACCTTGGAGGCAAATGACATTGACCAATTGCAATTCCAAAGGAGTGATTTACATGATCACATGCCCCTGTGCCCTTAGATACATTGGCATGACTGCCAGGGCAGTTCGGATACGCATGGTAGAACATAGGTCATGTATACGTACCAACAAACTTACTGCTCCCCTAGTCCAACATTTTACAGCTGAAGGACACACAGCAGACTCATTTAAATGGACCATCATAGAAAGGGTCACACCCCCTGTGAGAGGGGGCAACTTTAACAATATTCTCTTTAGAAGGGAACAGCAGTGGATTTACAAACTCAACACATGCTCTAAAGGACTCAACGAAAACATCCAGTGGCACGATCTAGCAGTGCTACCATAGACTGCCTGGAAGATAGGCCTTGTTCAGCTCACATCTCTTCCCTGGGTTGAGGGTCCGTCTGTGTGATTGTGTACATCACACACACCCCTCCCCTTTTTGGGTTCTCCTGCCACATTGACATCCCTTTGTTTGGCTGCTTCTGGCCCCCCTCTAGCGCCCCGCACCGGGCCCCATTTTAGATTTACCCCCCACGCCCCTCCAAACACACCCCCCCCCCGTCCATCCCACCCAGCCTGAAGCGATTTAAAATGTGCACCCAGCCCCTGGGCACTTTTTCCAGCTGGAGCCCCGTACAGCATCCAGCAGCTGTTTACACGTGTTTTTCGGCACTATTCACGGGCGATCGAGCACGTCTTCCCTGTGTGGACCTTCACCGCTCCACACAAGACGTGGCCACGACGCCCGCTGACGTCATTTTGACGCGAGATGAGTGCGCGCTTCTCCTTTGTTTTTAGAGGCGGTTGGCCTTGCTCCGACACCGCGCTCATTCCGAGCTGCACCATTGAAACGAGCAGACGCCTCCACGGAGACGCTAACCAGGTACTGTCCTTGCCTCCTCTGTACCATAGAACAGCCTGTTGCTTCCAGCACCTTTGCTAAGCCCCTTTTTTTTGACAGAACCCTCTCTCTGCCTTCCAGAGCCACCGTTCAGACAGCGACAGTCCTCCTGCAGCACACCCAGCCTGCACAGAGGTACCCTTGACCACATGTAGTCATTCCTCTTTCCTTCCCAGCATGTCCAGCCACCGGATTATCACCTCCCCCTTCCCTGTTCACACCCCCTGCCCGCTTTGATGAGTCACTGTTTTTGACACTGGTGATCAGGCACCTCAATCCTCCTGCTACCTTGCACCTCCAATTTATTTGGGTTTGAGTCACACTGTTCCTCTTACTATTTGGGTAAGGTGTCTAGCAATTACTGCTTGTCAAGGATACAATTACTATACCCATGAGCCTTCATGCTCTATAATTGTTTCTCTCCCCCCACCCTTCCTGTATCCCTACATTACAGCGCTTGTCCTTGTTTCAGACACTCTGAAACCTCTGGATTTACCCCTTGTTTTGAACAACGGTCCTGAAGAAGATGGCTCCAATATCATTAGCCATTGAAACCGGTCGACCCTACAGGTCATGAGGGCTCTCATGACCTATAACAAATATCTCAATCGAAAGGAATAATATATTGCGTAAACAACTGCTCCAGCACACTCCCAGATGGTATGAGTGTGAAATTTTAGAAGAGCCTCCCCTCAACACTTGGCCCCTTGGCCAAAGAATTCTTTTTAATCTGTGCATTTCCAAGCGGCAAATATCTCTGATCCTTTGTTACCCACGGGAACCATTAAAGAAACTATACAGAACACAGAATATGAACAGCTAACCCGATCCAGATCGGACTACCACCTCACAGCTCCAGAATCTAATCCCCAGTCCTGGACAGTGAAGCACTAACCCCTTTGGATTTGCTACCCTCCTGTAACGCCTTGCACTTACGAGTTAGAGGATACACACCTCCAGCTTTTTGCTTCAGATTTTTCAAGCATTAAAACATTATTTCCTACAAAACCGTTGTTTTTGTGCTACCATAGTGTGTTCTACTCCAGGGATACATTATATGAATGTGGGTGAGTTAATATTGGCGTGTACAGGGCAGATGGCTCTGAGAAGAATGCCATTAGAGGCAGATGTTTTTCTTTATGGAGTACGCATTTTGTTGACATTGCTACCCGGCTTATTGGGAAAGATTATGAGAATACCTGATGAGTTTTTGTTCAGGCCTCAGATACCTATGGATGAAGAGAGGGGGCAGACTAGTCTCCTAGAATTAAATGCAGCCATAGTTCGAGGGAAATTGGCCATGCTCGAAGAAACAGATGACGAGGGCACGCCAAGGAGAACAGTGATTGCCATTGGGAAGGGTATAGATTGACCGACGTCACAGACAAAGACATGTTCAGAGATGATCCATCAGATGATGAAGTGATTCGAGATGAGTATTACATATTGGATCACAATAGAGAAAAGAGAGATTCCACAGCAAATGGTGATAGTGCAGCAGTGTCCAGCATTGTTTTATGAAGACTTGGAAGAAGTGTCAAGCTCTCTATGGACATAGATCTATTGAAGGGGATAGGGGAGGTTAAGATTAAGCTGAATCCAAGAGCAATTTTACCTCGAGCAAGACAGTACCCAATGTCTCGAGAGGCAGATGGGGGTATTTTTAAGACTATATCAGCCCTGATAGAAGAAGCTATTTTAGTGACGTCAGAGTCACTGTGTAATACCGCAGTGTAACCTGTGAAAAAATCGAAGGGAGGGTTTGGAGATTCATGCAAGACATGAGACTGATTAACAAGATTGTAGAGGCAGATTTTCCTTTAGTTCCGAATCTGGCAATGATATTGTGTAGTATCCCAGTAGAAGCACTGTATTTGACAGTGATTGACCTGAAAAATGCATTTTACGCAATCCAGTTGCATAAAGACTCCCAAGATCTCACGTCTTTTACGTTTCGCCAGACTAAACAGAAAATCACTTGTTTGCCCCAAGGGTATTGTGAGTCTCCATCGATCTTTAATAGGGTCCTTCAGATGGACCTAAGCAATATTGATTTGCAAAGTGTTGTGCTGCAGTACGTAGATGATATTTTGGTTTGTAGCACAACAGAATATGAGTGCAAACAAGATTTGATTCAGTTAATGACTATCCTAGCAGACAAGGGTTATAAAGTGGATAAGGAGAAGATGCAATATTGTCAAGAAGAGGTGTTGTACATAGGTAAGTTAATTTCACATGAGGGGAAGAGAGTCACACCTGAAAGAGCTGAGGTGTTTATGAAAACAGCAAAACCGCACATGATAAAACAAATGCAGCATTTTCAGGGATTATGCAACTATGTCGGAGCATAAGTATTTGATTATAGTTCATACACAAGACCCCTTTTGCAGGCTTTGAAGAAAGCACAAGTGAATACGGAAAGAATGGAATGGACTGAGGAAATGGTACAAGGGGTTGAAGAATTAAAGAAAGAAATTTGTAAAGCTCCCGTTTTAGGCATTCCCAACTATGATGAGGAATTATTTTTGTTTTCTCATACGAATGAGACAGTCATGACAGCGGTGCTTACACAGAGGACTACATTGGGGTACAAACCCCTTGCATATTACATTGGGATTTTAGATACAGTTATGGGAGGGCACTTTTCTTGCGAACAGTCACTGACAGCAGCTACATTTGCAATAGAGAAGTCTACTAGTATTGTGATGGGGTGTTCTATGACATTGTTTGTTGAGCATGCTTTGTTTGTCATTTTGGAGAAACATAAGGGTAAATTGACATCTCAGAGGGTTTCCGCGTATGAGGTAGTTATATCGAATCCAGCAATCAAAATATTTGGGTGTAAAATAGTGAACCCTGCCACATTTGTAGCTGAGCCTGTGGCAGACGGCATCCAACGCATAAAGGAAAATGCATTAGCAGAGGGGGAGATTCTCTTTATTGATGGTCATAAAAAAATGATCAAACTGATGGGGAAAAGCAGGTGCTGCCATGGTGAGGCATAGAGCAAACAGGGAATTTGAGGTTGTAGCAAGTGCAAGACTACTGTCTCACTTTTCAGCACAAACAGCAGAATTTGGGGCGCTCATTGTCACGCTCGAGAAACACGCAGGGCAGGAAGTAACAGTGTATAGTGACTCTACCTTTGTGACAACAACCGTGCACGCAGGGCTAGCATGTTGAAAAGGAGGGGCTATCTCAGAGTGGACGGCACTCCAATGTAACCTGCAGCATTATTGGACAGGCTCATTAAGGCACTACAACTACCAGTAGACATTGCAATAGTTAAATGCGCAGCACATACTAAGCAAACTGACTTTATCTCTCGCAGGAAGGAAACTGCAGCTGAAGAAGCCAAAAGAGTTGCTTATTCACCAGATATTTCAGGTTTTGATGCTCCAGATGTAAAGGAAAACATAGTCACAATTATGATTGTAAATGAAGGGTTTAATCATTTATCAAGAACACAGTTGATGGAGTTTCCAGGCGGTGCACAAGAGGAAGAGCAGGAATTGTGTAAATGAAGGGGTGCTCTTTGTCCCCCTCTGAATCATTGTGGTGACAGGACAGCACTGGAAAGTCGGTGATGCCTGTAGCCTTGTTAAGGGTAGCACTTGAACAGCTGCACTATCCTGCACATGTAACTAGAGAAAGCCTCACAGCAGCTATTGCAGAGGACTGGTTCGTACTGAAACTGTTAGAACACATTGGTCCTCATTACAAGTCTGCCGGTCCGGATTTAACGTTGCCTATAAAACCGTACCGGCAACGTTTACTGGACCGGCTCATTCTGACCTGCAATCCCGGAAACACCATCACCCCGAATCCACTCCCGCGCAGACAACGCACCCGGAAAATGCGTCAGCGGACACAGCATGTAGACACCCCCCCCCCCGTTAGCGGCAACACAAAACACTGCACATTATGAGTAGCACAGACACAGAAACACTGCCACCGAAATTGCGGAATCACTGTGAACACTGTGGCGGTATCGCCGCCACTGCAGAGATGGTGGTAAACAGTGGCAGGTGAGCTGAATCAGGCCACAGGTGCACCAAATGAGCCCAGCTGCACCCAGCAGGCCACTGGGAGCCTACAAAAGGGCCACACCCAGGCCAACTCCAGACACAACCATGCAGGCAGCCGCTGTAGCAGCATTTTGCCTGGGGCTATTGAACCTACAGGCAGCCGCGCACTTAGTGGCAGTAATGCAGCAGAGGAGAAGGAGGAGGAGGAAGCGGCGGAGGAGGCACAGGCAGCAGATAGCAAACCCGTCACCCATACCAAACCCAAATGTGCAGCCGGCATGACCCCGCAGGCAGCCTGCAATACCCTGCATCAGGGCCTCACCCTGGAACCTGACCCCAGGGCAGATCCACACATTATACCGGCTTGACTGTCCAACAATCATGTCCATCGTCAACATGATTGAGGACGACATTAGCAGCCACATTGCCCTTCGGACGGGAATCCCGCCCCTGCTGAAGGTGGTCTCGGTGCTGCATTTCCTAGGAACTGAAACATATCAGCACACTGTCGGTGAGTTGCACGGGCTGTCACAAACCTGTTTTTCAAGGATACTCGACCAGGTACTGGATGCCCTGCTGCGCCTTGCGTCTGAATACATTACCCTCCCACGTACCCCTGCCCAGGTTTTTGCCACCAAGATGGCCTTCCATGCCATTGCTGGCATGCCAAATTGCATCGGTGCATTAGACTGCACCCACATAGAGCTGACAGTACCACGTGCAATGGAGTTGGTGTACCACAATAGGAAACAATATCACTCACTAAATATACAGATGCTATGTGACGCTGGACAAGTGATAACCCATTGCTGTGCACGTTTCCCAGGGTCGACACATGACTCAAAGGTCCTGCGGAATTTGACATTGCCACGGTACATGGAACACTATGCTGGACGGAGCACATGGCTATTGGGTGAGTACAACTGCCAAAGCATGACCCCTTTGAAAGGGGGATGGCCAAGGCAATGACCTGTGTGTTGGGGTTGCTGCAACTGCCAATGCAGGACCCTTGTGAAAGGGGGGGGGCAAGGCAATGGCCTGTGTGTCTGGGTTGCTACAACTGCCAATGCAGGACCCCTTTGAAAGGGGGGGTGGCCAAGGCAATGGCCTGTTTGTCTCAGTTGCTACAACTGCCAATGCATGACCCCCTGACCTATGCAATGGACAGTCACCACACCCCACACATTGCAATGCTTCACAATACAGATGGCCACAGTGTGCCCATACAAACCCTGCCAAAGGAGATGCACAACCAAGACATTTCGTAGCACCACAAGCAAACACAACATAAGGGAGCGAGTCCCCCCACCCATCCAATGCGCCTGTGACCCCACAAAGCACATGATGAGTGGATATCCAACTTTGTGCATCGATCCACATTATCACAGTGTCCATTGACAGACTGCTCTGCATGTGTTCATCACTGCACAATGCCATACTTACCAACCACAAATGAGCATAAGGCCATCATCCAATGCACAGTGAGTCGTTGGCCAATGTCAAACTGCCAATATGGACAACAATGGCACAGGAATGGGATTTACCCACCAGTCAGATCAGCGCAATTCCCCATATGATTGATTCACTAATGGTACATGAATGTACTGCATCTTATCCACACATGGATGCCACAAACACTGACATGTCCCCTTATTTCCCATTCTATGTAGGTGATGCAGGATATGCACTCACGCCATGGCTGATGACGCCCATACAGAGGCCAAGGAACAGGCATGAGGAGCCCTACAACAGGGCAGACGTTCGCACATGTGGCATGATCGAGAGGACATTTGGTTTACTGAAGGCCAGGTTCCGCTGCTTGAGCAGATCTAGCGGATCATTGCTGTAAAAGCCAGTGAAGACGGGTAAAATAGTGCTTGTGTGTGCCATACTGCACAATCTGTGCATGTGCAGGAATGTCCCTCTGCCCCCAGACGCAGAGGATGATGATGAAGTGGATGATGAAGATGACCATTGGGATGGGGATGGGATGGCTGCACTCCCTGGCAGGGGTGCACAAGATGGACAACATGCACAGGATGCACTCATTCACAGTTTCTTTTGAGGAACTCTACATGAACAGCACTGCATGAATTGAATGTAGCATGACATTAAATGGAGTCATTGCAAATGAAAAAATGGATGTCCACTCGTCACTTCAATTTCAACAGGGATTTAATTTTAACAAAGCAGGAAATAAGGTGGTATCGATAGGAAAGCTGTACACCTATGACCACCCACCCCCCAAATGTACCTACCCCAAACTAGGCCCCAACCCACTAATCCCATAATGGACCTCCCCCACCTCCCAAACGTACCCACCCCCATACACCCAATGATCCCAAAATGTCTTGTGGACAGTCATTCCTACTGGACACTATTTCCAGCCGTGCTCATGTGCAGTAGTGTCCTTGCCAGAGGGGCCATCAAGCCAACTAGAGTGCCTCCATGGGCTGCCTGTGATGGCACTTGAAGGGATGGTGCTGGTGGATGGCACTGGTGGCATGACTGGTGTACACAGCCAAAATACGACTGCTGGTCCACCAACATGGACTCAGCAATGAGGACATTATACTATTGCCCTCCCTGACATGGCGTGACAAGGTCACATTTGTTGTGGCGAAACGCCTGATGGCCCCGGACAGGTGACGTACCGATGTGGCAGTGCTTTCGTGCTGCAGCCTTGCCTCCTCCCGCTGCTGCATCGCCTCCTCCTGCTGCAGCCTAACCTCATCCAGCTGCAGCCTAGCCTCTCCAACTGCCTTTCCACCAGGTGTGCAAGGCTAGCCTGCTGTTCTTCTATGCGCTGCATGCGTGCACTCAACTCAGCCATTGAGGGTGTTGGTGACCTCATGGGGCTGTGTAGTTCTGGGGGGCTAAACTGCAGGTTGTGGAGGGATGAGAGGTCACCCATGTCATCCACCTCCTCCTGTCCTGCATCTTCAAGCTGCACAACTGGGGCACTGTCACCACAGGATGCAGCATCCTCCTCAGTTTGAACTGCATACTCAATGGTTTTGGTGGCCATGGTGGTGATGGGTGCTACTTGTGAGGCAGCAGGCTGTACAGGGTTGGCCACATGGGTTGGGGCATCAGTGGCAGATGTTGCTGGTGCAGGTGCCTGTGTCCCGGAGGTGCTGGCATCAGCATCCCGGGCAGGACGGCTGCGTCGGTCACGTGCGGGTGGATGTGGTGTTGCCGGTTGTGCCGTGTCGCTGTCACTTGACGTGCCTGTGGGGGAATAGAGGGCATGCGGTTAGTTGTGTGGTGGGATTTGATGGGTCCATCACTTGCATCACACTGAATGATCTCTGCCCACTTGCATGTACACACATTTAACAGGTGATGCACTCATGTGTGTGTGTCTCAGCATGTCTTGAGTGTGTGTTGCTTGTTGTCTGGGTCATTGGTGAATGCATTGGGTCACTCCTGCCCTGGCTGGGGGGGGTTACTTGGTGGATGCATTGGGTCACTCCTGCCCTGGCTGGGGAGGGGGGTGTCATTGGTGGATGCATTGGGTCACTCCTGCCCTGGCTGGGGGGGTTCATTGGTGGATGCATTGGGTCACTTCTGCAGTGACTGGGAGGGGGTTCATTGGTGGAAGCATTGGCTCACTCCTGACCTGTCTGGGGGGGTTCATACTCATGGCTTTGTTCTCTGTGCACTTACCAGCATCAACAGGTGGGCATTCTCCACCCTCTGCGTCGCCGACGCCCTGTATCCCCTCGAGGTGCAGGATACTGCTGCACCGCTCTTCCCACGAATGGAGTTTTAATGATGATGCTGGGCCTCCACCGGTGCCAGTGCTGTGCTGGCGGTCTGCAGCAATGATATTCCACACTCACAGCCGTATGTCATCCCACCTTTTGTGGCAGTCCTTAACTGGTGCGTGTGGTCACCCCTACAACAGTGCACCTGCGTGCAGCTTCTGTCCAGACCTCCTTACGGCATTGCTGGGTGCTGCGCCACTGGTCTGCGCTGAATAGCATGTCTGCATTGTCTACAATGTGCTCCACAAGCACTGTGAGCTCTGCCTCACTGAACCTCTGCTTGCGCTGTCTTGTAGCAGAGATACGGGATGCCATTGTGGTGGTTAGTTTTTCCAACCGAAGGCGGTGATGTGGCCTGTGGTCTGTGAGGATGGCAGTGGATTGTGGTTTAAGTAATGGTCGCCTCTCTCTTTCCGGTTTTTGCGATGACAGTGTTACCGCATCCGGTAATTCTGTGTCTGGGTCAGCGGGGGCGGTCGCAGATATTCCACTGCTGTTTTTGGCGGTATGTCCATGTCCGTGGGTGTTTCTGTGCCGCCAATGACACCGTTTCCGTGTTGTTCTGGTGCGCGCGGCCGACAAGCCGTAATCAGCCATTGATTGTCACCATTGTCACGGAATCAACGGATTCCGGACCGAGGAACTCGTAATGAGGCCCATTGCATTTTATGTAGTAAATTGCATCATAGGTCAAAAGTTTAGTGCTGGGCATATACTGCAAACCATCAGAAGAGTGATTCCTTGACCGAACGGTCCTTTTCAGCATTTACATATTGACTATTTAAGTATGTAGTGGATACAGGTATATGATAGTGGTGGTGTCTCCATTTTCCAGGTGGGTTGAAGCAGTTCCTTGTACACACCCTGATGCCACTTGTGTCTGAGAAGTCTTTCAAAGATGGGGAGTATGTGAGGTGCTGAGATCCGACAATGGGCCCCATTTTGTTAATGAAGTATTTGAACAGATTAGCCTATTGCTTAGTATAAAACACAAGTTTTATCTGCTTATCACCCACAAGTGTACGGCATATTTGAGAGACTCAACGGTCTCCTTAAAGAGAGAATTGCAAAACTGAAACTGACATTGAAGAAGGGATGGCTATATTTCCTGCCCCTTGCATTATATGCATTATATGCATTAAGGAATCAGCCTGGGTCAGACCACCACCTCACACCACACGAGTTAGTGACAGGTAGGTGATAAGAATGCCTCTGTCTCCTCCAGCGAGGAGCAGAAGTGATGCCAAGAAGACTGCAGAAATGTTAGGAAATGAGTTACGTGCTTATTTAACATGTATGACTGCTAATATCTCTCTCATTTCAGATCAACTCAAGCATAAGGGGGGTCAGTCTCAGGACACAGATAAATATCATTGTTAAACAAAAAAAAGGGTAATGTTTCTGTGCCCTATATCGTTGATAAAATTACTCCCTCAGCAGTAAAAGTCCAAGAAAGACGCACCTGGATCCACTTAAGTGATGTAAAGCCTTATGCTGGTGAGACCAACACACCCCCATCTGTTGATTTAGAAGCAAGGCAAAAAGAAGAAGTTCAGCACGTGCAGATCAATGATGAAGAAGAAGGATGCTAAGGTTGCTGATTAAATAAATGCAAGTGTGCATTTGGACTGTGACCTACCCCGGACACTCTTTATAGATATTATAGCAGTAGTACAAAACTAAGTTCTTGAGTCACAGGAATCTTTGAATTGGACCTTAGAAAATGTTGGTGTTCTAAATATGCCAAATCTGGAGTTCGAGTATGACGACTGGAAATGTGAGCAGTTTCCTGATGCATTCATCACTGAGTTTGGTTAATTCAGATGGTCCTTTCAGATGCTGATGGCCATAGACTACTTCTCGCTGTTCTTGTTTACATACTTTGAGCTTATCCTGCTCTTGTTGGCCATAGTACTAATATACGTGTTTTTCTGCAAGATCCTAAAAATGGCCCTGCAATTAGGAGCCTGTTTATGGTGATAGTTGAACAGATTCTGAAGTTACCTGAAAATTTAACAAGGCTGTCTGATTGAAAATGTGTTTTTCTTTCTTAAAGCAGTGCACAGGCACAATGAGGAATGATAGGAGTGGTACAGTTTCAGAAAGTGAGCAAACTCAATGGCATGTGGTGAATCAGAAATGGTGGGGATTGATGTATTGGTGCATAATATATGGTCCTCAGCATTTATTATTGTGCTTCTGATTTTGCTAATCCATACTGTCTACATCATTGGTCCAAGCAAGGTAGAAGTCCCTTTGTTTCTTCCCACTCCAGTGACTTATGCAATTTCATCTATTACTGAAAGACCAAGACCATTTGTGATTATCCCTACACTGGTGACACATGTAAGGTCACCCATTTCTCTGACAAGTGTTCCTTTGATTCCCCTGTAGGAAGGACCCTTACTGATGTACTTCATGAGCATTATGCACGCACCCTCCTTGCAAGAGGAGACACAGGAGAAGCACAAGGAAAGTCGATTATGAGTTAAATAATCATCTAGACAGTACAGCACATCTGGGGTATCAGCATATGAAAAAGGTGGGAGAAAGGACATCCAAAGAGAGTTGCTATGTTTGCGCTCTCATACCTTATGCCATGGGGAAGCTATTCATAGCTATAGAAGTAGCAGTCCGGAAAGCTTATTGCCTGACACACCTTGCACTCTGCCATATAAGAGGTCAGTTCCAGGGTCGAACAGCATCCTTGGTATGGGTGAACGAGAAGACAGCTCCAGAAGAAGATGACAATGTGCAAGATTTAGAGACAAGAGAGAGAGCCCATACCAGAGATCACGTGTTAAGGTATGAATAGCCTGGAATGAATGGAGCAGGAATCAGATGGGAAGTAAACAAAAAGCTCAATTGTCAAAGAGAGGACACTGAAGAAATACTAAAATTCCAGGAAAGAGGTAAGCTGCAAGTCAAGGGAACAGTACTTACTCCAAAGGGATGGATGGAAGCCCTGATGGTGTCTAAAGTGCCAGCATTAACCGGACGACCTGAAGCAATTCTGTGGCAGGCACAAAATAAATTCAAGCATCATTGGCCGAATATTGCAAAGTTGCTGACATGGGTCGACGATAAAGGAGGACCATTGCTTATAGTACCTATAGCAAATGCATCCTTGTGTTTCAGAAACAATGGTACCAAGAAGGTTGGAATGAATCAGCAGTGCGATTTTCAATGTACCAGGAATGAAGGATGGCACAGTAGTGAAAATGAACCACTACTGGGCCTGCGGATCCAGAGCATATATGAAGTTGCCCAAGGACTGAGGAGGGCTGTGTTCTATAGTGATTATCCATGTTCCAGGATTGGGGATTCCAAAGAGTGACCTGAACATTGGGGAGTTCTCAAAAGCAGACGCTCACCTGAGAAAGCAGAGATCAGTTGAATTTCTCAATCGAACAAAGAGGGAGCACTACTTTTCAGCTAAATCCATGGAAGCTTTCAATGCTATTCCATATGAACGCAGGTTGTTCAGTCAGACTTCGGCATTATTCACGTCATTCTTCATGCCAGGGATACAGCTGATGGCGAATGCCAAATGGTTACAGATTACCAGATGGGAGTTCCTGCAGACGATCAACACTACCATAAAGGAATTCAACGCTATCAAAGAAGAATTGAGAGTCATAAGACTGATGATCCTACAGAATAGATATGTCCTGGACATGATTACAGCTATGGATGGAGGTGTTTGTGCCAAAATCGGAGAATCATGTTGCACATTCACACCTTCTCATGATGACGAGAATGGGACCTTGACAGAGGCCATAACATTGCTGACGAATCTGCATATCAAGATGGAAGACGAAGTAGAAGACATTGCAGATGACAGGTGGTTTTCATCAATCTTCTCATGGGTTCCTCAATGGATGGCAAATATCTCACAGTGCAAAAAGACAGCAAAGAAAGCAGTAGGAATGAAGATCATGGTCAATGTCAAGTCAGGATTTGAACCCAAAGAGCTGACAGATGAAGAAATCAGAAAGTATATAGAAGCCAGCATTCTACCACCTGAGGGAACGAAGTTCCTGTATCCAAGAAATGACAAGTAAGTATGTGGGAAGATGGATCTACCGTAGTCCGAATGGGCAATGTAGTCACATGACCTGGAGTGTTGATGTACATGTGAAAGCAGAAGGATCTCTAAAAGGAGTAATGAAGATATGGACTCAAAAGAAGCACTTTTTCAGACGAGGATGTCTAGATGAGAAGACTGAGGGGAGAGTGGTCGATGAATCAACCAGAGAGGGGAGAGTAGAGGAGGAGCCAAATGCCTCTACCAGAAGTCCCACCCCCATTTTGCTGATATGTTGGAAACTGGAAATTGTGACATGCACAACACCAATAATGGTCCCTATACTGCGAAGAATCATCGAAGCAAGGCATCCATTGAGAAAGCCCTATATGAGGTACCCGCGGAGGAATGACAGCCTCTTAAAGGAGGTTCCGGTAGAAGTGTGAAGTGATAAAGGCAAGAGACTGGTGATGTCCCTTGAAGTAAAGATGAGGTACCTAGAAGAGATACCAATGACCTTATAGAATCTGATAGCGAGGTGAAGAATTGAGCAGCATTTCATGTGCAGAATGAAGATTGCACATGCAAAGAGCACTGAAGAAAACGTAAATTGCTTTATAATTGTACTTTCAGATTTATTTAAATTGCTAGGCCCTGAAGACCCTTGCTTATGGAAACAAGGCTCAATCACCATACACTAAGTGACACAACAGACACGATTTCCAAGTACTAGGGTTTATTGCAAAGCAAATATTCTCAGTCGGCCGACTGGGTCTAACGTCTCGCAACGTGTGATCACCCAGACCTTGTGAGACGCAAGAGAGCGAACATTCTACAACAGTATCATATATATAAAAAGACAATCATACAATCTCTTTGTGACACATCAAAACCGCCCATAATGTATCTTCTTGAGCTAGGGTTCGATAATTGACAATTATGACAAATATGACACATCATGACAAGTTTATTTCTTAATCTATATTACTTGGTGTAGCAACAGTTGCAATTTGCAGTAAACAGACATAGTTCTTTGTTATGAAGAACACAAAGCACTTCTTTAACGAGGAAGCTGTGTTCGTAGGAGAGACAGATTCCAAAGTATGATATCTTCTGGTTTCTATTTGTGAACTAGGGGTCAGCCTGATCTAAAGAGGGCCCCGAAAGTGGGGCCGCTAAGAAAGTATAATTCATGCTTTAACGGCCTGTTTCTACAGTTTATGCGAGACCGGCTGGCACCTGGCTTGGTGATTAAATGCCTCTATGCTTGCCTTCAAGGACTTGTGAGGGAGGAAAACAACGTATTTATATACTGTTTGGCATTTCTGTCTGGGCCGGTCTCTCAACATGTAACTTGTGGCCTTGCTCTGTGCATGAGCAGAATGGAATGAAATACATTTTGCAAAGCGTTTGAACAGAAAGGCAAAGAGAGCAAATGGCGGACCTTACACAAAATGGGCGCTCTATGGTTATGCTGACGATTCTTTATTGGCGATGTAGGCCATATGATGCGATTGGTTTTCGGCCAACATAATATACCATCTATGCTTTGGCAGGGTAATTTCTGGACTCACAAATGGATTCAGATTGATGGTGATAAATGTGTATCTGCCGCCTACTATAAAAACAATGGTAGAGCTCTTCGATAAATTAGAGGAGTTTATGTTGGAAATCACATCTCAGTATGGCGACAAATGTATGGTTCTGCTTGGGGGAGATTTTAATGCCCGTTGCAGTGACCATACACAGTGTCCTATATACAGGAATGTTTATCAGTCATGTGTAATGTGCCATAGGGATGGTAACAAGAGAGGTAAGATATTGGGTAGTCATCTAAACCAATGGGATTTTAAAATGCTGAATGGCAGAACTGTGTGTGATGTTCCAGGACAATTTACTTGGAAGGGACACAATGCAAGGGCAACCCTGGACTACATGTTCAGGAGTCAAGCCTTTTGACGTCAGCCCTCGAGCTCCGCATAGTACCTTGTGAGTTTAGTGACCACAACCCTCTGCTATTAACAATAGGAGTGGAACACTCTAAGAGAAAAGAATGTAAATTAATGGCCTGTTCAAGATTGTTAAGTAATGATGCTGGCAGTGTCATAAAATGGACTAAGAGGAATCTTGGTAAGATTGGGAAATTTGTGGACACTATGGAGATGACAGAGATTGATTCACTCTGTATTTTGAACGGGAGTGAAAGTGAAAAATGGTTAAAAGACCTTGCAACTAATACTGGAAAATGCCCACATAGTATGGTTATATGTAGCAACAAAATTTAGAAGAAATACGATGGGGGTGTTGGAGATGCCAAACTCAGAATGAGAAAGGAAATTTGTGTGGCAACAGTTCTACCCTATAGTAAGGAAAAGATATTCACCAAGATCAGACATATTAAGAATTGCTATAGAGGATGGCAGAAGTAGCGGAAACACTCATTGAAAAATAGACAGTGGCAGGATTTGCTAATGGTTTTGAGGAAAGGGAATACAAAAGATGTTTGGTCCTATTTAAGTAAAGCTAAGGGGGTGGTCAGAGAGAAAATATTAAACCCTATACAAGAAGCGGTATGGCTTGAATATTTTAAAAGTGGGCAGCCATCAGACAGGTGTAACTTGCCCCCGAGATATTTGATGGAAGGATGGCAGTTGGATGTGGCAATTACTGAGATAGAGAACAACATTATCAAATTAAATGGTTCCAGGGCACCGGGCCCAAATGGACGAGCGCATGCTGTCCATAAACTTAATCCTGGATGGTGGGCTCGGATATTATGTTTTGTTATGTTTATTTAATATACATACAGCTAACAAGCTTTGTATATACAACAGATAAAACAATTAAAACAATGGAAGTATGAACAATTAGACAATTAAATCAATAGATACATATACAATATCCAGTTTTGAAAAGGTATACATCAACCATACTTCACTTAAAACCATCATTATGCTAAACATTTTAAAATCTCAAAAATTGCCAAATAACATTTCACTATAAAATAAATAAGATTTGAATTATCACCTTGCATAAAGGATTTCCATATTTCATCTATTGTACAAATATCGATCTGGTTGTCATAAGATTTTATAAACTTAATTCCCAACTCCTTTCACAGCAAATCAGCAAGTGATATAAGGATTTTATAACTGCACAGCCACACAATCTGCAATGTCTGCTACTTCGACTAAGACCTTTCCACAACCCTTTTGTCTCTAGTGCCTCAGAATAGTTGAACTTCATTAGAAGATAGGATCGTTAGAAGATAGGATCTGAAGACATAAAGACTTGGAAATGCCTTAATATATTTTGGTATGTTCTCCCGATTAATATAATATTGGCAATAACTTTCACTATGTACTTTAAAGGCAAGAGAGACAATGAGGCACTTATTACAATATGCTATTATTTCCATTCTGAGCCACCTCTTAAATACACCAACAGGAACAATATTTGATGTAACAGCAAATCCCACTTTACATTGTTCAAAGAGGGATTTAATAGTACCCAGAACGCCCATCGTAGAACATTTTTCAATTTTCATAAAAGCATGCATATGTGCAACCACAATAGTGCCATTATCTAACTGCAACAAATTGACAAAACACATCATTGAACAACTTAGATACTCTGATTGAATACATTTCATGCTGAATTCCAAATGAAGATATTCAACAGAACTGGTGGAGGGAAGACACATAAGCTTTCTTAATATCGTTGCCTCTAACTTAACTAATCGAGACAGATATCTATATCCTGATACCTCAATTGCATAAATTAAGATTGCACATACTTTTGCTGTGTACATCAACAGCACCGCATGCGCTGAGAAACCAATATTTGTGCCTATAAAGGCACTAATGGCAATAGCGGATACTAAGCAACAAGTCTTTACAGACGACCATTGCTTCTCCCTATTTAATTTACAGTCCAACAGAATCCCTAAGTATCTGTAACTGGATACCTGTTCCAAAATTACGTTGTTCATATGCCACTCATGTTTTTTAGGATTCTTGGCAGGAAACACCATTATTTTACTCTTATCTATGTTAATTTGTAACCCATTGTTATGCGAGTACTCTGCAAATGCATCTAGTAGCTTTTGAAGGCCAGCTGACATATGATCGAGAACAATAAATCATCTGCATAGGCCAGCCATCCTACTGACGATTCACCACATTTTACAGGACAGGTTGTGGACAGATTGTTAAACACCAATTCCATGTCAGCCACATACAGGTTAAACGGGGTTGCAGCAACAATGCAACCCTGTTTAACTCTGCAACATGTAGGTATTAGTGCCGACAATTTCCCCCTTGGATCTAAGGGTAGCCTCACAGACTTGTCAGTATAAAGTAACATCTACATCTTTAAAAGACCCCTAGGGATGTTCCAAGCATTTGATTTAAGCCACAAGTGGTTTCTAAGCACAGAATCAAATGCGGCTGAGAAATCAATCAAAGTACCATACACATTAAGGTTTCTACGTGTCCATGCATACTCAATAACAGATGTTAACACCATTAAGTTGTGGTTTGTACTTGATTTTTCCCTAAAGCCGATTTGATTAGAAGGCAGAATGTTGTTATCTTTTATCCACTCATTGAGTTCTATTAATAGTACTCTTGCTAGTAGTTTTGAAGGGATATCCAGCATGGCTAACATTGTAAATTTTCCAAGATCCTTTTTTATGCAGAGTTAAAATGTGAGTCACATTCCATGACTCAGAGATTTTACCGATAATACCAATTTCGATAAACAGCATATGAAGTGCGAATGCCCACAGGTCTGGCTCAACCTTAATGAGTAGATTGCAAGACCCGTCGTGCCCTGCTGCTCGCGAATATTTAAGGTGTGCGATAAGACAGAGGACTTGCATATCCATGTTTCATTCGGTATTAGACATTTCTCACTAATACTTTCTTTTCGACCTTATGTTAGTCTGATATGATTCCTCTATGTCTCCTCAGAAATGCAATTTACAGTTACTTCCCTTTTTTATTTTTCCTAATTACATCCCATATCTTAAACGATTTGTTTGAATGTGCCAATAATGCAATCTCTTGCCACCTCTCTCTTTCTAAACTCCAATTGTACCACCTTAATCACTGGCGATATTGATCCTTAATGATTTTTACTTTGCTTGATATGGAAGCTGCATCAAGGCCAATCTTTGCCCTACACTCAACATCAGCTATTTCACTATGTACCTTTTTTTGCCATGCTAATTTCTTTATCATGATGTTTATTGCGGCCTATGCCTTTATTAGATCTTTTAATATGGACTTATAAACTCGTTTTTCTTTCACTTCTTGATGTATGACTTCCATCATCTCAGAAAATTGGTTCATTAACTTTTTCCCATCTTTATTTGCTATTGATTGCCCTTCAGCTATACATTTTGGAAGAACAGTTTTCACGACCACATTGGCATGAGTCAGACTGTTAACATGCCAATGAATTCTATCATTACTATCATTGACATAGATTTGTCCATTTTGGTCATACTTATCAGATGGTCTACCCTTATTGGGCAAGAGTAATCATACACACAATGGAAAGTGATTACTTTCATCACGATAAACTAGGCCCATATCTTCAATATGACCAATACCCTTATTGTTAACAAACGCATAATCCAGAATAGAGGCAGCTCTACCAACCACCCTCATGGCAGCCATATGTTCATCACTTTGGGTATTACTATTTAACATTTTAAACCCATGAGTATCTAACATACAATGCCATAATTTCCCCTGTCTATTATTCTCAATCTTGTTAGGTGATGATTTATTTAAGATGGCAGACAAACCGTTTAATGTTTTGTTGGTAATCTTAGCAATAAAGTCACCAGCCAACAATATTGGTGATTTACAACTATGGGCTTCATTACGAGGCTGGCGGCCGCGGAATGAACGGTGTCGGTAAGGGACCAGCACCGTTCATTCCGGGCCGCCACATAACGAGGTCTGCAGCAGGTCCCGCTCTGGATGCCTGGCCAGACCAAACGTGCAGAGTGGGACCCACTAGCAGTACAGGATGCTTACAACAGGCCCGTCATTAACGGGCCCGTTGTTAGCATCTTCCCCATTCCCATTTGAGCCCTACAAGGGCTCAAATGGGAATGGGGACGAACCTTGTCCGGGTGCCGTGATAGGGAATTACTGGGCCCTCCGAGGTAGGAATGGCCCGGTAAGTCCCCTTTTGCGGGACCTGGACCCGAGTTTGGGGGTAGCCATGCCGCTAAAAACGGCATGCCTACCTCCAAACTCGTAATGAGGCCCTATGTCTCTTAATGATATAATTTACTACTTTTACATTTCCTTTAGTCTGTACCATATTCTGAGCATCATAGATATTAATAACAATAACTTTCTCTTTTAGGTACACTAGCTTCCCTGCCAAAATGTTGACGTTGGATTCCTATAGCATTTCTGCTACCCATGGGAGTTTTACTGTTATCAGAAACCGCCTTTTGGGCACCCAAGCTTCCCTTCTGTTGCCACTTGATGGACTGTACTACGCCCATCAAAGAGCACTTTCTCTGTAAGCCAAGTGCAACAATCATAAAGGTTTCAAGCATGGAAACTATCCCTTCCTCTGCAAAAAGATGCGTATGACCCCTCGTATTCCAAGACAATAGTAGCTCAGATCAACTGGCTCCTTGTAGACAATGGTGTTTATATGCCACTGGGAGCCATTGCCAATAACCAGTCTCAGGGATTGCTTGTGTGCTGGCTACAATGTTATTATTTACTTGTACAGAATGTATCGCCTTCTTGCAATTAGGCTGCATCATACTGGCTAGCCCTGTATTCACGGCACTTACATATTTACTAATTGCAGATTTAGAATTGGAATCCAAAACTTTAACATTGTTGTCCATTGCAGCACTCTGCATGTTTGAGGTGATACTTTTTTTATTGTTGTTGATATTGTGACAACACTACAATTATAGCCCATACACAATATTTCCTCTTCATATCGCATAACATAGTTCAGTATCGAATTGCTATTGAAACATATATTTGAAATATACACACCAGGCTCTTCAGTTTGGTCCACTAGTTTTATGTCGCAGGCCTTTATTGACCTGAAGGGCACCATTGAATGGAATATATTCAGTCCATCAGCTCTATTCAACGGCAATTGATTATTTTCCTTAAAAATCAACTGTAGTTGTAATGCATTCACTATAGAACTATTGGCTTGAGTGTCTCTCCCACACAATCTCTCAGCCACACAACCATCAATATCATGTGACTCTTTAGAGTTAGATTTAGGTTTCCAAATGCCAGTTAAGGTGCTTTGTTTCTGTGTGTGTACATCAGGCTGAACCAAGTTTGCCACCACAGACTCTTTCCCTACTGGTGCTAATGGCGCTGGATGTATTATTTGAGCAGGAATCACATGATTTACCTCTACAATGGTAGTTATTTTAATAGGGGACGCTACTCCTAACATGGATACATCTAGCGGGGGACAAGAGGGTGATTCCTCAATAGCTTTCCCTGATCGTATCTTTGATTTGGCTTTACCTTTTTTGTTTTTCCTCAGTTTAATTTTATTGATTGATTGATTGATTGATATTTTATTTCTATTGCGCTCGTACACAAGTGTTTGAGAGCGGGACAAGGCAAGGGAGGGGAACAGGGGAGAACAAAACAGCGATCTTACTAGGCATATGAGAGGGGGAAGGGGAAAAGTGCGTGGACGGGGGAGAGGTGGAAAGTGGTGGAAAGTGGTGGAAAGTGGTGGAAAGGTTATAGTAAGGTTTACTATACATGAACGCATGGTTCATTTTAGGCTTACAAGGTGCCGCATTTGTTAGCTTTTTTTTTACTCTCATCAGTATGTTGCTCCATTTCTAATCCAGATATGCTAGTACCACGTTCACATACCACTTTCCGCCCGATATTCCAACTTTTGTGTATTAAAAGTGCCTGTTTATCCATTTTTACCTCTAACCTTGCACATTTTGCCAATAGATCTGTCAACAGGTTCTCGAAAGCGTTAAACATCATACTGGGGGTCATACTAATATCACCCATACTTTCATTCTTACACACACTCAGGTCATGTAATGTCTTTGTCAGTGGTAGCACATTTGATTCAAAATTTTGTATGGCCGCAACCGCGTGACAAACCTCCGAAAATAAACCCATCCTTTCGAACCACTGCGAACACTGGGAGCATCAATAGGCCCTGGCGGAAACATCATAGGTACTGCTGAAGGTGACTTTTTTATGTCTACTAGGGGAGTGGACGACACGCAGAAAGATGTCGTCATGTCCTGCCCAAGAAACACGACTCCATAGTCCTCTAGTTCACTTGTAGGAAGATCTCATTTTGAATGTACACACTGACCATTGTCAGTATTTGTACTTGGGCTTTGGTGCTTTGACTTTGTCTTTTCTTCTGAGATCTGTGGGGGATTCACTGCAACGTCCTCATTCCTATCGCTCATTCTCTCATACTTGATGGTCGGCGCAATATCAGATGACCCCACAATAGCAACAGGGATCTCGTGTTTCGTAGGTGTGTTATTTACTGGGGCATTCGTTACCTTCTGGCTGCTCGGCATTTGCAGCCCATCCCCGCAAATGACATCATCCACCAATTTCGAACTGACACAGCCAAGATCATAGGTGAGTTTGCCTACTAGTTCTTTTGCAGCAACCTCTTTATTGTTAGTAGATAGGGGTAGTTTAGGATAAAAGTCAGTCATTTGTTTTGCATGCCCTCTGTATAGTCTAGGGGTGGGAAATGACCGTAGGTAAGCATATCCTCCGCCCCTGCAACTCTTTATGTGTATCTAAACCCTGGGTTTCCATATTTCTTCGGGGAGGATACGAAAGCTTTCTGATCAGTTGTATATAATGACTAGCACTGTTTGCTCACTTTCTGAGACTTAGGGGCTGATTCGTGGACTTTGTGCGCCAAAAAACGGGGATGTGTGCGCCATTCTGCCCGCAAATCCCTGTTTAACAAATGGGGATTTGCGGGCAGAATGACGACAAATCCCTGTTTTTCGGCGCACAAATTCCATGAATCAGCCCCTTAATGTGATTACATTGAATATTGTCGCAATACACACAGTGCATTCAGCACACCTACAAAAGATCGTAGTTGCAAGCACAAAAGACAAATATGCTCGCTATAGCTCACCACCCCACTAGGTTTCAAAATATCAACACGAGTTAGAGAATCACGCTAATACGTGGTAAGCGTAGTAAATTAGACAGGCGTAACCCAGCATGTGATTTTACCACAAGCTCGTCATTATGCTCGTGTTCACTCTTCAACCACCACTCTACTAACATACGCAACGTAAAGCAGTGTGGGACCACTGTTTTACGTGCTGTTTGTTTGTTTTACTGCGCCTTACTTTTTTCTTGGCACCAAACTACTTTGGAAACTAAGGCAGACTACACCAAGTGGCTGCCTTAACTTGTATAATCGACACTGAATGCTTATTCAGCGTTATACTGCCTGCTGCTTGCTGTGCTGCGAGCAGTGAACAGCCAAACAGCCGCTCGAGGAGCCACTTGCTCGGAGCGCACGCGCTCAACCCTTTTTGTGGAATCTGCGAATGTAGGGGGCGGAGCCAAATGGCAAAGCCTAAAGAATGAAATAAAAACATATTTTAGGTTTACTATGCAGTAACAATGATCCAACACTATATTACAGGTATATAACCGCCATCAAAGATCTCCAGGTTTCACATGGCGTACCAATACTAATGTTCTTAAAAGTGTTCAAAAGGTATTCCAGGTACTCAAGTAGTCCAGTAACAGCATATTCAGCCGAACAGCCTCTTGAGGAGCCACTTGCTCAGAGCACGCGCGCTGGAGAGCGCGCTCAACCCTTTTTGTGGATTCTGGGAATGTAGGGGGCAGAGCCAAACAGCAAAGCCAATGCTAATGTCCTTAAAAGTGTTCAAAAGGTATTCCGGGTACTCTAGTAGACCAGTAACAGTGTATGCAGCCGAACAGCCACTTGAGGAGCCACTTGCTCTCAGCGCGCACTCAACCCTTTTTGTGGATTCTGGGAATGTCGGGGGTGGAGCAAAACGGCAAAGCCAATACTAAAGTTCTTAAAAGTGTTCAAAAGGTATTCCATTTGATGAGGTTTGCAGTTCTCAGACAATTCCATCCGCATGGCAACAGGCAGTGTTGGTGCCTGACCATAGTCTTGTAAAAACTTACACGTTACTCTCTATGTTGGATACCTCTGGAAAATTGTTTGCATCCTTTGTTTTAGATGCCCTTCAACAGTGGGTTGATTATATAAAGATCCTCATTACGACCCTGGCGGAAAGTGACTGACCTGACCGCCATAGCGTAAATAGCGTTTCCGCCATCGCACGACGGAGCAAAGTGCGGCCAATTCCGACCCATCGGGCACGAGCACTACGCCATGGCGGAAGTGCAAAGTCCGCGATGGCGGAAATGTCCCCAAAACGCGCCTCACCGCCGTCGTACGGCGCCCTAGGTGCAATTCCGCCACCCATCTTAGCGGTCACCGTAATGAGCGGCAACCGGAAAGTACGGTGACCGTAAACATACGGAAACGGAAGTAAAAACATGGGCCCGGAACGGGAAACAGCACGCCGTACACCTATAAAATCAGAATTCCCACACAACCATTAAAAATACTACCCTGAGACACATCCCAACCCGTCATCCACCCCAGTGAAAGCAATAGAAATGGGAAAAGTAGCGAAAAAAGCGTGCGACCGCAAGCGGCAGGTCCACTTCTCCCGTGAGGAACTCACCGTGCTTACAGAGACCCTCCAGGAGAATGCTGCCGTCGTCTTCTCCACGCAAATGACCAGGACGGCACTTGCGAACAAGAAGGCCATATGGGCCCTGGTGGCACAGCGGGTAAGTGCGGTGGGGACCGCACCCCGCAACCCACTGCAATGCAGAAAGCGATGGGACGACCTGCGGATACGCGTACGGAGCATACTATCCGCCAATCGCAACATTGCCAAAGCTACCGGGGGAGGATCGGAATCACCCATCAAGTTGACCCCCTGGGAAGAAATCTGTGCCTCCACCATTGGAATGGAGAGTATAGAGGGAGTCGGAGGGATGGAGAAAGGAGTGCAGACATCCGAAGAATCCGGTAGGTGGGCCAACTAATACTATGCCAAATCCACAATGTCCAATCATGTGAAGTACCATGTGTCCACATAGTGCAACAGTAACACATGTCCAGGAGAACGTCCACATACATTGGCCTGACAGCGCACTTTAAAACTCACATTAAATACATAAATAATTAAAAACCCTAAAAACACCCTCTACACGTGCAGCAGGCACACCCTAACTGCAGGCTGCAAAACAACTGCATCCTCAATCCACACAAAAATGAAACCACCTCCAAGGCCCCGACCCAAATCACCCTCAGGTACCACCCCAATGCATGTGATACATTGCCATTCCAATTTCCACAGACCCATAAATAACGCTCGCCCTCCTTTACTCCACCACAGGGTCCGATTCAAACGACGAGCTTCAGGACACCCCTACCAGCACACCTGCAAAGAGGGCCAAGACCAACGGCCAAAGACCCTCCACCTCAGCTGCACGCATCAAGACACGGCAGCAGCACAAATCAAGTGGCAGCACACAGGAGGGAACATCAACAGGCACCCCAGCAGCCAGCATGCCCACAACAGCACCAGCACAGGTCCCCCCAATGGATGCCACAGAAGGCACTGCCTCTGGTGGCAGCAGCACCATAGGTGACACCCCATTAATGGCAGCATGCTCCGACACAGAAGACGGGGATGTCGAAGTAAGATCCATCCATGACCTGTCTCAATCCCCCTGTTTGTTTCATCCCGTACACCATGAGGATACCACGCAGGGGCACCCACAAGACGACGACTGGCCATCCCCCACAAGCCCTGTGGCAAGGCAACATGAGGTGACCAGCCCCTCTGTGACACCACCGCAAATGGCCATGGCGCAGCAGAGGCAACAGTCCCTCGACCAGGTGATCGTGCAACAGCAGCAACTGGCCACATTCCTCAAGGACCATGCTGATGAATGTGGGGGTACTAAGGCAGCCATAGAAACAGCAACTGAGACGCTTAGGGCAGAAATGGAGAGAAGCACCGAGAGCCTGAGAGTACAAATGGAGAGAAGCACCGAGAGCCTGAGGGGGGAACTGCATGCGACGTCCAAAGACGTATGTGCTGAACTTGCCGCTGTGCGCCGTGTGCTCACTGAGCTCTCACAAACCCTTAGGGACATGCATGGACGTGAGCAGGCAGAGACATCATCCGTTGCAAGTTCCGTCCAGGGCAGCCCCCAACGTAGATCTGGGAGGAACCTGCGCTCCACAGGCAGGGGTGCCCCTGATACCCGGAGAGGGGGCTTGCAATAGCGTCTGCCCACTGACAATGAGCATCTGCGGACACTGGTGTTCGGGGGGGAGGTAGGAGGGTGGAGGGGGTGTGTTGGGCTTACTTGGGTGGCGGGTCGATGGGGTGTGTAACATAATTTCACATATACTATAAACATTTCACATTCATCCAATGAGATGTGTGGACATTGATCTTTGTGTACGAGGCCTTTATAGGCGTACAGTCCATATTGTGCATGTTCCAGACACACACAGTGCCACAAGTCCCGTGTCCATGTATCAGCCACCAGGCGTGAGTGCTAGAAGCATGAATCTATGATACTCTGACGAATTTCACGGCCCTCCTGTGCCTCGCGGACTCCTTGAGGTGCTGCCACATCCCCACCCTCATCATGACCATCTTCAGGTGCTTGCAGTTCTGCGTCAGGGGGCATGGGCACATTTCTGCGTACGCACATGTTGTGTAGCATGACACATGCCATGACCATCTTTGCAACCTTCTCATGGCGGTACAGGAGTGCCCCGCCAGACCTGCTGAGGCAGCGGAAACGAGTCTTCAGTAGGCCGAATGCCTGTTCTATGACTACACGGGTATGTGAGTGGGCATGGTTGTAGTCCTCCTCAGGCTGGTTCTGTGGGTTCCGGAGTGGTGTAAGGAGCCATCTCTTCAGTGGATACCCGGCATCACCTGTATGTGGACAATTAAGGACGTTTGTGGAATGACATTGCTACGTACGCACCCCCCCCTTCCTGCCAGATCATTGCCGCATCACATACCCCACATTATCATGCATGAAATGAGACTCACCGAGTAGCCAGGATCTGTTCCCTGCGTGTCGCTCCATGTAGCGTGGTATTGTAGAGTTCCTCAAGACCATGGAATCATGGGTTGATCCAGGAAATCGGGCACAACAATGTGTAATGATCCTGTTGGAGTCAGACACCATTTGTACATTAAGAGAATGAAATTGTTTTCGGTTGCGGTACTGGGCCTCCATGGCATGTGGGACGACCAATTCCACATGGGTGCAGTCGATGGCACCAATGCAACCCGGTATGCCGCCAAGTGCATGGAATCCCACTTTTGTGTTCGTAATTTCCTGCTCCGAGCGTGGTAGAGAGATGTAGTCGTCTGCGTGCTTCAGGAGGGCATCGAGCACTTGCAATAGTGTCCGTGAGAACAGTGGCTGTGAAATGCCATGCAACTGTCCGACTGTGTGCTGGTAGGTGCCTGTGGCCAGGAAGTGGAGTACACACACCACCTTCAGTAGGGGTGGGATGGCGGTTGGGCTATCTATCATGCTGGCAAGGTCAGCCTGTGTCATGTCCACAATGGCGGTTATGGTGTCCCGGTCCAAACGGTAGAGGGTGTGGATCTGCTCAGCAGTGAGGTTGAACGGATGAGCTCGGAGGCGTGGGATTGCGGGCTGCCTGCGTGGTGGTAGTGGCTGTGCTGGTGGGCCTTGCTGGCCCTGCCTTGCCCTCCTCCTCCTCCTGCGTCTCCTCTGTGCGGCCGGTTGTTGTAGTAGTTGGTGTTCGTCTTCTTCTTGAAGTTGGAGTACTTGCAGTGCTATCAGGTCCCCCAGGGCCAACATCGCTAGTCCTGCCGGTAGCATTTTGGAGCGGGTGTGGTTGTGGGAGGGGGTTGGGTGTGCAATTTATGTGTTTTCAGGCTGTATAGCCTCCACCTGTGGTGATTCATTCCACCTGTGCCAGCTGCAATCCCCTTTGGGCGAGCACCGTACCGAGGTTCACCGACGGGCGGGGCGTCCCATTTGTGAGTGAAGCCAGTTGCCATTTACACACACTGCCGCACTACATGGATGGATTTGTGATTTCATGCGGTCACAGATGCCTTTTCGACGTGATGTTGCAAATGAGGAATTCGAAGGACAGCGCTTTCGGTTTTCAGCTAGCGGCGAGGAGACGCCCACAGGTCTGACTGCAAGTATAACGTTCTATTGTTTAATGTCCTTGGGACAGGGGCCATGGCGAGAATGCTATGATTGATATGAATAGTATGGGATGCGCAATAGCGTAGTGGACAAAAAGGCAGGACGTTCCCAAATACATGTTACTTCACAACACTAGAATTCCGGGCTGGAGAACAGTGGATTTTGCAGACTGCATTACGCACAGACTCAATGGAAGTTTCAAATGTGATGTGAGTAAATAATCAGGCGTTTTCATACCGGGATGAGGGAATGATGTATGGATGCATGGACAGATGATTTGATGGAGAGTTTGCCATGTACAGGGCTTTTTGGAATCTATCCACCTCCCCTGCGCTATGTCATGCAGAGCTGCCATAGTGGGACCATCGTCTTTCTGCCCTTGTTGAACCCTCCCTGTCTCGACGCGCCTTCAGGCACTTGTGTCTATGCACGTTACTAATCCCATCTGATGGATTCTGTCTTCACAGACGCATGCACACAAACACTCGTTTGTAATGCTGTTTTCACCTCGATTTTTATGGTTGTGATTCGCAAGTGATTTTCGGGTGGGTATATTCCTTTTGAGTGGGCTAGCATGCATATGGCTGTAGATTTAGTGTGATCATTGAAGTGAGTTATACAATTGTAGTTCTGATGCCCATACTATTCTTTTTCATTTCATTTGGGTGACAGGTATCTCCTCCCCTTTTGCCGCTGCCATCTGTACGCCACTCCTGCAGATGGCTTTTACTCCCGACACCTGCTGCTTCGTGTCAATCAGTGGAGCACCATTACGATCTTATGGGACGATCGCCAATGGGCCACATGCCCTTACGCAGTGCTAGTGGCTAGGAGCAACATATCGTCCTTTCTGCTGGACTAGTGCCTACCTGATGGGACGGCCCTGCGGTTCTAGGCGCTTCTGTGTTGCCTTTTTGGACGTGAGTGTAGCCCCTGTGTACCATGATGGAACAGGGCGTCACACAAGCAGAAGCTGGTCATTTCTTGCGGATGCAGCCCACAATACTGGAATGTATTTAGGAGTTCATGACCTAATTGCTGTATGGCCCTTGGTGGTTTTGTGGTGCATTAAATGTCTATTCTGTTTTTGTTTGTCTCATTTTTCTGGTCATGTTGCTGTACTTGGACCTTCAAATGCCTGTGCTGCATCAGTGCGGCAATGGTGCCATGGCAGATATGGATGCCCACTCACAAGGCACTTGGAGCCCCTGGATTCATTTGTTTGTTGGCATGCATGGGTGACTTGTTCATTTCACTGGTTGCATAGTGTGACTTCATTGCACCTACGAGGATTTGTGCAATGTGGCCAGGGAGTGGTGTACAGGCACTCAGTAGGGCCGTTTACGGTTGATTCGCGATGCCGTACTTCTCACCATGGCGGAATGGTACTTTCCGCCATGCTTGATGGCGTTAGGTACATGTCCGCTAGGGTCGGAATTCGCGTACCGTTGCGCCATGGTGGTAATTACGGTTTGGCATGGCGCGCGTGCGCGTACTTGGTGCAGTTAGCGTTGGCGTTCGCTACGGTGTCGCTAATGGCATCGTACTTTAAGGTGACGGGTCGTAATCGCACCGAGCGCTATTCGATGGCGGTATTGCATTTCCGCCATCGTTTTTCGATTTCCGCCAGGGTCGTAATGAGGGCCATTGAGTTTTGTGCAGACAGGCTTTAGAGCCGGGTGTGGCACTACCCACAACATACGATTGATGGGTAAGCTCTATAGGGATGCCACTGCATTAGGGGGTGGCTTTGTATACCATATTTGTGGATTTCAAGGCCGCCTTTCATGTGGTATCCATTGACAAGCTTTGGGCAAAACTGGAGCTGTGGCGTTGTCCAGTGTGGTTACTGTGCATACTTAAGGGACTGCATCAAGAAACCGTAGTGCAGATTCGATTGGATGATAGTGGTAGACCTACAGCCCCAACATTAACTTACAAGGGGGCTAAGCAGGGATGCCCATTGGCAACACTGCTATACAGATTATATACGGCTGATCTACCACTAATTTTTAGTGAAACCATAGCTTGTTGCCCAAAAGTAGGTCATTGCACTGTATCATGCAACCTCTATGCGGATGACCTAGCTCTGTTCAATTTTAGTTTGAGCGGAGCAATAGATATGTTTGAAAAATTAGTGGTGTATGATATAATTAATGAATTGGAGATAAATATGGACAAGACAAAGATTGTGACTTTTGCATCTAAACATATCAAATGTCCTGTGTTTAACACCAGCCAGAAAGGGTGGAAAAATACACATAGCTTGGCTTAGAGATGAGCTCCTCTGGTTCATATTGTCATATAAAAGTAAGTAAGGGCATTAAAGCCAAGAGATTAACTAATATGATACATAGGTTTGCAAGACAGACTGCTGGATTTTCCTTGGAAGGGGTGCTGACGCTATATAACCAATGCCTATGCATGCTGGTACTATACGGCCTGGATGCCCTGGCTATAGTGGATCTCCGATGGTTGGATACCATTGAGAATTATTTTTGGAGAAGGACCCTGGGCCTGGCTCAGTCTACATCAATAGAGTATATTAGGCTGGAGCTGGGTTTGTTGTCATTAAAAAGTCAGTTAATAATAAACCAGGGTATGTTGTTTTTGAAAATGAACATTAACCCGAGATGTCAGATCCTTGCATTGATGGCTAGCTATGGACAAGACAGTACTAGGCATAACAGGAAATATTTTACGAATCTTATGATAAAGTTGTCTGAGAATATTGGCTGGGCACAGGAATTTGATCGGGTTACCAGTTGTACAACCCTGAAAAACATGTTGAAAAATAAAATATGTTTATGGGATTGCATCAAGAATTATGAACATCTCAGTAATCTAAACTCCAATACTGACGTGGCTAATCTTACCCATTGATATCTTAAAGCACAGAGGTATTTGTTGATATGCCCAAATATTGTGGCTAGGAATTTTCGTTTGAAACTAAGGTTAAATCCATTGCCCTTGTGGGTAAAGCTTGGTGCTAGGTATAACATACCCTGTCAGGCACGTACATGTCAAATTTGTCAGAATGGCGTGCTACTGGAGACTGCTCAACATTTATTTACAGAATTTTCTGTATTGGGCCCAGCGATAATGACCACTTTTGGAAGCCTCGTACATAGTTATGAAACTATCAAAATTGATTAATACTGGACCTACTGTTTAAAAACATAGTGAAACAATGCACTTTGCTCTATTTAGACTTTGGGGGACGATAAGTGAATTGCTTCTGAAGCTTACATCTACTGGGGGAGAAGAATGAATGGAATACTTGAAGAATGGCAGATGGTCCTTTATGTCCTCCGAGATATTGTGTACAAATGTGTTTTAATATGCTGGAATGAAAAACAGCAATTTTATTATTTATTATTTCAGATCTAGTAGTATTACGAATTGTAATTTTGAAGTTCCCTAAGATTGTATAATATGGCTGTGTTGCACTATTGCTTTGAATGTACAATATGAATAATGTTTTATGAGATGGATGAGGAAATGGTTATAAATTGTCTTTGAATTCTGTTTGAATTGTGTTATAATGTAAGTAACTCCAATCAAGCAATCCCACTAAGTCAGTGCCTTGTCTGGGATGCCCAAGGGAAGCCCTATTTATATATTTTTATGGCAAGTTATAATCTGGATGATGAACCCTTGTATAACACCCCTCTCTCAGAATCCCCCTGACCCCGCTGAGCCAAGAAGTAGGTTTGTTTTGCAAATGTAAAAGGCTTATTTGAAAAATTAAATAATATATATATATCACACTTTTATAATAAATTAATAATTGATATCACACTTATGAATATAATGTTGATCAACAATGGGTAATCTGACACTAGCACACCTCTTTACAATCAATGAGGAGTTGGTATAGGATGAATAAGGCAGCGAAAATACTTTTATGGTTTCAAGGGAAAAGCAATGAGGAATGAAATGCAGTACAGAAATAACTTGATATGATTTTAGCAAAAGATAATATAATCACTTTTTCTCTGGCAATTCACCCCCCCCCCTATGCAATGTAAGAAATGGAAGGAGGAGCACACCGTTCTCAGGAATGCAATCAAATACAATACGAAATTCAGTCCCCCCCAGCAAGCTTAGAGGAAAAAAGGTAGAAGTTTGAAACACAGGCCCAAAATGCTTTGAATGTGATGACAATGAAGTGAGAAATGTGCTAAAATGCTTTTAATTCCCTCTAGAGGTTCAGGGTGGGTGATATCTAGTTTATATTAGCTCAGGCTCACTTTAGCAATGCTCTATGAGTAACTAGCAGGTTAAAACGAATTTTAGCAAAGGAAAGCAAGGAGCTTCTGATCTTTACACGTGGCTGAAATTGTGCAAAATGTCAAATCGCGGCAAATTTAATCACGTGCGTCGAGCGTGATTGTGGAGGCACTATAAGAAGTAGGAAGTCGGTTCTAGGCTCGTTGGAAAGCTTAGAGTCTTAGCTTTAAGATGACAGTTAAAACTTGCTCCTAACACAAACGGTTTCGGAGATACGACCAATTTCGTGAAGGTAGTTTTTCGGATTTGAAATTTAAAAGTTCAAAATGACAGGTGACAGTTTTCAGCTTTAAAAAGGACAGAATGACACACACAATTCCTATGAGGTAGTTCTAAATAGGTTAAAATAGTTTTAATTAGATTATTTTAAACTAAGAGATTAGTCTGGCACAGTCCTAGAGTACTCACACTATCTTCTGGACAGGAATGACTTCGTCACCGATCTGGTCAACAGGTTGAACGGAACTTCTGGCGGTTCTGCTCACAGCGGTCTGGTCTCTGGTTCTGCTCTCAGCACTGCACAGTTCTGGTCTCTCTGGATCTCTGGTCTCTATGGATCTTTGGTCTCTCTGGATCTCTGGTCTCTGGAGGTTGATGGATTTGAAGTCTGGAGTCTCCCGGCAAAGCGTCCCGCAAGAAAGTGGAAAGTGAATGTCCCTACCTTGATTTCAATGTTCCTTTTATGTGTTTTGAAAATAGGTGTGTGCCTGGGCCTAGCTAAGCCTGCCCCTCTCACTTATCATTGGCCAAGCTTTCCTCTCTCCCTTGATTGGGGAGAAGAAATGGAGTGTCACAGTGATGCTGTAGGTTTTATGGTCAGAGGAACCTCCGCTTGTCAAATTGCACACAAATCTATATTTGATCCAAACACACATTTATCTATGTCCCATTTTTCTAACATTATAGGTCCAGTTAACATATTTTCTGTAGTACCAAACCATCCGATCCCTGTCTTTGTACGATGTCGTGTCCACTTTTGACAGAATTCTGCCCCTTTTCATCCAGATAACGACCTTTAAACCTTTCCAGATTTGACACAGCTGTACAGCCCACTTCTACACACATTCCAGTAAATTTTCATTTGTCTCGCTTAAACACAGTGGGCCTCATTACGACCCTGGCGGAAAGGGGGTTACGCCGGCGTAACCCATGGCGTACCTCTCCGCCCGACTACGAGATCCCGTAGCGCCATGGTGATTTTTACGCCTGCTTTTTGCAGGCGGAAAAATCCATGGCGCTACGGGACTTGTCGTTAATTACGCCACCGTAAATTACAGTGGCGTAATTAACGCCTTCCCCACTCCCATTATACCCTATGGGGCAAAAATGGGAATGGGGAAGGGTAAATGGGGATTGGGGACTTACCGCCCCGCCAAGGTCGGAATGGGGCGGTAAGTCCGCCAACCCCCATGGCGGAGTTGGCAGCTCTGCGCCATGGACCATGGTGCAAATTGCACCATGGTTCTCCGCCAGGGTCGTAATGAGGCCCAGTGTCTGCAATATCAATAAATATTACCTTTTAAAATGTGCACAGAAAAATCCCAAGAATAATGATATTATTTATATAATTTTGACCAGTCCGCACTATGAGTTATCTATCTTTTTAAAATTGTGCCCTGGTCAAAAAGGGGTGTGGCGTCCCACATTACATGGTAGAATAACTGGTTTATCGACTTCCGCCAAGCTCAGCTGGCTCTCACAGGCACTGTCCCTCCCAGTTTCTCCCAAGAGGAAGCCATTTTACGACCCCCCCAATATAAAATTTGCCTGAGCCCAGGACAGGGCTTTGTTCAACCTCCTGCAGTCTGCAGGTACCCCTCCCTTAATTCAATCAGAGAGGTGTGATCTCCTTTTGGTGGGGGCAGCAGGATGCAGCCAGGCCTGGGAAGAGTTGTTGAGCCAGTTCAACTCCTGTCGGGGGTAGTTGTAAGGCAGAATTCAGCTAAATGTCACTTTAGTTCCCAGTTTTCTACATTCAAATCCATCTTACATGCAGCTATTTTTTATATATACATTAAATAATTACTTCATTCAAGTCATTTCAGAATATAGTTTTACATTGTATCCACCTCTTAGCAAGTCATTCGCTGGCCTGGTTTCGGTTCATTTGTTCAGTTTTACACAAAAGTCTGGTGGTTTTAAAACGCCGGCTTTCTGATAGTGGTGAGCACCAGTACTGCATCCATTTTTGACATTAAGAAAATGAATTCCCCACAGTTCTGGGTTGCTTTTGGCAATCAGCATTGCCATTCCCAATGGTTTCAGGCTACTGTGTGTGTAGGCCAATGGTGGTTTTAGGCAGTGCGCTCCTGTGCTCACAACATAGGCAAAAATGGGTGGCAGCCTATTCTTCAGTGCACTCTCTGGGGAGTTCTGGCCATCATGATGTTTTCCATGCCAGTACTGCACAGTTTTTTGGTAGGGCTTGGCTGCATGGGTAAAAACATCCCACAAGCCCCCCCTCTTGCGATGGCCATTCTGATCTTTCACTGATGGAAGTCGCAAGATCTGGGATGTTCGCCTCATCTCCTTCCAATTCTGTAGATGGCACAGTTCAGCATCTTTTCCTCCCTCCAGTCGATCAATCAGTTCTCCTTGCTGATCCTGATGGGAGGATTGGGCGGTACTCCGGGCCCCTCGGATCTTCGCTCCCGGTCCCCAGGTCGCCTTCCGTGGTCAGTTTCCATGGTTTCATCTCTCCTAGGATGATAAAGCGGCAATACCTATTCATAGACATTTCTCCACCACTATTAATTGTGTGGCAAACACATACATTTTCTACATCCGGTTACATTTTTCAGTCTTGTTTTAAAACAAGATATAACATGAAACATTTTTTTTTTCCAATCATAATATGAGACTATATGTGGGATATTTTAGGATGGGAACTGAATTAATCTGGAGCGGTCCCCTCTGGTATTGCAGAGGACTCCTCCAGTTGCTGCAGAGTATGCCTGGGATGGCAACACTTTAGCTGATTTATATGTACCCACTTGTCTTCCCCTTCCACCAGACTACCTTTGGGGATGCGGATCTTATACGCTACAGGGGAGATCTTGTCTATAATTTCAAACGGTCCCTTCCATGTAGGCAAACATTTTCGCTGTTTGGCCTGGTTCCTTTGGAAATTGTATAGATAGACCCGGTCCCCCACCTCATATACTTTCCTGGCCGTTTTCAGGTCGTAGTGGGTCTTCATGCTCTCGGCTGATCTTTCTAGATTCCGCTGAACATAGGCAAAAGCATGTTGGAGGTGTTTCCTTAAATTCTCCACATACTCATGAGTTGTGGAGGCATTTATCAATGTTCGCTCTTGGGTTCTGTAGAGCAAATGCTGGGGAAGCACCATCTTGCGTCCAGTCATCAACTCAAATGGTGACATTTTAGTTGCAGATGAAGGGGTAGATCTGATGGCCATTAGGACCAGAGGTAATCGGATATCCCAACTTGGCCCAGAATCTGCCACAAACTTTTTTAAGATGCTCACAATAGTTCGGTTGTAGCGTTCTACTGCCCCAGAAGAAGCTGGCCGGTAAGCAATATGTAGCTTCTTTTTAACCCCCAGTATCTCCCACATCTTTGTCATTACTTCACTGGTGAAGTGGCTGCCTCTGTCTGACTCAATCCTTTGAGGTAGACCAAAACGGGAAAAGATGTGGTTAATCATCAGGGCAGCTGCTGTTTCTGCCTTGCAATTTGGGGCCGGGAGACATTCCACCCACTTGGTAAACAAGCATGTAACGGTCAACATGCACTTGTTTCCTCTAGACGAGCGAATTACATGGCCTACAAAGTCGATTTGCAAATCTGACCATGGCAGTGTCATCCCCCTTTTTTGGAGAGGCGCACGGTGTGTGAGGGATGATGGCTGAAACTGTGCACACACAAAACACCCCTTCAAGTATTGGTCGAGGTCCTGCCCCATGTGTGGCCAGTATGCAATCTCTCTTAAGATTTCCAGTGTTGTATGAAACCCCCTAAGACCGGCGGTGGCCGCATCATAGGCGTGACTTAACATCAGGCTTCGGAATGAGGTAGGGACCACCCACTGATCATGGCCAGCTTGGGATTTCCTTACCAACAAACCGTCTTGGATTCAGAACCTTTTTGGACATTTCATCAACACTCTTAGGTCCTCTTTCCCAATGTAATCGGTATCCGTCAGGGGAAAGTTCTCAGGGTCATCAATGCGTTGGTAAAACTTACCAATTATTGGATGCCCCTTCTGAGCTGTAATCAAATCAGCATCAGGGGTCTCCTTACTCCATTGTGCAGTTGAAAGATCATTGTGAGCATTTGTCTGGGACCTAGTGATAGCAGTGACCTGGATTTCCCCCAACAGGGACTCTATTTCTATTAGATCCCATTGGATGGCCCCGGTTTTGGCCAGCTGATCAGCTAAGTCATTTCCAGTTTTGTCTGGTCCCTCTACTTTGGAATGACCCTTGATCTTTTTCCAGTAGATGGTCATCCCATTCGATGTGACCAGATCATCAATATTTTGGATTAGCTTCCCATGTTTCAGGGGTTTGTTTGTACATAACATGCCTCTGGTTTTCCAATTGAGCAGGTGCTCCACGAACCCGTTCCGTACATAATCCGAATCTGTGATTTTGACCAGTTTGTGGAGTTGATGTTGGACAGCAGTGAGGATGGCCTGATGCACAGCCATCAATTCTGCCACCTGACTGCTTCGGGGACCAATTCTGTATCCAGCGGAGGGTTCTGGAAACTCCTTCACCCATGCATTCCCTACGCCGGCCACCAGTTCTTTCTCCCCGTTGTTGTCAACATGGTAAGAGCATCCATCCACATAGACAGTGGGCATTCCCTCACACTTGTCTTCTTCAAAGATTTGTGTGGGGAATTAAGGTATGCCTCCATGTTGTCCTTGATTTTTAGACTTTCGTCCTCGAGACAGTTTTCTCTGGCACAATCATGCAAGTCAGCCAGACCTTGCGCGAGGGGACTCTTCTTGTTTTGGCCATATCTAACCTCCACAGGAAAGCCTTACATTGACAGAATCCAGGAAGTAATTCGGGAATTGCTCACATTTCTGGCCGGATTCTGTCACTTTGGATATATTGCAGAGGCTGGTGTGGAGTCTCCACTATGATGTGTTCCCCCTGGATAAACGGGCGATAATTCTTCAATGCCCACACCGTTGCCAGGATCCCTTCCTTAATTCAATCAGAGAGGTGTGATCTCCTTTTGGTGGGGGCAGCAGGATGCAGCCAGGCCTGGGAAGAGTTGTTGAGCCAGTTCAACTCCTGTCGGGGGTAGTTGTCAGGCAGAATTCAGCTAAATGTCACTTTAATTCCCAGTTTTCTACATTCAAATCCATCTTACATGCAGCTATTTTTTATATATACATTAAATAATTACTTCATTGAAGTCATTTCAGAATATAGTTTTACATTGTATCCACCTCTTAGCAAGTCTTCCCTGGCCTGGTTTCGGTTCATTTGTTCAGTTTTACACAATAGTCTGGTGGTTTTAAAACGCCGGCTTTCTGATAGTGGTGAGCACCAGTACTGTATCCATTTTTGACATTAAGAAAATGAATTCCCCACAGTTCTGGGTTGCTTTTGGCAATCAGCATTGCCATTCCCAATGGTTTCAGGCTACTGTGTGTGTAGCCCAATGGTGGTTTTAGGCAGTGCCCTCCTGTGCTCACAACATAGGCAAAAATGGGTGGCAGCCTATTCTTCATGTTTTCCCTGTACACTCACTGGGGAGCTCTGGCCATCATGTTGTTTTCCATGCCAGTACTGCACAGTTTTATGGTAGGGGTTGGCTGCATGGGTAAAAACATCCCACAATAAGGTATTTGAATTTTTTAAAAGTTTTATAACTGATTACAAATAAAATAAGATAATACTAATTATAATTGTACAGAGGCTGAAACGCAAGTAGACTAAGTAATCATGAAGGCTGGCTATAAGTAGCGAATAGACTGCAGGCGATGCTGTCAATATATATATGTACATAGAATCTGTATGTTCAACATCGTGTTTTAGCAAACTAGGACTCTATGAACAGAAGAGCCGAAAGTCTGGCGCAGTAGAAGAAAACAGCTGACGGTGAGGGAAGATTTCAGAAAGGTTGTCTGGCCCATTGTCAAGGGTTGAGGCAGCCAAGAAACTGGTTATCTATTCAAGAAGATACAATGAATGTGAGAAGAAAGGCGAGCTCCTGTTGAGTTGTAATGGAAAAACATTATGAGTGCCAGGTTTTATTCATTTAATAGTATTAAATATGAAGAAAGAGCTAAAAACACAGTCTCCTGTCACATGATCGAGATGAAAATAGACATTGGGCAAGCTACACTGAGACTTGAAGCTAAGACCATGCTCACACTGCCTTCTATTCTCAGGCATAGTTATACTTTGCAAGGCTGAGTTCAAAGACAATTTGAATGACAGACAGCCGGAGTGATGATGAATGATAGGCTAATTAGGTGATTAGGCATGGACAAGTCCACCCACAAGCACCTGGGGTACCAGCTGGCGTGCTGCTAGCGATTGGAATATTTCAGAAGGGTACACATGTACCAACCAATCATAGAAGGCCTCATTGTAAAGAGCCCTATAGTTTGAAAGCCAATGAAATGTGTATTTCATGACGGCAGAGATGACTTGCACTAGGGGTGGGCATAGCTGTCCACCTGACCTTTTAGACCCAATCATAGTCCTATCCCCCATATAAAGTATACCTAGATGTTCCCTTTAAGCCTATCACAACTCCAAGTAGGTTTTCTTATTTTGCCATGTAGTATGACGTCAATGATGATGAATTATTGTTATAAATATGTGTTTTTTCATGTTAAACTTTGAGAATGCTTGTACGACGTCCGTTGATGTCTGTTGTAACTCCCTGTTTTAGACAATTGCGATTAAAACAGCTAAGTTTTGCCAACTTCCTGAGTCAGTCTTGTTTTTGGTGTCAGAGTAAATTCTGCATTCCCATCCAATGTTCAATAAATGTATAAACCAATTGTATTAGTATTAACAAAGGACCTTATAGATTGAGAAATCAATGAGAAATCAATCAGATACTCTGTAACTGATTTTTCTTAGACAAGTATGAAGAGGTAGGAATAAGCTGTCCACCTGATATTTGACAGCCAATAACAAAACTAGCTCCTATATGATTGTATATCTAGATGTGTCCCTTAACCAATCCCAACCCTCGACATTTCCTGTGGAGAGCAGCCGATAGAAATAAACTTGCAAGAAGAACCAAGACGGTGGAAGAAATCCCTGCTCGGTTTCCATGGGCACTCCGCGGATGGATGGCAAAATGGTCGTATTGGAGGAAGTGCTGGTACCGAAGGCCTCAAGTTGATTAAGCAGATGTAAGGGAAATGGCAAAATAAAGGGGCTGGATTGTGATATTTTATGAAAATAAGTTGGGTAATAGGAAATTTCATGTAGATAAAGGAAGACCTAGGTAATCCTATTTCAAAGGAGATAGAAGAAGATGTCTCAAATTCCATTTGCAATATTAAGAGAGAGGGTACACACGGCCAGGGCTGAGGAAGGTGACTTCTTAAACTCTGTACGAGGTAATATAACTGGAGGTGTAGAAAGAATACCTCTTAATATAAATGATTATAGGAAAAGAGAAGGTGATCACAGGAGTGTTAATGTGTATTATGTTATTATTTAAATTATTATTTGATATATGAAGTTCTAAAGAGTCATACGTTGTGAAATTAGGAATTTAAGTTGTTTTGAGTTACGTATTGTAAACGATTGGCACCAGTCAGGAGACAGATAGGTTGTTGAGACAAAAGAGGATTGAGCGGCAATTGATGGTGCTTGCTCATATTTATTGTTTTGAGATTAAAAGGGTTGAGCAATAAGTCTTAAGATAAGTAGAGATTTAGCGATCTGGTAAGTATTGACAGTTAATTGTGACATGTCATTATGGAGGACACTCCTCTTATGCACCTTTTTTAAAACATTACCACGACATGTGCCCAAGCTCAAACAGTACATTGCAGAATGGGTAAAAGGCACAGCCTGTAAGATGTTCATGCCATGGCCGCATTTCAGATCATTGTCAAAGACAATATTACAACACATGACCACATATGTTTACGCTGCATTCACGGGAACCAAATTAGAGAAAAGACTGGCAGTTTTGGAACTCTGGAAATGTATCAAAAGTAGAAAGAGGACCTGCTAGAGGAAGAGTGGATGCTTAACAAGCATAAAGGAGAGGGCATCAAGCCCTCAGCTCCTCTGAATCCACCTGAAAGTAAGAATTTAGATGCAGAGGAGACATGATTATATCCTTTGAAAGTATAAGAAAAAGCAGTGGCGGGGTATAGTAACTGTTTATATGCACATCCGCTTACAGTACCAATGACAGTCTAGAAGAGAGCAAAAAGAAAGAAGACGCATGTAAGTTCATACGAGACAAAAGGTAACGAACCGGGAGATATAATATATCAACTCAACAGATATCGACAAGGAAATTAAGAGATGGAAATGAGAGAAGGATAGGGCCGATGAGGTCGCCACTTGTGCAGAATGAATTGATGGGAGGACAGATATTACTCAAGTTAGATGTGAAAAGCATCCAGGAGGTTAGGCAAAAGGAAGACAAAGACAAGCAAGAAAAGAAGGATAGGGAATGAGAGAAGCGGTTTAGAGAGGATGAGTAAGGAAAAGCAGGGAACGACGGGAAAAGATACATAGAGAAGAACAAGAGGAAGACAAAAAGTGGGCAGAGGACAAAGGAAGTATGAAAGTTGGAAGAAAGAAATAGAAGAAAGGGATAGGAGAGAGAGAAAGAAAGAAAGAAAGGGAGAGGAAGAAGAGGCCCACTGCATGAAGGAAAAATAATTACAGAGAAGAAGAGAAGAGAAGAATAAGAACGAAGAGAAGAAATAAGAAGGGAAGCATGAAAGCAAGAAGAACAGAGGGCAACAAGGGATGCGAGAGAACAAAGGGAAGTGGAAGAAGGAATAAAACAGAATAGAAGGCAGAGAGATCTTGACACCAGTCTCATGCTTAAACAAATAAGACCAAGTGACAAAATACAGGGGTGATGGGAAACGATAAGGGAAGTTTTCACAATGAAAGATGTGACACAACAAATACATAAAGTAGCACAAGAAGATGAAAGATATGATGCAGAAGGTATTGGAGAGAGGATCGATAAGTTATATCAGCAAATAAGACTTATAATATTATTATTATTATAAATTATAAATAAAACAGCAGGCATGGGACTTAAGGGAGTGGCAGAAGATCCTCAATACCAAAAACATGGGATGAGGAGGAAAACATGTTCAGTGATGAACGCAGAGCATTGTCTTTGAGTAGATTAGATTTAGATAGGGAAAAGGAGGATGATAGTCACACCAATTGGTGTGTACCAATGTCAGACGAAGAAAGGGAATCAGACGTGGGATAGTAGGGGAGGGTGCATACGCCCCAATGAAAAAATCAAAATCTGGATAAGGAGATAAGATAGTCATATCTGGAACACCCTAAGGAAAGAATACCAGATCCCAAACATGTCCCGAACTCTCCCGAAGACGATTGTGTAGTGCGATAGGAACATCTCCACCTTGTGTGAGTAGGTTAACGTTGTTACCAGCACGAAGACGAATACGGGCAATTACCCCTTCATTGAATACATTAATAATGGGGTCCAGTTATGGGATGGGGGTCATAAAGTTCCCCTTGCTAGAGAATGTGGGGGCAAGACCACAATATATTCCATGGCCTCAGATGGATAAGGATAACATAAAATGCAAGTTACCAAGTTTGACTTTGGGGGCTGGAAAATAGATATACGAACTAGAGAAAATGACAAAGGGAAATACCTTGGCCATAGGGGACATAAAAGGTCTATTGGCAGCTATTCTTGGAGAGAGAGCTGACACCATTTGGAAATGAGCAGGATATGCAAGTGTGACAGCACAAAACATGACACATGATGAAGTGCCATTTAATAATTGTAGGGAGGATGTTGAGAGGGCTCTCAGGGTACAGTATCCCGACATGTCAGATATGGGTGCAATTATTACACGTAAAATGAAAGAAGATGAAGACCTTATTGCTTATATTCAGGATATTCAAGAGAAATGGCAGCCCTATCAGGCTCAGACCTCTAAAAGCAAAAGTTCACATCAGTCCCCCTTACTCGGGTTCAGATCTTTCAGAACAAAATGTTCAACACTACTTGCAGGGGCTCCCTTCCCCAGGCTTAATTCACATCCTTTAGGGGTTCCCTTCCCCTAACTTATTACACATCCGGTCTCCCTCATTCAGGCTCAGATCATTTCCTGATGTTGAAAACTTTTGAATGTGCGTGGCTTTCTTTAGAGACCTCCCCACTTCGACTTCACACAGTTCAGCACTCTTGTATTGTTTGCCCCAATGTTTCTTGGTCTCTGTAGTTTTATGTCATAAACATCAACGTTCACCTTTTCTTGGGCTTAACCCTGATCACTTTGCTTTTACAGTTCATACACCTTTTCAATACAAAAATTTCATCTTTCACAGAGACTTTCAAGTGGTCTACCTCCTTTTGCTAGACCACTTTGCTACTCAGTATCGCTAGTTCTACAGCTCTCCGTACTTCAAAGTTAATTCACAGGTCTGCCTTTATTCGCATCTCATCCACACACGTGCAGCCTTCAACTGTGTAATATATGTTGCACTTCAATCTTCCCTTAACACACACCAGCCTTTCATGTTCCTTGTCATCTCACTGGCTGCGTGTGTTTCTTTCTTGTCTTTACAGTTTTTCAATTCACGAGTCAAGATTGGTACACCAAAATTGGCCTTGCCTCTCCAACTCTGCCGTTCACCTGGGAGGGTCTCTGGCGTCCTTGAAACAAAATGCAGTTTTCTTGTTTGGGATTTTGACTCCTCCACATGTCTTTCGTGGCCTTTTGGAGGCAACAACCTCCTGTAGTGAACTCCTGGGGTCCTCGACCTGTTGCTCTTGTCCCTCGGTTTGTTGCTCTGTCGAGTACGTTTGCCTTTTTCCCCCGTAAGATCTACTCTTACTCATGTTCCACCTTACTCAAAGTGTGTCTCTGTTTCGACTTTTGTCTGTGTGTGGAGAGCTAATTGGTATCAGATGTATGCACTTAAAGTCAAGTGAGTTTGCCTGACTTGATTAGCGGGACATGTCCAATGCAGTATGTTAGGGTTAGCCTCATTAATCTTAATTGCCCGCTTCCTCGGTGCAGTGTTTGTGTGGAAAGGGGGAGAGTTCGGACATCAGAGAATCTTACACAATAGGAGGGGTTAGGTGTATGTGAAAGGGGGGAATACCACATCTCACCATTGGTCAGCTCACCCCCACTCCCTGAAGCCCCCTCAGTCAGGTAATCCTCTCACAATGATCAACCCCCAAGGTCTGGATCCAAAAATAATGGCCGTGCCCTGGCCACCTGAGAGAAAGATCTCCAGGGACTGGTAGGTGAGCCACCCTTTGGTTTCTCACAGACCCCCTGGGCCGAAACTCGAGTCAACAAGTAAATGGTTATGCTGTGTCAACTGGCTAGTTCAAGCAAATGTTCATGCACTGAATGTTAGGATAACCAGGCTGTGGACAATTCATTGCCTCCATGTTCGGCTTATATTGATTTTCTATTCAAAGTGTGTACACTTCATGTTGTTAGTGTTTTCACACAAGTAATTGTGGTATGCCTGTGAGTGTGGATGCCATGACTGGTTTGAATGTGCAGTTTGTTTTTCACATAGTGAGTACGCACTGCACTTTATTACTGTGTGTTTGGATGTTTTGTCAAAAGATGTTCTTTCTCTTGCTATTGTTTTTTAATGTTGTTAGACTTTTGATATGTTAATCTCTTATGCATAAATCAATTGGATCACAATAAACATTTTTAGGAAATCACAGTGTTTTCAATTTTTCCCAGTTATGTATGTCTAATAATCTTTGCAATAAGTGAATGCTCTCCGCCAAGTGTTGTGTGTTTCTGGTAGTCACTGACCCTTCACTTCAAATGATGCTGTGGCTAGACCTCAGGTACATGTGATGAACTTAAAAAGTATATATTCTTGTGTGAGGAGGGATTAAGATGAACTAAACATAAATAGGGAACCTATACTGTGTATAATTAACCTCTTAATCAGCAAAATCACATATTTTGTAACACTCAGGGGTGACTCCAAAGAGCACCAAACAATGTTTTGGTTAAGACTCAATCAAAGATCCTATTCTAAAACTATCACTGTCCCTATATGAAGAACTAAACTCTCCCTGGGAACCCAAAATAATCCTTGGGAGTAGTGCTGTGCCACCTATCTAACAAGGATAGAGGGAGAGATACTCTTCGACTAAGCTCAACCTCATTGGGCCTCATTACGACCCAGGCGGTAAGTTACCGCCTGGGTCGTACCTTTACCACCATGGCGTAAACTACGTTTACGCCATGGTGGTTGGCGGACTTACCGCCCCATTCCGAGGTTGGCGGGGCGGTAAGTCCCCAATCCCCATTTACCCTTCCCCATTCCCATTTTTGCCCCATAGGGCATAATGGGAGTGGGGAAGGCGTTAATTACGCCACCGTAAATTACGGTGGCGTAATTAACAACAAGGTCCCTTAGCGCCATGGATTTTAACACCTGCTAAAAGCAGGTGTTAAATCCTCCATCGTGCTAAGGGACCTCGGAATCAGGCGGTAAGGGTCGGCGCTGTTTACGCTGCCGTAAACCCCTTACCGCCTGGGTCGTAATGAGGCTCATTGTCTTAGTCTACTTCCAACTTGGTACAGGCTTCTTAAAACATCAACACACACCATTTGTGCAAAACACAATGTTGGATGTCGCAGGACCCAGCCATCTGGCATTTAAGAGGCGATTTTATCTTTATTCCACACACCCTTAAGTGTGTGTCCATGTGATTTGTCCTCAAAATATTTAATTTATTGGCCTATAGACGCGTTTGACCATTCCCATAAAAACACAAATTACAAACAAATATTAAAAAATAAGGAGTGGCAATTGTTATCCCTATAACGTAGATCAAAAAGGATAGACACAGCTGGTTTCAGTGACATGTGGGTAGTCACTTTCTTCAGGATCATCAACAGCACATATATTATTTATCTAGGAACCAATTGCCTCTCTTCAGCGGTGGCAAACAGGCGATAATTGGGCGACCTGGGAAAAAGACAGTGAACAACTATTCAGTATCTAAAGAAACTCCATCGCTTCTCATTATTAAATATTGTCCCATCTATGGGCTTTTTACATCATTTTAGCAACAATCTGACATCGGCTCCAGCCCCAAATGCAGTCTGAAGCCTACCTGTGAAGGACCAAGGGCTGCTTTTGGTCTTCACGTCTAATTCTGTGCTCTGGTACTGTTAGAGCTCCTCGCTGTGTGTACAAATGCCACCTGTATATCAGGCAAAAGTCAAGCGCTCCTGTTAGTCTAAGTAGCAACAGACCTGCATCCAAATATACAGCTATTCTGCACAGTGTCCAAAAAAACAAACTTGTCAGGGCTCGATTCACAAGCCCAATCTGGAGACAAGGTCAATACGTGCTGTGTTCTACTTCTTGTGCAACTGTAAAAACCGCCAGCTGCCATTCGGTACGCTCGGCAGCTTCCATGTAAGTAAAGTGAATGCTCACTGTTCGGGAATTAATTTATTTATGGCAACCAGTCGACATGCATCCAGGTCGTGTGACTTGTCAGTGTAGTGTTAGTATACTAGATCCATTCTGCTCAAGGCCATTTTAAAGTGGCTGTTCCTTCATTACAGTATGCCTCTAAAACCTTACTGTGCAGCGCTTAGCCCCAGTGCAAGCATGATATTGGTCTCTAGATGATACTGGCTGATTACTGACATGTACGCATGTATTTTTAATGTGTTTAAAGCATTTTTGAAAGTTTTTTAAGCAAGTTTGAGCAGTACAACATACCAATGTACATGCTGGTTTAACACCCTCGATGGGCTAATGTGCTACCGCTGAGCTTCTGCTGTGTTTAATCAGTACCCTGTATGGCCTGATATACATAGATTAGACTGAAATTAAATGCTGTCTCTCTTAGTTCCTTATGCTGGGTCGACAGTGATCCAAGTCTCAATGTCATCAGATGCGAAAAAAATGGATTATGACCTATATCCATTGGTGTCTGATCTCTCTATCACCATACTGGTTACCATAATGCGTCTACTTGCAGCTTCATGATCCATGGGTGCATGTTCATAAATACACTGTTATCTTGTAGGCAGAGAAAAGGGTACGTCCATACAAGGCTATTTCTTATATAGATCTATGCCCAGATGGGCTTGCTAATCACTAACCAATTAGGTGTTCAATGGGCAACAATTCTCCCATAACAGCCCCAATCTTGGCCAATTGATCTGCTCTATCATTTTCCTCCTTATCCTCTCCTGGTGTTTTCAAATGTCCACAAATATTCCTCCAGTGTATTGTTAAACCCTTCTCTGATATTAATTTGTCTATAGCTTGAATCATTTCCCCATGTTTAAGGAACTTTTTGTTATATGTGAGAATACAATTTTTTTGAATTTGTTATCAACGCAGTAGTAATTGTTTTATAAATGGCAGCTAACTCTGCTATCTGGCTTCTCCTGGCTCCAATTCTCATTGCTATGCTAGGAATGTCCTCACACCTCAACCAGACATTTCCTATTCCTGACACCAGCTGTTTATTGCTGTCGTTTTCAATGTGAAAAACACACCCGTCGACATACAAAACTGGTAAGTCCTTGCACGTATTTTCATCAAAAGCTTTGTGTGGTGATTGCTCAAACTCCTGCACATTGGGCTCTACTTCTATCTCATCTGAGTCACACTCAGCTGCACAGTCATGTAGATCTGCTATTCCTTGAGCACTTGGGCTCTTTTTATTCTGTCCATATCTCACTTCTACAGGGAACCCCTGCAATGCCAATGTCCAGGAAGTAATTCTAGATTGCGCTAGGCTTCCTGATCTAATCCTTTCACTTTGTAAAAATTGCAATGGTTGATGATTGGTTTCAATGATCACCTTTCCCCTTGAATAATGGGACGAAAATGTTGCAATGCTCACACAGTGGTCAGGAGAGCTTTTTCACATTCACTGAATTTATTTTTGACTTGAGACAACACCTTGCTTGCATATGTGATAGTTTTATGATTCAAATCATGTTTTTGGGATAATACAGCTGACATACACTGCTCAGTAAATCCTATTTCTACAAAGAAACCTTTATTCTTTATGGGATAGGCCAAGCATGGCGCCTTCATGAGACATTCCTTCAACTTAGCAACTGCCTCAGACTGATTGTTTTCCCGTTTCCAGGGTATGTTCTGCTTCAATAGTTTAGTCAATGGTTGAGTGATTGCACCATCATTTTAAACTTTCTGTTATATCCTGTCATTCCTAATATACTTTTAAACCTTTCATATTTTTAGGATTTTTCAATTTCTCTATAGCCTCCACCATTTTTCTTTTGTGGATTTAACCTGTGTTCAGTTACTTCATGCCCTAAGAAATGTACTCTCTTTTTGCACCATTGTGTTTTCTGTAGAGATACCTTGGCACCGCCTATTGCAATTGGACAAGTGCATGTCTAATCTCATCAAAATGACTAATTAAGCTTTCATTTTTATCAGTACATCATCTACATAAACTATGGTCCTTCTTTCTGCCGCAATTGGTATAGCTTTTCTCTGTATGCTAAATTCGCTCCCACTAATGACATACACAAATGGTGTTCTTGACCAAGCTTATTGCGTTTCATCAAATAAAAATGCAAACAAATTCTGAATATCTTCTGCCAATGGCACACACCAGTACCCAGATGTAAGATCCAACGTGGTAAACACCTTTGACCCATGCACCTGAGCAAGGCCTTAATCAATGGGTGGAAGTGGCCATCTAGAGACTGGCACCCTTGTATTTAGCTCCCTCAGGTCTGCACACAGACGCCATTAACCATTTGGTTTCAATACACCCAAAATGGGAATGTTGGAGGTACTATGAATGGGCCTGATAATTCCCCTTGACTCTAAATTTGTAATTATCTCTGCCAATGACTCCAAGCATGCCAGTGGCAATCGATATTGGCACACGAATACCGGATTTCTACCACACCCTTCTGGTAATGTGGCAAAATGTAAATCAGTTAGGCCGCAATCATATGCATCTTTGCAAAAACCTCCTTAAATTCCATAAATATTTTTCTCAGTTCATTCTTATCCTCTTCGCTATCACAGGCATCTGCTAACAGAATTTGCTCCTCTACCATTTTTGAAAATTCTGGGAAATCCTCCAATGGAGGAACCTCTGTACTTTCTTCTAACTGGGTGGCTGTATCTCTCTGCAGAGTTGCCACTTTTAAATATTTTGGAATATCAGCCTCCATTTCAATGTGCTGATTTTCTGTTTCATTTTCACGTGAATCAAATAATAAGCAATTCTCTTGGTGGCAGCATACAGTCTCATTGGAATCATAAGGATATACAGACTGTATTTTGAACATCATTTTGGGTTGAGAATCCAGAAACTCTGGCATCTACATATCCTCAGGTATATTCCCAAACACCATATTGTTGAAATCTGCCGTATAATGTGATTATTGTATTACCATTTGTAGCATGGAATTCTCTTCTAGATGAACATCTTGACACCCTTTATTATCCACCATGATTTTGACGGGCCCATCCCCAATATCTACCAATGAGGTATATTCACAGTTCAGGCCTTGCTGCTTCATAGATTCATTTAAACACACAAATGCATCAGAATCCTTCATTTGCTGTCCATTTTTACGTTTTAGCATTACAGCAACCTGCCTGGTGAATGCAGAAATGGTAATATCCTTCTTCAACTGTAGTTCAATTGCATATGGCACCAACTGTGCGCAATGATAAACCTTTCTTTTATCTTCAAATTCAGGTGCAGGCCCACCTAGCCGGGACCATACTGTTGGTTAAGGAAATTTAACACCATACACATCCTGTGCATTATGTCATTGCCCAAATAAAAATAACTTTGTGATCCACTCACCATACACACATTGTGGTATATGGTTTTTTGTCCAATAGTAATCTTTAGCATGCACCTTCCTGCAATTCGATTTTCAAAATCTGGATTGTCCAATCCAGAGATGTACTGGTTTTTAATTCTAAACTTCGGGATCTCCTCCCTTTCCATTATTCTTTGAAGTAATTTCTCATTAATAAAACTCCTTTTCTGTTCAAGTGCCAAAATGGCTTTTATCATTTCAGAATGGCCATTTACACCAACATGAATCCATGGTTGCTCATCTTCCAAATGTATTTCAGCAAGGGTTGTGATATGTTTTTTATGTGTCCGCTTTAGGGATGGGGTTTTGTTTGCACTCATCCTCTTGTAAATAGAAGCGCAATGTGTGTTTATCTATTTCAAATAAATCTGCATGGATTGTTTTTCTTTTTCACTTTGCAATTTTTCCTGACACATTAAAATACACTTCCACTGCATCATTGGATTTAGCAACGGGATAGCATTTGTTTACACTGCTGTTTTGTGACTTTATTTTCTTAGGCCGTAATGGCTTTTGGTTAAAGACCACAGAACCCCATTTACTCCATCAATGAGAGGCGACAATCTTTTCTGGCAATCTGTTCCCATCAAGAATGGAATTTCACACATGGATGTGATCAATACTTCCTGTCTCATTCTGTGTTTTCCTATCTTTATGTCAACTTCAGTGACACCTTCAATTGGTATCTCCTCACCGTTAAAGTTATGTACTGGGCCTTCATTTTGTCTCACTTTGATCTGATTCTGTGGGGATCTCCCTTCATTGATACTTTTTATCAATTCTTTGGACATAATCGTGGCAAATGTATTGCACCTCTCTTCCACATTAAGGGGAGCATAATATCTGTCCTCAACTTCCTCCAATACACACAGAAAGTGCGAAATTCTGCTGATTTCAGGACTCACTTTTCTCAGGCCCTTCTCACTCTTGGCTAAGCACATCGGTAAATGAAAGGACAATTTTCCCTCCTTTTCTCCCCATTTCCTTTTGATAAACCTTGCCCCTCTCCCCATGTTCAGAGGTCATTTGGAGGGTGGCCACTTCGCCCCTCTGCCGGGGACCATCAACATTCACACTGCAGTTCTTCAACTGAACATGTCATAAACATCACATGGTAGGTTGTAGTTTTCTAATTCTGGGCATCTATTGGTGTCTGGCATGATATCAGCCCTTTTGATTTCCTCAAAAATATGTTGCTCAAAGAACTCTTCAGGTGACTGAACCGTACCCTCCTTTTTAGTACTTATTTTTCCTGTCTACATTTTATCGGCATCTTGATTGTCTAGGGAAGGCGTTCTAACATTCACATCCACTCCTCGATCAGTTATTTTATCAGTGCATAGGTTGTCTTTTTTGAATCTTTCTCTTTGCTCCTTTGGAACATCATATTTTTCTCCTTTTCCTTTTTCACTTGTACAGACTTCCAAAGTTTGATTCAATGCTAGGTTAAACCAAACCTCTTTTTTAGGTGTGGTTGCAATTCCTGCCTCATGTTCATTTGCAGGCATTTTCATGTTTAAATTAGCAAGCAGCTCAGGACCGTTACGTAAAACTGCCTCATGGGAATCTGTCTTTTTATCATTGCAGGTGTCATGAACATTTAGTCACTTGTTATCAGAAGCCAACAGGTCACTTCTATGACTTTCTGCCCCCTCACTTGATGACTGTTTTTGAACTGTACAGAGTTTCCCTATTTGTTCAGCCAACATTTTTACCTGGGCCTCAAGACATTGAAACTAGGCTGGTACTGGTTGTTTTCCCCCTGGTTAAATCTGTTCTGATATCTCTCAGGGGATTGGTTCCTCTTTGAATTGTTTCTAAATTCTTGATTCATGTGAGGTGGGGAACGGGGTGTGCCCATTCTTTGGTTGTGATCCCCTGGTGGTCATGATTGATTGTATTGACGTGGAGTATAGTTTATATTCTGCCTCATGTTCTGTCTCTCATTTTGTGGATATTGTTCTCTGAACTGATTCCCATTTTCAATGAACCGATCCAAATACCGTGGTCTGTCCTTGTTGCCGTACATCATAGTGTTGGGGTAAAATCTGCTCTGTGTCCCCAATATCTGGTAGGGACTATTAGTACTCTGATCTTGATTTTGTCTCTGATTGTTGGTCATGCCTGACACATCGGACCGGTATCCTACCCGGGGTCTGTCTACTAGGAATCTAGGACTAATATAAGTCTCTCTATTGCTCGGATCATGTGATCGAAACATCGATGCCTGGGGTGGCAGCCTCTGTGGCATACCCTTCTGTTCGGGTGTCATATTATTTCTGCCTGAAGTTTGGGTTGATTCAAGTGACATTTTAGCCAATCTTTTCTCCATTACTGTTGCTTAGGATTCTTTAGATCTTGATTTTGTTTCTTTTATTTTATCTTCCTCTCCACTCTGGCTATAGAGCACCTCATAGAGTTTAGTACTTTGGTGCACAATCCATTCAAGGGACTTCTCATGATCAAACTCGCAAATTATTTGTGATATATCTTTCTGTAAACCATAGAAATAAGCAGTTTTAAATTCATTGGAAGTGGGTTTGAAAGACACATCAAAGCGAGAGGAGGCTTTTATTAACTCTTGAAGAAATTGGCAAGGCGACATATTTGGCCTAGCTGTCATCATATAGGCAGCTTTCTTCGCATCCTGCGATGACTGATTTGGTGAAGGGTGATGCCTAACCTCCTTTTCAAATTCTGCCCGTGACATGTTCTCTTGTTCATTCAATCCTCTGATGATGCTCGCTGTGGGAGCATCCAGAGTTAAATGAAAGTATTGTCTGTATTGTTTCTTGGATATTTTTAGGGCTGTAAATATATTGTGTACTGCTTCTAGGTGGTCTTCTATACAGCACTCCCCTCCTTTCTTGAATGGTTTAATCATGGACTTGATCGATTTAATTTTCTTGATAGGGCTACTTGGCGCTATGTTTGGAGTTGCATCATTCCATGGTTCAACCCTTTTCTCAGATGTGTGGGATTGGTGGCAACCCCCAATGGGTGAGTCAAATCCCCCAAAAGTGTTGCAACCAGGCCCAGACACTGGCACAGCCCCCGGGACACTATTTCCCCATGTAGAAATGGAGTTAACTTCAATCCCATTGAATGTGGTGCCTTGTCGCTTGTCCTGAGACCTGAAATCGCATATCTGCTGTTCCAAATCTTTGCACTTTTTAAGGAGCCGGTCTGCCTCCTGACATAGGTAGGTATTTTCATCACCCATTTTATTAATCACCTCCTGCATCTGGCTCATTTTCATTTGAGATTGGTCAAACTCCTTGCCATTTTTATCTCTCTCCTGGAGCATTTTAGCTATTTCTTGTTCAATAGCTTGGAGTTCACCTTCTTTCTCTACATTGTCCCTCTGGAGAGTTTGCATCTCTAACATAACCCCCTCTTTGTCCTGTCTGATGTCGCTTATCATCCCTTTCAGGTGTTTTAATTCTTGTTCACTGTCCTCAAATTGTTTTCTTCTTTGAGACAATTGGGTGTCAAATTCATTGCATTTTGATTGCATGTTTTTTTGACATACCTCCAGTTCTCCTTTTAACTTTTTCGCCTGTTCATTAGCTCCATCGAATTCAACTTTTAGGGCCTCATTACGAGATGGGTGGTAGCCATGGAGCTACTAACTCCATGGCTGCCTCCAATACCGTGCCTGTGTCCGGTCTCGTTCAATGGGGACTTACCGGTGTAGTCCGACCCTGGTGGGGCCGGTAAGTGCCCATTGAACAGACCATTACCCATTCCCATTTGAGCCCCCATAGGGCTCAATGGGAATGGGGAGGGTGCTAATAACGGGCTCGCAACTTGCAAGCCTGTTATTAGCGCCCTGGTCCCTTAGCGGGACCCGTAAGGGATGTGTGGTCAGACCACATGTTCCTTACGGTCCCCGTTAAGGGACCTTGGAATAGGGCGGTAAGGGATTACCAGCACCGGTCTCCTTACCGGTGCCTGGTATCCCTTACCTCCCCCCTTATAATAACCCCCTTAATCTGCAAATTAGTTTAGCATCATTGTCTTGCCTTCGCAGAGACTAGTTTAAAATGAACCACGTTTTGGCACAGAGGCTTATCAAACAGTCTCTCTCAGAATTTTTGTCAGCAGCCTTAAATAATCTCAGAAGACAGACCTGAATTATGCTGCCCTCTTCAAAAATGCTGCCCAGTGGTTCTTTCTGAATTTCCCCACAGATACGATCATGCCATTCTAAGGCATTATTTGATGACCATACCCCAATGCGCATATAATTTTGCCTCTAAGAATTTTACCAATTCTGGGAATGTGGCATCAATTTGAGACATCCTGAGATTCTACTTTCAGTGTCACACTGATCTCAAAAAATGAGTTCCCATTAATGCACCTACGGCGGTGTGGAATACACTTGCCATACCCAGTAGTTGCTCTACAGTCTGTTCCTGGCCAATGCACCATTTGTGTAGGAGATTTTATCTTTTGGGGTAAATTCTGGATTTGGCTGTATTTTCTTACTGTCTTAATTTTGCTTTAATTTTTGGGTAACCTAGCCTTACCGTTAGGAGCAGTTTAGTGTTACCCTATCTTGGTGATATATAGTATTGGCTTATGTTGGCGGTAATTTTTAGTGAGATCTTATTTTAGTGGTATTTCAGAAATACCTTCTTTTTGTGGTATAGTGGTGATCATGTCTTTTATACTACCGCCCCATCATAGAACAAACTCTCCCTCATTACAATTGTGACCCACCTTTGGCTGACTGAACGGCACTCCGTGGACCTAGCACACCTTAAGGGAACCCAGTGAGTCTATTCAGAATGCAATTATTGCATGTAACTCATGTTACTGACTTATTTACATTCAGTAACCTATGTGCCTTGGGGCACCGCCTTCTCTTCAGCATGCAGAGAAAGCGCATCCACACACACACCGCCTCCTATCTTCCACATATATATTTTTCCTTATTTACTAACTTTACCTTTGGCGGTAAAATGGCAAACGCTTTACCGTTCTGGTGTAAACATCAAACCCTCATGATTGCCCCTTTCCCTTGAAACAGTGACGACTATCCGCATGAATTGAAACACAAAATCCCAGTCTTATTTCAATACGCTATTACACAATCATCATAAACAAAGTTACAGTATATGATGTTGCAATTATTTTCTCTTACCACATTGGTCACAGCTTTGAGTCTTTAAAGGATGAAAAGAGAAAAGAAACAAACACAGGCACATAGCAAAAAAAATGAACTTGGCGTCCAACACTTTTTTACCCAATGTAGAAATGCAGAGAGAAACATTAAAAATGTTTTTATAAACCTAGCTCACTACACTGTCTGCCAACAATTACATAATCTCCCATTCATTTTATTTTACGCACCCCTCACTTAGAACCTGATTCACCAAGGCAGGTGAAGTTTGAATCCCTTCCTGCCAGAGCTTTATCTGCACGACCTCACAGCTCACGGACACAGCCTTTGGAATTCCTTCTACTGTGATGCCAGGAACCCAACCCCTTTCTGCATGGCTTACCAGCTGTCTTCAAAGCTGCATTCCCAGAGCCCCATCCAGGAAGACACAACAGCATTCGAATCTCTGGAAGGACTGCCTACTCCACCCAGCTCAGCTGATTAAAAAAACTATGGCTGTCTGTCAAACTCAGATCAGCCTTCTCTCACATCAGCACTGCCACCTCTTGATTCCTACCAATCATACAACAAGAATGTCCTGTAACAGGTCTTTCCCCACCGGAACAATGGAAACTTCAGTTAACAAGAAACTGTTTCCCATTTATTTCCTGCCGTGCACATATTTCTCCTCTCCATGGAAGAATACTAAATGGAATGAATCTCACTGTGTTTAATGAACTGCATTATAATGTTAGAGGAACAGTTAATAGGTTACTGGGGCAAATTAGTATATGATTAGTTAATTATATATTTCTAATGCAGTTCCACACAGATAGAAACACCCACGCACATTTCTGCACTTTAAAATGACAGCACCCTGTGCTGCATGCTTTTGAAACTAACCCCCATTTTGCTGGCATGTTGCTAAAAACGTTTTGCTAAATACTTTTAAAATAACGTTTTTTCCAAAAATAAAGCTTACTGGCTTGTTGCTGAGAAGCTGTCCCTTGCACCCATTTCGAAAAAGCTGCACCTATATACTAAACAATGAAACCCCCACTTTTGCTTCCCTTTGATCTGTACACATGTGCTGTTGTTTGCATATTTCACGCATGAATATATCCCTACATTATGTGGGAGAGAAAATTTACTCCACACTGCCAATTCATGCCATTGCATTTCCTCATTCAAGCCTGTTAGATGTGTACCTAGTCTGAATATCCACTGTTACTCTTTCTTGAACAACATTTCAGAGAAATCGCTACCCATCCTGGGCAGTCTCATTTTTTCCATGACTGTCCATCTAAGGTTGTCTACCAAGTATCCATGTACTGTGCAGTGTTCAACTAATGGAGCCCCCTGGTTCCTTGTACTGTGGATACATAGTATGACTATGAGGTGAAGGGCATGTGCAAAACATGAGAGGCTGCAATGCCATTTGGCCCAAGATCCGCTGCAAGAAAGCGCAAAGGGAAACTATGAGAACTTACCTTCTCCCAGATGTCAAATCCATTGCGGCTTCTGTAATGAAATCCTTGCATGTTCAAGGTTGCTTGGTCCCTAACTGCATTCACCTGCATTCCCCTTGAACTATGTCAGGACTCCTATTGGCTGTTGAAGAAGGGAAAAGACAACCAGTGTGATGTGGTGGCCATGTTGTCAGTGCTCCGAATACGTGTCCATATGTCCAGGATAAAGTGGACACTTTTTTCCATGGCCTGCTGTAGTACCCACCTCACTGTAGCCAACACCTTCTTGGACAATTCTGGTACTGCTATGTAAGAGAGAAAATGTCAGAGGGGAACTTCCCATCAGTGTTCAACTTTTCCCATTAGACACAGGAATCCAGATGTGTTCACCAATTAGTAGGGCAAGAGATGTACTGACAATATTGTACCATGATTAATATTGATCAGGTGCTGTCTGTAATGGGACATGCGATATTTCAGAAAAAAGTCAAACACTCCCATACAGCTGCCCTGATGCATTAAGGAACTACTGATTTGCATTTCTGGGATACAGGGGATAGAGCCTGGAACCTACTCTGCAGCACTGATGATGTTGCAGTATTTTTAGGCATAATTGTGCAGACCTTTGAAGGTGTGCTGCTTGTTTTATGGTATGAGGATCATTTGACTTCTTATAGTGTCTGTATATAATGCCCCTGCATCTGGGACCACACAGATGTGGCACAAACGTTGGCTGCTACCTTCCGTCAGCATAACTTTTTCTGGCAGTGTGTGCAAGTGACCATTTGTTTATTCTCTGTGAAGTACTGCCACACATTTGAAATTTGCAGTGAGCTAGAATGAAGACTTGGTTCACATGGGCATGACAGTGCTGGCAGTAGCTGTGCTGGTGGTGGTATACATACTAGGACATTTGGCAATGTGTGTTCTGATCTGCAATGGGAGGTCTATTTCTGGAAGAGTTGGGACAAGCGTCTAATATTGCAGCCTCTGCATCTGTGGTGTTATTTTCCTCTTCCTCCACAATCTCGCTGCTTCCCAAAAGCAATGGCTATTACTGTCTGGACCTTAATGGAGCATAATCTTTGTCTTGATGGTCATCCATCTTGTTATCATTGCGGGATGTCCCCATGGATGGGTGTAGCAGAAAGAGGAAGTTGGATTTTCCTTCTGAGTTGCTGTTCAAGTACCCTGCCTGTTGTTCTTCTTGGATTTTCATTAGGTAAAATCTGCATATCTCCCCTTTCTGCATGGTGATGCTGCAAGGAAAAGGTGCTACCTCGTTTGTCTGCCTTGGCGGATGTTCATTGATGTTGTGCAATACCTGTGTATGCTCTTCTTGTATATGTGTATGTATCCCAGAATGACAAGCTTGCTGAACTTGAATTGGATGATACATGCTGCTGGAGGGGTGGAAGACCATGAGCATACGTCTCACCCTAACTCACTTGTGTGGGTGCTGACATGTCATCCCAAATATATGAAATGTATTTCACCTGCCCTCCCAAACTCTAGCAAAATTGTGTTAGCGCGTCTTTCCCACAAACTGTTCTCAATTATTTCTGTATCCTCCTGCTTTTTCTCCCAGGTGTCACCTGATATCATGTGTCTGCTCTACTCACTTCAAGAGAAGGACACTCAATAATGTGACATCCAATGCCTCCCCAAATCTCTGCTTCTGCACACCAGCTACTGTAGATTAACATGGTCCTCCAGCAATCTGCCCCAAGGGATTCCTGGCTCCTTTTGCTCCTCTTTCCAGTTGCTACCCAATAGCACATGTCTCATCCACTTAACTTACCTTAACAGGTTGGCACTGGTAGATGTGCCACGCTTATACCAGCATGATCCATGCTGTTCTCTCCCAACAAAACCATGTGAACATGCTCTCCCACAAGATGCGGTATGGGATTCTTATCTTCTCCTGTTCCTCCTACCAGGTGACACCAGAAGGCATGTGTCTCATCTACCCACTTCAAGAGATGCATATTGATTTATGTGTCGCATGCGGCCTCCCTAACCTCTGCTGCTTGCTGCCAACAAAATCAGCTGATCACGGTTCTCACACAAGCTGCCCTCCAGGATTCTCATCTTCTCCCACTCCTCCATCCAGGTGTTACCCTATGGCTTGTATCTCATCATTCGCTTCAAGAAACTGGAACTTAAGGGTGTGTCAAACATCCCTAAATCTCTGGTGATGTCACTTGTGTTGTTTACCTCCTCAGAATTACTGGATGTGTCAAAAATTACTCTGTACACAAAAACAACCCCAAAATGTCACTCACTGATTGGGTCCCAGCCACTCAATACTCCTCCCTATAATACTTGCTGCAATAACTCTATCCCCACTACAGTGTTTACCCTTATCTAAAATTCCAAACATACCTCCAGCATTACCTCCTGCCTCTTTGGAAGCTGCCTTAGACCACAAAGGAGCTCCAACCACATGACTCACTTTAGCAATGTGGTCAAACCAGGGAGGATTTTTTCAATAATCCATGTTTCGTCCATTGTGAACCATCCAATATTCAGATGATTCAGCTTTTTGCTGGAAGATCCATCCATTCTTACCCATGAGGCACTGCCTGGGTGGCTCACATAACCACGCAATGGACCTCATCACAGTACTTATACTTTGTGTATTTCTTGTTAACCCTAGATTAATTAACATCCCGAGTTGGCTTAATTTTAATTGGGTTTTTGTTGCCGGTGTTTTTGCAGTTGTAAAATTGAATTGAGAATATGTTGTTTTTAATCATGTTTAGTTGTGTAGAATGAAGTTGACTCACATTAATGCAGTCTCTTATGTGTAGTGTTAGTTTGGAATACTGCCAATGGCTTCGCTTACCAGAAATGTCTTTCTAAGCTGATTGTGACTTCCATCTTTTCTCTCCTAAGCTTGTGGATCTCTGAAGCTTTTAACCAGTTGTTGTGGCCTCTGTTTTGCAGTGGAAAGGTGGCTTGATCCTAAGTCTCCCAGGGACCTGAAGTTGGGCTCCATGTTGTGGTGGGTCAGAATAAGGAGACATGTGGGTAGTTGCCATTCTAACATATATGTCTTCAAATGTACAAGAAAAATATCTTGCTTTCCCTTTTCTCTTTGCTTTCCCTAACTAACACAGCTAAACTATGGTGCTCGGCATCAATAGTAAAGTCAGTAACAAAAGTCTGCCCTCCATCCAAAATCATAATGGTGAAATGACGTGGGTCTTTGGAGGGGGTCAGTTTTACAGCCTTGACTATTTCTGCATGGGGGTAGAACTAACCCATCAGCCACAAAGAATCCTAAGTACTTAACAACAAATTCTGTCAGATGACATTTCTTCAGATTTGCAGTGAGTCCTGCTTTCGTAATGCTCTATCTTATACAGATAAAAGAGATGTTCTTCCCAGGTTTCGCTATGTATTAAAATGTTATCGAGGTATGTGCCATAAAAATGGGAAAAAGGTTGCAATACTCGGTCCATCAAGCACTTGAAAGTGGCTGGTGCACTGTGTAACCCGAATAATTCTCGGGGAGTGGAAAAGCTGTTTTCTCCCTATCAGAAGGGTTCAATGGATCCTGCCAATAGCGCTTTGGTAGATCAATTGTAGAGATGTATCCGGCCTTGCCGAACTTGTCAATTAAGTCATCGACTTTAGGCAATGGGTAATTATCATACGGAGAGATGGAATTTAACTCTCTAGAATCGATGCAAAACCTCACGAATGCTCAGGTTTTGTTACTAGGACCGTTGGTGAAGACCAAGGACTTTCCGACAGATCAATGATGTCAGCTTTTAAAATGTTCTCTACTTCTCTCAGGATTATCTCTTTTTGTGACTTGGGAACCCTGTAAGGTTTGAAGTACGCCACCTTTCCCATGGCAGTTCTGATGTACAACATCTTTAACTCTACCAGGTTGATCACTAAAGACATCAGGAGAGATGTATGAGTGGTTCTAATTCTATGCAACCCCCTATTATGCCTTTGTGGTTTAGTACCTCCTTTTGGTGGTTTGGATCACATGTCCAGTGACCAGTTTTACTATTCTTAAGGGTGTGCCATTCACTGGGACGAGTAGGCTGAGTCCCTGATTGATCTTCACTCTTCTTATACTTTTGCCTTTCACTGGGCGGAGTCTGCTGAGTCTGTGAATCATTCTATTGGGCTTCTGTATTTGACCCATTAGAATTACTCCAGCCATTGTCTATGCCGCACTCTCCAGATCTTCTGCTTACACCTTTACCTGCTATCTAACTGAAACTGTCACTGGGTTAGCGTTCACCTTCTCTTGGGTTCTCTGTCTTGTCAGGACAAGTCTCTCCTCTTCTCCAGTCTGCCTTTGCTTGGGTGTACCTTCTCCAATGTGGTATTGGCACGGAAAGGGGCTTTGTTCTCTTCCCCGTTCTGGCCACCAGTGTCTTCTCATAGCCTTCTCGTGAGACTCTTTTTCCAGATACACACCTCCCTGGGTCTCCAGCTGATGTCTTGCATTGCAGATGTTTCAGCGTCCTTATTCCTTTCAGTCAGGCTTCCTCAAATGTCCCTCCAGGGACCTTCTTCCTCTGGCCAGACTACTCCCAGTCTGTCGTGCCTGCCCTCTGACTTAGACAGCTCTGCCTCGTGGCTACATGCTGATGGGTACTGCATCATTCTCCATGGGCACTCTGTTCTCCTGACCCAGCTGTTTTGAAACTCCTGAGTCTCTCTCTCCAACGGTCGTGTTCCACCATCTTTTATGATGGTTTACTGGGGTTTCCCCAGCTTCAGATTGTAAGATATTTAGTCGTATTGGGGTAAATTTGGGATTTTTCAGTATTTTCTTACCGTAAAAATATCAGCGGTAATTTGGTGGTAAGTTAGTCTTGCATTTAGATTGGGTTTGGCCTCATATTATTTTAGTGACCATACCTTGTTAGCTTATATTGGTGGTAATTTTAGTGGTATTTTATTTTACGGTATTTAGTGGTAAGCATGGTTTTCTGCCTTATTCTATAACCCCATCATAAAACAAAACCTTCCTTTCTATTATAATACTTCTTAGTTGTCTGTAGAGAGGCCCAGACCTATGCACTGTTGGGGCACAATAATTTTATTCAGAGCACCACCTATAGGTTGTGGCTGGTATCAATGGCTTATCTACATCCAGTAATCTATGTCACAAAACATCATTGGCTTATATACATCCAGTAATCTATGTCATAAATTATCACTGGCTTATTTACATCTAGTAATCTATGCTTTTCCCATCAGCATGCAAGGAAGACACACGCACACACACACACACACACACACACAAACCTGCTTTTTCTGTTACTTGACTTGCATTGGTAAAGTGGCAACTGCACTACTGCACTAATATGAGCCTCCCCCTTAGACCTTGTCTATTGAAATAATTCATAGAAGCATGAATGACACAAACCCACATTTGTTTTCATGGGTACTCATTATATTGAATTACATATACATGTCATCAAATCTTACCATGGTTATTTACAGCAGCAAAACAGAACAAGCAGGTCTATTTGCAATGTGGATTAATGTTCCCACATTCTGACATTGTCAAAAATAACATGCAGTGATTTTCTAACCTATCTACACTATTTTAAAATTTTAACCACACATATGACGCTCAAAAGATCCTCACCTGGCACAAATCTTACCAAAATTAGCACTTCTTTGAAGTTCTTAGCACAACCTTGCTCCACTTGCAAAGACAGGCCCAGTCAGCGCAAAATGCTTCTCTAACTCTTGTTTGGGGGAGCACGGCGAGATAACTCTCCCAGCCAGCGCTCTGTAACACCTTGGAACTCTGTATGTCTTCACAGCCCAGTCTCCACCAACTCCTCGCTGCAAGTTTTTCCATTAGCAAAACTCGGGACCTTTCCACTTTATTTACGTGGCATGTCGCCTATAATTCTCCCCCAATCAGGTCAACAAGAATAAATACTGTATGAACCCTCATGTTGCAATCAATGAGAGTTTCAGAACATATATTTTTTTTCTCTTTGGTTTCCTGCTGCCTCTTCCCTCTGCTCTCCACAAGCTAACACAGAAGAAAAAGAAGAAACAAAAATGCCAGTGTGTAGTTATAAAAACGAATTACAGCAGTGCCACCAAAACATGTATTTTCACCTCATTTTGTATGGAATACTGCATTTTAGTGTTAGAACAGTTAGAGTTAGTATTTTAGTAATATTAAGTAACGTTGGTCAGTTAGGTATATTCTAATGTAGTTTCCATGCATAAGCTATCCAAAAACGGTGCACTTCAATATTTTGGACTAGCAGCACTAAGCTTTTCTATTCATGCATTTCATTCTCTGTAGTTTCAAGTTGGGCTTGGCTGTATTGTAAAACCTGTACCACAACATATTTACATGTTATACTGGCAGAAATATATATATATATATATGTGCCATATTACTGCTGGCAATAAAATGCCACATTTCGCAATAAATGCAATAAAATGCCATCACCTTTAGTAAAATGCCATATATATTTTTACAAGATGATAGTCTTTATCTATATTGTAGTCAGATTCATTATTACCCCTTTGGGTCTCTTTGTCCCAGTGTTTGCTGGATTTGTATGCATTATAACTCCACTGGTTGTACTCGTCCTAGTGTCAAACAGGTTTTGATTAATGCTTAGGACATCACAATAATAGATATAAGAGGAGTCTTGGTTTCTGTCCATTGGTATTGTTGTGGGGGATTGTTGAGTGATATGAAGATTGATATGAAAAGGTAGTTCCTCATTGGAACAGGAGTCCTTGTCCCCATTGGGGAGCCTCTCCCTGTGAGGTTCCACTTTCCGCTACTTATATGGGGAATGTTGCGCAGCAGGCTCGCCCCCTAGTCTCACGAGGAAAGGCTCCCCTGGGGAGAAGTGACCGAATCCCGTGATTGGTCAAAATATACACAAAGGTTTTAGTTCACAGTAATTGTTGTTTTCACTTCTTACAATCACAATACATTTTTATTTGATTAAGTAATGGTTAATATACTCTCTTTAGTTCTTATTTGGACTTAGCAAGTTCTTCTTCTGTTGGTTTTACTAACGCCTTTTAGTAGTGTAGTATCCAAGTACTATATAGTTCACTTTGGTAATGACTATAGAGGTTCAGTTACTAACATGAGTTCTTCTTTTGACTTTTGACATTCTTGTTCTGTTTATTTTCCTAACACTCTCTTGCAGTTTAGGACTCAAGGTAACACCATAGGAATGTGCTGCTATCCAGCATTGCATTGCTTTTGGTTTTTCACTTGTGACAGTCATGCAGGTGTTCTTCTCTGCATCTTGCTCGTCTTCTTTCCAGGCTCTCCTACTTGGGCGTCCTGCTTTTTGTTCTCTTTTTTCTCACTGCGATGTAATAGAAAATGTCTTTTGGGATGGGTAGCGGTCTAATGCTGTTCTGTTTTCAAACCGCAGGGTCAGATTTCCTGCAGAGTGACAGATCATGTTTCTAGAAAGACATATAGTTAATGATTGTGTAATAACTTCCTTATTCGGGTCTAATTTTCCCTTTTATGATGGTGCATGATATATTTTCGTGTATTCTATATTGTATTTTGCTACTGAACAACTGTCATTTAAAGTGGTTAATTAGTCAATCTAACTTTGTTGAGAGATGAGGTGTTTGGTTGTGGCATGTGAATCTTTTAAAGTGACACTTTCCAAAATATGTTTTTGTTATGAGTGGTCTCAAAATAGAGGGTTGCTCTATGATTTTCCTGCTATTCTGGAAAAACGATGGTGCAAAGCGAAGAGTTTCTTCACAAAGTGAAATGTTTCCCTCTAATAAAATAGCTGTTATGAGGTTATTATGTGAAGTGCATAATTTGAGTCTCTGCCTTTTTTTAGCTGCTGGTGAAATGTGACATGTCTGTAGATGCGGAAAAACACATATGTGGCCTATTGTGGTTCCATTTTTAATCCACTATGGTGCTATGTCGTTTTGCCGAAGTAAATTACACGGTGGAAAAAACTTCATCAAAATCACTTCTCAATGTTTTTTCGATGGAAGATCACCATACCCTGCTCTACCAAACTATCGCCTGTACCCCTTGACTCCCTCCATCCCTCTATAGCGCCTACACCTTATAAAAACATAAATGAATACTTCCCCAACAAATTACTGCGGAGTAATGTACTTTTGCAAAACGTCAGTATTTGTCCATTACAGTGTGATGTCTAAAATGATTGGCAGCAGTAGGTTCACTGGATAGCCCGTATAGCCATAGCCTGTATAGCATGTGACACTGTTTTCTGGGGTGCTACTGAGATATGTGTCATTTAGTAGCACATCTACTCGTGTTACAAAATTGGGGGGGGGGCTGATTTACAAACCGTTTTCCAATGGGGGTTTCCTACAGGGAAAGGCTGTTTTAAATCAGGCCCGGTGTGATTTAGTCAGGTCAGACGGCTACGAGAGGTGGTCTGAGGATTCAGTCTGTGTAAATCAGCTAAAATCATGGTCCCTAGTGTAGTATGTCTGACCAAATTCCCAGCTGTTTGCCATCTATTTCATCTGGAGAAGTTACTGATTTTATAAATGGAGGCATGTTTCTAAATAATGTGTTTTGGTTGCTTGTGTGGCTGTATTAAAGCGTTACCTTTCACCATCTATTTTTGTTCCGCAAGGGTAAGTTTGACCCCCGAGGATAGCTCAGGGGCAATGTGCTCGCCTTGGAAGCCGACAGGAAGCAACACAAGTTTGATCCCCGGTTCAGTGCTTAGAAACCTCTGGGTATTTAAGCGTGTTATAAATATGCAACTAAGACAACAACAAAGCATTCTGTAACCGCGCCTCAATGCCCCCGGGCTGTGTGAGCGCTTTAAAAATGAAAATAAATAAATAAATGAGGTCCGTGTGGGAATAAGGATTTGCTCTCATTCAACTAAAACAAAAGGGCAGAGTGATGTAGTTCTTGCCGAATTCCCTGTTATTCGCCCATTATATTAATTGTTGAAATAATAGATTTATAAAGTATATTCAAATGATATGTTTAACACCTTTCTTTTTCTTGATGCCATGCGTGTACATTGTTGATGCATATTAGATTGTGTTGCAACAAGTCTTCACCATAGGTTTATGGTGTAAAGTGGTGTTTGCAAGTGTAACACATATTGTTCTACAGTGCCTTCCTGTGCTTGTGTGACCGTGTTAGTTATGTGGGCATGCAGGTGTTGTTGTTTCCTTCTGCGCTGTAGTCTTTTTATTGTTCGAGGTCCATCTGACATCACTGAACACCTGTTCCATGGAATGGTTGGGTTGTACACTGTGTCCATCCTACATGATTGCAAACGTAGTCCATGGTAATTGTTGTGCTTGCCTGTGTTTCACCCTATTCAGAGGAACAAACCAAATTCCGTTTGTCCCTCAATCATTGCAGAACAAACTAATCGTGTGATTCCTCCCACCCCCCAATGTTACTGCACATGTGTTGTATGCAGGTTGTGCTGATTACAGATGTGTGTTTAGTGGTAAAGTTTATGTGGTAAACTTCCTTTTGTTTGTTCCTCATGCCTTCTGCACATGTAGCTCAGTAGAAACTTGATTTTGTTCGTCTCTCCTCATCTAATGTCCATGTTTTAAAACAGTGATACATTTTTTGAGCCATTAAACGAGACTATCTCTGCCTTGTGTAATGCAAATGCGAATTGTATGTTTTTCAATGTACACTACTTTGATGTGTGGCCGAGACTGTGCCAGAAATATTGAAAATCAAAGCAGACAATGTTGTGTTATGGCAGGCGAAACAGTGCACTTTGGTGCTTCCGTGGAAAGCATCATTCAGAAAACAGATTTTGTTCAGCGATGTTTTTTGCCATGATAATGTTATGGGCATGTTGCCAACTTTGGCAGGGGCGTCCAGATTTGGCTGAATGAATGGTCTGCCAAACCTGGTGAACCTTTATGGATGGGAGCCAAAGTTACAGAGGAATATGTGTGTGCACTTTCCTTTGAAAAGTTTAATATAGCATTGACTGTAGAGTGATGGCACTTAGAGAGGGTTGGAGAGAGTCGTGTCTTTCTTCTGCTGTTTGCTATAACATTGTATTTTCCAGATACCTGAATGTAAAATGCATGTCGCTGCTGTATTTCTATATTTATTTAAATGTATTTTTTCTTTTCACCACAGCAGGCTCTCAAGTTAGTTATGTAAAAGGTTCACTCTAAATGGCATTTAATTTAAAAGGCTATTTGTATTGCTATCGCTCTGACTTTACACCCCGCCTCTTATTTAATTATATAGCATGTTCATGTTCACATTATATTTAGCCAACATTATAGGAAATGATGAATGCATATGTACAATGCTTCGTTTTTTTCAATTACTGAAATTTAATTGAAATGTTCGTGTCGCAGTTAACAGTATATACAAGCAGGCCTGTTGCAGACGCACTTTTAGGGTGCAAGTGTTTAAAAAATGCGCATTGAATGTATTAAAAAGCTTACCAATTGAACAGCAGAACTTAGAGGTATGCAATTATAAAACCCATTAAAAGAATTTTCATTTTTAACATCTGTCAAATCCATGTAATACTTGTGTGCACCATTTCTCATAATGACATTACAGACCCAATGGAACTTGGAAGGCATTGCAATATCTTTAGTAGGTTATCGCACTTACAGAGAATTGCAATGGAGAAAATCACATTTGTCAATCGTTCTTCTTTGCTCTAAGCAAACTCTGCAGGCGCATGTCACAGTTCAAGCGAACAATAGAAGGGCTTAGGTCCGTATTAAAGGGTTGCCAGTCATTTGGTCGAAATCAATTGGTCGACTGGACAACTGGTCGAATCAATTTGGTCGAAAACCAAATGGTCGAATTTTTTTTTTTTTTTTTTTTTACCCCTTTTTTTTTTTTTTTTGGGGGGGTCCCCCCTCAACCCCCTTTTTTTTCTTTCTTTTTTTTTTTTTAACACGAAAACCCACAAAACACATATATAAATAAAAAAAAAAAAATTCGACCAGTTTGTAGTCGACCAAATGACTGGACACCGTATTAAAGTTAATAAAAAATGATTTTCTTTGCAAAACATAGGAAAGATTGGAGTAAGGTTACCAAATGGACATACCTTTCCTTACTACATACATGTCAACATTAGCCATTCCATTCGGGAGATGATAGACCAGTCCGTGTTTTAACTTTTACTTCTGGGACTTGTAGTAGTGGATTTCTCCATTATCAATCTAGGACTACAAATACAAGAACAGACTACAAGTGCCTTTTAAATGGAATGGATAATGTTGACATGTATGTTATTAGCATGTGAGAGTTCGGATGTGCTCAAGTAAGTGTTGCGATTGTTCAGAAAGTTCTGAGCTGGCCCCTTGCAGGGTCATAGATCTGAGTCTTCAAAACAGTTTGACTCTGCCCCAGTTAGTGGTAAAACTAAGTGCCTCTGACTGACATATTACAGATTAGAGAAGCAAACACATGTTTTCACATTCTTGGGATTATGTTTTCTGAGACCCCTGATGAGACATGTCACCTGTCTCGGCACTCATTGGCCATGTTGGTTCGATCGTTTTGCCCCCTGAGTCGGTGGTGGTACTTTAGATCTTCTGTGACGGTAGCTGCAGCACTCATTGGTCAGTTGTTGTACTCCTCCTGGGCCATAATTGGCTGGCTCTGGACAATTACTGCTTCTCAATCCGGTGGTCAGTGGGCACTGTCAAGAATGTCTTTTTGGAGTTTACCATACACTCAGGATTTCTGGGGAACCCTCCTGTCATGGGCTCCTATTAAGCCCTCCGGTTCAAGTCCTCTGTAGGCAAGTGTTATTTTTGTTTCACTTTTATTGTGGTGTCAATCACAGAGTACCAGGGTATGGCATCCAGTTAGCCTCTCTCTCGTTACCTATCTCTCACTCTCTCGCTCGCTCGCTTCATTTGTCTTTCATATGGGTCTATTAAGTGGTTGTCCTACCACTTTCTGTGGAAAGATTGACAAGGCTCCTACCTGTACTCATGCCTTTCCCTCTGCTGCACCTCGGCTAAACTGGATCTGTCGCCTGCTTCTCCATAATCCCAGTAGCCTTTGTCCCTCTTCATCTTTGCTTGGCCAGAGTGCATTCTTCACTGGAAACCCTAATGTCTCCTGCCACTGCATCCTCCCTGACCCTCTTTCATAACTAACCTTTCCCTGTCTCTGGTGTTCTACATCGCCCTCTCTCCTCTTCTCATCTCCAATCTCCTCTGGTGTTAACTCTCCATCTCCTTCATACTCTTCTCTCCCTCACGCTATGCCACTTTATTTCCCTCCTAATCCTTTCTGTTCTTGGTTTCTCTCAGCCACTCTTTTCTCTCTCCCTTGACCAAACACAGCCTCCCCATCGCTCCCTCGTTTCTGCAAATCCTTCCCTCCTGTGACAAATAATCTCCACATGACTCCATATGATATGATATGATATGATATGTCATGTATAAGGTGCCTGTACACAAGTGTATTATATATTGTGGCTAACAGAGCAACTGAGATGGTCATTTCCTGGGTTTTCTGTCCTGATTCCATCCAGCTGTCCATGTGTAAACGTCCATCCCTTACTTGTCACTCTATCCCCCCCCTCCCTCTTCTCCTCGGACAACTTCTTGACTGCAGCCTCCCCCCTTCGCATGTTCCTCTCACCACATTCTCTCCTCAGCAACCCTGACAATGGAGCCTTTCCTTACCCCATCTTTTTCTTCTCACCTCCTCCTCTTCCCCTTTCTGTTCTTCGCACTACTCCTCTGCACCTCTGTAGTTGGCATTCTAGCGGAGATTAAAACCGTTTTTTTGAAATGTATGTATTGAAATGGCGTTAATCCAAAGGAGTATGGTCATGTCAATTCTAAGAGTGGGCAAACACCTACACCCAATTCTGTACAGGAAATTATAATGTGTGATATAAGTTTACCTTCTTTGCTATGAAACAAGGTCATCATGTCTTCACAAAAATACTGCTACAGCTTACATTCTGTCTTGCCGGGTGATCTGGATTATAACTCCCTATTCAAAAGAGACACACGCCAAAAGTAAAGGCTTGTGGCAATCTTATTTCGCTCACACAGAGACCCAATAGGAGGCACCTATCTCACACTATGGCTTTCAACTTGAAAGAAGTGGTGCTCCAGTACAAGAATACACAATACTTCTAGCAACAGTCCCATTCAAGGGGCAATTCCCCAAATAGTTAACCACCTAAGGCTCAAAATGAGTCTGGAGATTTGCTTTCCAGTTGGAAATCCGCCACTGTAAATTATTTCACCCTAACAATAGTGATTGACATCAAATTCAACTACCAGGATTGTGAAAGGACAACCAGGCTAAGCACTCTGAACTCCACTGACTTTTGAAACTGTTTTTAACCCAGACATTCTGATAACATGTAATCCTCAGTTTATATGCTCAAGATACTCATGATCTTGAGCCTGATCAGTGACAAAAGCAATAGACATGTACTATTCATATTCTGCTCGATGAAAGCTGCCCTACTGTTACTGCACACTTATTGGCAGTGCTCATAATGGACATGGACACAAATAAATATATTATTAATTATTTCTAACAAATCAAATAACTCCTTCCGAGTAAACATCCTTGAAAATGAATAGCCAATAGAACAGAGAGTGTGCTCTACTGCTCCACCTTACAGATTTCACCAATAGAGGCAACATTCCTGTTTATGTATTCAGTCATCCAGTTGGTAGTCATGGTTGTCCTTCCAATTGGAAACCCTTCCAGGACCATGTGTGTAACATAAGTTGGAGCAACTTTCCATCCATTCCAGTCTTCTGGAGGCAACCCTAAGTCTACAGAATGAGTGGGTATGCAAAAGGGATGGAGACTGGCCATATTGCCATTTACACAGAGTGTTCAAGTGGTGGCCTAGGGGTAAGGTAAGTTACTACTGCGCTGCGATGCAAGTTAGTTGTGTCTAGTATAGACTATTAGGCAGAGACCAGATTTGTACAGTTTTTTTTCTTAAACTGCAGTTTGAACCCTCAATAAAAAATTAAAAAATCAAGGGCCAATTGCATAAATTCAATGGTAAATTAATCCTGTACATCCTTCATTCTTTTGTGTTCTTCTGTGGATTATCAGTGAGTAGACTCGCCTTGCTTTGAGGAAAAATATCTTTTTGCTGTTACATTAGGACACGGCGCGCGGGATGCAGCCAGTCAGGTTCCGCAGATCACGGGCTAAAATCTCTTATCTCAGCCCGCATTCCATGGAACCTGCATGCTGCTCCCCTGCCGTGGGCCACTATATGCTGGCCATCAATTCCCTTTTTCTTTTTTTACACTAATCACAGCCCCCCGTCCCAGCCCACTTACCTGATTGTAGTGCTTCGCTCAGACCTCTAACTCGGGCTGCCGGGCCATTACCCTCGTTCCAGTCCTTGGAACGGGGTGCTAAGGCAATATTTGTATTGTGTACATTAGACACGATAGTAAAAGCCCAAAATGCTACCCATCCATGTCGTTGTTTATTATTGATTGTATCTAGTCCAGGCTAGTTTGAATAATAATGAGAGGCACTCACAGCAAGTATTTGTTTGATTATTTTATAGAACTGCATCTACCGTGAATTTAAATTGGCGAGTGCAGCGAGCGTCATTAGAAATCTGCGATCACGCCAGGTAATTAGAAATGGAGAATCAGGAGCAATACCCTACTATATGAGTAAATACCTTGAGTTGTCCTATATAGAGCCACTTTTTCCTCGTCTATCATTGTGGATGCAGGTGGCTATCCCATATAATTCCCATTGCTGAGAAGTATATTTAAGAGGTATCTGCTACTGAGATTGTCAGTCCATATCCACAGAGGAGGGTGAGTTGGAACATTTTCATTTCACACTCGTTATATAATTATAGGAAATTTTGCCTTTGTCAAATAAGGGAAGATGCATTTTAAAACATATGTATTGCTTTGACCTATAGAGCAGAACCTCTGAAAATGGAAATGCTGCAATAAAAAGGAAAATGCATGTGAATGTGAGAGGTGCAAACATCACCTGAACATGGACACAATAACAGCATGTCCATTAATACGTATTATGCACTTTTGAGTGTTTTCGTTGGGTCCTGTTGGAAGGGGTATGTGCTAAATAATTTGTGAAGCACAAACTGTGCGCAGTGTAATGCATGGATTACTAACATGGATCACTAACATGGGTACTAACATGTAAGATTAGGAACTGCAGGGGGGTTATTTTGGGGTATTAACAGCTAACATAGGGGTGGTTTATGTGGACTAGATTTGTAGCCCGAAATTACTGAATCTTACGTTTCAGAGTCCGTATGTTATGTGCATACACTTCCCTTATATTCACTCTTGGTTCTCTCAAATCATTACATGATTCATTGTTGTATTAGTCACCTGAGAATTTATTTTGTACATTTGGTTGGATTTTCTTCATTCAGCTATTAATTAATTACATTTACATTTATAAAGCGCTCACACAGCCCGCAGGCATCGAGGCGCTGTTACAGGAATAGTGTTTTTGTCTTAGTTACGTATTTATAACGCGCTTAAACACCCAGAGGTTTCTAAGCGCGGACCCGGGGATCGAACCTGTGTTGCTTCATGTCGTCTTGCTTCCAAGACGCGCACGCTGCCGCTGACCTATCCTCCCGGATAATTGTACTTGTTTGAAACAGCTGGATTGACTTCATTTAATACATTTTCAATTGACATCACAGTTGTCTGCTTCATTCAAATTACATTAATTCAAATAATATTCTGTTGACATTTATTGATTGTGGTTTGTAAAGATAAACCAAAACGGGTCATTTAGTACCACTAAATTTAACACCTGATTTTTTGTTTTCTTAACTGCAGTATACTCACTTTCAATTCGGGTCGCTTTCCTTAACATTTGTGGTTGTTATTTTCTTAGCTGACTTTTGTAAGTCAGTTCATACTTTAGGCCTGTATAATTTTTGCTTCCTAAGGGTGAAAAGACATAAATACCCTTAGTCACTCTCTGGTTAGATAATGCTATTTTTTTTAAATATATACTGTCAATGCATATTTTTTATCATTACGAACCCTGTATTGCTCTATTGATCATTACTAATATATTGCATTTGTTATCTTCCTGGCGATAAAACTTCCTACTTTCTAACTTTAAAATAATTTTTATGGTGGCTTACCTTGATATCTTTTTATCTTCAGCGTGTTTGTTTCTCGCGGTCCAATTGCTGTGAAATGTGGTTGAAAGTCATCTGTTTTATAGTGTGCAATGACGTTGTGCGTCTGCACATAATGAGGTCATGCGTCATGTTTCGTATTTCCGCCATCTTGCGTTCGGAAATTTTGTAGCCTGCGATATTAGCGTTCTTTAATCATATCGCCTTTGCAGTTTATTCTGTTCTTATCTAACCCGGTTTGTTTATAACATTTAGGACTTATATAAAGAATAATGAATATTGATGCTTACGTACTTGCTATTTTTTTATTTTTGCAGATTTCTATTTCTGAGGTTAAATTATGTTTGGGCAGAGGCTTAATTGTTGGTTGCTATATATTTTATGTGTTGATACAAATTAGTATTGGGTATTTTACATACTGCTATATTTCTTCTCAAACATACATTACAAACATTCTATTATACATACAATTTGTGTATATTCATAACATTTCTGTCTTCAACAAATACAGCTAAACATTCTATTGAACATTTTTGATGTACATTTGTTCATATCAAAGGAAATGATGTATCTACTGATCTACGTTGAGACGGAGTGGCAAGTATCCATAGTACATATCCAGTATGCCTCTCGTCTTCTAAGTATTGTTTCCAGCTCACCTCCTCTTGGTGGTGGAAGTGACAGTTTCTGAATTCCATAATATGAGTTGTGCAATTTCTTGCTTGGACTGATTTTCTTGAAAATGTACTGCTATAGGTGATCTGAGATCTTGTTGAGTGATTGCCCTTATATCTTCTCCAATGCGTGTTTTGAGTTTCCTAATGGCGCTGCCTATGTAGAGTTTTTGGCAAACAATTTCTATTCCATATAAAACATGTGTTGTATTGCAATTTATGAATTATTTAATGGGTACATCTGTGCCGTTTGGTTTTGCAATTTTTTTTGCCGTTGTTTGAGTATTGGCACGCATGGCAGTGTCCACATTTGTAATTCCCTTTAGTTGGTGGTTGTAGCCACATTGGCTTTTTGCCGGTCTGTTGGTGTTTCTCCTGGTAGAAGTGTGATCGGCTCAATATTTGTTTTAGATTTTTAGTCTTTCGGAAGGTAACACTTGGTTGATTTTCCAATATTTTTTGCATATCTGTGTCCGCTTGGAGTTTGTTCCAATTTTTGTTCAGAATTTTTTTGATGATATGGTTATTTGTGCTGTATTTCGTTATAAATCTAAATTTTTCTGATTGTTTTTGTTCCTCTGGTTTAACTTTGTTTTGTAAAAGATCTGCCCTGGATTTTTTTTTGGTTTTCTGGTATGTCTTCTCAAGATGTTTGGAACTATATCCTCTTTGTTTGACTTTTTTGATTGTATTTGTAGCATGTTTGCAGAATTCTTGTTCTGTCGTACAGTTTCTTTTGACTTGTAACATTTCTGCATATGGTATATTTTGTATTATATTGTGTGAATGGTTACTTGATGCTTGTAAAATACTATTCACAGCTGTTGGTTTGGTGAAAAGTGTACTGTGTATGGTATCGTCTTCAATGTATAGATGGCGATCCAGAAAATCGATTTTGGTTTGGCTGTATTGTATGGTTAGTTCTAAATTGTATGTATTGTTGTTAAGATGAATGTGGTAATCCAGTAGTTCCTCTTACGCTCAGTTCCAAATCATTATGATGTTGTCTATATATCTGCCCCAAAAGACAACCTTGTTATGAGCTTAGAATGCGGTATGTTGCCATGCGTGTTGAGTCTCAAAATGGCCCATATAAAGATTGGCATGAACTTTGCGCCCATGGCTGTTCCTTGAGCTTGCTTGTACAATTGTTCATTGAAACAGAAAATGTTGTTTGTTAAGGTGAAATTGAGCATTTCCAATATCATCTGGTTTTGTTCATGAAAAGGTCCTGATCTCATTTTGAGGAAATGATTTGTGGTGGGGATTCCTTTCTTGTGCATGATACTTTTATATAAAGCTGAAATATCTAAGGTGACCAACCAATAGTTTGGTTCCCAGTATATTGTTTCCAATTGTTGTATTGTGTGTTTGGTATCTTTGATAAATGAAGATAGTCCCGCAGCTAATGGTTGTAAACGTCTGTCAATATGTTCTGATATTCTTTCTGTCAGTGATCCTATACTGTTTATGATTGGTCACATTGGGGCATTGTGGAATTTTGGTATAAAGTAGATGGTTGATAGTATCTGGGCTGAGATATGAATATAGAGATGTTCTTCATCTGTGAAAAATCCCTTTTCTTTCCAATATGTGCTCATCCAGTGCCAGTCCTCCTGTAGTTTCGGGATAGGATTCTGGGTACGTTTTTCATAGCACTGAGTATTGTTGAGATGTTCTGTTGCTATTTTTACATAGTCTTCTGTTCTTAGCAACACTATGTTTCCTCCCTTGTCTGCAAATTTGAAGTTTATGTCTTGATTTGCTTTTAATTTGATTAGGGCTTGCTTCCGTAGCGAATTTAAATTGTGCTGTATTTTAGTGGTGGGTCCCTTTAGATATATTTTTGCTTGAGTCCTGTTGGGTCGCCTTGAAGAACATATCTATAGTATTCTCGGCTCCTAATATCGGAACAAATTTTGATCTTGGTTTGAGAGATGTTTATTCTGAGAGTCCCAAATGCATGCCTTGTTCTTCTGCAAACGATTACATGGTATATGAGTCATCTGGTTCATTATAAAAATCTTTAATAGTATAGATTTGTAGCCCACAGACTCCGATAGTGCAGACACCGTGGCAGGTGCATGAACAACATGCTGGCTAATCATTTCCAGTTTCAGAAATAATGCAAAATAATTGACAGTAGTCCTTTGCAAGGCAGAGTGTATGCAATAAAGGGCCTTAAAAAATAATGCTCATTGTCCATATGAATCAAGCATAGCAAGAGGATGGGAGAATATTTAATTTCTCTCATTGAGCTGCAGGAAGAAACAGTGAGCAAGAATGCAGTTTAAAGTTTGCCAAACACCATGCGGCATGAGTTGTACTAGAAGGGGGTGCATGGGTGCTAGTAGGTACTAGAATGCGCTTGAATGTTCCAACATGTGATACATTTGGAAGTGACTTCATGAAAGGGGAAGAGTGGTAACAGCTGACATCACCAAATAGGAGTGAAAAGATGTTCAGAATCCATATGTGATACACAAGAAAGGACAGGATTGTGGAGAAGAGATCTAAGTGTCTATGGGCCTCATTAGGACCCTGGCGGTAAGGGGTTTGCGCCAGCGTTAGCTGCGCCGACCCCTTACCGCCAACTACGAGTTCCCATAGCGCCATGGTCATTTTTCCGCCCGCTTTTTGCGGGCGTAAAAATCCATGGCGCTATGGGACCTTGGTGTTAATTACGCCACCGTAATTTACGGTGGCGTAATTAACTCCTTCCCCACTCCCATTATACCCTATGGGGCCGAAATGGGAATGGGGAAGGGTAAATGGGTCAATGGGGACTTACCGCCCCGCCGACCTCGGAATGGGGCGGTAAGTCCACCATCCGCCATGGGGTAAACGGACTTTACGCCATGGCCGGAAAGTCCGTCGATGGCGGAAAAAATCCGCCAGGGTCGTAATGAGGGCCTATGAAAGGAAAGATGGGGGTTTTTGGCCCAGTTTTTGATAGGTTTGTGGCTGGTCTTTGGCTTGCTGAAACTTTAAAACTGGTCTGTGCTTTAACAAACTCTGAATTCTAGCAAGGCCTATGGTTTTTGTTGGGATTACCAGAAAAAGACCTCCAAGGGCTCTGGAGGAGGTGAGCAAAGAGCTTTCGCCACATTTGTTTGCATCAAGTGAGAAAACTGGGTCAGCTCGTTTAGTGTGCTGCTCCGAACACAATCGAAAGAACAAGGCCTTGAAAACTGCTGGGTGCTGTCTGCGAGCTGACGATATCTGTGGGTAGCTGGCAGCATGACAAAGTTCAGAGCGGCGCAGTGTCCTGAGATCCTGTCATCTGAGAGGAGGGGTTGCTGCCGAGTAGAGTCCAGGTTGCAATCAGACCAGACGGGCTGGGTTCATCAGAGTGACAAGTGAAGTAGAGTGAGTATTAGTAGAGACAATTGATCTGGGACTCTCCTGCAGGGTAATCTGTCAAGGTGTGACACTGACCCAAAAGGCATACTCCATTTATTTTCATGGCACCCACAGATAAAGTTAGTTTCCTGAATCTAAATTAGTTTTGGGTGTTGTTCTGCTATGCAGGAGAGTCCATAACATCTAACCCTATACTGACCCAACCTTAGTTTAGCACGGGGATAAATGGGAATTGAAGCTATATCCATAAATTTACTTTCATAGCCAAAGTGCCAACTAGGGTGTCTCTGGTTAAAGGGAAATCACTTATGTTTTAAGTGCTATGCTGATCCAAAAACAACAGCATATTCATGTTCCTTCCCATGCAAAGTGTTTTTCCTGTCTTTCACATATATTCAGTGCAAATGTATCACTAATATTGCTATGCTCATCATTATACCAAATGAGATAGTTTGATTGTCTACATGTTTTCTCTGAGGAATGAATATAAGGTGCCTGAGGGCATAATTGTGATAGTGTGTGGTGGTGCTTATTGTGTCTATTTTTACTGTGCTGCCTGTCTAATGTTTAGTGTTGCAAACAAATTGTGTGTGCCTGGTGCAGTACAAAGCCTACTGGTGTATAGCCAAAGAGCCTGTAATATAACAAAACTGTGGCAACATAAAAGTGTCCGGAATGCATCTAAGTGTCCAGGTGAATGTGGGTTAATTGAATGAATGCAGAAACATTGTATTTAATTAAATTAAGTTTTAACTGTACTTTCATTGAGCTTATGGAGCCAGGAAAGATAGGGGACTCCCCGGCATGTGCATTGTCAAATTGTAATCAACACGACTGTAGATAAGAAAAAATGGGGTAATCATGTTTGACAAAACCAATGATTTAGTATGTGTATTCGTGATTTTGTTGTTTTTGTAAGTGATTTTAATAAATGAGATGTATGTTTATGTGAGTTAATGTTCAGCACTTTGCACTTTACTTGCACTATATTGCACTTTGTTGCAAACATTATGTTGGAAAATTGTTAAAAATAAATTAACTACACTTTTGAGGTGTCATCCTGTCAGGTGGCTGTCCTTTATTGGACTTGTTTTAAAATTGAATAAATTGTATGTATGGAAAAAACAGGCTCTCTTGTATAGTTTATGAGCTGTACATTCATTTTCGCTGAGGTATTGCAAGGAATGCATTCTTGCATATTCTGCTTGCCCAAAGTTTTATTTTTAAGCTGAACAGTATTATAGTTTATGCTTTGAATTTGTGAGCACAATTGATTCATGTGAGTTGTCATCCTGCTTTGCTGAGGCAGCCACGTACGTTATTAGATGCCATGTTTGAATACTTGCAGGGGCAACTTGTGTATTAATACTTTTGAGGTTGATACATTGGGTGCCAATGAGTGGTTTAGTATTAACATCTATCATTAAAACACGTTGCAGGTGAATGATCTAGCATGAAGCACTAGATAAAAATGTGATTTTATTAAAACATGGTAGCACTAACTAAAACAGTTGATGGCATGTACCAATCTTGTTTAGCCATTGCATTGCCTAGTAGAATATTACCAGAAACGGCTTAGACGATTTGAATCATAGTGTCTCCATGGTCGCTAGAGTTTGGTGGTTGCAGCAAAACCCTGATACGTTGATTTTCATGGGTGAAACTGTTGGTGGACAAGCATATTCTTTACCAATTTGGGTTATTATTGATTTGGTAAAGCACCTGCCTCTCCTTTGGGAAACATTGAGGAAGCGTCTGATGAAGTGAATGTAGAAGAGTAAGTGTAGAAGTATGTTTCCAGATGAAGTAACGGGGGATACCCTTGTATGAAAGGCTGTATAATCATGTTTAACAGAATCTTCACAGCTGTAATGATCTGTGGATAGAGACAGGGCTGCTCCATTTCCCAAAAATGAGACAAAAATCCTCCATTATTCATACATGCGTGTCTGTATTTTGGTTTAGATGTAAACCATGTATTTCCTTTAACTCAGACAGTAACTACCTGTTATTGTACAACATTATTTCGTTCAAATTACCATTTGTATCCACCTATTGATACAAATATTTCTCAAAATGACTCAGCGGCTTTGATAGTTGATGAGATGTGCCATGGAGTCTGCTGGTGATAGTGTGTCCATTAGTCACAATGAGTGACAAAGCTCATTCCCCTTGTCTTCACATTGTCAAGGTGACAAGACAATGGATATAGTAAGGTTAGCTGTAAGTTTAGAGTTGCGGTCAAGAGGGTGTTAGGGGAAGAATATATAAAAATCAAGGGAGGACCATGGGGTCTCCCCCTCTAATGATGAGGTGAATGTTAGAAGAAGTGACCGACAGAAGAAGTAAAAGTATGAAGAGGTTAATGTGACAAAGTAAATGTATTGCAAAGTGAATGCAGAAGAAGTAAAAACATGCATCGGATGAAAAGAATCTGGCTTGTGATGGAGACTGGTGTGTGCTGAAACACTGCTCTGTGTTTAAATCTATATACACTCTGCATATGATTTCTGTGCTGGTCATGCTGGAGATGCAGATTTGAAAAACAGATTTCACCTCTCAACCCCTAGACTATCTTTTCTAATGTGCTTTAATGTAAATTCGTATGACTTGAAATGGCCTACAAACAGGGGACCCATGGCTGTCTACTTGGCAACCAATAAAACCAAAAAATACCAACTGAGATATGGTGGAGAAGGTAACTCAAGGTGAGTGATGACTTTTACTGAAGGCACTGATTATACTTCAATGTAAAGTGGAAAAGACAGACTGAAAAGAAGAGATAGTTAAGTTGTTTTACGGGTGTCGGTAGAAATGACCACCCACAACAGGAGTCTGCAACATTTTAGCTCTACAGAGATTTTGGACTACAAATCCCATAGTCATTGATGAGGGATCTTAGCAGTTGTAGTTGAAAACATCTGGAGAGGCAAGTTACAACCCCCTGACTTATGAATGTACCTTACATTACTCATTTGACAAACGGCTGGATAATTGTACCTGAGTTTGCAAATGTATTCACAAGAATAGGGATTGCACCTGGTACTGGGCAAATGTGTGCATTTAGGCCTCAGTCAATTTCCCTGGCCACCAATGTCCTGATATGTCGTGGCTCGCTAAATGAAAGACCTTGACAAATACATTCTGTCATGCAAATTGTTTTCTTTTTTGTTGGTGGAGGCATGCTATGGGTGTATTCAGATTTCCTTTACTAAGGATCACCAAAGAAAACATGTGAGTCCTGCTTTTTTAGGTCATAAAAAATGTGATATGTACAAATGGCAGTCAAAAGAACTACAGCAGTTTATCACCTGTATTGATATGTGGAAGTATGGTTTATTTGTTCGAAGAACTATGCAAAACTATTTTCATTCTTTGCATTTTAAATTGGGAAAACTGGGAAAAAGAAAAGCTGGTCTCAGCTTCAATGTGAACAAATTATGTTATCTTGGATGCTTCACCTTGCCCCGATTTGACGTACTGTGATTAGTAGCAATGCAGAAAGCCTCAGTCGGGCATATTTTTGTCAACAGAAAACATGTCTAGTTATAGTAAGTGTATCAAAAAGTAGATACACCTGCTGATGAATGGTAGAGAAATATGTCATGTAATGCATTCAGACCATTAAAATCAGACTCAAAAGCTACCTGAGGTTCAAATCACCCAAGCTTCCCTGTAGTCTGTTGCTAGGCATTCCAGAAAATACTGTTATTACTGCCTTTAAAATTAATTTGGTTGGCCATTCATTAAAAAGTGTTGTTAACTTCTGGAATGTAACAGATAGTATAATTGTTGCCAAGACATTTAACAAACATGTGCCGGTATATTTTCACTCCCGATAGCACCAATCATAGGCTTGGCCACTAATATCATAGTTGCAATAATGTAGTTGAATGCTGGGGATATTCGCGGATCCCACGAATTCCCTACAGCCCCACGTCTGGATCCCACGGAAAATGAGTACACAGAGCCTGAGAAACAACCAGAATAACCTTTTCTCTAAATGGCTGTAAATGTGGGTAGTATTACCATAAATGCATGAGAGGGCTTGCCCCCATACCCTGCATATCTCTAACAAGGTTTTGAGTATTTGGATGAAATACTGCCAAGTCTCCGAGGCAGCAACATAACTCCTGTAAGGATATTTGGCGTGTTACAGCACAGAGTACAGCACTACTGCACAGGTAGCAATTTTTTTTGATGCAGCACCACCACATGTGTGTGGTGCATTGCTATATGTGTTGCCAGATTAACATGGACATATAAGTAAACACAGGCTATTCAGTCAAAAACGATTTTAACATATAAGATGCAAATCTATTTTTGAAGTTAAAAGCACACGTGCACATTCAAAAATGCACACTATTTTTCACCTGAAATGCCTATGGTGCAAGAGACACATTTGAAAATTAATAACTAACCTTATTAATAACTAACCTGACTAATAAAACTGCATTTATCATAACCCACTAATAAAAATGTGTCTCCACTGCAGAATTAGGCCTACTCTGAAAGTGAACTTTTAAACGCACATTAATTTTTTTTCTTTTTCTCTGCTGCTCTGTCCACATAACTACAGGAAGCAAAGGGCTTGAAGGAACAGGAAATCAGTTGGTTACAAATGGTTACTGTAGAAATGAGCCATTGTGTAGTGAGGGGGGAGATGGCATGATTGATTCTGATTGGAGCAGCGTCATAGCAAGTATCATGCTAGAGGCAGTGATTAGAGTTTTGCTGGGGGAGCTTGAGGAGAGGGGGAGAACAATCGAGATTTGGCAGAGCTGGGAGAAGGACCTGTTTCCTGGCTGAAGCATTCCTGCTGCAAAAGCTGAGAATTCCAGGCAATAACCCCGGTTTGAGAACGAAAGACGCTTGTTTTCACTGGGGTTAATCTTCAAGGGAGCCAAATTCAGAAAGAGAACAGCTGGAGAAAACTCATGCTGAAAAGATAAGGTAATTACAGAAGTGTGGGGGCTGAGTGTGTACGAGAATATTCAGTCAGTGTAGGAAAAGAGATTCCTGTGCTTTACTCACATGTTTAATGTTGCAAATTGAGTTCTTGTCTCCGCCACTCTCTTTTCAGTGTATCACAGACAATGCTGTTACTGTGCTATTTTATTTATTTCTGTAAAGAGTGAGATTGTGTTTAAATGCAACTTTTATAATACACAAAAATATTTGAAAGCAGACGGGTGGTGTGTTTTATATTTACCAATACAGTGCTGATGATGTGGGGAGATGTTTAGACAGTGCAATTGTCATTTTCAAGGTAGCTAAACATCAAATTTGGCTGCAGCCGTGTGCACAATATAATTCAGTATGAGCAATTATAACTAACTGTGTGTGTTGTAGTTTGTCGGAGGTCTATGAGTCGGCAAAAAGGGAGGCCCGGGACATAGTTCACTACCGTATATAAGATAGTGAAAATACCACATGATAGCTCGCTGCCGTAGATAAGACAGAGAGAAATTGCCCATGGTGGCATACTAAAAATGAAAATGTGGTGTTCCTGAAATGCAAGCCTGAGGTCTCTCTAGTGATTACACAAAAAATCTAAACAAAAATAAGGGTTTCTGGATATTGGGGCCACAAATAAAACAAGGGAATTATGCTCACCAAAATACCACCAACCACGCATACCAACCACGCATACCAAATACGCATGTCTGTGTGCTGAAATAATGCATGTCCACTGTATTATTGTCGTACATGGCCCAATCTGAATACAAGGAGTGATTGTTGCTAAGTTATTTTTCGGCGGTAAGAAAATACCGTCAGGCCCCAAATCTCCACAAAATACCCTACACTCCTTAAATTGCACAAAGGTGGATGATTTCTTGGCTTGTCAGCTCATAATATCCCTCTCCTATTTGACCAGTTGCCGACATAGATCAGTATGCCATTGTATCGTATGTCCCTATGATATGATATGATAGGTTATTTATAACATGCTTAATACCCAGAGGTTTCTAAGCACGGACCTGGAGATCGAACCCGTGTTGCTCCGTGTCGTCTTGCTTCCAAGGCAAGCACATTGCCCCTGAGCTATCCTCCCCAGACAAGGACACTCATATAAATGTCTGACATGAATCCGTTGAACGAGGTAGTGGTAAAGATCAGCTTGTCAAAATGTAGCTGCCGCTTTATAAAGCGGTTGAGACAGTGAAACAACTGGATACATTTTATTTATTTCTTTTTTACATTTATGTAATTCCCAGACCCTGGAGTATCACAGCGTTTTTACATGTACCGGGGTGTTGCTAGCTATGGAACAGATCCAGGGCTACACCAATTACGGAACTGTGTGGACCTGGGGGCTATATAGCCTTTTGGTTGTAGCCCCTGAGTTTCTATCCAGGGCTCTCAGCCCCCCAAGCAATGTCTCCTCTGCATGAGTAGATAGGATGGAACAACAACACAGTAGTTAGAGTCGATTAGTCATATTTGTTGAAGAGACATGTTTTGACAGGTTTTCTGAAGGTCAGGTTGGAGCGACAATTTCTGATGAGGAGAGGCAGGGAGTTCCAAAGGGAGTGGGCTGTGTAGCAGAAATGTATACATTCCATCTCCAGTAGCCTAATTTCTGGCTTAGATTCCATAAAAATATTAAATATGATTTCCCTTAAAAAGGTCTGATAGGCATCACCCTCAGTGTTTTCTCCATTTCAGAAAATATTTTTGCAGTAACATCCACACAGAATTTGCCATTCCCATTGCTCAGAGTGAGAGAGTAGGAAAAGGGAGTCTCCTTCATGGCAAGTGCTAATCCATCCCTCCAGCATCCCACACCTCTAGAGTTCACATAGTTTTGGGATCAAGCTATAAAGAGATAAGGTGTATTGCCTTGGGCAGTTCAGCGGGCCATCATTGGCGTTGTCCATCCACCAAGCCGCCCCCAGCTCATCACCTTACTCCATTCCCTTATAATCCTGAACTGGGCAGCCTGATGGTATTTTGAAAAGTTTGGAGAATGTAAGCCCCCTCTTGCCAATACTGCTGATACTTTTTCTATGATAAACTGTTTACATGGTTCTGGCTTCTGGCCTGGCCGCCCTAGAGGAACAGGCTGGAGGTGGATAAAGAAAAGAAAACAGGCAGGGCATGGCAACCATCGTCATCATCTGCATGGTGGCGACCCAGGAAATAAAGCATCTTCTCTGTTCCACAATGACCCTAAGCATATAATGAAACAGAAAGGGGGATTTTGCCTTCTAGAGATATCCTATTTCAGGTGCGAGATTAACCCCTTCGTAACCAATAAGAGTCAGTTTTCCCACTTAAAAGGTAGTAGTGTTGTGTGATGAAGCCTCGTGTGTGGGGCAGAGTGGTGTAGCTGAGAGAAACATTGGGAGCTTGATGTAAGACCCAGGGGAGAGAAGGTAGTATTCCTGGGTCTCTTCCCCATCATTAGCCTAGGAAGAAATATCTCCCAGCAATGATCAAGGGACCCCCAAGACAGGGCACATACTGGCCTTATACGCAGGTAGACCCAGACAAGAGAACAGGCCAGGAGCAAGGATTTCAGGTCATGTTGAAAAGAAACTAACAGGTGGCCAGGGATAGTTTAATTGCAGTTGGAGGAGGGAAACCGTAGTGCAACCCCTAAATCACACACTTCCCACAACTAGGTTTTCAAAATCCTATGGTCTCCCTGATAAGAAAAATCTTCCTTCCCTTTTTTGGAAAACCCCTGAAGACATTGCCATGTGTTCAGCCCATGACCCCGACCCTTGCCCAGTTCCCATCATGAAGCGCCATGTGAGAAGCCCCTACATACCCAACATCTCTCAGGGTTGCATTAATCCATGTTAAAACGAATGCCTGAAATGCAACCGAGTTGCATTTCACATCCATTTTCAAGCTAGGCTTGTTATCGATCTTGTGGAAAAGAAAATCAATCTGTAACAGCGGGACCCGCGAGGGATTAAACAGTAGTTTCATGTTCGGAGAACTGCAAGCGGCTACCCTGGGATGCCAGTAAACCTTCAAGGAAACTGCCGGCGGTGCAGGAGAGGTGCCATGCGGTGCGGTGGCGTGCCGCAGTTCCATGACAGGCGAGAAGGCAGATTCATCGCTTGTAATCCCGCTCTCTGGAACAGGGCTGGCAGTCACAGAGCAATGCAAAGAAGCTGAGGAAACAAATTCAAATGTCACTTTCTAAGACCTTTATCAGGTCTACTTATGGTCTTATGGCGGCGACAGAGCTGCCATTGCTAGGGCCATTATTATACTGCACAAAGGATTATTTCTTTTCAAGTTGGGGATGATATGTTTGTTCACATTTAATATGTAGTATTGTGACGGATTGCCATTCGGCAAGGGTATAGAATACCTGGCTTTTAAAAAATGTTTTGCTGATCAGATTCCCCTTTCCTAAGCTCCGTGCCAAAAGCATAGTGTCTATCAGGGTCCGGCTGCATCAGTAACCCTGATTTGCAGCACCTGCACTACCATTGGTGCATAGCCGGGTCAGAGGTCAAAGGCGCCCATTTGACAGCTGAAGTGACAGCCAAGTCTCTATAGTGCAGGGTGTGCATTTAAGGTATGCACCCCTGTACCAAATCTATGATGATCATGATGTCGGCAGTGTAAACCCTAAGGATAAAGTTATGCCTGGGTTTTGGCATGGTGCATCGCACTACTTATGATCATTACAGCCACATCCAATTTGATATCATACATGTGTCAGCTCCTGTGAGCCAAGCTCAGCTGTGGAAGGTGATGGGGCTCCCAAATGGCAGGAGAGGAACTTGAATGGCCATGTCTCTCCTTTGATCTCTTTGTGAGGGTAGGTAACACCCTCTGCTAGAGAAAGCCGCCTAACACGCAGCTGCCCTGGGCCCATGCATGAGAGGGGCACACCCATTCAAAGGTAGAAGCCTCACAGCTAGGTGCTGCATTTCTAAAGTCCTTGATCCTGATGAGAAAGGAAGGAGTAGTCAGGAGCACTTTGTACAGTGGAAGAAGTCTTCCACCATTGTTTTCTCTCTTCCTCTCTCTCTCCTTCCAGCCCCTTCCGCTTGCTGTGGAGCAAAGCACTTTGGGTGTAATGTCAGAAGGGTGAACTCCACTTCTTTCAAGAGCTGGGATTGGGCTATTAAGGCAGGCTAGATTTAATCCAACCACCTGTGGACATTTACCTTTATAAAAGATGGTTTCCAACCACGTCTTTGATTCACTGTTGGACAAAGTCTGGTTAGGATTCACTTGACCTCCTTCGGGAGAGTTATACTTTCGAATGCCCTCAACCACTGAGGTGAAGATGGAGCAGTTCACGGCAGAGGAAAGCTCTGCCACCTACCCACTCCCATGGCACATTAGGGGTGACCCTTTCTGTGGACTAGAACATGCCACTCTGCACCAGAATCTCATGAAGCTGGGAGAGCAGACCCTGAACAAACCCATCCTGTCCTCAAACCCCTGAAATTGGGACTACAGTATCTGGAGGACCGGATTAGTTAAGGCCCCCCCTTTCTGCAGCTTTGAGGCCGGTTGAACTGACGTCGAGCTGCATCAATACCGAGGTATTCCCACTGATGCTCATTTCTGGCACTCCTCTGTACCTTCGCACAATTGCTTGCACATTGAACGTCTCGATTCTGAATCGTGCCCTTTACTGAGCTCATCATCTGCTATGCTCAAATCAACAGCTCGACGCCAGATCCGACTTCAACTGCTGGAGAGCCACTTGCCAACTCTTACCAAGGGTTACACCGCAACTTGACTCAACTCGCCCTTGAACTGCTACCTTACCAAACCACACATCGGAGCAACAGGATCACCACTCATCGATCCTTCCTAGGGGTTACAACACGACTCGACCCGGCCCGACCTCGAAAAGATTCTGGTGAGAACCCCGACCTACACCGCAAAAAGCCACCTTTGAGCCACACAACCCTACCACATTTTAACCCGCTCAATGCCTGTTTGCCACTTGCCACTTGGACACCCACGATCCGCCATACCCAAACTGAGCTTGATTCACTCTCACCATTGCTTAAAGCAGAGTTTCAAGGCTGTTGAACTAAGATCCAAAACAAGGTATTATTGACCCCCTTGGTCCAGTTGGGCCCTAGAGACTGCCTAGTTCACTTTTGCACCTCTTGTTATCCAAAGACATATATTTGTATGGTTAATAATCTGCTTATCACCCCTGTATTCATCCTCAGAGTGCTACATGCTTCTTTCTGTCTGTTGCATCTTCTCTGTTATTTCCACAAGGGTTGGTTTTGTGCAGTGGTTAATAGATCTACTGCAGATGATGTGTTTGATTAAAGTATATATATGTTTATAGAACCTTGATTGGACGTTCCCTTTATTTTGGACTGCATTACTGCATTGTTTGGGTCACTATTGGTTCACCTTCACACCCCTCTTAAGAGCATAGCCTTCCCTCAGCCCACTTTACCACAAAAGACGAAGGAGGTATATCACTTAACTGTGCCTGTTTTTTTATCTGTATGATTGTGTTGGCTCTTGGTTTGCAGCAGGGTGAGGGCTGAGTGGACATGTTTTCCTCTATTTATCCTTGTACTCCTGCAGAGAAGAATCCAATTTGTCACAATTATGAACAATGTTAGATAAAGTGCCTGCATTCTGAGATGTCCATTGTTTTAAGGTCATGGTACATTATTAACTGTGATGTCAACACATATGCAAATAAGAACTCGCTCCTAATAATTCTGAAAAGGTGAGAAAATTAGATGTCTACGTGTGGCACACATTTCCTGGCAATTCTATTTTAAATCAATGAAAGAAATAAAGTATAAACGTGCTAGATATGTTCCGTATCATAGCCCGCCTTCCCCGCAGCAATGCTACATTAGCACAGGTCTACTACACCTGAGGGTTGACGTTCTCTTACGTGGATCACGAGACACATGCAAACCGTGTCATCTCTGGCCGGGGCTGCAATTCTACCTGGATGTGTTTACAGATGTTTGCTCTCCGTAATGAGGACCACAGCGGGCCATCACAGGTAAAAACAAAGATCTATTTTTGTCTTTTCTACACTGGAATCCCTTAACACGCTTCTGCTGGCTTTCATTCATTTCAGAAACCTCTTGCCCCATCTACTGGCCTATAGTGATATCACAGAGTAAAAAATAAAAAAGCATGTCTTATGAGGCAGACCACACGTTGCGTGTGCTCTAATGCCTGTTATAGGCACAGCGGCACAAACTGGCAATTAACTGCTCATATCTCTCGCTAGCAAGGACCTTGAAAAGGGAACATCTTAACTGCGTGTTGCGTGTCCTTCTGGTGAATATTATCATTACTTGTCAATTCAATTTCAAAAGCCAGAGAAAGAGTATTATCGTTGGTCTTAAAAAAGGGGACATCACATTTTAACACGGCAATGAAATAACCTGCTAATTTGCAATTAATCCAGTCAAATGCATTCACAAGGGTTTTTTCAAATCTACCTTTCGCGTATACGTGTGTAAGCAAATAAATTAGGTACACACAAATACACTCTGCCCGTGCTCAGTGTTTATACAAGGCCCTATTCATGGAATTTTTTGCACGGTGCAAAGTGCCTTTGCACTGCTGAAAAGTGACTTTGCACTGCCGACACAAACCCTGATTCATGGAACCGTGCAAAGTGTATTTTTGCTGTGCAAAGTCAGTGCAAAGTCATTTTGTACTGCAAAAATGACCACTTGCACTAACTGTCTAAAAGTCACTTTTAACTGTGTAGAAAATTCCATGATTCGGGCCCACAGACTCTTGATCTGCGATAACCCATCATTGGTACTTGCGCGTTCTCAATGTCAACAAAGTATTGAGGGCGGGAGAGTATCCGTGGCACGTTGTTGCTATTGGTGGGGTCTGGTCCTTGGGGCCTTGGGGCCTTGGTTGCTCCTCATTATCTGTGTCATGGTTACCTTGACCACTGGGTTGGTTAGATGACTTCCAGTGCTAAAGGACACCTCGTATCCTCAGGGGTCTGGAATTGGCAGAAGAGTGGTTCCACCTCCTGGTCTTAGCTGTCCCATCTGGTAGAACACCCGTAGCCTTCTCTCTTCTTGAGTAAGTCTAGCTAGATCTTTCTCCCCCTTTACCTGGGCATTAACTCCAGGGTCTTAGGGTAGTGATTTTCCTTGCCACCCTAATCTGACCCCCACTCATCTGTTCCGCTATTGATAGCTCGGGGGATAGCAACCTCTACTCGCTCAAAAACCTCAAGGGGCCATGACACCCCTGACTTGCTTAAACAATCTTGCTAGTACCTTCTGTTTTTTTCCTCACAGATATGCTGCCCCAGGTCCTCCACAGTCCTCCTACCTTATCCGGTTCCTTGACCCTGGGGATAGGACCACTGTGGGCCTCTGGCTTAAGCATCCTTCCCGTCCCCAGTTTTTCCCTCTGGTGACCCTACAGAATTGTACAATTACCATTCCCCTTACTCCATCTGCTTACACGCCTGCTTCTCCTCCTCAACCCCTTCCTGCTTTAGCTCTTGTTCATCTTAAGTCTTGTACACTCACACCTGCTCCTCGTCCTTCCCCTTCTATCCTTTCTTCTTCCAGCTCTCCCTCTCCCTCTGTCTGCTTCTTCTGCTCCAATAGCTCTCAAATGCTTCCCTATATAACACCAGTTCACAGGATTGCTGTCCTCTCTCATTCCAAGCTGTTGGTGTGCTGGTGCCTTATAAAGTGAGGGTAATAAGGTGATTAGGCTAATAATAATTCTGATTGGCTGCCCCGTTATTTGCCCCTGGTCTTGATAAACTCTGTTTCTCCTTCTCTTTCTTCTCCCCTTGAGGGTACAGTTTCCCCTTCTTAAATCCAGGTCAGAGGAATATTATGATGTTTTTTAGTTTTGTGCCCTACTGATAGAGCCAGGGTGGAGTGACCCGGATGATGTCCAATCCAGTGCTCTGCCTGCCATATGCGTGGGGAAATGGCTTCCATGAACTGTCAGTCGCCATGGCAAGTTCACAGGGAACTGGATCTCTTCTCTCCGTTTGTTTGTAGGGATGTCAGGCGTTCTCCATGAACCCATACTGGGCTTGTACTCCCGCTCAGTGCACTGACGCGTGTGTTGCATTGTTGTCAGCAGTGGATGTGTCTTTGTGTAAGTGTGTGTGTGTGTTGTGTAACCTAGTTATGGATTCTCCCCTGGCGTCTGTAAGAGACCCATGGGCTCTTGCCAGCATTGGGTGGAGTTGCAAGCTTTAGGGATATCCCTATTTGCAACCCCAAGGAGTTGCATTAAGTGGGGGCATGAAATTTGGCGAACAGGTGGTAGCAGGATGCCTCCTCTGGAGTTATTAGTACTAAGTTGCACAGTGAGCCTACCAACGCCATAGAGATCACATTAGAGAAGGGTGCCCAGCATAGATTGGCATGTGTGCAATGCAGCATACGATGAGTGGTGCTCTGTTCCGTATTTTCACCGGCAAAGCTGACATGACTGTGGACCGCCCAAGTGTGGGGTTCAGCAAACTTAATCGGCCAAATTATGAAACACCTAATTTTCAGGCGATTCAGCTGAACTCTCTCAAAGTTCCTTTTCGGCTCGGGTAAAGTCCTTTATTCATGTGAAGCATCGGTGCATATAAACATGGCGTGCCATGCAGCGTTGAGCGTGAGGTAGAGCGTTACCATTGCATTTAGCTGAGGTAGAAATATGAAGAGGGTTTCATTGAATGAGAGGTTTACATTTGAAATAGGATAGACAATCTTTTTTGTAACTTCTAAGATGGCGAGAAACCCGGCAGCCACCCTGTATGACACACATGCATGTGACATGTCTTGTTAGCGACTACTAGGGAGGAATAATCGCCAGAACTGATTGGAAGCAGTCAGGAGATTACAGGGTGGATTTTACAGTGCCCAAGCTATTTTTGTCAGGACACAAGGTACAATCACATTTGTCAAGAAAAAAACATAAACATTTTGTTTTGGAGTCCGAAGATGCTCTCCACTGGCTTTAACGGAGAGTGGCCTATTTCTGTGATGATTGGAGGCATGGTACCAGTAGTGACGAGAAACCCATGCTGTTTCTTAATGCTGGCAATGACCTGTAGTGGCTGTACCTGAGTGTGCAATACTCTAGGCATCCTCTAGTGGCTCCTAGTAGTAGAGGAGAGCATGCCAGTGACCACCCTGTGAGGCATACACACTCATCATGTCTCTTGTCATGTCAGTGGGAGGAAAATAACCATCTTGATTGCCAACATGTCTGGATTGAACCTGGTTGGGGATGTGGCGAGCAAGGCATGTGGCTCACAGATATTTCACAACAGCCACAACACTGGTGTGTACATGCGGGGGACCAGAATTGTCTGTGATAAACTAAAGATATCCATCTAGCATTCAACATCACCCTCTGCGGAAGAGATTAGGCTAATAATCATGCTCAGGTACATCAGTCTCGGGTGAAGCGGGATCAATCCAATGTCAGCGGGCAGAAGGGGGAGAGATGCCGATGGCATCCATTTATGAGCCAGGTGACCCAGCACACATTGTAGAGGAGCACAAGCTGGAGTGTTCCTGGTGCACTCCGCCAACCGCATCTACTGAGAGGGAGACTGTTGAGGATGGTGACAATGATGAATGAGATAAAGATTGTGACAACTCTTAGTCATAATTAGTCAAGTTGTTTTATCCCTTGCTTAGCACTTTCCCCTTCTCCCCTCCCCCTTACACTTTCCCACTTCCCTCTCCCCTGCACTTGCGCGTTCTCAATGTCACTGGGCCTAGTAAGATCGTTGTTCTGTCCTCCCTTGTTCCCCTCCCTTGCCTTGTCGCGCTCTGAAACACTTGTGTATGAGCGCAACACAAATAAAATATCAATTTCAATTAGTCTAGGTAGCAGCACATCATTCTGGAAGCAACTGATGCTTCAGTTACAGAGAGATATGGGAAAGACAATTATACATCATCTCCAGCTGTGTCTTCTAAAGATAGCCTGTAAACTCTGTAAGTGCTAAATACCAGTTTGTAGCTGCCAGACCATAAACACTAACTCCACCAGCGCCTTTGCTGCCAGATGAACATACTAGGAAATGACCCAGCTGGAGGCTAAACACCATCATGAAAACAGCGTTTTGATTTTTGTGATGCAGAAAAAAGAACAACGCCATTGCATCTTCTCTCATCTGTGAAACACAATTGTGTGACAGGGGAAGCCTGACACCATATTGGGTGCTATATATGTGCACCCCCCCCATGATTCAGCACCATGTACAAGACTGTTGGTTCAGAAGTAAAATCAGTGACCACTGACAAATTCCCATTCAACATTAGTTTTCATGCAAGGCTCTTCCACAGTTGCTAGATCAGGGACTTTTCGCAGCAAGACAAGGAGTAGCTCAGCCCTACAGCCAGAAAATCCATCTCCAAATTGGCATGTGGACCACTGGACAGTGCAGTGCCTACATGTCTGTGACCGCAAACTGGGGGGACCATCACTCCCTAAAATAGTCCATGGTGGTAGGAACTGCCTGTGGTTTAGCATGAGGCAATGTTCTGGGTATGGGGTAAAAAAAATACAATTACTTTGGCCGGATGCACTATTACTGTGTTTTCGGGAAAGTGGATTATATAGCCACACCATTACTTCTGTAGTAGTATACCAGAGGATGGGGGGTGTTCGCATCAATGATACCACAAGTTAGCAGAGTATCATTTGGCTCATCCAAACCCTTCCCCCCAGCAATAACGGAGAACTCAGCCATGGGGCAAAATATACCATCTTTATTTTCCAAAAGACAGAGCTCATACAGGAAAAAACGAAATCTGCGGCAATCTCAGTGTCTGGGCCTGGGTAACCCAGTTTTATTCCTAGGTGATGACACTAACACCAATCCATCCATAAAAACTTATGGGACATCCCTGTTGGGTGGCTTGGGTGGTAGTACCTATAGAAATCCCCTGTGCTAAGCATGGCATTGGTACACCATGTCAGGTGACTTCCCCAAAAAATGATCAATTACTTTGTTGCAGGATTGCACGATGACCATTGGCTCGTGCAACATTCTACACCACCCATGATCTAAGCATCTGTATTGGTTGGAGCGGGTCCCCCCAGGCCCTGGACCCTGTTCTGTTCACAGCGCTCGGTGTACCTTTTCATGGTAATGAGAAAGACTGTGTGTCCCCATTATTGCCACTGATATGGCCACCTAGCCTGCAAGGGTGCCTGGAGGTTGAAATTTTCGGTATACAATGCATGTATCAATCTCGTCTGCGTTGCTGCGAACTGCTCCTCTTCTCACCATGAGTGAAGAGCCATTGTTCCTTTCGGCTGGGTCACGTGTGTGAAGACCACAAAACTGAGCCTTTCTGTCTACAATTATGGAGGATTTTATTCTGTATTTCGCAGGTGGCTCACAGCCTCGGGGTTCAGGAATTTTCCACCGCCCTTGTCCGTGGCTGTGTAAACTGTCCCTGTGCTTAATACTGCATAGTCTGCATCTCTTCTTCTGTATTTTGAGGCCTATGGCTTCACGCTGATTCACTACAGTCATTCTATGATTTCCTTATAGATTGTAATATCTTCTTTAGAGATTAGTAGTGGTAGAGCCCTACAGGTTCCTTATACGTTCCTGTAGTTCCTTATGGTTTGTTGTGTTGAAGCGATTGCAAGCGTGGTCTGTGTTTGATTGGCTTCTTTGCATTACTGCATTCGGCTAGTGTAAAGAAAAGGGCGTTTGACAGTATGTACATGTATCTGTCCTCTACCTATAGAAGGGTGAAAGCATGTTCTTCGTGTATATGTGTGTATCTGTGTATCTTCATGCAGGAATGTGGATTTGCTTCATGACTATTGCTGTTATGTCGTGTTGTCACTAGTGACATCATCTCGGCAGGACTTTGTTATTAGTCAACCTGATCCAGTGATGAGACACCTGTCTCTTCGAAGCCTTCAATGTGATACTGTTTGAATGGTCGTCTGAGAGAATATCTTTGTCCATATGTGGGATACACTGGCGCACCTGGTCGTTGGCCGAACAGCAAGTTACAACTTGTCGACCACTTCTCCGAATCTATTCACCTTTAGTTTCGAGAGCCAAATCTTCGTAACTCCCTCGAGGTGTCCATACATTCTTGCAGGGTCATCTAAACTCCATGTCATGTAACAGCAATCTCCTTCAGGGCTGCATCAAACCCATTTTCCCCAATAGTCTCTGGACTTGTCAGGGTCATCAAACACTACTCCAGTTGAAAACAGCAGACAACATGTTATCTGTGCTCTCAGGGTATCTCAAGCTACTTTTATCTTGTCATCTTCGGAAGCAGTTTCTACCAATATTTTCAAGTCTACTGTCTTCTCAGTCATTTTGTGGCATTGTATCATGCATATTCTGATGATGCTGAGTGTCAACAAAACTAGAACTAATCCTGCAAGTAAGACCTTCAGTCCATTGGCCATCCATGTTGGTATTCATGAGAAGATGTATGATAGCCATCCTTCATTTCTACCTGTATCTTTTGTTTCTGCTTCCATTTTACCATGCATCTGTGATAACCTGGTAACTGCTTCAATGAGTATTCTGTTTGTTTGCATCATCCACTGGGACGAATGTGCGGCAAGGAGACCTGATCTTGGCGCATACTCCTCCGTCTATGGCTGTGAGGAGGTCTAGAACATATCTGTTCTGGAGCGCCATTAACCTTACTGCTCGGAGTTCTTATTTTATAGTGTTGAAGCCATTGACAGTTGAGTTTATTGTTTGCATCAGCTCCCACCTCATGATCTGACAATTTCTTCTGCACTAACTTCGTCTCTTCCTGCTTTCTTCCCTCACGCTTAGTTCTTGCATTTTCTTGCATTAGCATACAATAGTGATCTCGGACCTTGGTTTAGCTTCCATCCCCACTAATCTCATAAGCTGTTTTTGCACCTGCTCGGGCATCCCTTGGCATAATATAAGATAAAACAACCCCACTGTGTTGTCCTGCGTTTCAAGTTTCCATTTCTCTTGAATAGCTTGAATGTACTGCAGGAGGTCTTCGGCTTCCCCCATTTGCGTTACATAATCGCACTAATGTCTGTGGTGTCTGGGTACTGCACCTTCATAGTGCACCACGTGGCCGCTCAGCAGTTGTTAAACTGTGATCCATCATGTGCCGTATTCTGTGCAGTTACTCCTGGGTAGTCGGCTCTTTTCCACACATCATCAGCAAACTCTCCAAGAATGGCTGAAAGTAAGCTTTTCATGTGACCCACCGCTAACGTTATGCCTACTGTTAATTGTTCTACCTCAAATATCCATTTCCCAGCTCCAACGGTCAACATAGGTAATTTACACCTCATGTTATCTTTGTCAATCTGTTGCCATGGTATATATTGAGGTTGGCCTCCTCCTTTCTCTAAGAGTGGGCATTGCGTCAATATTGTCTTTTCACCCTATCTCCTGGTGTCTTTGGTGGCAGTAAAAAACAATTCTCCCCGTCTTCGTGATTGGAGGTCTCTGAGCCTTTCGTATATGGGGTAATGCTTTCTACGCTGTGTGATATATCCCTAGAGTGATGTGATCTTTCACCCCTGTCCTCCATTAGTCCATCTGTGTCCTTACTGTTTCCCCACACTGCATCTTGGTTCGGGCTCTTCCCTCGAGGATGATGGAAAGATCGCCCTACTCCCTCATCCTCGGTCTGGGCTCTTCCCTGGAGGACGATGGAAAGATTGCACTGCTCCCTCATCCTCACACCCACTAAGTCATCATCGGGCCCTGTATCTCGACCATCGCTGTCAAGGTTGGAAGCTAAGCCTCCTTAATACTGCGCCTCCCTGCTGCCACTCTTCTATGTTATTTGCGCTCCTGCATTCCTCCGTCATGGAGGATGCAATGTCATCCCTGTCTATCAGTGGGCCGCCCTGCCATGTCTCGCGCTTCGGTCTCACTCTCGCCTCCCCTGCTCCTCTTCCTCTTTGTCATCACTAAAATGTCCTAAACCCAACTTTACTCACACTTCCCTCACAGCGAGCTTATCTTCTTCCCTGAGCTGTCACTCTCTAATGAGCCCTTCTACTTCCAACTTCCTCTTGTCCTTCTTTGTTTGCACTTGCCTTTCACTTTCTTCTTCTACTCTTCTTCACGCTATATCCTCAAGTTCTCTCTGTCTGCGTGCCTTTCGCGTGCTTCTTCATGCTCCTCCTTTTCCTCCTTCTCTCATATCTCTACTTCTTTCATTATCGCTGCCCATTCGCTTGCCTCACCTGTATCCCTACAATCTGCTGCATCTTGGTTAGGGTATCTCTCCCGCTACCTTCCTGTCTAATTTAAGCAATATTTATCCACCTACCCACTCATTCTGAACTATGTTCTCCAGTCCCGCCTTTCTACCTTCTATCCCCACGTCATTCTCTTTTATGCATGCCTGAATTTCACTGCACCCCCTATTTTTGGCACCTGCATTTTGAGCTCCTCTAGATGTTTCTCCAGTCTTGTCCTGCTCCTCCCTCTTGCTATAAGCTGGAGGTGCAAGAATGGGATTGTACATCCTGCCGCTGCTCTTAATTCCCTTGCTGGATATAATCGAAGAACCTCCACTCTTGCACCCTCACTCTCGTGTTCACGAGGAGGGGGTAATGGCCAAAGGTTTTTTGACCACGGCCTCCTGTTGGTTCTGCATCCACTGATGCTGTGCTATGTTCCCCCCATAGTGTAAACGAAAGGGTGTTTGACATTATGTACATCTATGTGTCCTCTATCTATAGAAGTGTGTAAGTATGTTCTTAATGTATATGTGTGTCTGTGTCTGCATATCTTTGTGCAGGAATGCGGATTTGCTTCATGGCTAATGCTGCCATGTCGTGTTGTCACTAGGGACGTCATCATGGCGCGAAATTGTTATTAGTCAACCTGATCCAATGATGAGACACCTGTCTCTTCAAAGCCATCAACTGGATACCGTTTGAATGGTCGTCTGAGAGAATATCTTTTTCCATATGTGGGATACACTGGTGTGCCTGCTGCTTGGCCGAACAGCGATTTACATCTGTCGTTTCTCTTTCTTCCTGCTGAAATTCGCATGTGGGACGTGAGGGCCATTCCAGGGACCCCCTCTTCACTTCGACCACCACCTGCCTTATTAGTTCTTTGCTCACTGGCATGAAGTGCTGCATGCTGTGATGGAGTCTCCCACTTTTTTTTACTTTGATTTGCAGATGCTGTGGATACGAAGCGATCTAATTACGCCTCACATACTAGTACAAAATAAGTTCTTTAAAAAAAAGACTTGGGACGTGCAAACTCGTTCTCGGAGTTGATATGGAAGTCTGAGAAAAGGAAATGTCACAAGCTTCTTTCTTTCTCACCCGTTTTTCCTTGCTTGTGGTCGCCTTCTTCCTCACTGTTCGAGACTTTTACAGGTTGGAGCACGAGTCTTTGGGTTCCAGCGTGAGGTAGCTGGCTGCCTTCAGCCGGATAGCGTTCAGTATCCAGGAATGTTTAGCGACGAATCCAGGAAGGAGGAGGGCAGGCGTCCTATGCTCGGGAAGTGCCCAGGAGACTGCGGCACCGATCACAAGACGGGATCCGGGATGAGGGGATAAGGGCTAGCGGGAAGATTGCAGGAATCAGGAGAGGGTTCCAGGACTGAAGAAAAAGGGGTAAGGAGTAGGAGACAGTACGGTACACAGACTCGAAAAACACATGCCTAACAACTCCAAGCAGTTGCGTTGAGACGCGCAGAGCCGCGGGGGGCGTGTCTGTTTTCTAGGAAGCAGAATGTTGCGCGCAAAGGCTGGAGTGCAGCGTTTCTGGCCCGTCGGCCATGTTGGAAGAATCACTGACCTCATGCTGCGGTGCATCATGGACCATGAAGTCCACAAGGGCCGGAATCGGTGGTTCATGACAGGAAATCACTTCTTAGATGCAACCTGCATCATTTGGTGTCATTTTTTACTCCTCCTTGAACTCTAATTTGAACATTGACCAGGTCTGTAATAAAGCACAATATCTTCTCAGGTTACACAAGAGAGTGAAACCATATGTAACAGAGGCTAACTGCAAGACACTCGTGCATGTGTTAATCATGCAAATAATCGATTATTGTAATGTTTTGATGATTTGAGATAGTAAAATCTGCATGAGGTGCCTCCAAGTTCTCCAAAATTATGCTGTACGCATAATCAAGGGGATTCCTAGACATCAGCCCATTACGATACATAGGAAGAGCCTACATTAGCTTCCAGTGGAAGCACAAGTCAATTTTAAAGCTTTGACCATCGTTCATAGATGCCTGTATAGCAAGGCCCCGGACAATTTGAGAGATTGTGTTGCAATTCAGCATCAACATAGGTCCACTAGAGCAAGTGAGTCAGTGCTCTTAACTGTCCCAATAAGTAGAAGAGTTAGGGGCATGGGCAGATCATTTACTCTCTGCGTTGCCACTCTGTGGAATCAGTTGCCTAAGCAGCTACGTTCCGAGGCAGTCCTCTTGTGATTCAGGAAGAGGCTAAAGACTATTCTTTTTGAGGGGCCCAGGAGTTGCTCACGCCTACTCCCTGCTGGCTTTTCCCACTCTTGATGGGTTCTCGGCACCCTGATGCATGTGGGCTTCGGCACCCTACAAATCAAAATCAAAATCAAACCTACGAGGCTACGTATGAAAGGTACTACATATTTGTTAAAAGTAAGATTTCACATGTATAATTTAGTTACTTTTAAGAAGTTTATAAATAAGCTGCAGTTTCCGTTTCTCGGCTTTATGCTATTCGTAATTTTCACGTTCAATATTTTTGTCAGCGAAATTCTCACGTAGATCAATTTGCTGAATGCAAGGATTTCATGCCAGAGGCCACAAAAGGATCTAATATCTGGAGAAGGTGCAAAAGGAGGTGGGAGGGTGCCAAAGCACTTAAGACATACACCTGGGCCTTGCAGCTGCTTACTATGAGTGTATTGTGCATGGTGCCCTAGTGATCTGCAAGACCATGCATGTTCCTTGCTCTGTGCATACCCATCCCATTGTGGTGGCACATTCCAGCATTGCTGATTTTTTCACCTGTCACAGATAAACATTAGATGGGACAGTATTTACACCAATGCAATGGCAGCTGATGGCTGGGGACTGTTAAGTGCTAAAGGCGTTTTGAGGAGGCCACCAAGCGTGTTAGCCAGAACTGTTCATTTCTCCAGTGAGGCAAGGCCACTAATATACTTGCTATAATTGAACGTGTTCAACATGAGTGCCCACGTGTGTCTAGCAAACAGAATAATGTGTCTGTAGTAAGAGGTGTACACTCAACTTCGTATGGGGTCAGCATATAGCCATAATGAAATACAATGTGGGTCATTACGAGGTTGGCAGTAAGGGGTTAACGGTGCCAGCAAAGGTGCCGGAGCCGCCAACCCCTTACTGCCCTATTACGAGGTCTCCTCACGGGACCCGGTAAGGGCACCTGGTAAAACGGTAAAACCAGGCATCCTTAGCGGGTCCCGCGAGGAGACCAGCATGCTAACAACAGGCCCATTATTAACGGGCCGTTATTAGCATGCTCCCCATTCCCATTGAGCCCTATGGGGGCTCGAATGGGAATGGGGATGTTCAGGGTCTGGGTTCCTTGAATGAGGAATTACCGGGCCCTCCAAGGTCGGAATGGCCCGGTAATTCCTCACTCAAGGAACCCAGACCCGGTACCCGGTAAGGGGGTAGCCATGCCACAAATAGCAGCATGGTTACCTCCTACCATGGAATAACCCCCAAAATATCTCCTACATAATCTTTAAGCCCATTTTGCAAGATACAAGTCATTGCTTTTTAGACGCATGTGCTGGATGAAAACTTTGAGAACGGAGCAGAATGGGGCACTGTTAAATTATGCAAAACTGCGATGATATGGTGGTCTGAAATGACATTGAAAGAACAGAGGTAGGCAGGAAATGCAGGAGCCCCTGTGATAGACACATCACCCGAGATGTCAAGAATATTATACTCCTCCTGATGAGAAAGTGCATTGCTCTTATTTCCTACACCACACAACCCATCTTCTGTGAACACTACTCATAGTAGTGATAAACTGGAGACAGAGAGCCTATGGGCTACACTAGTCACAATGTCAAGAATGCTTATGGGTCTACAAGAACATGCAGCTGACCTTCCGCATGTCAGGGTGTAGGTGATTATCTGCTTGGCACATTGCAAATGGGTTGTAGGTAATGATCCACTACAGTACCAGTTCAGTAAACCAGTCTGACTGGTCAGCACACATATTCCATAAACTGCCCCTGCCAGAGAACGTTGTGAGCAGGTCTTTAGTAAACTGGATCTATTGTATCTGGCCACAGCAGAAGAATTGTTGTGCCCCAACTTAGAAACCACAACATTAATCAACCAGAGATGCATTCATTAAGCAATATGACCTGAGCAGCGGGGGCATTAGCAACTCAGGTAATGCCCAGGGCCCATAGTTATTAACGAAGGCCTAGGGGCATTACCTGAGTCGTTACATTCTGCTTGACTCTCGTCGGGTACTAATGAAGATTATAGAAGACTTGTCTAGCATATTGACACACATCGAAGTGGCAAGTGTTTGTTTAGTGGGCGCTGTGATTGTGAAATGAGAAGCTATAGTGACTGACTGCTGGTAACTGTCTTAGCATGACAGGGCACCTTATTTATGCTACTGGTGTTCTCTTCTTAAAACCTGTCCCTTATATTTTAAATGTTTAGTATTGGAGGCGAGAATCAGCTTGCAATGGGGAGTGAGCAACGTTGTGCATTTCTTCTGGTTTCCCCTGCTATATAGCTCAGGAGCAATATGCTCATCTTGGAAGCAAGATGACTGGAGCAACACATGTTCTATCCTCGGGTCCACTGTTGGAAACCTCTGGGTATTAAGTGCGTTATAAATATCCTATCATATGGGAGCCATTGTTTGTGTTTTCCCTTGTAAGTGATTTCAACCGGGCACTCCACCTAAATCAATGCCTAGCGTGTGATGCACAGTTGGAACACTCAATTATATATTTTTGTCTGTAAATTCTTTTATTTCTGAATGCTGTACCCTTATATCACACCCCTCTCTTTGAATCCCCACGGTCTCATTGAACCAGGAAGCAGGCTGTTTTGCAAAGTTAAAAGATTTATTTTATGAATTTGAACAAGATAAATGTCACACTTTTATGAATTTGAACAATATCTAGATATCACACTATTAATATTCATACAATGATCAGCATTGGGGGATATCACAACAATAAACAATCTCTTTAATCAGAATGAGTATGGATAAGAAAAATAATGCAGCATGGAATAATACTTGATTTGGATAGGAAAACAATGCAGCATGGAATAATACTTGATGTGGGTTCAATCAAATGCAATGTCACTCTTTCCCCCTTTATACTACTCAATCCCCCCTAATATGCAATATAGAGATGGAAGGAGAGAACACAGGTTTCAGGAATAAACACTCAACAAATACCGTTTCAATCCCAATTCCCCCCAGCCAGCATGGAGAGAAACAGGAATGATTTCAAAACAGTTCAAATGCTTTTGAATGTGGCTTGTAATGAATGGGAAAAACACTGAAAAATGGATTTAAATCACTTAATGGGATTCAAAACTAGTGGGAGCCGCTTTGGATAGTTTCAGGTGAACACTAGCAATGAGGATTGAATAACTAGCAGATTGAAAACTAAATTCAGAGGTCAGATGCAAAGAATAGCTGTTTTACACGTGATGAAATTGAGCCAAACGCGAATACACGGCAAACTTTTCCGCATGCAAGAAATACGATTGTGGGAAAACTATAAGGATTTAGAATGTGGTTCAATTTGACCCTTAAATTCTGTTTCTAGCATATATTACGGTATGGACGTTACAGAGGTTTTAGTAGAGGTTGATTTTCTCACAAAGAGTCAAGATTTTCAAATGAAAGATGCGCTTTTGAAATTACAAATAGATATCCTTTACACTAAGGAGGCTATGAAGATGCAAGATACTGAACGGACCACCACCAGAACAGCGGCGCCTCTGCTCTGACTTTTGCTCGCCAAGACTCTTGTCTTTCTTCAGCAGATATATTAGCGCAAAGATGAATTTATCACTATAATTAACAAAGGACTGTATGGATAAGGGAAAGTTTCAGAAAAACAAGAAAGATATCCTACAATGCAGTTCTCGATATGATAGAATGGGTTTTGGATTGGATTACTTAAGAATAAGATACTGGCTATGGACAATTCTATGCTATAGATACTCACAAATATGGTTTTGGAATAGGCCCATCAGGATCTAGTCAAAGGGTTGTGGACTGGAATTCTGCTAGCCCACCGGACAGGATTCAGGCACCCGGTTCGGCACTCAGCATGGCATTCTGGTCTCTGCACAGACTCTGGACTGGATCTGACGGGTTGGTTCTGGGTAACAGCTATCTGGTTACAACTCTGCTCTACCGATTTGGATCTCTGGGTTCTAGCAAGAGTTCTTGGCAAGAAAGGAGAAACAGCACAGCCAGGCTGTTCAATTTTTGGTGTGCCCTTTGGAAGTCTGGGGTTAAAATCAGGTTTCAAGATTTTAAAGGTCAGCTGAGAAGGGTTCAGCTTTGGAATTGGGCCTTCTGCTTTCAGAGTTCTGGAGTCTTGGATCTGGGTTCCTCCTACAGAGCGCTTTGTCAGTAAGTCAGTTGATGGGTGAATCTGTGTGTCCCTCTAGGTCCTAAGCAGTCTCTATTTATGTATTTCACAAAGGGGTGGGTAGGATGAATTATACTAAGCACACCATCTAGGAATGTTATTGGTTAGAGTCTTTCCCCTCTCCTGATTTGAGAAGGAAATCTAGTGTCATAGTGATGCTGTATTTCACAACCCAGGGAGTACCTCCCCTTTGTTTCAGTACAGTAAATCTATTTTTCACACAAATCATATTAACAATATCACCAACTTGCTAATAATACATATTCACATTACAGATTTAGTATAGCACGTATCCGTCCAAGTCCCAAGTCAGTGAGAGCTTTGGTTCAAATTTGACAGTTTTTTGTGCTTTTGGTTGGGTACCCAGTGTCAGATCTGTCCACATTTTTCTCCATACATGCGCATGACATCTGGGCATAATCCTGTAAACTTTCATATTCCTAGAATTATCACAATTGCTACAACATCCACATTTCAAAGGGTGAGCAGCATTTTCATATTAACAACCTCTAATTTACAGATTTTTACACATTTTTCACTGTTTTCTATGAGTCTTTTCCAAAAAGATATTTTCTTGTAATCTAAGATACACAAATCTGTCTGGTCCCGCCCCAAGGTTTGGCTGGGTCCAAAGCACTCCCAGGCTCTCTTCCTGCTGGCAGATGTTTTCTGTTGACAGTTGAATCTGCATATCTTTTCAATCAAGGGAGTCTTTTGTCTCTCCTCAGAGCAACAGGCCAAAATCTCCTCCCGTCTGCATTAACAACTCAATGACAGTTCCTGAGCAGAGAGCAGGGGGAAGATGCCTTTGTTTGGGGCAAAGTGTGGAATGTGCCTTTGAAGTACTGTGGCTAACATTAGTTCACTTTTAAAACCCCTGTTTTAAAATGGTCTTTTCTAAATAAACTTACATTTTTACAAAATATACACACAGATCTCATAATTCCAGTCTTTTTCAAACGTAGAGATTGAATTGTAGCAACCTATATTGCTTTTGATGGCACGTCTCTTCTTTTCCACAATTTGATTTTAAGACACAAGTTTTAAACTGCCAGTATAAGTAAATGACAGCTCTGACACAGGCGAGCGGCGGTACTGCGCCCATATTCTTACATATTTTTCCAGGCAAGCACCTTTTTGAATGGGCATATTTTTGTAATGAAATGTGCTTCTCGTGACATTGTGCTTAGGGGGATTCTTTAAATAAAGTGATGTTTAACACCCAACAAGGATGTTGGATCTTTTCTGATGTTTGGGAACCATGATTTTGCACTTTCAGCAGCCAAGGAAAATCAGATTTTTAAAGCACTTCTGGGTTTTCCTGGCATGCAGCACTGCTTTTTCAAGTAGCTTCATTTCACTCTGTGGGCAGCCCAATGACAGGGTTTGGTAGTGTGGTCTCGGTTCCACCACTGACACCGGCAAAATAGATTGGCGGCCTATTTTTCAGGTTTCCCTGTGCACTTCTCAGAGTTTTTAGCGCATAGAGCTTTTTGGCGGCCATCCTGTTGTTTCTGATGAAAGCAGCACACAGTGATGTTGCAGGGCAGAGCCTAGTCGGTCAGAACATCCCACAAGCCCCCCTTGCGATTTGCCGTTGGACGTCCATCAATGGGAAGTCGCAAGACTGGGATGATCAGTTTCATTTCTTTTGGTTCAAAAAATGGCAAAGTTCATCATCTTTTCTTCCATCAGGGGTGGATCGACCAGTTCCTTGCCCAGTCCTGATGTGGGTATGAAGTGATAACCCAGGCCCCTTGGATCTTTCCTTCCGTCCCCGGGTGGTCCTCCTTGGTTTTAGTCTTCATGGTTTCCAATTCTAGGATGACAAAGCAAAAACATATTTGTAGACATTTCCCCACCACTATTAATGTAGGGGGGTGGACACATACATTTTTACAAATCAGGACACATTTTTCTATTGGCAATGTATTGACTACATGTATGGAATATTTTTTATAGTGGGAATTCTAGGGAGCTGGAGTGACCCCCCTCGGGTCCCAGAAGACTCCTCCAGTTGCTGCAGAGTGTGCCTAGGATGGCAACACTTCAGTTGGTTAATATGAACCCACTTATCTTCCCCCTCTGCCAAACTGCCATTGGGGATGCAGATTTTGTAGCCGACAGGTGAGATTTTGTCTACAATTTCAAAAGGACCCCTCCAGGTAGGCAAAAATGTGTGCTGTTTGGCCTGGTGCCTTTGGAAATTGTATAAGTAGACCCGGTCTGCTAAATGGTATTCTTTTCTAGTAGTCTTTAAGTCATAGTGGGTGTTCATGATGCCTGCAGATCTTTCTAGATTTGGCTGAGCATAGGCAAAAGCATGTTGATGGTGTTTTCTTAGATTTTCAACATACTCATGAGTTGTGGAGGCATTGATCAAGGTCTGCTCTTGGGTTCTGTAGAACAGATGCTGGGGAAGCACCATCCTGCATCCAGTCATCAGCTCAAACGGTGACATTTTAGTTGCAGATGAAGGGGTAGATCTGATGACCATTAATACAAACTTGGCCCAGAATCTGCCACAAACTTTTTTAATATGCTCACAATTGTCTTTTTGGATCTCTACACTGCACCACTAGAGGCTAGCCGGTAGGAAATGTGTAATTTCATTTTGACCACAAGTACTCCCACATCTTTGTCATTACTTTGCCAGTGAAATGGCTACCTCGGTCTGACTCGATCCTTTGGGGTAGTCCAAAACGCGAGAAGATGTGGTTGATCATCAGGGCAGCTGCTGTTTCTGCCTTGCAGTTTGGGGCCAGGAGGCATTCCACCCACTTAGTAAACAAGCATGTCATGTCAACATGTACTTGTTTCCCCTAGAGGAGCGAATCACGGGCCCGATAAAATCGACTTGCAAATCTGACCATGGCAGTGTCATCCCCCTCTTTTGGAGAGGCGCACGGTGTGTGAGGGAAGTTGGCTGAAATTGTGCACACACAAGACACCCCTTCAAGTATTGGTTGAGGTCCTGCCCTATGTGTGGCCAGAATGCAACCTCTCTTAAGATTTCAAGTGTTGTATGAAACCCCATATGACCGGCTGCGGCCGTATCATGGGCATGACTTGACATCAGGCTTCGGAATGAGATAGGGACCACCCACTGATCATGGCCAGCTAGGGATTTCCTCACCAACAAACCGTCTTGGATTTGGAAAATTTTTGGACATTTCATCAACACTCTGAGGTCCTCTTTCCCTATGTAATCGGTATCCATCAGGAGAAAGTTCTCAGGGTCCTCAATGTGTTGATAAAACTTACCAATTATTGGATCCCCTATTTGAGCCGTAATCAAATCAGCATCTGGGGTCTCCTTACTCCATTGTGCAGTTGAGAGTTCATTGTGAGCATTTGTCTGGGACCTAGTGATAGCAGTGACCTGGATCTCCCCCAAAAGGGACTCGATCTCTAGTAGATCCCCTTGGATGGCTCCGGTTTTGGCCAGCTGATCTGCTAGGTCATGTGCAGTTTTGTCTGGTCCCTCTACTTTAGAGTGACCCTTAATCTTTTTCCAGCAGATGGTTATCCCATTGGAGGTGACCAAATCATCAATGTTTTTAATTAATTTCCCATGTTTCAATGGATTGTTATTAGCACATAACATGCCTCTGGTTTTCCAGTTAACCAGGTGCTCCACAAATCCGTTCCGTACAAAATCCGAATCTGTGATTATGACCAGTTTGTGGAGTTGATGTTGGACAGCAGTGAGGATGGCTTGATGCACACCCTTCAACTCTGCCACTTGACTGCTTCAGGGACCAATCTTGTGCCCAGCGGAGGGTTCCGGGGTCTCATTCACCCATGTATTCCCCAAGCCAGCCACAAGTTCTTTTTCCCAGTTGTTGTCAACATGGTATGAACATCCATCCACATAGACAGTGGGCATTCCCTCACACTTGGCTTCTTCAAAGACTTTGTGTGGGGAATTAAGGTATGCCTCCAAGTTGTCCTTGATTTTTAGACTCTCGTCCTCGAGACAGTTTTCTCTGGCACAATCATGCAAGTCAGCCAGACCTTGCGCGAGGGGACTCTTCTTGTTTTGGCCATATCTGACCTCTACAGGAAGGCCTTGCATTGATAGAATCCAGGAAGTAATTCGGGAATTACTTACATTTCCAGCCCGGATTCTGTCAATTTGGAGATATTGAAGAGGCTGGTGTGGAGTCTCCACTATGATGTGTTCCCCATGGATAAACGGGCGGTAATTCTTCAATGCCCACACCGTTGCCAGGAGTGCCTTCTCACAATCGTTGAATTTTTCCTCCACAGAGAATAAAGTTTTACTCGCATAGGAGATTACTTTATTGACCTTGTCATGCTTTTGGTATAATACTGCAGTCAAGCATGTATTAGAGAACCCTGTCTCCAAGAAGAACTCCTTGTTTTTGACAGGCTAAGCTAGCCAAGGTGCTTGTGAGAAGCTTCTTTTGAGTTGCCTTACTGCCTCAGCTTGTTCTGGGCCCCACTCCCACTTGACCCCCCTTCAAAACATGAATCAGGGGTCTTTTGATCTCTGTGTAGTCCTCAATGAACTTTCTGCTGTAATTAGTCGGTCCAAGGAGGCTCCTTAGTTCCCGCAGAGTTGTGGGGTCTTTCAATTTCTGGTGTGCTTCCACTTTCTTTTCCTGAAGACAGAGACTCTGAGGAGTAATCTCATGCCCCAATAAATTGACACGGGTTCTACACCACTGTCACTTTTGAAAGGAAAGTTTTGCTCCGGCAGCCCTCAACTGTGTTAGAACATAACAGATCTCCGCTATGTGTTCCTCCACAGTTGAGCTTTTGATGAGAACATCATCTACATAAGCCAGGTTACCTCTTTCATCCTGATCGGGCATGGCCTTATGTAACAAAATGTTGAATTCATTGCTGGAGTTGATGTATCTGAAGGGAGTCTGGGTCCATGTGTACTGCTAACCCACAAAGGTGAAGGCAAGCTTGTATTGGTCCTCCCTACTGACAGGTACAGTCCAGTATCCATTGGTCAGGTCTATTGCAGTGAATACCTGTGACCCCTGGATCTGGGCCAGCCCTTGGTCAATGTAGGGAAGAGGCCATCGGGAAGTATGGACCCGTTTGTTGAGCTCCCTAAGGTCGGCGCAGAGTCTCCACTGGCCCTTCGACTTCAAAAAGCCCAGCACCGGATTATTGAAGGTGCTGTGGATTGGACGGATTATCCCACGGGATTCAAGGTTCTTAATTATTTCAGTAAGGGACTCCATTGATGCGAGAGGCAGGCAATATTGTTTCACAAACACTGGAGTAATGGCAAGGTCTGTGGGAATTGTTGTTGTGTGGATGTCGGTGCTACCACAGTCATATGAGTCCACCGCAAAGAGATCTTGAAAGTCCAAGAAAACTTGTTTCAACTTTTGATTCTGCTCCAGAGTCCCGCAGGCATCAGCTAGGTTGACTCTCTCTTCAACCATCTGCCTGAAGCCTGGAAAGACTTCTGGTTTTGCTATTTCAGCGGCCTCCTCCAGCTGGATGGAGAAGTCCCTGGTCAAAGTGCTGATTTGGAATGGTGGCTTCAGGTGGGGAAGGCAGTCCTCGCGGACTTGGAAAATAACCTCATCCCTCTTGAAGTCACAAGTCACATCTTCCTTACCATAAGGACAGGAAGTGTACACCCGGAAGTTCCCCCCATGCCGGGTAAAGATCCTGTCTGGTGTTGTGTTGTCATCACTATCACTGTCAAAACAGTCCTTGGGGATTGGTCCTAACAGTTCATTGCCTAAATCTATGGAAAAATGTCAGTCATCAACCGCCATTCCAATAATGGTGCCTGCGGCTAGAGTGATACTCTTTAAATCACTGTTATCCACCTCTATTGGAATGGTGTCATGTTCTATATTGACTAGTGGTGTTAGGTTTACCCCCAACCCTTGCTGTTGGAAAGAAGCATTAAGATGAATATAGGCATCAGGGTTTTTCAAGTTCCGTCCTCTTTTAACTTTCACTTCCAGGGAGAATTGTTGGGTCCTTTCTGGGATGGTGACTTCCTCTCCAATCTGAAATTAAACTGCATAAGGCAGCAGTTGAGCTGACCTAAATGCTTTCTCTAGGTCATAAAAGCCTATGGGATTATCCGCTAAATGGGACCAAGCTTTGAAGTTTATTAGGTCCAAACTAATGGCAAAGCAATTGAGAATGTCTCAGCCTAACTAAAAGGCGGCAGTGAAGTCTCGCACGACCCAACAATTATGGACTATGCTCTTGTTGCCTGTGGAGATTTTGAGCATACACCTGCTTGGCAGGAGATGTTTGGAATTGGGTGTTTCCAGATCCATTTCCCATTTGTCTATCAGTTTAAATGTGGAAATGGCTGGATCTTTTGGGAGTTGGCGGAACATGGCTTTGCTGATGAAGCTCTTACCATTGTTCACACACACTCAGGCGAGAACAGAGTCCTTCCCTTCATTTAACTGAACAGGGATGTACAACTGCTCTCCAATTTGCTGAATATCAGCCAGGTTCTGAGCAGATTTCTCATCTTTCTGGACTATAGTAGTGGGAATGTCTGATTGTGGATTGGTAAAGAATTTCAGAGTGTTTCCTTCCAGTGTGGAATGCCACCTTAAACTGGAAGGAAGGTTGATTTTCAGAAATAGAGAGGACCCCCAATCACCAGTCTGTTGTCCTACTGCTATTACTGTCACTTCTGGAAGTGAAATTCTACTTGGTCAGATTTTTGTTCAACCATGTGGCAGGTGCCATTTAAACTAACATGGTTGACACTCTGTTTTAATTTTATTGGTTGGTTAGTCTGGGTTCAGAGGACCTTGTTTACGTAATCTATTAAGGGTGACAACCTTCGCAGGAGGTCATTCCCTAGTAAACAAGGGGTGCCCTATGGAGTTACAGCTTTGACCGAGTGCTTCACCTTGTGTCGCCCAATTTAAATATCCAAATCCGCAGTCCACTCAATGGGAATTTCCTTCCCGTCAAAGTTCTGAAGTTGTGTTAGGCGGAAACCTGTGCAGTTCCCTCTGGGACCACTGTAAAAGATTTAGGACTACAGGTGTTTGGCAGTAAACCCACTTGGTAGCAGTCTGTACCACACAGATTCACTTGGTAGCTGTGGCTGAGCAGTCAGACTTCCCTCAAGAAGAGTTAAGCAGTATGTGGAGTATACAAAATAGGGCAATTCTTCACAGTAAGACAAGCAAACACGCAACAAGGCTTCAGTGTAAAGATATTAAGGTATTTATTTATAACGGAACATCTATAGAAAACACTTTGGCACTATCACAGCAAACACTTCAATTACAATTACTCTACGAAGAAGAAAAGATCAATCCCCCTAACAATAGTTCGACAAGTCTAGGTTCTACCAGCATCACTTATTTGCAGACAGAGGTGTATGCCTCAACCTAGATGGCACTCTAATATTAGTTAAGACGGGAGAGAAAAATAAGCAGGTTACGAAATCAACACAGTTCAATACTTCACGGGAAAAATGCAAGGCAAGAAGGCAAGAACCACAATAGATCATAAAGTTCAGAGGCCAGGCCCACTCGGAGAGAGGCAAGGCGATAAGTCCCAAAAAGTATCTTAGTGGAAATGCTTTCGAGTCTTTGTAGCAAATTGTTATTGGAAGGTTGGACTAGTTCAGAACAACGAGCTAGAGAAAGCTTGGAGGCGACCCTATGGAGAGGCGAGGATTAAGACACCTCACTCTATCCGGCAACAAGGGAAGCCAGGCAGACACAGTACCTTGATTGTGGAGAGACAGCTCCGGCGGGGGCAGTTGTTCCTGGTGGTGGATGCACGTCGGGTCTTTGCCAAGAGTAGAGATTATCTCGTCGTCGAAGAAAAGTGAAGTCCGGTGCACCACCAGGGAAGAGACCAGCCGCGGAGTACTCCGTCACAAGGCACCACCTTTTGGTCGCGGTACAGGGGTAGTGCTATCCGGTTGCAGAGGTGCTCTGCATGGGCAATTCGACCACTGTGTCCTGAGGCAAAGAAAAAGCAAAGGGGACTGGTTGTTCCCACCAGTCAGGGGAAGAGACTCTCCGGCAGGGAGATCTCCTCTGTCGTCGGGAAGTGGTGAGTCGGTTCAGTAGGGCTCCACCGGAGGTGTCGTCGTTGCAGGTCGGCTCAGCTTTACCCTCGTCGGATTCTTAGGTCCTGTGGCGACTTCTCAAGATCCAGTCCCAAAAGCCCTGCTTTTATGCAGAAAACCCCCATTCATTCAGCCTAGCTGTCAATCAACACATGCTAAGTGGTGAGCGGGGAGGCTCACCACTTGGGCCAATCACACCAGAGTGCGACCGGAGTTGGCAAGGCAACTCGGTCCAGGGTGCCTAAACCCCCTCCCACACCCCTGTGGTAACCCAGACAGAATGGCACCACTTTGGAGGGTCTCTGTACAGAGGCCCGCCAAAAGTGGAACAAAGGGCTCAACCTTTGGTTTAGGAGTCACAGAGACGAACACAGACGCCATTTTAAAAAGCCGAGTTCTGGCAGAAAATACCATCCGATAGACTTATTTAAGATAAGTAGACCGGAGGTATGTTAGAGATTAACGAGAAACAGTATCAATCTCCAACAATGGGACGAATCCCATAGGGTTATATTCGAGGTTGAACATAACAAGTAGTTTCCACTGCCACCAGCCAAAACTCGACGAGGGGGGACGGGACAGTGCCCCCTCGAATAACAGACCCAGGAGTAATCGAATTACCCCTCCTAGTACGTCCACAATAGGATGGTTTGTACCAGTTCTGTTAGTAAATTTAGGTCTAGTAAAGCCAATGGTGACTTTACATGCCCGGGGAGACAGTAGTCAGTCCCCGGGTATGGAGTCTATGATGGAGGTCCGCTAGGACGCCCCAGTGTTACGGCACGTAGGGTGCAGTGTAACTCACATAGAAAAACATATGAGACCCTATGGAGTAAAAGACCCCATAGCCCATAGAACACATTGACATTCAAAGGAATTACACACATTCATGTCCAAGAGTGGGAGAAAAAGAGTCTCACTCTTGGCAGGATGGAAAAAAACAAACTCCAGAAATCCAGCAAAGCTGCTGGGGGACTCACTAGGTTAGGAAATTCAGCCTAAACAGAGAATTCTCCCTAACACTTGCCCCCCCCCCAGACTAAGGGACAGGAGGATTTAATCCACTCCTGGATGAATCTCATACCTCTAGTCAATGACATACATCCTAGAGAGACCATCAGCATTTTTTTTGGTGGTGACATCCTGACCTGTGCTCAATGGTGAAATCAAACCTTTGCAGGCAGATCGACCATCTCAATAGTTTTGAATTTTCCCCTTTTATTTGCATTAACCATCTCAAGGGTTGGTGGTCAGTCTGAATGACAAAAGTAGAACCATACAAGTACGGCCTAAACTTCTTCAGAGCCCACACGATAGCAAAGCACTCTCTTTCGATTGTTGCCCACCTTGTTTCAAGATCCTTCAGCTTGCGGCTGATGAAGCAAACGGGGTGCTCCCTACCTTTCCCATCCAGTTTACTGAGTACGGCACCTATCCCTACATTTGAAGCATCTGTCTGCACAATGAAGTGTTGGCGGTAATCAGGAGCTCTGAGTACTGGGGCTTGGCAAAGAGCCTTTTTCAGGTTTTCAAAAGCCTGATTGCACTCCTCGTTCCATTTAACCTTTTTAGGGAATTTGGGCGAGGAGATGACATTCAGTGGAGAAGCTATGGTCCCATAGTTCTCTATGAAATTCCTGTGGTACCCAGTGAGGCCTAGGAAGGCTCTCACTTGGGTTTGCGTAGTAGGTGTTGTCCAATTTTGCACAGCTTCAATCTTACTGAGCAAAGGCCTTATTTCTCCACCTCTTACCTCATGTCCAAGATAGACTACCTTACTCTGTCCAATTTGGCATTTACTCACCTTTATGGTCAGATTGGCTCGTCCAAGAGCCTGCAAAACATCTCTCAGGTGGGTTACATGTTCTTCCCAGGAATTGCTGAACACTGCGATGTCATCCAAGTATGCCATGCAGAAGTCCTCCATCCCATTCAGAACCTGGTTTACCATCCTTTGAAATGTAGTAGGTGCATTCTTCAATCCAAAAGGCATTACCTTAAACTGGTATAAGCCAACGGGGGTAGAAAATGCAGTTTTCTCCTTGGCATGGTCTGTCAGGGCTATTTGCCAATAGCCTGACGTCAAGTCAAATGTCCTGAGGAACTTGGCGGCGCCAAGTTTATCCACCAACTCATCTGTTCTTGGCAAAGGGTGGGCATCAGTCTTGGTGACTGCATTAAGAGCTCTATAATCCACGCAGATTCTAAGCTCTTTAGATCCTGCCTTTGGTACTAACACAACTTGTCTAGACCATGGACTAGTGGAGGGCTCTATTACCCCAAGATCGAGCATCTTGCTGACCTCACCTTTGATGTGGGTTTGTACGTTTTCTGACATTCTGTATCCTCTGCTTTTGACCGGCAGACAGTCACCAGTGAGTATGTCATGCTGGCCCCAAGGGGTCAAGCCTGGTGAAAGCGAGAACAAAGAGGCAAACTGATTCAACATGGATTTGCACTCTTCTTGTTGCTCGGGTGTCAGATTAGAGGAGAGATTTACTCCTTCAAGTTTTTCGTCTAAAGGTAAGCCTCTGAGGAGATCCGGAAGAGCTTCACTCTCTTCTTCTTCCTCGGATGATGCTAGAAGCAACGCTCCTACATCGGGTCTTGAGACATACGCTTTGAGTCGGTTGGTGTGAAAGACTGTCGGAGCCTCCCTGGGATTGCCCAAGTCCACCAGATAGTTGACCTCTCCGAGTTTACCCACAACTCTGAAGGGTCCCATCCACTTATCTTGCAAGGCCCTCTGCCTTGTTGGGATCATAACGAGAACGAGCTGGTCTTGAGCAAACTCAACCATGTTAGCCTTTTGATCGTGCCAGTGCTTGACAAATGCTTGTCCAGCTTTCAAGTTATCGCTTGCTTCCGTCATCATGTGCGACATTCTCCTCCGGAGACCTATCACGTAGTCAGTCACTCTGACTGGCTTGGGGGAAGGAGCACTCTCCAACCCCTCCTTAATCAGGGCCAATGGACCTCTGACGGGATGACCATAGAGAAGCTCGAAGGGAGAGTAACCTACTCCCTCCTGAGGGACTTCTCTATAAGCAAAGAGAAGGCATGGCAGTAGAAGGTCCCACTTACACTAAAGGGGTTCTTCTAAAGCACCTATCATGCTCTTCATGTTCGGTTGAACAGTTCTACCAATCCATTGGTTTGTGGGTGGTAAGCTGTTGAGAACTTGTAAGTAACTCTGCAGGTTTTCCACATGGCTTTCATGTAGTGGGACATAAAGTTTGACCCCCTGTCAGAGATTACTTCCTTAGGAAACCCGACCCTAGTAAAAATACCAAGGAGGGCCTTAGCCACAGCCGGAGCTGTAACAGTCCTCATAGGAATCGCCTCAGGATACCTAGTAGCATGGTCTACTACAACAAGTATAAACCTGTTGCCTGAGGAGGTTGGAGGATCAAGGGGACCAACAATATCAATCCCTACTCTCTCAAATGGGACTCCCACAACTGGGAGAGGCACTAACGGTGCCACATTCTTGGATCCAACCTTACCAGAGGTCTGGCAGGTGTGGCAGCTCCTGCAGTGTTATCCCACCCCTGCCACCAGTGTTAGGCGGAAACCTGTGCAGTTCCCTCTGGGACCACTGCAAAAGATTTAGGACTACAGGTGTTTGGCAGTAAACCCACTTGGTAGCAGTCTGTACCACACAGATTCACTTGGTAGCTGTGGCTGAGCAGTCAGACTTCCCTCAAGAAGAGTTAAGCAGTATGTGGAGTATACAAAATAGGGCAATTTTTCACAGTAAGACAAGCAAACACGCAACAAGGCTTCAGTGTAAAGATATTAAGGTATTTATTTATAACGGAACATCTATAGAAAACACTTTGGCACTATCACGGCAAACACTTCAATTACAATTACTCTACGAAGAAGAAAAGATCAATCCCCCTAACAATAGTTCGACAAGTCTAGGTTCTACCAGCATCACTTATTTGCAGACAGAGGTGTATGCCTCAAGCTAGATCGCACTCTAATATTAGTTAGGACGGGAGAGAAAAATAAGCAGGTTACGAAATCAACACAGTTCAATACTTCACAGGAAAAATGCAAGGCAAGAAGGCAAGAACCACAATAGATCATAAAGTTCAGAGGCCAGGCCCAATCAGAGAGAGGCAAGGCGATATGTCCCAAAAAGTATCTTAGTGGAAATGTATTTGAGTCTTTGTAGCAAATTGTTATTGGAAGGTTGGACTAGGCGAGGATTAAGACACCTCACTCTATCCGGCAACAAGGGAAGCCAGGCGGACACAGTACCTTGATTGTGGAGAGACAGCTCCGGCGGGGGGCAGTTGTTCCTGGTGGTGGATGCACGTCGGGTCTTTGCCAAGAGTAGAGATGATCTCGTCGTCGAAGAAAACTGAAGTCCGGTGCACCACCAGGGAAGAGACCAGCCGCGGAGTGCTCCGTCACAAGGCACCACCTTTTGGTCGCGGTACAGGGGTAGTGGCTATACGGTTGCCGAGGTGCTCTGCACGGGCAATTCGACCACTGCGACCTGAGGCGAAGAAAAAGCAAAGGGGACTGGTTGTTCCCACCAGTCAGGGGAAGAGACTCTCCGGCAGGGAAATCTCCTCTGTCGTCGGGAAGTGGTGAGTCGGTTCAGCAGGGCTCCACCGGAGGTGTCGTCGTTGCAGGTCGGCTCAGCTTTACCCTCGTCGGATTCTTAGGTCCTGTGGCGACTTCTCAAGATCCAGTCCCAAAAGCCCTGCTTTTATGCAGAAAACCCCCATTCATTCAGCCTAGCTGTCAATCAACACATGCTAAGTGGTGAGCGGGGAGGCTCACCACTTGGGCCAATCACAGCAGAGTGCGACCGGAGTTGGCAAGGCAACTCGGTCTAGGGTGCCTAAACCCCCTCCCACACCCCTGTGGTAACCCAAACAGAATGCCACCACTTTGGAGGGTCTCTGTACAGAGGCCCGCCAAAAGTGGAACAAAGGGCTTAACCTTTGGTTTAGGAGTCACAGAGACGAACACAGACGCCATTTTAAAAAGCCGAGTTCTGGCAGAAAATACCATCCGATAGACTTATTTAAGATAAGTAGACCGGAGGTATGTTAGAGATTAACGAGAAACAGTATCAATCTCCAACAATGGGAAGAATCCCATAGGGTTATATTCGGGGTCGAACATAACAAGTAGTTTCCACTGCCACCAGCCAAAACTCGACGAGGGGGGACGGGACAGTGCCCCCTCGAATAACAGACCCAGGAGTAATCGAATTACCCCTCCTAGTACGTCCACAATAGGATGGTTTGTACCAGTTCTGTTAGTAGATTTAGGTCTAGTAAAGCCAATGGTGACTTTATATGCCCGGGGAGACAGTAGTCAGTCCCCGGGTATGGAGTCTATGATGGAGGTCCGCTAGGACGCCCCAGTGTTACGGCACAAAGGGTGCAGTGTAACACACATAGAAAAACATATGAGACCCTATGGAGTAAAATACCCCATAGCCCATAGAACACATTGACATTCAAAGGAATTACACACATTCATGTCTAAGAGTGGGAGAAAAAGAGTCTCACTCTTGGCAGGATGGAAAAAAACAAACTCCAGAAATCCAGCAAAGCTGCTGGGGGACTCACTAGGTTAGGAAATGCAGCCTAAACAGAGAATTCTCCCTAACACTCGTCCAGGAAGAGGGGTGAGGGGAATTTGGTAATTCTCCCCCCTTCCTGAATTCAGTTCATCAAAGGCCTTTTTGGACAGACAGGTGGCTTGGGATCCATTGCCCACCAGTGCTAAAATTGTACCCTGCCCCTGTATTTGCACTGGGGCATAGAATCTTCCCTCCTAATCCTCAAGGGGGCACAGGTAATGTACATTTTTGGACAACTAGTGGGTTAGTTTTGGACACTGATAGAGAGGTGATTTGGGCATAATTCTGTTTGGAGTGTAGGGAATCTGAAAAGAAAAGGTGACAATTAGATATGGGAGATGTTTTGGGTTCCCCTGGTTCTGGTGCTGGGCTGCCCCATCCCCTTTTGGAGGCAGTCACCAGGCTGGGTTTGAACCAGGGGATTTTTATCTTGTGGGTTCTGGGATTGGATTATGGGCGGGGCTAGCTCAGTTCCCACATCTACCCATTCTGGATTTGAATCCTTTGGGACCCATTTTTCTTTGGGAGGAGTTCTGCCATTTCTGAAGGAGAAGATCCTTTTCCCAGGATCCTCTGAGGATCCCTCTCCTTCAAATTGGAAGATTTGTACCTCCTCCTCAAAATGGAGCTGTTTGGGTTCTTTGTTTCTCCTACCCCCCTCTGCTCCTTGGGTGGCAGACTTTCAGAGGCAGGAGATTTTGGTTCCGGTTCCTGGGTTTCCAGGGTCTTTTTCCAAGTAGGGAAGGAAGCTTCCTCCAAGGCTTTACACCCCCCTTCCCCTTGATCCTCATCCCTGGGAACTGGTGGGTTGTCAGGGTTCTGCCCCCCGTCATTGCTCTGGAGCACCAGGTCCGGAGTTTGAGGCATTCTGCGCCGGCATGCTCATATGAGGGTCCTGTTGAGCCCTCAGCATGCGACTCAGATCCTGTGCCATGTTTTGGACCTGGCGCTCTAGCTGTGACACCCGCTCAGTCTGATACGGGGTTCTGTTGTCTCCCCTGGGCTGATCCCGGGAAGGGTAGCTATCCCTTCCCTGAAAAATACCCTGGGTTTGGAAAATTTGGGTACCCCTCCACCCTTCACCTCCCCTCTCCCGGATTAGTTTGTCTGGGCTCAGGAAATTGGGGAAAGAAGGATGGATGGTTTTGGGGTTGAAAGTTTTGCAGGTACCTGGGGAATAAGTTCTGTCCAGGATTTGGGGAATTTCTGCCCTCCTGGAGGAAGTGAGGAGAGGACTTCCCATGGGTTTGCTGCTGTTTGGTTGGATGCCCCCCCTTGGGCTGAAGGAGTCCACACATAACCCAGGATGGGTCGGTTCCCCTTGTAGCGGGGACTTATGTAGTCAGGGGAGTGAGGCATCCCATTTGTGGGACTACCTCCTTGACTCCCTGTTTGTGACTGGCCCGAGGGCTTTCTAGGCTTGGGATTATTCTGATTTTGTGCAGGTGGGTTTTTAGGCCCCCCCATCTCCACATCTAAAATGAGGGCAACCTTTAGCTCTGCCACCTTAGCAGCAGCAGGGGTGTTGGTTGGTTTGGGGCTTTTTGCATTATTTTTGTTTTCTATGGGCTTTTGCACCTCATAAATTTGTGTGTCCTGTTCAATGACCCAGTCTAGTGATCTTTTCTCATGCAAATCTCTCACTAGCTGGGTCATGATGTACTTGGGGAGAGCGTGGAAACAAGTATTCACAAATTCTTTGCTGTCCGTGCACACCCTTCTGGTGGTCTGTACAAAGGCACGCTTTAATTCCTGCAGAAATTCTTGTGGGGCCTAATCCTCCCCAAATTGCAAGTTGTAGGCTGCCTTGCGAGCCTCCTGAGGATTTCTATGCACAGAAAAATGCTTCAAGATGGCCACCCTATAGGTGGACCATCTAGAATGATTTTGGTCCTCCAGCCCCGCAAAGAAGCTGCAGTATTCTGGTGAGAAGGTCCATTTCACATATTGGATACAGCTTTGGCTGTCCTTCAGATGGAAAGTTTCCATCATCTGCTCAAAGAGCTCTAAGTGCTCCCAAACAGAATATTTAGCGTTCTTATGATAGGGCGTGATGACGCTCCTCATCGCTTTGATCTGTTTTAAGGGGTCCTTAAGCAAGGCCCTTTTTGCCTTATTGGCCTTTTTGGTTCGGGTAACCCTGGTCCACTCCTCCTCTGACTCAGAGGCATGGCTCCCAGAGGTGCTCGTCTGGTCTTCTTGGCTCTCCCGGATTCTGCAAGCATGTGAATGGCTGGCAGAATGTGGGGACCTACTCTCCTGTGTCCTGGGGTGCTCAGAGGAGTCGTCTGATTACTCCTTGCTCCCAGGATTTGATGGGTACCCCCCCACTGTCCTAGCTGGGCAGAGGTTTTCAGGATGCCCTTAGTGGGCCTACCCTCATGGAGTTCCCCACTAAATTTCACAGTACGTGGGTACCCATACCCAGATGCCCGCCCATCCATTCCTGGGAGGTGCTGGTCTATGAGCCCCATATTTCTGATTGGATTGCAATCTGCCATCCCTGTGACCCTTAGCTCATGTGCACCAGTGGATATGGGGGTGGCAGAGTCCAGGGATTGGAAGAGATGAAGACCTCTGGTACTAGGGTTCCTGAGGTTATGCTCAGGTGTTTTCCTTTCCCAGCGAACCTCATCTCTGTCAGTCCCTTCTCTCTGTTGCGATGCAAGAATCTGAGCTTTCTGTTCCTCAATCAAGGCCTTGCTAGTTTCTATCAATCTCTCTTGCATGGCTACCTGTCTGTGGAGCCTGTCATTGTTCTCACAGAGAGCCTAATTTTCTCTCTCTGCTTCCTGTGTTGTTTTAGAGTACTGGCCAGTCTTTGCTGCAGGAGGGTTACCTCTTGAGTCCTGTCCATACTGGCCTGGTCCTTCTTTGCTAGAGCCTCCTCCACCCTCCTGGTGTGCTCTAACAATCTTTCATGCTCCTTTTGGAGGTCACCCAGTCCCTGAAGGGCCAGGTGATTTTCATGTAATTTCTCTTTTAATTGACAGGCTTCCTGGCCTAAGGTGTCCCTCTCCTGAGCAAGACCCTGCCTCTGTGCAACCAGGTCATCCCTCTGTCTTTGGAGTGCACCAGCTTTCTGGCGCTCTTCATCAAATTCTGCCTGGGTATCCAGGTCTTTCAGGATTAATTTATTACTCTCTTCCTTCTCTCTATTTAGGTGGCTCTGCAGGGTGACTACCTGTTCTGCGCATGCCCTGTTCTAGTTTATTTTTTGCTCCAGCTTTTTGTGGCTCTGCAGTAGGGAGTGCAAAAAAAGGGGTACCTGTGTTAACGTCCCTAGTCATACAGGTTATCGAATCAGAGACAAGCAGAAGATTGGACTAGTGGACAAAGAGGATGACAGAATACAGGTGAAAAAAATTGTATCAACTTGGTTTTGTATTTCCAAGACTTTCATTTTATTCAAAAAAACAATTTAAAACAAATATTAAACACAATTTTAATAAAACATTCTGGCTCATTCATTTTCATTCATTCACATTCATACTCTCTTTGACACCCTATCTTGATTGTTTTTGGTCTATACATGAACAAACAGTCAAATGTCTGTCACATCTATGAACATACACAATTAGTAAAGAGAACTCCCCATCAATTCGGGGTAACAAAAAGTCTGTGTTGTATTATTTCCACATATTCTCACGTCAACACGTGTTTCAGTTGCTCGCAACGAGCAGCATCAATAGTGCTCTCTTAGTATGGCAACCTTCTTCAGGACAAACAACCAATTTTTTTGGACATATGTCGGCTTCCGCCACACCATCTATAGACAATAAAATACATAAAAAGGCTCTGTCAGTCTTTTATGTTCCCATCACCCCCATTCAAGTTATTTGATAACAAATTAATTTGGTGGATGGTATTGTCAAAAGTTGAGCTCCATCTGACTCACCTCCTGTCCAATGGGCAGAGGAGATGAAAGATGTGATTTTTTCGGTTTCAGCACATCTTCGATCAAATTCTTGCGGGTAATTGACCTCGAATCTATTCGTTACCAAACAAGAGATTCAAAAAATATTTGATGACCTACTGTTGTCATTACAATTGATCGCCAAATTTTTGTTTGTATTTGCAACAGTGATGGTGACCATCAAAGGATGGGAAACCATTGGAATTGTATTTTTGGTTTAGTTATCTGTCACTTACTCAGCGCAGGAACAGCCACGCCTCGCACTGTTACCAATATATAGGTATAGATATGCCGCTATTTTTGCAATCTTGTTTTGCTCTTCCTTTGCCTTAGGGGTCATATGTAGTTCACTCAGGGCCATATGTAATGGACCCTGGTCTTGCCATTTATCTAACCCTGTTGCAGTGATCTGTTCTGTGATTGCCTGCAACCACACATTCTGATCCTGCTCTGTCCATTCACCCCTTACAAATAATTTATGCAATATGTGCTCTTTAGCCATATCCATCTCTTCCAAGGACGCCATTCTGGAAATATTAATTTCCTTCCTGACTTACTGAAGTTTTCTTTTATTTTTTGCAAAACAGACCGCTTCCTTAGAGCGTTCCTATTGAGCGGTGCTTTTCACAGTGTAAAACGGCACGGTAGCCCAACAGGATTTATGTACCCTGTCAATTAGCACACTGTAATAGACTGTCACAAGAGGTATATCTAATTCAGAAATCTCGCTTCGAGCCCCCAAGCTTGTAAGTGATTTCAACCCGCACTCTACCTAAGTCAATGCCTAGTGTGTGATGCACAGTTGGAACCCTTAATTGTTATTCCTGAATGATGTACTCTTACATCACACCTCTCTCTTTGAATCCCCCCCAGTCTCACTGAACCAGGAAGCAGGCTGTTTTGCAAAGTTAAAAGATTTATTTTATGAATTTGAACAAGATATATGTCACACTTTTATGAATTTGAACAATATCTAGATATCACACTATTAGTATTTATACAATGATCAGCATTGGGGGATATCTCAACAATCAACAATCTCTTTAATCAGAATGAGTATGGATAAGAAAAATAATGCAGCATGGAATAATACTTGATATGGATAGGAAAACAATGCAGCATGGAATAATAGAGATGGAAGGGGAGAACACAGGTTTCAGGAATAAACACTCAACAAATACCGTTTCAATCCCAATTCCCCCCAGCAAGCATAGAGAGAAACAGGAATGATTTCAAAACAGGTCAAATGCTTTTGAATGTGGTTTGTAATGAATGGGAAAAACACTGAAAAATGGATTTAAATCACTAAATGGGATTCAAAACTAGTGGGAGCCGCTTTGGATAGTTTCAGGTGAACACTAGCAATGAGGATTGAATAACTAGCAGATTGAAAACTGAATTCAGAAGTCAGATGCAAAGAATAGCTGTTTTACACGTGATGAAAATGAGCCAAACGCGAATTCACAGCAAACTTTTCCGCGTGCGAGAAACGTGATTGCAGGAAAACTATAAGGAATGTGGTTTAGAATGCAATTCTGGGTTATTTGGAAAGCAGAGGACATTAGCTTCAATTTGACACTTAAATTTTGTTTCTAGCATATACGTTTTGGAAGTTACAGAGGTTTTAGTAGAGGTCGATTTTTCTCAGAAAGAGCCAAGATTTTCAAATGAAAGATGCGCTTTTGAAATTACAAATAGATATCCTTTACACTAAGGAGGCTATGAAGATGCAAGATACCCAACGGACAGCCACCAGAACAGCGGCGCCTCTGCTCTGACTTTTGCCCGCCAAGACACTTGTCTTTCTTCAGCAAATATATTAGCGCAAAGATGAATTCATCACTACAATTAACAAAGGACTATATGGATAAGGGAAAGATTCAGAAAAACAGGAAAGAGACTCTACAATGCAGGTCTGGATATGATAGAATGGGTTTTGGATTGGATTACTTAAGGATAAGATACTGGCTATGGACAATTCTATGCTATAGATACTCACAACTATGGTTTTGGAATAGGCCCGTCAGGATCTGGTCAAAGGGTTCTGGACTGGAATTCGACTAGCCCACCGAACAGGATTCAGGCACCCGATTCGGCACTCAGCACGGCACTCTGGTCTCTGCACCGCCTCTGGACTGGATCTGACGGGCTGGTTCTGGGTTACAGCTATCTGGTTACAGCTCTGCTCTAATGTTTTGGATCTCTGGGTTCTAGCAAGAGTTATTGGCAAGAAATCAGAAACAGCACAGCCAGGCTGTTCAATTTTTGGTGTGCCCCTTGGAAGTCTGGGGTTATAATCAGGTTTCAAGATTTTAAAGGCCAGCTAAGAAGGGTTTAGCTTTGCAATTGGGCCTTCTGCTATCAGAGTTCTGGAGTCTTGGATCTGGGTTCCTCCTGCAGAGCTCTTTGCCAGTAAGTCAGTTGATGGGTGAATCTGTGTGCCCCTCTAGGTCCTAGGCAGTCTCTATTTATGTATTTCCCAAAAGGGTGGGTAGGCTGAATTATACTAAGCACACCCTCTAGCAATCCTATTGGTTAGAGTCTTTCCCCTCTCCTGATTTGAGAAGGAAATCTAGTGTCATAGTGATGCTGTATTTTACAACCCAGGGAGTACTTCCCCTTTGTTTCAGTATAGTAAATCTATTTTTCACACAAATCATATTTATAATATCACCCACTTGCTAATAATACATATTCACATTACAGATTTAGTATAGCACGTATCCGTCTGAGTCTCAAGTCATTGAGAGCTTTGGTTCAAATTTGACAGTTTTTCACGCTTTTGGTTGGGTACCCAGTGTCAGATCTGTCCACATTGTTCTCCATACATGCACAAGACATCTGGGCATAATCCTGTAAACGTTCATATTACTAGCATTATCACAATTGCTACAACATCCAAATTTTGGTAGCCCTGTCTCTGAACATCGCACAGAGTCCAGAATAGTTTCAAACGGTGGGCAGCATTTTCATATGAACAACCTCTAATTTATAGATTTTTACACATTTTTTACAGTTTTCTATGAGTCTTTTGCAAAGAGATATTTTCTTGTAATCTAAAATACACAAATCTGTCTGGTCCCGCCCCCAAGGTTTGGCTGGGTCCAGAGCACTCCCAGGCTCTCTTCCTGCTGGCAAAAGTTTTCTGTTGACGGTTGAATCTGCATATCCTTTCAATCAAGGGAGTATTTTTTCTCTCCTCAAAGCAACAGGCCAAAATCTCCTTCCACCTCCATTAACAACTCAATGACAGTTCCTGAGCAGAGAGCAGGGGGAAGATGCCTTTGTTTGGGGCAAACTGTAGAATGTGCCTTTGAAGTACTGTGGCTAACATTAGTTCACTTTTAAAACACCTGGTTTAAAATTGTCTTTTCTAAATAAACTTACATTTTCACCAAATATAAACACAGATCGCATAATTCCAGTCTTTTTCAAACCTAGAGATTGAATTGTAGCAACCTACATTGTTTTTGATAGCAAGTCTCTTCTTTTCCACAATTTGATTTTAAGACACAAGTTTTAAACTGCCAGTATAAGTAAATGACAGCACTGACTCAGGCGAGCTGCGGTACAGCGCCCATATTCTGACATATTTTTCCAGGCAAGCACCTTTTTGAATGGGGATATTTTTGTAACAAAATGTGCTTCTCCTGGCATTGTGCTTAGGTAGATTCTTTAAATAAAGTTATGTTTAACACCCAACAAGGATGTTGGATCTTTTCCGATGTTTGGCAACCATGATTTTACACTTTCAACAGACAAGGAAAAACGGATTTTAAAGCACTTCTGGGTTTTCCTGGCATGCAGCACTGCTTTTTCAGGTAGCTTCATTTCACTCTGTGGGCAGCCCAATGACAGGTTTTGGTAGTGTGGCCTCCAGTTCCACCACTGACACAGGCAAAATGGATTGGCGGCCTATTTTTCAGGTTTCCCTGCGCACTTCTCAGAGATTTTTAGCACATAGAGCTTTTTGGCGGCCATCCTGTTGTTTCTAATGAAAGCAGCACACAGTGATGTTGCAGGGCAGAGCCTAGTGGGTCAGAACATTCCACACCCTCCAACACATGAGCCACAATCAATGTTTTAGTTTCAATCAATGTTTTAGTTTCTTTCTCTCACCTGAGAGCCGCAGACATAGGTTTATAGGTTTTCTTTCTCTGTTTTAGTTTCTTTCTCTCACCTGAGAGCCACAGACATAGGTTTATAGGATGCCCCTTTAGACCAGAGAGACACAGAAAAGTAGAAACTACAGTAACTGAAACATGATTTCTCTGCTAGTTCTCAGGGTTTCTTTGCTACTACTTCCCATGGTTTCAATGCTACTATTTGCCACAGTCCTTCTTCTACCTTTTGTCAGGCTATCTGTCCATCTGCTACGCAGTAGCTGAAACTGGTGAAGAGGGAAAATCGAGATCAAACCCATGCCCCCTCACCCCAGGCGCATATACAGAAGAAAAGCAGGAAGAACAAGGAGCGCACTTATCATTTGAACCAGGCCCCAGCGTACCCATGGGTGACAAATATGCTGAAAGACACCCACTTCACCAACAGTGCAACTTCCATGCTACATTACAATCAATGCAGCAATATCACAATCTACAAACACAAAAATCCCTGTTTAAAGGCTTGCAAATGCCTACATGAATTAACATGGTCTAATTGCACACTGTAAAGCCATGTTTCAGGAAAATTACAGCCAAGTTAATTTCTCTCACTGAACACTAGCTGCAGATGCCTTCACCAATACTCCTCGCAAACCCACGAGCAGCCAAGGTCGCGCAGTCAGATAACATTGCTTTCTGCAGACAAACATTTTTTAATTCTCCAGTAATGCTACTAAGCCACGGCAAAGCACCAAAGCCCAGTGTGTTTTTTTTCTTTTCTTTCTGGGAACAAAAGACATTTTCGCAAAGACTCGCACAACATTTAAAACATAATTGTAACAAGAATGGTTCAGCCCTGGCCAATGAGCGCTCAGAGCTCAGGTGCGAAATGCTTGCTTCAGCTAAAAAGTTATGGGAACAAATTCATAATGCAACAAGCTAGAATTAGGTAATGGTGGGCTGGCACAGCTAAACCAACCCACTGACGCAAAACTCTAATGTCCAATTATCAGGCTCTCTATAAGGGCTACATAGGTAACCTATTACTTAGCAGCCAATAACAGGAGGAGATAGGTATCTGGGAGCTGATCCAATTCTGTGAGGTCAGCCTGCAGTGTGATTACAAAGCTAGCTTGCAAGCCAGCCTCGGGGGAGACGGCGCCTGAACTCTCGATGTGCACGATGCTCTGCGTGTTTTTTTTTCTTTTTTGCTGCCCAGAAATAAACGCAGTTTGGAACATGTGGCTGCCTGCTGGGATCTCTTTTGCATTTCTGTGGCCCATATGGGAGGTGTTGGGGTCTCCCATAGCTGGTGAGGGTATGGCTGCTGGGCCCCACAGCCCTGGTGGGGGTCCAGCTTCTCCCCAACACTGGGTGTCGGATGTCACTTCATGCCACTGCCGAAAGTGGTCATGCCCAAAGGATATCTCAAGCTCGTCTTGCTCCACCACACACTGATTTTGCAGCGTGCCCACACACCTTTGAACTCAGTTACCTGTGTTCTGACTTTAGGCAGTGGCAAATAGTTCCATAACAAGGAGGATTCCATTTTAGTACGTGACTGGGCAGTATCATTGTGTATGTCCCATCCCCTAAACTGCAATGGTGTCATGATGCCTACCCCCGCCATAGGCGCCAGGCTCATAGATTAAAACTTACCTGATGCAGACCATGCTGCAAACTTACCTGATGCAGACCATGCTGCAAGAGCTCCAAGCCAAAAGAGGCTTGGAAGGGACTACTTTACCTAGGGACTATTTTTTACTCGGGTGGGGTCGAGGAGGAATACTTACCTGGGACTACTTTGGAGGCTATTTAAACCATGCCCGAAGAGCAGCACACGCTTTGCGTTATTCTGCATCCAGCAGCGTAACGCTCACTGTGCCTGCAAGTCGGCATCCAGTCTTCTGCCACGCCCGCCTCGAGTCTGGAGCTCCTAGAAAGAGGGAGAAAGAAGGAGAAAAGGTTAGAACAAGAGCAATAACTTTAATCCTTACCTGAATTCCCGATTCACCGCGCCTTCGAGCTGGAAGAAAGAAGTTATTTTATGCGCGTCGCCTCGCCTGCTGCAGCGCCGTGCTGAACTCACCGGCCTTCGCAGCATCTTCACTATCCACCGCATCCTTCTGCATGTTCCTGCTGCACTCCGGCACCTAAGAGGAACACAAGAACAGCAAGGTGAGCCAAGGGAATAAACAGAGGCAATATTAGTTACCCCCCACAGACTTACCTGATTTTACCACCGGGGGTACTATTCCTCTTCACGGGTGGCGCAGCCTCCACTGCATCTTTGCCGCACCCCGGCCCCTAAGGGGAGCAAAAGGACAGCAAGGTGAAACAAAGGGACAAACAGGGGGAATCATTCTCACCACAATAGACTTACCTAATTTTACCACCGGAGGCATTATTCACCGAGACTTCATAATTTCTCTCAGCACCTGAATAAGGGAGAAAGCAACAGGTTACATACTGACATTATTTTATTGAACTGTGTTGGATAATACAAATCCTTACCTGAATGCTACCGGTTGCCACGAGGAACTCTTCGCTAGGGTCAAGCTGCAACCTGCAAGGAATCGGACAAGAGTGAAAGTCAGACATTTGAACTCTTACGAACTATATACTTACGGCGTCTCGCCAGAAATCTCACAGTCAGTATTGTTCTGGAACTGAACAATTCCTTCAAACCAGTGAAGTAAATGGTTATCTACGCGGCCCTGCGCTCAATGCAGGATAGAGAGCTCATCTTTCCAAATCATCAGAAGAATACTCCTACGGGCCAAGCAAACGAAGCTAGGTGGGCCAGTCCAGTCTGTCATCTCGGCACTACGCGTTACATTGGTGGAGACTGCAGCTGTCCAGTTCAGATCGACGTCCCTGTGGGAGCCAGGTGAGCGTAACAATGGCCCCTCATCTCTCTGCCACTCCTCCCTTGCACTTCTTCCTTCCGGATCCACTTCAGTGTTCTTGACAACCTCCTCCAACCCTGCATCCGCCTGCATGTTGCACCTGCTTCTTAGACAGCAGATGAGCAGTCGCTGTGTTCTCTACCACCTCGTCTCGAACCAGCTACCTCACATCCATCTTCTCCCGTGCCTTGTCCTCTTGCCCCACATCTCTCTCTCTCTCTCTCTCTCTCTTCATATCCTGTGCTCCTCCATGCTCTGCAATGCCCCATTTCCTGTCCACTCTTACTGGCTCTTCCCATCCTCGGTTCCATGTGTTAATATCCCCGCAATAATATCAGCATACAAAAATATTTCCATATTTTTGCAGCAATGTTAAGCCATGGAACCTGCGGAGGACACCCCTGCAACCCCCATCATTTTGCCCCCATAGATTATCCCCACTCATAATATCACCTAAGGCCTTCCCCACGACCATGGGGATATTATTGATGGGGATAATGTTACCTGATACCCCATCCTCCTCCCTGCAACCTCTCCTCAATTACTCCTGCCTCACACCCACCATTTCTACATGAGAAACACCAACTCCTTCTCCACTTATCCCCCCACATAAGTTAAGGAGCGCCCCACACCCCCAAGGAGTACATGCTTGTGTTTGTGCCTGCATCCTTTTCTCTTCTTTGCTTCTGTCCATCCAGGTCGTTGCCATTTATGTCCCCCACGTGGTGTCAACCTCAGTCTCAAAGGGCTGTGCATTTAGCACATTATCTTCCCCACCATCTGCCCTCTCCTCATCAAAAGATGACAAACTCCCACAGAGAGCCACTAGTTAAGGTTCAAATTGTGTCTTGTGTTCCTTTTTTCAGTGGAACAAGGACGGATAAAGGGTAATGATTACTAAAAGAAATCACAAAAGTTGTGTTGCAAAAGGGCTTTACTTCTTGTCTTGTTGTGGTGGAAAGATGAATGAAAGCTGGAGGGTAAAGGGGTTTAAACATCAGAAAGGGGTGGCACACAAAGGTTTCAACAATGATTACAACAAAATATTTTACAAACGTGTATTTTTTTATTGTTCTCGCTGGAAGGAGTAAGGTGAAATTGAATGGGTTTCCAACAAACGCTGCGTTGTTTTTTTATTTTGTTTGGTAAAACGTATAATGGATCAATGCAAAGGGAATGACAGAAATCAAAGGGATTAAATTAATTATCAGAATAGATATCAAAACAGCTGCCTCAAAGGGGAGGGAGACTTTAAAGAAATTCACAAAAGGAGCACACAAAAAAAGAAGTCGCACAAAGGGAATGAAATGTGGTCAAATAAACGCAAGAATGATCTGTGCACACCCAACCTTGCCTGGTCCTTCCTAGTGTGGATGAGCCACCATGGACCCTCTATCAGCCAGCAACAGTTCCCAGTGAGCCGTGATGCGAACTCGCCGTTTCCAATGTCTACCTCAGGTGCCTACAGGTTCTGGGGCCCTGACTGGCCCACCCAATGTCTCTGAGAGGTTCAGGGGCTCTGACCTGCCCTCCAGGGACTAGTCCGCTTAATCCAGCATAAAGGGTTGCTTAGACTCTTGAGCTTGGCAGTTGGCAAGTTCTGCCAGCTTAATACAGGCATTTGCAGACCATGTCTCCAATGGGGATTATAGCCACTGACCTATTAATAGAAGTCTGCTAAATAATTTTGGGTTAATAGGTACACATGAGAAATGTGAATAGGATAGAATGAAATTGCTTAACCAATGGTTCTTGATTACGGGGACATTATCTGTGTAAGAAATAATTGATTTGTTTATAATGAATCTTGTCTTTTCCATTATAGAAGGGGACCAAGCATTAAGAAATAAGCCTTAACTGCCCCCTCCCCCCAATGGAGAGAATTCCAGCTCCAAATGCTAGGCTAGTCCCTCTCTGAATGTGAACACAAGCGACACCAGGCATATTACAGATGTGGTGAGCCTCCAGGGGTTTGTCCAGGGAGTTGCCTGGTGTGGCACGTGCTAGCCTCGGAATATGATTACCCCCCCCAGGTGCCACCCCATTATCCTAAACGATGATCATTATGTGTGTGCACGCTCGTACTTCATGCCACCCCTGCATGAGTCAGTGCCCCACTTGGGCCACCCCAGCCAAAAGAGTCTGGACAAGCCACTGTGGGACTCATTAGTGAGGTACAGCCAAACTGATACATAAATGAGACAATTGGCACAGTGAGACATAATGGATGTTTGCAAATCACTATCATCATGTCCATTTAAAAAACACATGGGAGATATATTTTGTGATTCAATTTCATTAAAAAGATCATGCACAGGTTGCCTTCTAAAATGATTCTAGTGCAAATCAAAATGCACTTCTACCTGCAATACCTGCATGTGGCTACCCACAATGCACTGCATCATGCAAAGGGAAGACATTTTATGAGCACCGGCATTTAAAAAAAATCTGCTGCCACCACCAGTCTCCAACCGGTCATAATTATTTTGCATTTCCCTTGTGCAGAAGGGAAGTCGTCCCATTTGCCCAGTGCAGTCTTTCCACAAGAGTGAATGTTTCCGATACTGTGGTAAACTGTTCACACATGACACCGGAACCACATGTACAGTATCAGGATGACTTATTATCCTCCTGAGGTTAGAGGTTAGTTTCAGGATACATAGATGATAACAGAGGAACTCCCACCGGCCACACCATCACATTCACCTCCCAGGCACAAAGTGAACTTCTCAGAGCACTCAGCCAACACTCATTCCTCTGTACAGGAAGTCCTTCTGCTGGCTTTAGTTACTGTTTCCTTGGATGGTGGTGATGGCAAGCACATGATGATGCACAGAAGGCGTTCATGGATCCCACCTCATTGAGCTCTGCTTCATGTTCTTTCACGCCTCCTGGAATAGGATGACATAGGAGCCACAGGTACAGTTTCAGGATAATGTATGATTCTCCTGAGGTTAGAGGTTAGTTTCAGGATAAATTGAGGAGAATAAAGGAACACCTACTGGACACACCATCACATTCATCTCCCAGGCAGCAACTGTCCCTCTCTGAACACTTAGTCAAAGCTCATCTAAACAGTATTCTGAACATTCCGTTTTGTTGCATGCAGCCTAACATACATTAGTGCCCGGGGAGGCCGCAGCAGACAATCATGTTTCCGATCGCGATCCAAGCCTGCACTCGGGGCAAGCATAAGGCTGCTCTCACCTACCCACCATCTTTGCCCTGGCTCCCTTTTCCAATGCTGTCCACCTCCACTGCTCCAGAGTTCCACCTCCCCCTATCTCCCCGTCACCTGTTCTTTGTTGTGGTGGGTGTCTTTGTTGTGCCGCTCCTATTTTTCAGGACACCATGGAAACGGAAGAGGGGCTCCACATAGAGCCGCAGCTTCTTTTTCCACGGCCACCATCTTGGGTGAGTATTTAGTTGAATGAACGGGTCTCGCGCTCACCGTGACTCATTCATTCAAGAAAATTCCTTGCTACTAGTACCCCTCGATGTTAACCTGGGATGCTAATAGCAATCTCTACTGCGGGCCTGTGACGTTGTGGCTGCCACCGTCACGGACACGTTATGAGGAAAGCACGAGTACCCACTCAGGTCATGTGACTGTCAGGTATGAGGGAGGGCTGGAATTAAATAAAGGGCAGTCTTTGCCAATAGTTAAAACTGTGTGACTGTGTCTTTGTTCGGAGCCCGTGTTGTACTAGGCTGGCGCTTGGGGATAGAACACTGGCGACGAGCGTCGAGCCAGCAGTTTATAGTTTTTGCATCGAATGCCATTGCATCTAATGCCACTCCATCTAAATGTTTCCATCTAAAAAATGTCCATCTAATGTATTTTTTTTCTTTCTTTTTTTGGAGTGGGTCCCCACCCCAAAAAAACCCGTTTTTTTACCCTTTAAGATGCACCTGAACCAAAAGTAACCCTTTACCCCCCAAGAATATGCATTCGATGGACATTCTTTAGATGGAAACATTTTGATGGAATGGTTTTAGATGCAATGGTATTCAATGCAAAGACCAGATACCGAGAAAGCTTGCTCACTACTACCCGCTGCGTCCCCGAAGCGCATTAATTTGGGCCCCGGGGCCATTGCCACCTGGTACAAACCGGGGACCTGGTTTTTATTGCTTAATTCCAGGTGTGTGCATTAACAGGTACAACATATACTCTTTCTCATTACCAACGTTGACGTGGATTAACAGGGTGATCACAACGCAGAGAAACCCTCCATTGGACATTAATATGAACATGTACTAAATCAGAAATTAAAGAGTGAAATAACCAAACACAGAGTGCTGCAATAAGTACAATTTTAAACACACATCTGTTTTCCTGAACATTGTGTGCATTAGCTTGCTACCAGTGCTGCATGCCAAGAAAGAATGTCACTTTATCGGTCTATCTTTGACAAACCAAACATACACAGATGTTTGCAATTAAGTCTACATTTTTCTAGCATTTACGTTGCTTGTAAATGGAAATTCAGGAGATAATATTCAAAATGAATTCATGTTGCATTCTGTTGAGACAGTTTGGAGGTGAAATAAAAAAAGCTGGATGAATCGACTGGAAGTCATCACTTCCTAGTGACTGAGGTGACTTGCCACAAAAGAGAAATGGCAGGCAGCTACATTGTGCATGAATATTCAAAGCAAGTAATCTCTTACTTTGAATATAAAGAAGAAAAAATATCGTAAAAATAAACATATCTCTTGTTAAATCGTTCGGCGCAGTAAATGGATGGCCCAGTGCTACGAATGAAGTTAAGAACAAACGTCACAAACTTGACCATGGCCCGGCTTCATAACTGCGCAGTTCGTGTGCCAGGCGGCCAGTTGCCTTAGAAACGAATCCATCAGTCAAGTTAGTCATACAGTCCCATTCACTTTGAGAATGTCACGGTTATTTTCTGTCCACTTAACAATTTCACTTTTTTTTACAGAGCATTTTATGACGAATTACTCCCAATTACGAGCACTGAACTAAAAGCTGTTATTTCCAAGTTTCCTCGCACTAAATTTACCGACGTTGGAAGAATGAAGACCCGAATCTCTCTCGCTGTGACTCCAGCCTGCGTGCATGTTTAAGGCGGATCTATGATGTGCGCCATTAACTAATTTGGCTATACCGCAATTTCTATCAATCAGCACATGTCTGGGTGGTGTTGTGTTGAGGCGGACACCCGTGCCTCCGGCGCCCACGCACACTCCCAGCATGCATGCACACACACACAGGGAAGGAGACACGGGACGCGCTGTTGCTGCTTGCGCGACCCGGCAGCAACTGCCGTGGTACACAGTTTATTTCAACCTGCGCATGCGCAGGCCCAAAGCGAGGCTCGCGCATGCGCGCACAAACTAACTGGGACGTCACATCCCTTTTTTTTTTAACGACAAACAGTATAACACTAGGGGTGCGCGGGCTCCCCTGAACATGTAAACATGAACAAGTTGTCTCACCAAACTGGAGCGGCCTTTCTTTCTATGGGCTCAGTCCCCTGAGTCCAGGACATAGTCCTTGAGCCGAACCGGTGGCTTGTGATCCCGGCGGACGTTATACCGGGGCGGGGCCATCAGCAGGGGGCGGTCACCTTCTCCAGCGGGAGTGCTCTCGCTCGATGGCACGTCCTCGTGCGCTCGGGGGCTCCTTTCCGGACCTAAAGTCTCACCCGGGTTCTGGGCTTCATCCGGCATGTCCACTTTCTTGAAGAAAGACCGGTTGCGGGTGACGGTGCCCTGCTCACACGCTGCCGTCACCATTGTCTCTTTTATGTGCGTTACCTTCCAGGGGCGAGGTTCAAAAGGTAGAGACAATTTTCCTTCCTGGTGCCGATTCCGAACCAGCACCGAATCTCAAACTCGCATTTCCGTTTCTCACAAACCCCTCCTCTCGCTTTCCTTCTGGTTGCGCAACTCCCGTTCCTCCTGAACTTTCACGTCATCAATGACCCCGGGCCCTCGGCCCTCCACTTCCGGCAACATTCCCCTCGCGCACCGCCCAAACAGTGCCTCTGCGGGAGCAACCCCCGTGGACTGGTGGGGCGTTGCTCGATATTCTCTCAGAAATTCCACGAGCTTCGTCCGCAGGTTTTCACCCCCACTGGCTGAAATCCTCAGTACCTTGTTGAGCGTCCGCATCATTCTTTCGGCCCCTCCATTAGCTCGTGGCCATTTTGGAGACACCCGGTGGTGATGTATCCCCTTTTCTCGGAGGATTTGGGCAAACTGGCTGCCAGTGAATGGGGCTCCATTGTCAGAACACAGTATGTCTGGGAAGCCATGCGTCGCAAACATTTTGTCCAACGCTCTGGTGGTGAACTCCGTGGCCGTCGACTCCACCACCTCGACCTCAGGGTACCTCGACCACTGGTCGACGGCCACCAGAAAGTACATGCCTTGACCCGTCGAGCCAAAGTCCAGGTGCACCGTCCCCCATGGCTTCGTGCTCCGCTCCATGGAGCATATTGGCGGGGCCTTGTCTCCTGGGGTTGCCGCTTGTCAGGACAGACATCTTCTCACAAAATTTTCCACCTCGCCCTCCAACTCTGGAAACCAGACCTTGGGCCTCAACCTCGCCTTGGTTTTGACGACCCCTTGATGACCAATGTGCGCCAGTTCCAACACCCTTTTTCTTAGCGCCTGTGGTATGACAATTTGTTGCCCTCTGAGGAGGAGTCCATCATCAGAGACGGATAGCTCGTCTCTAACTCGCCAGAGCGCTTGCAGGTCCCTCTGTGCCTCCTCGTGGCTCCATGAGTTATTGCGCAGCACTTCCCTCCAATCTCCGCTCCTCACCGCGGCTTTGATAATGCCGAAGACCTCATCGTTGGAGGATTCCGTCGCTATGGCCAGTCTCGAGAGAGCCATTGGCAGTGCCCCTTCCACCACCTGACAGAGCAAACCTTGACACTCCTCTTCACCACTCTCTGCTTCAGTATTCTCGTTGTTGGGATGGCGCGACAGATAGTCCGCCGGGTTGTTCGTCCCTGGTCTGTATATTAGCCGCACCCCGTATTCCATGAGGGCCAACATCCACCTCTCATTTCTTGGTGGTGGTTTTGACGACACTCCCGCCAATATGGGCAATAGCGGTTTGTGGTCTGTCACCACAACGACAGGCTTGCCCAAGATGTAGAGGCGGAAGTGGCGACAGCCCCACAGGATGGCTGGGGCCTCCCTCTCAATTTGCGAGTACCTCATCTCGGTACTGGAAAGGGCTTTACTCGCGTATGCAATTGGTCGCATGTCCCCCCTTTCGTCTGGCTGTAGCAATACCGCCCCCACTCCTACAGGGCTGGCATCCACCACAAGCTCCGACTCCACCGATGGATTGAAGTACACCATTGTGTCTTCATCGGACAGGGCATTTTTGAGAGCTTGAAATGCCTCCTGTTCTCGAGCTTCCCACTTCCATGCAGCATCATGTTGCGTCAGTGCCCTGAGCGGCTCTGCCAGCGAGGCCAAACTCTTAATGAAGCGCCCGCAGTACGTCACCATACCCAGGAAACTCCTTACCTCTGTGGGAGACTGTGGTGCGGCAGCTTCCCGAATGTCTCTGATCTTTGCCGGGTCAGGGGACACGCCGGCAGCGTGAAAGATGAATCCAAAAAATCCAATTCGGTCTTTAAAGAATTCGCACTTTTGACGGTGTAGAGTGAGACCCAGATCGTGCAGTCTCTTTAGTGTGTCCTCGAGCCTTTTCATGTGTTCAGCTTCAGAGTTGGCGAACACCAAAATATCGTCACTCATATTCAACACACCTTTTAGGCATGCCAAAGCTCCCCGGATGGTGTTTTGGAACACCTCGGCGGCCGACGAAATGCCAAAACTCAGGCGTTTGAACTGGTAGAGACCCTCGTGCATCGTAAATGTGGTGATGAATCTCGAGTCTGGGTGGAGCTCGAGCTGGTGATAGCCAGCCCGCAGATCCAATTTAGAGAACACTTTCGCCCCCTGTAGCTCCCCTATGATGTCATCCAGGGTGGGGGTCAAGTGTCTTTCCCTTTTGATTGCGGCATTAGGGAGGCGCACATCTACACAGATTCTCACTGCGCCAGGCTATTTCGGCTTTGGCGCAACCACTATTGGCGACACCCAGGGCGTAGGCCATTCCACCCTCTCAATGATTTCCATGTTGACAAGCGACCGCAGCTCCTCCTCCACCTTCTCCCTTAGATAGAAAGGGAACCGCCTTTGCTTCAGGGCTGTTGGCCTAATTGAATCGTCAATGTGCAGACGCACAGGGGGTGCCTTCAGCTTTCCGACCCCTTCGAAAATGCCCCCAAACTTGACAAGCAGTGATTCAATGTCCGTCAAATAAACCTCATATGCGAAATTAACCAGGTTCAGTGCTTCAGATGCTGCACAGCTGAGTAATGAATGGGGACTCACATCTGTGACAAAAAATCTTGCCTTAATCGTTTTTCCTCCCTTGGATACCGGAGTTATGAACACGCCCTTGATTGGCAGCAGAGTTTCCCCGCCGAACGTGAATATTTTCGCCGCTGATCTGTCCAGTGCGGGAGGGCCTGGAATTTTCTGATAGTGCTCTTCCGCCAGTACACAGACCGAGGCCCCGGTGTCAATTAGCACTTGTGTAGGCACTCCTTGTATGTCCACTACACACTTGGGCTGTCTCTTTCTCTTGATTCCAGAGGAAATGTTTGAAATGAAGAACACTTTGTCCTCCTCTTCCTCTTCCTCCTCGGCCAATTGTAGTCTTTGCATTTCCTGCTCGAGGGCCGCGATGCTCCGTTGTCATCTTGACCCACTCCCCTGAACTCTAGCCGGGCCTCTCTGCACAGGGACGGGAGCAGGGGCACGACACATTCTCGCATAGTGTCCCGGTCCATTGCACTTGCCACACGATCTTGATTTTGCTGGACACTCCTCCGAATGAGGCATATCATACCCACAGTCTTGGCAAATCACGTTAGACCCATGTGGTGTTTGAGTCCCTTCCCTTCGCTGACCCCACTTGTCTTTCGATCCAGCCCGCTTGCTGATGGCAAACGCATCCTCAGATGCGCCCGGTCGCACTGCGGCGTCCATCCTGGCACCTCTCACTTCCGCCAGCTCATACGTTCTGCCACTGTCTAGTATTTGTTGTAGAGTCCACCCTGGCTCTCTCAGTATTTGTCTCCGTAGTTTCCCGGATCGACACCCTTGGATTACCTGATTACGTATCATCAAATCCTCATTGTCCCATCGACACGTGATGGCCATCAGCCGCAATCTAGCACAAAATCAATCCAGGGATTCCTCTTCCTTCTGTTTTTCCCTGCAGAACAGGAATCTTTCGAAATCAACATTGGAAAGTGGTATGAAGTGATTCTCCAATGCAGCCTTGACGGCATCATATGTGATTACTTGCTGGTTAAGAGATTCATATATGCGAATTACGTCTAGACCTGCGGAATACAACAGGGTCACCCTTTTTACATCATCATCAGTTATCCCCGTTGCCGTGAAATACATATCAAGTTTCTTGATCCATAGCAACCACTTTGGACCTAATTTTGACGGGGGACCTGATACATAAAATTCTTGCATTGGTAGCAACGACCCCTGTTGTGCTCTCGTTGCTACTGCCGCAGTTCCTCCTTCGTCATCGCTTTCTGCCATGGTCACAGGTCGCACAGGCACCTCTTAATGCCTCAGAGGCCGCAAACCTGACTGGGGTTGATTTCACACGTACCTCAGATTGCTGCTCTCTAATCCACCACCTTGTCGTGTCTTACAGCACTCCTTAACAGGGTGTCTGTGTTAAGAAAAATCGTCCTCAGGGCTCTGGGGCGACCAAAAGTTCCAAAAATTGCTTGGTTGCACTTAAACAGCAGCGCACGAGCACCCTTTCAGGCCGCTATTGCTGTGTGCTTGTCTTTCGACATTACCGGAATGTTCGCGCCGGGTCCGTGCTTCCATCCGACGTAGCGTTGCTGATTTTTCACTGCTGTGTATATGAGGCGAGCACTATGGCGGTATCCCGCCTCGTCGCCAGTTGTTGTGTTGAGGGGGACACCCGTGCCTCCCGTGGCCCACACACACTCCCAGCATGCATGCACACACACACAGGGAAGGAGACACGGGACGTGCTGTTGCTGCTTGCGCGTCCCGGCGGCAACTGCCGTGGTACGCAGTTTATTTCAACCTGCGCATGCGCGGGCCCAAAGCGAGGCTCGTGCATGCGCGCACAAACTAACTGGGACGTCACAGGTGGGATGTTGCTCAGTTTCTACCAGATTGGTCCTTCGCGTATGCAAATGGCAATACTTCAGTTGCTTCAGATGAGAGAGACCGCCATCTTGAAAACGCTGTTACTACATGATCATCCTTCTACTAGCAAAATTAGCTTTCCGGAGCACAACATGTATGGTGATGGAGTGGCAACGTTTCCAATAGCGTATTTGGTTCACAGCCCAGCCCTGAATGGGGGCCTCGCTTTAAAAAGTTTAAAAACCACTGGTTTAAGGAAATGTTATCCTAAAGCGTTTGAAGAAAATGGATGCTGAATTTCACTTCCCTTGTATCCATTTATGCAGGAAAGTCAGGAATGGACTTGGAGGCCCTGGATAATGGGTTGCCTGCAGCAGGAAAAGAGAACTCTCCAGCTAAGGTTCTTATATTAGGTTATTTCATTTGAAGGATGATTATTGATGATTCTGTATTCTAGCCAAATATGTGTATTGCCTCATACTTTGACCTCCTTCGTGAGAAACGTTCCATTTTCATTACCTCATGCTACAATGCTTGCTCATCAACCGTTCGCAGTTACACGCAGAGTCATGGCACAGCGGCATGTTGTTGGAATTGCATCGGTTACCAATGTCCAGTGGCTTGTAGCCCACATGTCTAGCTCTCTGCAAGTGTTTCATTCCACAAAGTGTTTCTCCCCATTATCAATCTACCTCTACATCAAACTCAAGCCTTCCCAGACCCATGACTAGAGGGGTACTGTTGAGGGTGGAGGTGTCCCTTGGGCCGCCTGAATGTTGACAAGGGATGTCTGAGCATGCCTTACCTATTGGTCATTAGCACTCACAGGTGCTGTGCCTCATTGTCTCACCCCAATCCTCGCCATCTGCTCACCAAAAGCCTTCTAAACCAAACGCTGTCATTTTGTCCTGGACACTTCCAGTCCTAAATCCCAATACAACCCACACATAGAAAGTGATTGAGCTGGGCCCTGGGCTGCAGCCAGTGGAACTTGTGTTAGGAATGGGAACATTTGTAATAATCCTATAGCAAATTGTGTGATAGGAGGATAACTTATTTTTGTCTCTTATGTCACGTGAACAACTGAACCCTTTATAAATGGATATATTATCCAGATCCAAACCCAGACTGAATACAACAATCCAAAGCTGGGTTCAGAGCAATCTGCGAGCCACCCTCCCTCAGTTCAGTCCTTATGCCTCACAAGTACTCCACCTCTCTTCCTCCCTCCCTCCTCTCACGCTGCCCCCTTCATACCACTTCCTTACCTTTTGGGAAACTCACCTCAGCCCATAAATTCCCACCAAAGCTGCAATGGAAATAGAAGAGTGGCTCTGCTCAGAGCCCTACCTTCAAACTCCATGGTAAACATGTGTTTATTCCTCTTTTCAGGTGGGTGGGATTGGAGGCAACCACCAGTCGGTAAGTCAAACACCCCAAGGGCATTATAACCAGGCCAGGGCACTGGTACAGCCACCGGGGTATTATTCCCCCGTGTAGACATGGGGCTAACCTGAATGCCATTGAATGTGGTGCCTTGTCGCTTGTCCTGAGACCTGAAATCGCATATCTGCTGTTCCAAGTCTTTGCACTTTTTATGAAGCTGGTCTGCCTCCTGACATAGGTAAATATTTTCATCACCCATTTTATTAATCACATCCTTCATCTCGCTCATCTGTATTTGGCATTGATCAAATTCACTGTCCCTCTTGTCTCTCTCTTGAAACATTTTAGCTATTTCTTGTTCAATAGCTTGGACTTCACCTTCTTTGTTTATATTATCTCTCTGGAGAGTTTGCAGCTCCAAGATAACCTCCTCTTTGTCTTGTCTAATGTTGCTTGTCAACCCTTTTAGGTGTTAATTCTTGTTCACTGTCCTCAAACTGCTTCCTTCTATGAGACAGTTTGGTATCGAATTCACTGCATTTTGATTGCATTTCTTTTTGACATGACTCTAGTTCTGATTTGATTTTTTTCTCCTGCTCATTAGCTCCATCTAATTCCATTTTTATTCTGCTAATCAGTTCAGCTTCATTTTCTTGCATTCGCAGGTACCTAGTTAAAATGAATCAGATCTTATCACATAGCCATATCAAACAGTCTTTCTCAGAACTTTTATCAGCTCTAAATACACCTGAATTATGCTACCCTCCTCAAAAATGCTGTCCAGCGGTTCTTTCTGAACTTCCCCACACAGGCGGTCGTTTGTTGTCAAATCTGCTCTGTGCCCCAATCGTCTGGTTGGGACTATTATTTCTTTGATCCTGATTTTGTTTCCGATTGTTATTTACGCCTGACATATCAGGCCGGTATCCCACTCTGGGTCTATCTCCCATGTACCTTGGACTAATGTAACTCTCTCTTTTACTTGGATCGTGTGATTGAAACATCGGCACCTGGGGTGGCAGCCTTGTGGTGTACCCCTCTGATCGGATGTTTCATTATTTCTGCCTGGAGTTTGTGCTGACTCAAGTGACATTTTAGCAGATCTTATCTCCATTACTGTTGCTGAGGATTCTTTAGATTTTAACCTTGTTTATTTTATTTTATCTCCCTCTCCACTCTGGCAATAGAGTACCTCATATAATTTAGTACCTTGTTCTACAATCCATTCCAGGGACTTCTCATGATCAAACTTGCAAGTTAACTGTGATATAATATATTTTTGTAAGCCATAGAAGTAAGCATTCTTAAACTCAGTGGAGTTGGGACTAAAGGATACATAAAACTAAGAAAATACTCTCTTCAACGTTAAGGCGAATTTACCATCAAAATACCACAATACTAAAATACAGCCAAATCAGGAATTATCCCTAAAGACACAATCTCCTACACACTAAACCTTTGATTTCTTAGTTTATTTTTCCACATCGATTCTATTGTTCTAGCTCACATTTTGGTCTTCCTGCTTCTCGTCTTGCTCCTCTAAAGTCTGTTTTTCATGGTTCTATTCATCTTTGTATTCACTTTCTCCTCATTATTCTATTTCTATCTATCTATTTATCTATCCTCTCTTGGCTGGCTATCCTTTCATTCTCAGCTTAAATGTAATTCTATTTGTATTGTATTTAAATCTCTTTATGTCCTTGCTCCTTCTTATCGTACATCTCGTGTTTCTTTTTATGTCCCTTCTTGTGTTCTTCGATCACAATCTCAATTTCTATTATTATTACCTCGACCTCCCTGTGCTCAGTCACATTTTTGTTCTTATTCTTTGCTTGCTCCACTTCTTTGGAAAGCTCTTCTTCCTTCTCTTCGATCTACTACCTCTAATTCTTTATTTCGTTTTTCTTTGAAGAGCTATGTACTTCTATTTTAATTGTCTATTCTACCCCTTTTTTGTTTTCCTAGTTGAATTTGAATGATTATGGATTGCTTCACTTCTTATTCATAATTATTGTACTGTAAGTTGGTAATATAAAATGCAAATATGGAGCTGTACTTGTGAAATGGAGTGCACTGCAATTGTGAGAGGCAGCAAGTTGAAAATAACTGTATGAACACATGAATAAACACTGTGAGCTTCACCTTCCAGAAAGCCTTTAACTCCCCTGCCTGGTGAAATATGAGATACGCCTCTGATAGTCCTCCTTGCATTGGAAAGTGCTCACATGGATCCAAATCTATAAAAACTCCATTGGGGGAGTTATGTTCCTGCTGAACATCCCAGTTAGTCCTGATCTCCAGATTTTCCCCATGGAGGTCAACATACTGTGACTGATGTGCTTCTTGGGCCAGGGTTAAATGTAACCACCTGACAATCCAGGAGTATATACCTCGCTGCCAATCTTTAGCATAGGGAGCAGCCAGCTGACAGCAACACTGACTGAGCATGAAACGGCAGCGCCATGGACCATTTAAATGACCAAACTGCAATATCACGGCCTTGGTAATAATCATCATGCACATAAAAGAAAGGCAAGATCATGCTTTTTGTTCACCAATCTTAAACTAGACCTAAACATGGCTGCCATTAAAAAAGAAACATTACACCCCACGTGAAGGAATTGGATCAACAAGGACATTTTTTCAAGAACATTAAAACATGAAGAGATGTTTGAGAGTGTTTATTAAATGCACATGTGTAACAAACAATTAGCGTTTTTCACTTTTACATGACATTTTATATACTCATTGTATATACTATGGAAAACAAATTCAAGATAATAGTACATATGCATTTAATGTCATAAAATTGCTGTAAGGATCCAACCTGTGATGGGAGGATAGCTCTGTGGCAACGCGCGGGTCTTGGAAGCAAGGCCACATTGAGCAAACACAGGTTTGAATCCTAGATCCATGCTTGAAAAAAGAAACAAGCGCATTATAAATAACCTGCACTTCCACAATTTCAATGAAACTAGCGTCTAGATGCCTACAAGTTATGTACGCTGCAAATAAAATAAAACATCCAAGTAGTTAAAAGTAAAGAGGAACTTGCAGCTTTTCCTTAGTTCACAATTGACAACAAAAAAAATGCAAGACATGCTCTAAATAAGCTTGTCTCTGTGTTTTTAACCAAAATGTTCCTCCCAACTGGACCAAACTACATTGGTGAAAGAACGCACAGCCCAACTAACACTTGCATTAAAAGGTGTCCGGGAACAAGAAATAAAAAGGAGCATCAGAGCTATGATACAATGAACCAATTAGCAGCAGTTTGGTCATTGGAGAGAAGATGATGAACACAAGAGCCCATAACATTCAAGCCCTATATTCATTTTTAAAAAGAAGGTTAGGCAGGCCATGAATCTGGGATACAAGGACTAAATCACAACTTTCCTTATTAGCCTACACTCTCTCCCTCTAAAAGTTAACCTCATCCTGAGGCTGTGTGCATGATACAGATGATTTGGAATTATATATATATATATATATATATATATATATATATATATATATATATATATATATACATATATATATATATATATATATATATATATATATATATATATATATATATATATATATATATATATATATATATATATATATATAAGACCGAAGTTATATATATATATATTACACAGCCACAATAGTGGCTGTGTAGTTATGGTTAAATTGCTAATCCCATAGGAAGAGCACTTTTTGGGTGGCTTATAACTTTGCTCTCCCTGGTCGAATCCTCACCAAACTTTACATAAAAGGTATATGGCCCACTCTGAATTATTGTGCAAAGTTTGGTGAGGTTTGGTCCTGGGGGGGGAAAGTTATAGGGGGGGTCCCAAAATGTCTTTTTTTGCCATAGACTGAATGGGGAAAAAACTTTGAGCACGCCTACATCCCAAACCACTGGACAGATTTTCACCAAATTTGTGGCAGGAGCAGGGGCTTGGTCCCGAAAGCGTGCTTTTGTAAATCTGGTGAAAATCCGTCCAGTATTTTTCTTTAAAACGATCAAAAAGTAGGTCTAAAAAAATTAGTGATATCTATGTCCGCTCCGTGGAGACACTTCCCTGTTCCCTCCACGGGTAGGACACTGATTAGCTAATTGGCTTGCATCGTGTACACGGACATGTACGCCGATTGGCTGGAGTGAGGCGTGATGTGCGTCAGATTGTTCCGATGCACCCGCCATGTTGGATCCGCCGACAGCACGGCAGCGAACAGAGGTGAAATGCAGTTTTGGGGAGTGTTTTGGTGTGCAAGAGTGCTTGAGGAGGTTTGGGGAGTAAGAGATGGGTGAAATACTGTATTTGTTTAGGTGGCAGGTGCTACTGATGTATTTGCCATGCCTGCGCTGTCCGGGATGTTCGTAATTAGTGAAAATGAGTGGTGTCCTAAGGATAGTATTCCCGTCCGTGCTGTGCGCAGGCAAGTTGAAACTGTTCTAAGGACACGTGCAGTGTCAGCGGACATTAAAATGGAGTATATGCCACAGTTAAAAGGTTTGATTCTATGGGTGTGATACTGAGTTATAAGCCACCATGGGTGTGATATGCTGCAGTGGTTGTGGCCAGGGCCTAGAGTCTTGGGTGCATGGCCGCAGGCATGGCCGCAATGCATTAACGAACAAACATGCAAAAACTTTAGCATTCACAGAAGAAGAAGCTGTACGAATATTAGGTTTAATTAAGAGTACAGGAAAATTATTTACAAATCAAGATAAACCGGATAGAATTATTAACAATCTAGAAAAACTCATTAGACGAGAAATCGCACAAAAATTGCATGCAACAACTTTAACTGAGTATTACAAATCACAGAAAATACCCAGAGGACTTCGAATTTATTTAAAACCTACACTCTGTAAAGACAATATTGAATTTGTGGCTAGGTGGGAACGAATTCTAAACAAATGTTCATTAGATCTCATTCTGTTGACGATTGAAGAATTAGCTGCATCATTATCTAAATTGGACACGGAAATAACAGAATTAAAAGAACAATTTATCTCGCTAACCTCAGTAGATGAATTACAAAATATTTTGGCCTTCACAAATGAGAAACTTGATTCATACAAAAAGGACATAGAGCAAAGAAAGATTCGAAAATACCGTCGTGATACATTGGACTACTCAAGAGACATAGTCTACACGTGGCAAGAGTACTACCAGCAGCAAAATCAACAATTCCATAATTTAAAACAAAGAACACCAACACAGAAAATACAGAGAAGAGGAAGTAAGAGCACAGAGCCATCAAGTGACGCATCGAGTGAGGGGAGAGACTTAGCTCCAACACAACAACCATCAACATCAGGGACTGTACCTACAGGATTAATCCCAAGTGCCCAGAACGAAGAAGGTTTACTAGATGTACCTGATTTTTTAGAAGACGGCGGACGCGAAGAGGGAGGAAGAAACTTAAGGAGCAAGAAGAAAATTCAAACTTGATCCTTAATATTTCGACCAAAATTCTTAATTAACAACAATTGGATCTACTGAGCCTAGGCCTTTCTTTTGTACCAACAAATCAAACAAATCTATTTTCAGAAGAAGTGAACTTATTCAAATTGGTAAGGAAAATGAAACTAAAATTATTTTTTGATGCTATTCCTCCAATACAAGAAAGATCGACAACATTTGAATCACTTGAAATGAAGTCAAAAAGTACGTTCACTCCTAATGTTAAGAATTCAACGTTAGATCTGTTTGAAGCAAAAATGAAGAAAGATCTGCGTTCAATGAAATTTACTGATATGAGACAACAAAATCTCCGGAAACACCAACATAAAATACTTAAAGAGTTAGCAAATGACAGAACAATCGAGATCAAACCAGCGGACAAAGGGGGTGCTATTGTAATTATGGATGCAAATTTGTACAAACAAGGATGTTTGTCCTTACTAGAAGACACTAATACATACATGACTTTACAATATGATCCGACAAGAGAGACCAACAGATGATTGAGGAAGTGGTGAACAAAGCAGCAGAAGAAGACTGGATAACAGAGAAAACTAAGGAATTTCTACTTAATAAAAATCCAATTCTTCCAGTATTTTATGGACTACCGAAAGTACACAAAAACTTAAGAAATCCCCCTTTCAGACCAATAGTTGCAGCAACTGAAAGTGTCTTTGACCCGTTGTCCAAATATCTAGACAAACTTCTTCAGCCCATTGTTCAATCCACATCAACGTATTTAAGAGACACGACCCACTTACTTAACATATTGAATACATTCTGTGAAGTAGAAGATAATTGGATATTATTTACACTTGATGTACAATCCTTGTATACCTCAATTCCCCATGAGGAAGGACTGGAGGCCCTAGAGTGGCTGTTACTCCAACAAGAATTCTTTCCATCTAACAAAACATTTGTCATCCAACTTGCTAAAATGATCCTTTACAATAATTACTTCAGATTTCAAGGACAATATTATTTACAGATTGCAGGAACCTCAATGGGGGCAGCCATGGCCCCAGTGTATGCCAACACATTTATGTTTTATTTTGAAACTCAGTTTATTCTAGACAACCCAAGATGGTCAGAGAAGTTAAAGATGTGGAAACGTTACATTGATGATGTGCTTGGCATATGGTGTGGCACAAAAGAAGAACTGGAAAACTTTCATGTATACTTAAATTCATGTAATGACAGAATTAAGTTCACACTAGAAATTGGAACACCATCAGTGCATTTTTTAGACACAAAAATCTATTCTGAAAATGGAAGACTACAAACAACAATCTACAGGAAACCCACAGATGTCAACAACAGTTTATTTTTTACGAGTCACCATCCTCAACATTTGAAAAATAACTTGCCCTTAAGCCAATTACAAAGAATCAAACGGATAGTTTCAAAAGAGGATACTTTCTTGGAAGCAGAAAAAGATCTTATGTCACGATTTGAGGAGAGAGGATTCCCTCAAAACATCCTTACAGAAGCAAAAGAAAAATGCCATCAAAAGACAAGATCAGACTTGTTAACGCAAAAAACCATAAAGGATAAGGACAATCCCCCACTGATCTATTTATCACAGTACTCTACCAAAAGTACACAAATCAAAAGGATTTTGCGTAAGAATTGGAAGATTACCAGGTTGGACACAAAACTCATTAGTTTATTCCCAAAACCACCATTAATGGCCTACACCAGAGGGAGAAACCTACGGGACTCATTGGTCAAGGCAGAGAGGGTCAATATGGTAAAACAACAATTCTTGTCTAAAACAAAGAAAGGTACATTTCCCTGTTTGAATTGCAGTCAATGTAATAATGTTCAGAAAGGACCAACAATCAGACATCCATACACAGGCCAGAAGATTGATTTACAAAATTTTGCTACTTGTGACAATAAATGTGTAATCTATGGACTTATATGTCCATGTGGTAAATATTATGTGGGTCAAACACTGAGACGTGTAAAGGATCGTATCTCAGAACATAAGTCCAATATAAGAACAGGAAACCTAAAGTCACCAGTCACAAGACATTTCAGGGAGCACAAACACACAATCTCACAGCTTAGATTTGTAGTTTTGGAAACAATTACACGACCAGCCAGAGGGGGTAATTTACAGTAAATTTTATCTCGTAAAGAGATGTTTTGGGTACATAAATTGGACTCTCTTGAGCCTAAAGGTATGAACGAGGAGTATTGCCTGAATGTATTCTTGTGAAAAGAAAAGAAAAAATAATGATGTTAATGTTTCCTGTATATATTGTTAACTGTCTTCATAATTTCCTTATTCTATTACTGTTACATGCAAATAGCGCGACACATTTGAGAAATTTTTGGAGTTGTCATTATAATGTATACCTGTTTTCCACTTACTAGTGTGGAATGAGGAAAAGATAATCTACAAATTATGTCCTTGACACTACAACTCCCAGAAAACACTGGGGCTAGATTTAGCTCGTTGAGCATTACGTAACACTTTAGTTCAGTCTGGTAATCAGTGTAAAATGACATATACACATAACTAATAGATCTTACAGGGTAATGAGTAGTAAAATTAAATATATACGGTCAGCATGCATTTGCGCACTATTTTGCAGTTAACACTACAACTCCCAGAATGCTAATTTGATCATATGATCTACACCGACATACAACCTCAAGTCACATGACCATAAATAGAGAGAAAGGTTCTTAAACACCGCGCGGCTCGGGCAGAGATTGCAGCGTTTGTGTTGGAGTGAAGGAACATCATCAATAAGGTATGGAGGAAATGAGAGAGGTCACAATATCCATTAGTAAATGGGTTAAGTTACATACACTGACATAATATTTTTCACGTAGGTTACCTTCGAGAAGTTGGGGACGGGACAACGAGGGGCCCAGCACTACAACACACACTACCTACAGTGCAAAGAGGTAACTTTTTGAATTTAAGTGAAGGAATCAGATGAAAACATGATGCGCGACCACATTTTGATAGAAATTATTTAATTATTACTCATGACAGAACGAAGACTGATTAGAAGTTATAGATGCCAGTCACCTTTGAACTGAGAAACATACAAGAAACACAGGTAGGAATACTGGTTCCCACACGGGTTTATATTTATTTATTTGATCCCCGGTTTAAATCACGAGTTAATACAGATATTATTGTCATTCACAGCACATCAGATTGCTACTTCATTAGATGACGTTTTCACCATTCCACACCAAGAAGGGATGCTTGAAGTTCTGAAATTAAAGAACAATGAAATAGCAATATTTTGAAGTTATTTGTGAACTGTGAATTAATCATAAGTTAAGAAAACATTGTGTTTACATTGAGAAGTTATTGCTCCTGAAGAAGAGAGGCACACTCTCGAAACGCGTAGAGCTCTGAATTAAGAAGGTTTTCCCTTTTTAGTGTATTATTGTATATTCTTTTTGAGTGAATTAAAACTCGAACATTCTTTTTTGCTATGAAAATACTATTATGCCTTCATAAAGATTTTTTGAAACTTTTATATATATTGAAACAAATTATTTCATGTTTGTATATGTAATATCTGTACAAAAGAGTGGCCTAATTGATATTCTATAATCCTTAAAATTAACAACAAGTGAACAAAAAAGTATATTATATTTTGTTTGGACTTTTTATCCAATACCCAGAGGTGTGCAGGGGACGGGAGTTCCCATTGCTAATGGGAACACCATTCTGTTCACAACCACCACAGCATATCACACCCATAGTTCACATCCATAGAATCGAATATCTATCAGGTGGTTGTGGGCAGGGCCTAGAGTCTTGGGTGCATGGCTGAAGGCCATGCACCCAGACCAAAGTTATAACTACTGAAGTTATAAGCCACCATGGGTGTGATATGCTGCAGTGGTTGTGGTCAGGACCTAGAGTCTGCACCCAAGACTGAGGTTATAAGCACTGAAGTTATAAGCCAGCATGGGTGTGATATGGTTCAGTGGTTGTGGCCAGGACCTAGAGTCTTGGGTGCATGGCCAAAGGCCATGCACCCAAGACCGAAGTTATAAGCACTGAAGTTATAAGGCAGCATGGGTGTGATATGGTGCAGTGGTTGTGGTTGTGGTTGTGGTTGTGATATGGTGCAGTGGTTGTGGTTGTGATATGGTGCAGTGGTTGTGGCAGGACCTAGAGTCTTGGGTGCATGGGCAAAGGCCATAGGCTATACACCCAAGACTCTAGGCCCTGGCTACCACCACTGCAGCATATCACACCCATATATCACACCCATAGCATCGAATATCTATCAAATGTTTGAAATCTACAGTTTATGTACTGCTTGATTTGTATAGTTTGTATGTGATGTTTTGGGTACATCATGTTATTAAGATTGTAGAGTTTGGTAACAAGCACTGTAGTATAACATATCCATGGAAGTGAACATTTTGTATTGTGGTGTATGGTTAGATGTTTGTTCATTGGTTCTGTTATGCAGCAGTATTTATGTGTTCTATTAGAATATACTTACTGTTTGATTTTTTGAGGTTAGATATATTGTTTTCATGAGTTTTGTAACTGGAGTACATATTCTTTTTCAGTGTCTGTGATAAAAGAAAAGAGCATGTTAGTGTATGTATTTTATTAAGACTTATTACATTGCATAATAGATATTTCAACTTTTTTTACCCTCGTATTTAGTTTACAAACCAGTGTACAGTGCAATTTGCTCAGTTTCTGTGTTTGTTTTTCAAATCATTGGGTCTGTGGGAAATAAAATCCATGTCGGATTAAAAAAAACTCTTTTTTTCTTATGCTAGTCTGTTTGTTTTCAGTGTTCACTTGTTGTTTCTGGCTAATGTTCTATCTGTTGGCTTGTTGCAGATTTTTGGAGCAGTTAGATACCTGTTGGCGTATTCTGACTGTCTATTTTTTGTTATAATTTAGTGATATTCATTTATCTGTTTGGTTGTTAGAGAATCTTAGGCCAGTTAGATACATGTTGGTGTATTCTAACAGTTTATAGTTTTTTAATTGAATTTTTGTTAATGTTTAAGTACAGATTAGTTATAAAATTTTGGTTTTAAGAAGATTAAATCAGCGTTTGTAATATTTGCTGATAATCTCTGCTTTAGAGTAATGGTACTATCATTACATTCAAACCATCCACATTTCTTTTTTATATATGCAGTTTAGTGACCAGCATTGTTTTTGGCTCCTGCGTGGTAGATTATACCTATTGTTGTGAAGGTTTTCTTACCAAGTGATTCTTGACCGTGTGTGAATCCAGTCAGCTTGCAGTTGTTTTTGGTACCATCTGCATTGTATCATAGAAGCATTAGTATTACGTAGTTACTAGGTGTTTGTATTAGTAAGGTGGAGCGATTATCTGAATTGCAGGATAATCTACCATGGTTTGCATTTTGTACAAGTTGCTGAAATGGAACGAATTCACAATTAGGTATGGATGCATACATGAAGCGCTCATTAGGGATTTGTTCCTGTGTCACATTGTTGCAGAGAGTGCATGTATGTTTCCACATGTATGAAATCTGAAAGATTTCATTTTTAGGTATGTTTTTTGTTTTCCAGTACTTGTAGTAAGTACATTAGAAATTCTCGTGGATCTTCTTGTGAGTTTATAGTGAATTTCACCATTCCAGCACAGTAGACCAATTCTTGTCTTATTCCATGAACACTTTACGTGTTGTCAGGATTGTTTGTTGCGTTTCTATGAAGGACTAACATTTGCAAACACAATTGGTCTGTACTGTGTAAGTAAATGTTGTCAACAATTGGGGGCAATTGAAATAGAATATTCATTGCTACATTTGCGTAGCAACTTACCCCAGTTATATTTGAAAATTTGAATGGACCAGATACTTCTGTGTCCAAGTCATTTTTTCGGAGTGTGTGTTGCTTTTTTGAAGAAGTACCTGAGTTACTTTAGGTAATAGGTTCTTCTTTGGTTGTGGTAATTGATGAAGTATTAGATTCTTTTACTCTGTTTGAAGGATTTGCAGTCAGATCCTGTTGCATTTCTGTTTGAATTAGTTTTCTTTTACAACGTTTTCCTTTTTGTGGAACAGGATATGTTTTTAGATGGGGGGTGTATATTGAACGTAGTCTATTGTATTCTAAATTGCAAGGAATATCAGTGTTTACTTTACTTGCATCAAAGTTGATTAGATATAGACCGTCAAGTGCACGTAAGCGTGATAGTGCTACGTAGCTCATTCCTTCTTTAAAGACTGTGTTCCCAATATTTATCAATGCTTTATCTAGGGTAAGACCTTGTGATTTGTGAATCGTGACTGCGTATGCTAGAGTTAGAGAAAATTGTTCTCTGAGTACATACATGTCTTTGAAGAGAAGGAATCGAGCTGTTGAGCGCCCCATCCTTTTTACTTATGAAAGTTTGTCAAAGAGAATAACACAAACTGAATGTTGTTGTCATTGGGTATGTTTGAAAGCCAGCAACTGTGCCCAGTCCTCCATTAACTAGTCCTTGCTCCACGTCAAGGTTACGTTTAAGCATTACTCTACAGTTTAAGGATCATTTTAATATTTTCACCAGACCAGCTGTGTTGGAGATAGAATTTTCTAAGGTATTTAGTCTTGTTGTGGCTTGTTGACATATGGGTAGTATCATACCATGTACGTCAAGTTTTTCTGTGGAGCAAATTTCAATTATTGGTTGCATTTCTTTTTTCAACATTGTTTCATTGAATTTGGAACAGCTTGCAAGAGTTGGCATTAAGGACATACAATTGACATTTTTGTGCGCTAATTGTTCCATAACATCATTAGCACATGAGTTATCGCCATAAAGAGCATGGATGTGCCGGGTTTTTAATATTGCTTGTGCTTCTTGAGATAGTACACCAACTCTAATACTTTTTAAAATGTTGGCGTAACTGAGGTCTGCAGATTGGCACATGTTTTCTGTTAATTCTCTGTATTGGAAATGTTGCCAAAGGCTGCCAACAGTTTTACGGCAGAGTTTGTGTCCTAAGGTTTTAAAAATAGGTTCACCTTTCACTGGTGTCAATTGAAGAAGATCTCCGAAAACCATAATGTTTTTTCCTCCAAAGATCTCTCCGTAGTTTGTTTTAAGTACTTCTTGCAATCTGAGGTGAATCAATGCCAACATTAGGTTGGAGACCATGCTCACTTCATCTATTAGTAGCATTTTCATTTGTTTTAACACTCTGCATAGTTCCATTGCAGCTTCTGTAGAAAGTTTGTAATAGTATAATTTGTTTTGGTGTTCTACTGGAAGGAGTAGTAATCGGTGTAAAGTGACACTGCCTATGTTGTAGACAGCTAAACCTGTGGGGACAGTTACAACAGCTGACAGTTTGTTGTTTGTCAATTGTTGAAGGAACTTACTGATGATTTTGATTAAGAATGTTTTGCCTGAGCCAGCTTCACCACTGACGTATAGTAGTATAGGTTTGTAATTTTGGCAGGTACATTCTTTATTTTCATGTTGTGCACCATGTGCAATTTCTTTTGTTACTTCTTCGAAAATGGTGCGCTGCTCTTTGTTTAGTTTTGATTGTAGTACAGTTAAGTCTTCTGTATCTTCTTCATAGTGACACATGGTGTTTTCTACTTCTGTCATAGCTAATTCTGCCTCATTTGCTATTAGTGGCTGTCCCAGTGGTTCTTGGCTTCCTGTCACAGAAGGTTGACTACTGTCGGGTGTGTCCGTAACTAGTTGGGCTTGGAGTTCTTCTTCGTGTTGCTGTTCATTGTGCAACATTGTTTTGTACTGCGTAAAAATTTACATCAGTGATAGTGCTTTAATTTGCTTTGAAAGCGTCTTCATAGGAGTCATAGTTATCGAGTATCTCTTCTTCTTTTCTCCATGGTTTAAAAAGTTGTAGTAGAGACATGTAATATAGTTCTTTCTGTTGAGGAGTTTTTAATGACAATTTTATATGATTAATTATGCTTTGTTTGGTAAGTTTCACTAAGCTGCCTTCACAATCTGTCACTCTATATCTACCTTTCTGTTCATTGGGTTTTATATTATTTTTGTATACAAAGTTTTGGGCTATGTGGTATAGACACATGGTTTCCAAAGTGGTACTCCTGTTCGGGTAGGATGTATCTAGTAAATTGTTTTACAAAATGTCTTGGCTGTTAGGATCATTTTTGGCTATTGTTTCTATGTCCTCATATGATTTGAGAACTCTTTTTCTAGATTTAGCAGGACCAAGACTTAGCCATACTATATTTTCAGATTTTCCATACAAAGCAGTACCAGTTAAACGATCTGCAGCTTCATAGGAGCCACATTTTCTATGAGAGAGCGTTTTTATGCCTAAGCTGTACAATTTCTGAGATAGTGTTTTGTTTGATGATAGGTCATTCCAGAGGTCTTGAAGCTCTGTTTTTTCTGCTTTTGTTAAGTAGGCTGTAACATATTGTGCAACTGCAGAGGAATTGTCTGAAATGTACTGCACATCTATGTTTGCGTTCCATAAGAGGGCAATGATTGCATTGATTCTCCTGTTATTTTTATGTAATACGTGTTCTTAGGTGATTTACCTTTAACACTATGTCTAACTGAAGACATGAAGTTGTTCACTTCACCTGTTTCTGTAACTGGTCTAGGGCAACCAAAGCGGCATTTGGTGTAGTATTTCCCTTTGTTTTTGTATTTGCGACAACAATATTTGAGACATTTGTGTCTTTGAATTTGTACAATTTGTGCATGAAGGTCACTATGTCTCGTTTGTGAAGGGATTTCACAAGTGACATATTTTTGGATGAACTGAAAAACAGTGGCATCACTGTCCTGACCAAATTTAGGAGCATCTTTAATCCATAAAAGCATGTGGATATGTGGTGCTCCTCTGGCTTGGTATTCTTTTCTCCAAAAGAAGTGTTGCACTTCTCCGAGGGGAGGAACAGTTTCATTACAAATAAAGTGTAGCATAGCAATGAAACAATAGTGGAAATATCTTGAAACATTAACAGGATCTAGAGAGCAAAGTTCTCCAGGTATAAGTATATCTATGTTTGTTTTGTTTTTGTTTGATATACGTAGGAAATCATGTAAGTAAATCTTCCCATGCATATTCTGCACAACTTAATGTAACAAACCAAGTGGGTGGGCCAAGGTTTCTTATCATACAACGTACATCTCCATGACGTAGGAACCAGTACTCTTTTGTACCATGCATGTTTGCAAACAGATTTGTAATGCTTGATTGTAAAACCTCATCTTTTTCTTGCACTTTTTGTATTAATTGCGTAGCTGACATATTTTGAAAGTGGGTTCCTGATTTCAATATGTGTGCAACTCCGTAACATAGAGTTGCTAGTTCACTTTCAAAGAGTAGGTGGAATATGTATTCCACATTTTGTCTAAATCTGGGATCTTCAGAATACATTCGTAATGAGCGGTATTCTGATGCTGTTATCTGAGTGGGTCTGTCATCGTACCTTCCTCCTTTGCCAGTAGGAAATAGTAGACGAAAAGCATATGCTTCTATACTTTATTCCCATATGCTCATTGGTGATCCCTTGGTTTGTCGCATTTGGTACGTTTCTAGTGCATCATTTATGGTGTCATTAGAGTGTAATGGATGAATTGTATAATGGTCTAAAATATGGATACTGTAGCAGGATCTAGAAGTTCAAATTGACCAGTTTCTGGTGACTCTTGAATTATTTCAGTGGTTTCCCTTAAGTTTTCTTCAATATTTATTTCTTTGTAGTATTCATTATTGTCTATTAGATATTGCAGGGCTTGTCTAACTTTATGTAAATCCACGAGTTGTTGCCAAATTTTTTTTTCTTTTGCTGGTGCACCTAGCACCATTTACTAAGACAATTAAATATTTCTCTATTGGATGTTGCACTTCTAGAGTGTGTACATTTTCTTTCAGATCTAATGGTAAATAAACTACTTTGCCACAAATGCCTTTCACTAATTCAGAGGGAGGTAATTTTGCTGTTTTTGGTTGAGGCGTATTATTGCTTGAAATGGGTGGACTTTTTGAATTATGATGCTCTCATATAAATTGAGTTGTTGGAGGGGTTTTGGTAGTGGGAATAATTCCAAGTTATTTGTGATAGCACGTGAAGGAGTTTGGTTGTTGTCAAGTTTTGTAGTGCAGTAACTGCAAAGTATTAAGGGGCCAGTTATTTCGTATTTGTTTTCTGCTACAAGGTAGAGAGCTAATTCAAACCATTTGGAATCTTCATTGTCTTCTATTTTGTATGTTACGTCTATAGTTTTTTTGCTACTTTTGTAGTCCTGTATATTTGCGCACTGGACAGGTATCCATATTTTGCAGCACTTTTATTTTGATTTTGTCTTTACCTTTCACATACTGATTGAGGAAATGGCGTAAAGATTTTAAAGATTTTTTGGGAATGTTACACATTGACGTGCATGACCATTTGTATATTGGATGTTCTGGGTCAGTCGAATGGAGAGGTAATTCTGAGTTTTCTGGGGATATTTTTGTAAGCTGTATTTCTTGTTCCATTATGGTATTATAAATTGTTTCATAACCTCGTCCACTGCTATGGAAGGCAATTGTGTTCGTTTGGTTTTATTTGTATGCTTCTTCATTAAAATATGGTTCTGTGGTTGTGGTGTGACTACATTCACCTCCACAGATATTTAAGAAGTTATTTCTGTTGCCATTCTGTTTATTGAGAAGTTTTTTGTAGTTTAGTAGTTCGTTTTGGTAGTGGTTTCATCCTGTTTAAAACTAAAATAAATAACTTCCTTTTGAGAAGGATTGAACTGTCTACGAGAGCTTCTACGATTAATTTTCTATGCTAGGTTTTAAGGGTTGTGCATGATTTCTCTCCTGTTATTATAAGATTCCGAAGGACTCTGTGGCGGAACATTTTTGCTCAAATACTTTTTTTGGTATGGTTACTTGCTAGTATATCTAGATTTATAGGAGCAGTTTTAGCAGTAGTGGTAGCCGGATTCTTGTTAAGCCTTTTTTGTTTCGTTTTACATTTTGATAGAGGAGGCAAACACCATTGCCCCACCCAAACTGCGCAAACAAAAACCATGCAACCACCTTAACTCGTGGTTCACTCCACACATACGCGAACTTCCCAAAGATAAAAGAAAAGCGGAGTCACACTGGAGAAGTTCACCCACGCCAGTCAATAGAATTACAGGCCGATTCATGGAATAATTAGCGCGGTGCAAGTGGCCAAAAACGTGCGATTCGCAGTGGAATAGCGAAAATCGCAGTGCAAGTGCGAAAATCGCACGAAAAGCAGCGCACATCGATTCATGGAAGGCCGTGCATGAGAAAACCATCGGTGTGCGCTAAAAAAGTGCGCGGCGCACGTTGGCGCACAGGCCATCTAACGGCGTGCGCCAGGTCACAGCGAAAATCGCACAGGCCACAGCGAAAATCGCACATAGCGCGGCGCACACAACAAAAGTAGGCGGAACACGGGGCGTAACACTCGGAATGGGGAACAACTTGCCAAAATGTGGGCGTCACGGGGGAAGTACAGGGTGCAAGTGCGCGGAACGCCCACACGCTCGCCTACAACACGTATTCATGGAATCGAATAGGGCAAAAAAGCGCACGGTCAAACCAGCGCACAGGCACAAACACGACCGCCACAAGAAAGCAGGCGGTAGCGTCTCAGCGCCTGTAATAAATGTGCACCAAAAGGTGCGCCAACAAATAGCACCTATATACAGCCATGATGAATGTCCTATACTGTGGCCCTCCAGGACAAATGACGTGCAAAGGGGTACCCACAAACACGGACACCGCTGACTGAAAAATAACGTGTGCGTGTATTCCGGGGTGCGCGGGAACTTTCACACGCAATTTGGCTGGGTACGTGGATCTCAGGGGTGCGCGGGAAGTCCCACACGCGATTTGGCTGGGTACGTGGATCTCAGGGGTGCGCGGGCAGTCGCACACGCGATTTGGCAGGGTACGTGGATTTCAGGGTTGCGCGGGAAGTTCCACACGCGATTTGGCCTGGTACGTGCGTGGGATCTCAGGGGTGCGCGGGAAGTCTCACACGCGATTTGGCAGGGTACTTGGATTTCAGGGGTGCGCGGGAAGTTCCACACACGATTTGGCCGGGTACGTGCGCGGGAATTTACCCACGCGACTTGGCTGGGTACGTGGATCTCAGGAGTGCGCGGGAAGTCTCACACGCGATTTGGCAGGGTACGTGTATTTCAGGGGTGCGCGGGAAGTTCCACACGCGATTTGGCCGGGTACGTACGCGGGAATTCACACACGCGATTTGGCTGGGTACGTGGATCTCAGGAGTGCGCGGGAAGTCTCACACGTGATTTGGCAGGGTACGTGGATTTCAGGGGTGCGCGGGAAGTTCCACACGCGATTTGGCCGGGTACGTGCGCGGGAATTCACACACGTGATTTGGCTGGGTACGTGGATCTCAGGGGTGTGTGGGAAGTCTCACACGCGATTTGGCAGGGTACGTGGAATTCAGGGGTGCGCGGGAAGTTCCACACGCGATTTGGCCGTGTACGTGCGTGGGAATTTACACACGCGATTTGGCTGGGTACGTGGATCTCAGGGGTGCGCGGGAAGTCTCACACGCGATTTGGCAGGGTACGTGGAATTCAGGGGTGCGCGGGAAGTTCCACACGCGATTTGGCCGGGTATGTGCGCGGGAATTTACACATGCGACTTGGCTGGGTACGTGGATCTCAGGGGTGCGCGGGAAGTCCCACACGCGATTTGGCAGGGTACATGGATTTCAGGGGTGCGCGGGAAGTTCCACACGCGATTTGGCCGGGTACGTGCGCGGGAATTTACACACGCGATTTGGCTGTGTGCTCCCAGGTATTCCCTGTACACCCTCCACGGCCCCTGCAGGCAGCCGACACCACAGGGGACTACCCTGCACACCTGCTCATGTCACCCAGCACCCCCACCCCCCAGCATCCAGGGGCAGCCTCCACCAGACACCCACCCATGTCTCCCACCACCCCCACCCCCACCCCCCAGCCACCATGGGCATCCCCCACCAGGCCCCCACTCATGTCTCCCACCACCCCCACCCCCCAGGCACCATGGGCATCCCCCACCAGGCCCCCACTCATGTCTCCCACCCACCCCCACTCCCCAGCCACCATGGGCAGCCCCCACCAGGCCCCCACTCATGTCTCCCACCCACCCCCACCCCCCAGCCACCATGGGCAGCCCCCACCAGGCCCCCACTCATGTCTCCCACCACCCCCACCCTCCCAGCAGTGTGGGGCACCCTCCACCAGGCCACCACCCATGTCTCCCACCACCCCCACCCCCCCAGCCACCATGGGCAGCCCCCACCAGGCCCCCACTCATGTCTCCCACCACCCCCAACCCCAGCCACCATGGGCAGCCCCCACCAGGCCCCCACTCATGTCTCCCACCACCCCCACCCCCCAGCATCCAGGGGCACCCTCCACCAGGCCCCCACTCATGTCATCCACCACCCCCACCCCCCTGCCACCATGGGCATCCCCCACCAGGCCCCCACACATGTCTCCCACCACCCCCACCCCCCAGCAGTGCAGGGGCAGCACCACCAGGCCCCCACTCATGTCCAACTCATGTCTCCCACCACCCCCACCCCCCCCAGCATCCAGGGGCACCCTCCACCAGGCCCCCACTCATGTCTCCCACCACCCCCACCCCCCAGCCACCATGGGCATCCCTGTAATGCTCACCTGATTCCCACGGAGGTGCTGGTCTTGGCAGGGTGGTAACTGTATCTTGAAAAGTGAAGTGCAGGACTCGATTGGCTTCCGGGGCTGGGCCCCTTCGCACTGTGTGTCTAACTCGAAGAGTAAGATGTCTGCAGGTGAAAGAATATGGGGTTAATGACCTGGGATTGTCGGGTGTCTCTCTCTCTCCCCCTCTCACTTTTCCGTGGAGCCCCAAGGTCAACGTGCTCACCTTAGATAGGTGAATGCTGGACTCTCCATCTGCCTCTGGTGCAGGGTGCCGTTACCAGTTCCTTCACTGGGTTGAAACGTAGGCCTCTTGACTTCAGAGGATTGCTAACCGTTGTTAACTGCACGAACGGTGAGTTTCCGGGCACCTTTAATGTCCTTACAGTCTTTAGGTGCGTGGGCACGTTAGTATGGAATAGGGCTCTGTATAATGTTCTTTTCAAATGGTGCCTTTTGTCTTGCAGGGCTCTTGAGGCGGAAGATGGTGGTTTGAAGAGAGCCGGAGTTCGAGCCAGCGCATAGGAATGAAGCGCTTGGGAGTGCGTAAGTAAGTGCCTGTTGCCTGCTTTCGAAATGCACTCCAACTGTCTCTTTTCTTTTGCAGGTATGAGTTCGGATGCTGAAGAGACTCTGGAAAACGCCGGGGTATTTGCAGGCGCCTAATTGTGGAGGGCGCGATGGCGCGTGAGTAAATAGCCTGCCTAATGTCTCTCCTTTTCTCTTTCAGGTGCAGGAATGCAGCGTTGAAGAAAACCGGAATTCGAGGGGTGCCGGTAAGTAAATTCCCCACAGGAATAATTATGCTTTTGTCTTCACAGGCTTTTATAATGGCGGAGGAGCAGCGCGAAGAGTTGGTAACTGCCGATGGATCAGGTGAGGAAAGCGCTGCGAGTGAAGGTTGCTGTGCTAACCTGTTGTTTCTTTGTCTTTGCAGGTGCTTCTGAAGGCTGGATACAAGAAAGGTAAGCTTTTGTTCTCACAGGTTCAGGATCGGAAGAATGAAGACTGGAACCGACACGGTGAGCGTTCTGCTGCAGATGCAGAATAACGCGAAGCACGTTGCATCAATCGGGTGTGGTTTAAATAGCCTTGGAGTGATGAGGCGTCTTCCTCCACTGCCTCGCCCAGGAAAGAAAAGAGTTCCTGTTCTAGAAGAGTTCCAGTGTTGTATCCAGGGAGTGGAGCCTGCCCCACCCAGGTAAGAAACTAGTCCCGGCTCGTAGAAGATTCCCATGTGGCTGGTAAGTAAGCAGCATGGTCTGCTGCAGGTAAGTCCACCCAAGCATCTTTATACATGTTATGAGCCCGGCGCTTCCAGTGATTTTGATGAGCCTGGTGCCACCGGCACCAGGACAAGATCCAAAAGGTCCCAATGGGGCCTAGGATGAAGGTTAGAGGCCTGCTTCCAAGGACGTTGGGCTGGTCCTAGCCCCTTGGAAGCAGTGATCATGACAGCACCCCCCCTCAAGGCCCCTCCCAAGCGCGTCTTCTCCGGGGGTTTTGGCTTGTCGGGGTGATTTAGATGGAATTTCTTGACCAGACGAGGTGCATGGACATGTTCTGAGGGTTCCCAAGACCTTTCCTGGGGGCCGTATCCTTTCCAATCAACCAGGTAGTATAACTTAGATTTGGAGATTTTGGAGTCCAGGATGTTCTTTACTTCAAACTCAAGTTCTCCATCCACTAGAACAGGTTCTGGGAGTTTGGTCAATCGGGTTTCTGGTTGTACTGGTTTTAGTAGGGAGACATGGAATACTGGATGTATTTTCATATGAGAAGGCAATTCCAATTTGACAGCCACCGGATTAATTATGGCAGAGATGAGATAGGGTCCTAGGTATCTCGGGATGAAAGTGCGGGGTCCTTTTAGAGGCAGGTGCTTAGTGGATAACCAGACCTGATCTCCCACAGAGTAGTGAGGGGCCTCTTTACGGTGTAGATCCGCTCCTTTTTTGTATAGTGCTTTAGCTCTTTGCAGATGGGCAGTGGCTTCTTTAAAAGCATGAGTGATCACCGAGTGCAAGTGATCCACAGCAGGTGTTTCGAGTTTTTGGGGAGGATCCAGGTTAGAGGTCCTAGGGTGGGTTCCGTATAACAGGAAGAAGGGAGTCTTCCTGGTTCCAGAATGGATCGAATTGTTATAAGCATATTCAGCGATCCAAAGGATGTCCTTCCAAGGGTTTTCAGTCTGTTGGAGCATGCAACGTAAATATTGCTCCAGAGTTTGATTTGTCCTCTCGGTTTGTCTGTCAGTTTGGGGATGGTGACTAGTTGAAAGTCTCACATCAATCTGGGCTAAGCGACAGCAACTTCGCCAAAAGTGGGAGATGAATTGACTTCCTCTATCGGAGACCAAAACCGAGGGAAAACCGTGTAACCGAACAATGTTTTCTAGGAATTCTCGGGCTAACACTGAAGCTGAAGGTAGGCCCTTTAGGGGAATGAAGTGAGCCATCTTGGAGAATAGATCCACGACTACTAAAATGGTATTATATCCTGAGCACGGAGGTAAGTCAGTGATGAAATCCATGGACAGGGTATGCCATGGACAGGGAGGGATGTCAAGCGGGTGTAAGAGGCCGGCTGGTTTCTCCTTCTGGCTTTTATTCTGAGCACACACACCGCAGGAGATTACAAAGTCTCTAATGTCCTTCTTCCATGATGGCCACCAGAAATGTCTTTTGACCTTTTCCATGGTTTTGGTAATGCCAGGGTGGCCCTCCATTAATGAGTCATGATAACAGGAGATTACCTGTTTTTGTATTTTCTCACAGGGCAAGTACAATCGTCCTCGGAAATATGGTAGGTCTTGATCCACTGAGAAGTCCTTCCCCTTGAGTTGCCAGTCCTGTAATTCTGCCGGAGTTAGGAGTGATTTGACCGTTGTCTCGATGTCTTCAAGGGATTGAGCGCTGACCAAACCCAAAACTCTTTGTTCAGGGATTATGGGTATTGGTCAGGATTGGTCAAGTGTTCATTTATTCCCATCCGGGAGAGGGCATCTGCTTTTCCGTTTTTACTGCCTGGTCGATAAGTAATTATAAAGTCAAACTCAGCCAAAAACAGAGCCCAGCGGAGCTGCCTGGAAGACTGAGCTTTGGCCATCTTCAGATATTGTAAGTTGCGGTGATCTGTCATTACTGTGACTGTGTGTCTGGCTCCCAAAAGGTATTGCCGCCAGGCCTTAAAGGCCGATCTGATAGCTAGAAGTTCCTTGTCTGTAATAGTATAGTTGATCTTGGGAGCCGAGAATTTGCGGGACCGAAAGGCTACAGGATGTAATTGGTGTGTAACTGGATCCCTTTGTGATAAAACTGCCTCCATAGCAAGACTAGAAGCATCTGTTTCAACGATGTAGGGGAGTTCTGGGCGGGGATGTTTCAGAACAGGTGCAGAGATGAATTTAGCTTTTAAGTCTTGGAAAGCTTGTTCCGCCTCTGTAGACCACTCAAACGTTTGTTTTTCTTTAACAGAGCGGTGATGGGCTGGACTATTCGAGAGAATTCGGGAATGGACCTGCGGTAAAAGTTAGCGAAGCCTAACGTGCTTTGAACTCCTTTTACAGAGGTTGGTGAAGGCCACTTGATGATTGCATCGACCTTTTTTGAATCCATTTGGACTCCGTTAGGCGACAGTATGAATCCCAGGAATTCAACTGCAGTTACGTTGAAAACGCATTTTTCAAGCTTAGCAAAAAGGTTATGTTGACGCAATCTCTCGAGGACCTCTTTAACGTGTTTCCGATGTTCCTCTTCAGATGGTGAATAGACGAGGATGTCGTCAATATAGACAACTACACACACATCTATGAGTTCTCTGAGGACGTCATTCATAAAATACTGGAAGGCGGCCGGAGCGTTGCATAGTCCAAAGGGCATAACCTGATATTCAAACAGCCCATACTTGGTGCGGAAGGCCGTCTTCCATTCATCGCCCTCTTTTACTCGTACCAAATGGTAGGCTCCTCTGAGATCCAACTTTGTATATATACATGCGTTTTTGACTTGGTCCAGGAGTTCAGGGATCAAAGGCAACGGGTATCTGTTTTTAACGGTGATTTGGTTCAGGGCGCGGTAATCTATACAAGTTCTAAGGTCTCCTTCTTTTTTCGGAACGAAGAACAAAGCCGAAGAAGCTGGGGATCTTGAAGGACGGATAAACCCGTTAGCTAGGTATTGGTCCAGATATTGTCTGAGGTGGAGATTCTCTGGCTCAGTGAGGGCATAAATCCTACTGCAAGGAGGAGTAGATCCGGGTATCAGGTCTATTTGACAGTCGTAAGACCTATGAGGAGGCAAGGAGTTAGCTTGGTCCTTCTGAAAGACGTCTTGGAATTCCTGGTATTCAGGAGGTAGTTGGGGAACCTCAGAAGAGATTGCTGCCAGTGAAACGTCGGGCCGAGGATAACAAGTGGGGATACATTCAGGAAACGAACCGTCTTTGCTCGCCAATCGATCTGAGGATTGTGCTTCTCTAACCAAGGAATTCCTAGAATGATCTGGAACTGAGGGGCCTTGATCACATCGAACACGATTTTCTCCCGGTGTCCATCTTGGCTCACTAACGTCACTTCCTGGGTGGTGTGAGTTACGGGTCCGGAGGCTATCTCCGTGCCATCCACTGTAGTAATGACGTCTTTTACTGCCTTAGGACAAAGAGGTAGATTCATCCTTGATACCATTTCACGGTCCACATAATTGCCGATTGCTCCGCTGTCGATGTAAGCTTCAATTGCATGCAAACGATCCGGACGTTCAGGGCTAATGAGGACCATAGGCACCACGAAATGCGAGGTCACGGAACAGATTTTAACGCTCGGCAAGAGGACCTCTACACTTGTCTGGCTAGGTCGTTTCCCTGCTCAGAATTTGTGGTACAGGTAACTGCAGCTCCTACAGCCTTCTTAGCTGGTTTCACTGGACAGTCTCGAAGAAAGTGCCCCGAGTTTCCGCAATAGAGGCATAATTGCAGCTGTCTTCTCCTTTCTCGCTCTTTTTGGGTTAATGGTCCTTTCATGCCCCCTATTTGCATGGGTTCCACGGTGTCAACTCCCCTAGCTAAGGTCTGCGGTTTGGAAAACACTCGGGTATCAAATTTGGAACGATCAGCCTTCCTGTTCTGTAATCTGTGGTCCAATTGAACAACTAGGTCAATATAGTCTGAGCAGTCTTGTGGAGGATTCACAACTTGAGCTAACACATCCTTGAGCTCTCCACGCAGGCCTCTGTAGAAAAGCGTAATTCTCTTATCCTCAGGCCATTGAATTTCTACTATAAGTCTGTTGAATGATGCGATGTAAGTCAAAAGGTCTTGATTACCCTGTCGTAACGAAAGGAGTTCATTGTCCAAGGCCTGCCCTTGTGAATGTCTTGCGAACAGTTTCTCCATGCTGGACTGGAAAGCCTGGAAATTATGAAGAACCGGATCATCCTGAGTGACTAAAGGGATCGACCAATCTGCGGCACTGCCACTGAGATAAGAAAGCACGAAGGCCACCTTGGCCTGATCTGTTGGGAAGGCTGGTGGCTTACATAAGAAGTGTAAGAGGCACTGGTTAATGAACACTGCAAATCTCTTTGGGTCACCAGAAAAGCGTTCGGGCGGAGCCAAGGGCACATTACCGGGTAGATTGATTTGCACTGGGTTTGTGGAGGATGCTGAAGGATAGTTTCCTCCTGAAGCGGGCAGAGGTGTTTGTCCTGCCTGCGTTTGTAGCAATTGCCTAGCGAGGTCATCTGTTCGCTCCTTGGATATAATCAGCTCTCTTCTTAGAGCGTTCGTTTCCTGACGAGCTGCATGTACTTCCGCTTTTAGTTCCCCAAGTAACTGGGCCAATTGATCGGTATCTGAGGTTTCCATTGCGCCTGGGTAGGAGTTTTGCGGTGGGCTTCGCGTTCTGTAACGCTCACCTGATTCCCACGGAGGCGCTGGTCTTGGCAGGGTGGTAACTGTATCTTGAAAAGTGAAGTGCAGGACTCGATTGGCTTCCGGGGCTGGGCCTCTTCGCACTGTGTGTCTAACTCGAAGAGTAAGATGTCTGCAGGTGAAAGAATATGGGGTTAATGACCTGGGATTGTCGGGTGTCTCTCTCTCTCCCCCTCTCACTTTTCCGTGGAGCCCCAAGGTCAACGTGCTCACCTTAGATAGGTGAATGCTGGACTCTCCATCTGCGTCTGGTGCAGGGTGCCGTTACCAGTTCCTTCACTGGGTTGAAACGTAGGCCTCTTGACTTCAGAGGATTGCTAACCGTCGTTAACTGCACGAACGGTGAGTTTCCGGGCACCTTTAATGTCCTTACAGTCTTTAGGTGCGTGGGCACGTTAGTATGGAATAGGGCTCTGTATAATGTTCTTTTCAAATGGTGCCTTTTGTCTTGCAGGGCTCTTGAGGCGGAAGATGGTGGTTTGAAGAGAGCCGGAGTTCGAGCCAGCGCATAGGAATGAAGCGCTTGGGAGTGCGTAAGTAAGTGTCTGTTGCCTGCTTTCGAAATGCACTCCAACTGTCTCTTTTCTTTTGCAGGTATGAGTTCGGATGCTGAAGAGACTCTGGAAAACGCCGGGGTATTTGCAGGCGCCTAATTGTGGAGGGCGTGATGGCGCGTGAGTAAATAGCCTGCCTAATGTCTCTCCTTTTCTCTTTCAGGTGCAGGAATGCAGCGTTGAAGAAAACCGGAATTCGAGGGGTGCCGGTAAGTAAATTCCCCACAGGAATAATTATGCTTTTGTCTTCACAGGCTTTTATAATGGCGGAGGAGCAGCGCGAAGAGTTGGTAACTGCCGATGGATCAGGTGAGGAAAGCGCTGCGAGTGAATGTTGCTGTGCTAACCTGTTGTTTCTTTGTCTTTGCAGGTGCTTCTGAAGGCTGGATACAAGAAAGGTAAGCTTTTGTTCTCACAGGTTCAGGATCGGAAGAATGAAGACTGGAACCGACACGGTGAGCGTTCTGCTGCAGATGCAGAATAACGCGAAGCACGTTGCATCAATCGGGTGTGGTTTAAATAGCCTTGGAGTGATGAGGCATCTTCCTCCACTGCCTCGCCCAGGAAAGAAAAGAGTTCCTGTTCTAGAAGAGTTCCAGTGTTGTATCCAGGGAGTGGAGCCTGCCCCACCCAGGTAAGAAACTAGTCCCGGCTCGTAGAGGATTCCCATATGGCTGGTAAGTAAGCAGCATGTTCTGCTGCAGGTAAGTCCACCCAAGCATCTTTATACATGTTATGAGCCCGGCGCTTCCAGTGCCGGGACCAGTGATTTTGATGAGCCTGGTGCCACCGGCGCCAGGACAAGGTCCAAAAGGTCCCAATGGGGACCGGCTGGTGCCTAGGATGAAGGTTAGAGGCCTGCTTCCAAGGACGATGGGCTGGTCCTAGCACCTTGGAAGCAGTGATCATGACAATCCCCCACCAGGCCCCCACTCATGTCTCCCACCACCCACACCCCCCAGCCACCATGGGCATCCCCCACCAGGCCCCCACTCATGTCTCCCACCCACCCCCACCTCCCAGCCACCATGGGTAGCCCCCACCAGGCCCCCACTCATGTCTCCCACCACCCCCACCCCCCAGCAGTGTGGGGCACCCTCCACCAGGCCACCACCCATGTCTCCCACCACCCCCACCACCCCAGCCACCATGGGCAGGCCCCACCAGGCCCCACTCATGTCTCCCACCACCCCCACCCCCAGCCACCATGGGCAGCCCCCACCAGGCCCCCACTCATGTCTCCCACCACCCCCAGCCACCATGGGCATCCCCCACCAGGCCCCCACTCATGTCTCCCACCGACCCCCACCCCCCAGCCACCATGGGCAGCCCTCACCAGGCCCCCACTCATGTCTCCCACCACCCCCAACCCCCCAGCAGTGTGGGGCACCCTCCACCAGGCCACCACGCATGTCTCCCACCACCCCCACCCCCCCAGCCACCATGGGCAGCCCCCACCAGGCCCCCACTCATGTCTCCCACCACCCCCACCCCCTCGGCCACCATGGGCAGCCCCGACCAGGCCCCCATTCATGTCTCCCACCACCCCCACCCCCCCCAGCCACCATGGGCAGCCCCCACCAGGCCCCCACTCATGTCTCCCACCACCCCCAACCCCCAGCCACCATGGGCAGCCCCCACCAGGCCCCCACTCATGTCTCCCACCACCCCCACCCCCCCAGCAGTGTGGGGCACCCTCCACCAGGCCGCCACCCATGTCTCCCACCACCCCCACCCCCCCAGCCCCCAGCCACCATGGGCAGACCCCACCAGGCCCCCACTCATGTCTCCCACCACCCCCACCCCCCAGCCACCATGGGCATCCCCCACCAGGCCCCCACTCATGTCTCCCACCCACCCCCACCCCCCAGCCACCATGGGCAGCCCCCACCAGGCCCCCACTCATGTCTCCCACCACCCCCACCCCCCCAGCAGTGTGGGGCACCCTCCACCAGGCCACCACCCATGTCTCCCACCACCCCCACCCCCCCAGCCACCATGGGCAGCCCCCACCAGGCCCCCACTCATGTTTCCCACCACCCCCACCCCCCAGCCACCATGGGCAGCCCCCACCAGGCCCCCACTCATGTCTCCCACCACCCCCACCCCCCCAGCCACCATGGGCAGCCCCCACCAGGCCCCCACTCATGTCTCCCACCATCCCCACCCCCCAGCATCCAGGGGCACCCTCCACCAGGCCCCCAGTCATGTCTCCCACCACCCCCACCCCCCAGCAGTGCAGGGGCAGCACCACCAGGCCCCCACTCATGTCCAACACATGTCTCCCACCACCCCCACCCCTCCAGCCACCATGGGGATCCCTCACCAGGCCCCCACTCATGTCTCCCACCCCCCAGCAGTGCAGGGGCAGCACCACCAGGCCCCCACTCATGTCCAACTCATGTCTCCCACCACCCCCACCCCCCCAGCCACCATGGGCATCCCTCACCAGGCCACCACCCATGTCTCCCACCACCCCCACCCCCCCAGCCACCATGGGCAGCCCCCACCAGGCCCCCACTCATGTCTCCCACCACCCCCACCCCCCAGCAGTGCAGGGGCAGCACCACCAGGCCCCCACTCATGTCTCCCACCACCCCCACCTCCCAGCAGTGCAGGGGCAGCACCACCAGGCCCCCACTCATGTCTCCCACCACCCCCACCCCCCAGCCACCATGGGCATCCCCCACCAGGCCCCCACTCATGTCTCCCACCCACCCCCACCCCCCAGCCACCATGGGCAGCCCCCACCAGTCCCCCACTCATGTCTCCCACCACCCCCACACCCCAGCAGTGCAGGGGCAGCACCACCAGGCCCCCACTCATGTCTCCCACCACCCCCACCCCCCAGCAGTGCAGGGGCAGCACCACCAGGCCCCCACTCATGTCTCCCACCACCCCCACTCCCCAGCAGTGCAGGGGCAGCACCACCAGGCCCCCACTCATGTCTCCCACCACCCCCAACCACCAGCCACCATGGGCATCCCCCACCAGGCCACCACCCATGTCTCCCACCACCCCCACCCCCCAGCCACCATGGGCAGCCCCCACCAGGCCCCCACTCATGTCTCCCACCACCCCCACCCCCCAGCAGTGCAGGGGCAGCACCACCAGGCCCCCACTCATGTCTCTCACCACCCCTACCCCCCAGGCAGTGCAGGGGCAGCACCACCAGGCCCCCACTCATGTCTCCCACCACCCCCACCCCCCAGCCACCATGGGCATCCCCCACCAGGCCCCCACTCATGTCTCCCACCCACCCCCACCCCCCAGCCACCATGGGCAGCCCCCACCAGGCCTCCACTCATGTCTCCCACCACCCCCACACCCCAGCAGTGCAGGGGCAGCACCACCAGGCCCCCACTCATGTCTCCCACCACCCCCACCCCCCAGCAGTGCAGGGGCAGCACCACCAGGCCCCCACTCATGTCTCTCAGCACCCCTACCCCCCAGGCAGTGCAGGGGCAGCACCACCAGGCCCCCACTCATGTCTCCCACCACCCCCACCCCCCAGCCACCATGGGCATCCCCCACCAGGCCCTCACTCATGTCTCCCACCCACCCCCACCCCCCAGCCACCATGGGCAGCCCCCACCAGGCCTCCACTCATGTCTCCCACCACCCCCACACCCCAGCAGTGCAGGGGCAGCACCACCAGGCCCCCTCTCATGTCTCCCACCACCCCCACCCCCCAGCAGTGCAGGGGCAGCACCACCAGGCCCCCACTCATGCCTCCCACCACCCCCACCCCCCAGCAGTGCAGGGGCAGCACCACCAGACCCCCACTCATGTCTCCCACCACCCCCACACCCCAGCAGTGTGGGGCACCTTCCACCAGGCCACCACCCATGTCTCCCACCACCCCCACCCCCCAGCCACCATGGGCATCCCCCACCAGGCCCCCACTCATGTCCCCCTGCACCCAGGTCCTCACAATCACCAATCATGTGCGTTATGGTCAGCCTCCACAGCCAAAAGGCCCTACCAAGTAACCCATTCACCCACATGGAAATGGACATTACATGTTACACCCCCAATGTTCATAAAGCAAATGAACCCATGTCCGTCACACACAATGGTTGCAAATGAATGGGAAAACACCCAACATGACATGCATGAAACCAATGAGATGATACCACACAGTGAAGTATGAAAACAAAATTGTATTAAAAAAAATTGAATGCAAATGAAATGAAACAAACTACAATGGCAATGAAAAAAAGATAAGCTGCATGTCCGTCCAAAAAAATCAAAACTACAAATCCAAATCCAAAAAAATGTTGTTCAAAGTCAGATTAAAAATAAAATCAATCCGAGAGATAAAAATAAATGCAAAGACCATTGCTCCATGGAGAATAAATCAAAAATAAAAAAATAAAACAATCCAATGAAGAACTATGTACAAAACATCCAAGGGTCCATGAGCACAACTGAACAAAGGAAACCTACAAAAAACCCTATCTAAAATCCAACTATATACAAAAAGTGGAGCAGTGTCCGTCGACTCCAAATCATAAGAAGAAACAAAGGAAACCTAAAACTAAAGAACAATATACAAAGGCGGCGGGCAAGTCCAGCGGCTCACTCCGTGGTGTTCCGGGCCAGGGCATCATCAAACTCCTCGTCTATGTCCCAGAGGCGGTCCTGTTCCATGGCCCCGAGGGTCCGCAGGGACGACGCCATCTGCTCCTCCAACCCCCTGCGAATTGCCTCGAGGCACTCGGCCCGCCTCAGGGCCCTCCGCATGGAGTTCTCCGCCCTGACCATCGTGAGCCACGCCTCTTCCGCCCGCCGCCGCTCCGCACCTATCTGCTGGCCCAACCGCAGCCACACAGAACACACTTCCTGTCCTGGGTCCTCCTGCCCTCCGGCCGATGCCTGCCCCTCCGATGTTGATGGCCCCGAGCCATGATGCCTCCCACGTTGACTCTGCTGCTGCCTCCGACGCAACTGCCTCTGCCAGCACGACGGCATCCAGGCTGATGGAATCCACCGACGCCGTCGTGCACGTGCCCTGCCTGATGATGCCGGCACATCCTCCATCTGCTGGGGTACAGTTGCTGTGGTGTCTACCCCTGCTGGACCTCCGACTCCCAACTGTGGCAGGGATGGGATCCCCACTGAGCTGGCTGCATTGGTCAGGGCAGGTCCACAGGGGGCCCTGGTGGCATCTGGGCCGGAAGACGGCAAGGAGAACGACCGGCGTAGAGCCTCCACAGAGGAGGAGAGGGCCGCCAGATTGGCCGACACATGCAGGAAACCCCTGAACATGGAAGATCCCAATTGGGCCACGTCGGCACGGTGCTCTTCGTGATGATGTGCGTGCTCCTCCCGGGAAGCACGCACGTCATCACAAATTGCACCCGCGCACATCGCGACCCCAATCAGGACCTTCTCCATACGGACACGGGTCCCCTCGTCCGCAGGTGGAGGGGAGTCAGGTGACATGGACATCCCCTCTACCTGCGGACGGGCCTGGGATGGGGCATCCCTGCTGGTGCATGGTGGTGCACTCACAGGGTCAGGGACAGCGACATGCACAGGCCCCTCCACGGTGACCTGTGCTGCCTCCTGCCCCTGCCCCTGCCCCTGGACTGCACCACTTGCACCAGCAGGGATGCCCCCACCAGGCCCCATGTGTGCCTCAGTGGCGGCCTCCTCCTCCTCTGTGGAAACCACCAACCTGGATGGCTCCTCACCGTCTTCCGCCGTAGCAGGCCCCTGTGGGGGCTCACCCACCCCTTCCGCTGCAGCCGTGGGGGCATCCCTGCCGCCTTGCTCCACAGCGCCGTCTCCGCCCTCTTCTTCACTAGCCGCTGCGTAGAGGGAGACATAGAACACAAGCATCAGGGTACTGTTCAATGGTCCCCCAGACAGGAAGCAATAGCAGATGAGTACCACTGTCAAAGTACACTTCCATCATGTCCCTCCACAACACATGGGTCAGTCCAGGCAAAACACACACAGTAACAGGCATGGTGCATGCCATGGACATTTCCATACATGTCCAATGGACTCTTGAAACATACAATGATATGGAACTCACATGCATCATGGTTCATGCCTATCACATGCACACACTTCACCTCAGTCACATCCATCTGGCCTCATACACCCCAAACACAGCGGATACAAGGGTAACTAGGCTGCATCAGTGAATCTGTGCATTGTCACACACATGTGTCATGCATCCATGGCATTCACAAGTCACAGACACGCAGGTCAGGCACACAGACATGGCTACCATATATGTACCTGGCATCAGCACCCATCCCTCACCCCCACCCATGTCCAGGAACAGAGACTGGCATGCTCTCATGTGTAAAATCTGCATAGGGCTCCCCATGTGGCATTTAAACACATGCAACAACCATGTGGTTCACACATCACTGGTCGCACATGCATTACCATGATGTCCCTGCACACATACATGCATACATGGCCTATGTCACACATACAGGCAAGTATCAGACAACCAGCACACCGCAACATGCCCTGTCTCACACAGCAATGCTTGGACACTTACCGCTCAACTCCAGACGGGTCTCCCTCTCAAGGATCTGGGCGTGGAGCGCTGGGCGTACGCGTTCCAGGACCCTCATCTGGATGGAACTCATGCGGCCCCGGCCCCCCTCCACGAGGCGCCGGGCCTTCACTAGGGTCCTGGACCTCAAGTCCTCCCAGCGCTTCTTGATCTTCTGGACGTCGCGGGTTGCCACCCCCTCCGCGTTGATGGCAACCACACAGTCGGCCCACATCCTCTCCCGTCCTTCCTTGCTGGCGCGGGACGACCCAAAGAGGGCATCATACAGCCCCAGGACATGCTCCACCAGGACACCAACTTCGGTGGCAGTGAAGCTGGTGCCCCTCTGCCCCTCTGGCCTGGGGTTGCCACTGGTGCCAGATGTGGAAGTGCCCGACATGGCAACCCCAGAGGCAGGAGTGGGTGGGCAACTGGGTCCTGGGGCTGGGCTGTGGAGCGATGTTATCCCAGTCGGGAGTCTTCTGTTCCAGCAGGGGTGGACACAGCAACTGGACCCCTGCAGATGGCTGATGTGCAGGCACCAAATGGCAGGGCACGGTGGCAGCAGGCAGGCAGGCAGCAGCAGCAGATGGCACGTGGGAGGCTGCTCGGGGCACTGGGGGGCAGTAATTCGGCCTTCTGGGCAGGAGCGTGGTCTTCCGTGTGTTTTTGCGTGGCCAGCTTGATACGGAGTGATTTGGCACGTGAAAATCCTGCACGTCAGCGTGAAATTCGAGGAAAGGCGCTTAGCGCGTAAGCGCGTCAGCACGCATACGCGATTCTATTGGACCAAAGGCCCTCAGCGCGTAAGCGCGTCTGTGACGTGACCCGCACGGGTGTTTCCCTCATAGCACGTGATGACGGAGCACACGTGGAAAGACTGCACGTCAGAGTGTCATCGCGTGTAATTGGACAAAGTGCGCGTACACGCGATTGGCCTATGTACGTGTATTTCAGGGGTGCGCGGGCACTTACATACGCGAGTACATCAGCGCACGTGTATACCGGGGTGCGCAGGAATTTCCACACGCTATTGGCCTGGGTACTGGATTTCAGGGGTGCGCGGGAAGTTTCACACGCGAGTACATCAGCACACGTGTATACCGGGGTGCGCGGGAATTTCCACACGCTATTGGCCTGGGTACTGGATTTCAGGGGTGCGCGGGAAGTTTCACACGCTCGCCTACAACACGCGCAAAGAAACACGTACGCCAGTAGGAAGCAGGCATACGTCGACCCGCGACGCATAAATTTGCGCGCAAACAAAATAACAAGCTCAGACGCCAGGATGAATATACCGTTCCTAGCAGCAGTGGCCGTGGGCTACCAAAGGAGGAGGAGGAGGATAGTCAGGGCCAGAATATTCACACCCAGAACCAGCCTTTTCGGGATGCCTGATGACCAGGTGTATGGGAGGTACAGGTTTCCACCACACCTAATACTGGACCTGGTGAGTGAGTGGGAGGATGACCTCACATCACCCACCCTGTGCTCCCAAGCACTCAGCCCCCTGGAGAAGGTCCTCAATGTACTGCACTTCTTAGCCACTGGATCATTTCAGCGAACAAGTGCCATAGTGGGTGGGATGTCACAGGCCACGCAGTCACGCTGCCTACACCAGGTCTTGAACATCATCACTGCACGCCCATCAGTCCGCAGGCACATATACCTGCCCAGAACACCTGCAGAAAGGCATGCTGCCGCCCTGGATTTTTCCGGTGTGGCACGATTCCCCAAAGTGCTAGGTGCCATCGACTGCACCCATGTGGCTCTACGTCCCCCCAGGGCATCTGAGCACATCTATAGGAACCGCAAGCACTGGCATTCCATCAACGTGCAGGTAGTATGTAATGCCAAGGGAATCATCACCTCAGTATATGCCAACTATCCTGGGTCCTCCCACGACAGCTTCATTTACCGAATGTCCACCCTAAGCCGGGACCTAGAAGCTGGGCGGCATGGCGATACATGGCTGCTTGGTGAGTATGAATGCCACTGCACATGCATGCATGTCAGATACTGAGCAAGGTCACAACCCCACCAATGATACCAATCACCACCTCAACAGGGGACAGTGCCTACCCTCTCAGCCCCCACATGATGACGCCAATTCGGAACCCCACCACGCCACCCGAGGTAAGATATAACACAGCCCACATTGCAACCCAGGGCATAGTGGAGCGCACATTCGGAGTGCTTAAGTCACGCTTTCGCTCCCTTGACCGTTCTGGCGGGCAGCTGTTATACGCTCCCCCAGTAGTGTGCAGGATCATAGTGGCAGCATGTGTCCTGCACAACGTTGCAACACGCCGGGGCCTGGCCGTGGACATGGTGGTGGCCCCACATCCCCAACCACATGCACGGCCTCTGCGCATGGGAGGGGAAAGGGCACGGGGGGAGGCAGCCCGTACACAGCTAGTGGCTAATTACTTCACATAGAAATCACACCCCTGTGGAGTGCACACTGCCCTGGCACATACCATCTGACAATCAATGATGACTCAACCTGACACTGATCCTGAATGTCTGGAAAATCAACCGTCAAAACCATATCAGCCTGAGATTGTTCACCTGGAAGTGTTACAATCTGTGCATCCCTACCTACACAGACACCACCAATGCAGTTTTGTGAAAAAACACATTCAAGCAGCTAAAATGAATACCCACTTGCAAAATGCAACATGAGGACAGTGCCATGTCACCCAACCCATCCCCAGCACCGCCACACGACACACCGTGCCATGTCATGCTATGTGCAGGTAAACAAAGTAATCCCCACAACATGACACAAGTGTCACAATGTACAGTGTCCCTAATTGAAACTCGCGACCCCTGAAATGCTCACAGTAATGCAGGACCAACAACACACTTGAGCAGGTATTTAGCAATAACACTTATCAGCCACTGACCCTCAAAACTACCATTAACATGACATTACGAATGTAAGGAATTAGTAGTCTCACCACCTGGAAATGCCTACACTCCCACCACTTCCAACTGTACAGTGTTGCCGCCATGTAGAGTTGTAGGTGCACTGCTGCCAACATGGACCCCATCTCCAAAGTAGAGGGCCTTGTGTAGACATGAGGAAAGGACCTGCAAATTAGGAGGTAGACACGGATGATGAGTTACACATCAATGCAACATGCAGTGTACAACACAACAGCAATATGCACTAGGAATGTATACACAGTATTGACTAGACTACCCACACATGTAGTGGCAGTCCAATGTCACCATGTACGTCAATGTCACTTGGGCACACCCTTTGCAAGCCCATGGAAACGGGAAGCAGGAGGGGTGTGTGTGACAAAAACCCAAGCATCTGAACCAAATACATGACAAGCCTGCATGTGCCCAGCCACAATGCAGCGTATGCCCACAGGAGCCACGGAAGGCAACACATTGTCCCAAAAAAAATAAAAATAAAAAAATAAAAAATAAATGGGCCCGGGGGGGTTGGGGAGGCCACCCAGGAGGTCCGAGGACAGGGTGCACACCAAAACCCACCTGTGTGGATCTTGGGAAAAAAAACACCTCCATGGGCTCATGGCCCACACAGCTACCCTATTGTGGGAGTGTAATGCTCACCTGGTTCCCACGGGGGCGCTGGTCTAGTCTGGATTGCTGTGGCCTCTTCTAGCGTGATGCGCAGGACCCGGAACACCGATTGGACAGGACCTCCAAATCGTGCTTGCCTGGCCCGTAGGAATATCCTTCTGCAGATGAGAAAGGGGATTAACAGTCTGCAGAATAGTGTGCTAGCTCCCCCCTTTCCCCCTTTGTTCCTCTCTAACTTCCTCCAAACCCCGGTTTAAGCTCACCTTATGGTTTGGAAGGATGAACTCTCCATCCTGCTTCTGGTGCAGGGGCGCGTGTTCGTCCAGTTACTTCACTGGTTTTCAGAATGGCGGTGGCAAAATCCACTTGACTTTCCTGAGCGATGCGCCGTAAGTATGAAAGTTCAAAGTTCAAGTGAGGCCCCCTTTATGTTGTCTTTCTAACCTGTGATCTGTCCTTTATTTCAGGTGCAGAATGAAGGCAATGCGTCGAGGGGTTAAACTGCCGAGGTGAGTAGTGATGAGGGCGATCCCTCTAAATGTCCTTATCATTCCCCAGAAATGTCTCTTGTCCTTTCCCCATAGGGGCCGGGGTACGGTACCTGCCAACGGGGCGGCGCCGACCCGAAATGTGGAAGAAAAGCCGGTAAGTATTATGGCTGTTAATCAGGCTTTCCTTCTGTGTTCCTTCTGCTCACCTTTTGTTTCTTCCTCTCTCCCCTAGGTGCAGAGATGTGGCGTCCGATGCTGACAGCCGCGATGGAGCCGGGAGATGTCTCGAGGACAGGTGAGTGAAGCGTGGCGCTGCAGCGAGCAACGTGATGCTTTTAAATGGAAGTCTTTCTTCAGGGATGCTGGCGAGAAGATTCCGGATGCAGGTAAGAAGTTTGAAATAATCCTTGGTTTTCACCTTTCTCTTCTCTTCCTTCCTTGCAGGTCTTCCAGGTTCGAGGCGGGCGTGGCTGGAGTCCAGGAGCAGGAGCAGACACGGTGAGCGTTAAGCTGCAGGAAGCAGAACAACGCGAAGCATGAGCTGCTGTCTGGGCGTGGCTTAAATAGCCTCCAAAGAAGTCCCAGGTATGTATCCTTCCCCAACTAGGTATGTATCCTTCCCTGGCCACGCCCGAGTGAAAAAATAGTCCCTATGAAAAAATAGTCCCTTTCAGGTCTCAGGGAGGCCTGAAGCGTGCAGCATGGTCTGCATCAGGTAAGTGCACAAAACACCTCCCTTTATGAGCCTGGTGCCTATGGCGCCAGGACTGATGTCCAACATGAGCCTGGCGCCAAAGGCGCCAGGACTGAGTCCAAAGAGCCCCTATAAGGGGCCGCTGGGCTTTTACCTGAGGGCATGATGCCTGCTTCCGGGAGTGCTGGGCCTGGCCTGGTGCTCCGGGGGTAGGCATCATGACAGCACTCCCCCCCAAGGCCCCTCCCAAGGTCGTTCCTTCTGGAGGTTTCGGTTTGTTTGGGAAATTCCGATGGAACCTTTTTACCAGCCGAGGTGCATGTACGTGATCAATGGGTTCCGAAGACCTTTCCTGAGGCCCGTACCCTTTCCAATCAATTAGATAGAAAAGTTTTTAGTTTGAGATCTTAGAATCCAAAATGTTCTTCACCTCAAATTCAGGCTCCCCATCTATCTGAATCGGTTCTGGTGGCTTTGTTAATCTGGTTCCTGGGTGCACTGGTTTCAAAAGTGACACATGAAAAACGGGGTGAATCCGCATGTTAGCTGGTAGATCGAGCTTGACTGCCACTGGGTTGATTATAGCTTTGATCGAGTAAGGGCCTAAATACCTTGGATTAAAAGTTCGAGGCCCCTTGAGTGATAGGTGTTTGGTAGCCAACCATACTTGATCCCCTATTTGGTATGGAGGTGCCTCTCTTCGATGCAGATCCGCATTCTTTTTGTATTTCCCTTTCGCATGTTGCAAATGTGCAGTTGCATCCTTGAAGGCTTGAGTAATCGTAGAATGCAAATGGTCCACTGCGGGCATTTCAAGGCTCAGAGGTGAGTCCAAGTCTGAAGTACGAGGGTGATGTCCATATAGGTATAAAAGGGGCTCTGACCAGTTCCAGAGTGTATCGAGTTATTGTATGCATATTCTGCCACCCATAAAATGTCCTTCCAATTACCCTCCGATTGGTGCAACATACATCGTAGATATTGTTCAAGGGTCTGGTTCGTTCTCTCCGTCTGACCATCGGTCTGTGGGTGGTGGCTGGTCGAGAGTCTTAGGTCGATTTGTGCCAGTTGACAACACTTTTTCCAAAAATGAGAAATAAACTGGCTTCCCCGATCGGAGACTAGTATGGACGGGAATCCATGCAAACGGATGATATTTTCGAGGAATTCTTTGGCAAGAACAAAGGCTGAAGGTAATCCTTTCAACGGAATAAAGTGGGCCATTTTGGAAAATAAATCCACCACGACCAGAATAGTATTGTAACCATTACAAGAGGGCAGGTCCATGATAAAATCTAGTGACAGGGTGTGCCAAGGTGCTGGTGGAATGTCTAAGGGCTGAAGAAGACCGGCGGGTCTTGTCTTTTGACCTTTGTTTTGGGCACAAACTCCACAGGACATCACGAAAGATTTAATATCCTTTCGCCAGGAAGGCCACCAGAATTGTCGTTTAACCTTTTCCTCTGTTTTGGCAATGCCAGGATGTCCTTCCATCAGGGTATCATGATGACGGGAAATAACCAGTTCTTGCAATTCCTTTTCTGGCAAAAATAAGCGTCCTTGGAAGTAAGGTAAGCCATCCTTGACTGAAAAGTTAGATCCCCTTTTGATCCAATCCTGCAAGGCTGAAGAGTCCAGGAATTGTTTCACTCGTGCTTGAATGTCTTCAAGGGTTTGTAAAGTGGTTATCCCCAAAATTCTTTGTTCGGGAATTATCGGCACAGGTTCTGAGTTTGTGTCTATTTCTTCCATTCCAATTCGGGATAGAGTGTCCGCCTTACCATTCTTATAGCCGGGGCGGTAGGTGATTACAAAATTGAACTCAGCAAAGAACAAAGCCCATCGGAGCTGTCGAGACGATTGAGCCTTGGCAGTTTTTAAATATTGTAAATTTCGGTGATCAGTGATCACGGTGATGGTATGCCGGGCGCCGAGGAGATAATGCCGCCAAGCCTTGAAGGCAGACTTAATGGCTAATAGTTCCTTATCGGTGATCGCATTATTTATCTCCGGCCGCGAGAACTTTCTGGACCAAAATGCTACGGGGTGCAGTTGGTTGGATTCAGGGTCTCTCTGAGACAGGACAGCTCCCATGGCTAAGCTGGACGCGTCGGTTTCGACTATATATGGGAGATCGGGACGCGGGTGCTTCAAAATAGGTGCGGACGTAAACTTAGCTTTCAACTCCTGAAAGGCCTGTTCGGGTTCCTCGGTCCATTCAAAACAATTATTTTTTCGCAAGAGTGCAGTGATGGGTTGCACCACACGTGAAAACTCTGGGATAAACCTGCGATAAAAGTTGGCAAAACCAAGCATGCTTTGGACACCTTTCACCGAACTAGGTGATGGCCATTTGAGGATGGCATCCACTTTCCGTGAATCCATTCGGACCCCTTTAGGTGTCAGGATGAATCCGAGAAACTCAACCTCGGTGGTATGGAAAACACATTTTTCCAGCTTGGCAAACAGTTTGTGCTGGCGCAGTTTCTCTAGGACGGCCCTGACATGCTTTCTGTGATCAGATTCCGAAGAGGAGTACACAAGAATGTCATCGATATACACGACAACACAGACATCGATGAGTTCCCGAAGGACATCGTTCATGAAGAATTGGAAGGCTGCAGGCACGTTGCACAACCCGAAAGGCATCACCTGGTATTCGAATAGTCCATATTTTGTACGGAAGGCCGTTTTCCATTTGTCGCCTTCTTTTACTCGTACCAGATGATAAGCCCCCCGGAGATCTAACTTGGTGTATACGCAAGCGTCCTTCACCTGGTCAAGGAGTTCAGGGATCAGAGGCAGAGGGTAACGATTTTTAACAGTTATCTGGTTCAATGCGCGGTAATCAATACAAGTTCTAAGGTCGCCTTCTTTTTTAGGCACGAAGAACAAAGCTAAGGATGCCGGGGACTTTGACGGGCGAATGAAACCATTGGCGAGGTATTGATCTAAATATTGTCTCAAATCCAGATTCTCTGGTTCAGTAAGGGCGTAAATCCTGCTACAAGGGGGTTGTGCACCGGGCACCAGATCGATTTGGCAATCGTACGATCTGTGGGGAGGTAACGTGTTGGCCTGTTCCTTTTGGAAGACGTCCTGAAAGTCTTGGTACTCTAGAGGTAGTTGCACAGGGACAGAGGTTACTGATGCTAGATTAATCTTTGGATTTTCTGGGTAGCAGGTTTGTGCACAATCCGGGAAGGTTATTCTCTTCGCTCGCCAATCAATTCGAGGATTATGTGTCTCTAACCAAGGGATTTCGAGAATAAGCTGAAACTGTGGAGCCTTGATTACATCAAACACAACTGCCTCCCGATGGCCATCCGGACCTACAAGTGTCACCTCAGCTGTGGAATGTGTTACCAGTCCAGAGGCAATTTCGGTTCCATCTACTGTGGTGATGACATCTTTGTTGGTTTTAGGACGCAGAGGGAGGTTTATCCAAGAGACCAATTCTCGATCCACATAGTTTCCTATAGCCCTGCTATCGATGTATGCCTTTATAGCATGCAACCGTTTAGGCTGTTCCGGATCTACGAGGACCATTGGCACAATGAAATGCGAGGTCTGAGAGTTAGTTTTCAAGCTCGGCAAGCGGACCCCTACGCTTGCCGGGCGTGGTCGTTTCCCGATACAGAGTTTCCATGGATTTTATCAGCGGCTCCTACCACCTTCTTGGGCGGCTTAACCGGGCAATCTCGTAGAAAGTGTCCAGAGGACCCACAATAAAGGCATAATTGCATCTGTCGTCTTCTTTCCCGTTCTTTTTGAGTTAGGGGTCCTTTAACACCTCCGATTTGCATAGGCTCCGAGGCATCAGCCCCCTTGGGGTTAGCGTGGGTCTTGGCCAACACCCAGGTTTCAAACTTGGACCGATCTGCTTTTCTGTTTTGCAGCCTGTGATCCAATCGGACCACTAAGTCTATATATTCAGTGCATTCTTGGGGCGGATTTACCACTTGTGCCAGGACATCTTTAAGTTCTCCGCGTAGACCTCGATAGAATAACGTGATTCTTTTATCCTCTGGCCAACCAGTTTCCACAATTAGTCTATTGAAGGTTGCAATGTAGGATAGAAGGTCTTGATTGCCCTGTCGCAGAGATAGAAGTTCGTCATCCAGAGCCTGTCCCTGGGAGTGTTGAGCAAATAACCTTTCCATGCTTGTTTGAAATGCTTGAAAATCACGAAGAATCGGGTCATTTTGAGTTACCAGTGGGACTGACCAATCGGCAGCACAGCCGCTGAGATATGACAACACAAAGGCTACCTTGGTCTGATCATTAGGGAAGGCCCCAGGTGTGCATAGGAAGTGCAAACAACACTGATTCATGAATACGGCGAATCGTTTGGGGTCCCCAGCAAAGCGTTCAGGTGGGGCCAGCAGCATATTTCCAGGTAGATTAATCTGCACCGGGTTACTGGAAACCACAGGAGCGGGGTTCCCCCCGGAACCGGGTAAAGGAGTTTGTCCAGCTTGACCTTGCAAAAGCTGTCTAGCCAGGTCATCAGCTCTATCCTTTATTACAATCACTTCCCTCCTGAGGGCACTAGTCTCTTGATGAGCGGCGTGTACTTCGGCCCGTAATTCCCCCAGTAATTGGGCCAACTGGTTAGTTTCGGAAGTTTCCATAGCGCCTGGGTGGGAATTTGTAGGAAGGCTTCGCGTTCTGTAACGCTCACCTGGTTCCCACGGGGGCGCTGGTCTAGTCTGGATTGCTGTGGCCTCTTCTAGCGTGATGCGCAGGACCCGGAACACCGATTGGACAGGACCTCCAAATCGTGCTTGCCTGGCCCGTAGGAATATCCTTCTGCAGATGAGAAAGGGGATTAACAGTCTGCAGAATAGTGTGCTAGCTCCCCCCTTTCCCCGTTCGTTCCTCTCTAACTTCCTCCAAACCCCGGTTTAAGCTCACCTTATGGTTTGGAAGGATGAACTCTCCATCCTGCTTCTGGTGCAGGGGCGCGTGTTCGTCCAGTTACTTCACTGGTTTTCAGAATGGCGCTGGCAAAATCCACTTGACTTTCCTGAGCGATGCGCCGTAAGTATGAAAGTTCAAAGTTCAAGTGAGGCCCCCTTTATGTTGTCTTTCTAACCTGTGATCTGTCCTTTATTTCAGGTGCAGAATGAAGGCGATGCGTCGAGGGGTTAAACTGCCGAGGTGAGTAGTGATGAGGGCGATCCCTCTAAATGTCCTTATCATTCCCCAGAAATGTCTCTTGTCCTTTCCCCGTAGGGGCCGGGGTACGGTACCTGCCAACGGGGCGGCGCCGACCCGAAATGTGGAAGAAAAGCAGTGAAGTATTATGGCTGTTAATCAGGCTTTCCTTCTGTGTTCCTTCTGCTCACCTTTTGTTTCTTCCTCTCTCCCCTAGGTGCAGAGATGTGGCATCCGATGCTGACAGCCGCGATGGAGCCGGGAGATGTCTCGAGGACAGGTGAGTGAAGCGTGGCGCTGCAGCGAGCAACGCAATGCTTTTAAATGGAAGTCTTTCTTCAGGGATGCTGGCGAGAAGATTCCGGATGCAGGTCAGAAGTTTGAAATAGTCCTTGGTTTTCACCTTTCTCTTCTCTTCCTTCCTTGCAGGTCTTCCAGGTTCGAGGCGGGCGTGGCTGGAGTCCAGGAGCAGGAGCAGACACGGTGAGCATTAAGCTGCAGGAAGCAGAACAACGCGAAGCATGAGCTGCTGTCTGGGCGTTGCTTAAATAGCCTCCAAAGAAGTCCCAGGTATGTATCCTTCCCCAACTAGGTATGTATCCTTCCCTGGCCTCGCCCGAGTGAAAAAATAGTCCCTATGAAAAAATAGTCCCTTTCAGGTCTCAGGGAGGCCTGAAGCGTGCAGCATGGTCTGCATCAGGTAAGTGCACAAAACACCTCCCTTTATGAGCCTGGCGCCTATGGCGCCAGGACTGATGTCCAAAGAGCCCCTATAAGGGGCCGCTGGGCTTTTACCCGAGGGCATGATGCCTGCTTCCGGGGGTGCTGGGCCTGGCCTGGTGCTCCGGGGGTAGGCCTCATGACAGGGAGTATCACTGCTGTCACTATTATCACCCTGTGCAGCTGCATCCGGAGGTGGTTGCACTATGGGAGGCAGCCCACGCAAGGCCCTAGTCTGTTCCTCCATGGCTGCAAGCATGCGGGTGTGGTAGGTCTCGTTCTGGAGGATGAGTGTGCGGAGGTCCCCATGCAACAACTCACGGGATGCCCGGACCTCCGCCCTAGTTGCCTGCATCTCAGCTGAGAGCGTACGGGTGAGACGCTCCAGCTGCTGTTCTGTCCTTCGGTTTGTTGAAGCCTCAAGCTCAACAAGAGTCGTCCTGAGGTGAAGGAGCTCCTGCCTCAGGGCTTCCCTGTGGCCCTGGGACTCTATGGAGATGGCTTCCTGCAGAGTCGCCAGTGCCGCCCGCCTGTCCCTGTTGGACGCCAACATGTCCTCCCTGTTTGACTGGCAGATGGAGTCGGTTGCCTGCTGTAGTCGCTCCATCAGCCTTTCGGGGGGGACAATGGAAGTGGACACCCTATCCATGGCCTGAGCCATCATCTCTGATGATGCTGCCTGTTGGGTTGCCATACCGTAAATGGATTGCTCCCATGCGGTATTGCCAGGTGGCGTACGGCCACCACGTCGGCGGGCACCACACCTGTCTGGGGCAAGGCGAACTGCGCCTTGCTGTGCCGGCACTGCCTGAGGCTGCAGGACTGCATTCCCCCTCTGATCTGCTGGCCCAGGAACAGGATCAGATGTCGCGGAGTGTGACCCTGCATCCGTAACCACCAAAGGCGTAGCTGCCAACACTGACATCCCCATTGAGGGTTCTGACCCTGGTGCAGGTGGGTGGGACAGAATAGAATCTCTCCGAGGAACACTCACCTGCGACGGCACGTAGGTCTCATCATCCGAATCAACACCTGAGTACAGCTCGGGGGAGGTGCAGCCAGAGACACCCCTTGAGAGCACGACCTGCAGCAGTTGTGGGTTCTCACCCACCACCACACCACGTCCCTCACTTGTGGTCGGTCGGCCCAAGGACCCCTCCTGGGTCTGCACCATCTCCACAACCCCAGCAGTATCAGGTGCGTCTTCCCCTGCAAAGACATAAAAGAAAACAAATGGAAACAGGCATTAGCACCATGGCACACAATGAGGGCTGAGAAGCAAGAGAACCAGAACTTGATTGACACATGTCCCACATGACTAAAACCCTCCCATGCATGCACCCTCACTGCGTATGAAGGGCAGGCAAATGGCACACACTGATGACACCAAGATGGAAGATGAACACATGTTCTGCATGCTGCCTGGCAGTGGCATCAGACATTGGCCTGTGATTGCCAGGTGAAATACACATGCCATCACACAGATGGCATGTACCATTGCTATTGAGTGAAGATGGAGAGAAGGGCAGCACTTATTCATTCAGTCCAGTTCCCGCATGTAATAGCTTTTCTAATTCAAACAGGTCTGATTTTTCACCTGGAGCTGCCAGTCCAAAATGGTCCGATTGCACAGGGACATGTGTGAACAAATGATATCCAGGTAAGAAAGTCACTCCACTTTACCATAGCCATGTCAGACATGTGACTACAGGACTGAGAAATGCCTAGTAAAAGTGGTGGAATGCAAACAATCTGCCTGAATGAACAGAGAAAAATAAGCAACAATGTTGTGGCAAGGTGACACTTCAAGGGCAACTGGTGTGCTGTTGGGCTAGATGTCTACTGTTGGCAGAAGGGATACTGCTATGGCCAAATGCTGCTGCGCAGAATGTATTGCATGAAGCACATGGGTGACCCAAACGACTCAGGCGCACACACCCTCACCTGGCACACAAACAGAAGCCCTCACACACACACCATGCACATGGATGACACACACATGCATGTACACTCACCGGACAATGCCTCATAATCAGGCAGATCTCCCACGCCTTGGATCTGTTCCTCCGTGACGTAGGTCCCAGCGACTGACTCATGTGGAGTGAGTTCCATGTCTTCTACTGGAGACCCACCTCCAGTCACTAGAGTTGCGGCATGACTTGAGGCCAGCTTATTCTTTGCCCTGTGCTTTAGGTCATTCCAGCGCTTATAGCAATCATTGGCTGTGCGCCTCACGATTCCAAGGGCACTTACGATGTCCGCAACGGTCTGCCAGTGTGCCTGGCGTTGTGCAGGTGTGGTCTTGGATCCTGCAACAATGACCATCTCGTTATCATGTGCGGACACATACTCGACAAGTGCATTCAGTTCGGCATCCGTGAAGCTGGGCTTCCTCGACGGGCCGGACTGTGTAGCCGTGTCTGGGGCATCAGCCTGTGCCGGACGAGCACTCTTCCTCTTCCGCTTGGAAGGTGGTGGTGATCCTGAGTGTCCTGCGCCGCTCTGGACACTAGGGGCAGGAGCCCTGGTGGACTCTGTATCAGGAGTGTGGGATTGCACACTCAGCATGGGAGTTGGTGCAGGCATTGGCTCAAGTGTAATGGTGTCAGGGGGAATGTCAGCAGGATGGACTAGGACCGACACTGTCCTGGCTGGGTGTGTGAGAGCTGGGGTGGATGGAGCCGCAGCTGCCCCTGCAGCCTCTCCACCCTGCCTACTTGGGGCAGCAGATGACCTTGCTGCCCCTGATCCACGTGGCCTGATGACATCAACGTGCACCAGCGCACGTGTCATAGGCCTGCTGACCTGGAAGTCAGCCATGGAGTCAGCCAGGTCTGGTGCCACAATGGGCTGGTCCAACAAGGGCTGAGCATGGATGGTGTCAGCCACATCAGCCTCAACCAGGGGGGGCGGGGGGGATTATGGGTGCCCTTGACTGGTCCTCCACACATGGGGGGACAGGGTCACCCTGCAAGTAACGACCACGTCCCCTACCGGATCCACCACGGCCACCACTTGTGGCTCGTCCACCTTTGCCACCCTTACGGAATCCTCGCCTCCCAACCATGGCACTGATGTTAATGTGCGTATGGGAGTGGCTGTAAACTATTGTCCTGGGCAATTGGGGGTCAAAGGGGTTGGGTACCAGATGGTAATTGTACCCTAGTGCTCTAGCAAGGCTGAATGTGACCCCTGGGGAAAGATGACGGGTCACGCAACGCACAGGAAGCCCAAAAAAGGGAGATGACGTGCACGCAACCCCTCCTAGACCACGTGTGCGGAAAAAAAAACCTGCACTACGCTGTGGCACCGAGTAACACAAGAATGAACGTATGCGTGTCACACGCAGCCTAGAATGACCTCTGAAGGGGTAGGCTACACACGGGGCAAGCACAGAAGTTAGATACATGCGTGACTCAACGTCTGCCAGGAAAAAGAGCGTGAAAAAGAAGCGCGTTTGGTTGGCAACACCCCCGCCAAAAGAAGATTTGTACGCTGTCTGAGGAGACAGGACAACAGTAGAAGGGAACACTGTTTGAAGGAACAGGCCCAGGAAAACCAGAAAAAGAGAAAAAAGAGAAAAAGCTGTCAGAGGTAACAGGGAGTACGAACTTGAAACGCCGTGAAGTAAATCGCGTGTGAAACGACAAGAAGTACAGAATTCACCCACTCGCTCTCCACGAAAAGCACGTACAAGGAAATGGTGTTCTACACGTACCTTTTATGCAGGCCCACACGTCCAGCGTCACTTCCGCGTGTACGCGCTAGGGCCATTTCCACCAATTACAGCTTTGTCACTTCCGCGTGTACCCGCTGTATCCACCAATTACACGCTTTGTCACTTCCGCGGGTACGCGCTATTTACACCAATTACACGGTTTGTCACTTCCGCGTGTACGCGCTATTTCCACCAATTACACGCTTTGACACTGGGACGTGTCTTTCATTTTTTTAACACGCAACATTTCAAACGTGTGCCATATTCAACGTGCACGTGACTTCATAGACCCGCATACGCTGGTGGCCTTTGGGCCAATGAATGTACAGATGTGTGCTGACGCGCTTACGCGCTAAGGGCCTTTCCTCGAATTACACGCAGACGTGCAGGATTTTCACGTGCAAAATCACTCCGTATCAAGCTGGCCACGCGTTCACACACGGAAGACCACGCTCCTGCCCAGTAGGCCGAATTACTGCCCCCCAGAGCCCTGAGCACGCTCCCATCTGCCATCTGCTGCTGCCTGACTGCCTGTTGCCCACGTGCCCTGCCATTTGCTGCCTGCACATCAGCCAGGGGTGCTGTTGCTGTGACCACCCCTGCTGGAACCGAAGACTCCCGACTGCTTTTCCATCGCCCCACAGCCCAGCCCCAGGACCCAGTTGCCCACCCACTCCTGCCTCTGGGGTTGCCATGTCGGGCACTGCAACATCTGGCACCAGTGGCAACCCCCGGCCAAGGAGGCAGAGGGGCACCACTTCACTGCCACCGAAGTTGGTGTCCTGGTGCAGCACGTCCTGGGGCAGTATGAAGCCCTCTTCGGAAGGTTGCGCGCTGACAAGGAAGGACGGACTCGGATCTGGATGGACATCGTGACTGCCATCAACGCGGAGGAGGTGGCAGTCCGCGACTACAAACGTGACAGGAAGCGCTGGGAGGACTTCAGGTCCAGGACCCTCAACAAGGCCCGGCGCCTCCTGAGGGCAGCAGATGCTAAGGGGCGCCGGGGCCACTTGTCGGAAGATCAGATAAGGGTCCTGGAACGCATATCCCCAGCGCTCCACATCCAGGTCCTTGAGAGGCAGACCCGTCTGGAGTCGAGCGGTAAGTGTACATGCATACTGATTGTAAGCTGTGCGTGTGGTGTGCCAGGAGTGTGCAGGTTGAACATGTATTTTTATGTGGGCAAGTAGGGGGGGGTGTACAGGGCCGTGAGGGTGATACATGCGAGGGGTCTCATGTGTGACACATGGATGGTGCTTGTGTGTGTGGGCTTGCATGGCACAGGATGTGGAGGAATGATTGTCAGGTGTGACATGGATGTCGATCGGAACACTGCGACAGTTGGCGGAGGTGTACACATGCATGCAAGTTTGGTGGTGTGTTTGCATGTGTAGTGTACTCCCTATGTTGCATGTGATGTGTGGATGACCTTTGGCTGCTCATGCTGTTGTATGTGAATGGATGGGGCTGGCTGTTGCAATATGCCTGTGGTATGGCTCATGTGTGCAAGTTGAAATGACATGTGTGTTGGGTATTGTGATGCCATGTCTGAGGTTTACCAATGCCACTCATGTATGACTGTCATGTGTGTATGAGTCCATTGGACAGTGCCCTGATGCCTGTGTTTTCTTTCTCCCTGTCTGCAGCGTCAACTGATGAAGAGGGCGGAGAAGGTGCTGTGGAGCACAGCAGCAGGGGTTGCACCACCAGCCGGAGACGCAAGGCCCGGATCCCCTCCCAGGTTCTGATCCCGTCAGGGAGTGAGGAGTCCGGTGCCGTGTCCCAGGCCGCAGCTGCCGAGGGGAGGTCCAAGAGGTGGAGGTTGGAGTTGGACTCCTCGGCAGCAGAAGGGGCAGCTGGGACCCCACAGGGCCCAACGGAGGAAGATGGCATGGAGTCATCCAGGTTGGTGGGGGGTTTGGAGGAGGAGGAGGCCGTGCAAGCGACAGAGGCGGGGTCTGGAGGTGGGGATTCCACTGGTGCTAGTGGTGCAGTGCAGGATCTGGGACAGGAGGCAGCACAGGCCACCGCGGAGGTGCCTGTGTGCAATCCTGTCCCTGCTACTGTCTCTGCATCATCTTGCACCAGCGGGGATGCCTACCTCCAGACCCGTTCTCAGGGAGGGGATTGGCTTACACCACCTGGCCTTCCTCTCCCTGCGGATGTGGCTATCCTGCACCAGGTTGAGCCTGTCCAGGGTGGGGTGGCGTTGTATCAACGGGCCATGCGAGCTGACCTGCAGTCTTTTCATGATGAGTCTGCACGTCTTCTTGCATGGCTCGTTGACTGCGTTGACCCATTGGGACAGCTCACCAGGGCTGGATTCCTCCGTTTCCTGGACCTTGTTCCGACCCCCTCCTCCACGGAACCCCCTATGCCCCAGTCGTCCTCCATGCCATCTTCCCACCCATGTGTCACCTGGGTGCCCTGTGGAGCTGCCTCCGACCGTGCGGCCAGGCTGGTGGACAACAGATCCCTGCCACAGTCGGGAGTCGGACGTCCAGCAGGGGTGGCCACATCAACGACTGCACCCCAACTGGAGGAGGATGTGCAGGCACCATTGGACAGGGCACATGGACAGCAGCAGCTGCAGCAGCAGGAGGCTATAGGTGGGAGCCACGATAGCTCGGGGCCTTCAACATCGGAGGGGCAGGCTTCGGCCGGAGGGCAGGAGGACACTGGACGGGAAGTGTCTTCCGTGTGGCAGCGGTTGGGCCAGCAGATAGGTGCGGAGCGGCGGCGGGCGGAAGAGGCGCGGCTCACGATGGTCAGGGCGGAGAACTCCATGCAGAGGGCCCTGAGGCGGGCTGAGTGCCTCGAGGCAATCCGCAGGGAGTTGGGGGTGAACATGTCGGCCTCCCTGCGGACCCTCGGGGCCATGGAACAGGACCGCCTCCGCGACATAGACGAGGAGTTCGATGATGCCCTGGCCCAGAACACCACTAAGTGAGCCGCTGGACTGGCCCGCCGCCATTGTATATAGTTATTTAGTGATAGGTTTCCTTTATAGTTTATTTTTATTTGGAGTCGACGGACACTGCTCCACCTTTTGTATATATTTCCATTTTAAATAGGTTTTTTGGTAGGTTTCATTTCTTCTGTTGAGATGATGGACCATGAATACTTTGTACATAGTTGGACTTTGGATTTGGATTTTTTTTTTACTATGGATATTTTTTTCCATGGAGCAATGGTTTTCATTTTCTTTTTTCACTTCATTTGCTTTTTATGGACTAGAACTTTGGAAGACATTTTTTAGGATTATCATTTATTGATTTTAATTTGAAAAGGGACAGGCAGCTTGATTTTGTTTTTTTTTTTACTTGTGTATTTTGTTTCATTTTGATTGCCATTACTGTTGTTATTAATACATTATTTGGATTTTTTAATTCTTCAATGTGTGGTTTCATCTCATTGTTTTCATGCATGTCATGATATGGGTTTTCAGGTTCACTTGCAACCATTGTGTGTGTGTGAGACACATGTGTTGATTTACATTGTTTCCATTGGAGTAGTATCATGGGTGCATGTAATACTTGGTTGTGTCTTTGGGCTGTGGTGGCTGGCCATGAGGCCCATGCTTGAGGATTGTCAGGGTCTGTGGGCAGAGGGACATGGGTGGGAGCCTGGTGGAGGGTGCCCCTGCACTGCTGGGGGGTGGGGGGTGGGAGACATGAGTGGGGGCCTGGTGGAGGGTGCCCCTCAGTGCTTTTGGGAGACATGAGTGGGGGCCTGGTGGAGGCTGCCCATGGTGGCTGGGGAGTGGGGGTGGTGGTAGACATGGGTGGGGGCCTGGTGGAGGCTGCCCCTGTGGCTGGGGGATGGGGGTCATAGGGGACATGAGTGGGGGCCTGGTGGAGGGTGCCCCATGACTGCTGGGGGGTGGGGGTGCAAGGGGACATGAGTGGGGGCCTGGTGGAGGCTGCCCCATGACTGCTGGGGGGTGTGGGGGTGCAAGGGGACATGAGTGGGGGCCTGGTGGAGGGTGCCCCTCAGTGCTGGGGGGGTGGGGGGGTGGGAGACATGAGTGGGGGCCTGGTGGAGGGTGCCCCTCAGTGCTGGGGGTTGGGGTGGGTGGGAGACATGAGTGGGGGCCTGGTGGAGGGTGCCCCTCAGTGCTGGAGGGGGTGGGAGGCATGAGTGGGGGCCTGGTGGAGGCTGCCCCTGCACTGCTGGGGGGTGGGGGTGGTGGGAGACATGAGTGGGGGCCTGGTGGAGGCTGCCCCTGCACTGCTGGGGGGTGGGGCTGGTGGTAGACATGAGTGGGGGCCTGGTGGAGGGTGCCCCTCAGTGCTGGGGGGGTGGGGGGTAGGAGACATGGGTGGGAGCCTGGTGGAGGCTGCCCATGGTGGCTGGGGGGTGGGGGTGATAGGGGACATGAGTGGGGGCCTGGTGGAGGCTGCCCCTGCACTGCCGGGGGGTGGTGGTGGTGGTAGACATTGGTGGGGGCCTGGTGGAGGCTGCCCATGGTGGCTGGGGGGTGGGGGTGATAGGGGACATGAGTGGGGGCCTGGTGGAGGCTGCCCCTGCACTGCTGGGGGGTGGGGGTGGTGGTAGACATGAGTGGGGGCCTGGCGGAGGCTGCCCATGGTGGCTGGGGGGTGGGGGTGGTGGTAGACATGGGTGGGAGCCTGGTGGAGGCTGCCCATGGTGGCTGGGGGGTGGGGGTGATAGGGGACATGAGTGGGGGCCTGGTGGAGGCTGCCCCTGCACTGCTGGGGGGTGGTGGTGGTGGTGGTAGACATGGGTGGGGGCCTGGTGGAGGCTGCCCATAGTGGCTGGGGGGTGGGGTGGTGGGAGACATGAGTGGGGGCCTGGTGGAGGCTGCCCATGGTGGCTGGGGGGTGGGGGTGATAGGGGACATGAGTGGGGGCCTGGTGGAGGCTGCCCCTGAACTGCTGGGGGGTGGGGGTGGTGGTAGACATGAGTGGGGGCCTGGTGGAGGCTGCCCATGCACTGCTGGGGGGTGGGGGTGGTGGGAGACATGAGTGGGGGCCTGGTGGAGGGTGCCCCTCAGTGCTGGGGGGGGTGGGGGGTGGGAGACATGAGTGGGGGCCTGGTGGAGGCTGCCCATGGTGGCTGGGGGGTGGGGGTGGTGGGAGACATGAGTGGGGGCCTGGTGGAGGGTGCCCCTCAGTGTTGGAGGGGGTGGGGGGTGGGAGACATGAGTGGGGGCCTGGTGGAGGCTGCCCCTCAGTGCTGGGCGGGGTGGGGGGTGGGAGACATGAGTGGGGGCCTGGTGGAGGCTGCCCCTGCACTGCTGGGGGGGTGGGGGGTGGAGACATGAGTGGGGGCCTGGTGGAGGGTGCCCCTCAGTGCTGGGGGGGTGGGGGGTGGGAGACATGAGTGGGGGCCTGGTGGAGGCTGCCCATGGTGGCTGGGGGGTGGGGGTGATAGGGGACATGAGTGGGGGCCTGGTGGAGGCTGCCCCTGCACTGCTGGGGGGTGGTGGTGGTGGTAGACATGGGTGGGGGCCTGGTGGAGGCTGCCCATGGTGGCTGGGGGGTGGGGGTGATGGGAGACATGAGTGGGGGCCTGGTGGAGGCTTCCCATGGTGGCTGGGGGGTGGGGGTGATAGGGGACATGAGTGGGGGCCTGGTGGAGGCTGCCCCTGCACTGCCGGGGGGTGGGGGTGGTGGTAGACATGAGTGGGGGCCTGGTGGAGGCTGCCCATGGTGGCTGGGGGGTGGGGGTGGTGGTAGACATGGGTGGGAGCCTGGTGGAGGCTGCCCATGGTGGCTGGGGGGTGGGGGTGATAGGGGACATGAGTGGGGGCCTGGTGGAGGCTGCCCCTGCACTGCTGGGGGGTGGTGGTGGTGGTAGACATGGGTGGGGGCCTGGTGGAGGCTGCCCATAGTGGCTGGGGGGTGGGGTGGTGGGAGACATGAGTGGGGGCCTGGTGGAGGCTGCCCATGGTGGCTGGGGGGTGGGGGTGATAGGGGACATGAGTGGGGGCCTGGTGGAGGCTGCCCCTGCACTGCTGGGGGGTGGGGGTGGTGGTAGACATGAGTGGGGGCCTGGTGGAGGCTGCCCCTGCACTGCTGGGGGGTGGGGGTGGTGGGAGACATGAGTGGGGGCCTGGTGGAGGGTGCCCCTCAGTGCTGGGGGGGTGGGGGGTGGGAGACATGAGTGGGGGCCTGGTGAAGGCTGCCCATGGTTGCTGGGGGGTGGGGGTGGTGGGAGACATGAGTGGGGGCCTGGTGGAGGGTGCCCCTCAGTGTTGGGGGGGTGGGGGGTGGGAGACATGAGTGGGGGCCTGGTGGAGGGTGCCCCTCAGTGCTGGGGGGGTGGGGGGTGGGAGACATGAGTGGGGGCCTGGTGGAGGCTGCCCCTCAGTGCTGGGCGGGGTGGGGGGTGGGAGACATGAGTGGGGGCCTGGTGGAGGCTGCCCATGGTGGCTGGGGGGTGGGGGTGATAGGGGACTTGAGTGGGGGCCTGGTGGAGGCTGCCCCTGCACTGCTGGGGGGTGGTGGTGGTGGTAGACATGGGTGGGGGCCTGGTGGAGGCTGCCCATGGTGGCTGGGGGGGTGGGGGTGGTGGGAGACATGAGTGGGGGCCTGGTGGAGGCTTCCCATGGTGGCTGGGGGGTGGGGGTGATAGGGGACATGAGTGGGGGCCTGGTGGAGGCTGCCCCTGCACTGCCGGGGGGTGGGGGTGGTGGTAGACATGAGTGGGGGCCTGGTGGAGGCTGCCCATGGTGGCTGGGGGGTGGGGGTGGTGGTAGACATGGGTGGGAGCCTGGTGGAGGCAGCCCATGGTGGCTGGGGGGTGGGGGTGATAGGGGACATGAGTGGGGGCCTGGTGGAGGCTGCCCCTGCACTGCTGGGGGTGGTGGTGGTGGTAGACATGGGTGGGGGCCTGGTGGAGGCTGCCCATGGTGGCTGGGGGGTGGGGGTGGTGGGAGACATATGTGGGGGCCTGGTGGAGGCTGCCCATGGTGGCTGGGGGGTGGGGGTGATAGGGGACATGAGTGGGGGCCTGGTGGAGGCTGACCCTGCACTGCTGGGGGGTGGTGGTAGACATGAGTGGGGGCCTGGTAGAGGCTGCCCCTGCACTGCTGGGGGGTGGGGGTGGTGGGAGACATGAGTGGGGGCCTGATGGAGGGTGCCCCTCAGTGCTGGGGGGGTGGGGGTGGTGGGAGACATGAGTGGGGGCCTGGTGGAGGGTGCCCCTCAGTGCTGGGGGGGTGGGGGGTGGGAGACATGAGTGGGGGCCTGGTGGAGGCTGCCCATGGTGGCTGGGGGGTGGGGGTGGTGGTAGACATGGGTGGGGGCCTGGTGGAGGCTGCCCCTGGTGGCTGGCGGGTGGGGGTGATAGGGGACATGAGTGGGGGCCTGGTGGAGGGTGCCCCATGACTGCTGGGGGGTGGGGGTGGTGGTAGACATGAGTGGGGGCCTGGTGGAGGCTGCCCATGGTGGCTGGGAGGTGGGGGTGGTGGTAGACATGGGTGGGAGCCTGGTGGAGGCTGCCCATGGTGGCTGGGGGTGGGGGTGATAGGGGACATGAGTGGGGGCCTGGTGGAGGCTGCCCCTGCACTGCTGGGGGTGGTGGTGGTGGTAGACATGGGTGGGGGCCTGGTGGAGGCTGCCCATGGTGGCTGGGGTGTGGGGGTGGTGGGAGACATGAGTGGGGGCCTGATGGAGGCTGCCCATGGTGGCTGGGGGGTGTGGGCGATAGGGGTCATGAGTGGGGGCCTGGTGGAGGCTGCCCCTGCACTGCTGGGGGGTGGGGGTGGTGGGAGACATGAGTGGGGGCCTGGTGGAGGGTGCCCCTCAGTGCTGGGGGGGTGGGGGGAGACATGAGTGGGGGCCTGGTGGAGGGTGCCCCTCAGTGCTGGGGGGGTGGGGGGTGGGAGACATGAGTGGGGGCCTGGTGGAGGCTGCCCATGGTGGCTGGGGGGGGTGGGGTGATAGGGGACATGAGTGGGGGCCTGGTGGAGGCTGCCCCTGCACTGCTGGGTGGTGGTGGTGGTGGTAGACATGGGTGGGGGCCTGGTGGAGGCTGCCCATGGTGGCTGGGGGGTGGGGGTGGTGGGAGACATGAGTGGGGGCCTGGTGGAGGCTTCCCATGGTGGCTGGGGGGTGGGGGTGATAGGGGACATGAGTGGGGGCCTGGTGGAGGCTGCCCCTGCACTGCCGGGGGGTGGGGTGGTGTTAGACATGAGTGGGGGCCTGGTGGAGGCTGCCCATGGTGGCTGGGGGGTGGGGGTGGTGGTAGACATGGGTGGGAGCCTGGTGGAGGCTGCCCATGGTGGCTGGGGGGTGGGGGTGATAGGGGACATGCGTGGGGGCCTGGTCGAGGCTGCCCCTGCACTGCTGGTGGGTCGTGGTGGTGGTAGACATCGGTGGGGGTCTGGTGGAGGCTGCCCATTGTGGCCGGGGGGTGGGGGAGCTGGGAGACATGAGTGGGGGCCTGGTGGAGGCTGCCCATGGTGGCTGGGGGGTGGGGGTGATAGGGGACATGAGTGGGGGCCTGGTGGAGGCTGACCCTGCACTGCTGGGTGGTGGTGGTGGTGGTAGACATGGGTGGGGGCCTGGTGGAGGCTGCCCATGGTGGCTGGGGGGTGGGGGTGGTGGGAGACATGAGTGGGGGCCTGGTGGAGGCTTCCCATGGTGGCTGGGGGGTGGGGGTGATAGGGGACATGAGTGGGGGCCTGGTGGAGGCTGCCCCTGCACTGCCGGGGGGTGGGGTGGTGTTAGACATGAGTGGGGGCCTGGTGGAGGCTGCCCATGGTGGCTGGGGGGTGGGGGTGATGGGAGACATGAGTGGGGGCCTGGTGGAGGCTTCCCATGGTGGCTGGGGGGTGGGGGTGATAGGGGACATGAGTGGGGGCCTGGTGGAGGCTGCCCCTGCACTGCCGGGGGGTGGGGGTGGTGGTAGACATGAGTGGGGGCCTGGTGGAGGCTGCCCATGGTGGCTGGGGGGTGGGGGTGGTGGTAGACATGGGTGGGAGCCTGGTGGAGGCTGCCCATGGTGGCTGGGAGGTGGGGGTGGTGGTAGACATGGGTGGGAGCCTGGTGGAGGCTGCCCATGGTGGCTGGGGGTGGGGGTGATAGGGGACATGAGTGGGGGCCTGGTGGAGGCTGCCCCTGCACTGCTGGGGGTGGTGGTGGTGGTAGACATGGGTGGGGGCCTGGTGGAGGCTGCCCATGGTGGCTGGGGTGTGGGGGTGGTGGGAGACATGAGTGGGGGCCTGATGGAGGCTGCCCATGGTGGCTGGGGGGTGTGGGCGATAGGGGTCATGAGTGGGGGCCTGGTGGAGGCTGCCCCTGCACTGCTGGGGGGTGGGGGTGGTGGGAGACATGAGTGGGGGCCTGGTGGAGGGTGCCCCTCAGTGCTGGGGGGGTGGGGGGAGACATGAGTGGGGGCCTGGTGGAGGGTGCCCCTCAGTGCTGGGGGGGTGGGGGGTGGGAGACATGAGTGGGGGCCTGGTGGAGGCTGCCCATGGTGGCTGGGGGGGGTGGGGTGATAGGGGACATGAGTGGGGGCCTGGTGGAGGCTGCCCCTGCACTGCTGGGTGGTGGTGGTGGTGGTAGACATGGGTGGGGGCCTGGTGGAGGCTGCCCATGGTGGCTGGGGGGTGGGGGTGGTGGGAGACATGAGTGGGGGCCTGGTGGAGGCTTCCCATGGTGGCTGGGGGGTGGGGGTGATAGGGGACATGAGTGGGGGCCTGGTGGAGGCTGCCCCTGCACTGCCGGGGGGTGGGGTGGTGTTAGACATGAGTGGGGGCCTGGTGGAGGCTGCCCATGGTGGCTGGGGGGTGGGGGTGGTGGTAGACATGGGTGGGAGCCTGGTGGAGGCTGCCCATGGTGGCTGGGGGGTGGGGGTGATAGGGGACATGCGTGGGGGCCTGGTCGAGGCTGCCCCTGCACTGCTGGTGGGTCGTGGTGGTGGTAGACATCGGTGGGGGTCTGGTGGAGGCTGCCCATTGTGGCCGGGGGGTGGGGGAGCTGAGAGACATGAGTGGGGGCCTGGTGGAGGCTGCCCATGGTGGCTGGGGGGTGGGGGTGATAGGGGACATGAGTGGGGGCCTGGTGGAGGCTGACCCTGCACTGCTGGGTGGTGGTGGTGGTGGTAGACATGGGTGGGGGCCTGGTGGAGGCTGCCCATGGTGGCTGGGGGGTGGGGGTGGTGGGAGACATGAGTGGGGGCCTGGTGGAGGCTTCCCATGGTGGCTGGGGGGTGGGGGTGATAGGGGACATGAGTGGGGGCCTGGTGGAGGCTGCCCCTGCACTGCCGGGGGGTGGGGTGGTGTTAGACATGAGTGGGGGCCTGGTGGAGGCTGCCCATGGTGGCTGGGGGGTGGGGGTGATGGGAGACATGAGTGGGGGCCTGGTGGAGGCTTCCCATGGTGGCTGGGGGGTGGGGGTGATAGGGGACATGAGTGGGGGCCTGGTGGAGGCTGCCCCTGCACTGCCGGGGGGTGGGGGTGGTGGTAGACATGAGTGGGGGCCTGGTGGAGGCTGCCCATGGTGGCTGGGGGGTGGGGGTGGTGGTAGACATGGGTGGGAGCCTGGTGGAGGCTGCCCATGGTGGCTGGGGGGTGGGGGTGATAGGGGACATGAGTGGGGGCCTGGTGGAGGCTGCCCCTGCACTGCTGGGGGGTGGTGGTGGTGGTAGACATGGGTGGGGGCCTGGTGGAGGCTGCCCATAGTGGCTGGGGGGTGGGGTGGTGGGAGACATGAGTGGGGGCCTGGTGGAGGCTGCCCATGGTGGCTGGGGGGTGGGGGTGATAGGGGACATGAGTGGGGGCCTGGTGGAGGCTGCCCCTGCACTGCTGGGGGGTGGGGGTGGTGGTAGACATGAGTGGGGGCCTGGTGGAGGCTGCCCCTGCACTGCTGGGGGGTGGGGGTGGTGGGAGACATGAGTGGGGGCCTGGTGGAGGGTGCCCCTCAGTGCTGGGGGGGTGGGGGGTGGGAGACATGAGTGGGGGCCTGGTGAAGGCTGCCCATGGTTGCTGGGGGGTGGGGGTGGTGGGAGACATGAGTGGGGGCCTGGTGGAGGGTGCCCCTCAGTGTTGGGGGGGTGGGGGGTGGGAGACATGAGTGGGGGCCTGGTGGAGGGTGCCCCTCAGTGCTGGGGGGGTGGGGGGTGGGAGACATGAGTGGGGGCCTGGTGGAGGCTGCCCCTCAGTGCTGGGCGGGGTGGGGGGTGGGAGACATGAGTGGGGGCCTGGTGGAGGCTGCCCATGGTGGCTGGGGGGTGGGGGTGATAGGGGACTTGAGTGGGGGCCTGGTGGAGGCTGCCCCTGCACTGCTGGGGGGTGGTGGTGGTGGTAGACATGGGTGGGGGCCTGGTGGAGGCTGCCCATGGTGGCTGGGGGGTGGGGGTGGTGGGAGACATGAGTGGGGGCCTGGTGGAGGCTTCCCATGGTGGCTGGGGGGTGGGGGTGATAGGGGACATGAGTGGGGGCCTGGTGGAGGCTGCCCCTGCACTGCCGGGGGGTGGGGGTGGTGGTAGACATGAGTGGGGGCCTGGTGGAGGCTGCCCATGGTGGCTGGGGGGTGGGGGTGGTGGTAGACATGGGTGGGAGCCTGGTGGAGGCAGCCCATGGTGGCTGGGGGGTGGGGGTGATAGGGGACATGAGTGGGGGCCTGGTGGAGGCTGCCCCTGCACTGCTGGGGGTGGTGGTGGTGGTAGACATGGGTGGGGGCCTGGTGGAGGCTGCCCATGGTGGCTGGGGGGTGGGGGTGGTGGGAGACATATGTGGGGGCCTGGTGGAGGCTGCCCATGGTGGCTGGGGGGTGGGGGTGATAGGGGACATGAGTGGGGGCCTGGTGGAGGCTGACCCTGCACTGCTGGGGGGTGGTGGTAGACATGAGTGGGGGCCTGGTAGAGGCTGCCCCTGCACTGCTGGGGGGTGGGGGTGGTGGGAGACATGAGTGGGGGCCTGATGGAGGGTGCCCCTCAGTGCTGGGGGGGTGGGGGTGGTGGGAGACATGAGTGGGGGCCTGGTGGAGGGTGCCCCTCAGTGCTGGGGGGGTGGGGGGTGGGAGACATGAGTGGGGGCCTGGTGGAGGCTGCCCATGGTGGCTGGGGGGTGGGGGTGGTGGTAGACATGGGTGGGGGCCTGGTGGAGGCTGCCCCTGGTGGCTGGCGGGTGGGGGTGATAGGGGACATGAGTGGGGGCCTGGTGGAGGGTGCCCCATGACTGCTGGGGGGTGGGGGTGGTGGTAGACATGAGTGGGGGCCTGGTGGAGGCTGCCCATGGTGGCTGGGAGGTGGGGGTGGTGGTAGACATGGGTGGGAGCCTGGTGGAGGCTGCCCATGGTGGCTGGGGGTGGGGGTGATAGGGGACATGAGTGGGGGCCTGGTGGAGGCTGCCCCTGCACTGCTGGGGGTGGTGGTGGTGGTAGACATGGGTGGGGGCCTGGTGGAGGCTGCCCATGGTGGCTGGGGTGTGGGGGTGGTGGGAGACATGAGTGGGGGCCTGATGGAGGCTGCCCATGGTGGCTGGGGGGTGTGGGCGATAGGGGTCATGAGTGGGGGCCTGGTGGAGGCTGCCCCTGCACTGCTGGGGGGTGGGGGTGGTGGGAGACATGAGTGGGGGCCTGGTGGAGGGTGCCCCTCAGTGCTGGGGGGGTGGGGGGAGACATGAGTGGGGGCCTGGTGGAGGGTGCCCCTCAGTGCTGGGGGGGTGGGGGGTGGGAGACATGAGTGGGGGCCTGGTGGAGGCTGCCCATGGTGGCTGGGGGGGGTGGGGTGATAGGGGACATGAGTGGGGGCCTGGTGGAGGCTGCCCCTGCACTGCTGGGTGGTGGTGGTGGTGGTAGACATGGGTGGGGGCCTGGTGGAGGCTGCCCATGGTGGCTGGGGGGTGGGGGTGGTGGGAGACATGAGTGGGGGCCTGGTGGAGGCTTCCCATGGTGGCTGGGGGGTGGGGGTGATAGGGGACATGAGTGGGGGCCTGGTGGAGGCTGCCCCTGCACTGCCGGGGGGTGGGGTGGTGTTAGACATGAGTGGGGGCCTGGTGGAGGCTGCCCATGGTGGCTGGGGGGTGGGGGTGGTGGTAGACATGGGTGGGAGCCTGGTGGAGGCTGCCCATGGTGGCTGGGGGGTGGGGGTGATAGGGGACATGCGTGGGGGCCTGGTCGAGGATGCCCCTGCACTGCTGGTGGGTCGTGGTGGTGGTAGACATCGGTGGGGGTCTGGTGGAGGCTGCCCATTGTGGCCGGGGGGTGGGGGAGCTGGGAGACATGAGTGGGGGCCTGGTGGAGGCTGCCCATGGTGGCTGGGGGGTGGGGGTGATAGGGGACATGAGTGGGGGCCTGGTGGAGGCTGACCCTGCACTGCTGGGGGGTGGGGGTGGTGGTAGACATGAGTGGGGGCCTGGTGGAGGCTGCCCCTGCACTGCTGGGGGGTGGGGGTGGTGGGTGACATGAGTGGGGGCCTGGTGGAGGGTGCCCCTCAGTGCTGGGGGGGTGGGGGTGGTGGGAGACATGAGTGGGGGCCTGGTGGAGGGTGCCCCTCAGTGCTGGGGGGAGTGGGGGGAGGGAGACATGAGTGGGGGCCTGGTGGAGGCTGCCCATGGTGGCTGGGGGGTGGGGGTGGTGGTAGACATGGGTGGGGGCCTGGTGGAGGCTGCCCCTGGTGGCTGGCGGGTGGGGGTGATAGGGGACATCAGTGGGGGCCTGGTGGAGGGTGCCCCATGACTGCTGGGGGGTGGGGGTGGTGGTAGACATGAGTGGGGGCCTGGTGGAAGCTGCCCATGGTGGCTGGGAGGTGGGGGTGGTGGTAGACATGGGTGGGAGCCTGGTGGAGGCTGCCCATGGTGGCTGGGGGGTGGAGGTGATAGGGGACATGAGTGGGGGCCTGGTGGAGGCTGTCCCTGCACTGCTGGGGGGTGGTGGTGGTGGTAGACATGGGTGGGGGGCTGGTGGAGGCCGCCCATGGTGGCTGGGAGGTGGGGTGGTGGGAGACATGAGTGGGGGCCTGATGGAGGATGCCCATGGTGGCTGGGGGGTGGGGGTGATAGGGGACATGAGTGGGGGCCTGGTGGAGGCTGCCCCTGCACTGCTGGGGGGTGGTGGTGGTGGTAGACATGGGTGGGGGCCTGGTGGAGGCTGCCCATGGTGGCTGGGGGGTGGGGGTGGTGGGAGACATGAGTGGGGGCCTGGTGGAGGCTGCCCATGGTGGCTGGGGGATGGGGGTGATAGGGGACATGAGTGAGGGCCTGGTGGAGGCTGCCACTGCACTGCTGGGGGTGGGGGTGGTGGTAGACATGAGTGGGGGCCTGGTGGAGGCTGCCCATGGTGGCTGGGGGGTGGGGGTGGTGGTAGACATGAGTGGGGGCCTGGTGGAGGCTGCCCATGGTGGCTGGGGGGTGGGGGTGATAGGGGACATGAGTGGGGGCCTGGTGGAGGCTGCCCCTGCACTGCTGGGGGTGGGGGTGGTGGTAGACATGAGTGGGGGCCTGGTGGAGGCTGCCCATGGTGGCTGGGGGTTGGGGGTGATTGGGAACATGAGTGGGGGCCTGGTGGAGGCTGCCCCTGCACTGCTGGGGGGTGGGGGTGGTGGTAGACATGAGTGGGGGCCTGGTGGAGGCTGCCCATGGTGGCTGGGGGGTGGGGGTGGTGGTAGACATGGGTGGGAGCCTGGTGGAGGCTGCCCATGGTGGCTGGGGGGTGGGGGTGATAGGGGACATGAGTGGGGGCCTGGTGGAGGCTGCCCCTGCACTGCTGGGGGGTGGTGGTGGTGGTAGACATGGGTGGGGGCCTGGTGGAGGCTGCCCATAGTGGCTGGGGGGTGGGGTGGTGGGAGACATGAGTGGGGGCCTGGTGGAGGCTGCCCATGGTGGCTGGGGGGTGGGGGTGATAGGGGACATGAGTGGGGGCCTGGTGGAGGCTGCCCCTGCACTGCTGGGGGGTGGGGGTGGTGGTAGACATGAGTGGGGGCCTGGTGGAGGCTGCCCCTGCACTGCTGGGGGGTGGGGGTGGTGGGAGACATGAGTGGGGGCCTGGTGGAGGGTGCCCCTCAGTGCTGGGGGGGTGGGGGGTGGGAGACATGAGTGGGGGCCTGGTGGAGGCTGTCCATGGTGGCTGGGGGGTGGGGGTGGTGGGAGACATGAGTGGGGGCCTGGTGGAGGGTGCCCCTCAGTGTTGGGGGGGTGGGGGGTGGGAGACATGAGTGGGGGCCTGGTGGAGGGTGCCCCTCAGTGCTGGGGGGGTGGGGGGTGGGAGACATGAGTGGGGGCCTGGTGGAGGCTGCCCCTCAGTGCTGGGGGGGGGGTGGGGGGTGGGAGACATGAGTGGGGGCCTGGTGGAGGCTGTCCATGGTGGCTGGGGGGTGGGGGTGGTGGGAGACATGAGTGGGGGCCTGGTGGAGGGTGCCCCTCAGTGTTGGGGGGGTGGGGGGTGGGAGACATGAGTGGGGGCCTGTTGGAGGGTGCCCCTCAGTGCTGGGGGGGTGGGGGGTGGGAGACATGAGTGGGGGCCTGGTGGAGGCTGCCCCTCAGTGCTGGGGGGGGGGGGTGGGGGGGAGACATGAGTGGGGGCCTGGTGGAGGCTGCCCCTGCACTGCTGGGGGGTGGGGTGGGTGGGAGACATGAGTGGAGCCTGGTGGAGGGTGCCCCTCAGTGCTGGGGGGGTGGGGGGTGGGAGACATGAGTGGGGGTCTGGTGGAGGGTGCCCCTCAGTGCTGGGGGGTGGGGGGTGGGAGACATGAGTGGGGGCCTGGTGGAGGCTGCCCATGGTGGCTGGGGGGTGGGGGTGATAGGGGACATGAGTGGGGGCCTGGTGGAGGCTGCCCCTGCACTGCTGGGGGGTGGTGGTGGTGGTAGACATGGGTGGGGGCCTGGTGGAGGCTGCCCATGGTGGCTGGGGGGTGGGGGTGGTGGGAGACATGAGTGGGGGCCTGGTGGAGGCTTCCCATGGTGGCTGGGGGTGATAGGGGACATGAGTGGGGGCCTGGTGGAGGCTGCCCCTGCACTGCCGGGGGGTGGGGGTGGTGGTAGACATGAGTGGGGGCCTGGTGGAGGCTGCCCATGGTGGCTGGGGGGTGGGGGTGGTGGTAGACATGGGTGGGAGCCTGGTGGAGGCTGCCCATGGTGGCTGGGGGGTTGGGGTGATAGGGGACATGAGTGGGGGCCTGGTGGAGGCTGCCCCTGCACTGCTGGGGGGTGGTGGTGGTGGTAGACATGGGTGGGGGCCTGGTGGAGGCTGCACATGGTGGCTGGGGGTGGTGGGAGACATGAGTGGGGGCCTGGTGGAGGCTGCCCATGGTGGCTGGGGGGTGGGGGTGATAGGGGACATGAGTGGGGGCCTGGTGGAGGCTGACCCTGCACTGCCGGGGGGTGGGGGTGGTGGTAGACATGAGTGGGGGCCTGGTGGAGGCTGCCCATGGTGGCTGGGGGGTGGGGGTGGTGGTAGACATGGGTGGGAGCCTGGTGAAGACTGCCCATGGTGGCTGGGGGGTGGGGGTGGTGGGAGACATGAGTGGGGGTCTGGTGGAGGGTGCCCCTCAGTGCTGTGGGGGTGGGGGGTGGGAGACATGAGTGGGGGCCTGGTGGAGGCTGCCCCTGCACTGCTGGGGGGTGGGGGTGGTGGGAGACATGAGTGGGGGCCTGGTGGAGGCTGCCCCTGCACTGCTGGGGGTTCGGGTGGGTGGGAGACATGAGTGGGGGCCTGGTGGAGGGTGCCCCTCAGTGCTGGGGGGGTGGGGGGTGGGAGACATGAGTGGGGGCCTGGTGGAGGCTGCCCCTGCACTGCTGGGGGGTGGGGTTGGTGGTAGACATGAGTGGGGGCCTGGTGGAGGCTGCCCCTGCACTGTTGGGGGGTGGGGGTGGTGGGAGACGTGAGTGGGGGCCTGGTGGAGGGTGCCCCTCAGTGCTGGGGGGGTGGGGGTTGGGAGACATGAGTGGGGGCCTTGGGCAGGGTGCCCCTCAGTGCTGGGGGGTGTGGGGGGTGGGAGACATGAGTGGGGGCCTGGTGGAGGCTGCCCATGGTGGCTGCGGGGTGGGGGTGGTGGTAGACATGGGTGGGGGTGGTGGTAGACATGGGTGGGGGCCTGGTGGAGGCTGCCCCTGGTGGCTGGGGGGTGGGGGTGATAGGGGACATGAGTGGGGGCCTGGTGGAGGGTGCCCCATGACTGCTGGGGGGTGGGGGTGCAAGGGGACATGAGTGGGGGCCTGGTGGAGGCTGCCCCATGACTGCTGGGGGGTGGGGGTGCAAGGGGACATGAGTGGGGGCCTGGTGGAGGGTGCCCCTCAGTGCTGGTGGGGTGGGGGGTGGGAGACATGAGTGGGGGCCTGGTGGAGGGTGCCCCTCAGTGCTGGGGGGTGGGGTGGGTGGGAGACATGAGTGGGGGCCTGGTGGAGGGTGCCCCTCAGTGCTGGGGGGGTGGGGGGTGGGAGACATGAGTGGGGGCCTGGTGGAGGCTGCCCCTGCACTGCTGGGGGTGGGGGTGGTGGGAGACATGAGTGGGGGCCTGGTGGAGGCTGCCCCTGCACTGATGGGGGGTGGGGTGGTGGGAGACATGAGTGGGGGCCTGGTGGAGGGTGCCCCTCAGTGCTGGGGGGGTGGGGGGTGGGAGACATGAGTGGGGGCCTGGTGGAGGCTGCCCCTGCACTGCTGGGGGGTGGGGGTGGTGGGAGACATGAGTGGGGGCCTGGTGGAGGGTGCCCCTCAGTGCTGGGGGGGTGGGGGGTGGGAGACATGAGTGGGGGCCTGGTGGAGGCTGCCCATGGTGGCTGGGGGGTGGTGGGAGACATGAGTGGGGGCCTGGTGGATGGTGCCCCTCAGTGCTGTGGGGGTGGGGGGTGGGAAACATGAGTGGGGGCCTGGTGGAGGGTGCCCCTCAGTGCTGGGGGGGGTGGGGGGTGGGAGACATGAGTGGGGGCCTGGTGGAGGCTGCCCCTCAGTGCTGGGGGGGTGGGGGCGGGAGGCATGAGTGGGGGCCTGGTGGAGGCTGCCCCTTCACTGCTGGGGGGTGGGTGGGAGACATGAGTGGGGGCCTGGTGGAGGGTGCCCCTCAGTGCTGGGGGGGTGGGGGGTGGGAGACATGAGTGGGGGCCTGGTGGAGGCTGCCCCTCAGTGCTGGGGGGCGTGGGGGGTTGGAGACATGAGTGGGGGCCTGGTGGAGGCTGCCCATGGTGGCTGGGGGGTGGGGGTGGTGGTAGACATGGGTGGGAGCCTGGTGGAGGCTGCCCATGGTGGCTGGGGGGTGGGGGTGATAGGGGACATGAGTGGGGGCCTGGTGGAGGCTGCCCCTGCACTGCTGGGGGGTGGTGGTGGTGGTAGACATGGGTGGGGGCCTGGTGAAGGCTGCCCATGGTGGCTGGGGGGTGGGGGTGGTGGGAGATATGAGTGGGGGCCTGGTGGAGGCTGCCCATGGTGGCTGGGGGGTGGGGGTGATAGGGGACATGAGTGGGGGCCTGGTGGAGGCTGCCCCTGCACTGCTGGGGGGTGGGGGTGGTGGTAGACATGAGTGGGGGCCTGGTGGAGGCTGCCCATGGTGGCTGGGGGGTGGGGGTGGTGGTAGACATGGGTGGGAGCCTGGTGGAGGCTGCCCATGGTGGCTGGGGGGTGGGGGTGATAGGGGACATGAGTGGGGGCCTGGTAGAGGCTGCCCCTGCACTGCTGGGTAGTGGTGGTGGTGGTGGTAGACATGGGTGGGGGCCTGGTGGAGGCTGCCCATGGTGGCTGGGTGGTGGGGCTGGTGGGAGACATGAGTGGGGGCCTAGTGGAGGCTGTCCATGGTGGCTGGGGGGGGTTGCGAGGGGACATGAGTGGGGGCCTGGTGGAGGCTGCCCTTGCACTGCTGGGGGGTGGGGGTGGTGGTAGACATGAGTGGGGGCCTGGTGGAGGCTGCCCCTGCACTGCTGGGGGGTGGGGGTGGTGGGAGACATGAGTGGGGGCCTGGTGGAGGCTGCCCCTGCACTGCTGGGGGGTGGGGGTGGTGGGAGACATGAGCGGGGGCCTGGTGGAGGGTGCCCCTCAGTGCTGGGGGTTGGGGGGTGGGAGACATGAGTGGGGGCCTGGTGGAGGCTGCCCCTGCACTGCTGGGGGGTGGGGGTGGTGGGAGACATGTGTGGGGGCCTGGTGGAGGCTGCCCCTGCACTGCTGGGGGGTGGGGGTGGTGGGAGACATGAGTGGGGGGCTGGTGGAGGCTTCCCCTGCACTGCTGGGGGGTGGGGGTGATAGGGGACATGAGTGGGGGCCTGTTGGAGGCTGCCCCTGCACTGCTGGGGGGTGGTGGTGGTGGGAGACATGAGTGGGGGCCTGGTGGAGGCTGCCCATGGTGGCTGGGTGGTGGGGCTGGTGGGAGACATGAGTGGGGGCCTAGTGGAGGCTGTCCATGGTGGCTGGGGGGGTTGCGAGGGGACATGAGTGGGGGCCTGGTGGAGGCTGCCCTTGCACTGCTGGGGTGTGGGGGTGGGGGTGGTGGTAGACATGAGTGGGGGCCTGGTGGAGGCTGCCCCTGCACTGCTGGGGGGTGGGGGTGGTGGGAGACATGAGTGGGGGCCTGGTGGAGGCTACCCCTGCACTGCTGGGGGGTGGGGGTGGTGGGAGACATGAGCGGGGGCCTGGTGGAGGGTGCCCCTCAGTGCTGGGGGTTGGGGGGTGGGAGACATGAGTGGGGGCCTGGTGGAGGCTGCCCCTGCACTGCTGGGGGGTGGGGGTGGTGGGAGACATGTGTGGGGGCCTGGTGGAGGCTGCCCCTGCACTGCTGGGGGGTGGGGGTGGTGGGAGACATGAGTGGGGGGCTGGTGGAGGCTTCCCCTGCACTGCTGGGGGGGGGGTGATAGGGGACATGAGTGGGGGCCTGTTGGAGGCTGCCCCTGCACTGCTGGGGGGTGGTGGTGGTGGGAGACATGAGTGGGGGCCTGGTGGAGGCTGCCCATGGTGGCTGGGGGGTGGGGGTGATAGGGGACATGAGTGGGGGCCTGGTGGAGGCTGCCCCTGCACTGCTGGGGTGTGGGGTGGTGGTAGACATGAGTGGGGGCCTGGTGGAGGCTGCCCATGGTGGCTGGGGGGTGGGGGTGGTGGTAGAAAATGGGTGGGAGTCTGGTGGAGGCTGCCCATGGTGGCTGGGGGGTGGGGGTGATAGGGGACATGAGTGGGGGCCTGGTGGAGGCTGCCCCTGCACTGCTGGGGGGTGGTGGTGGTGGTAGACATGGGTGGGGGCCTGGTGGAGGCTGCCCATGGTGGCTGGGGGGTGGGGGTGGTGGGAGACATGAGTGGGGGCCTGGTGGAGGCTGCCCATGGTGGCTGGGGGGTGGGGGTGCAAGGGGACATGAGTGGGGGCCTGGTGGAGGGTGCCCCTCAGTGCTGGGGGGGTGGGGGTGGGAGACATGAGTGGGGGCCTGGTAGAGGCTGTCCCTGCACTGCTGGGGGGTGGGGGTGGTGGGAGACATGAGTGGGGGCCTGGTGGAGGCTGCCCCTGCACTGCTGGGGGGTGGGGGTGGTGGAAGACATGAGTGGGGGCCTGGTGGAGGCTGCCCCTGCACTGCTGGGGGGTGGGGGTGATAGGGGACATGAGTGGGGGCCTGGTGGAGGCTGCCCCTGCACTGCTGGGGGGTGGTGGTGGTGGTAGACATGGGTGGGGGCCTGGTGGAGGCTGCTCATGGTGGCTGGGGGGTGGGGGTGGTGGGAGACATGAGTGGGGGCCTGGTGGAGGCTGCCCATGGTGGCTGGGGGGTGGGGGTGCAAGGGGACATGAGTGGGGGCCTGCTGGAGGCTGCCCCTGCACTGCTGGGGGGTGGGGGTGGTGGTAGACATGAGTGGGGGCCTGGTGGAGGCTGCCCCTGCACTGCTGGGGGGTGGGGGTGGTGGGAGACATGTGTTGGGTCCTGGTGGAGGCTGCCCCTGCACTGCTGGGGGGTGGGGGTGGTGGGAGACATGAGTGGGGGCCTGGTGGAGGCTGCCCATGGTGGCTGGGGGTGGGGGTGATAGGGGACATGAGTGGGGGCCTGGTGGAGGCTACCCCTGCACTGCTGGGGGGTGGGGGTGGTGGGAGACATGAGCGGGGGCCTGGTGGAGGGTGCCCCTCAGTGCTGGGGGTTGGGGGGTGGGAGACATGAGTGGGGGCCTGGTGGAGGCTGCCCCTGCACTGCTGGGGGGTGGGGGTGGTGGGAGACATGTGTGGGGGCCTGGTGGAGGCTGCCCCTGCACTGCTGGGGGGTGGGGGTGGTGGGAGACATGAGTGGGGGGCTGGTGGAGGCTTCCCCTGCACTGCTGGGGGGTGGTGGTGGTGGTAGACATGGGTGGGGGCCTGGTGGAGGCTGCCCATGGTGGCTGGGGGGTGGGGGTGATGGGAGACATGAGTGGGGGCCTGGTGGAGGCTTCCCATGGTGGCTGGGGGGTGGGGGTGATAGGGGACATGAGTGGGGGCCTGGTGGAGGCTGCCCCTGCACTGCCGGGGGGTGGGGGTGGTGGTAGACATGAGTGGGGGCCTGGTGGAGGCTGCCCATGGTGGCTGGGGGGTGGGGGTGGTGGTAGACATGGGTGGGAGCCTGGTGGAGGCTGCCCATGGTGGCTGGGGGGTGGGGGTGATAGGGGACATGAGTGGGGGCCTGGTGGAGGCTGCCCCTGCACTGCTGGGGGGTGGTGGTGGTGGTAGACATGGGTGGGGGCCTGGTGGAGGCTGCCCATGGTGGCTGGGGGGTGGGGGTGATGGGAGACATGAGTGGGGGCCTGGTGGAGGCTTCCCATGGTGGCTGGGGGGTGGGGGTGATAGGGGACATGAGTGGGGGCCTGGTGGAGGCTGCCCCTGCACTGCCGGGGGGTGGGGGTGGTGGTAGACATGAGTGGGGGCCTGGTGGAGGCTGCCCATGGTGGCTGGGGGGTGGGGGTGGTGGTAGACATGGGTGGGAGCCTGGTGGAGGCTGCCCATGGTGGCTGGGGGGTGGGGGTGATAGGGGACATGAGTGGGGGCCTGGTGGAGGCTGCCCCTGCACTGCTGGGGGGTGGTGGTGGTGGTAGACATGGGTGGGGGCCTGGTGGAGGCTGCCCATAGTGGCTGGGGGGTGGGGTGGTGGGAGACATGAGTGGGGGCCTGGTGGAGGCTGCCCATGGTGGCTGGGGGGTGGGGGTGATAGGGGACATGAGTGGGGGCCTGGTGGAGGCTGCCCCTGCACTGCTGGGGGGTGGGGGTGGTGGTAGACATGAGTGGGGGCCTGGTGGAGGCTGCCCCTGCACTGCTGGGGGGTGGGGGTGGTGGGAGACATGAGTGGGGGCCTGGTGGAGGGTGCCCCTCAGTGCTGGGGGGGTGGGGGGTGGGAGACATGAGTGGGGGCCTGGTGAAGGCTGCCCATGGTTGCTGGGGGGTGGGGGTGGTGGGAGACATGAGTGGGGGCCTGGTGGAGGGTGCCCCTCAGTGTTGGGGGGGTGGGGGGTGGGAGACATGAGTGGGGGCCTGGTGGAGGGTGCCCCTCAGTGCTGGGGGGGTGGGGGGTGGGAGACATGAGTGGGGGCCTGGTGGAGGCTGCCCCTCAGTGCTGGGCGGGGTGGGGGGTGGGAGACATGAGTGGGGGCCTGGTGGAGGCTGCCCATGGTGGCTGGGGGGTGGGGGTGATAGGGGACTTGAGTGGGGGCCTGGTGGAGGCTGCCCCTGCACTGCTGGGGGGTGGTGGTGGTGGTAGACATGGGTGGGGGCCTGGTGGAGGCTGCCCATGGTGGCTGGGGGGTGGGGGTGGTGGGAGACATGAGTGGGGGCCTGGTGGAGGCTTCCCATGGTGGCTGGGGGGTGGGGGTGATAGGGGACATGAGTGGGGGCCTGGTGGAGGCTGCCCCTGCACTGCCGGGGGGTGGGGGTGGTGGTAGACATGAGTGGGGGCCTGGTGGAGGCTGCCCATGGTGGCTGGGGGGTGGGGGTGGTGGTAGACATGGGTGGGAGCCTGGTGGAGGCAGCCCATGGTGGCTGGGGGGTGGGGGTGATAGGGGACATGAGTGGGGGCCTGGTGGAGGCTGCCCCTGCACTGCTGGGGGTGGTGGTGGTGGTAGACATGGGTGGGGGCCTGGTGGAGGCTGCCCATGGTGGCTGGGGGGTGGGGGTGGTGGGAGACATATGTGGGGGCCTGGTGGAGGCTGCCCATGGTGGCTGGGGGGTGGGGGTGATAGGGGACATGAGTGGGGGCCTGGTGGAGGCTGACCCTGCACTGCTGGGGGGTGGTGGTAGACATGAGTGGGGGCCTGGTAGAGGCTGCCCCTGCACTGCTGGGGGGTGGGGGTGGTGGGAGACATGAGTGGGGGCCTGATGGAGGGTGCCCCTCAGTGCTGGGGGGGTGGGGGTGGTGGGAGACATGAGTGGGGGCCTGGTGGAGGGTGCCCCTCAGTGCTGGGGGGGTGGGGGGTGGGAGACATGAGTGGGGGCCTGGTGGAGGCTGCCCATGGTGGCTGGGGGGTGGGGGTGGTGGTAGACATGGGTGGGGGCCTGGTGGAGGCTGCCCCTGGTGGCTGGCGGGTGGGGGTGATAGGGGACATGAGTGGGGGCCTGGTGGAGGGTGCCCCATGACTGCTGGGGGGTGGGGGTGGTGGTAGACATGAGTGGGGGCCTGGTGGAGGCTGCCCATGGTGGCTGGGAGGTGGGGGTGGTGGTAGACATGGGTGGGAGCCTGGTGGAGGCTGCCCATGGTGGCTGGGGGTGGGGGTGATAGGGGACATGAGTGGGGGCCTGGTGGAGGCTGCCCCTGCACTGCTGGGGGTGGTGGTGGTGGTAGACATGGGTGGGGGCCTGGTGGAGGCTGCCCATGGTGGCTGGGGTGTGGGGGTGGTGGGAGACATGAGTGGGGGCCTGATGGAGGCTGCCCATGGTGGCTGGGGGGTGTGGGCGATAGGGGTCATGAGTGGGGGCCTGGTGGAGGCTGCCCCTGCACTGCTGGGGGGTGGGGGTGGTGGGAGACATGAGTGGGGGCCTGGTGGAGGGTGCCCCTCAGTGCTGGGGGGGTGGGGGGAGACATGAGTGGGGGCCTGGTGGAGGGTGCCCCTCAGTGCTGGGGGGGTGGGGGGTGGGAGACATGAGTGGGGGCCTGGTGGAGGCTGCCCATGGTGGCTGGGGGGGGTGGGGTGATAGGGGACATGAGTGGGGCCTGGTGGAGGCTGCCCCTGCACTGCTGGGTGGTGGTGGTGGTGGTAGACATGGGTGGGGGCCTGGTGGAGGCTGCCCATGGTGGCTGGGGGGTGGGGGTGGTGGGAGACATGAGTGGGGGCCTGGTGGAGGCTTCCCATGGTGGCTGGGGGGTGGGGGTGATAGGGGACATGAGTGGGGGCCTGGTGGAGGCTGCCCCTGCACTGCCGGGGGGTGGGGTGGTGTTAGACATGAGTGGGGGCCTGGTGGAGGCTGCCCATGGTGGCTGGGGGGTGGGGGTGGTGGTAGACATGGGTGGGAGCCTGGTGGAGGCTGCCCATGGTGGCTGGGGGGTGGGGGTGATAGGGGACATGCGTGGGGGCCTGGTCGAGGCTGCCCCTGCACTGCTGGTGGGTCGTGGTGGTGGTAGACATCGGTGGGGGTCTGGTGGAGGCTGCCCATTGTGGCCGGGGGGTGGGGGAGCTGGGAGACATGAGTGGGGGCCTGGTGGAGGCTGCCCATGGTGGCTGGGGGGTGGGGGTGATAGGGGACATGAGTGGGGGCCTGGTGGAGGCTGACCCTGCACTGCTGGGGGGTGGGGGTGGTGGTAGACATGAGTGGGGGCCTGGTGGAGGCTGCCCCTGCACTGCTGGGGGGTGGGGGTGGTGGGAGACATGAGTGGGGGCCTGGTGGAGGGTGCCCCTCAGTGCTGGGGGGGTGGGGGTGGTGGGAGACATGAGTGGGGGCCTGGTGGAGGGTGCCCCTCAGTGCTGGGGGGAGTGGGGGGTGGGAGACATGAGTGGGGGCCTGGTGGAGGCTGCCCATGGTGGCCGGGGGGTGGGGGTGGTGGTAGACATGGGTGGGGGCCTGGTGGAGGCTGCCCCTGGTGGCTGGCGGGTGGGGGTGATAGGGGACATCAGTGGGGGCCTGGTGGAGGGTGCCCCATGACTGCTGGGGGGTGGGGGTGGTGGTAGACATGAGTGGGGGCCTGGTGGAAGCTGCCCATGGTGGCTGGGAGGTGGGGGTGGTGGTAGACATGGGTGGGAGCCTGGTGGAGGCTGCCCATGGTGGCTGGGGGGTGGAGGTGATAGGGGACATGAGTGGGGGCCTGGTGGAGGCTGTCCCTGCACTGCTGGGGGGTGGTGGTGGTGGTAGACATGGGTGGGGGGCTGGTGGAGGCCGCCCATGGTGGCTGGGAGGTGGGGTGGTGGGAGACATGAGTGGGGGCCTGATGGAGGATGCCCATGGTGGCTGGGGGGTGGGGGTGATAGGGGACATGAGTGGGGGCCTGGTGGAGGCTGCCCCTGCACTGCTGGGGGGTGGTGGTGGTGGTAGACATGGGTGGGGGCCTGGTGGAGGCTGCCCATGGTGGCTGGGGGGTGGGGGTGGTGGGAGACATGAGTGGGGGCCTGGTGGAGGCTGCCCATGGTGGCTGGGGGATGGGGGTGATAGGGGACATGAGTGAGGGCCTGGTGGAGGCTGCCACTGCACTGCTGGGGGTGGGGGTGGTGGTAGACATGAGTGGGGGCCTGGTGGAGGCTGCCCATGGTGGCTGGGGGGTGGGGGTGGTGGTAGACATGAGTGGGGGCCTGGTGGAGGCTGCCCATGGTGGCTGGGGGGTGGGGGTGATAGGGGACATGAGTGGGGGCCTGGTGGAGGCTGCCCCTGCACTGCTGGGGGTGGGGGTGGTGGTAGACATGAGTGGGGGCCTGGTGGAGGCTGCCCATGGTGGCTGGGGGTTGGGGGTGATTGGGAACATGAGTGGGGGCCTGGTGGAGGCTGCCCCTGCACTGCTGGGGGGTGGGGGTGGTGGTAGACATGAGTGGGGGCCTGGTGGAGGCTGCCCATGGTGGCTGGGGGGTGGGGGTGGTGGTAGACATGGGTGGGAGCCTGGTGGAGGCTGCCCATGGTGGCTGGGGGGTGGGGGTGATAGGGGACATGAGTGGGGGCCTGGTGGAGGCTGCCCCTGCACTGCTGGGGGGTGGTGGTGGTGGTAGACATGGGTGGGGGCCTGGTGGAGGCTGCCCATAGTGGCTGGGGGGTGGGGTGGTGGGAGACATGAGTGGGGGCCTGGTGGAGGCTGCCCATGGTGGCTGGGGGGTGGGGGTGATAGGGGACATGAGTGGGGGCCTGGTGGAGGCTGCCCCTGCACTGCTGGGGGGTGGGGGTGGTGGGAGACATGAGTGGGGGCCTGGTGGAGGCTGCCCCTCAGTGCTGGGGGGGTGGGGGGTGGGAGACATGAGTGGGGGCCTGGTGGAGGCTGTCCATGGTGGCTGGGGGGTGGGGGTGGTGGGAGACATGAGTGGGGGCCTGGTGGAGGGTGCCCCTCAGTGTTGGGTGGGTGGGGGGTGGGAGACATGAGTGGGGGCCTGTTGGAGGGTGCCCCTCAGTGCTGGGGGGCTGGGGGGTGGGAGACATGAGTGGGGGCCTGGTGGAGGCTGCCCCTCAGTGCTGGGGGGGGGTGGGGGGGAGACATGAGTGGGGGCCTGGTGGAGGCTGCCCCTGCACTGCTGGGGGGTGGGGTGGGTGGGAGACATGAGTGGAGCCTGGTGGAGGGTGCCCCTCAGTGCTGGGGGGGTGGGGGGTGGGAGACATGAGTGGGGGTCTGGTGGAGGGTGCCCCTCAGTGCTGGGGGGTGGGGGGTGGGAGACATGAGTGGGGGCCTGGTGGAGGCTGCCCATGGTGGCTGGGGGGTGGGGGTGATAGGGGACATGAGTGGGGGCCTGGTGGAGGCTGCCCCTGCACTGCTGGGGGGTGGTGGTGGTGGTAGACATGGGTGGGGGCCTGGTGGAGGCTGCCCATGGTGGCTGGGGGGTGGGGGTGGTGGGAGACATGAGTGGGGGCCTGGTGGAGGCTTCCCATGGTGGCTGGGGGTGATAGGGGACATGAGTGGGGGCCTGGTGGAGGCTGCCCCTGCACTGCCGGGGGGTGGGGGTGGTGGTAGAC